>NC_140504.1:8272373-9564873 GCF_964339955.1 Pipistrellus hanaki
AGGAAAAATGACTCTCAGAGAGAACCAAGATGGCGGCACAGATAAACACTTATACTTCCTACCTCTCACAACATCAAGACTCCAACTAAAAGACAAAATAAATATCATCCAGAACCACAGGAAAGCTGGTTGAGTGGAAGTTCTACAACTAGAGGGAAAGAAAAAAAAGCACATTGAGACTGGTAGGAGGTGCAGAAGTACATAGGTATGGAGGCTCAAGCAAAACAGGCTGGCAACTGGGTGCTCTGTTTCTTTTTTCAGTCAGGAGGGAGATACAAGCTCCCGATTGCTCTGAACTCCAGTTCTGGGTGAGACTCTGAGAACCCAGACTCATACGGGGAGAAACTGGACTGTCTGGCACCAGGCAAGAACGCAAGAACGGCTTTCTCTCAGAGGTGCTTACAGTGATCATTGTTCCTGCACGGGGCCGCAGGACACAGAGACCCAAGGATCTCTTCAAGGCAGGGCTGACTGGAAGCCATTGCTTTTTGCTCCACCCTGGTGATTCCCTGAGACCCCGCCCCACCCAATTTACACCCCCCCGTCAAGCTGTGTGCAGCAGCTCTTCCATATGGATGGCCTGTCATTTTGCAACTTAAAATCTAAGAAACTGCAGCTGGGTCAGAGAGCTCCAAAGCCTCCAAAAGAAGGCCTAAGGCCATGGTGGCAAACTGCAGCTACAGAGCCATATGCGGTTCTTTGGCCCCTTGAGTGTGGCTCTTCCACAAAATACCATGGCCTGGGCAAGTCTATTTTGAGGAAGTGGCATTGGAAGAAGTTTAAGTTTAAAAAAATTGGCTCTCAAAAGAAATTTCAGTCATGGTACTGTTGATATTTTGCTCTGTTGACTAAGGAGTTAGCCAACCACTGGCCTAAGCCCTACAGCAGCAGCCTGCATTGTTTCACAGCTGGGCCTCGTCTGGACACTTCCAAACCCCAAACAAAGAGGAGGAATATGCAGTGAAATGAGAAGCAGCCTGAATTTAGGAATGTTGGTTTGAAAAGAATGAGAAGATATAAAATAGTCTTCTCAGTGTCTAGTGGATGTAGGACTATAGTAGGGAGATGCTGAGTGCCAATTTAAGATTGGTGGCCATACCCAGCATCACCAAGTCTATTAATACCTCTTCCTGAATATGACTCAAATTTATTCCTTCTCTGCACACCAAGTGCCAGCAAACTCAGGCTTATACCCTTCCTCTTTCATCTGGATGACTACAGCACCCACCTTTTAAGAATCCTATTTGTGTAGCTAACCTTCCCCATATGCCTTATTTACTTACTTTTACTATTTAATCCTAACCTGAGGATTAGGGTTAAATCAATTTTATTGATTTTAGAAAGGGAGCGAAACCTTCAATGTGAGAGTGAAACACTGATCAACTGCCTCACCCCTGACTAGGGATCAAACTGGCAATCTAGATACGTGCTCTGACCAGGAATGGAACTCACAACCTTTCGGTGCAAGGGACAACACTTCAAACAACTGAGCTGTTACGCCCAGACTTCGTGATCCCCAAAGACCACCAGGGAGCCGAGTCCGATGCAATAAACAAAAGAGCCTTTTCCATGCTAGCATGGGCTCTGTCCCACTCACGCCAGCAACATGGCCGAAGAGAGCGAATTTCGCCCAGTCCAGAGGTTTTACTCCGGTCGGTGGTGACGTCACTGCCTCGGCTAACCCTGATTGGTTGGGTTAGGGCTAGGGTTCAGTTACAGAATGGAGGATAACTCTGCCCTGCCCCAAGTGGAGTCAGGAGCCCATCCTCACCCCGCCCTGCCCTCTCAGAGCCACACTGGCCAGGTCCCATATGCCATTTTTAAAAGAATGTGACAAGTCACTTCTCTGCCTAACATCCTCCAATAACTGATTCCCTGAGCATTCAGAGGAAGGCAGCCAGGGTTTGTGGGCTGGCCCATCCCCTCACTTGACAATACCAAAATGGCACCTCTGGGTTTTCATCACACCCTCAGGCACCCTCCTCACCTACACCCCTGCACTCCTCTCCAGGAATCGGCTCTCACCTACAGCCAACCCTCTTGTCTTCCCACTTCTAGTCCAGAAACATGCCCCCGGCACATCCTCAGAGAGGATTTCTTATCCTGTTGGCTCTTTCAGATGTGGGTTGGATGGGCCTCATTACTGATGTCTGCATATCTGGGACTGCAACTTTGCAGAGACAATGAATGATGGCTTGTTAATCAGAGAAATGTAAGCTACAAACTCCCTCAGGCATGTTGGTGGGTGATAGCCTGAGGAGATCATGAAAACAGGTAAAATCAAAGATGTTACATAGGAGAAAACAGCCTACTATTTTAAAAACAGGGGGTGATCTCCTTAGACATTCAATGGTTTATTTGCATGATTAACTGTCACATTTCCAATAGTGCATCAAACATCAGGAATAAGATTATTTCAAGGAAATCTTCTGGATAGACCCTCCTGCCCTCAAGTCTGCAGCTCAAATGTCCACCATGTCCACCAGTGCAGAGAGATGGAGCTCTGAGGCAATTTCTTCTTCCCTTGAGCTTCGGATCAGCCTTTCCAGGTGCTTCAGCCTTTCAGTCAAAGATGTACCTGTTGCCTCTGATAATTGCCGTTGTTCCCCTGTCCTTTCGTGCTGTGTAAATAGAAAGAAACTAAAAATAGTCTTGTGCTATCCATAACCAAGACACATTCTCTTTAAAGGCACTAGATTGGGCTCATGTTAGAATCTTGTCTGGGGCATGCTGCACTCAACAAACTCCCCTCTTCACATCTATCATAGATCCTTCCAGCCTCTTCCAGCACATATACATACACCTGGCATCGTCTGCACATGAACTGTTGTTCTGATGATTCTACCATGAACTTTCAGCATCAGTCATTTTTATTAAGAATAATTTCAGGAGCTACAAGTCACCTGAAACTCCCATCTTTGGATATTCAGTTTGTTTCCCTGTTTATGCAGTATAATTAATGCTACAATGAATAAAAATACATAAATTTTTGTCATGTACAGTAATTCCTTTAGGGCAGAATTATTAAGTCAAAGGTTGCATATATTTTTAAGTTGTCTGCCAATCTGATAAACAGAAACAGTATGTCTTCATTTACTTTCCCTCCCCATTAAAGGATTTCCTAATGCCTTTTACCTCCCAGCATTAACCAACTATGATTAAAACTCTGGTTCTGCTTCTTCTACCACTGAAGCAAAGATAGTGAGATAGAGAGATCTTAAACTTTGGAGCAAGTCAGGTCTGGGCCAGAGGGAAAAGGCAGCTCCAACCAGAGCAAAGGCGGTGCCAGCAGCAAGGGGAAGGAAGACCCATTCGTGCACGAATCTCCATGCGTCGGGCCTCTAGTTCTAATATAAATGCCAAATGTACTCTCTTCTCACCTGTGGGCTAGTAGTTGTGGATGTTTTAATCACAGGTTGGATAGTCTGAGGAAGAGACACCAGAGTCTGAGGAAGGTAGAGGGGAAGGGAAGTTGATTCTGTAAATGTTCCCGAGTCTTCAGACAACCACTGCTGAAGTTGATCTTCAAATCTGAAACATTTGAACATTAGGAAGCAAAAAATTAATTATCATTCACTTCTTCTCTACCTACATACTTTACATTGTTTAAAGCTCTGCTTTTTACTAAGTATAGAATTAAGTTATGACATCAATTGAGAAAATTATTTAAATAATTATTATCAGCCCTAGCCAGTGCTCAGTAGTTAGAGCATTGGCCCGAGCACTGAAGGGTCGCAGTTCAATTCCAGTCAAGGGCACTTACCTCGATTGCAGCCTTCATCCCAGGCCCCAGCTGGGGCATATGCAGGAGGCAACCAATCGATGTGATTCACATCGATATTTCTTTCTCTGTCTCTCCTTCTCCCTTCCACTCTGCCTTCCTCAGGTGAGAATTAACAACAACAAAATTTAATATTGTCCTGGCTGGTTTGGCTCAGTTGGTAAAGCGTTGGTCCAAGGATGGAAGGGTCCTGGGTTAGATTCTCAGTCAGAAGCACATACCTTGATCACAGGCTCCATCCCAGGCCAGGCCAAGACTTGTATGGAGACAGCCAATAAATGTGTGTCTCTCACATTGATGTGTCCCCCCCACCGCCGCCCCTCTCTCTTCCTTTCTTCCCTCCCTTCCATTCTCTCTAAAGATCAATGGGAAAATATCCTCAGGTGAGGATTAAAAAAAAAAAAAGTCCTCTCTTTAATTTATACATCCAACTTATACTTAATGAGAAAGGTGGCATTTAGCCAAACACAATTGTTTTTATGTTTTTATTATTCATAATTCTCTTTTTTTTAAAATATATATTTTATTGATTTTGTACAGAGAGGAAGGGAGAGAGATAGAGTTAGAAACATCGATGAGAGAGAGCCATCAATCAGCTGCCTCTTGCACACTCCCTACTGGGGATATGCCCGCAACCAAGGTACATGCCCTTGACCGGAATCGAACTCGGGACCTTTCAGTCCCCAAGCCGACGCTCTATCCATTGAGCCAAACCGGTTTTGGCTCATAATTCTCTTTTATTTTCTCTGGCTTATTTTGTATTTTTGTGTCTATAATTAATTCCTATCTCTTGATGTAATGTCTAAAAGTATAGATTGCTATTTACAATTTTAAATTAACTCATAATAATATGCCACCGAACATTCTAGAGTTGTCCACTCCATACAAGTTGCTTCAAGAAAAGTAATCTGATCCAACTGTTTAAATGATACAATCTTAGAACAACCTACTTTTAGAAATCATGATACATTCAGTCATTCTTACAGCATATATTTATCAAGCCCCCACCAAATATTAGGCACATTCTAGATACCAGGGATACAGCGCTGAAACAAAGCAGATACGGTCCAGGTCTAAGCAGCTTATACTTTAGTGAGGGGAAACAGAAGGGACACACATCTGGGGAAATGTGGTCTGAAGGTGAGAAAGACAGTGAAGACATGGAGACAGGGGGCTGGGAGGACAGGCAAGGAGGGCCTCGCTGAGAAGTAGACATTTGAGCAGAGATTGAAAATGAGAGTTATGGTGAGCCAGAGGGACATCAGGGGTTGGCTGTGGAGCCCTAAGCAAAAGGAACAGGGAACCAAAGGCCTGGCTATGCAGTCCCTGGCGTGCTGGAGGAAGGAGCAGAGGTCAGAAAGGAAATGGCAGGCAGAGCACAAAAAGCCTTGCCCACATCATAAGGATTTCACCTTGGTTCCCAACCTTCCTTGGGAAGTCACTTCCTTGGGAAGGTTGTGAGCAAAGGAATATGATCCTGCCTCACACTTAAAAGGCTCACACTGGGTGGGCCAAGGCTAGAGTATGGGCTACTGCAAACATGGTCTGATTCTGAATGTTTTGAATAGAGCCTATAGGAGTTGTGGATGGACTGGATGTGGAGGGATGATTTCAAGGCACTCGGCCTGGCAGCTGGAAGGATGGAGTTGCCTTCAACTGAGAAGACCATTGTATAATAGGAAAGGAAATTGGGAATTGGATTTGGAATGTTAGCTTTGAAATGGTTATCAAGGAAGTGGTAGGATATTCAAATCTGTAGTTCAGAGAAAAATTCAGGGTTTGAGATATATATTTGGATTTGTAAGAATATTAATGTTATTTAAAAATCCTTGAAACTGATGAAATCACCAAGGTGTATGTATAGATAACACAGATGCAAGGGGCAGAGAATGAGTGAAGGGGTAGTGGAGGAGAGGAAGAACCGACAGGAGTGGCCTAGGGAGTGTGACCAGGGGCCAGGAGAGGGACTAAGGGCATGCTGGAAGTCAGGAGGGAGGGAGCAAAGGTTGGAATGGTGCTGGGACTCGGGTTCATGGTCAGTTCAGCTGTGTGGGGGGCAGTGATCCTAACCAGAGTAGACATGAGGGGCAGAAAGGGACTACAGGGAAGACTGGAAAGGAGAACTAGAGAAGTGAGAACTGCTGTTTTCGAGTTCACTATAAGGCAGCAGAAACACGAGGGTGGTGACTAGAGAGGGAAATGGGGCCACGGTAGGGAAAATGCCAGAAGACTGACTTTCAAGCACGAAGAGGACTAAGGACACAATGAGTAGAGGGGGGCCTCACCTCTTGCTCTCCTCTTTTTCCAGTAGGAGACTGCTGGACAGACACTGGGCCAGGAGCTCCTGGGCGGAGGATCCGCGCATCAAGTCCTCCGTGTTGGGAACCAGTCCCTCTCGGCCACCCTCAGCGCTTCTCTTCCCTTTCCGGTGCCCGTGAAGTAACGGAGTGGAAAACTTGTTTGCAGAAGAATGAAAAGTCTTTGTTTCCAAGCTGTAAGTACATGTTTTGAAACACTTATGATCAGGAAAGAGGGAGAAAGGGTTTCTCAGGAAATAGTTAGATGTGGGTGCAGAGAGAGCCTGAGACCCACCCCTCTCTGCTTTCAGCTTCCCTCATGGACAGGGCTTCCCTCAGGTCAGTGCAGGGAGGGAGGGAGGGTAGCCTCTGCCTATGGGCCTTGTGGTATCCTGTTGCTTCCCATCCCTGGATTATCAACAGGTCTCTACTCCCCATTATTAGCAAGGTTCTTATTTTTATATTTCGCTATTAAGTCCATCTGGGGCTAATATTTACAATCAGTGGGAGATAGGGAAGCTAACTTTTTTTCTAAACAGATGCCAACGTCTGCCTCCCAATCCCCTAATTTGGCACTGTATTTTTCTCACATATAGCTCTGGGTCTGGACTTTCTATTCCAATCCATTCATCTACTGTAACTTTACTATTATTAAGTATTAACATCAGAAAAGAGCAGGCCTTCCTTGTTATCCTTATTCAAAATGTTCTCAGCAATCACTACACATTTTCTCATCCTGATGAATGTTAGAATTAACCTGTCAAGACCAAGGGGGAAAATCTTTTGGGATTTTTTTAAAATTAGAAATACCCTGCCCTAGCTGGTGGCTCAGTGGTTAAAGTGTTGGCCTGGTTGTAGCCTTGATCCCCAGGTCCAACTGGGGTGCTTGCAGGAGGCAACCAATTGTTCTCTCTCTCTCATATCAATGTTCTCTCTCTTTGTCTCTCCTCTCCTTCCCACTGTCTAAAAATCAATGGAAAAAATATCCTCCGAGGATTAACCAAAAAAAAAGGAATGCCCTAACTTTATAGCTAAAGAACTGAGGATGTTATAGCACTGTGTCCTCCCACGCAAGCAAAGCTTGCCCCTTATTGATGCAGGTTGTTTTTTGGGGAGTTTTTTTTGCATCTTCAGGGGCCTCAGTGCTCCCCTGACAGGGGTTTAAGGTCTTTCCGGGTCAGTCTGCTTTCACATTACAGGCATGTGGCTGCTGTGCCTGGGGCTTTTTGTATCTGGCAGATCAATCTATCTAATCGCCTTCCTGAACTCTGCATGACTCTAAGGGTATAACTTGATTATCTTGAACTAACAACTTTACTATTTGGAAATGAAAGCTTCTTCTTCCTTTTGACATTTACGCCACCTGTATCCCTGCACTGGGCAGGATTTCCAGGGCAAAAGTAAACAGCAGTGACATCAGGGCAGCTCAGGCTGGTTCGATTTCAGTGTTTCTCATGTTTTACCAAGAATGGTTTTGGGGGCAGAAATATTTTTTAAACCCAAGTTTGAAATTTTTATTAGGAATGGGCATACATTTTTTTTTAGGCAGGAAAGGATATAAAAGCATGTCATCAACTACTAAATGAGCACTTATTTTTCTGTTATGGCACCATATTACACCAGTAGATTGCTCTTTGTTGATACTGCTTATCCTGGATAAAGACTACTTGTGAATTTTTATGCACTGCTAGATTGCATGTGCTGACACTTTATTTAGCATTTTTGAACCCGATTTGTGAGATGTCAGCTTTCTTTTGTCTGCATTCTCCCAGTTATATTATGATTTCAGGGTCAGATTCATCTGATAAATGAAGTGAGATGCTTGCTTTTCTCTGCTTAAGAACCATTATCTATACACGGGAATGATCTGCTTCTCAATCTACACACAATGGGCTGGATTCTGTGTACAGGGTATGAATTTGTCTGTGTACCTTGGAAGAGAACTACATGGTTTTTTCTGTTGGGTGCAGGGATGACAGAAACACACACTGAACACAGATCTCACCACCCCTGATTCAGCTGGAGCTCCTTCTGCGTCTGCATTCTGGCCTGTTCCCATGACACAGGAACATCATATGTCTTCAACTGGTTTTTAAAAAAATACACACATATCTGACCATCTTCACTCAGTGCCTCTGAGAAAACATGAAAACAAATTTTAAACGAATATATAAAAAAAGCAATAGGTGACCAGTTGACATTTGCGTGTAGTCACTGATTTCAGGAGAAGCCCCTCTGAGTGGTCACATATTACATGACTCCCATTTGAGCCAACATGCTCCAAGTGCCCATGGGTCACTCAGGCTCGTGCCCAGAGTGTGGTATGGCAAGTACAGCCACTCAGAGCTACAAACTGTCTTAAACTTAGAGCCAGCCTGAGGGGCCTATCAGGGAGCTGAGTCCTGGCTCTCCTGGAACCGTCTTAGTTCTTCCCAATGTTTACAAGTCACCTGGAAGTCACGGGCTTACAGGAGGGAGCCCCAAGGAAAGGAGGAGTGTGACCCACAGGAAAAGAAACAAATATCATCAAGGAAGCTTCTTTCTTTGCTGAAATGGGCCCAGTCAAGTCTCATGAGGAGCCAGCCCCCTAGTGCCACACGCTAACTACCTGATGTGACAGGAAGCCTGGGGGGCGTCCAGTCCCTCAGCTTGTGGTTGATACACAAGGCAATGACGTCATCCCACGGGATCTCAGCCACCGAGGGCCCTGCCTCCCAGCCGGGGGAGGGGTTCTGGCTCTTCCACGTGACATAAGTTCTTCGGAGCAGGCTCTCCACCTGGGACTGGAGGACGGGCTGCGTCTGGCAGGAGCTGGGGATCTGGGAGGCGTACTGGATAACCATGGAGCACACAGGAAGCCAGGGAGCTGGAGAGAAAGCACCTTGTGAGTCACCAGATTTGGCCGAAGTGGATATCTACATGAAACGCTCTTCACTCTGTATTAACTCGGGAGAAGGCAAACGTGGAGTTGAGAAGTCTGTTCTCGAACTGAATACAATAAATCATAGCTGTTCAGGAGAGTATCTCCCTCCCCATGTCCTGACAAGGGACTCAGTCTCCTTAGACAGAATGCATAACTAAGGGTTCCCTCAGGGATTCTAACTGTACAGGCCCAGGAATCTGTACTTTAACAAGGGCCAAGGTGAGGCTGGTACATGAGGTCCTGACTTCTCTGGGGAAACACTGACCTAGCTCACAGCACAGAGGGTTTGCGCTGTGGTTTTGTTTCCCTTTGGATTCCTTCAGAAATGAGCACCTGTTAGACCTACTGAAGACCACACCCTGCAGTTTAAAAGGGCACCTGAGCCGAAACGGGTTTGGCTCAGTGGATAGAGCGTCAGCCTGCGGACTGAAGGGTCCTGGGTTCGATTCCGGTCAAGGGCATGTACCATGGTTGCGGGCACATCCCCAGTAGGGGGTGTGCAGGAGGCGACTGATCGATGATTCTCTCTCATCGATGTTTCTAACTCTCTATCCCTCTCTCTTACTCTCTGTAAAAAATCAATAAAATATAATTTTTTTTAAAAAAAGAGAAAGAAAAGAAAATGGGTGCTCTGTCGCCCCCTATACTTATCCCCAGCCATCGCCCCTCAGCCTGAGCACATACCGCCTGAGGGTGGGAGGTCCATCTGGGGGAGCTGAAAGCCCAGCACAGCCTGCTTCAGCCAGGCCAGGTGCTCCGGGGAATTCCAGTGCAGGTGAGGGAGCAGCCGGCTGCCCCCAGCCTCGGAAAACTCGGTGATAGGCCAGGACAGGTCGCAGAGCTGCTCGGAGGACACCACCAAGGCAAGAAAGTGCAGAACACTGTTGAACAGCTCGATGATGGCACCCGGCTCCTGAGAGGCCAGGCCGCCCAGCCGCCTCTCTTTTCTGTCATGGAAAAACCGGCCGCTAAACTCACGGTCAACCCCATCTTCCACATACTGAATGAGGGTCTGGCAGCAAAGGTCAAGGGCGCTGGGGCAGTGGGAGACCAGCCATTGCACGGCCTGGGACACCTGGGAAGCAAAGACAATTGTAAGAGACTCGGTTAAGCAGGTCAAGCTGTTTTTCTGAAGGAGCCCCACCCACAGCTGCAGGTGCCACCGGAGCACCAGCTTCTCAACCACGCTGGGGAGCAGAAGCTTCTGCTGCAGTGGAGTGTGGCCTCCTAGGGCCCTGGGGACACACAGCGAGGAGCCCAGGAGAGGGGTTCCGAGTCCCACCCCACCCCGAGGTGAGGCTGCGGGATCACCCACTGGAAGGGCTCGGGCTTGGAGAAAACCAGCGCTCATATCCTCCTCACCACGTCTCCCGGTTCTTAGAAGGACTAACGGCTTCATCATGTGGCTGGATGCTTTCACATCCTGTCGTTATCTTTCTTCCTATAGTTACTTTTATTTCATTCCCGGCATTTCTTTCCCTAATATAAACGTCAGAACAGGCTTCCTCTTTTAAGGAAACTTCTGATAACATTATTTCTTCATATATTTCAAGAACCACCCTACAAAAGTAATTTATGTATCTGACCTTCAAATATAAGACATGAATGGGTCGTATTTTAAATCCATACCTAAAAAACCTCTTAAAAAAAAAAAAAAAAATGACATGAATAGCCCAGCCAGTGCGGGTCAGTGGTTGAGCATTAACCCATGAATCAAGAGGTCACTGGATCAATTCCCGACTAGGGCACATCGCCTAGCTTTCGGAATCGATCCACAGTAGAGGATGTGCAGGAGGCAGCCAATAGGTGTTTCTCTCTTTTCCTCTCCCTTTCTCTGTCTCTCTAAAATCAATACGAATATTCTGTTCTTAAATTTCATTTTCGACAGATAGCAAGGACTATGGGCAAATTTTATCTTTTGTTTCTATTTTTTATATTTTTAGGTTACCTTTTAAAAGTAAAATTTAAAAATGCAAGCAGCAATATACACCAAATTCATGATAGAGCAAGAAGAGAAAAACTGAACTATCTGGATGGATCTTTAAAAATAACAAAACCTTACCTTACTTGTACCTTGTAAATCACTAATGGAATCAGGAATTTCAATAATGATATAATCTGATATCAGCTTAGCTGAAACCAAATCCTGTAGCATCAGACCTTGAAAAGAAACAGAAGTCAGCTGTCTCCTGCTGAGTCTGTGTATGAGCAGATCCCTCACTGCGCTGACCCCGTTCAGTCCTGCTCCCAGTCACCACAGTGGCTGCTATCCCGACACCCGCCACTGAATTGACAGCACTTGCCGGGACCGGTTTGGCTCAGTGGCTAGAGCGTCAGCCTGCGGACTGAAAGGTCCCGGGTTCGATTCCAGTCAAGGGCATATACCTTGGTTGCGGGCACATCCCCGGTGGGGGGTGTGCAGGAGGCAGCTGGTCGATGTTTCTCTCTCATCGACGTTTCTAACTCTCTGTCCCTCTCAATTCCTCTCTGTGTAAAATCAATAAATTAAAAAAAAAAAAAAAAAAAGCCAAAACCGTTTGGCTCAGTGGATAGAGCGTTGGCTTGCAGACTGAAGGCTCCCAGGTTCGATTGCTGTCAAGGGCATGTGCCTTGGTTGTGGGCGCATTCCCAGTGGGGGGTGTGGAGGAGGCAGCTGATCGATGTTTCTCTCTCATCGATGTTTCTAACTCTCTATCTCCCTCCTTTCCTCTCTGTAAAAAATCAATAAAATATATTTTAAAAAAAACATTAAAAAAAAAATTTGACAGCGCTTCCTCAGACCCGGGCTCAACCCATTTATGGAATCTGCTGCTTCTTCAAGGAGACAGCCTCACTTACCATCATTCACTTCCTTCTCCACGGTGTCCCCGCCCAGGCTGGGTGCGAGCACCACCAGCGGCAGTGAAGGCTGGAAGGGCTTGGCCTGCAGGAGTTGCTTGAGCTGCAGCAGCGCCGACAGCCAGTACACGTCCTCCTCTGCAATGTCCTCACTCTTCGCTTTGGGGGCAAGCAGCAGCATGAGGCCACTGGCTCCCAGGAGCTCCTTCTGTGTCTCCACCGCATCCAGGGCGCCGTCGCTGAGAGCGCCGTAGGCTACCTGGAACAGCGCCATCAGGGACAAATCAGTAGTGAACATCAGCCCCAGAGCAAGCGCAGCCGAACCGCATTGCACTCTGGGCCAGCCTCCCTCCATGAGGCCATAAATTATTGCCAGAAACAGCTGTATCAACGGTAATTCAGCCTCCAGCTATAATTGTTACTTTCATATTAACAGTTACCCTTAAAGAGTTAAAAAAACAGGGAAGCCCATAATGAAGGCAAGCCAGCAGCAAACAAGGGATTCCAACCCATTTCTAGAAAACACTGGAGAGATGGGAGCAATCACTGGGTTGGGAAAGCAGAGGAAGCTACACCTGTGGGGTTACAGACATGGTGTGGAAAGATCCAGGCCAACTGAACTTGCAAAAGCCCAGAACAGAGGGTCTGGGTGGGAACAGAGAGCAATGGCCCTGCAGGTCATTAAGGAAACTTCTGGTAACACCCATTAACACCGGTTGGTTTGGCTCAGTGGATAGAGCGTAGGCTTGGGGACTTATTGCGGGCACATCCCCAGTAGGAGGTGTGCCCACAACCAAGGTACATGCCCTTGACTGGAATCAAACCTGGCACCTTCAGTCCGCAGGCTGATGCTCTATCCACTGAGCCAAACCAGTCAGGGCAACAATAAAGATCTTTTAAAGCCATTACTTTTTTGCTAAGATCTGATGTATCAGGAAGCTATCTAATAAGCTCTGTTTCTTATCTCTCGGGTTAATTACCACAGGCAAATAAATACAGAGTTCAGGGCTCCTGATGATGTGCTGGAGAGCACAGGTGCATCTATGCATTTGCCAGGATGGTTCTGAGTTTCACCAAGTTCTCAAAGTGGTCTGTGACCAGAGACAGTTAAAGCTCATTGTGCTCCAGACGCTAGCCTAGTATCCCACACCAATAGGGGCCCCCATGGGATGTTTATGAGCCTCCCACATTCTTTCAAAACCACTCAGGCATTTATGATTCCAGGAATGTTTGGGCATGAGAGAACATAAGACAATCACAGAAGTAAATACACGAAGTGATTATCACTCACCTTTATACACACGCTGACAGAAACTGTCTGATTCCCTTTGCTGCTGAGTGCGTTAAACAGCGCGAGTGTCTGAATTCCACCAGCATCGCTGCCTGTGTCATCCGAGTCATCACCTCCCATGAACTTGACTTTCAACCAATCTGCCAGAATTCTGTAAATAAAAGAAAACAACACTTGAAGAAGAATCCAATTCTAAATCTAAAATATAAGTAATTTGGAAAGAGAAATCACACAGATGTAGGTCCACAGACACAAATTCTACTATGAAGTAGGCCTGCATAAAACCCTATGGGATCTTTCTTTTGGGTAAGAGGAGAGAGCACTCAGCAACTGGTTCATTCTAATGTGACTTAAGATTCTAGAGCACTAAGAGAAGATATTGAGCAACAGAAAAGATCCTTAGAGTTTAAAATACATATGTTTCAGAATCTAATTTCTCATACCTGAGACCTTAAGAATTCTTGGGACATAGATCTCCTAATGAATTAGCAAATCGGAAGGCAGCTATTTTAAGAAATGAATCATTTAAATACTTTTGAAACATCATAACTCTCATCTTTGTTCAGCTGTCTTACATGATAAGCTTTATTACTTTCTTTCTTTAGCCTACATATGTTCCGGCTTAAAAAGTAATGTGTTCAGAGAACGTAATGCCCTCCAACATTGCTGACAGGAATGTAAAATGGTACAGCCAGTATGGAACAAGCTCAGCAAATCTTCAAACACTTAAACAAAGAGTCACCACACAACATAGCAATTCCACTCCTAGGTATATAACCAAGAGAACTGCTAACATATACCTACATAAACACAAATGTTCACAGTAGCATTAATGGCAAAAAAAGAAAGTGGGAACAACCCATATATGCCCATCAATTGATGAACAAATAAAATGTGATAAATTCATTCCATGGAATATTACTCAGCCACACACACACACACACACACACACACACACAGGGACTAATATATTCTCTACAACATGAACGTAGAAGACATTTGTGCCAGCCATAAATCCCACATGTGGTATGACTCCATTTACATAGGATGTCCAGGAAGGCAAATGCATAGAGCCTGAAAGCAGATTAGTGGCTGCCAGGGGTGGAAGGTAGGGAGGAATGGAGAGTGACTGGTAATAGATATGAGGATTCTTTTTAAGTGAAAGAATGTTCTGGAATTAAATGCTGATGATGGTTATAAAACTCTGTGAATATACTAAAAACCAGTGAAATGGATACTTTACGTGGGTGAAATTTGTATGTAAATTACATTTCAATAAAGCTGTTAAAAAAGAAAAGTAACATGTTTTATAGTTGCTTTAAAAGTATGGAAGCGATTTGGTTATAGGAAATAATGCCATGTCAACTTTTCGGATTTCTTTTTTAAAATGCCAAAGTTTTTTTCTAATAAAAAAAATGGAACTATAGCAGACAAATTGTAAACTGTCTTCCACAAGATTCTAAAATGAAGCAGGCTCTATTCAATACACCTTAGCGTAGCGTGAAATAACAACTCTGAAATGCTTTTGGACAGACTATTACCAAGCTTACAGAACAAAAATTTAAATAATGTAAAGTGTCAACTTCAAATCACAAACAAGACCGCAGTCTAAGCACCAAAACGTAAACGTATACATCAGTGTTCCCACCATGCATGAGAGGATCACGCCACTCTCACCCCAGCCACCCTCGCGTTGCTCCAGTCCCAGACACTCCAGGAGAAGTACTCCCCCCCTCTAGGCTGCTTTCTTAGCATCAAACCCCCCGAGGCAACCCCCCCCTGACCTGCCAGGGCTCTCTGGGGACTGCTCTTCTCCGCAGGTGGGCAACACCAGCACCAGCTTCCAAAACACGTGCTCCCTGCTCCCAGGGAGGTGCTCAGCCACGAGGGTCGGCAGGTCCAGGGGCGCCCACGCAGCATCACTGGAAGGAAGAGAAGAGCGAGGGGGCTGAGCTGGTGGTGCTCAGGCCCCGGGCAGGGGCAGCTTGCACGGCGGGAGCAGGACAGACCTCAGTAGCTGCTGGTGGAAGTGCTGGACCTTCAATTGGTGCGTCGTCTTGTTCCTGAGCCACCTGAGCCTACAAAGGAAGGGAGAACAATACAACACTGCCTACGTGAGGCCAGCTCAACGTCATGGTAAGTACTTACACTGGTGGTTTCGGTAAATGTAACTGGTGGCAATAGGAGACCAAGAAATTTTTTCTGATAAATGGGTCAGTCAAAAGACCTATTCATTCCACAGATATCAATTATCTACCATGTGTCAATCATGGGAGACAGTGGTTAACAGAGCAAATCCCTGTCCTTTAGAGCACCCCGTCATGAGGAAATGGGTATGCTGTGGTCTCACACAAGGCGGTCAAAGAAGTGATATGCGATAATCTGTCACTTCTAACGGAAAGAAGGGGAAACAACATGACAATTTCAAGGGAGAGTGTGTGTGTGTGGCCATGCCAAGGCAGGAGTGGGCTTGTGTGCAGAGAACACAGAGACAACAGTTGGGGCTTGGAAGGGGAGGCAAGGGCAGCCATGCAAGGACTCAGGGAGCAGCACAAAGATGTCAACTAGAGGCATGAGGTGACCAGACTCAACTGTGATGGTGAGAACTCCAGGGTGTAGAGGTCAAGGGCAGAACCTGGCAGACAGATAGGCTGGAAGCAGAGGTAGTGAGGGCAGTGCTCTAGAATGATGGGCCTGAGCCCAGGTGCCTGATCTAAGCCCAGGGAAGACAGGGTGGCATTCCATGGAAGGCCCCGAGTGGGGCAGGCTGGGTGAAAAGTAGATCTGACATCGGGTTGGGAATTGGATACAGAAGTCTGGAACACAGGCTACAGGAGCCTCAGCCGGAGATGCATGAGGGAGCTGTCAGTGTGAAGGACAGAAAAAGATTACCAAGGAGGGAGCAGCAGGGAAGAACAGAGGGCAGAGGGCTGTGCTGAGAGTGTGTCTGGGGGGGAGGCGGTGACAGACAAAGCAGCCATGACTTCAGGAGGAGGCCAGGCCAGCGCCCAGGCTGCCATGGGTCAAAGAGGAGTGCTCCGACCACAGAGAGCATCACAGACAGGGCAGCGCTATTGCCCACCCACTTACAGAGGCAGACACAGGATCTCAGAAATCCAGGCAACCAGTTTGTTGGAGCCAAATGAAAGCCTGGAGACAGTTTTCAGAGAGACTGTCCCGTGATCGTCCAGGGAAAGATGAGGCACACCGTGAGACCCAGACAGCGTGCTGCCACAGCCCCTCCATGCCGCCTTCCCCCGGGCTCCCACTGGGCCTGAGGCGCCGAGCCCTGCACGGCTGGCACTGGACAGCCAAGCGAAGACCTGGGCAGGGCCCTGAGGAGCTGCACATGCTCAGGGCGACTGGGAGGAATGGCAGGGAGGCCATGCCACAGGGGGCCAGGAGCTGGAGCCCCATGAGGAGAGACTGGAGGGTAGGAGGTGGAGTCACTAAAATGCTGTTGCAGGAGACAGAGGGAGCCGGTGTGAGTGAGGCAGCGGCAGAAATCATAAAGAAGCACAAGAATCCGGAAGCATAGGAAACAGGAAGTAGGAGTGGCAGTGAGTCCACATGGACCTCTGATTCCACAAATGAGAATGGACATGGTGTATTCTCAATTCAGGACAAAAAAAAAGGTGATTCCAACTAAAATCCAATTACCAGGACCTGGAAAGTTTTAAGGGGAAAAGGCATATAAATCAAAGCAGACAGAGCAACCACATGTCCAGAACTGGCGGGAAAGACACCTGCAAAAGTACAGTCCTACGTCCACTGATGCCATCTATCTTCCCCCGCGACACAGTGGTGGGACAGGGGGCACTGAGGCGGCGCTGTGGCAAGCTGAGCACTGACCTGGTGCAGGAGATGCCCACTTTCCCTGCGTGGCCAAGGTCCAGGAGGCCCTTGGCCAAGTTCTCCTCGGCAATGGGACACTCTGCACTGGGCACCAGTGCCGTCAGCCGGTCATTCACATCCACACAGCAGGGCGCCGCAGGGAAGGCCCGCATCTGGCGCCTCAGCTTCTTCCGGGCTGCGACAGCTTCCCTCCACCTGGGGACACACCAACACATCATCATCATCGCGTGTGCTAAAGGCGCACCACGGGGACAGATGCAAACACGAGCTCCGGCAGCATTAACACGGGAACACAGTTTTGTCAGTATGTTCAGTCTTTTTCAGCAATAGCCCTGAAATTAAGAAATTAGTCCGAAGTAAAACTCAAGGGGAAAAAGTTTAAAAACAACTACTCAGGCATAGGAGAGGCCTGAAGCAAACGAATGGTGGTAAGCAAAAAAAAAAAAAAAAGAGTGACTGAACTTAATAGCTAATGTGGACGGCTCTCTGGAGGGCCACTTTGGCAATATTGATACCAGGTACATAGACCCTTTGACCCAGCAACCACCACTGATGGAACTTCATCTCCAGACGTGTGCACTGTGTGAACAAGATGGTTACTACAGTACTCTTTATCGAGGCTAGAGAAATCCACATGAAAGTCCATCGACAGGGCCAGGGGGGCCATGTACAAGTGCCACTGGCAACAACTGGGAAAACTGATATGCCTGCCGGGTCGGGTGCAGCCAGGCCCAGAGCAGCAGCTGCCAGGCTGGGAGCGGCCAGGCCCAGAGCGGCCGGGCCCCGAGGAGCCGGGCCCAGAGTAGCTGGGTCGGGTCCGGCCAGGCCTGGAGCAGCAGCAGCCAAGTCCAGAGCAACTAGGTCGGGAGCGGCAGTGGCCAGACCCGGAGCAGCTGGTTGTGGAACGAACCAGAGCAATAGAGGCCAGGCCCAGAGCAGCCAGGCCCGGAACAACTCGCTCCTCGCCTGCCCCTGCCCCACGGCTGCCTCTCAGACATGGCTGGAAACTTTTGTGGGAACTTGAGGGTCTGCTGAATCAAGTGATGAAGGCTTAGATCTGGATGTGTTGAGTTAGTATAGGGCTGGGGTGTTGATCTGTGAGTGCCTTGGGTGGGGCCTGGATGAGGCTGGTTGACCTATTTGGAAATGTCTTTTGTGTGAAATGTATCATTGGGCATGTGGAGGTACTATTGATATGAGAAAATGCTAAGTAACTGATTTATTATCTGAAAAGGGATTTACTATCGGGGAAAGGGAGGGAGGAAGAGACTGAACATAAACTGCACCTACGGATGAGGACAATGGGGGATGGGGAGGGGGCGGAGGGTAGGGTGGGAACCTGGTGGAGAGGGGAAGAAATGAGGAACCTTTGTAATAATATGAACAATAAAGATTGATTTAAAATAAATAAATAAATAAATAAATAAATAAATAAATAAATATAAAAAAAAAATAAAAAAAAAACTGATATGCTGCTGTGGTTAGGCCTCCACCTCCTATCCTAGCAAATGGGAGGAAAGGATGACTGGGCACAGAGCTGGCAACATGCTCCCAGATGTGCTAAGAACTACAGAAAGGACAGATGTGTCTGTGGGTGCACAAGCAGCTGGAGGAAGATGGAGACTCACTGCTCCCTTTCATGTGGCTGCAACTGCCAAGGACACTAGTACTTTAAATTTTACATGAACTGAATCACCATGCAAAGTATGTAGCACATATATGCCCAGTTTAGAGACTAACGATGAATCAAACACCACATCCTTTCATCCAGTTGAGAAGCAGTGCCTCTGATGCCCACGGAAGCTGCTTAGTCACATACCCTCTTGTTCCCAAAGTAACCACTATGCTGTGTGTTCATTATTTTCCTTCTTTTCTTCAGGCTTACGCTACTATACGTAAGACCGAAACAATCTATCTGAATATACACCGCTCGTATGTTGTGTACATCTCTGTAGGAATTGTCTTCTTTCATTATAAATTAAGTTTTGCACACAGCTATAATTGGCTTGGTTTGTTCGTGGCCATCTCCCTGTGTACAGTGCAAGGGTAAACGAGAAAAAGCAACCTTTAAATATTAGTCAAAATATAGAACAATCCTCCCCAAACTAATTCCTTGTCCCTTTATACCTATTAGGAAAGAATAGGTATAAAGTGTGTGTGTGTGTGTGTGTGTGTGTGTGTGTGTGTACACATGGGTGCGTGTATATAACTGTCCGTTTCTGAAAGTATAATCTTTGTAAGAAGACTCCTGTGTGCATGGACTTAGCTATAAGAACACGGAACTTACCTCTGGAGATACTTGCAGTAGCACTGCAGCTCCTGGAGGGTCTCCTTGGCAGTCTGGAAGATCTCCTCCCCGAGAAACAAGTCCACCAGGTGGGCACACACCTCCTCAGAGCAGCGGGCCATGCGGGCCCTCTGGTCTGTCTCCACTGCACTCCTAGGAAACAGGGCCGTCAGCGTGAGAGCAACCGCACCAGGGCCCACACACAGAGGGCCTGCCTTAAAAGTTCAAGAGTCCGTATCTTTTATACTGAAATGGAATTACATTCTTGCTGCAAGAGGAACTTTAAGATTTTCATTTTACTTAAGGTACAGCCATTTGGAAAGGAGTATCACACAACAAGCATAAGAGAAAAAGAACAAAATTACAGGGTACTAGATTGGAGCCCTTGGAAATAAACCTTTATCTTAAAACAATAGCTAGAAATGTTAGTTTTTAAATGACCGTTAAGACATCCCCTCATCAGCAATATTTGCTGTTTGCATTTGGAAGTGTCTCAAGTATAGAACTGGCAGCCTGTGGTCAAACCATGGTGGCCCTCATATAAACCAGTATCTGTAAGAGATTTGTACAACAAAATTCTATCAACCAAGGGGTGGAGAGGACTTTACCAAATATATTTAGTCACAAAAATCAAAGTAGTTTCAACAGGCAAGACCCATTTCCAACCGCCACCCTCTTGGGTGAGCTGCAGGCCAAGCCTCCGGGAGCCAAGGAGAGCAGCACGCTCTCTGCCCATCCCCGAGTCCTGGGTTCCCTTATTCCTAACACCCCTTCCTGGGATTAAGAACAGACAGATATCCATCATCTGTAAGGCCTCTTATAGTAAATACGGAAATAGATTCCCAATAAATAGAGGGAAACGTTAATGAACACATTCTGCCTCTAGGTCTGCTCCCCATCTGCACTGGGAGCTGTGATCAGGACTGGAGTCCGTCGCCTTCGAGGCTGTCTCAGAGAGCTTAAGCACCAGGACAGATTTCCCTGCACAACCGAACCTCTGACTTCCCTGAAGCCTGGCATGGAAATCAATAAAGTTCTTAAGTGAGATAGCTCCAAGGATTATTTTAGCATGTGGAATAGGAGAAGGATCTTTTACTACAGGAAAACTAATGATAAGTAGCCTGGTATGGAGACTACCAGTAAATTCTTTTGCTGAGACATCCCCATGCCCAGGGCAGGGTCCGAAATGAAGGTAACAGTGAAAGGGAGGCCCTCTCTGGAGGCCACACACACACACACACACACACACAGGGACAAGATTCTAGTGTTTGGCTATTAAAAGATATGTATGCTCCTTGCCAAAGTGCAACGCAGCTAGCGGGAGCTGCAGCAGCCTGCCCTCAGTGCCTAAGGAGCCTGCTGCCTCCTGCCAGACCCCTCCTCTCTGCAGCACCCAGCACTTCACTTACTTCAGCTCCTGGGAGCAGGTTTCCCTCACACATTCCATCATCACCAGCTCGGTCAGCTCTGCAGCCAGGCCCTGACTCATCTGAGTTAACAGCAGTTCTCTTTCTTGTTTCAACCTAAGGGTTTAAAACAAAAAAAGAGCAAGGGTAATGTTTAAGAATAAAAATAAGCAGCATCACACTCCAAGACCTCACAAGTGGAGATTTGAGTTGTGCTGCCTGAGTCCGTAGGCCTAACCCGCTGATCCCACCACACAAACCACACAGCTGCCCCCACTCCAGCCCCACTGGCCACCACCCTCCCCCGCTGGCAAAGGGTTGCTGCTGCTTACAAGGTGGGTGTAGCCTCAGGACCCATCCACTCCCTGGGCCAAAGTGTATGAGGGCTCTGGGTGGGGCTCGGGCCTGATGCAATGGACAGCAGTGGCAGGAGCATGCCAGGCCCGTTAGGTTCTCTGCGATGTGCACACACTCGGACCCCAGGTGCACGCCAAGGACGAGACAACTCACCTCTCCTGTTCAGCCTGCCGC
Organism: Pipistrellus hanaki; assembly: GCF_964339955.1. Taxonomy (NCBI): domain Eukaryota; kingdom Metazoa; phylum Chordata; class Mammalia; order Chiroptera; family Vespertilionidae; genus Pipistrellus; species Pipistrellus hanaki. The sequence goes on from NC_140504.1 coordinate 8,293,583, forward strand.
CTCTCCTCCTCTTTCCGCTCCCTTTCCTCAGTCATTTCTTCAGCTGCAATGTGCCGCAAAATGCCTGTGGTAGCAGCTGCTAACAACTCCTCCACAGCAGCATTGGAAACACTAGACAGAGCAAAGTGGATAGAATTCTAAGTAAATAATGCCAAGCTAACCACATAACTAAACTTTGAACATTGGCAGGGGGGAAAAAACGTATTTAGCTTTTAGCATAAAAATTAAACCCATGATATCAAAACTGACATCAAACCCACAGCCTAGGTATGTGTCCAAACCGGGAATCGTCAAACCCACAACCTTCCGGTGAACAGGACTAACCAACGTGCCACTGGCCAGAGCAGACAGATTGTGATTAAATTTATTAAGACTACATGTTGAGCCGAAGCCGGTTTGGCTTAGTGGTAGAGCGTCAGTCTGTAGGCTGAAAGGTCCCAGGTTCGATTCCGGTCAAGGGCATGTACGTTGGTTGTGGGCACATTACCGGTAGGGGGTGTGCAAGAGACAGCTGGTCAATGTTTCTCTCTCATCGACGTTTCTAGCTCTCTATCTCTCTCCCTTCCTCTGTAAAAAATCAATAAAATATATTTAAAAAAAAAAAAGACTACATGTTGAATTATTAGACAGAAGCAGATAAAGTTTGTAGTTTTAAATGTCTAAGGACATAAGTAAAATGCAAACGGTACAAAATATTCAAATTTTTAATAAACTGAAACATAACCCAAGATTTTTTAAGTTAGTTTCTTGCTGTTTGTTTTGTTGTTATTGCTGTTATTCCTCACTCGAGGATATTTTTTCCATTGATTTTGAAAGAGAGTAGGGAGGGGAGGGGAATAGAGGGAGAGAAAAAGAGAGAAACTGATGTGAGACACATCGATTGGTTGCCTCCTCCAGGCACCCTGCAACTCAGATACGTGCCCTTGACTGGTAATCGAACTTGAGACCCTTCAGTGCATGGGCCAATGCTCCAACCACTGAGTCACACTGGCCAGGGCTATAGTGAGTATTTTTCATTGGGGGTGGGGGGATAACTGAATATTTATTAATTTATTGACTTTATTGGAGAGATATTGGTTAATAGATTATATTGATTTTAGGGATACAATTCTGTAATAAGTCATCTAAGTCACCTGTATACTGTACTGTGTGTTCACCACCTTAAGTCTCCTTCTAGTATTTTTCATATTTAATAGAGAATGAACTAATTTTTACTTTATTAGAATTTTTAAGAAAGTATTTTTATTGATTTTAGAGAGGAAGGGAGGGACAAAGAGAGATAGAAACATCAATGATGAGAGATAATCATTGATCAGCTGCCTCCTGCACACCCCCGAGAGGGGATAGAGCCCGCAACCCAAGCACATGTCCTTGGCCGGAATCGAACCTGGGACCCCTCAGTCCGCAGGCCAACACTCTATCCATTGAGCCAAACCGGCCTGGGCACTTTATTAGAATTTTAAGTTGTATTTGAAGTTTAAAGAAGAGTTTAATTTACAACTTTAATAAACCTCTTGGTGCTCAAAAAGCAGACATGAATGGAAACTACATGCCAATGACGAACAGAAGGTCAGAAACATGAATTACACCCACCTAGAGAACAGAACCAACATTCAAGCCTATACCAACGGGAAGCTCAGTCTCCGGCTGAGGACTGAGAGGGAGTGTCTGGAGTGACAGAGTGTGGTCCCAGTGAGTGCAGGCTGCTTCCGAGCAGAAGGGGCGCCCCACTTACCCCAGAGCTGTGGCTGCGAAGGCTGCCCCCGCAGCACCAACCTCCTCACAGTCCCGCTGAAGGACCTCCTGGATGAGCTCGTCCACCACCTGTGCCAGGTCCTAGAGAGGTCAGACGGCGGGTGGGTCAGGCGTGCCAGCAGCAACAGTGCCTCCCTCAAGCCAGACCCGGCTTATAACCTCACCACCTCACTCCATAGCCCAAAGGCACTGAAGGCCTTCACAGAGCCACCGAGTTCTCATGGAACTGGTCCTGGGCGGGAAGCCCATCAAGGCCTTGTCAGTGGACACTGTTTGAAGGTGTTTTAACGACCCCCACGGGGGCACGATGCTGCTTCTGGGAAGAGTTCCTGCTAATGAACAGAGGAGGCCTGAACGAGGATGGCCGTTCAGAAGGCCCCCGGTGCCACCCCCTCACATCAAACAGCTCGGGGTCTGCGGCCATTCTTCACATTCCTCCTTGATCCCCTGAGTGGGGTAGTGTCAAGTGCTTGTCCAAACAAAACGTGGCGAGACCAAGTGCCACAACCTGAGGTGGACCAGCTCTGCCCGGCCTGATCACAAGCCTGCCCGAAGGCATGTGGTGCTACCTGTGGTCCCATGTCCCTAGTTAACGTGTCCACTGGTTTACTGAGCACCATTCAGAGCAGTCACAGGGGGGCACAGGAGGACTTTACCAAATATATTTAGTCACAAAAATCACAGTGAAATTAAGTAAAAGAGGCATGCTGGGTCAAAGCAACCATGGACACCACGTGCCTGCAGAGCTCTTGGCACAGGAAGCACTCGACACCAGGCAACACTGATTTTATCAACAGCTTTCCATCCATAAACACCCTTCAGCACATTCGCCAAAGTTCCACCTGTGGCCTTTCAAAGAAAAACACAGGCAACAAATGACAGACCCACTCATCATCCCTCAGGCTCCTAAGACACAGACTCAAGCTTGTGGAAGAGGTCCCAAAGGGAGACCTCCCATGGCTAGTTCAGAACACTCTAAGGTCACATGTGCAACTGCCTCGGTGGGTTCAGGCTACATTCAATGGCCAGACTAGACATCAGGTGCCGGTGGGTGTTGTGCGTAACAGGCTGCTCGGAGCCTGAGCTGGGAGACTCCTTACCGCGTCAGAGTACGCAGGCTCCGGCTTTGCAGGAAGCGGCTCCGGCTGCACTGGGGGTGGCACGGGGGGCTGGAACAGGCCGGGTGCCACACTCAGGGTGGGTGCCGGGTGGTGCGGCAGATATGCCAGTGCAGGGGCCAAGATGGGAAGCGGCTGCGGGAGGAGGGCAGGCGGGGATGCGTCCGCCTCAGGACCACCTTCCTCTCCTCTCCCCGCACCTGGAAGAGAACAGGCACATGTGGGCACAAAGGACAACCTCCAGGCCCCCCAGGGACACAAGGACTGGCCACCCACCCTGAGCTTCACGATGAGAAGCACGCACGTGATGCCAGGGAGTCTTTCAGGCCAATCTCAGGGTGAAACACCTGAGCACTGAACCGACATCCCCATCTGGGCCCCAAATAAGAGAGGTGCTTCTGGCCCCCAGAGGCTTCCCGCAGGGACACGCAGCTGGTTCCCTCCCCGCAGCTGCAGCTCCGCTCACCTGCTGCCTCCACGCCGGGTCTCTGGGAGCCCACAGGCAGGTCCGTGGCCAGGCTCTCCCCGACGTACTTGTTCTGGAAGTTGAAGCTGCACACGGGGATGTGCCGGGGGGCAGGGGGCAACGGCCCCCCATTCACAATTTCCCCCACCGACACCATCAGCTTCCTGGTAATGAACACCGACTTCCTGGCCTTCGGTAACCCCTCTGGCTCCAAGAACGAGGAACGGTTCAGCTCGACACAGCTACCCAGGCCACAAAGAACCCAGAGAGAGAGATGTCTCAGGTGAGAGGCCAGACTTCACTGCCCAGTGCCGGCAACCACGCGGGAAGCCCCCTCCTGAGGTCACGGAGTCACCACCCGCCCACGTGGAAATCAGGAGGGGAGCAGTGCCCACTGCTGCCAGCCTACATGGGTGCCACCTGGCCCAGCTGTTAACCCCGCACACACACGCTCCTGGCTCCCTCCAAAGCTGCCACATCTCCATGAGGAAGGACTACAGGCAGCACAAAGGCCATAGTTGGAGGGAGGGGTTGGGAAACCCAGCTCAGGGCGTGCCTATCATGTTTTACATCATGATGCCATCTTCTGGGAGAAGGTCCATGACCGCATCAGGTTCTCAAAGCACTCAAAATCCAAGCAGAGAAGCCCTGCCGTGGCCCACTGGGGCCTGTCTGGGCCATCAGAGCTGGGCAGTGGCCTAGCATGGGCGGCCAGCAGAGGCCATCCTCAAGGGACAGAATAAGGAGACCCAACCTTTACCTTTAAGTCCTTCAGTAACTTGTAAAGCATTAATTTTGGAGTCACAAAGAACTGGGTCTAAACCCAATCACCCGACAAGCTGCATGTGACCTGGGGACATCCCCCCGCCACTCTGAGCCTCGCCACGTATACCAGGGAGGCAGCACATGAAACACGCCCTCTGCAGGACCCAGTACATCAATGGCACTTCCCAGCCCTTTATCAGAGTTCAGACAAAACAGGAAAAAGAAACCCTTCAGTTTCACCCTCAGCTCCTACCCGTCGGAAACAGTGAGCCCGTGGTAGTTGAGGAAGTCTGTGGCCTCCTCGCAATCTCTGAAGAGCAGCATGCGCACCACGCTGTCCAGGGGAAAGATGGTGGACCGCTGGGTGCTCACGGTATAGGCGACGTTGAGTGCCCGGAGAGCATCCTTGCGGATCTGAAAGGAGAAGCCAATCACTGCAGTCGCCCCAGGACCACAGAGAGGCTGGCATCGGGGACAGGACTCCTGCTGTAGCTCATTCCCCCTGGACAGCAACTTGCCATTATGGGTCCCAGGCTGGGTGATCTAAGGCCATTTGCTCAGTGGGCAATGCCCAGGAAAGCATGCAAAGGAGACCATTTTGAACATCCTATATAATAAAAGCCTAACGTGCAAGTCAACCGAATGGCAGAACCATCAGTCACTATGATGCGCACTACCACCAGGGGGCAGACGCTCAATGGAGGAGCTGCCCCTAGCCCACAGGCCCCACGCCAGCCAAAGTGGTGCCATTGGAAGGTGGAGGTGGGCCCTTGCCAAGCAACCTGCCAGTCACCCTGCAGAGGGAGGCGACCAGCTGCGGTGGCATATTTATTGAAATGCATTTAGCATCATCAGGCTCTCTAAAAATTTAATATCACTGAGAAATTCTAAGTTAGAGACGTTATGCTGCAGTTTTTTGCTTCCCAGGGAAGATAAAGTACTAAACTTTAGTTACATGGCTCCAAGAGGTTTTTCTTATCTGAACTGTAAGCACAGTATTTTTCATTGCCTTCAATGATCAAAGATGTTAACGCCTGTAGAGTGGGGTGACACCAGTGACTCTGGGGGGCTGCACAAGAGTTAGCCCCAGACCTGTCTGAAACATTCATGGAAAGCAGCACTTAAATGTCATAAGTAATGCCCTAGCCGGTATGTTCAGTGGTTAGAGTGTTAGCCTGGGCACTGAAGGGTTTTGGGTTCAATTCCCAGTCTGAGGGCAGATATCTGGGTTACACATTCCATCCCCAGCCCTGGTCAGGGTTCCTGTAGGAGGCAACCAATTGATGTTTCTCTCAGATTGATGTCATGCCTCTCTCCTCTCTCACTTATCCCCCTCTCCCTGCCTCCCTTCCACTCTGTCAAAAAAAAAAAAAAAAAAAAAAAATCAAGGGAAAAAATATCCTCAGGTAATGATTAACAACAACATATATTTATATATCATAAATAACAACCTGCTTTCTTCTAATTCTGCAAGTACAGTGACATTACCCACCTGATTAAAGTAGCAATGTAAAAGACAAGCGTTCAAATAAGAAGCTGACTGGACCAGTTTGAAGAATCTCACAAAATTATTACTGTTCAATGCAGCAAAAGCCTGAACAGCAAATTTCACCTCAGAGGAGTTTCTAACAGCCGGATGGAACTGTTGTACTTCTCTGTTAATTAAAGGAGATAGAAGAGATTAAAAATTTATATGATTAACTTGACAATATATTCCATGAAAAAGGATCTGAGAAAAAGAAACAAAAACTAGATTTCAACCATACTGAGAAAAAGGGTCATAATGGCAAATTGCTAACAGCTCTGATAGGGCACCCCGGGCACTGCTGTCCTGGTTCACTCACCTGTTCTACTCATCGGGCCCATTCCTTCCTTATTTCCTCTTGTTGACAAAAAGAAATCATTCTCAGGACGGATTTGGAGCAACTTTAGATGTGCTGGTGTCAGCGCACATCCATCCTGCTCCCAGTGGCTCAGGTCAAGGGACTGAGCCCAGCCAAGGTTTCTTACTATCATCCCAGCATTACGGACCAGACACAAGGCAGCACTAACAGCTACTGCTAATCCCGACAGCTCTTTCCCTGTTTACACCCTGCTTTCCATTTCCTCGTTTGGCTCAGTGGATAGAGCGTCGGCCTGAGGACTGAAGGGTCCCAGGTTTGATTCCAGTCAAGGGCATGTACCTTGGTTGCGGGCACACCCCCAGTAGGAGGCAGCTGATTGGTGTTTCTCTCATCGATGTTTCTAACTCTCTGTCCCTCTCCCTTCCTCTCTGTAAAAATCAATAAAACATATATATAAAATAATTCACCTTAGGATGTCCCCCTTGTTGAGATTGAGCAGCACATTGTAGCCCTGGAACTCGGCTTCGCCGACGCAGAACACGCCCTTGTTCCTCAGGTCCTGGTACATCTCCTTCAGACTCTGGAGGCACTTGGTCATGTTCTCGTTGTTGATCTTGGCATCGAAGGAGGACATGGGCTCCTCACACATGAAGTGAGCACAGTGGATATGAAGCCGGGCACATTTCTCGATCAGGGACACCGTCGTGGGGTCACACAGGTGCTGCTGCGTGATGTCCTGGCCACAGAGGGGAATATTACACATGCACGCACACACACCTTACATGCATGTTTCACAGACACAGATCCCATGCACATGATCCCATGCAGAGAATCAACTACTAGAGAAACCATGTTTATTAGCTAAATTTCTCATATTTCAATTTGAAACAAAGCCCATAAAGAACACTGTAATAGGAACCTGTAATGATTTTAAATAACAGTATACTTTGTTACAGATAAAATGTAATAGTCAAACGACAAAACCCTCACTTTCACTTTGGAATTCACATGCTTTTTCTAGTTTCCTGATCAGAAGAGGCCAATACCTTCCGTATGCCCCGCGTGCGGTTCCACAGGAAGTCATACCAGTCCCGCAGGCTGCCCTCCTTCTGGTCCATGATCTGGGTCACCAGGTAATCCATGGTCCTGCTGAGCACGGCTGTGGGTCGCAGCTCATGGGACAGCGGCTCCTCCTGGTCGGCTGAGGAGCGGCTGTACTCCTTGACAGCTGCCGCGTGGTCCACCTGAGGACGGAGCGGGGACAAGCGGCTGGGTGGCAGGTGCTGAGCCAGCCTCTCAGCAGCTGTGCCTTAAAGGAAGGGGTGGGATCGCACACACTCACACAGGATCAATACTACAGAATACAATTTCTACACGTAAAGTTTCTGTTTAAAGGTAACAACCAAATTCAAAGACAAAATAAATTGAGAGATATTTTAAATGTAAGTGGCTATCACATCAAGAAGCAGAGAAATAGAAAAAATAGGCAGAAGACCTAAATATGCAGACACTTTTCGAAAGAGGACATACAGAAGGCCAAGAGACATATGAAAACAGGCTCGAAGTCACTAATCACCCAAGAGATGCAAATCAAAACGACAATGAGGTACCATCTCACACCTGCCAGAATGGCTATCAGCAACAAACAAACGACAAGTGCAGGAGAGGATGCGGAGAAAAAGGAACCCTCATTCACTCCTGGTGGGAATGCAGACTGGTACAGCCACAGTGGAAAACAGTATAGAGTTTCCTCAAAAAACTAAAAATGGAACTCCCATTTGACCCAGTAATCCCACTTCTAGGAATATATCCCAAGAAAACAGAAAGGACATATGTACCCCTATGTTCATAGCAGCATCATTTACAATAGCTAAGATTTGGAAACAGCCTAAGTGCCCATCAGCAAATGAGTGCATTAAAAAACTGTGGTACATCTACACAATGGAATACTACACTGCTGCAAAAAAGAAGGAACTCTTACCATTTGTAACAGCATGGATGGACCTGGGGAGCATTATGCTAAGCGAAATAAGCCAGTCAGAGAAAGATAAATATCACAGGATCCAGAGACAGAGAAACACTGAATGAACTGTCAAACCTCAGAGGGAAAGTAGGGGGAGGAAGGGGGGCGGAATGTAAGAGATCAACCAAAGAACTTGTACGCATGAGTATTAGCATAACCTAGTAGTCGGCAAACTGAGGCTCAAGAGCCATATGCAGCTCTTTGGCTCCTTGAGTGTGGCTCTTCCACAAAATACCACAACCTGGGAGAGTCTATTTTGAAGAAGTGGCGATAGAAGGCTAAGTTTAAAAAATGTGGCTCTCAAAATTTCAATCATTGTACTGTTGCTATTTGGCTCTGCTAATGAGTTTGCCGACCACTGGCCTAACCAATGGACACTGGGACGGTGGAGGCTTGTCGGGCGGGGGGGAGTAGCCAGGGAGGGGTGGATGGGGGGAAAAAGAAACGTGTGTAATACTATAAACAGTAAAAAAAGAAATTAAAAAAAAAAAAAGAGGAATTTAAGTCAAGACACACCTGCTTGGCTTCAAGCACAGTAGGTAAAGAACTTAAAAGCATTTTCAAAGGTCTTAGCCATGCTCAAACACCAGATTAAGTCTACACAGACCAGGAATGAAATGGAGACAACAGTGAGCACTGGGGGGCAGAGCTGACGCAAGGGCCTGTTGAGCAGGAGCCCACGGCCCTTGCTGTGACAACTGCTGCCTGACGGAGGGCCCTGCGTTGGGTAAAGGCAGCTATAAGTCACCAGCCAAAAGAGGAGGAAAAGCCCGAAACCAGCAAAAGAATAAAAGAGTCTAAAATGGTGAATTCTGGGAAACAATTTAGAAACATGAACAGGCACATGTTCAGGAAGCTGAAGAAAGGTCATCCCCTCTGACAGAGTTCACTATCTGAAGGAAATCATCTAATCACCTCAGAGGCATTACACACAGCATGCCCAAATGAATTAACATAACTGAAAAATTAAAAACAGCCTATCTAATGGTTGCAAAATGGGGAGCTTGGACAGAACTACATAATTAAATAACATGCCATCATTTAAAAATGTTTATAAAGAGTTCATTATAGCCAAAACCGGTTTGGCTCAGTGGTAGAGCGTCGGTCTAAGGACTGAAAGGTCCCTGGTTCGATTCCGGTCAAGGGCATGTACGTTGGTTGCGGGCACATCCCCTACCTACCGGGGATGTGCAAGAGGCAGCTGGTCGATGTTTCTAGCTCTCTATCCCTCTCTCTTCCTCTCTGTAAAAAATCAATAAAAATATATTAAAAAAAAAAAAAAAAAAAAAAAAAAGAGAGTTCATTATAACAAAGAAATGCTCATGATATAATTTTAACTGAAAAAAAATCATACAAAATTGTCTCTAGAACACGTGTCAAACACAAGGCCCGCGGGCCAAATCCAGCCCGCCAGGCCTTGCAATGTGGCCCGCACCGCGCTGTCATCACTGCACTCCGCTGTCAGTTTATGACATTGTCAGTTTATGACTGTTCAGTAAACCATTCGGCCCGCGATTTAGGCTGGATTTTAGATTTTGGCCCCTTCTCTGATTGAGTTCAACACCCCTACTCTAGACCATAATCTCAAATGTGCAAAACATAAACAGGAATAAAATTGTAAAAAAAACCCACAAAAACAAAAAAACATTTTTAATCTATGAAATAAATCTGCATCTACATCTGTATCTATATACCTTAGGGTCCTGTATGGTCCTGTACAAGATTGCTTATACATAACTCACAACACAGACCACTGTATACAATGGGGGGCGTGGGGCTCCACCTGGTCCGTTCCCGGGATCGTTTCAAAGACACTCAGCTGGCTCCGGGTCTCCCGCATGTACCGCTCCTTCTCGGGACACATGTCAGGGCACGTCCCAACGAAAGTCCTTGCTTTGTCCAGGTCGGTTCTTTTCACTCGAGCTAAATGACATCGAGTAAATAGTAAGAACATACCACACAGTACGGAGAACTCGGCGAAATGTGCTTTCGTAATCTATAATAAAAGAGTGATATGCTAATCAGGCCAGACAGCCGAATGCCTTTCCGGATGTCCTTCCGGACGTCCTTCTGGACGACCTTCCGAACGAAGCCAGGGCTGCGAGGGCCGAGCACCTTGCACGAATTTCATGCATCAGGTCTCTCGTGATAAAATAAGAACATCACACAAATCACAAAAGAAAAGTTAAACTTTTTAAACAGTGGGCCTGGCCTATACGCAGGGGGGAGGGGAGTGTGTCCTGCACATCTCCATGACTATTTATGCACACATAAAGCAAGTATGCTTACGCATGGGGACATACATACACACACAGTTTCCCCCCTTATTTGTACACAAATGGTAGCACACTACAGACTTCCTGCACCCTGTCCTCACTTCACCATAAATCTTGATGAATTTCCATGACCGTACAAGGTCTCTGGACCTCTGCAGAGAGGCAGCCACCATACCTTGCCTCATGATTCTGTCCCTCTGGTCAAGCAGGCGGTACTTTTCCTCAGACGTTTCGGCCACAGTGCCTATCAGCGCGCTGAGGGAGGACACACACAGTCCCGGACTCTCAGAACCCTCAGACCCCGAGTCAAAAGAGTCTCCTTCAAACAGGTGGGTCTTCAGAAGGCCTGACTTCTTCACCGGAGAGCTACAGAGAAAGCAACGTATCAGAGCCCTGCGTCCATCTGGCATCTGCAAATGTCCACTTCCAAACACTTCCCTTATCTTTCAGGATTTTCTGCTCCTCTACAGTTGGTAAACTATAAACTTTGAAGTGAAACAAGCTTTGATAATGCTGGTAATGAGCAAAATGATGTTATTCATATTATCTGTGATTTAAAATTTTTTTAAACATTTCATACTTCTTTTAAAATTAGATGAGCCCCAGTGGTAGAGGGTCGGTCTGCGGACTGAAAGGTCCCGGGTTCGATTCCGGTCAAGGGCATGTACGTTGGTTGCGGGCACATCCCCAGTGGGGGATGTGCAGGAAGCAGCTGATTGATGTTTCTCTCTCATCGATGTTTCTGGCTCTCTATCTCTCTCCCTTCCTCTCTGTAAAAAAAAATCAATAAAATATATTTAAAATTAGATGAGCCCATTTAAACAACTGAAATGAGTATTTATAGATTTCTGTCTCAAAGAAATGAAATTCAGCCTGAAAAAACAACACTTTACCACCATGAAGAAATATCATGTCCACATGTTTTCATTCATAACTTCATTTCAGTAGAATGTACTATAAAAAACTGGGTATCCCCTCTCAGCTTCGCCATTTTCTGGCAGGCTCTCAGAATTCTGTGAACTCCAATGTCAAAGAAGATATAAGAAGGGTGGAGTACCGGGCCGGCATGGTCAGCGACTGAGAATCAACCTATGAACCAGGAGGTCATGGTTCGATTTCTGGTCAGGGACATGCCTGGGTTGCCAGCTCGATCCCCAGTGTGGGATGTGCAAGAGGCAGGCAATCAATGACTCTCTCTCATTACTGATGTTTCTATATCTCTCTCCCTCTCCCTTCCTCTGAAATCAATTAAAAAAAAAAAATTTAAAGGGTTGAGTGAGAAAAGAAAAAACAAAAGCAAATCAGCAATTAAATAGTTAATTGCAAAATTGCAAGTGAGGAAAACAATACATTGGCCGAAATAGGTGCAGGATTACAGACCTGTGGAAGCAGTCCTGCTGTGAGAGGGAAGGTGGGAACCCCAAGAAAAGGGGGGAGGTGCGGGAGCATTGGAAGGAGACTGCACCCCGTTTCGACACACTGTGGCTACCCAGTTATTATGCAGCCTCACATGATAAGCTGAACCCACAAAAAGCCCTGCTGGAAACTGCTCTAGTGGCTACTAGGAATACATGGTTATGACAGCTAGTCAGAAGTTTTAAGGAAAAAGTAACTGCTTATTCACTTACATGTCAGGTAGAACTGACAGCAACTGTATGATATAGGGGACCCGTCAGATGACTGAGGAGCCCCAGGGCCTCTTCAGGGAACTAGCAAGTACAGTGGTGCCTCGCATAACGAACGCCTCGCACAGCGAACTTTGGACAGGTTTTTCATGAAACCATCGGCCAAAAAGCAGAAAATGGATGAAGATGTGCAAGATTCGGTAGACTCTACTTAGTCTGTCTTAAAATTAAAAAAATGTGTGTTTTTTTTTAAAAAAATTATGTTTTTAGATGTATCTAAATAAAAATAATAACAAAAAATTTATCTTTTTTTATGTCATCTTAGCATATTTTATGCTACAGAACGAACTATTTTTTTTAACATGTATTGTTATGGGAAAACGCGTTTCACATAACGAACTTTCCGCATAACAAGCTTGCTCCTGGAACGAATTAAGTTCGTTGTGTGAGGCACCACTGTAGCTCTCTTTGTCAACCCTCTTATGTCCGTTCCCACTCCCACTCCTCTCCACTCTGTTCTCCTCTCCTCCCCGTCTTCCCTTAGCCCTACTCAGGTGTTAGTACATCACCCCACTTCCCTTTCATGCTTTGGCAGGACTGCTGTGAAGCCCCTCCTGTTTACTGACAAAAAACCCACGCGCCATGTCAAATAGAGTCCCAGGAACGACCAGCCGCACCTTTTACTCATGAGGCTGCTGACTGCCGTTCTGCCCATGGGCTTGGCGAGAGGGGAGTGCTGAAAGGCTGTGTCCTCGGGGCCCTGGCCAGCCTCACCCTCGCCTGCTTTCTTCTCCTTGAGGGAAAAAGGTTTCTTGTTGGGACCTGAGGATGCAAGAGTCAGAACAGCGTGTATGACATTACATGTCACTTGACACTGGATTTTTACTTTTTTTTTTTTTTTTGGAGAAAGTAAAATTCTTATAATTGTTACATGAGGTTACAAAGGAGCCCAAGGAAACACTATGAGACAAAAGGATCTACTCGGAGCCACCCCCCCCCCCTTTTGGCCTTGGGGAAGGGCTCCCACTCAGAGCTTAAAGGGTCTTGCAAACAAAGCATTAGAGACTGCAAAGGATATCTGCAAACTCACTTATTTTCTTCCTGTGCCAAAAGATAGACGTTTCTTCAGGCAAACCTTTTTTCCCCTTCTTCCTGGCCAGGGCTGCAGAAGCCTGGAAAACAGTCCACAACCCAAAGTGTGAGGCATCAGGAGACCGCATGAAATGAAATTCAGTACCACACACAGTCAGCAAAAGTTCGTGCAACAGAAAAAACCTCCACTCACTACATGGCTGACCACACTATCAGCCTCCAGCCTCGGGAGCTCCAATCCTTTACCTGTCTCACATCTGATATTTGGTCTCCCCCCCCAATTAATGGCCTCACTGGCATTTGGTAAAATGATTCCCACTATCTGATAACATATACAGTATAGCATGGAAAGATACAGTCAAGTCACATACACACACAAAGGGAAGCTGCAGATTGATGCACATCAGATAGAATGTATCACAAAACACATAAAACCAAGTATATGTTGCCGAAACCGGTTTGGCTCAGTAGATAGAGCATCGGCCTGCGGACTGAAAGGTCCCAGGTTCGATTCCGGTCAGGGGCATGTACCTTGGTTGCGGGCACATCCCCGGTAGGGGGTGTGCAAGAGGCAGCTGATTGATCATTCTCTCTCATCGATGTTTCTAACTATCTCTATCTCTTCCGCTCTGTAAAAAAATCAATAAAATATATTAAAAAAAAAAACAAACAAGTACATGTTAGAATACCTACAGATATGCCTATGAAAACACCCAGAAAAAGTACACACCACTCTTGTAACTGTACTGGCTCCTGGGTAACAGGAAAGTTGGGGGTGATCAGGGACCTCAGTTTTGTATTACCAATGAATTGCTTACAATAAGAAAGTTTTTATATATCATGTTGTTATTTTTTTTAATATATTTTATTGATTTTTTACAGAGAGGAAGGGAGAGATATAGAGAGCTAGAAACGTTGATGAGAGAGAAACATCGACCAGCTGCCTCTTGCACACCCCCTACCTGAGATGTGCCCGCAACTAACGTACATGCCCCTGACCGGAATCGAACCAGGGACCTTTCAGTCCGCAGACCGACACTCTACCACTGAGCCAAACCGGTTTCGGCTCATGTTATGTTATTTATGTTCCTCTCTCATTGATGTTTTTAACTTTCTATCCCTCTCCCTTCCTCTCTGTAAAAAAAAATCAATAAAATATATTTTAAAAAATAATAGTAATTATTGAGTTTCTATTTGGGATGATGCAAAAGTTCTGGAAATAGATAGTGATGATGAATGCACGACACTGTGAATGTTATTAATGCCATTGACTTGGGGGGAAAAATCAATAGGAAGGAATAAATAGCAAAACCCTAAAACTGTGTACATATTTACACAAAAGTTCCACTTTCAGAAAAGGATATAAACTAATCAAAAATATATGCACAAAACTGTCCATAAGTAGAATGCTGACCAAGAAAGTAAAGAGGATAGAATGACGTAGCATTTAACAATCCAATTCTAATCTAGACTGCTAAATCATTTCATAAAATACTAAAGATTGCCACACGAAGAGATTACCAACAGTATTTACAGTATAATCCCATTTGTGCAAAAACAATGTGACTCTATATATGCAAAGACATTATCCACAATATTCAGTCAATATCTTAGAGGAGAGAATTATGGGTGCCCCTCCCATAGTATATTGACAGGCAATACTTCTACCATTTAACAAAAGTATGAAAACTTTATACTTATACTACCTTATAAATTCCTATAGAACTTATTTTCCCCCCCTCAAGAATATTTTAAATATATATATTTTATTGATTTTTTACAGAGAGGAAGGGAGAGATATAGAGAGCTAGAAACGTTGATGAGAGAGAAACATCGACCAGCTGCCTCTTGCACACCCCCTACCTGAGATGTGCCCGCAACTAACGTACATGCCCCTGACCGGAATCGAACCTGGGACCTTTCAGTCCGCAGGCCGACGCTCTATCCACTGAGCCAAACAGGTTTCGGCGCTCACAAGAATATTTTTTAAAATGAAGATATAAATCTACATAATGTGAGCTATAACTGTTATGCACAGGTGTACTTATATACATATAGGGTGGGGCATACTACCCTGTTTCCCCAAAAATAAGACAGTGTCTTATATTAATTTTTTCTCCCAAAGTTGCGCTAGGTCTTATTTTCAGGGGATGTTTTATCTTTCCATGCGCTAGGTCTTATTTTTGGGGAAACACGGTAGTACGTGGGTTTACAGTTGTATGTAAAACAGTTAATTCTTGTATTATTATTTATTAATTATTGTATTATTTTCCATACCAACAACTATAAGCCTACTTCTGCCTGACGTTGTATTTAAAGTTAGGGTATAAACCAAACATATTTCTGGGGAATGTGATTACAAGAGGATTTCACTTTTTTCTGTAGGGGTGTCGAACTCAATCAGAGAAGGGGCCAAAATCTAAAATCCAGCCTAAATCGCGGGCCGAATGGTTTACTGAACAGTCATAAACTGACAATGTCATAAACTGAGAGCGGAGTGCAGTGATGACAGCGCGGTGCGGGCCACATTGCAAGGCCTGGCGGGCTGGATTTGGCCCGCGGGCCTTGTGTTTGACATATGTGGTAGAGTATCAACAGCAAACTTATACTATGACCAAATAAATCAAAAACAAAACAGAACTCAAGTTTGGAAAAGTGCTGTGTGGTTCTGGAGCCAATCCAGTGTGTTCCAGAAGAATCGGACTTCATGGGACTCACCACTGCATTCAGTAGGGGCTACAAGCTTTTCACTAATGACTCCAAGTAAGAAGAAAAGTGCTATTGTAGCCTCTGCAAGGTAAGAACAAAATATTCTCGTACTTTCTATATTCTAGCAAGTAAATAACTGATTAAAAAAAATAATAATAAAAAAGGTTGTGAAGTGACACAGTTCACTCCTACTTTTTTACTTTAAAACCAATTTTTTTAAAAAATATATTTTATTGATTTTGTACAGAGAGGAAGGGAGAGAGATAGAGTTAGAAACATCGATGAGAGAGAGTCATCGATCAGCTGCCTCTTGCACGCCCCCTACTGGGGATATGCCAGCAACCAAGGTACATGCCCTTGACCGGAATCGAACCCGGGACCCTTCAGTTCCCAAGCCGACGCTCTATCCACTGAGCCAAACCGGTCCCGGCTTAAAACCAATTTTTTTTACTCACACAAACTCGGTCGGGAGTACTCACGTGGTCAAGGAAGTACACCACGGCGAGGCGTTTGTTGCGCCTGGTGTACACGCGCTGCACTTTAGCAATTTTGCCAAAGTGATTCTCCAGAAAGGTCCTGTTGTTGAAACAGTCGGGAATGTTCTTGCACTGGATCGCTGTGACTTCAGAGGGAGAGAGGCCCCCGAGACTGTCTGTGCTCTCGCTTCTTTTGTTCTGCCGCCCAGGAGTTCCTCTTAGAAAATCTAGGGGATCAGAAAAAAATGGGCACAGAACTGTAGCAGATGTAATGTTTTCAAACAGGAGGCCCCCACTAGGTAAGGGCAAAGGACATTTCCGTGTGTGAGACCTGCTCCAAGACCCTATGGTATATGAACGTCCTTCACGTTTACAGGGGACTGAACCAAAAAAAAAATCACGCGAACACCCAGGAAAATTTACCAAGGACTTGCCAGACAGCAAGATGGACTGTATGTTGTACATTTTTTTGAGCTCACCTTTTTTATCTCTACTTCCAGCTTCTTCCTCTTTCCCACCTGGAAACCGGGAAGCGGCCAGGACATTCTGGCTCCCTCCTGGTGTGGCCATGTGATCGTTCTCCCCAGACTCCGCGCTGCCAATTTCCTTTCTAGATTCCTTGTTGCCCAGGCGACTGACTTCTTTATTGCTTTTGAAAACGTCCTGTATAGTCCGACCGAACAGAGTGCCTCCCCGGGGCCGATTCAGGCGGACAGGCCGCTTATCCGGAGGATGATCGCCCCCCGAGAGAGGGTCCAAGTCTTCCGCTGCATCGTGGCCGTATCTCCTGGGGGAGCGATCCTGATCCTCCTTCCTTTTCAGTCCTTTCATGAAGCTGGCAAGTGGCTCCACTTGGGAGACAGTTTCTTCACCCCCTTGTCTGGCACCCGTTTTGCTAACTGGGAAGGGTTCCCCCAGTGATCCTGAAGGCGCGGGGAAGCTAGCGAAGCTGCTAGGAAGACTTCCAAATAGTGACTTCGGGCCTTTCTTTTCTTCCTCCACATTCTGACTGGACAGAGCAGCAAAAGGTGATGATGTGCTACTACTATCAGCTGGTTTCGAAAACGTAAAATTGGATTTAGTAGCCGAACTTGTCGCCTGTGTAAAAGAAAATGGAGTCTGTCCTCCAGGTCCACTGCTAGTTGGTTGGGAAAAGGTGAAAAATCCGGAAGTAATTTGGCTTTGAGTTTTCTCTGGCTCGGATTCAGCCCCCAATATTGGTCTGAACACTACATTTTCCAGAGATTTAAAGCTGAACTCAGTTTTCCCAAAAACAGAGCTTGCTACTTCTCCAGTTTCTGGTGCGAAAGTAGAAGTACTTGGGAATGCCCCGAGGGTGGGTGATTTGAAAGTAAATCTTGGGTTTGCAGGCACACATGAACTTGAAGGCCCAGAGGCAGCTACAAAGGCTGGAGTGTGTTCAAGTCCAGAAAAGAGTCCAACATTTGAGGTTTGGGAGAATCCTAATGGTTGTGCTGAAGAAGAGTGACCTACTCCAGATGTTGGAAAGCTAGATATCTGTGAAAATCCTGAGCTTTTCCCAGGTACTGTATTGTTTTGTCCAAAAAGAGAAGGCTGACCAAATCGAAACGGTTGCTTAGCCTGACTTGTTCCTATGGAACTACTGGCAGATGTTAAAAAAGGACTAGGCTGCTGCCCACCGAAAGGATTAGTTGGGTTCATCTTTGATCCAGTTATTGGAAGGTAATAAGTATTTCCCTGTACGAAGCAATCCTCTTCCTTAAACAGTTTGTTGAACTAGGGAGCTCCTCCCCTTCATTTCATGTAAGCTGAAAAACAAAAATTCAGATCATCAGAGCTATGTGCTGCTGGAAAACTAAGAAAAGAAATTTTTCATCACATGTCACATTCTAAATTATTTAATAGGCAGACAAGGTCAAGTATTCTTATTTTCTGAGAGATAGTGGGTTCTTTTTTTTGGGGGGGGGGGGCCGGGAATTATGGGGGTGGAAGAAGATACCAATAAGTTACTTTATTATAGATGTTTAAAGTGAGACTAAAGGCCAAATCATTTTACTAAATTGGTAAATTCGCCAAAAACCTCAAATGTTAATTTTTTAAAAAATGAATGCCATTACACTTTTAAAGAGAGGCGTGTCTCCTTACTTCTTCCAAACTCCAAAGCCAGATGATTACATTGTGACAATCAGATCATCGGTATTTCAGTTATTCTCCGAGTAACCTTAGCACTAAATACTCTTTCCAGATACAGAAATAAAATGATAGAGGTCGAGTACTCACGTGGAGAGGCCGCCCTAGACTCGGGAGGGGCTGGAGCTGAGCATCACGACGACCCCATCTAGCAGGCGGCTCCATAGGTCCCCGCACAGGCCGCACCCTGGGCCCGGCGCCTCGCCGTCCCGCCCTGTTAGCTATCTGCGCGAAGCGGGGTCGGAAACGGCGAGAGGGGGAGGGGGATCCTCCTCGCGGCTCAGACCCCCGCGCAGCGCTCAAGGTCCGGTCCGGCTCAGGGACACTGCCGCTGCTTCGGGGCACCTCCGCTCCTAGCCGGTAGCGCAGACCAAGACCACCGGAAGCAGCACTTCCCCGCGGGCCGCGGACCAAAACAGTGGCGGACCGACTTCCGGTCCTACCTGAGCAATCCGACCCCGCCCGCGGGCCTCCAAGCTCGGGTTCCGCTCTCCGGCTGAGCGGCGGCGGTGGGGCTTCCGGTGCGTGGGGTAGAGGCTTGGGTCTGCAGGCTTCGCCCTCCATACATACGCGGTTGGCTTCTTCTCTTTGAACTTTACTTGGGGGACGTCAGCCCACCCGCGTGCTGCCCAGGGTCAGCGCTGAGCGGTCCCTGGGGAAGCCCTGGATCCGGCCAGCCACCCCATTCTACCCTTCCCTCCTCCACTTCCACTGCCCCGACCCCGCTCACCCGCTTGCACTATTAACGTCCCTTCCCCTCCACCAGCCTTCATTTCCCGTGGCTACTGTGATCCATTCTGGCTTGCCTGACTCTGGCGTCGTGTTATAGACCTTCATTTTTATATTTTTCTTATGGTAAAATGTAAATTCCTGTAATTTTTTTTTTTGCCAATGAATTGCACCAAGTAAAATGACTTGATTGTGTGTGCGTGTTGCCCTTTCTAGGACTGATTTGTCTTCTCTTGAACTTAAAGCGCAGGTCCCTTTACAGACGTTGTTTTTTAAAGTGCCCCGGTTGTCCTCCTGAAATGAGTCTGGTGCTCAGAAACCTGCAGCGAGCTATCCCCCTCCGGAGAGTGCCGCTCCGCCAGAGGATGGAGATAGTCAGGAGTATTTTAGGAGTCCAGAAATTCGACCTGGGGATCATCTGTGTTGACAACAAGAGTATTCAGCACATCAACAGGATCTACAGGCAGAAAAACATCCCAACTGATGTGCTTTCTTTTCCATTTCATGAGGTAAAAAGTATTTTCCTCCTCGCCTTGTCTAGCCTACCATTCAGTGTAAAGTTCCTGTGTTACTTATATTACAGACATGATTTTTTAGTTTTATTTTGAAAACTTCCACAATATACACAACAGTAGAGATCAACCTTATTGATCAATGCCCATTTCTGGAGGAGAAAAGGGGATTGAGCTCCCCTCTCCCCACCTAATGGAATGAGTGAATTAGCAGTTTTGAGTGTGAATCAGTAATGAATATGTATGGTTAAAAATTAAATAACACAGAATAAAAGAAGAGACTTGTGTAAATATTTTTACAAACTTGTGATAGCTGTCAGGTCACTTGAAGTTATGCAAATGAGCCATTCAGGGCTTTACACAAGGGTTAGTAGCAGCCTAAATAGGAAAGTATCTTGGCAACAGACTTCAATCCACTAGTGTCACACCCACAGAAATAAACCAGAGAAGGAAGACTATAAATATTAAATGCATAATATAAAAATACATTAAAATGTTTACTTATTAAGTATCACATGATCTCATTTGTGGAATATACTAGCAACGAACAACATAAACTGATTAACAAAAATAGATTCAGAGACATAGAAACATCAAACAGCGAGACTGGTTTGGCTCAGTGGATAGAGCGTCAGTCTGGGGACTGAGGGGTCCCAGATTCGATTCAAGTCTGGGGCATTTGCTTTGGTTGCGGGCACATCCGGGTGGAGGGGGGGTGCAGGGGGCGGCTGATCGATGTTTCTCTCTCATCCATGTTTCTAGCTCTCTGTCCCTCTTCCTTCTTCTCTGTAAAAAAATCAATAAATAGAAAAAAAGAAAAAAGAAACATCAAACAGACCGCCAGACCTCAGAGGGAAGGCAGGGGAGGGTGAAGAGGGGGAGGGTAAGAGATGGACTAAAGGACTTGTATGCATGCATATAAGCATAACCAATGGACACACACATTAGGGGGGTGAGGGCATGTCCTGGGGGGGCTGGGAGCAGCTGGGAAGCAGTCAATGGGGGAAATGGGAGACATATATCATACTTTCAACAATAAAGAATTTAATTGTTTTTAAAGTTCACTTCTTTTCCTTAATGGGAAAAAAAAAACAAAAAACCATTAACAATACTAAATAAATATGCAGCCATAGGTTCCTGGCTTACTGTGAACTGAACTCAACTACATGGACCAGTGCTCATGGTCTTTACGGTAAATAAAATGTGAAAGGCTATTTAGGACAAAATACCAGGAGGAAAGAACAGAAATATAAAACTATATCAGTGTGGTGATTTAACTTCTACTCTCTTTTTTAGTTTTTTTTTTTTTTTTTTAATATTATTGATTATGGTATCACATAATTGTCCTCATCCCCCCATTCCCATCCCAAACCCCTCCACAATTATCGATATGCCCCCACCCCTCTGTTGTCCATGGCCACTGGCTAGGCCCATATGCATGCACACAAGTCCTTTGGTTGATCTTGATTTAACTTCTAGACATAATCTGGGTGAGTGTGCATTGGGAAGGATGAAAGAAATGGAAAGAAAAATCATTCGGCAAGGTGGAAACATCGTTAAGTCACTTGTGTGTAGTGTCTTTGTGGTCTCCCGCCCCCATTCTGGACTAGTCAGGACAATGCCTTCCAGGATGAAGTCTGTAGGCCTGCCGTCCGGTTAGTGTTCCTGAGGCCCTGTTCTCACAATCTGTTCCCTCCTTTGCAGAATCTGAAAGCAGGTGAAATTCCCCAGCCTGATTTTCCAGATGACTATAACCTGGGGGACATTTTCCTAGGAGTGGAGTATATCTTCCAGCAATGCAAAGAAAATGAAGATTACTATGACATCCTGACTGTGAGTAGGGATGCTCCAATGACAGGGTCTGCCTAGCAAAGAAATACCGTGTCCTTCATCCTGGCCATAAAGAGGTTGGCGACGGGCCACCTGCGTCCACACTATGCCCACGGGAAGAACAAGGGTTATTGAGGGAGACCCACCGAGAGGGAGATCCACAGCGAGGAAGATGGCGGAGTGGGATCTGCGTGCCCTGTGCCAGTGCCAAGGACGGGAAGAGGACAGGGAGTTTCTCCATAACTGAGATATGAAATAAGGGAAACTCCCAGTAGTGACCTTGATTTAGCTTTTACCTCGAGCTCAGCAGGCTGTGTAGATAACGCAGGCTTGCTAAATAAGCTTCTTAGGAAACTGCCCAAAGTGGACAAAATTCTAGCATCCAGGGCCTTCCAGATCTGTCCTCAGCTTATTATATTAAAAAAGTGGGGGGCAGTTCTGAAAGTACTGAGCGTGATAGAGTCATATTTTAACTTCCCCAAGGATTCCATGGAGGGGTCTTCCTTTGGCTAAATAGCCACACCCTGAAATATGAGGTGCTGTTTGGGGGGGTGTCCTAGTGCTTCCACGTGAGACTCAGTGTGAGCAGGTTTTGGAGGGACCCTCATTCCCCGTCACAGGACCAGCCAGCCACTCTCCAACTGCACGTAGGCACCCTCTCATAGCCCTCAGTACCCTCCAACTACCCCCTTATCCTCCATATCTCACCACTCCTCCGACCCTTCCCTCTGCCCTGAGAAGCAGGTGTCCCCTCAGGAAATAATCACTGACTGACCCTCCCTACCCCAGAGATCCTATCTTCACATCCCTGACGGGCCCCTGGTCTACCTGAT
Organism: Pipistrellus hanaki; assembly: GCF_964339955.1. NCBI lineage: Eukaryota > Metazoa > Chordata > Mammalia > Chiroptera > Vespertilionidae > Pipistrellus > Pipistrellus hanaki. The sequence continues at coordinate 8,315,808 of NC_140504.1, forward strand.
GTGTTCTGAGCCCCGCCCATGTTCTCATTGCCCACTCACCCCCTCGGTGCTGCTGCCACCGACTCCGGAAGCCCTGCTTGAGCCCAGAGGAGGGCTCCTGACCGCCCACCGGATGTGGGTTCAGCTCTCCCTGCCCTCCTCCTCCCCTGGCTCCTGGCCTGGTCATGGTCATGGTCAGCCCCTGAGGCAGCTTTTTGCTTGTACCCACAGGTGACTGCCACTCATGGGCTCTGTCATCTACTGGGCTTCACACACAACACAGAGGCCACGTGGCAGAAGGTAGGTGCCCCCCCCCCCCACACACACACACAAGCCAGGGCTGCCCGGCCTGCCCCTTGCAGTCGATGAAAACCAAAATTGGAAAAAACAGTAAAATAGGAATTTTATACATGTTTATTTCTTAAAAGTTTTACAATGTTTGTTTTATTTTTAAAAATATATATATTTTATTGATTTTTTACAGAGAGAAAGGGAGAGAGATAGAGAGCTAGAAACGTCAATTAGAGAGAAACATCGACCAGCTGCCTCTTGCACACACCCCACTGGGGACGTGCCCGCTAACCAATGTACATGCCCTTGACCGGAATCGAACCCGGGACCTTTCAGTCCGCAGACCGACGCTCTACCACTGAGCCAAACCGGTTTTGGCTACAATGTTTGTTTTAAATGGTGGGCCCCCAAATGCTGTGAACTGTATTATTCACTCACTATTGAAAGTCTGAACAGAGAGGCTGAATTCTAAAAATTCCATGAAATTCTGATGGCTTTGGGGCAATGGTAAGATATGTACACATATATACCTTAATAAAAAAATGAAAAAATAAATAATAAAAATTTTCACTGTATATCATAAAAAAAAAAAAAATTCTGATGGCTTAAAGTTACAACATCTTCGCGAGAGAAACTGTAATGCTATTTATTAGTTTCGAACAAGATTTAAAATGCAGGTGTCTGATAAGTTATGGAGCAGTTGGCTTCCTCGAAGGGTGCAATGTTTACCTGTGTTTTAAGGTCCATGTTGGTATACAAACCATATTGTGTTTAATAAACTCAAACTGTATTTGTAGTCAAGTAGTCAGATCCTCTGAAAGGCCTAAGAAACTTTTTCATTCACAAAAGAAGTCCCTGGCGCACTGTCCCCCGGCCATCCTAGGTCCACACCAGCCTCACCCTGGCTCCACCTCCCCTTCCGGTCAGATGCCGGCCCTACTGTGGCCCTTCGCCCCTTCCTCCTCAGCCCTCCACCTCTACATCTAACAGGTCTAAGTCTCAGTGTGTGCAATCTGCCAGGGATCCCAGCCCTCCGAGCCCTGACCGCCCTGCCCCCCCGCCCCCCTGGAGGAGCCATTTGCACCCTCCCTCCCTGTGTCCTGCACCTATTCTCCTGTGACCCCAAGTAGGCTCTCCTCTTACCTACCCAAGATCACCCCCTCTGCCCAGCCCACAGCCTCTCCTGCCTTCTCCATCGTTCACCCTGCGGGCAGCATTTTGGCACTCCCTGTGCACAGGTGCTGGGCACCCATGAGCAGATCCTTGAGGGAAGCCGATGGCCAAGGCTCCCCATGCCATAGCCTCGGGGACACGGGCCTCAGGGAGGGGATATGCCGAGGAGGGGACCCTGGGCCGAGCCAGGGACGCCCCAGGGCCCGAGCAGCAAGGCCAGCTGGGCAAGTCCAGGGCTGGTTTTCGTTCCTTCGTTGCAGATGTACCAGAAGGAGAAGCAGGTTCTCGAGGAGCTGCGCCGGCGCACGGGGGCCAGGCTCCAGCCCCTGAGCAGGGACCTCTTCTGAGGAGCACGGCCCACCACGCAGGTAGTACCTGAGGGACCCTCCGGGACACAGGGACACCATGTGGGCGGGAGCTGACCCCTCCCCGTGGGTCCCGAGGATCAGAGGCTTCCCCACACGGAGGGCTGGTCAATGCCCATGCCGGGGCTAAATCCCACGAGTGGAACTATTTCCTAAAGTACAGGGGAAATCTCCATTCACGTCTTTACTTAGAACACAGCGGACATGTTATTTTCAGTATTTTGATAAAACAGGTCTAAACTGCCGAAACCCATTTGGCTCAGTGGATAGAGCGTTGGTCTGCGGACTGGGGGGTCCCAGGTTCGATTCCGGTTGGGGGCATGTGCCTTGGTTACGGGCACGTCCCCAGTGGGGGGGGGGGGGTGGTGGTGCAGGGGGCAGCTGATTGATGTCTCTCTCTCGTCGATATTTCTCTTTCTCTATCCCTCTCCTTTCCTCTCTGTGAAAAATCAATAAAATATATATATTTTTAAAAAACACAAAACAGTTCTAAACTCTTAGGGCATCTAACCTGCCCCTCCCAGGGTTTCTGCCTTTGGTAATGAAACCTTTTTCTCTCCCCGCTTTGCAGCCAACCACCCAGGAGGATGAAACAAGCGGCCTGGGGAAATACATGTGGGAGCAGATGATGGAAGGACAGGCACCTAGCCAGCCAGCTGTCACCTGAACCTGTCAGGTCAGGATGTGACCACAACACAGGGAGTTCCAGGAGGTCACGGCAGTAACACAGCCTCTCAGATCCTTCTTGGCCCCAACAACCAGGGATACTGCAATTCTGAGAATTTGGTTTCCCCTCTAACACAGGTTAGAAACATGAAAACTAGGGTGTTACAACACATTTCCCACTGGATTTGTGGCCTGTCTCAGTCTGCACTTCCCCCAGCTCTCAGGGGTAATAAGGACTTGAGTCTGTGACATTCCTGAGTCACCGTTGGCTGCGTATGGCCTGCTTGTGATCACACAGCTCTTGGCTCTGAAATCCTTTTTGAGAGACTGACGGGGTCCTGAGACCTACTGGTCTCGTCCCTCCATGTGCCCTCATGAGCACCAGGCACCCCCAAGAGACTCTTCACATGACTCCCACGTGACTCCCATGTGACTCCCCCTGCTCAGGTGGTGCACGGAGCTGAGTTTTTCCAGTTTACCAGATTATCCAAAGACAGTGGACTTGCCAGATGCCTTCCCTCTGTTAATAACGTGGAGAAATAAAACCAAAGCCATGTTAGAAAAAAATTAATCTGAAAACAGGAACTATGGCCAGACCTTTAATTGGTGCATTTAACAAGAGACTGGGCTGTGGGACGGTTCGGCCCTGACGCAGCCCAGAGGGGACCTGTGTGCGGCGAAGCAGGCATCGTGCCTCCTCCCGACATCCTCCTGGAGAACCCGAGGGTGCAAAGACAGTGCTCCTGCTCCTGAGGAACTTGGGGGACCAGCTGATGGACCCTAAAAGGAGCCATGGAAGCATGCTACGACTCAAAAATGGCATTTACAGGAAAACCATATAAAAAGCAGGAGAACATAACCCCACCAAAGGAAAAGAGTAACAGAAAGTACAGAGAGAGTCAAGGTAACAGCCCAGGGGTGTGGGTCAGTGGGTGAGCATCAGCCAATGAACCAAGAGGCCACCAGTTTGATTCCCGGTCAGGGCACATGCCTGGGTGCAGGCTGTGCAGGAGGCAGCCACGCGATGTTTCTGTCTCTGCATCCCACTCCCTTTCTCCCTAAAATCAATAAAACATTTTTTTTTTAAAAAAAGAGTAAAGGTAACAGATTCTTCAGGTGAGAAACCCAACAGAACCAGAGGAGCCTCTTCAGGAGTCGCGTGCAGCTCTGCGAGTTTATTCACAGGAGAAAGGCCGGGCCGGGGGTGGATCTGCCCGTCACCAGTGCTTCCTCCCAGGGCGGCACATCACAGTCTCAGCGCCTGCTTTCCTCCCTCGCCTCGGGGCTGTCTCCCATAGGAAGGTTTCTGTTATGCTATGGATCTTCTTCCTGTGGCTGCTGGGCATCTTTTCTGACAACATCCCTGCTGATCTCAGCGGCCGGGGACCACTGTCAGGCTTCCACCTGGTTTTTCTGGCCACGTCCCTAAAGGAAGAGGGACCGTGGGGCTCACTGGCCCGGAGCTGGAGCGGCTGCAGGCAGGAAACCTTCAGGCACAGCCCTAGAGGGAAGGCAAGAGTCTGGATGAGATTACTGCCCCGCACGGGCAGGTGAGCTCTGCTCTGGGGATCAGGAGGGGCCCTCGCAGCCACGCTTGGACTGGACATGCCCAGGGTCATCTGGGTTAGACAAATGGCCCAAGCTGCACACAGCTTCCCCAGGAGGTTGCCGTGGGGTTCCCAGCTGTGGTGATGGGGGTGGGGTGGGGGCCTCTATGGTCCCACCTGTGTCCCTCAGGAGATGGCAGGGCCTTTCCAGGCCCCTTTCCCAATTCCCTCTGCAGCCTGGGGACCTGACAGAGACCCACGTCCACTGGCCTCTCAGTAGAGGTGAGGAAGGGCAACGGGGTCCCGGGATCCTTACGTGCTAAGGGCAGCGGCAGAGGGGGCGGCCACGTGGCGCACGGTGGGCAGGAAGCTGGCGGCCGGTGGGAGGGCGGTGGCGGAGACCACCGAGGGCCACGCGGAGTAAGCCACGGGTGAGCCAGGGGCCGCCTGCAGCGGGGCTGGGGGCGCATAGTGGTGGTGATGGTGCACCGAGGACGGCTGCTTCTGCCTCTCAGCTCGCAGCCCAGTGGGGTGAGGCCACTGCAGGCTCTGGGACAGCACAGACACCAGCTCACTCCCACAGTGACCTGCTGCTGCAGGCATCCCTCTTTCCCCCACCCTCACTCCCGTTCCTGACTTCGGGTGGCCTCAGAGCCCAGGAAGGGCAGGGAAGTAGGGGGAAGACATGAGGGGTCAGGAGGGAACACTCATCCCAAGGAAGCAGCTTTCAGTTTCCAGAAGTGTTTGCTTGGGTGGCCTCCTTTACCTGGCGTCTGCTCCAGGCTGGGCCTACCTGCAGGGTGGGGGGCAGGGGTGTGGCTTGCGGCCCCCTGGAGGGAGCAGGGGCCATTGGGGGCACAGCTTGGAGCATCAGGTTCTGCATGATGACCTGGTGCATCTGTGCGTTCTGCAGCAGCATCATCTCCACCATGTCTAAAAGGGTGGGGAGGGAGGAGAGGCTCGGTCACACACACAGGGCTCGCCCGTCAGGGGTCTCACCTGAGAACAGAGCTTTAGAGCAGCCTATTTGTTGCAACAGGTGTAGGGTGTTACAGGTATCTGTTCCTCTTGGGTGGGTGGGTGTGTGTGGGGTGGGGGGTGGGGTCACATTCCCAGACCTGAAATTTCCAGATCAGAGGGTGTGTGTGCTATAGAGTGTGTGGACGGTGTCCAGTTGGGCTCCTAGGAGGTGGCTCCTCCTGCCTTCCTGTAGCAGATTTCTCAAGGCCATCGGGGGACTGTGTGGTGGCCCCTGACCTCAGAACATGGTCTTCTTTGGCCAAAACCGGTTTGACTCAACAGATAGAGCGTCGGCTTGGGGACTGAAGGGTCTGGGGTTGATTCCGGTCAAGGGCATGTACCTTGGTTGCGGGCATATCCCCAGTGGGGGGTGTGCAGGAGGCAGCTGATCGATGACTCTCTCTCATCGATGTTTCTGGCTCTCCATCTCTCTCCCTTACTCTCTGAACAAAATCAATAAAATATATTTTTTTTAAAAAACACAAAAAAACAAAAAAACAAAAAACATGGTCTTCTTTGGAAAAAGGGTCTTTGCAGATGTAATGGAGGATCTTGAGATGAGATCCCTCTGGCTTATCCAGAAGGGGCCCAAGTCCCAGGGCAAGTGTGTTTCTAAGAGACAGGCAGAGGGAGACGAGGACCAAAGGGGAACACAGACATGGACAGAGACGAGCCATTGAGCTATAGCCGAGGACACCTGGAGCCACCGCTGGAAGAGGCAGGACCCTCCCTGGAGGGAGAATGGCCCTGGAACAATGGTTCTGCCTCCACTGTAACAGTAGATTTCTGTGGTTTCCAGCCACCTGGCTTGTGGTGCTTTGTTACGGCAGCTCCAGGATATGCTCACCAACTCTGGATACTATGAAATGTGTGAATTTTACCAGTGTGAGAGGTAAACATGGCCTGTTTCCACAGCAGCGAGGTCCAGGAAATTAGGCATTTCCTCCAGGCTCTGTCAGGCTCCCAAAGGAAGGCAGGTCTGCTAGGACCATTCATACTCCCAGGCACACAAACAGGAGCCTGGAGGCCCAGGGGCAGGGGCTCAGCAGGACACAGGACCCCAGCCAACAGCCTCCCCTCTCCAACGGAGACTCTCCCCCGGGTCCCCAGTGGGCCAGCCTGCCCTGCAGATTTTGGACTAACCAGGCCTCCATAATTGCACGGGCCAATTCCTTAAAACGCACCTTTATTTTTGTATACACATCCTATTGTTCTGTTTCTTTTTCTCTTTTTAAAAAAATATATTGACTTTTTACAGAGAGGAAGAGAGAGTTAGAAACATTGATCAGCTGCCTCTTGCACACCTTCTACTGGAGATGTGCCTGCCACCAAGGTACATGCCCCTGACCGAAGTCGAACCTGGGACCCTTCAGTCCGCAAGCGGACGCTCTATCCACTGAGCCAAACAGGCTTCGGCTGTTCTGTTTCTCTACAGAGCCCTGACTAACACAGGTTTTGCCACAGGGCTGGGGCACGATGGGAGGTGCAGACCCAGAGCCAGCTCCCTGCAGCAGCACAGCTGTGGGAACTCTGACCCTGCATGATATATAGCTGGAGAGGCTGTCTGGCGGCCCCATCTGGGACAGGCCCTGGAGGAGACTTGTGTGTGTGCCTGGGCTGGGGCAGACCCCACCCACCAGCAGCAGTGGGAGGCTCTGAGGGGACACTTAACAGTCAGGCCCCCAGGACTCCCACTGAGAGAGTCAGGAGTGAAAAGATGACATTACACAGGAGCACAGAAATGGACACATCCTGTTTGCTACAGGGACACTTCCTGACTGAGGGACATGATAATGCAATGGGAGAGCCTTCAGTCAATGGCCCCGGATCAAACTGATGCCACAGCAAAAAGAAAATAGCGTTGATCCCTAACTCTGCGCACACACACATCCACTCCAGATGGATCGTGAATCTGAACGTGAAATGTAAACAGCCATGTGAGACCATATGACCTTGAGCAGGTCAAAACTTCAAACCGGACACCCAAGGCACTAACCATAAAGGAGACAGCCCGAAAACCTATTAGTGAAGGTAAGAGCTTTACCTAAAGACATTAAGAGTGAAAGAGCAGGCCACAAAAGGACTTAATATCTGTAATACGTATGTCCAAAAAGGACCCGTTGTAGAATATAAAGAATTTCTATAAATTAATGGGAGGCAAGCAACCTGTAAGAAAAATGGGCAACATACTTAAACAGGCACGTCACACAAATGGGTATCAAATGGCCAATAACTATGGAGTGTCCCAAAAAATGTATGTACACACTTTTGAGTAATTATGAAGGCAATGTTTATTAAAGTACATTTCACTTGCAAAATTGAGCGGTTAAAGTGTATATACATTTTTTTGGGGAATAACCTGTATATAAAAAGGTGAAACAAATTAAAGCCAGCATGATCTACTACTCGTGCCCACCAGATTGGCAAACATGGGAAAAAATCTGAAAACAAAGTGTTGGTGAATTGCTGTGGGCAACTGAAACTCCTTCTTTTCAGTGGCAAGTTCAACGTGGGAACCACCACTCGGGAAGACTGCCTGGCAGTGTTTCCTGACTGGGCATTCTCCTTCCCAGCACGTGCCCCCCACGCACGTCCCGTCACCAGAGATGGCTACGTCCAGAGCAGCACTGCTGTAGGACCCCCGCAGGGAAGAACTGGAACATCCAACCCCAAAAAGAATGCACTGGTCCTTGCCAGTGTGACTTGGCTGGGTGTTGTTCCATGTACAGAAAGGTTGGCAGTTTAATTCCTGGTCAGGGCACATGCCCGACCTTTGGTAGGGGGCCTGCAGGAAACAGCAATCAATGTTTCTCTCCTCTCCTCTCTCTCTCTCTCAAAATCAATTTTAAAATCTTTTTTTTTTTTTTTTTTTTTAATGCAGCCCTAGCCAGTTTGGATCAGTGGATAGAGCATTGACCTGTGGACTGAAAGGTTCCAGGTTTGATTCCAGCCAAGGGCACATGTGTAGGTGCAGGCTTGATCCCCAGCAGGAGATGTGCAGGAGGCAGCCAATCAATAATTCTCTCATCATTGATGTTTGCATCTCTCTCTCCCCCTCCCTCTCTCTCTGAAATCAATAAAAATATATTTTCAAATAATAATCCTATATAATAAAGAGGATTTATTATAAAAATCTTATATGATAAATAAAATTTATTATATAAATCCTATATGCAAATTGACCATCATTCCAACACACAAATGGCCACCCCCATGTAGACACAAGATAGCCACCACAAGATGGCCAGCAGGGGAGGGCAGTTGTGGGTGATCAGGCCAGCAGGGGAGGGCAGTTGGGAGGGACCAGGCCTGAAAGAGAGGGCAGTTGGGTAGACCAGGCCAGCAGGGGAGGGCAGTTAGGGGTGACCAGGCTGGCAGGGGAGTATTAGGGGGTGATCAAGTTAGCAGGCAGAAGCAGTTAGGGGCAATAAGGCAGGCAGGTAGGCAAGCAGTTGGGGGCCAGCAGGCCTGGATTATGAAAGGGATGTCCCAGATTGGAGAGGGTGCAGGCTGGGCTGAGGGACACACACACACACACACACACACACACACACACACACACCAGCATGAATTTCATGCACCGGGCCTCTAGTAAATAAATAAAATAAAAAAGAATACACCACAATTTGTGAGATAATGTGATTGGTTAGTGCAGTGGGCTGAATAATGGTCCCAGCAATGTCCACATCCTAATCCCCAGAACCTGTGACTGTTTCATTACAGTGCAAAAGGGACCTTGCAGATGTGATTAACTTAAAACTCTTGAGATAGAGTTAAAGTAACCCAAGTGTCCACGGATGGATGAAGGGATGAGCAAAATGTGGGCAAGAGTAGTAGCTCATTCTGGTTTTATTCTGCCTTAAAAAGGAAGGATATTCTGACACACATGACAGCACAGATAAACCTTGAGGACTATGCCAGTGACATAAGCCAGTCACAAAAGTACACGTGCTGTGTGATTCCATTTTACATAAGGTTCCTAGAGGAGTCATATTCATAGACACAGAAATTAGATGGTGGGTGTCAGAAACTAGGGGAGGGGAACGTGAGTTAATGTTAAATGGGACAGAGTTTTAGTTTGGGGAGATGAGAAAGTTCTAAAGATCATTGCATACTAATGAATATGGTTCAACCACTTAAACATGGTTAAGATGGTCAATTTTATGCTTTGTGTTTTTTAGCACAATTTTTTTTTATTTATTTATTAAAAACACTAGAGGCCCGGTGCATGAAATTCATGCATGGGTGGGTTCCTAGGCCTTTGGCATCCCTGGGAAAGGGGCCCTGTCTGCTGCCACCCACCTCCAGTTCCCTGTCCCAGCCCTGGGCCCAGCCCAGATCAGGTGATCAGAATGTTGGCTGTGGGAGGTTGGCTGTGGGAGCGTACTGACCACCAAGGGGCAGCTTCTATGTTGAGCATCTGTGCCCTGGTGGTCAGTGCGTGTCATAGCAACTGGTTGTTCCAGTCATTTGGTCATAATGGTTGCTTAAGCTTTTAGGTAGATAGGTAGGTAGATAGATATATAGATAGATAGATAGATAGATAGATAGATAGGTAGATAGATAGATAGATTTTTTTTAATTGATTTCAGAGAGGAAGGGAGAGGGAGAAGAAGCATCGATGAAAGAAAACAACATCAACTGGCTGTCTCCTGCATGTCTTCTGCTGAGGATCAAGCCTGCAACCTGGGCATGTGCCCTGACTGGGAGAGTTTCATTTGGAGCAGGGAATAGAACTGGTGATCTCTTGGTGCATGGGTCAACCCTCCACCACTGAGCCACACTAGCAGAGAAAGTCCTCTTCCTTTTATATCTTATCTTCACTCAGCGACATCCATCTTGGAAACATTTCTCAAAGTTAAAGCCATTTTCACGTTGGTAACAGGTGACTTCAGTTGAATAGCCAGAAGCTGACTCTAAATGACTATCCTGCTTACAAAATATTTTTCCTTTCAGTAGGGAATTTCATAAACCCACATCAATATTAATATTGTACACTTACCTTCTTTAATACTTCCAGACCTTTGAGCTGGGAAGGCCTGGGGAGGGGGAATCTGTGCGATGAGTGGCTGCTGAGGTAGCTGCTGAATGATGGTGGGAGGAGCCTGGGGGACCTAGGAAGAACCAGGTGACTAGCTACTGAATGCATCTTTGGAGAGAGTGTGCTACAGCACCAACCTATCCACACACTCACTTATGCATCTACCTACTCACCAACCCACCTACCCACTCATCAACCCAACAACCACACATCCACCCATCCACACATCCATCCACTCTCTCACCTACCCACCAACCCACTCACCCATGCATCTACATAGTCATCCAAGCATCCACCAGCATGTCCATATACTTATCTATCCATCCATCCATGGGGAACTTTGCTGATTAACCCTAGAGATTGAATTGATGGCTGAACAGATAATTATGTGAGTCTGAGCATTAGCTTATGACATCGTATCTTAAGGATTGAATGTTTGCATAAAACACACCCCTCCCTGCAACTTATGCATTGAAATTAGGTCTGAAGCTTCTCCTCATCATTATGAAGTTTTGAAAAAGAGTTAAAACACTTCTTCCCCTAATTCAGGGTCCTCCTAATGCTGAATTTCCCTAATACTTCTACTCCTAGAGCAGAAGTTAGGACCTGGGACCCCGGCCTCTCATCCTATATAACAAAAGGCTAATATGCAAATTAATTGAACTGTGGAACAACCAGCCGCTGATATGCACTGACAGCAGGAACTGCCCCCTGGTGATAAGTGCGCCCCCACAGGAGGAGTGCCACTCAGCCAGAAGCTGAGCTTACAGCTGGTGAACACAGAGGCGGTGACAGGAGCCTCTCCCGCCTTAGTGGCAGCACGAAGGATGTCCGCCTGATGGCTCCCAGACTGTGAGAGGGAGCAGGCCAGGCTGAGGGACAACCCCCCTCCCCGAGTGCACGAATTTTGTGCACTGGGCCTCTAGTCTATTATACAGGGACAAGACTACAATCCCCAAAGCCCTGTCTTAGGGCACCTGCGAGGATGACTGAGACAAGCCCCTGGTGTCCTTGTGTGTGCCTGGATGTGGCAAGTGCACCACTATGGACTCTTAGCCAAACGACCTCTTCAGAGCACTCACAGGGCTGCTGAGCTTGCTGCAGAAGGGTGGTCTCCGTGGGCACAGAGTCTTCCCACAGTGGTACTGCCCCTGGGTTCACCGGGAGGAAGACCTACCGAGTGTTGGATGACCCGAGGCAGCTCCAGGGGCAGCGGGGGTGGGGAGGCGGTAGGATAGATGCCAGGGGGCACCTCTGTTGGCAGCGCTGACCCACGGGCTCCACTGCCGGGCCCTGTCCAGGAGAGGGCGTGGGCGCGGGAGAGCTCTTCCAGGAGGTGTTGTTCCTGCAACGCCAAGAGAGACTCTGGCCAAAACTTGTTTGGCTCAGTGGTAGAGCGTCGGTCTGCAGACTGAAAGGTCCCAAGTTCGATTCCGGTCAGGGGCATGTACATTGGCTGTGGGCACATCCCCGGTGGGGGGTGTGCAGGAGGCAGCTGGTCGATGTTTCTCTGTCATCGGCTTTTCTAGCTCTCTATCTCTCTCCCTTCCTCTCTGTAAAAAAATCAATAAAATATATATTAAAATAAAAGAGAGAGACTCGCTGAAACCGGTTTGGCTCAGTGGTAGAGCGTCGGTCTGCGGACTGAAAGGTCCCAGGTTCGATTCCGGTCAGGGACATGTACATTGGTTGTGGGCACATCCCCGGTAGGGGGAGTGCAAGAGGCAGCTGGTCAGTGTTTCTCTCATCAACGTTTCTAGCTCTCTATCTCTCTCCCTTCCTCTCTGTAAAAAATCAATAAAAATAAATTTAAAAAAAAAAAGAGAGAGAGAGAGAGAGAGAAACTCTGCTCAGAGGGGCAGCCACCAAATCTGGGGTGGGAGGTGTGCCCTGGGCTCTTCCCTGGTGGCTGGCCCGAGTGGGACACCTGGAGTCTCCATCACTGCCCTAGGACTGGAGCCAGGCCTGAAAGCAGGGCCTAAGACTACCGCTTCTTTTGAAATTTACCAAATTATATGAACTACTTTCTGGTTCTGGCTGCCTCCGTGTCCCCTTTGCTATAAGTGCTACATTTATCGGAACTATTTGTGTGGACTTGGGGCACTCCTTCCTGCTGCTGGGGTACCAGCCTCTGGGCTTCTACTTCCTGTAGGAAGTGAGCCCTTTACTCAGCATTTCCTGCTTGGACAATGTGCCACCAGGGCAGGTGGCCCGGCCAATCGCATGCCTGTCAGAGCCCAGGCCACAGACAGAGCATGTTCCCAGCGCCCCAGGCGTGAAATCTCAGCTGCTCGCAGTTCACAAATCACAAAACTCAGAGTACTGGCACTGAGTCCAGAAAGACATGACCACCCCCATTCCCACCTCACACACCCCACTCCCATCCTCCAGTCTCCACCCTACTTCCCCCATTTCCGCTCCCCACGAGGGTCTGAGTGTGGTGGCCAGCTGTTTCAGCCACAGACAGCTTGGGCCCAGGCTGCTGCGGCCTACCCAGAGTCTCTGCTGAAGGTCCTTCCTCCTCCTCAGGGCGCTCTGCAGGGCTGCATCCGGCCTGTCCTCATGTCCTGGAGAGAATGTGCAGGCCCGTCAGGACACCTCGGCCGCATCCGCCAAGACCTGGCCCCATTTTCTCACTTGGAAAGTGGGGCTGAGGGATGTCCCTGTCCTGGGGCTTACAGGTGAAGGTGATAGGGTGGGATGTGAGGGTGCACTCAGCAGAGCACTTGGTGTGTGTGTGTGTGTGTGTGTGTGTGTGTGTATAATTGTGCCTGCCCGTGTGCATGCGTGTGTAAGTGCATGTGAGTGTGGTATGTGTGTGTGTGCATGTGTGTGTGGGTGGGTGAGAGTGTTTGTAAAGATAAAACAAACCTTCAACCCTGGATGTAAGGAACAGATTACGCACAGCCTTGCTAGTGACAGAAGAGGGAGGGACCTGAGCAGAAGGTGGGTCTGGTGCCCTTACCTGGCACAAGGTGGGGGTCCTCAGAATCCCCTTCCACATCCTCTCTTTGCTGCTCCAGTTTCTGTGGGGAAGGGACCGTGGCAGGGGCCGGTTCCTGGCACAGGCTCAGTGTGAGCGGGGCACAGGCTGGCGGGGGTGGGCACCTGCCTGTGCCGCCGATGCCCCAGATGAAGGGGACGGGGCAGGGAGTGCTGGGTGCTAGAGGGTGGGACCGGTGGCAGGGTCACCATCCTCTCTTAGGGCGAGTGTGTCACGTTCTCCACACATGCACATATTCCTCCTTAGACTCTGAGGGTGGCGCTCTGATCTGTGCTGTCCCCTCCAGACAGCTTTGTGAAGAGCCAGACCCAGGCTAGCTCTTTGTCCCTGACCATCCTGACTGCGACCTGGGCCAGTCCTGGGGTAACCCCTGCTAGCCCCTGCAAAGGAGCCCATGGGCCAGCAGATGGGGCGTGTGTGTGTGTGTGTGTGTGTGTGTGTGTGTGTGCAGGGCTGCATGGTCAGCAGAAGAGGAACAAAGCAGGCGGGGACATGAGGAGCTGCTGTGCTCGGTGGTCTCTGAGGCTCATGTGGACTCTCAGAGGTAAGAAGTCTGGTATGATGACAGGTCCCCCAGTCCCTCTGCCCAGGCCCAGGCCAGGGGTTGTGGGTCCTACAACAGGCCTGTGAAATCAAGCGGTCTGGCCCTGCCAAGGCAACCACAAGTGAGACTTGAAATTCAATAAATATAGGAGCTTTTCTCATAGCAACACAAACTCATATGAAGCGAATTATGTTACAAATATCCAAATGGCCCTTGGCAGATAAAAGGTTCCCCACCCCTGCCTTAAACACTGAAGCCCAGAGGATCCTCAGGGGACCTTGGTGGGGCCCTGGAAGTGTTGGCCGCAGGTGTGTGCCTGTGTCCTGGCTGTGGAAACTGCCAGAAGAACCTACTTTTTTAAAAAAATTATTTATTTATTTATTTTATTTGTTTATTTATTTATTTATTTATTTTTATTTATTTATTTATTTTATTTATTTATTTTTTTAAAATATATTTTATTGATTTTTCACAGAGAGGAAGAGAGAAGGATAGAGAGAAACATCGATGAGAGAGAATCATCGATCAGCTGCCTCTTGCACACCCCCTACTGGGGATGTGCCCACAACAATGTACATGCCCTTGCACGAAATCGAACCCGGGACCTTTCAGTCCGCAGGCCGATGCTCTATCCACTGAGCCAAACCGGTCCCGGCCAGAAGAACCTACTTGTTCTGTATGAACGCAAAGAAGAAAACTCAAGAAACCACAGTCCATTACAAGGCTAAAATCCACTGGAGGGAGTGGGGGAGAACAAAAAAAGAAAAATAAATAAAATCCATAGGAGAGGGTTTTGCTGGGAAGCGGTAGCACTCACAAGAATATCTTACCCTTTAAAGCTGCACTCCTATAAGCTAAGCAGGTATTAAAAACACGACTGCCCGTCCGTCTTACCTTCTCCAAGAGTTTCAGGGTCAGCCGGGCCATTTGATCGGCCACAGTGGAATCCAGCATCCCAGGACGTGGGGAGAGGGGGCGCGGCAGGCCCCTCCCTCCCTGGTTGCCAGTTATCTGCAGAGAAGCGGCCTCAGCCCTGCCGTCAATGAAGGAGTGTGGAGACCGGCCTCTGCCAGGGAGCGGGAGGGCCCCACATCTCCCTGGACTGCAGTGTCTGCAGCCAACACTGGCATCGCCAAGGCAGTTGCTAGACGCAGCCGACAGGGAGGCCCCAGGTTGCCAGGTTTTCGCAGTCTTTCCCAGGCCCCGCCCACTCCTTACCCAGGGGTTGCCTGCAAACACTACCATTCCCAGGTGTGGCCAGGCATGCTCCTTGGGAGGGCAAACATGGGCAGCAGCTGGGGCCAGAGGGGCAGAGCAGGGTCCTGGCGGGAGGACAGTGCCAGCCCCACCATACATGGTCCCCACTGGGTGAGGGAGCCCAGAAGAGGGTGAGGCTGTGGGGAGGGTTCAGCCATCCCACCTACCCTCCGTTCAGGAGCCTGCACTCTGCATTATGACCTCCAGGAGGCCAGCAGGCCCCTGGTTGCTCCTAGGCACCCTCTGAGCAAGACAAAGCCTGGGCACCAGCTATCTGAGGGTTTCAGGAAATTCTGGGCGGCACCAGGGAGCTGGCCCCTCAAGGGACACAGGTTGGGCCCCCATCCCACTGGGCAGGACATGAGTCTAGTGCTGGGAGGGCCAGGAAGGGACCCTGCCATGGCAGTGATGGGCGTCCTGGCAGCTATGTGGAGGGGACATCTGGGGCAGGTGTGAGTGGGAGGCTCTGACCAGCAAGGAAGGCCTTAGTGGTCAGTGGTGTGGTAGGAAGGGCAGGGCTCCATGGAACAGAGGGTGTGGTTGTTCGTTCCCTTGGCTTTCCATTCCAGGTTTACAATGGGTCAACCGAACTGATGAAGAGATAGAACAGGTTTGACATGGAGCGGTGACCAAGTCCAGGGCGGGGGTAGGGGCAGGGCTCCACACCTTACAGCCCTCTCCTCAATGCAGCCAACCCAGAACTTGCATTAGGTGGCTAAAATTGGGCTAAAATCCCTTAAGTTGCCCTTCAGTCTTTAGGTTTTATATGTATCATACCCCCATGTTCTAACAGGTCTGAGTGTGTACAAAAACTTGTTAACTTAGTAACTCAAGGTAGCTAAGGAGGTGACTCTAGGTATATATACATCCTAGGGAGTGTGAACTTGTTTGGCAGTTTACAATAAAACAAACCTTTTCTTAAAAAAAATTTTTTTTATTGGTTTCAGAGAGGAAGGGATAAGGAGAGATAGAAACACCAATGATAAGAGAGAACCATCACTGGTTGAGCCCACAACCCTGACCAGAATTGAACCCGAGACCCCTCAGTCCACAGGCTGAAGCTATAACCACTGAGCAAAACCTCCCAGGGCCAAATTTTATTTTTTAAGAACAGTTTTAGATTCACAGAAAAATTGAGAAGATAGTACAGAAAGGTTCCACACACGGCTCCCCAATTATTAACATCTTATATTGGTATGACACATTTGGTATAATTAATGAACCTATATTGATACATTATCATTAACTAAAAGTCCATACTTCATTTCCTTCTTCTTCTTCTTCTTCTTTTTTTTTTTCAATTCTCACCTGAGGATTTTTTTCCCATTGCTCTTTTTAGGGGGGGGGGGGGAGAAGAGAGAGAGAGAGAGAGAGAGAGAGAGAGGAAGAAGCATCAGTTTCTCATCCAAAGATGTTTCTCATCCCAAAGATTGTCCTAACAGCAATTCAGGTATGGGTTTTCCTTTCCTGTCTGCAGGGCCTCAGCATGCCCCTCTCTACAGAACTCCCCATTAGCATGGGAGTTGGGGGGTCGGGTCCTTCCTAATGTTACTGAAGAGGTCTGCCTAGGACTAGCCTGTAGTGTGTGGGTTCTTGAATTCATGCAGGGAAAATTTCACAAGTCCACTGAATTTTAGAGGACATTTATCAAAGCTGTGGACAATGAAACAAAGAAGGGCTGGGGAAATGCACCTGGGCTGGTCTGCTTTGCCTCACTAAGTAAAAAAAAAAGGGAGGCCTTAGGGACAGACTCAACAGGTTTATCTGGAATGAACTACCACTGCCCATTGCTGCCCTGGTTGCAAGCCTAGTGGGGTCCCTTAGAGTTTAGGAGATGCACCCTCTGGGGAAAGGATGGGGGAGAGGCACGGGCTTGGACCTGGGAGAGAGCACAAAGCACTGGGACCTTTGAAGGGTTTAATTTATTTATTTATTAAATATATTTTATTGATTTTTCACAGAGAGGAAGGGAGAGGGATAGAGAGTTAGAGAGAAACATCGATTGGCTGCCTCTTGCAAACTCTCCACTGGAAATGTGCCTGCAACCAAGGTACATGCCCTTGACTGGAATCGAACCTGGGACCTTTCAGTCTGCAGGCCAAAAGCTCTATTCACTGAGCCCAACCGGCTTTGGCCCTTTGAGGGGTTTTAAAGGCTGGGAGTTCAGGGTTGGTCTTGGGGGAGAATTTCAATAGAACATCCATCAGCTTTATGCTGATGTACTCAAATGAGATTTATTCCTTTAACTTCATCTGCCCTTGGGTGTGGTTGGCAAAACTTCTGTTCCATGGCACCGTCCTCCCTACTACACACCATGGGCTACAGAATCGGACTTCTGCTGTCTCCCTGAGTAGGGTGATTTAAGCCAGCAGTTGCCAACCTTTCAGACCTCACCAGTTGGCGACTGCTGATTTAAGCCATTTATTCTCTGGTTGGGGAGAAGTGCAAACCATTTACTCTTATGTGTCCTGGTTTAGGGAAAGTAGGATTTACTAGATGGCTGTAATTACTTGCCATCTTGATTTTTCTAAAGGGCTGCAAACTGCTGTATAACTATCTGGTCTCAGTTTCCCTATTCTGCTTGTCCTGGCTTACTGGCCTGTTTCACTAACATTCTTTGATCCAGGGGACTGTTTTATGGCAGAGATGCTGGAGCGGACCCATGACTGGGGGACGCTCTAGTTAAATCCTATGCTGCATCACTCAGGAGCTATAAGCTGGGGGTAGACACATGAACTCCGACCTCAATTTGGGACTGTCTCCAGTAAGAATACACTTGTCCACGAGTAGCGCCAGTCCCAGTAGCAACCTGTACCTGCAACTCTGGGCTGTGATTAAAGGTCCTAACCCAGATCCCCACCGAATTCCTAACTGACTGCCCTGGCACGTGGGCTCCTTCAGTCCAGATGCCCGTAGGCAAGGAGGTAGAAGCGAAGTCTTACAATAGGGAAGGGACATACGGTATAGGAAAGGACCCAAGTAATTTTGCTGTCTGTGAAATGAACAACAACAAAAAACATTCCAGCGAAGAAGGGCTCAGTGACCAGGGCTCAGTTCCGAGGAATGAGGGTGAGGGTATCTAGGACAGCAGGAACGAGACGTGAGATGCCCACTGCAGCTCAGACCACAGACAGAAGCACAGTAGTCACTGCTTCCCAGACAAAGGAGGCGGGTTCTAGGAACTGCTCCCTGGGTGATCGTGGGGTAGAAGCCGGCCTTGAAGTCCTTCCTTGAAGAGGAAGGTGGAGTGGGTTCTGCCAGCGCACCGGCTCCTTTAGGGGTAGGTCTCAACTCCCCAGGGGTCCACATCTAACAACAGGATGAAAGTGACGGCAACGCTTGGTCCAAAGGCTTTGGCATAGGAGCTGACTCCGGATTCGGCGGAACGAGAATACTCAGCATGCCAGCCCACTGCGCAGACAAGGCGGTGCCCCGGCCCCTTTTAAAATCGACCAACCACAGCCAGGTCGAGACCACCGCGCTCCGCTGATTGGGGCGTCACCGCGCCAATCGGTGGCGCGCAAGAGGCAGGGGCGGAGCTCCAGGCCGGCCGCGCCATTCTGAGCGCGCGTGCGCGAGGGCAGGAACGTGACCCCTGATTGGCGGCGAAGCCGGCCCGGGGAGGGGCGGGCTTACGTCTGCGTGACAGTTGTCGCGGGGGAGGGAGAGCCCGGGCGAGGGGGAGGGAGTGTAAATAGAGCGAAGGCAGCACCGTGTCGGCTCCGTCACCTCCCGGGAGGCCCGCGAGGGAGGCCCGGAGGGAGATGGAAGAAGATGAACAGGAGCAGCGGCGCAGAAAGGTGGAGGCCGGAAGAGCGAAGGTAAACGACAGCGCCGACTCCTCCCGCTACCCTGGTGCGGGATCCTAAGGGGGGGGGACCCAGGGCCCGCCACCAACCCAGCCAGGAGCGAATGCGGTCAGGCGGAGGCTGCCGCCGCACTCTTGCCCTCTCTGTCCACTCGGATGGTAGCCACCTACTGGCCGCCGCCATCTTGAATCCGCCGCCCTCTGCCCCGCCCCGCCCCTGCCGCGGTGCCACCAATCAGCGGCGGGGGACGCTTGGTGTCTCTCTGAGATGTCGCGCGCAGGGCACGCCGGGACTCGAGGGGCGTGGCGGCTGTGGTTGGCCCGGGAGGGCGGGTGCAGGTGGGTGGGGGGCTCTGCCCGGCCCCCCTCCCTTGTTTCCCGGGAGCCTGGCGTGGCGTTGTTTCTTGGATTCGCGGTGTAGTCTCCGCCAGGTCTCCAGACGCCCTAACGGACTGGTGTGGCTTAGGAACGCGCCGCGTCCCTCACTGCCCACTCACATCCTGACCCCAACAGAAAGTGAGGGGCAGGCGGGTAGTGAAGGGAAGGGCGCTCTCGCTACCTCCTGTGCCCTGGTTCTCCTGCACAGCCAATAAGGGGCACCCCTGCACACCTGTGCACAGCTGCACCTGTTGCGGCTCCACCTCGTCACGGCTCAGGCTTCCTGGACGACTTCTAGGACCTGTGACTTACTTGCAGTTCCTGGGGGGGACACAGGATCGATTCTTAGGGCTCAAGCCTGCTTCCATCCGTTTAAAACTACATATGCAGATTTTCATGTTACTTGGAATTCTGCGGTATTATTTAAATATGAAAAGGTTTCCGAGTGTTGTTTCAGGAGACCTTTTACATCGCAGAATACTACCTCCCGCTGACCTACTGTTTATTCCCGGGGCCCAGAAGTTCCTGTTATTTATTTATTTATTTAATATATTTTTATTGATTTCAGAGAGAAAGAGGGAGGGAGAGAGAGGTAGAAACATCAATGAGAGAGAATCATTGATCCGCTGCCCTCTGCACACCCCCTACTGGGGATCAAGCCCGCAACCCTGGCATGTGCCCTTGATCCGAATCCAACCTGGGACCCTTCAGTCTGCAAGCTGACACTCTATCCACTGAGCTAAACCAGCTAGGGCCAGAAGCTCCTGTCCTTGCTTCCTTGCTGTTTGGGCCCAGGTGGACCGTCTTGAGCAGGTGAAGTGATGGAGGTGCCTGGGGCCCGCCCACAATGATGGATTCCCAGGGAAGCTATAGACACCCTGCCGAACCTCCTGGGGGCAGTGCTTTATCCTAGGGTTGTGGATGATGCCCAAGTGAATTCACTGGTCCTGGAGTCATGTGTTTGCAGGCTTGCTTTTATCACTTCTCTTCTGCCAACGTTTTCACAGAAATGCCTTCTGGTATTTACTGTCTTGGGGGGCATGTTGTGGGGATTACAGTACATGCTGAATATACCTGGGCTTCAGAGTTAGAGTGGAACAGGCTTGGGCATGTTGGCTGTGACTCCGGCCCCACCCCATTCTGGCTGTTGGAAGTTACCTGCTCTGTCAGGAATGAAAGAATGAGAGCCTGTACAGTGCCAGCTAGTAGTAAGGAGAGCCACATGAAGTTGCTGTGTTTGAGGTCAGATATGGCCAAACTGTGGCGATTTCATAGGGGTTAGCTAGGAGGAGGTATTCATTGCTAGTTCCTTCCCTTGAGAAAACCAAGGGCCACTGCATTAAAGAAACCATTCAGAACACAGTGATTGGTGTAAGGCAGTGACAGGACAGCAGTGTCTAATGGCAGGATAAGGAATAGGACAGTGTGGCCCAATTCATGCTTCTTGTGAAGGTGAAACTACTGAGTAGGATTTGAATAGGGAGTTCTGTGGCCTGTTTTTTGCTCCCTTTGCTTGTGCTTGTTACACACAGGAGATGAAAGTGAGCCTAGTTTTAACACTGTATTCCTGAGCTTGCCGTGGTTTGTAAATGTGAGTAAATGTGCTTGAAGGAGCATTGAGGGTGGTGATGAACCTCATCTGGAGAGAAACAATATGCCTCTTGTTGGGCAAACACAGGCCAGAAACAAAGACTGTGATGCAGGAAGGCAATTTGGATGGAGTGTGGCATAAAACAAATGAATTAAAATTAAATTAAATAGATGAGGCTGGTTCTGAGGGCACTGTCTGTCCTTGATAGCTTTTCTCACATGAATGCCTAGTGTAATTTCCTGTGTCCATGGAATTGTGGACAAACATTTGTTAAATGCATTTGCTTTTATGACCACAGTTGTCATTTGAAGGAACAGATGTCCCCTTTTATGACATCAGTGAAAAACTGATGTTAGATCTCATACCTTTTAAATAAGGTGTTAGTGGGAGAGGGTATGTGTGATCAGAGTCTGAAACCCCCAGACTTGAGGACGGAATGAGCTGGGTTGTGCCTTATGATGGGCGACATTCTGTGGAGTCCCTGGTGCTTTGGTGAGCTGTGTCATGAAAACTAGAACATCTGATTCCATAAAGAAGGATGCTAGATTGACCTGGCTTAATTAATTAATTATTTGCTATTTCTGTACTGGTTTCAGAATCCATGCCTAGGAAATTTTGGCTAGGCTATATATTTTCTTAATTAGGGGGAAATGGGGATAAAAGGGAGAGATTTAGCTATGACATGGTTTTAAACCTTAAACATGCCTTGATTGAGCAATCAGTTTTTTAAGTAGCTGTTCTTTTTAAAATACTATTTTTCTGTAAATTTTCCATGGCTAGAAAAGCTGTTCTGTCACTCGGCTGTCTTGCTTTCTTTTGTCTGTATACAGGCATAATTAACAGTCTTCAATCTAGACTCTTTGGATATAATTCTGAGCTTAGATCCTGGCATCAGAGGAATTAATGAAGGCAGTGTGTGTGGGAGAGAGATCTGCTGGTTAATGTGAATCTGGCCAGGTGTGGCCAAGTGGACTGAGCCAGCCCCAGAGCCTCATGTCCCCCACCAGCCTGCTGACTTTGTGGTGCTGCTACATTTTCCTCACTTACCTTTGTCTTTACTACTTCTCTACATTTTTGCACAGCTTGCTCACTTCCGACAGAGAAAAGCAAAAGGTGACTGTGCGCATTCGAAGAAAAAGACGGCGAAGAGGAAGAGCGCGACTGTCGATGCGCCTGTCCAGGAGGAGAGTCCGGTAGCCAACGAGGACCGTGGGCTCCTGGGAGGAGGGGGCGTTTGCAAAGCCGCATCATGCAGTGACACCCCTGATGGGGCAGCAGCAGCTCAGGTAAGTTTTCTCAGCATTATGTTTTCATATTTTGCTCATCTTTTAGTTATTGTTAGTGTAATTTACAAAAGGTGGTCTTTAGTTTGTTTTTGCATCTCAAATATGGGAAAAGAGGGTTTTATTTTAGTTTAGTTTACAAAAAGAGAGTATATTTTTGTGTTTTGTTTTTCCCTGATGTTTTATCTTTGTATGATTGTGAGGAATTTTGGATTGACTGTTTGAAGGCAGTGTCAGTGTTGGTGCTTGCTTTGGTGATGGAAGTTTTATAAGTATGAGCTCATCGGGTGTGGCTGTGTGCATCATCCCCTCCAACAGGTGTTTTCTTTGGATACTTAAACTATGATACTCTGTCACCTGTTTTCAAATCCACCTACTGTCATTCTTTGTCCTTTTCCTTCTTGCTGAACATGGGAAGAGGAGGGAAGGGGGTGAAGGTGTGGAAAGGTGGTATTGCTGGAGGAGGCACCACATTCTGTTGCTCAAGGTCCTGAGAGCTGCAAAGGTCGGGTGTAGGGGGTGAGTGGAAGCAGACTAGGGCATTGAGATTACTTAGGATGCTGGCCCTCTGTGGCTTTCCTAGGCCTTGCGTCAACTGTGAGTGGGTTCTCCTTGAAGTTTCTTCCTGTGTGCCTTATAGATAAGGGGCTTTGAAATGTGGGGTATTCCCTACTGTGTGCAACTGGGCAGGTGCAGATTTAGGTGTTTGCTAGAATTAGCTGGAAAGCTGGCAGATAAGGGCAGAATTTGACTCAGAATCCTGATGTATCTGGCATGCCTTACGGGAAAAAAATGATTATCACCTATACCACCTACAAATCTGGAATTTTGCTTCTTTTTTACAGCAGCGTAGTATTCCATTGTGTAGAAGTACCATAGTTTTTTAATCCACTCATTTGTTGATGAGCATTTAGGCAGTTTCCAAATCTTAGCTATGGTAAATTGTGCTGCTATGAATGTAGGGATGCATATATCATTTCTGATTGGTGTTTATGTTTTCTTGGGATATATTCCTAGAAGTGGTATTACTGGATCAAATGGTAGTTGCATTTTTAATTTTTTGAGGAAATGCCATACTGTTTTCCACTGGGATTGCATTCCCACCAGCAATGGAAGAGGGTTCCTTTTCCTCTGCGTCCTTGCCAGCACTTGTTGTTTGTTGATTCATTGATGATAGCCATTCTGACAGGTGTGAGATGGTACCTCATTGTCATTTTGATTTGCATCTCTTGGATCATTAGTGACTTTGAGCCTGTTTTCATATGTCTCTTGGCCTTCTATATGTTCTCTTTTGAAAAGTGTCTATGTAGGTCCTTTGCCCATTTTTTAAAAAATAAATTATTATTGTTCATATTATTACAAATGTTCCCCCCCCCCCCACCATTGCTCTCCTCCACCAGGTTCCCACCCCACCCTCTGCCCTTTCCCCACTCCCCATTTTTTAAAAATGTATATTTTAGTGATTTTCCACAGAGAGAAAGGGAGAGGAATAGAGAGTTAGAAACATTGATGAAAGAGAAACATCAATCAGCTGCCTCCTGCACACTCCCCACTAGGTATGTGCCTCCAACCAAGGTAAATGCCCTTGACCAGAATCAACCTGGGAGCCCTGAGTCCGCAGGCCGATGCTTTATCCACTGAGCCAAACCGGTCAGGGCTCTTTTGCCCATATTTTGATTGGATTGTTTATCTTTCAAAATAATTGTGAAACCGGTTTGGCTCAGTGAATGGAGCGTTGGCCTGCGGACTAAAGGGTCCTGGGTTCGATTCCGGTCAAGGGCATATACCTTAGTTGCGGGCACATCCCCGGTAGGGGGTGTGCAAGAGGCAGCTGATCGATGATTCTCTCTCATCGATGATTCTGACTCTCTATCCCTCTCCTTCCTCTCTGTAAAAAAATCAAAAATAATTGTGAGTATTCCCTAATTGCTAGAATTAGCTGGAAAGCTGGCAGATAAGGGCAGAATTTGACTCAAAATCATGAGAACTTTTGTTAAGTTCTCTGTACATTTTGGAGACTAAACCCTTATAGGAGATAATGTTGGCAAATATGTTCTCCCATGCAGTGGGCTTTCTTGTTGTTTTGTTGATGGTTTCTTTTGCTGTGCAGAAGCTTTTTATCTTTATTTTTTTCAATATTTTAAAATTGACTTTAGAGAGAAAGGGAGAGGGAGAGAAACATCAATGATGAGAGAGAATCATTGATTGGCTGCCTCCTGCGGGGCTTGAGCCCGCTACCCGGGCATGTGCCCTTGACCAGAACCGAATCTGGGATCCTTCAGTCTGCAGCCTGATGCTCTATCCATTGAGCTAAACCGGCTAGGGTGAAGTTTTTTGTTTTGATGTAGTCCCATTTGTTTATTTTCTCCTAAGTTTCCAGTGTCCTAGGAGCTGTGTTGGTAACGATATTGCTATGACATATGTCTGCTATAATATTTTGCTGCCTCTGGATTTTTCTAAGATTTTTATGGTTTCCTATCTTACATTTAAGTCCTTCATACATTTTGAGTTTATTTTTGTGTATGGTTTAAGTTGGTGGTCTAGTTTCATTTTTTTGCATGCATCTGTTCAATTTTCTCAACACCCATTTTATTGAAGAGACTGCTCTTGCCTCCTTTGTCAAATATTAATTGAACATAATGATTTGGGTAGATTTCTGGGTTCTCTGTTCTGTTCCATTGGTTTGTATGTCTAAAAACCAGACAGTTTTTAGAACATTGGCTTTGTAATATAGCTTGATAGCTGGTATTGTGATCTACATTTTTTGAATGTTTGGTAAAACTTGGTTCTTCTTTCTCAGGATTGCTGCGGCTATTCAGGATCTTTTTTAATTCCAGATGAATTTTTGGAGATTTTTTTCTGGGTCTGTGAAATATGATGTTGGTATCTTAATGGGGATTGCATTGAATCGATAGATTGCTTTGGGTAGTGTGGACATTTTAATGACATTGGTTCTACCAATCAGTGAACATGGTATGTTCTTCCATTTATGTCTTTCTCTCTTTTTTTCAACGTCTTGTTGTTTTCCGAGTACAGGTCTTGTACCTCCTTAGTTAAGTTTATTCCTAGTTATCTTAATTTTTTTGTTGTAATAGTAAATGGGATTGTTTTCTTAGTTTCTCTTTCTGTGAGTTCATTATTGGTGTATAAAAAAGCCGTAAATTTCTGGGTGTTAATTTTTATCCTGCTACATTGCCAAATTCATTTATTAAGTCTAGTAGTTTTTTTTTTTTAAGGAGTTTTTAGTTTTTTTTTTTTATGTACAATATCATGTCATCTGTGAATAATGACGTTTCTGCCATTATTTCTTCAAACACCTTCACTATGCCTTTGTCCCTTTCTGCCTCTGCTGGTGCACCTGCTGTTCTAATATTGTTACATTTCATGTTGTCCCATAGCTCCCTTAAGCTGTGCTCCTGTTTTTTCTTTTTGGTTCTCTGATTGAGTGATATTTTCAATTCTGCCTTCTAATTCACTGCTATTATCCTCAGCTTCCCCTAATCTGCTGTGTATTCCTTCCAATATGTTCTTTATTTGTGTTATATCATTATTTATCTCAGACTGTTCTCTTTTCATAGTTACTATATATTTTTTCTTTTTTTAAAATATATTTTATTGATTTTTTTACAGAGAGGAAGAGAGAGGGATAGAGAGTTAGAAACATCGATGAGAGAGAATCATCGACCAGCTGCCTCTTGCACACCCCCTACCGGGGATGTGCACGCAACCAAGGTACATGCCCTTGACCGGAATCGAACCCGGGACCCTTTAGTCCGCAGGCTGATGCTCTATCCACTGAGCCAAACCAGTTTTGGCTATCAAATGCATTTTAATACTACCTTTTCTTGCTGAAACCAAGCCTACTAATCCTGAAACTGTAATCACTCCAGTTTTCAAAAGAAAATCTCGTGGTGGATTATTCAGATAAACATATGCATCTTTTCCAAATTGAACTGTATCCATTATCCCATTTTTCACAAAGACATAAATACCCTTGCAACAGTCAATATAACGACCAGTTGTAATTCAGATGGAGGCAAAGCCCATTTGTGAATTACTAGGCTGCTCTTCAACATATTTAGGTTAAAGAGGTGTTGAAGTATATTTGGGGAATTGTATTCCTCTTTATGTAAACTGTCTTTCTTTTCTGGCTGTTTCTACATTTTTCTTTCGATTTTTAGCAGTGTGGAAATAATGTGTACAGGGACATGGGATGTGTCTATGTGTATGGTATTTATCCTACTTGAGGTTCTTTCCACTTCTTTAAGCTCTGACTTGATATGTGTCATTATTTTTTGAAAATTTTTGGTCTTTGTTTCTTCAAATATTTCTTCTGTCCCTTCGGCCACCATGTGTGTGACTCTGTCACATCCAGCTTTTTAGATGGAGAGCCCCTCTATACTTCTCAATCTCTAGTGCAGGACAGTGTTAAAGGCTGTTTCTGACTAATTACATCAGGCAAAGACTCAAAGTCTTACTTTAAATGAAAAGTTTTATATTTTTTCTAAAATTCTGTCTTATAATTTTTGGGGAAATGTTCATAAACGTTATTATTTAATGGATTTATTATTTTAATATATTTTTATTGATTTCAGAGAGGAAGGGAGAGGGGAGAGAAAAATAGAAACATCAATGATGAAAGAGAATGGTTGGCTGCCTTCTGCATGCCTGGGGATTGAGCTGACAACCCCAGCATGTGCCCCTGGCTGGAATTGAACCTGGGATCCTTCAGTCCATAGGCTGATGACACTCTATTCACTGAGCCAAACCAGCTAGGACTGGATTTATTACTTAAAGACATAAATTAATATTTTAAAACAGTTTTCTATTTTTACCTTCATTTATTTTTATTTTTATTTTTAAAAATATATTTTATTGATTTTTTTACAGAGAGGAAGGGAGAAGGATAGAGAGTTAGAAACATCGATGAGAGAGAAACATCTATCAGCTGCCTCCTGCACAGCCCCCACTGGGGATGTGCCTGCAACCAAGGTACATGCCCTTGACTAGAATCGAACCGGGGACCTTTCAGTCCAAAGGCCGACGCTCTATCCACTGAGCCAAACTGATTTCAGCTACCTTCAATTATTATTTTCAAATTATTAAGGAAAAATTCTATGTAAAAAGGGGAGATCTTAAAGATAAAACATTTGTACTTATATAAAATTAAGAGCTTGGAAATTAAAATTAAAATTAAGTGCATGGGTCTGAAAGACTAGAATTTGTTGCAAAACTAAAATTTAGTAATTTAGATTTTAAATACACAGTGAAAATATTTAAAGAAGCAAAATTCATTAAAGAGAGGGGTAGCAGCAGCATTAGGTAAATGAGTTGCATAAAAAGTATTGAGACTTGAGAATGGTTTAGGAGGAGAGTGCAGATTCTGAACAGGTGGGATGGAGTTAGTATGGCTGGTAGGTGGAGGGGCCGAGAGGGCCTGAGGCTGCAATCATGGTAGTGGTCGTTAGAGTAACTGTCCTCTCTGGCCCTTCCCCTCTTAGCTAGAGAACCCTGATGGAGCAAGTACGGAGGACTCGGAGCAGCCCTGGCAGAAGCTGGATGGTGACGGTTCAGAACAGCCTGCGGTCCTCACAAAGGTATGCATCTTCGGGGTTCTCTTGTTAAGGTGTGTTTCTTGTTAGAGGACTTTTCTGTTGTAGAAATCTAAATCAGAGAGAGAGCTCAGTCTTTTAATAACCCTCTCTCTCAAAGTGGAAACTGGGGCACAGAGGCTTGAGACAGAGCTGCCCCTGCAGGACTCAGTTCCTTCTATTTTTTATAATGTATTTTTATTGATTTCAGAGAGGAAGAGAGAGGGAAACATCAGTGATGAGAGAGAATCATTGATTGGTTGCCTCCTGCATGCCCCCTACTGGGGATCGGTCTGCAACCCAGGCATGTGCCCTTGACTGGAATCAAACCAGGACCCTTCTATGCTCTATCCACTGAGCCAAACCGGGTAGGGCAGGCCTCAGGTTTTTAATGCTGCGCCTGCATAGGTCTCTATAGACTTTCTGTTTGAGCCCAGTTTGGCCCTCCTTGTGACCTTTGCCTTTTCTCTAAATGTTAAAGAGAAAAATTCGTCTTTCATGCATGGAGGATAGCGATAACAGTCTGATTTTTCCCCGCAGAGTGCTTCTCTTGTCTCACATAGTCAGCTGTGTGTATCTGGTCTCCAGCATGGCTCTATGCGGCAGTCTTGGACTCAGAGTGTGTCGGGAGGGTGGGCTTGCGATCAGTCTTAATGTCCTAGTTCCTGCCACAATGACCGAGGAGTACACAGGCTCTGCTCACCCAGTAATAATGCCTGCAGCCTCTTTCTGAGGTTTCAACTTTATACTGAGCTACTCCAACAGGTTGTATATTCTTTTATGGTTTTTTTATTGAGGTGTAATTTGCATAACATAACATTCACCATTTTTAGTGCCTTTATTACATTTAGTAGCTTGTGGATCCATCACAGTTAATTCCAGAACATTTTTGTTACCCCAAAAGGAAACCTTTTCCCATTATCCGTCACTCCCTACTTCTTCCCCCAGCCCTTGGCAACCACCAGTCTACTTTCTGTCTGTGGATTGCTTTGTTCTGGACTTTTCCTGCAAATGGACCTGTGAGTGTGTCTGGCTTTTTTTACGGAATGTGTTTCTCAATTTATCAGTGATGTAACGTGTCCTACGTCACTGCTTTTTGTGCCTGGTGACATCCGTGTGTGGGTGCACCACATTTGTTTATCAGCTCATCCATTAGTGGACACTGAGTTGTTCCCACCTTTTGGTGGTTGTGAATAGTGTTGCTGCGAACACTCATGGGCATGTTTTAACGAGGATATGTGCTTTTCATTCTCTTGGCATGTCATTTTTTGTGACTGAATTCTCTGGGTCACATCTCTTGCTCTCCTTCCTCAGGAGTGTGAACAAGAACGTAAACCTGAAATTGCTGCACTGATGAGCCGACATGAAGACGAGACTGACAGGGAGCAGTGGTCAGTGGGGCTGCCCGCAGAGATGCAGCAGGTACAGCTGCAGACCCAGGTGACTCAGATGCTGTCACTCAGACCAGGACCCAGTGGGTTTGGGATCTGGGAGGTTGGCAGGTAGGAGAGATTTGTCACAGTGGATGGATGTGCACTGCAGGCTTACTGTGTCTACTTTTCTGGTTTGTTTTGTTTTCACATCTTATGCGGAGCCATTGAAAGTAGAGGAACACACGTGGGCATTTGGTGGCAGCAATTTGGGTCAGGTGCCAGGGACACACTCATTGCACAGCCTGTACTTCCCTATCAGTGGCCAGTCCTACTCCTTATACACAGCAATGTTGGGCATTGAGGGCAAGAAGCCCTGGTCAGTCAGGAACACCCGACTCCCCTGAGCAGCTGTCCAACCACATCTTAAGCTGGCGCTGCTTCCCCAGTGCCACTGCAGCACCGCCTCTCTCCTTGCAGCCAGTGCCACCCCTGGAGCTGGAGGCGTTGCGCTTGAGTCTGAGCAACATGCACACAGCTCAGCTGGAGCTGACGCAGGCCAACCTGCAGAGGGAGAAGGAGACGGCACTGATGGAACTGCGGGACATGCTTAATGGCCGGCACGCCCAGGAGCTGGCCCTGCTGCAGAACCGCCAGCTGCTGGAGCTGGAGCTTGTTAGGGAGCAGCATGCACGCGAGCGGGAGGAGGCGGCACTGCGGTGCAGCCGTGAGACAGGTATGTGTGTGTGGGCAGGCATGGGCTTTCACTTCTGGTATTTGGGGAAGCAGGTGGCCCCATCGGAGGCGCCTCCAAGGTGAGGCATTCATGTTCTTATCTCCCTGTCCATGCGGGAGCTGTGTGGTGTGCTCCATGTGTGGGCACCTGTCCCTAACCATCGCTGGGCCCTGTTTACCTCCTGGCTGGCAGCAGTGCATCCAGCTCTGCATATCCTTATCCTGCTCTCTGTCCTTATCTTGCCTCTTTCTAGTTCTTCAATGGGCTTGTGTCAACTTTTGAAATGATGTCTTTGGAGGTATTTTGCTTATATACTGAGGTTTCTATATCTGCGTCGTTGATAGGACTGTGTCTGTGGCCATGTTTTATCCAGCTTGACCGGATGCTCCTGGACACAGACTCCCTCATCCTACAGGCTCTTCTGTGCCCAGTGGGGCCCCGGTGCTCCTGATGGGCAGCCCAGGAGCCTCTTTATCTCCTGATTCTCTAGCCTAGACTGAGCTTATGTCTAAAATATACTTTTATTATTTAATTTTAATGTTTTTTTGTTAGTCATAACTTTTTGTAAACGTGTTTTAAATAATAGCTTTACTGAGCAGTAATTCTCATACCACACAATTCACCCATTGAAAGTGTACATGTCAGTGGCTTTGAGTGTGTCAGAGTCATACAGACATCTTACAGACTGCGATTAGAACATTCATCACCCAGAAAGGAATCTCACACTCCTGGTAGTCATCCCACTTTCCTGCTATGTGAGCATCTGATTATCTGCCCCTTTGCTGAATTTTTCATTTGGGAAAAAAAAAGCAGCATGCTGGCTCTAAGTGTATGGAGAAGTCCTTTTCTTTCTTGGAATCTTCTCAGGTTCCTTTTTAAATATATATTTTAATTGATTTCAGAGAGGAAGGGAGAGGGAGAGAGAGAGAAACATCAATGATGAGAGAGAATCACGGATTGGCTGCCTCCTGCACACCCCCTTCTGGGGATCGAGTCCATAACCTGGGTACGTTCCCTGACTGGAATCAAACTGTGACCTTCTGGTACCTAGTCTGTGCTCAACCACTGAGCCACATGGACCAGGCTCTTCTCAGGTTCTTGTAGTGCTATTTCTGTGTCTTAATCTAGATTCAAGCAAATGCAAATACCTAATTTTACTCCCATATATATGTATATGCTTGTGGGAGTAAAATGGACTTGCTCAGGCCACCCTCACTGTGCACACATGGCACCCCTCTCCCCAGTTCTACCCTGGCCCTTTCCTGAGGCTCCTGTCATCTCTACCTGGCACCCTGATCTCCAGCTGGGCATCCACATCTCCATGCTAACTTGGCTGTGCCCATTGGTCCAGTCCTGTCTTCCTCCTTCACCTCCCAACACTTACTCCTCTTTTCTTGTGCTTCTTCCCTTTCTGGGTTGGGAGTTGTTGGGTCCTAGGACATCTTTATCTTTCCTCCAGCACCTCGCCTGGAGTCTGGCTTGGTGCGGAGCAGACAGGTCTCATTACCAGGGGAAGAGGTGGGTTCAAGGCTCTCAGTGAGCATGCAGTCTGGAGCCAGCCTTGCCCGCTCACTTCAGACTGTCCTGCTGGTGTAAATCTCATACTCCTTGGTTTGGGCATGTATATGATTTGTTCATTAAAGCAGACAGCATCATACTCTTACTCCCTCACAGATGCTTCCTCTTCTGTTGACGTTGATGGTTGCCTGTGGAGCAGCCAGCAGGAGCCAGGAGCCCCTTATCTCCTGGGTGATCAGATTGTGGAAAAACCTGAGGCTCAGTGATCTGAATGACTTTTTATGTTTTTCTTGCAGCTGAGCTGAAGGAGAAGTTACAATCAGAAATGGAGAGAAATGTCCAGATAATAGAGGTATCTGTATTCTGGTTATGCATGATTTCCCTTTTCTGTCCATCCCACCAGGTTGACCCCTCCACTCAAAATCCCCACAGAAATACACCCCCTCACCTTGATATTAAACAAACCCAGTCAGAGCTTTAGTGGGCTGTGTTGGTAGAAGTGTATTGTGTTTTCTTTCAGAGGTAAAGCGGTCTTTTATTTTTACAGGTTGATTTTGTCAGAACAACTTGTGTAACATGAGCCTCTTCCACCCCAAGTTTGGTTTTCTGAGTGGTTGCTGTCTGGCCCTTGCTGTGTTTTGGACGCAGACCTCTGTCCTCACGGAGGGAGGTGTGGACTGCGGCAGTTGAGATGTGGGCACTGTGGGTTCTGGGATGCTGCAGGGAACCTCAGGGAAGAGCTGTGCCCCAAGGGCAAAGCTGTTAGTCATGGGTGTCTACCTTGCGTGCACCATAATTGGCTCTGTTCTCAGTGCTCACCACACTGGCATGGCCATTACTGTCCTGCTGTTCCCAACTCACAACCCATTTTTTGGGAAAGAGTTATGTTTTAGAGTATAACAGAATTAGCTCTTTTCTGAGGCAGTCTCTCACTGGAATTTCTGATTCTCTTAATGTGTCCCCTTCTGAAAGTTACATTTGTGGAAGGGCCACTGATGACAGAAGAGCAAATGGGTGACAGGGAACGTGGGTGATGTTAGTTGTATGACATTGGGGCATGTTTGCATTTCTGTGTTGGTTGCTCAGGTCAGGCACCCCAGAATATGTTTGGCCTCCAACCCAGGACACCTCAGGGTTGTTCCTCAGGGCGCCTGGCACATAGCCTGGCCCTCCCACAGATGTCAGTAACATCATTGTAGCACCCTGCCCCCAGGTCTTTGTCGAGGCAGACACGTGAATCTCAGAGTGACCACTCACCTGTGCTGTGTTCTGTTTCTGGGCAGGTGGGCCTTGTGGATATTTTGATCCTGTACATTCAGAGCTGGTTTCCTATGGTGACAGTGTGGTCTAGGCAGGGAGTGACTTCCTAGTTTTCAAGTATACGATTTAAAATTTTTTATGACAAGTAATTATTGATCATACTCTCTTTTTTTCCTTGTTTAAATTAGACCCTGAAGCAAGACTGGGAGTCTGAAAGAGATTTATGTTTAGAAAGCCTGCGCAAAGAACTATCTGCAAAGCATCAGTCAGAACTGGAGAATTTACAAAGCCAGTTTAAGAAAGAATTGGCAGAACAGAAAACTGAGCTGGAGAAGATTTTTCAAGCCAAAAACCAGGCAGAATGTGAGTATTAAGATGAGCAGGTCTTACGGCGGACTAACTTTTCCTGTGTAATTCTGGAATAAGCACCAGGATTTGCCAGATTTGTGGTGAATATGAACTGCTCGTGTGTTCAAATGTCAGATAACAGTGCTTGTGACACCCCCGCTAACAACAGAGGTGCAGGGCTGCCTCAGGACAGTCAGCCATGGGGTCTCCCCTTATTGACTACAAGGTCCCTGAAACTTACATTTCAGAGATAGTTTTTGCATATTCCATTATTAAATTGCTACCCAAAAGTAGTAATGCGATTGTTCACTTTTTATGGAGTTGTTGCCTATTGCCCGACCTGTCAGAACAGCTGTCTGCTGGTTAGCTGGCCTGTACCCCTCTCTCCCTCCTGAGGAGAGCAGTGATGCTGAGAAGGGACCTGCAAGGAGCCTGGGGGCCTTGAGTGGGAGGTGGCCCTCTTAGTGCTAACTGGCATTACTACTGAGACGGGCTGGCTAATAGTACGCCGAGGAAGAAGACAGTGCTGTTATAAACTGAGTGCCTCTGCTCTTCAGCGTCCCTCCAGGCTCTGCAGGCTCAACATGACGCTGCTGTGAAGAAGCTCCAGGAAGACCTGCAGTGTGAGCGCTGCCGGCACGCGGAGGACCTGGAACTGAGAGTCAGAGAGAAGGAAAGAGAAAAACAGCTGGAGGTGGGCGATTTTTTAATTACTTAGAAGGTTTAAGATAGAGGTCGTCTCATATTCTGTTTTTTGCTTAAGTGCCAATTTAAGACAACTGTCAGTATTTGCTGGAGCTGGTAGGTGAGGTGCGGAGTCTGTAAGGTTGATTTGACAGTTATATGTTCAGCCTTAGATATAGATAATTCACATTCTTTACAAGTCCCCCCGAGATGCTTACAGACTTCAGGTAATAGGGGTGGAGGGCTATATGCTGTGATCACAATTCAATAAAGAAATTTCTAAGAAAAGAGCAGAAACATTGCTGCTGCTTATGTGTTCAAAACACTTTCCAGTGAAACACTGCATATCAGGATGGGGGCGATGTAGCCATATCTACTGAGACCTGAAGTATTTCTGTCACCAAACCCAAGAAGCAAGCAATTCCCCCAAACATTGGTTCAGGAAATTAGAAAGTAAGCCAGGAATGGAGTCAGTCATGGCCTGTGCGTGGGTTTACGGATGAGGAGGGGGGGGACTCAAGCCCAGGAGGAGCCTGCATCTCTGTCCCCTGCAGCTTTCACACCCACTCCCACAACTCTCCTCCAGACTGAGGCCGTGATGGCCAGGCAGAGCCAGGGCCGGGCTGGCGTACACATCACTTTCTTAATGAGAAAGAGATGACAGGAGGGTATCTTCTGTCCTGTGTCCTGGGTGAGAAAAGGCGACAGGCCTCTGGGCCAGCGCTGCCCTCAGGCTGACTGATCATGCTGACCCTGAGCCTCCGTGCATAAGCAGGTTGGAGCTGTTCCCAGTTTTGTTGGTGTTCTCTCTCTCTTGCTCTCTCGCTCTCTCGCTCTCTCGCTCTCTCGCTCTCTCGCTCTCTCGCTCTCTCGCTCTCTCGCTCTCTCGCTCTCACTTTCTTCGCCCCTGAAAGAAGCTGCTTTCCAGGAAGGTTGAACAAGAAATGCAGAGAACACCCAAACATACCAAAGGATGAGGGAGGTCTGTGATCACTAATGAGAAGGAAAGGTCCCTGTGCAGAACGTGTTAAAGTCAACAATAGGGGGACATCTTAGAAGTCATGTGGTCAGCCGAGACCGGTTTGGCTCAATGGATAGAGCGTCGGCTTGGGGACTGAAGGGACCTGGGTTTGATTCCGGTCGAGGGCATGTACCTTGGTTGCGGGCATATCCCCAGTAGGGGGTGTGCAAGAGGCAGCTGATCGATGACACTCTCTCATCGATGTTTCTAACTCTCTATCTCTCTCCCTTCCTCTCTGTACAAAATCAATAAAATATATATGAAAAAAAAAAAAAAAAGAAGTCATGTGGTCAGTGCCAGTTGGCAGCCTGGGAGGGAGCCTGTGCGCCCACCTCATAGGGCCCAGTTCCTGATCACCCACCCACTGGCCTCCCCTTACTTAGAGGGCAACAGAGAAAGTTCTTGTCCTTGGTCAGTGAGAAGTGGTGGTCTCTGCAGGGAACAAGGCCAAGGGCCTGAGCAAGTGATCTGTGAGAAAAATACTCGGCGCTCATAGGACTGCGATTGGGAAATGGCACCTTTAAACATGACGGATGATAGTTTTTCTCTGGTGCCGCCATTGCTGGTGTTCTCCAGGCTGGATGTTTGGGATTTGAGCTTGTACTCACGTGCTCTCTCATGCCTGTCCGTCTCGGGGCTCACGCTCGGTCAGTGTCTCACTGTTGCCTTCCTTTTCTAGTTGGAGAACCTTCAAGCATCTTACGAAGAGCTGAAGGCTCGCTCACAAGAGGAAGTCAGGCGCCTGTGGTCCCAGCTTGAGTCCACGAGGACTGACAGACAGGAACTGAGTGGTGAGGAGTTTCGTGTTGAGGATTCAGAGTCTCAAAAGCTGAAGCTCTGGGTTTTTAATTGTGGGACCCTGAAATGAGGATGTAGCAATTGTAGCGAGTGCAAAGAGTGATTAGATTTGTGTACTTCCTAAAGATGGGTGTGTGGCGTTTGCTTGTTGGTGGGACCCTTGGTTTCATGCTAAGCAAGCTGCCTAATCATGAGTGTTTGCTTATGTTGATGTCAGGCACCTGTTGAATGTGTGTGCTTCTGTTTAGAAGCTGCTGGCATCTGGGGTTGCAGGTGTGCCTTCTGTTGCATGAGCCCACCTGGCTTAGACTCCAGTTGCCCCAACCTCTGGTGTTGGAGGGTGGTGATCCTGAGTCTCCAGGCCTGTAATTGCAGCCACCATTACTGAGGGTAGCTCACCTGGATTCTTACAGAATCCTGTCAGAACGGCCTCTGCTCCCTAGCGGCACTTTCAGATGGGGGAGGTCATGAGATACAATGGGGGAAACACAGACGTGTGCTTTTCTGCTGCTTATCTCCAGAGTGAGCCTTTTCAACTAGTGATTGTCCTTACTGGGTGCATGGTGTTGGGAGCAAAGACCAGAGGAGAAAGGATTAGAAACACCCTGTCTGCTGCATGGTGGTGAATAAGGCTATGTCTCTGTCACCCCCACTCTGTCACCCCATCACTCAGTCTTTCTTTCTGGTCTGTGTGTCACTGATGGAGCCTACAGGTGGCACTGGTGAACTTAATGTTTACCTGACTTCATGCATGCTTTCACATACGTGTTCTGGCTCTAACATGTTTACTGGGAGTCTTTACTCTTGCATGTAAGGACCCTCACAGCGAACCCTGATTTTGAAATCTCTGAGATAGTGAATTATTTATGCTATGTTATTTGAAAGCTGATTACTTATTGTTGACCAGCTCGTAGCCTTCTCTTGATCAGAACAACAGTGACACATTCTCTTCTGGTCTGTGTTACTGTTGTCGTTAACAAAATACCACAGACTTGTTGGCTCAAAACCAGTCATGGTTATTAGCTTGAAGATTTGTGGGTCAAAGATCTTCAGCAGTTGTGGCTGGGCTTTCTGTCCAGGGTCACCCACACCCGAATTGAGTTGCTGGGCTGCCCTTTGACCTGGCTCACTCAGGCATGGCAGAATCTAGTCCCTGTGGTTGTAGGACAGGTCCTGTGTTGTTGCTGGCTGTCAACCAACAGCTCGCAGCTTCCAAAGACTGCCCATATTCCTCTTTGCACAGCCCCTCCATCTTCAGAGCCCAGCAGCACATGGGATGCTTCTCACACGTTTAGTCTCTGGCTTCTCCCTCCAGCCTGAGAACACTGAGGTAGCTGATCATCTCTCTGGGCACAGGTCATCCTCCTGTGTCACATTAGCCAGTCACAGGTTCTGGGATTGGTGGCCTTTAGAATTCGGCCCCCTGCACCAGGACCTTCAATAGCTCCCGGGTTTTCCCAAGTGTTTCTGTTTAAGGTGATCATGTAATTTCATCCTATTAAAGACTTACGTGAGCAGCTTCTGGCTCGAGCATCTCATGTGGAAGAATTAGAACATCTGCAGCGAGACTTTGAGCAGCAGCAGCAACGGGAGAAAACTGAGCATGAGTCAGAACTGGAGCAGCTGAGACTTTACTTTGAAAAGAAATTAAGGGATGCGGAAAAAAATTACCAGGAAGACCTGACTCTGTTACAGCAGCGGCTGCAGGAGGTGAGGGAAGACTCTCTTCTGGAGTCTGCGGAGATCAGGTAAATAAGCCAGTTTTTACCTTGAATATGTATTTGAAATATGGGAACCTTGAGCTGAACTGAAATCTAGTTTATGGGTGTGTGTTCTTTTTTGAGCTTCCCTTCAAACACCAAAATACAAGAAGGCTATATGTGTCATGAAAGTTGATTACAGCTGCTTTGACCTTACACTTGAGAGACATTGCCTTTCCCAAAGAAAAGGCACAAGAATTTGTCTCTCTGATAGTCTAGTTTTAATATTTCCACAGTTTTATCTTCTTTTATTCTTCAACTAGAGGCCCAGTGCACGAAAATTCGTGCACTCGGGGAGTTCCTCAGCCTGGCTGCCCTCTGGCAGTCCAGGATCTCTCGGGGGATGTCTACCTGCCAACTTAGGCCCACTCCTTGGGGGATCAGGCCTAAGCTAGCAGTCAGACATCCCTATGGCAGCCTGGGAGTCCTCAGAAAATGTCCACCTGCCTGCTTAGGCCTGCTCCCCTGGACATCCTTAGTGCTGCTGAGGAGATGGGAGAGGCTCCCGCCACCCATCAGCCGGGCTTGTGGCTGAGCAGAGCTCCCCCTGTGGGAGCACACTGATCACCAGGGGGCAGTTCCTGCAGTGAGCGTCTGCCCCCTGGTGGTCATAGCAACTGGTTGTTCCACCTTTAGGGTCAATTTGTATATTACCTTTTTAAAATTTTATTTTATTGTTTAAAGTATAAATAATTTGTATATTACCTTTTTATTATATAGGATAGGATACTATCCCTATATGTTTAAGCAAATTTAAAAAAATTTTATTGAATTTATTGGGATGTTATTGGTTAATAGAATTATATAGGTTTCAGGTGTACAATTCTATGATACATTGTCTGTATGTTGTATTGTGTGTTCACCACACCTGAAATCTAATTTTGCTTTTGATTTTATGCCAATGGAAATGAATAGCCTGGTATTCTAGAAACACATTTTTATGTTTGGGACCCAAAACTAGAGAACATTAAATGAGCTAAGAGCTGAATCTGACTCAGGAGAGGCTGCAGATGATGTGTGGCTGGAGGAGGTGGGCTCAGGCAGTGGAGATCTGTGTTGCCTCAGGGTCCCTGCCATAAAACACCAGCTGTGGTCACTGACACATATTTTGTTCAGTTGTGTCCTGTTCTTGATGCAAGTAGAATGTGGTGGAAGGAGCAGGAAGGGTTTTCTTCTTTCATGTGGTCAGATCCCAGGGATGGAGCAGAGGTCCGATGTGAAAGTGCCATGTGTAAGGTTTTCAGGATGTGTTTTCTCCTAGTTCATCAAGTGTGCTTTTAGAAGAGACTCCTGAAAAAGAAAGAAGAGATGACCTCGATCAGCTCAGCTTCCATCTGGAGCAGCATGAGGTGACAGGCCAGTTTTGTTTTATTGACGTATAATTAACAATGTAATATTGTATTAGTCCAAGGTGACAACGTAATGATTTGCTATTTGTCCATATTGTGAAATGATCACTGCAGTAAGTCTAGTTAGCATCACCACACAGTTACAGA
The DNA here is from genome assembly GCF_964339955.1 of Pipistrellus hanaki. Taxonomy (NCBI): domain Eukaryota; kingdom Metazoa; phylum Chordata; class Mammalia; order Chiroptera; family Vespertilionidae; genus Pipistrellus; species Pipistrellus hanaki. The sequence goes on from NC_140504.1 coordinate 8,354,337, forward strand.
TATTTCTTCTTGTGATGAGACCTTTTACGATTTATTCTCAGCAACTTTTCCCATAAGCCGCCATGCTGTATGATACATCCCAGGACTTAACTTATAATGAATTTTGTACCTTTTGACCCACTTCATTCATTTCTCTCACCCATGCCCTCTGGCAACCACCTATCTATTCTCTGTATCCATGAGTTCAGTTTTTTTGTTTGTTTGTTTTTTTCAGATTCCACATATAAGGAAGATCATATATACATATTTTTTTTAGAAGATCATATCTTACTTGTCTTTCTCTGACTTGTTTTACTTATCATAGTAGCCTCCAGATCCATCCAAGCTGTCACAAATGGCAAGATTTGATTATTTTTTATGGCTGAATAATATTTGCATATATATGTGCACTCATATATCACGTTTTGTTTATTCATCTATTGATAGCAACTTAGGTTGCTTCCATATTTTGGCTATAGTAAAAAAACGCTGTAATGAACATAATTGTGCATATATCTTTTCAAGTTAGTGTTTTTAATATTCAGAAGTGGAATTGCTAGGTCACAAGGCAGTTCCATTTTTAATTTTTTGAGGAAACTCCTGGCTCTTTTCCATAGTGACTGCACCAGTCTGCATTCCCACCAACGGTGCATGAGGGTTCCCTTTTTTCCACATCCTTGCCAACACTTGTTGTTTGTTAATTTATTGATGATAGCCATTCTGACAAACTCATTGAATTTGTCCCTCCAGTTTGGGACTTGGCTCTTTTGTGTGTTCAATTGTCACAGAGACAGGAATCTTGAAATTTAGGTTGATGTGACTCCTCAGTGATTTTTTTTTTTTTTAAAGGATAATGAGCTTACAAGTTGCATTGTGAGGGGAAAAGGAAGTATGAAAGCATTGAGCCTGCTTTTCTTTTCTCCAAAGAATGTTTAGCTGGGTCTATTGTCAGTGCTGCTCACAGCAGTAACCAGAGACTCTCTCCCCACCCCCCTACCCTGCCCCCCAGATGCCCCGGAAACTCCTGAGCAGGCCCAGCACCAGACCTTGCGCTGGCTCTAGATGGGAAAGTGCAGGGCACGGAGAGCAGAAGAGGGAGTGAGGAGGCTCAGGAATAAGTGGGTACAGAAGCCTGGGAGCCCCACATCAGAATAGGTCCCCTTCAGCTGAGGCCCTGGCCTATGAGGCTGGTCAGGGAGGCTGAGTGGCTGTGAAGGATGGAAGGGAGTGAACGAGTGAGGCTTGACCCTGGGAAGGGGAGGTAACGGCAGGGGGCCTGGTGGGCAGGGTCAGCCTGGTGCTCCTATGGCTGTTGTTCTCTGTTGGCTCTATGAGCATGAGTAGGACTCCCTGACTGTGGGCTTTAGCAGAGCCCTCCTCAGGGCTACAGCCAGCTATTTCCCTCTGGACAGGACAGGCGGCATAAGAGGACTGCATGAGCCGGCATCGCTCATGGGGCACATCTGGGGGCAGTGACTAGGCCACGAGGCAGAGGCTCACTGAAACGTTTCTTTTGTGTGACTTCCCCAAAGGAGGGCCTGTGTTTGCAAACTCAGTTAGAAGAAAGCCCACAGCACCAAGTGGCAGCCCAACAGGAGGCGGACCTTGTGGGGACCCAGGTGTTGGCACAGCGTGTGGGGCTCTTGGAAGAGCCTGGCCCAGGTGGGTGTCCCTCAGCAGCTCAGGTGTGATTTGTGGGGAGGTTGGGAGCCTCACCATGATCAACTGTCTGAGTCATCTGGGTATGCTGTCCCTTTACTCTGCAGAGCTGGTGCTAGAGGTCGGCTCGGGGTGTCCCCACATGGGTCCTAGAGTCCAGGGTTGGGGCAGGGCCTGGGTGTATCAGGAGAGGGCCTGACTGTGCAGTCTCACCAGGGCTAACAGGCTGTGGCAGCCAGGAGGTGGCAGGTGGAGGAGCTGTGGTCATCCCATGGTGTGGCAGGTGGGAACAGGTAGTGGCCTTGCTGCAGTGAGAGTGGATGTAAGGCCAGACACAGATTCCAGAAGGGCTGGAGCAGCCCAGGTGCCTGGTGTGCTAGCTTGGGACAGCCTTGTGTGTGGGCACTATTGTGTTCTGCATAGAGCTCAGGAGGCGAGGCAGAGAGTTCCATATAGTGGGGTTCAGATTCCACTCTGGGTATTCTGGCACAAGTACCCATCTTGGCTCAGCTCCCTCAGAGCTGGTGGGGCAGATGAGAGGGGGCAGGACCCTGACAGTCAAGGTCACGCTGCACTTGACATCTACTCCTCTTGGTTCTCCTTCCTGCGTGAGAAGTGCCCCATGGCCACCATTCAGCACATTACGGTCATTGGGCATGGCGGACACCTCTGATTACAGCCACCTGCTACCTAGCCTGAAGGAGGAGAGTGGGTGGGTGCACAGGGTTTGTGCAGGGGCAGCACCGGGTATGGTTTTGCACATTGACTGCTGGGTTGCCAGTGATGTCCACTCCTGACACCAAGTCCACACAGGAGTTTTAAAAATCTGAATTTCTGTTGTCTGAGGCATCTGAATGCAAGTGTCCTGTCCCTGTCACATGGTTGTTCTCATGAGTCACGCCTGTCTTTTCTGTCTCCTTCCTCGTAGAGCTTGCTTGCATGCATCTTCAGGGTGTGCAGGGCCCAGCCGTGGAGGTGGAGACCAAAGTGGCAACAGCAACCTTGGGTTTGGAAACGGAGGTTAAACTCCCAGTGCTTCAGACAGAGCTCCAGGAAGAAATCAATCTGTTAAAAATAGAAAACCGAAACTTACACGAGAAGCTGCAGAGGGAAATCCGCCTGAAAGAGGACTTGGAGAAAGTGAGTTGAGTCCTGATGGCGAGGCACGACTGCCACTCCCGCTGTGACCTTGTGGGAGCAGTGGCCTGGGCCAGAGGGTGGATAGGATGTTAGCCGCACATGTGCAGGCCAGAGTGGGTTTGGTGTGTCCCTCATTGGGAGTGAGCCTGCTCCCCAGCTGAGTCCAGAGCTCAGGGGCTGAGGAAGCAGCTGAGTGTCGTCAGAGGACGCAGGAAGGGGCTTGAGCACAACTAGCTTTAAGCCTTGTCCCCAGCGCCTCCAGTGGTGGTGTCGCGAACCCCCAGGCTCTTCTTGTCAGCTGTGCAGCTTGGCAACCACTGTGGGACCCTGAGTGATGAGCTTGCTGCTACACCATTGTGCACGCTGAAAAACACATAGACATAGACTCCCTGAGTTATTGAAGGGCCTCATTATACAGCAGCACAGTTTTATCACTTTGTAGGAATATTGTAATTAAGGTGTCTAGAACTTTTAAGTCTTTTCCACATGTGGAAACTAGTAATGAAACGGCAGCCCTCAGTGTAACCTTGTCAATAACATCATGAAAAGGTAACAGACTGCACACTCCAATTAAAAGGCAAAGTTTGTCAGAATGGGTTTTTAAAATACCCAATTATATGCTGTCCATATGTATAATATAATATAATATAATATAATATAATATAATATAATATAATATAATATAATAAATATGTGCTCTTTTCCTCTAACTACTCACATAGCTGCTAAAACCGTTGGCATCTGTACAATGGTTTTAGGGTCTTATATGTTAATGAGAAGAAAGATAGCTGGGGACCCTTGAATGGGTCATATTTCCTCTTTATTTTGTATATTAACTGATTTGGATTGGATCCTGGACCTTGTGGAGAGTTTGGATTCTGTTATATTCCTCTGAAGAGTAATGATTCTATGTATCAGTAGGCAATTAACCTGGCTATATTCAGCGTCGCACACTACTTCTTTTCTGGTTCAGTTCATTTAGTTTTGCCAGCTTGCCCTTGGAATCTGCCTGCACACATGGGGGGTCAGGCATGAACCAACCTTTAGGACTTGGTGTATTCCAGATTTTGCCCTCAGTCTCTGACTCTATTCTAATGCACGTTCCAGCCCCTCTGTTCAAATAAGTAAGATTATGGAATTCCTGTGAGCATAGTACATACAGTAAATCACCTAGTAACATTTCTTTTGGATGCTCTCTGGGCCTTCAGATAGTTTCTTATATTTTTTCCAGAGTTTATAGTTATCTCTGGAAGTTGGGTCTCATTAGGACTTCTCAACCATCAACAGAAACAGAGCCCCTAAACTTCATTAAAAAAAAAAAAAATATATATATATATATATATATATATATATATATATATACATACATATATATATATACACATACATATATACATATATTATTGATTTTTTACAGAGAGGAAGGGAGAGGGATAGAGAGCTAGAAACATCGTTTGGAGAGAAACATCAACCAGCTGCCTCCTGCACACCTCCCCAATGGGGATGTGCCCACAACCAATGTACATGCCCTTGACCGGAATTGAACCTGGGACCCTCATTCCACAGACTGATGCTCTATCCACTGAGTCAAACTGGTTTTGGCTAAACTTAATTTTTAAATAACTTTAAGCAAGGAGTTTAAGTCAGTCTTTCATATGTTTTGTTTACTTCTTTATTATGTTCAGTAGTTTGTTGACCTTTCTTTTTTTTTTTTTTTTTTGTTTAATATATTTTATTGATTTTGTACAGAGAGGAAGGGAGAGAGATAGCGAGTTAGAAACATCGACGAGAGAGAGTCATCGATCAGCTGCCTCTTGCACACCCCCTACTGGAGATGTGCCCGCAACCAATGTACATGCCCTTGACCGGAATCGAACCCGGGACCCTTCAGTCCCCAAGCCGACGCTCTATCCATTGAGCCAAACCGGTTTCAGCGTTTGTTGACCTTTCTTAAAAATAAAACAAAACCAGGGTATTTTCCCACCTTCAGCTTTCTGATTCATCCTCTTTCACAAGTTACCTCTTTTAAAATTAAGTTTTAGCTCATCAGCCTCTTGCCGAGGATCCTGTATATCCTGGAATATAAATTGTGCAAGTCCAAAGACTTGAACTCCTGACACTGTTGTGCTCATCTCCCTCAGACTTTTAATCTCCTTGCTGGTGGTGCTTCAGCTCTGTCAGGGGTCCAGTTGGCCTTTTTATCAACAGATGACCGTGATAGGCCTTCAGCCCGCCTTTGGGTTTAATTCAGTTAGTTTTTGTCCAGGCTTGCCAGCTCCAGACAGAGCTGTTGGTTCCATGTGCACACCTTTTACTTAAGCAAGTAGTTTAAGTTTGTTCCTTTCACATTTATTCTGTTCTCATCAACACACAAAGCAGTCCCATTGCTCTGCTCAGCACAATGCCTATATGTTGTGGAAGCTTCTCTGTCTTCAGAGATGGATTTGGGGTTTTGCTACCAATAATCTTTTCCTTTAACTTCTTTCCTCTTAATTAAAATTATCTATAGGGAAAACATAATTTAGTTGAAGATCATCAGGAAGAACTGAGGAAAGCTAAGGAGCAGATTCAACTAATGAAACAAGAACTCAAAGAAAGAAAAGCAGAGTGGAAAGATACAAGTGAAGCCCTAAGGAGAGAAGCTGAAGAAAAGTTAACCCTGATGCTCCTTGAACTGAGAGAACAGGCTGAATTGGAGAAACAGTCGATAATAAATGAGTTTGAGCTTCGAGAAATTGAAATGAAGCAACTCCAGGATCAGCAGGCTGCCCAGATCCTGGACTTGGAGGGGTCCCTGAAGGAGCAGCAGGGCCGCCTGAGGCAACTGGAGCTTGGCCTTGCTGGGGACGAGTCTCTACAGAGCGACCAGGAGTCGAGCAGTGGACTGGCTCCAGTGGACCAGAACCAAGACCTGGAGCTCGCTCCCCTCAATCTGAAGGAGGACTGTGCCCTTCAGCTGATGCAGGCCCAGAACAGGTGGGTGACATTCGTGTAGCACTTCGTTAGTATGGCACCATCTGCCAGGTTCCACGCGAGACCTAACCCAGGACACCTGGTAGAGGGTGGGAGGCAGATCTGGGAAGGCGTTCTATGGGCTCTCAGTGATGTCCTGAGTCCTGGACACTTGGTCTTCTTCCTAAAATGAGAACGGGACATTTGGCTATCCGTGATCGGTAAACTGCTGCTCATGAGCCACATGCGGCTCTTTGGCCCCTTGAGTGTGGCTCTTCCACAAAATTCCACGGCCTGGACCAGTCTATTTTGAAGAAGTGGCGTTAGAAGTTTAAGTTTAAAAAATTTGGCTCTCAAAAGAAATTTCAATTGTTGTACTGTTGATATTTGGCTCTGTTGACTAATGAGTTTGCCTACCACTGGGCTATGTAAACAAAGATGTGCTGACATGCCATTTTTCTTCTGTTTGCGCATTTTAAAATTTCAGTAGCACAACTGTAGACCTCATTTATTTTAAGGATATGTAGTTCATTCACACAAGTTTTCTTTTAAATAGCTATTATATATATATATATATATATATATATATATATATATATATATATACACATACACACACACACACACACACACACACACACACACGTGTTTTTTATTATTATTATTATTATTATTATTTACTAAAATATATATATCTCCAGGTTTTAAATAGATTTACAATGTGATTTGGTTTTTTGACTCTGTTGGTGCCAACTCTTTCTGTAAACCTGGCCTGTCATGTCAGATTTTTGTGAGTTTTGAGGTCTGTGGACATGCTGTTGGTTCTGCTGCTTCTTGTGTGTCAGCTGCTCCCCAGCATCATGAGTGAGGTGCAAGAGCTTCTGCTCTGGGGTCTGAGAACTTGAGTTCAATCCCGATGCATCATGTGGGCACGAAACCTGAGTGCTCTCAGGTAAAAGTTAAGTGGGGTAATCCATGGCAATGCCTTTTTCGAATCTGGTAGACAGCATGTAAAACTAGTCACAGGTCTTGATGTTTTTGTGAACTCACCAAGCCGTGCCACTAGCATAACCTGGATCAGGAGAGGTTCCAGGCTCCTCCCTGTTCTTTGTGGGATTCTGGGCGCTTTAATAAGAAGACATCTTCCTGCTTCTGCTTTGCCAGCCAGCGCCTCCTGCGGCTCTCCTAATTCACATCCATTAATTCACAACTGAAGAGTGTTTTTCTGAGGTCTTTTGAATGCTCTTGGTGGCCGGGTGGGCTCCTGTGAGTGGTCTTGCCCCTCTTTTCCTGTTGAGATCCTTTCCTTGTAACAGTCATGCCTGCTTTTCCATGGTGTCTGTTGTGAGCGTACATGTGGCTTCTTGCTGTGGGTCCTGTATCCTCCACTTCAGGCTGGGAGAGGGATGCTGGGGCTCTGGCCTCTAAGTCCTCTGGCTTCCTATGGCCCCTTTTCTCCACTTACTGCTGGTGGTGTGCTCTCAGGCCCTTGTGGCAGAGGAAGGAGTAAGGACAGTTAGACCCATGAATGCCGACTTGTCAATTGAGGTGTTTCCTGTGGGAAATGTGAAGAGGTTGCTGCTTTTACGACTACATTTTTTTGCCGTCTGTTCACTTTGCATGTCATCTCAGGTTTTTAGAGCAACGTAAAGAAATCACAGAGACATTCACTGCAGAGCAAGATGCCCTCCTGCGGAAGGCCCAGGGGAAGCACGCCAGCGAGCTCCAGCTCCTGCAGGAGAGACACCAGCAGCACGTTCTGTCCCTGACAGCAGAACTCGAGGCCAAGCACCAGGCCAGTGTCGAGGAGCTAAAGGCTGTGTTCCAGAGAGAGCAGTGGGCTCTTTCAGAAGCTCGTGTGGCTGAACTGCAGACGAAACATGCTGCTGAAATCCATGCTCTGGAGACGAGACATTTGTCACAGCTGGATTCTGTGGAGTCATGTTACCTGTCTGAAATCCAGGCCCTCCGGGATGAGCATGAGCGGGCCCTGGAGCAGTTGCGAGGGGACCTTGAGGAACAACTGCAGAAAAAGGACTCTTCTCACCAAGTGATTTTGGCTCAGGAGTTAGAGAAACTGCAGCAGAAACATGATGAAGAGCTTGAGTCTGCAAAGGGCAGCTGGAGAGCTGAACTGAGCACTGAACACACTGAGAGTTTAAGGGCCCTGGCTGCAGAGCTTCGGGGGGCTCACCAGGTGAGGACTGGGCCCTTCCCTGTCTCAGGACAGGTGTCTTCCAGTGGCCTGTGTGGTTCATTGCACTCTTGTGTGTCCATGAGTGTGCGCCTACACTAGTGTGTCAGTATGTGTGCAACCCTATGTCTGTGTGTCTCACTGTTCCTTTCAGCGGTGACTTTGATTTCCTCATGAGGTAGGTCTAGAACAGTGAGTTTTAAGGGTTTCTTTGATCACATGATCAAAGACTTTTTGGGAAGGCTTTGGCTCTGCAATCCTAGGGAAGTGTGCATAGGACCTCACCAGCTCAGGGTGCTCCTCGTGTCTGTGCTGGCCCTCTCTGTAGGCCTGGCATTCCAGGGCCTCAGCTTTGTTTTCCTCTTGTGCATATGTACCCTTGGCTTTCCTTTGTGGATGCTTCATAAAATTAACCCTCTGTCATGTGTCAAGAGCAGTGACTTTAAGTTTGGACGAAAGGAAATTTCTGGAGAAAGCCCAGGTGCTCTGGGCTGGCACACACACACACACACACACACACCCTTTGTAACCTGCATCTGAGTGTCATGAATAGGACATGTGTATTTGGCCTAAAGCTATAGTCCCAGTAAATGGGGCTGTGCTGCCCAGTTTGTGGGACAGCTGGGCATGTCAGGCCTCCAGGGGAAGACTGCAGGGTGGTACTGGGATAGGGTGGGTGGGGTGCAGTGTCCTGTGGACTCTCTTGGCAGGAGGAGCTGGCTGGAGCCCTGCTGAATCAGAGGCGCCTGCTGGAGGAGGAAAAGAGTGTGGCCCTGGACTGGGTGCAAGCTGAGGTCCTCCTCCTGGAGCAGCAGCACCAGGCCGCCCTGCAGGAGCTTGGTGACATGCACGCAGCTGAGATGCAGAGGCAGCGGGCAGAGCAGCAGGCATTGCAGGAGAGGGCTATGCAGGTGAGCTGCTCCGAGTGTGCATTGCAGCCCCTTCTTGGGTAGAGGAGGAATTGGGGATCTCCAGTGGCTTCACAGACTGCCAGGCCTCCTGGAGCTTCTCATTGGAATGCACACTGCTTGTAGATGGTACAGGGCATTGGTGAAGCCTGTGGGGCTGCTTGCTGGGTGAGCCTTGGGCATGCAAAGAGGAATCAGGATCTATTAGGAGCCTGGCCACCAGCCCCTCAATAGTCTCTTCTCTGCGGAGTGGTCCCTGCCTCGTGTACCCCATAGCACACCTTAAAACTCCAGGGCCTGTGGCCGGATCAGGGATATGGCTCCCCACAAACTCTGACCACATGTGCCCTTTGCCCCTGCCTCCTGTACGTCTGCTTGTTCTCATGGCCACGAGCTACCTTTTCCTATGACTTACCCTTACGTATGATTGGAGTCAGGTCCATGACTTGATTCGAACTCGTGTAGGTATTGGCATGTTCCTCCTGCGGCCTTCCCTCAGGCTTTGCTGCAAACAGATATTACATAAAGCCTTGCTGGGCATTTCTTGGGATGCCAGGATCGTCGTCCCCAAAATAGCTGGGACACACTGTTCTTCCTCTGCGAATAGGTTTTATCTGGGCTACAAATATCTTGCACCTGTTGAAAAGCTGTGTCACTTATCAGAAGACTTAATGTGTGTGTGAAGTGATTAGATCACTTTCCAGGTTTTCTTTCTTTGGGTGTGGTTGTGAGAAAAGTGCTCTGAACGTAAGCTTAGTTTCCTTTTCTTGGGGATGTGCCTCCATGAAGGACCCTTCCTTGGGTGGTAACACCAAGCAGGGTCTGGAAAGAGAAGTAAACCATAGTGTGACCAGAACTGTGTGCTCAAGGCAATTTCATCTTTTCTTGGTAAAGAAAAGACAAATCTATTTATATGATAAATTTTGAAAATATTAAGAGAACCTGTGGTCAGTTTAGATATAGTTTGAATATCTTTATTACTATGTTGATATTCTTTGTGCAGTACTATTTACTTTTTATCTTCTCCAGACATTGTTTAATATATATTTTTTAATCCTCACCTGAGGATTCTTATTTATTATTGATTTTATTTTTTTTTAATTTTTTTAAAAAAATATATATTTTATTGATTTTGTACAGAGAGGAAGGGAGAGAGATAGAAAGCTAGAAACATCGATGAGAGAGAGTCATCGATCAGCTGCCTCTTGCACACCCCCTACTGGGGATATGCTCGCAACCAAGGTACATGCCCTTGACCGGAATCGAACCCGGGTCCCTTCTCTATCCATTGAGCCAAACCGGTCTCGGCTTATTTATTATTGATTTTAAAGAGAGAGGAAGGAGGAGAGAGAGAGAGAAATGTTGTTCAGTTGCCTCCCATGTGTCCCAACCCGCGATCAAACCCACGAACCTTCAGTGTTCAGCACAATAATCTGGCCAAGGCTCTATTGTGTTTTCCTATATATAATATATAGGAAATATATAATATGATATAAAAATATATATATATATGACATTTTTCTCTATAATTCTGTATATTTTTAGAAAAACTCAAAGAACATATTTTTCTTATATTGGCCTTAACATTAAAACATGGCAAATTAAGCAGAATTTTACCCAAGATTCTGTGGTAAATTTGAAAAGCGATTGTCTGTAAGGGATCTGATGAGTGGATAGTCTTGTGAGTCAAACCTTCTTTGATTCTGACCATTGACGCTAGGGGTGGCCTAAAGATGTGCATTCCCTGCTTAGTATCCAAAGCCCCGGTATGGGCTTTCGAGTTTGCACATTGAATGCTTTCTGCACCCTTTCCTGAGTGTACCTTGTCTACCCTCCCGCACGGGTTGGAAGGGCCCCTCTTTCCCACCCTCAGAACTGCCTCTCCTGGCTCCTACATGACTCTCATGGATGTTCTCCAGAATGCTGCCATATCTGATCTTGGCCTTCTTCGTGGTGCACTTCTGCCAAGTCCTGTGCCAGGCTTGGCACACTAGGTAGGACAGGCACACTGCTCCTAAGTGGATAGTTGGCACGGGGCTTTGAGTTTGCTGCTCTCTGCCAACTTTGTGTGTCTTGTTAGACTTTGTGTCTGTCTGTCAACTGCCTTAAAACCCTTCCTGAAACAAAGTGAAGGTTAAGTGATGTGCTTAGCTTTCAACTGCTTTTAGGAATTGCAGTTCTGTGTTGCAGGGTGAGACAGGAAGGGGCTTAACATCATTGGGGGCTGGCTCTTTGTTTTTTTTTTGTTTTGTTTTTTGCCAACTTAATGTTAATAGTTTAAAAAATCATTCAACATATATAACTTCATTCCTTCCTCTCTCCATTGTGCTAATGTTGTTGTGCAAAGTACATCTGTATACATTTTTATACTCATTGCTCTACTCAGTTGTTTTTAAAATTAGATAGGAGAGCCCTGGCCAGTGTGCTTAGTGACTAGAGCGTTGGTCCATGTACTGAAGGGTCACGGGTTCTATCCCGGAGGGCACATACTTGGGTTACAGGTTCCATTTCCAGCCCCAGTTGGGGTGCATGTGGGTGGCAACCAATCGATGTGTCTTACATCAATGTTTCTCTCCCCCTCTCTTCTTCCCCTTCCCTCTCTCTAAAAGTCAGTGGGAAAAATATCCTCTGGTTAAGCTGAACAAAAATAAAGAAATCAGATAGGAGTAAAAAAGAGTTACCAACAAAAACTACATTTATTTTGTCTTTTATATTTATCTGAATAGTTACCTATGCCAATGTTCTTTATTTCTTCATCTGGATTCAAGTTGCTGTCCAATATCCTTTCATTTTAGTCTGAAGAACTCCCTTTAGTATTTCTTCGGAGCAGACTCATTAGTGATGAATTCTCTTAGTTTGTATTTATCTGGGAATAGCTTAATTTCTCATTCATTTTAAAAAAATATATTTTTAATATATTTTATTGATTTTTCGCAGAGTGGAAGGGAGAGAGATAGAGAGCTAGAAACGTCGATGAGAGAGAAACATCAACCAGCCGCCTCCTGCACACCCCCTACCGGGGATGTACCTGCAACCAATGTACATGCCCTTGACCGGAATCGAACCTGGGACCTTTCAGTCTGCAGACCGATGCTCTACCGCTGAGCCAAACCGGTTTCGGCTCTCATTCATTTTGGAAACAGAGTTTCCTGGATTAGGATTCTTGGCTGACAGTCTTACTCTTTCAGCTCTTTGAATGTGTCACTTCACTACCTGTTGACCTCTGCCTTATTATGAGAATTCAGCTGGGTATTCATCTGCTGAGGGTCTCTTGTGTTCCATTGCTTCACATTGGTTGATTCTGGTATGTGCCCTGACAGCATTTTTTGTTTTTAATTATGTCTTTGTACAGGGTGAATTTGAACGTGGAAAGGAGGCTGCTTTGCATGAAAACAAGGAGATGCACAGGTTGGAGTGGGAGCAGGTGCAGTCTCTTCACCAAAAAGAGAAGGAGTCTCTGTCCCTGCAGCTTCAGGAGAAAAGCAACCAGGTTCTGCAGGTGTGTGGATAGTCTTTGCTGCTTAGTACTAGTCTGTGTGGTAAAATATGCATAACATGAAATTCCCACTTTAGCCATTTTTAAGTCATCACAATCATACTGTGTCCAGTTGTCTTCCAGAGAGGTGGGACTAGGGCGCTGGTGGCCCCACTGGGCATGTGTGTGGTCTGTTGTGTCCTCTGTTCTTTTATCCTCTGGGAGGACACCCATGTTCTCATTGGTAAACTGGACTGAGACCGAGAAACCATCACTGCTGGCAATGAGCTCAAGGGAGAGGGCTCAGGTGTTCAGGTTGCTCTGCTGCTGGAAAACACTAGTCACTTCTCTAAGCTGCTCATTTGGCCCAGGAGCTCATGGTAGCTGGTGCCGCCACCCACCCAGCCCATTGAGACTCTGCCATCATTGACTTTTGCTTTTAGAGAGAAATTTGTAAGAGGGATGTTCACTTGCCTGGCAACTGATTTTTATTCTGAATTGCTCTCTCTCCCGAACTGACAGCCTGGGAGGTTTATATGTTTTATTTTTGTAGGCAGAGAGTAATAGAGCAAAGGCCTTGTTAGTAATTTTCACCTTTAATCACTACCTTTCACTTTTGTTTATCTTTTGCCATGTTAAGTGGGATGATGAAAGTTATGGTGAAAGCACCTTACAGAAGACGTGGGGGGAGAGGGCAGTTGGGGGCCATCAAGTTGGCAAGGGGGAGCAAGCGGGGGTTAGAAGGCCTGCAGGCAGAGTAGTTAGGGATGATCAGGCAGGTAGGCAGGTGAATGGTTAGGAACCAGCGGTCCCGGATTGTGAGAGGGATGTCCGACAGCTGGTTTAGGCCCTATCCCACCTAAACAGGCAATCGGACATCCCCCAAGGGGTCCAAGATTGGGGAGGGTGCAGGCCGGGCTGACCGACACACATCCCCATGCACGAATTTCATGCACAGGGCCTCTAGTTGAATAATGAAAGAAAAATTAGTAATTGCATGTTAATATAAAGCTTAGTCACACAATTGCTATGAAGGTGATCTAAGTACATTAGGAGTGAGGTGTAATAGAGGACTTTATTTATAAACCCAGTCTTTGATGTTTGTTTATTTATTTATTTATTTATTTATTAAATATATTTTATTGATTTTACACAGAGAGGAATTGAGAGGGACAGAGAGTTAGAAACGTCGATGAGAGAGAAACATCGACCAGCCGCCTCTTGCACACCCCCCACAGGGGATGTGCCCGCAACCAAGGTACATGCCCTTGACCGGAATCGAACCCGGGACCTTTCAGTCCGCATGCCGACGCTCTATCCACTGAGCCAAACCGTCCCGGCTTGATGTTTATTTTAACTGATGAATAGATAGGAGCGTTAAAATTATAAATATCATAGATAGGAGCATTAAAATGATAAATATCATGATTTTCGTGCATCGGGCCACTAGTCAATGATAAGAGAGAATAATCATTGATCGGCTGCCTTCTGCACTCTCCCCACTGGGGATTGAGCCCACAACACAGGGATTGCCCTGACCAGGAATTGAACTGTGACCTCCTGGTTTATAAGTCGATGCTCAACCACTGAGCCACTTCATCCAGCCTAGAAGTTTTATTTTTAACCACATTGTTTTAACTAAAGCTTTAACAATTTTTTCTGAACAGCTAGAAGACCAAATTTTATCCTTACGTCGTGAGATAGAAGAACACCGTTCAGACCTGGAGACACTACAGCAAAGGCGGGACAGGGAGAACCAGGAAGGCACGAACCTCATCTCGATGCTCAAGTCTGATGTGGATCTTTCTCACAGTGAAAGGTCAGCGTCCTCGGTCACTGCTGCCTGAGCACGATGATGTCTGGGGACAGGGGGCCCTCGTGTTGCGTGATTCTTATATTTAAAGCTATTTTAAACATTGAGAAAAGTACTGAGCAATGTCCGGACACCTGCATACCCACCATTTCGCTTTGCCAAAAGCCTCATATTTGCCAAATTACAGAATTTTGATGTTATAATGCAGGTACCATTAGTAATCTGCCCCTTTGTCCTGTTTGCTTGGGGGTTTCATTTTAGAAAAAGGTTTTAACTCTAACGCCACACAGATCCCCCTCCCCCCCATATTTTGTCTTGGTTTTAGTTTTTCTTTTCCTGTATATAGGTCTGGAGTGCATCTTGAACTGTTCAATTCTTCGTTTATTTGCACCTGATGTCAGGAAATCTGTTTTTGTCTATCTGATTAGTTCTTCGGCATCCCTGTAAGCAGGCCTTTCTCTGGACCCCTCTGTTTGTGCTGTGCCCACCAGCGTGTCTGCCCAGAGTCCTATGCTGACCTCAAGGGTCAAGAGAGACCAGAGGGAGTGGGGAGCAAGCTGATGATTTACAAATAATGAACTCTGATTGAGCAACAACTTGTTTTGAATTCCTTCTGTTCGAATTAACTGTGAAATTTGTATTCATGAGCTCATCTGCAAAGCTTTTAAAAAACATTTTCAGCTGTTTCAAATGGGACTTAGCAGGATGTGTATAAAAAGATCACATCAGGTGGATGAGAGGTGATTGATCCCTTGTTTGCTTATTAATAAGTTGTAAAATGAAGGCTTTGAAAAGTAGGCTATAGTCTAACCTTGGTGCTATTTTTGGCTGGCTTGTTAAACACAGGTCTAAGCCTAGTATATCAATAAAGCAAATACTTGTTTCATTTCCTTAAAAAATGTGATAAGCTTGCACCTTTACCAGAGCATTTTAAGCTATATAAATGTGGAATCCTGATAATAAAATTCAATTGTATGTGGGCTGTACATAGAATGAATGAATATAAATGAATGAATGAGTGAATGAATGAATGAGAGACTAGGTGAGGCAGGCAGGCCTGGCTTATTCTTGAGCTCAATGTGCAGGATCCATGACTTTCTTACTGCACGCGGTCCTGAGCCAGGTCTCCTTTCACTCTTTTGAAAACTTTGTAATTCTCTGTGAAGACGTGCATGCTTCTCTGGCACTTGTTTGTAGCTGCGGTTGTGGTTTGATGCGGACTCCTAGTTGCCCTCCCTGACCCACCATCTCTGTGATCATCCTCTCTCCTCCTGTACACTAAGCCCAGGGCTTTTGCACATGCTCTGCTCATCTTCCCTGTGTCCTTGGTAGCAACCTGCAGGGGCCAGGGCAGCAGCCAGGGAGCTGTCAGGCCCCCAACTCCCCTCCAGGTTTTTGTGCTTCATGCAGTCAGCCCACTGTCTCCTCTTCTCTCCTTGCACTTCCTGCTTGTGTCCCTCATTGGGAATGTTAGCTCTGCAAGGTGTGGCTGTTTGTCTGTTTTGCTCAGTGGTGTCTCTCCCTGCCCGGGAAGCAGCCCCTGTGTGGGTCCATTGGTAAGGAGTGTGTATGTGAACAGGTTGGGGTGGGCAAGCCCGTGTCCTGCCCACTTTGGCTGCATGTGGCTTGTCTGGCTTGCATATAGCTTTATTAGTTTGCCCATAGCTATAGCCTAGGCAGAGTCATGTGATCGAGGCTCCCCTGCTGGAAGGGTATAGCTTAGAGACAGGGTGCAGCTGAGTCCTGTGCTGTGAAGAACAAATCACGCTAACCTCCGCAGTCTGTGCAGCCCCAGGGACGGGCCCGGGAAAACCTCCGTGCCCTTGGGTTGTGGGTCAGGTGTGATCACCTGTCTCAAGAAGGGCAGGGCCCTGAGGGTCAGAGAGCCTGTGCCATGGGGATGGGTGAGGTTTGTGTGTTCCTCAAACCATTCCGCAGCTGTGGGGCTGGTTCTACATGAAGCCCTTGTCTTTTGCTGGTTGGCTGGAGGCTGATTCTAGAGAAAGATGCTTGAATAAACAATAATGGCATCTTTTAAAAACGAAGAGCAGCAGCAACAAGGTTTACTCTGCTCCCGTCGCAGAGCCACTCTGCTGGGGTCCAGGCTGAAGGCTGTGTCCGCTGTGCTTCCCTTCCCAGGATCGCTCTCCAGGATGCCCTTCGGAGGCTGCTGGGCCTATTTGGAGAGACAGTGAAGGCTGCCGTCTCCCTGAAGAGCCGGATCAGTGAGCGCGTGGGGCTTTGCCTGGAGGATGAGAATTCACCCAACGCGAGGTTGGAGGGCCAGGTCTCATCTGTAGGTGAGCATTGGCCGGGCCATGTGCAGCCCCCCAGGCTCAGTGTGCCAAGTGCCCCTGGGCTGCACCCCTTCTGCTGCTGGCGCTGGAACCCACTCCTTATTGAGATGGGGTGCTGTCCCTAGGGACGTGGGCATGCTTGTCCCTGATGCCTAGGTGCAGGCTTTTGTGTTTTCTCACTTTGTAGCACCAGCACTGGATGAGACGTGGCCCGGGCTTGATGTGGCACTGCCGGACCTGGATAGAACTTTGACAGAATGCACTGAGGTGTCTTCCATGGCTGAGATCAGCAGCCACATCTGTGAAAGCTTTTTCCTAAGCCCGGAAAGTACACTGGAGTGTGAGCAGCCTGTCAAGAGCATCTACCGGAGCCTTGGCCTGGCAGTGGATGGCCTCCTGGAGATGGTTCTGGACTCCTCTAGGCAGGTGAGCCTTGGCCCACTTAGCACCAGACTCCACCCATTCTTTGCTCTGTGGCTCCATTCTGGCCCCTGTGCTGATGCTCTGCCTCAGAGAAGGGCTGTGGGTGAATGAATAAGTAGGTCGGATAGATAAACCTTTTTCACTGGGCATTTCTGATTCTCACCAGCCCTGCAGGGTGGGGATGGACACTTTGATTCTCCAGGTGAACGTTATCTCTCAGGTCTTCTCCAGCACTTGACATTTGGGGACTGAAACTGTTGATTCTGGTGCTCACACCCACTGCCTCTCCTCAGGTCACTACCAGCTTTGTCTTCCTCCCAGGCTCCTCTTGAGGAGTTTTTTCTGAACCAAAATTCTTAAGATAGTGGACTTGCAGTGAATTAAAAATAAAACCTCAGCATCCTCAGATGACATGTAATTTAGCCCATTTCTACTTTTTTAAAAAAAAAAAATATATATATATTTTATTGATTTTTTTACAGAGAGGAAGAAAGAGAGATAGAGAGCTAGAAACGTCAATGAGAGAGAAACATCGACCAGCTGCCTCTTGCACACCCACTACCGGGGATGTGCCCACAACCAATGTACATGCCCTTGACCGGAATCGAACCTGGGACCTTTCAGTCCGCAGACCGACGTTCTACCACTGAGCCAAACCGGCTTCGGCCCACTTCTACTTTTCTTTATGTGCTCCCCTTCACCTGCTGCCTTCCCACCTCCCACAGGAACTTTAATTTCACATTCAGTTATTTATATTCAAAGATTATCACTGAAAAGGGAAATTACTTTTGCTAACCCTTTTAGAACATTTTAGACAATCAGGAAAGACCTTAAGTAGGAATAACTGAAAGCAATAAAGAGATTCTTTTCCCCAAAGTTTGCCCAGTTAAAAAGTAAGTGCTCTTGTCCTGGCCAGAATGGCTCATTCCATGCACCAAAAAGGTTGCCAGTTTGATTCTCAGTCAGGGCATATGCTCAGGTTGTGGGCTCGATCCCAAATAGGGGGGTTTGCAAGAGGCTAATGATATTTTGCTCTCACATTAATGTTTCTCTCTCCCTCCCCCTTGCCTCTCTAAAAAAATAATAAGCACTCTTTTTTATTAACTTATTTTTTTATTGTTTAAAGTATTACATATGTCTCCCTTCCCCCCCCCCCCCCATTGACCCCTTCCTGGCCACTCCCACCCCCAGGATAAGCCCCCACTGCCCCAGTGTCTGTGTCTATTGGTTATGCTAATATGCATGCATACAAGTCCTTTGATTGATCTTTTACATCCCTCCTCCAGCCCCCCAATAAGCACTCTTATGTGGAGTTTTACTGTTCACATTGCAGAAATACTTGAGTAATTTTCCCTCCTCAGGGCATGCGGGCAGAGCAACAGTGCTGAGACCTTAGGTGTCTCTTTTTCATCCTCTTAGCTGCCTTTCCTCCCTCCCTCACCTCTAGTCTTCTCTCAAAATCTGGACAGATTTGTGCAGCAGCAAACAAGTCATCAGGTGCTTTTGATTGTACCCACCTCCTCCCCAATGTCATTTCACAGAAACAAATGCCATCCTGTGAACATCTGGCATCTGCAGGTGTCACCCAGCTATGGCCCCAGCCTGGTGCCCACCTAGGTGCCCTAGTCTGATGTGGGCCCACACTTGCTTTTCCTGGGTTCTGCTCCCTAGAAATTTATCCCATTGAGTGTGTTCCATCCCCACAGCAGGGAGAACGTAGGTTGTGTGGGAGAGAAAGCAGGGCAGGTTTAAGGGAAGGGGTTAGTGGAGTAGAGTCTTGTGGGAGGTGGGAAGGGCAGTGGCTGAAGGGTGGAGAGGGCCCCTGTTTGGGCCAGGGTCAGTGGTGGGGCTGCCCAGGGGCTGATTGGCTTGGGCAGGTGTCTCCAGAGGACAGAAACTGTGGGAGGTGGCCCATTTCAGGGCATGAAAAGAGGTGGTCTTCGGGGCCATTTTTAAGATAAAACCAGTAGATTTACTTAGCAGCTGAGTTGCATCAAGTACATGGAAGGCCCAGGCTAGGTTCTGAGGAATCAGTCAGCACAGCAGGGACTAGTTGTTCTGAATTCAAAGATTAACCAGGGCCATTCAGCCTATAGATGGCCTGGGAGCCTCAGAATGGACATACTGCCAGGGAAACGGGAGGCAAGGAAGATTGGGGTCCAGGGCTGAGCTGGGAAGTGGAGGCATCCAAGGAAGCCAGGGAGGGGCCTTGTGGTGACTCGTCAGGGAGGTGGAGACTGTCAGGCTTCCTGCCCAGTGTGGTGACTGGCCCCATAAGCCTGCTTTTCCCAGCCCTGAGACCTTTCCCATCTCCTTTTCCAACTGTGGAGCTGGTGGCACTTTCTTTCCCAGGTGCCAGGTTCTTGGTAGTCAGTTTTCTGTCATGTGTCCTTAATGTTGCCTTGCAGACACCTGTATCCATGGTTCTTTTTTAATGTATTTTTATTGATTTAAGAGAGGAAGAGGGAGGGAAAGAGAGATTGAAACATCAATGATGAGAGAGAATCATTGATTGGCTGCCTCCTGGACACCCCCTACTGGGGATTGAGCCCACAACCTGGGCATATGTGCTTTTGACTGGAATTGAACCTGGGACCCTTTGGTCCGCAGGTCAACGCTCTATCCACTGAGCCAAACTGGCTAGGACTCCATGCTTCTTAAGTGCATGTTTGTGTGGTGCTGTGTGTGCAGAACTGTTCATTGTTGAAAATTGTTTAATGAGCAAATTTATTTAGTAATTAATTAATCTTAACAGCAAGCATGGAAACTTGTTTCTTATGGAATATTTATGATTTCAATAGAATTCTAAGCAAGTAGAATTGTAATTGGGATTAGTGTAAGCTTTTATTGTTCTTGATATGTAGTTCCAATTTTTCAAATTTTCAGCTGGAGGAAGCACGTCAAATTCACACTCGTTTTGAAAAAGAATTTAGCTCTAAAAATGAGGAGACAGCTCAGGTTGTTAGAAAACACCAAGAGTTGCTGGAACGCCTGGAGGAGGAGAACTCGGCCAAGACTCGGCTGACACTGGAGCTGCACAAGGCAGAAGGTGAGCAGCCAGTGGGCTGGCAAGGATGGGCTGGAACCCAGGCATCGCGTTGCTAAGGGCAAGTATTAACACAGAATATTTAAAGCAAATGTAAAAGTAAAATAAAGCAGCCAGTTTTGAGACATTGCTGTCTTTTCTCAGTGGAATGAATCATCATTGCAGAGCTACATGCAGTAGCTTGGGGATCACGGTTGCAACAGACAGGCTCATGGGGTGGTCCTGTCCCTTGGCACTTACTTCCTGTTTAGAGTGACAACGTCACACTGTTGTGGCGAGATGGGAACTGTGTCTTCCCATCACGGGCTATGGGCAGTGAGTGCCCCAAGAAGTCACCCCTGAGACCCTGGTGTCTGGTGCTCACAGTGGCCATGTGTTCTGGGTACTTGGCACCACGGTGTGTGTGTGAGCTCACAGGTGTATTGCCTCGTCTGGCAATTCCCACACCTGCCTGGGGCTGGGGTTGGCCCTGTGCCATCCATCTTAGACCCGGCCACAGGTGTGACCACATAGCTCATGCTGGTGCGTGGCAGCCCTTATCTTTGTGGCTGCTCTATTCGCTTCTCCAGGGCCCCTCAGCAACCGTGTTTCTCCTGTCTTCCCAGGCCTCATTGAGGGATTCAAAGTGGAGAAGGCCAGCTTGCAGGAGGCACTAGTCCAGAAGGAGACGTCTGAGCAGGGCCTTGTGGCTGAGCTGGAGAGCCTGAAACAGCAGCTTCAGCGGGTGACTCGGCAGCAGGCAGAGCTGAAGGAGGAGAACGCTGTCCTGTGTCACCAAAAGGAGGTGGCGGCCACAGAAGCGGAAGAGAGAGAGGCTGGTAAGGAAGGCTGTCTCCAGGGCTGGAGGGCAGAGCACGGGCAACAGCACAGAGGGCTTTTCTGGAAGCGAAGTGTGCCATTTCTAGAGGGTGGAGAGGAAAGATGGCGGTACTTTTCAGAGGGAATCTGGGAGTGTGTGACTTTGAGAGGGGTGTGAGGTTAGATTAGCGTCCACCTATCATCCTGGTTCTCATGTCTCTGTGAGGTCAGAGTAACCTCTGGCAATTAGGTCACGGAAAATGTTGGCAACTTGTTTGAGATAAACAGCCAAACCATGAAAAAATGCAGGTGATGTAAAAAATGTTAACCTTAACTACTTTAATGAAAAAACTTTAATGAAAGATATTTCAGACTTTAAAATATTTATAAACAGTCAAAACGTAAAAAGTGTAAAATGTTGAGTTTGCAGGTAGCCATGCCCTCAGTAGCAGATTTGTAATAATCCTGTGCCCGTTCAGCTTTCCCAGAGCCGGTTCAACTTTCCCAGAGCTGTTCCCTGTGCTGAATTCAGGACCCTGTCTGTCCCTGTGCCTGCCTGCTCCCAGTTGAGGTTGTGTAGCTACTGGCTGAGTCATGGTGGGCGGAGCTCCCTGCCTCTCCTTGTCCACAAGGTCTTTACCTTCACTCTGGTTGCAGCTCCATGCCTGTGCTCTGAGCCTTGGTCATTGGTAGGCTACTCACCTGTACAGAAACTTTTCTTCCCTAAATTGTTTTTTTAAAACTTTTCTCAATAAATAATCAGCTTTTGGTTTTGTTCATCATTTCTATTTTCCTTGTCTTCTCTGTTACGGACTGCGACCTCATCTCTCCTGTTTGTTGCCTTAATTCTGTGAGCCCTGCCAATGGGTACTCAGCTCATGCTGACCTGTGGCTCTAGGGTCAGAACATCCCACCTGCGGGCCATATAAGGCCAATAATTTATTTGGTCTGGCCCTGCCAAGGCATTAGGGGTGAGTTAATTAAATTTTTGACCAAATATAGCATGCTAATTTTTAAGTTGATAATTTTGTATGGCCCTCGAGTGATGTTATAAATATCCAAATGGTCCTCAGCAGAAAAAAGGTGCCTCTCCCTTGCTCTAGGAAGGCATTCAGGTCCCACAGGCCTGCCATTTCTTTCAGCAAATAGTGATTTTTAGGCTTGTTCTTGGTTCCCACTCATGAACAAAACTTTAAACTGTATTTATAATCATTTCCAGACCTCTTGCTCAGCTTTCTCTTGTGTGTGTGCACGCCTTTTGTCCCTTTTTCATTTTAGATTAAAGTTTTGGTATTAAAAAATTAGTCTAGCTTTCTCATTTCCCCCCTTATGTGTCAGTTTTTAACCCCTTTATATTCACTTTTTTCTTACATTTGTCTCATATTAACGATTTTGTAAAAAGTACAGCTGTGGGCATCTCTTTTACTCTGTTTACCCAGGTTTTATTCCTGTGCCCATGGCTGTTTGGGTCTGTTGCCTTCTTTTCTGTTTTCCGCACTTCCTGTGGGTGCTGTCACCGCCCTCCCCCCTCCACCCCAATTCCCCACTCCATACATACACAGACAGCCTTCTGCTGACTAATGCTATGTGTCCAGGGCTCCTTCTGCCTCAGGGTCCCTCGTTCCCCAACATTGAGACCTGTCTTGTTTCAACCATTTCGCTCCGGCCCCAGCTATGCCACACCACTGTAAGGCAAGGCTTTTGCCCACATTTGTGTGTATGTTTTGCACACATGTACACACGAGCACATGAGCTCTGTGTATTCTGTGTCATGTGCAAATTGCCATCTAACAGCAATAAGTTGTGGGTTATTTTCTCCTCAACTCAGTGGTTTCAAAGAAGGAAAACCTTGAGTACCTGAATTTTACCTTATCATCATCCTTAAGTGAAGTTGTAGCCGGAAAGATATAATTCTAGATTTGATTTATTTTCCTTTAAAATGTGAGGCTATAACCCAATTTTTCTTTACATCTAGAATTTCTGCTGAGATGTTTTTATCTTGTTTATTTGCAGGTGATTTTTTAGAAATAACTCTTTGATGTTCTTACATGTCACTAGGGTGGGTTTTTCACATCTTTCCTGTTCTGTCTCACATTTTTTTCTTAAATCTGGGGATTTGTCACTCATTGTTTCTTCAGACTTTTTTTTCTTTTGTTTTCATCCTCTTCTGTCCCTCTGGAGCTCCTCATAGGGCGTACTTTGCAGAGGAACAGACCTTCCTTGTGCAGGGACCCTTTATGTCTCAGCCTGCAAGTCCGTGTGATGGCCCCTCCTCCTCTCAGGGGTGACTGGTCCCACACCCTGTCCGTTCAGACTCATGGTTACCCGTGAGCACTGGTACTTCCAGCCCGTTCTCCTCCTGCAGGTTCAGGACCTTGTGGGATACACAGATGCGGGACCATCTCAGGGGCCACACAACCCAAGTGGCTCTGACTCAGGTTGGCCTGGACCTGGCTGCCCCCTGGTTCAGCCCTTCTGTGGCATCATCTCTGCCCACACCTGGCTTGGATCCTTCCTGGCTCGGCTCCTCCTTGGCTCTTCCCAAGGCTGTGTCCCATCTTGCAGAGAGGCCTGTCCCACCTGGGTGCCCGCAGTGCCTCGGAGAGGAGGGAGCTGGGCCAGGGAGGGACAGCTATGGAACTTGCTCCGGGGCCCAGACCAGTCTCTCCTTTGCTTTGTTTTGTTACCAGGAAATTCTTATACTTTCTTTGGGATCTTCTGGGTTTGCTTTCATTTTCACATTGTTAATCCCGCTTAATTTCTCACTTGATCTCTGTCCCTTCCCCTCACTCTGCCACACAGTTGTGTGATCCCAGCTAGGGACTTGGCTTGTCAAACCAAAAGTGCTGGCCCTCCTGTGTGAGCTGTTTGATGTGCTTGTCAGCTCTTCAAGAGTTTTGGGAGGTCCTGGCATCTCCTGGGGAAATTCAGCTCTTCTTTTTGTCTCCTTTAAAAGCCTTTGGATCCAGAACCTGCTCTGACACCTGAGCAAACAGTCCTGTCTCAGTCCATTCAGCTGCTGTGACAAAACAGATGGGTTGTTCATAAACAGCAGATATTTATTGTCACAGTCCTGGAGGCTAGAAGTCCAAGGTCAGGGTGTTGGCACGATTGCCTTCTGGTAAGGGGCCTTTCTGGGTCACAGACAGCATCTTCCCACTGTGTCCTCGCATGCCAAAGGCCAGGGTGCGTTCGGGATTCTTTTAGAAAGGCTCTACCTCCCAAGGGTCCTGCCTCCTGATGCCATCACATTGCGGGTCAGGATCCAACATACGGTTTTTGGAGACAGACATTTAGACCCCTAACTAAGCAGGGTGGTTTGGAAGTGCACGAGGTTTAGAGGTCGTCCAGGGCCAAAGACATTTCTTGCTGTTGCCACTGTCCTCTTTCTTGTTTCCAATGATCACATTCTAGGTCGCACATTCTCCTGTTTCATTTCTGAAAGTGCTATGTGTTCATTTGTAGGCGTTCCTGTCACTATAGCGCACAAGGACTCAGGTTTGTGAAAACAAACAAGTGATGTATGTGCCATATGCTGTGTTTGCACCAGACTTCGCAAATGTTTGACTGAAGAGCAAAAAATATCCCAGAGCTTTTTTGGCATACTATTAAGTAAAATGATAACTTTCATCTTCAATATCAGATGTATAAGTGGGCATGCCTTCCTCCGGTGATGCCTCCGGCAGTAACTGAGCTACAGTGTGCTGTTGTGCAGGGCTAGGGGCTACGGGGCCCTAGTTGGGGGCGGGGTGGGCCTGGTGGAGCTCCTTTGCTCTCGGCCTTGGCAGCCACGCAGATGCCTTCCCCTTAGGCTCACTTGCATGTAGGCCATGTGAGCCGGCAGCCGGTGTCTTTTCTGCAGCACAGAGCCCTGAAGGCCTCTGTCTGGGTGGACAGCAGTTACATGTGAGCCTTGTTTCGTGTCTCTAAGGGCTGTGAATGACGCTGACCTAACTGCATGTTTAAGGCTAATTTACTGTAATTGCAAACTTACTAGCATAAAAATTTACTGAGACTGTTGTTAGTGGTGATAGTAATTTGTCATAAATAATTGACAGATTTTTATAAACCAGAATAATTAAACTCTGAAAACGGGTGAAATGTAAATAATATTTAGTATTTCAGTTTAGTCTAAACACTTAGGGTTCCACAGAGGCAAGCCTCCTTTGAGATGCTTGATTTATAGCTCCCACTTGAATTGCAGCCTTCGCCGCAGCACCCTGCATTTATTTATTTATTTATTTTAAATCCTCACCCGGGGATATTTTTTCCTTTTCCTTTTTTTTTTTTTTTTTTTTTTTTTTTTAAAGCGAGAATGAAAGGGAGGGAGAGGGAAAGAGAGAAACATCTACATGAGAAAGACACATATATATTGGGTTCCTCTTGCTTACACTCTGACTAGAGCCAGGGACCAAGCCTGCAACCAAGGTATGTGCCCTTGGCTGGGAATTGAGCCCACGACCTTTTGTTCTGCAGGCTGACCACTAAATCAAACCAGCCAGGGCTGCACCCTGAATTTATTTATTTATTCATATCTTTATTGATTTCAGAGAGGAAGGGAGTAGGAGAGAGAGAGAGAAACATCAGTGATGAGAGAGAATCATTGTTTGGCTGGCTCCTGCATGTTTCCTGCTGGGGATCAAGCCCACAACCCAGGCATTGAACTATGGAATTGAACCATGACCACCTGGTTCATAGGTCTACACAATCCGGAACCACACTGGCCAAGCCTCAGACAGGACTTCTAAGTTACATTTTATTTTTCCCTATTGGGGATTATATGTGAAGGTGTAATTCCTAGAAAGTTACCTGATAACTGTCATTTGGGAACACCAAGATGAATTCTTCTCAGGCTTTCTTGTTACATTAGGCAATTTTCATGTAAAGGTTGCAATATTAAAATTTTATTTATTTATTTATTTATTTTTGCAAATGTGCTTGAGTTTGTTTTCGGCGGGTATTTGGCTACATTGCAGCTATGTTGTTGGGACACGAGCTCGGTGTCTGACAGAACACAGGCCCATGCTGATTTGCAGGATCTACATTCCCTCATTTTGAGGTGGCTCTGCGGCAGGAGAGGGAACGAAGGTTAGATCGTGCTGTGTCTGTGGGGAGACTGGAAGCCTTGGGGACCCGGTGCTCCAGTCTCTGGCTAAGACTGGGTCTCGAGCTGCCAGGGAGCTAGCCATGGTGTCATGTGGGGCTTGTGCCGTGTGGCGTCACTGCTAGTAAGCACATGTTGGTGTTTCTGGTGCAGCACAAGGACCATGCCCCGTGCTGAGGGCCTCCCCTTCTGTTCTCTGCCACTGTAGCCCTTCGGAGGGAAGTGGAAGCTGCCACCACAGAGCGGTTGGAGACCAGGCAGCAATGTGAGAAAGACCGGGCGACTCTGCATGCCCAGGTGAAGCTCCTGGAGGCCGAGCTGGAAGAGCAGCTCTCCCGCCATCAAGCATGCGCCTCCCAGGCCGAGGAGCTCAGCGCCCTGCGGCAGCAGATGGTGTCCCTGGACAAGCACTTGCGCAGCCAGCGGCAGTTCATGGACGTAAGAGCTCTATAAATTCTCTTTGCCTCCCTGAAAGTCACCTTTCCAAGCCTGGTCCTTCTCAGGTCATTAAGCTTCTGTGGCCTGATGAGAAGATTAATGTATAGTAGACCTTCACGTGTCCTTGTCTCTTGGTAGATAGTTCAGACGTTGTCAACGTTTGATATATGATTCTGAGGAAACACCCATGGTCTTATGGCCACGCTCCTTGTAGTGGCTTGGGCAGGAGTCGCCTGCAGTGAGTTACAGGCCCTGTGTGCCTGAAGCCAGCTTGGACCTGCGCTCTTTGCCCTTTCTGACATTTCTCCCTTTCAACATTTCAGAAGCCTCTCCCTCATCCCCTGGGAAGGCCCTCCTCCCCATTTAGCTCTCCTTCCCGCAATGTCCACTCAAGGGGCCTATTGTTCTGGGCAGTGGCCACGTGTATGAAATGGCTGTAGCATCAGACCTGGAGCCTTCTCTGTCCATCTCGTACCGTTCAGTGGTTCCCTTTAGGGGGGAGTGGGTGCGACTGGGCAGTGACATCACAGTAAGCAGCCCCCACAATCTGCCTCTCGTAACAGGAGCAGGCCGTGGAGAGGGAGCATGAGCGGGAGGAGTTCCAGCAGGAGATCCAGCGGCTGGAGGAGCAGCTCCACCGGGCAGCCCAGCCGCAGGCCCGGGGCTCCCGCGACAGTGATGTAAGTCAGTCTGCCATGGGCTACAGGCGTGTGTGGGGGAGCGATTTGTTACAGTGTTTTTAAACTTTATCTTTAAAAATATTTTTGCCTTCCATGTACACGGCAATGACAGCAGGCACAGCTGGATGAGGAGGTATGTGACCTCTGTCTGTGCCCTGTCCACCTGCATGGCTAGTGCATGTGACATATGGGCAGTGGTGCACCTGCTTCTGCATCTTGCTGCTTTTTCTCGCATCATTCTGCTTAGTCTGGAACTGTCTGTTTCCTCTTGTCCCGGAGTGGCTGTAGTCAATTTGTTTATTCTTTTTTAAAATTAAATTTATTTTGAGAAAACTGTGGTTTCAATTGCAGTTGTGTGAGAAACAAGACACACAGAGATCCTGTGTGCCCTTCTCCCAGTTTTCCCAGTGGTGACATCTTGCAGAAGCCAGCCCAAGGTCACAGTCAGGATGTTAATGTGCAGACGGAGCTGCATGGGGCTCTCAACCAGATCCCCAGAATAGTTTCTTATTTCCGCGTGGTTATACAAATGGACCGCAGTGGGCAGCCTTCGGGGATTGCTTTTCACTCCGCCTAGAGATTCTCTGGTGATTCATCCAGGTGGCTGCTGTATCTGTGCTTCATTCTTGTTTTTTATTGCTGACTATCAAAACTATTCCTCACTATGAAAACTCATTTTAATAACAAATATTATTTTTTTATTTTGTTATTGAGAGATTCCCAATCCTCTCTGCAGCCTAGGTCTACAAAGCCACGTAGAAGATCAGTTTTCTCTGAATTTCCTTGGTTACTTTTTTATTTTATTTTTTTATTATTTTTTAATATATTTTATTGATTTTTTACAGAGAGGAAGGGAGAGAGGGATAGAGAGCTAGAAACATCAATGAGAGAGAAACATCGACCAGCTGCCTCTTGCACACCCCCTACCGGGGATGTTCCCGCAACCAATGTACATGCCCTTGACCAGAATCGAACCTGGGACCTTTCAGTCCGCAGACTGACGCTCTATCCACTTAGCCACACCAGTTTCGGCTTGGTTACTTTTTTATTTGGGAAATGGTTGGGTTGGTTTTTTTTTGTGTTTTTTTTAACTATTGTTTTTTAAGCATTTTTTGTTGTTTTAGGTTGAATTGTTACAGGAAAAATTGAGAGAAAAAACAGATGAACTTAATGAATTGGTGATGAAAAAAGAATTAGCAGATAGACAAGTATTGATCCAGGAAGAGGAAATTAAACACCTGGAGGAGACAAATGCCAATACTAAGAGGAAAGTGATCCAGCTCCAGGAAGAACTGGAGAAGCAAAGAAAAGCTATGAAAGAACTACAACAGGTAAACACCCTATGTTGTGTGGGATTCTGTCCAGGTCCCCGTTGTTGGTTCATCACTGAGAACTCTGAGCTGCTTGGGGCAGGTGGGCGAGGTGGGCCCTCCTTTTCACGAGGAAGACTGGTTAGGGAGGACCTCAGACCAACTGTTGGCAGAGTTCCCTCTGACCTCTTGGCTTTTATTTGCTCTAATCTAAAGGAAAAATGCTTTGTACGTCTCCTGCACGATTTGTCCTCTGCTACATCACTTCATGGGTAACACTTCTGGTCACCAAGCGTGTAGGGGTTTCCACCACACCAAACAAGTGTTCAGTTCTCAGCAGATTCCAATGGGGTGTCTTAGAACTTAGTTCTGATACCATCCTCCTGAGTTAACGTCAGACCCCACAAGTTAAGGGCTCAACCTTCCACCCCTTAAAACATCAGATGCCCATCCGAGGTCCAGGTTGTATAGATCAGAGGTCTCCACAGTCCCTCCTTGGGTTTTATTAATTTGCTAGAGTCACTCACAGAACTCAGAGAAACATGTTACTTAGTAAGTCACCTTTTGTTATACAGGATATAACTCAGGGACAGGTGATAGAAGAGACCCACTGGGTGAGGTGTTGGGGAAGGTGCACAGGGCTTCTGTGCCCTGTCCAGATGCCCCCTGTCTCCTTATCTTCATATGTTCAGCAACCTGGAAACTCTCTGAACTCCCATCCTTTGGTTTTTTATTGGAAGCCCCATCACCTAGGTGTGATTGATTAAATCATTTGTTGTTGGTGATTGGTTCGACCTCCAGCCCTTCTACCTGATCTCCAGGGGCGGACTAAAAGGTCCAACCTTGTAATCACATTGTTGGTTCCCTGGCATCCATCCTTAGGTGACCTTGGGTCTTTCTAAAAGCCACCTCAGTAACATAAACTCAGGAGTGGCTGGAAGGGGCTTGTTAATGAATATTAAACACCTTTGTCACTCTTTTCACTCAATTCCAAGAGCTTTAGGAGTTCCGTGCTAGAAGTCAGATAAATACCAGTATTTATTTTTATTATAAATTACAATATCATATTTATTATAATAGCGTTTTATAACAATTTTTATAGTACTCCTTAGTAATTTCATAAAGTAAATTTTCAAGATTTTAGGTTTAAGAAAGTTATTTCATTAAATACTTAGCACTAGTTACAATTATTTTCATTTTTGAGTTTAGTAACTGTCAATTCCCCCAGAGAAAATGCCTCCAGTGAGTTTTCCTGGTGGTGTTTGGATGCTTTTGTTTGTATCTGAACACTAGGATGAGGCTGGAGGGCTGTGCTGAGGGTAGGAGACCTGTGGCATTTCTGGTTATTCAGCATTTCCTCAAAAGCAACCACTTCTGATACTTCATTTATTTAATGAGCTGGAGGTTAAAAGTTACATGAAAAGTGATGCTCCTTGAGAAATTTCATTTTTGAATCATTGGTTTTGTCCTAAGACAAATTCTGCTTCAAGGAGGCTAGTTTTTATCAGGTATGTTAGGTTCTTGAAAATGCCCATGAAAGCTATTGAAGGAGTCAAGCTTGGCTCTTATCTCAGGACACCAACCTGGCCAGTTTCACCTCTTTTCACTTCCTTTCATCACTTGGAGGGGAGTGGTGCTTAGTAGTGACTTGGGACAGTTCCTCGAAACTGCTCTCCTACCACCCCCATCCCCCGCTAAGCAAACATTTACTGAATTATTAGATACCAGGGGTATAGGAAATGCCTTTTTTTTTCTATACAAAGTTGGACCAATGTGTTGTAACTATTTTATCCATATTAAATTTTCTTTGAAAGCTTCTTAACAGGCTGTTAAAATTCTTTGTATGCATATATTTTCATCTATTGCCCTGTTCTTTGGCAAAGTCTCTTCAGTTTTTTATATTTGCTAACAGTCAGAGACTATTTTGTATCTTGTTGAATGATTACTAAGGATCAGTTCCTCCAGTGTAATCAAGGGCCACCAGTGGCTCTCTGTTTGGGATTGCATCCTTCACCAAGCAGATCTCTACTCTGGAGCGTGGCTGGGTCTGGGGATCAGGTGTGGTGCGTGCAGGTGTGTGCAGGAAGTGCTGGGGATGGTTTACACTTTAATAGACAGCACATTGAGGCCCCTGATTCTTGAAATACTTGCCTAAAGTACATCTCATTTTTTCTTAAATAGGATAAAGAGGCACTACAGCAACAGCAGATGAATAACTTGCTTCTGGTGTCCACATTGCAGTCTAAACTAGATGAGGGCAAATGCTCTGTGCCTCCTGTGGACAGCTGCCCCGAGGACCCAGAAATCCAGTTAGAGGCCGTGCAGAGGGCACTCTTGCAGCGGGAAAGCGAGGTAAGGGGAGGGAGATTGGACGGGTTTCCTCTCTTCAGTGCCTGACACGTGTCCTCTGCACGGCTATGTAAAGGGCAGGACGTCCAAATGATAACCTCAGTGCGCTTGTAATTACCGCATATTCTTTGTAATTTTTAGCATTTTTATGTGAGTTATAGTAGTAATTTTTTTGGCATGTACTTTCAAATATTTTAGCATAATTTTAGTTATTAAATCATTTAGAATATTAGGTAATTTTTAATGTTTATCTTCATTTGTTTCACTAAAAGGTTTTAGACTTAAAAGAACAATTAGAAAAGGTTACAGATGACTTAGTTAATAAAAATGAAGAAGTACTACATCTGAATTTGAAATTAGACCTGCAGAACAACCATGCTGCCATCAGCATCAGAGGACTGCAAGAAGAGAATGCGAATTTGAAGGTAATGTGACCAGACCCACTTTCTGTCCGTTAAGTGTTGCAGCCCAACATGAGAACCATTATTTACAGGATCTGGGTACCTCAGGCCTTCCCAGGAGACTTCCTTCTGAAAAGAGAAGTGATTTCAGAAAGTGCCTGGCTTGTCTGTACTGAGGTTGGCACCTTGGGCAGCTCAAGAAAGTGTAGTGTGGAGGCAGCGCCTCGGAATCATGAGTGGAAAGCCAGAGTCACCTTGACTGGGGAAGTTGACATGCTTTCACCTCCGCACCAAACTCTTGCTTTTGGTTTGCAGCACTGATGACAGTCATGCCTTTAAGGCTGCTTGTAGGAGAGGCACTTCCCTAACTGCCAGGGAAACAAATCATAACTTGGGAACGATGGCCCTGCTCTGGCTATTACCACGGTGCCCATTCAGGATGGAAACAAGTCTGTTTTTAAATCTTCTGTTATCTTAATGAAATTGTGCTTTTCAAGCAAAAACGAAAAATAGCCCTCATATAGTGGACATGATAAAGCTGTAAAGAAAACAAAATCTTAAAAGATGGCCTTGAAATATATTGAGTTTAGAATAGTGGCGTATGATGTCAACCTGGCAATTGTTTGATTTGTGAACTGATAGCATTGAAAGAAATCCTCTGTGTCATTTGTGCCTAATCCCCCCAAAGGCTTGCAACTGCGCAATTTAGAATATCTTCAGTGAAAAGGAGTTTTAGATTGGTCCTAGAACCACTGCTTATCTTTTCAGTGGGCACTCATCCTTAATTACTACGTGAGGAGCATATAAGAACGGGCTTCACTTACTCTTTGGTGATTTCTTTATTGCCCCCTAACTGCTCCCCTGCTGGCCCAATCGCCCTCAATTGCCCCAAACCAAACATGTCCAACTTGCAGCTGGTGGGCCACATTTAAATGAGTCATGTGACCTGCCGGCCATGAGTTTGACATGCTTGCTTTAAACAAAACGTGTAGTAACTGATTTTAGAAAACCAAACTAATATGTCACTTTAAATAGAAGCACTTTAATAGAAAAAACATTTTCAAATTGAGTGTTAGTATTGAAACTACAGGCTTATTTATTAGGATAGCTTATGTCTGTAAGGCCTGGGGACTAGTCCCACAGTAAGGCTTTATTATTATTGTCATTTCAATAGGAATTTCTGCAAAACAAAGAAAAGGAGATCCTGTGTTTGAGTGAGCAGCTGGAGGCCCAGCTGGCTGGGATGGGAAGTGGCGCTCTCAGCGAGGTAGGTGGTCCTTTTGGTATGAAGGCATCTTGGGCTTTCATGTTCTTGGTAGTTTATAAGTGTGACCTTGGGTCAACAGAGACCTCTGGGGTGATACTACGTAAAGTGTATAATGGCTTTTCCCATGAATTTTGATAGAAGGTATAAGGCCCGAGGCAGCTGCTAGAGTAAAAAGAAGTTTTGTCTGAAGTTTTTTGTGTCTCCAAATTTCACTGTGACAAAGGCTAATGAGATATTTATGATCTGTATTGGTATCTTATATATTTGGCAAAATTTAAGAATATTATTTTGTGTTTCTTTGAGGAATGACTTTATTTTTTATTTAATATATTTTTATTAGTTTCAGAGAGGAAGGGAGAGGGAGAGAGAGATAGAAACATCAATGATGAGAATCATTGATCAGCTATCTCCTGCCTGCCCCCTACTGGGGATCAAGCCCACAACCTGGACATGTGCCTTGTCTGGGAATGAACTATGACTTCGTGGTTCATAGGTTGATGCTCAACCACTGAACCATATTGGCCAAGCTTAAGGAATGCCTTTAAAACCAGCAACTAATTATTAAAATTTTATTTTTCAAATATATTTCACATATAGTATTATATTAGTTTCAGGTGTACAGCATAGTGATTAGGCATTTCAATACTTTTGAAGTGATCCCCCTTGATAAGTGTACTATCTATGTGGCACCATACAGAGTTATTGCAATACTAGAGGCCTGGTGCATGAAATTCATGTGCTGGTTGTGGGAGGGGGGTGTTCCTCAGCCCAGCCTGCACCCTCTCCAGTCAGGTACCCCTTGGGGGATATCCAACTGCTGGTTTAGAATTGGGTCTACACCAGCAATCAGACATCCCTTTCACAATCCGGGACTGCTGGCTCCTAACCACTTGCCTTCCTGCCTGCCTAATGGCCCCTGATTGCTTCTGCCTGCCAGTCTGATTGCCCCCTAACTGCTCCCCTGCTGGCCCAATCGCCCTCAATTGCCCTCCCCTACAGGCCTGGTCCCCCCCAATTGCCTTCCCCTACAGGCCTGGTTTCCCCCAACTGCCCTCCCATGCTAGCCTGATCTCCCACACTACCCTTCCCTGCCAGCCATCTTGTGGTGGTCATCTTGTGAGGGCGCTAGGGCCACCAAGGCTTTTATTAATATAGATTACTGATTATATTTCTTATGCTGTACTTTATATCCCCATGACTATTCTGTAAACTTGTACTTTTTAATTTCTTCACTTTTTTCACTCAGCCCTCCAACCTAACCCCCTCTCACCTGGCGACCATCAGTTTGTTCTCCATGAACTTGTTTCTGTTTGTTCATTTATTTTGCCTTTTAAATCCCACATATAAGTGAAATTATATGCCATTTGCCTTTTTCTGTCGGACTTATTTCACTCAGCATCATATCCTCTAGGTCCAACCATATTGTCACAAATGGCAAAATTTCATTCTTTTTTATTGCTGAGTAATAATACATCTTCTTTAGCCAATTGTCTATTGATGGACAAATCATACATCCAATAAGGAGTTAATATCCAAAAATAAATAAGAAACTCATACAGCTTAAAACCAAAAACAACAATATTTCAATTCTTCCATATCTTGATTCCATGTCTTGGCTATTGTAAATAATGCTGCAATTAACACACGGGAGCATATATCTTTTTGAATTACTATTTTTGTGTGCGTTTTTTGTTTGTTTGTTTGTTTGTTTGTTTGTTTTAAATAAATACCCTGAAGTGGGATTGCTGGATCATATGGCACCTCTAATTTTCATTTTTTTTGAGGAACCTCCATACTGTTTTTTATAGTGGCTTTACCAATTTACATTTTCACCAAGAGTGCATGAGGGTTCCCTTTTCTCCACATCCTCACCAACAGTTATTTGTGGATTTATTGATGATAGCCATTCTGACAGGTTTTAGCTGATTATCTCATTGTGATTCTAATCTGCATTTCTCTTACAATTAGTGACATAGAACATCTTTTCATATGTCTTTTAGCCATCTGTATGTCTTTTGGGGGAAAAGACATACAGATGGCTAAAAGGTCTTCTATTTAGGTCTTCTGCCCATTTTTTTTTATTAGATCGTTTTGGTTGCATGAGTTTCTTATTTATTTTGGGTTTTTTAAATTATGTTATTTTCTTAGGTATTTATGTGTATATTTATTTATTTGTTAATTCCCACCTGAGGAAATTTTTTTCATTGATTTTTTTAGGCCAGTTGGCATGTCTCAGTAATTGAGATGAAACAGGAGATAAGGGTTCAATTCCCGGTCAGGCCATATGCTCTAGTTGTGGGCTCAATCCCCAGTGTGGGGTGTGCAGGATTCAGTCAATCAATGATTCTGTTTCATCATTGATGTTTCTATCTCTGTCCCTCTCCCTTCCTCTCTGAAATCAATAAAAATCTACTTTTAAAAAATCAGAACGACACCTAAAATCTAAATTCTCCCTTTAGGAAAATCAAACAAATCAGAGTTGTTTAAATATTAACTAAATACACATT
The DNA here is from genome assembly GCF_964339955.1 of Pipistrellus hanaki. Classification (NCBI taxonomy): domain Eukaryota; kingdom Metazoa; phylum Chordata; class Mammalia; order Chiroptera; family Vespertilionidae; genus Pipistrellus; species Pipistrellus hanaki. Next base: position 8,389,077 of record NC_140504.1, read on the forward strand.
TAAAAGGTGGCAAAATATTAGTATGAAGGTGTCACTGACTGGGAAGTGGCCAAGTTAGATCTTCCTCAGAATTCTGACAAAAGAGGGCTGGGCTCTGGGGCAGTGCCCAGCAGCCTCAAGCGGAGTATCCGAATGAGCTGCCCAGCAGCAACAGGGTTTTCCTTAGAGGTAGTTAAGTAGTTGGGATACAGCATTTTGGGAATTTTTTATATATTAACTGTTATTTGGTTTCATTGTTAGTTCTTACAGCTGTTTTGTATTTCAAGCTGAGAAGACTCTACTCTTTTTTAAATTTTTTATTTATTTATTTATTTTTAAAATATATTTTACTGATTTTTTACAGAGAGGAAGGGAGATGGATAGAGAGTCAGAAACATCGATGAGAGAGAATCATCGATCAGCTGTCTCTTGCACTCCTCCTACTAGGGATGTGCCCGCAACCCAGGTACATGCCTTGACCAGAATCGAACCTGGGACCTTTCAGTCCGTAGGCTGACGCTCTATCCACTGAGCCAAACCGGTTTCGGCTCTACTTTTTTTAATTTTTTTATTTTTATGTTTACCTTTATTTTATCTTGTTTTCTTGTGGTAGGAACACTTAACACAAGTTATTCCCTCTTAACAAGTTTTTAAGTGTACAATACAATATTGTTAATTATAGGCACAATGTTGTACTGCAGATCTCGAGAACTTCTACATCTTGTATAGCTGAAAGTGTATGCCCATTGATAAGCAGTTTTCCATTTCCCCCTCTCTCCTAGCCCCTGGTAACCACATACTAGTCTTTGATTCTGTGAGTGTGACTATTTTAAATACCTCATATCAGTGGGATGAATGTAGTATTTGTTCTTCTGTGATGTCCTCAGATTTTATCCAAATGGTGATAAATTTTAGTATTTCTGTTTTTAAGGCTGAATAATATTCTATTAAATGCATACAAATTTTCTTTATTAATTCATCCACCAGTGGACATTTAGTTTGTTTGTGAATCTTAGCTTTTGTGAACAGTAGCAGGGCATTGATTCTGGGGTGCTAATATCTGTTCGAAATCTTGATTTTAGTTCTTTTGAATAAATACTCAGAAGTGGGATTTCTGGATCATATGGTAATTTTTATTATTGAGGAACTCATACTATTTTCCATAGCACCATTTTGCATTCCCATCAACAGTGTGTGAGACGCGTCTACTTCTGACAACGAATTCAGAGCTGTAAGTTGAGAGGGGGTTCTGAAGGCAGTTATGTAGTTTGCCTCTGAAACGTGCTCTTTCTGCAGGTTATGTACAGTAGAAGCTCTGAAGTCGAGGAGCTGAAGTCCATTATTGAGACTTTGCAGGAGAACCAGGAGCGGCTGCAGAAGGATAAAGCAGAGGAAATTGAGCAACTGCACGAGGTCATCGAGAAGCTGCAGCGAGAGCTGACCCTTGGGGAGCCTGCCAAGCATGAGCTCAGTGACAGCCAAGCTGAGGATCTCCAGAGCGAGCTAGAGCGTGGGCTGTACTGCCTGCAGGCCGAGGGAGCCGAGACCCAGGCCACGCTGCAGGCCGAGCTCCAGAATGCTCTTGAGGCCAAGGAAGCTCTGAGCCAGCTGCTGACTGAGCAGGAGCACCAGCATGGCCAGGCCCTGGAGGCCCTGCAGCAGCGCCTGCGGGTTGCAGAGGAGGCTGCCGAGAGGCAGCTGGCCCAGTTGAGGTCCAGTGCTACCCTCCGGGAGGCGGAGGTGCAGGGCTTGGCCTCCCAAATTCAAGAGTTTGAGGCTGCCCTCAAAGCAAAGGATGCAGAGATTGCCCAGAGGGATTTGGAAATTGAGGCTATAAACAGAAGGCGCTCAGCCCACTCCACAGAACTGGAGGCCATCCTGCAGGCCTTCACCTCCCTCCGCCGCACCCTGGAACAGCAGCCCCCGGGTGCCACACACGAGCCCCCGGAGTTGCAGCGGCTCCGAGTTCAGTGTGTCCGCCTCAGCCACCAGCTGCAGGCACTGAACCAGCGGTTTCTGCGGTGCCAGAAGGAGCTGGATAAGCAGCAGGCGTGTGGGTCGCCCGTGCTCCATCGTATAAAGGGCAGCTTCCAGGGACAGGTGGCCAGGAGTGACAAGGCCTTGTGTGGTGAAGAGCCGGAACAGAATGTGGGCAACAGGCAGCTACCTATGGCCTCCCATGGTCAAGCCGATGATCCACAGGTGGGCCTGGTTCCCCTGTAGCCCCACAGGTGCAGTCTGTGTGCAGAGAGCAGGAGGCCCTGACCCACGCAGCTGGAGGTGGAGCACTGGGCTGGACCAGAGGGAGTTGGGGGTTTTCTGAGCAAACAATTATTTTTCTTACTCTTCTGTTTTTAAAAAAAATATATATTTTATTGATTTTTTACAGAGAAGAAAGGAGAGGGAGGGAGTTAGAAACATTGATGAAAGAGAAACATCAATCAGCTGTCTCCTGCACGCCCTCTACTGGGGATGTGCCTGCAACCTAGGTACATGCCCTTGACCAGAATCGAACCTGGGACCCTTGAGTTCTCAGATTGACGCTCTGACCACTGAGCCAAACTGGTTAGGGCTGTTTCTGTTTTAATTAATGACTCTCCTCTCTGGTGGGTAGTTTCCAGTAAGTGGCTCATGCCTGGGAGGAGAAGTGAGTCTGCAGCTGGTGGTGGCTGGGGCCCTTGCCATTTAGGATCCATATAACCTTAAGTTAGGGCACATGTATGCAGTGAGATTAGGCTGGGTCTTGCTCTTTTGTATAATTTTAAACTTATTGCTATAAGTTATTAAAACTTTTAAAAACACTTCTTTTTTTTTGATAGGGCACACTCAGTGATACGGAGCTCAACCATGTATTAGACATGTAATCAAATGGTTTATCTTTTATATTATAGTGTAAAATGTTTCAAGCTCATTTGGGGGTGGGGAACATGCTTCAGTTTATGTTTGAGTAGAGTTCTGGGGCCCTCCCCCCAATCAGCTTGGGGTTCTGTGTTGAGTACACCCCATTCTACCACAGCTGGCACCTGTGCCCTCAGAGCCCTCAGCCTCCAGCACATCTGTCCCATGGTGGTTTATGAGCAGACAGCAAGGTTGCAGCATGGTTCTGGTCTCACACTTTAGAGCTCCCTGCAGCTGGCCTCCCTGCATTTCTGACATTCCGTGTGTTTGGTATAATCTTGATGGCATTGTCCTTGTGTTTTTCCTCTTACTGTAGAGCCCAGTGAAAGGTGATCTGCAGCCTGCCAAAGCCCTGGTGACGGGAAACCACACCGGCCTCCACAAACAAGACAGCATGATGTCGATGCTCGCGGTCTGCCAGAGGCAGCTGGAGTCTGAGCTGCTCCTTGTGAAAAATGAAATGCACTTGAGTGCTGAGGACTACGGCAAAGCATCAGGGACAGTGAAGGTACTTAGGCTCGTTTCAGGAGAGACAGGCATCCTCTCTGGCATTTTGTTGAGGGGACACACATACTACGTAGACCGTAGACAGTGACATGTTTTCTGAATCTATCATATTCTCATAGCTATTCAGATTTGCTTTGAAATGTCCTACACGTTTCATTTAGGCACTCTACGAGCTAGTTTTTTGTTTGTTTTTAATATGTTTTTATTTATCTCTAGAGTGATAGAGAGAAACATCAATGAGAGAGCAACGTTAGCAATGGGCTGCCTCCTTCACGCCACCTACTGTTGATTGAGCCCGCAATATGGGCATGTACCCTGACCGGGAATTGAACCGTGATCTGGTTCATAGGTTGAGCACACATCAGCCTGTCTGGATTTGTTTTTTTAATTTCCTTTTCAGATTATTCATTGTTCGTGTAGAGCAGTAGTTCTCAACCTTCCTAATGTTGCGACCCTGTTGCTATTTCATAACTGTAATTTTGCCACTGTTATGAGTTGTAATGTAAATATCTGTGGTTTCTGATGGTCTTAGGTGACCCTGCTAGCGATTCTCAACCTGTAGAGCCTCTGCTGTTGTAGGTTCTCTGCTGCTGTAGAGCCTAAGACCCTTGGAAAACACAGGTATTATATTACGATTCATTAACAGTAGCAAAATTACAGTTATGAAGTAGCAACGAAAATAATTTTATGGTTGGGGGTCACCACAACATGAGGAACTGTATGAAAGTGTCGCGGCATTAGAAAGGTTGAGAATCACTGGTGTAGAGAAATGCAACTGAATTTTATAATTTTATCAGTTTTTTACGTGGTATCTTCAGGGTTTTCTACATATAAGACCATATAATCTGTGAACATAGATAGTTTTGCTTCTTTCTTTCCAATTTGGATGTCTTTAATTTCTTTTTCTTGCCTAATTATTCTGGCTAGGACTTTCAGTACTATGTTGAAGTGGTGAAAGTGGACGTCTTTTCCTTGTTCTTGGTTGTAAAGCTTTCAATCTATCACCACCGAATGAGATTTTCACGGTCTCTCATGTATGGTTTTTATTATGTTAAGGTTATTTCTTTCTATTCCTAGTCAGCTTGAATGATTTTATCAAAAAAGGATGTTAAGCCGAGACCGGTTTGGCTCAATGGATAGAGCGTCGGCTTGGGGACTGAAAGGTCCCGGGTTCGATTCCGGTCAAGGGCATATACCTTGGTTGCAGGCATATCCCCAGTAGGGGGTGTGCAAGAGGCGGCCGATCGATGACTCTCTCTCATCGATGTTTCTAGCTCTCTATCTCTCTCCCTTCCTCTCTGTACAAAATCAATAAAATATATTTAAAAAAAAAAAAAAGGATGTTAAAATTATGTCAAATGCATTTTTGTGCATCAATTGTGTGATTTTTTTCATTCATTTTGTTATTGTGGTATATTACATTGATTTTCCTATGTTGAACTGCCCTTGCATTCTGGTAATGAATACCACTTTCTTAAGATGTATAATCCTTTAAAATGTGATTGAATTCTATTTTCTAATATTTTGTTGAGTCTTTTTGCATAAATGTTCATAAGGAACATTGGTTTATAGCTTTCATTTCTTGTACTATTTGGCATTCGTATCAAGGTAATGCCTCATAGAATGAGTTAAGAGGCATTCCCTCTGCTTCTGCTGTAGAGAATTAACTCATACTGATTTTGAGAGAATTGGTATAGTTTCTTCCTTAAATGTTTGGTGGAATTACCAGTGAAGCCTCTGAGCCTGGTGCTCCTTCTTCTGTTTATTGGAATGTTTGAGAAAGATTAATATCAGTTCTTTAAATGTTGGATAGAATTCACCAGTGAAGCCATCAGCTCCACAGTTTGTTTCATCGGAAGATTTTGAATACTGGTTGTCTCCTTTGTATTGAGATGTTAACATGAGATTTAGTGGTAAACTGATTCACTTGTGCATTCTCTCTTTGTCACCTGAGAGAGATGTGACTGATCATACAAGGAGGAGCATGAAAGGCGTGTTGGGTTGAGAAGTGAATTGTGAGATAGGAGATGTTTAAGAACTGAGGTTTGACTATATTGTATCAGATAAGATTCTGCCAGTGCAGTTGATGTCCAAGTGGGGAGACAGATTCTTGTACTTTCTGCTGTGCCATCTTTCCAGAATCCTCTCCAACAGTTGCCTTTTAGGCACAAAGCTTTAAGCCCTGATTCTGTCTTTTAAAAAATTTGAAATCCTAAGAGTCTAGAGGGACCAAAGGGCTCATTATGGAATCTCATAATTAATTTCTCAGTCTCTGAAATTGGTTCATAAAACTGGCTCAGACAGACAAGTGTTGCAGCATGTAATGCAGTTATTTTACTGTATGCATGTTCTATCTCACCTGCAGGATAAAGAAAAACGACGGGAGTGTTTTAAGCTGCAGAAAGTTGATCTCATAACTCAGGTGAAACAGCTTCAAGAAAAACTGAACCGTCTGGTATATTCTATGAACTTCCAGAACACCGAGACAGAGGATTTTAACTCTCAACAGCCATTGGCATTTTCTCATGTTTTAGAAAGCAGTTTGAATGGTAGTTGCAGTAATGGTGAAGAAACTGACAGATTGCCTCCTGTTGATGAATTTAATATCAATAAAATTACACCGGATGTAATTGACAGTATTGGAAATCAGGATTCATTGAAAAGAAATGAAATGCCAAATGTTCCCATGGAAGACAAGGCAGCTTTGCAGGATGGGTCACTTGGTTTGCAGCTGAGCTTGCCAAGTAGCTCCCATGACTTAACCTACATTGAGGAGGCTGAGCCCTTGAAGAATGCACTCAGTGCGATGGACCTGTCCTCCTGGAGCTCCCCCGAGGTTGTTAGGAAGGACTCAATGCTCGAGCCACCACCCAGCCTGCCCCTGACACCCTGCGTGGACGTCCTGAGCCAGCACAGCCTGGATATCTCCCTGAAGGACAGGATGAGTGCCTCAATGCTCCAGGCTGACCAGTCGGGGCTGCTGTGTTCCCTTGGTGGGTCAGCAGCAGAAAAGGCCCCTTCCTGGGCAGAGTCTTCACTGGCCGCAGACGGGGCTCCCTCCGCCGATCCTCATGTGCATCGTGTGGTTGTGGTAGGTTGGCTTCCCTGGGTCCTGCTTCAGCGTCTGTATGTGCCAGGGCTCCAGTGTGTTCCCATGGGACTGTGTCTTCATGGCCCGCGGTGTCACAGCGGCAGCCATTGTTGGTTCACCTGCAGGCCTGTGGGCCGGGTGTGGATGAGCTCCTCACAGTCCCCCGGTCAGCTATGTGTAGGGACGGTCAGCTTTCTACAGGACTAACCCTAATCCACTGTAATGTGAACATTTAAACACTTAAATGATTTTTGGAAGTATGTGAAATGCAACATTAGGACTAAGTTTCTTTTCGGGGGGGGGAGGGATGCTAAGTTTCTTAACTAATACTGATTTTTGAGAAGTACAGTCATAAACTCATCTTTGTGTGTAGTTTGCATATGGGTTTTATTTAGAATGTTTTTTAGATTTATTTTTAGTTGTATTGCATTTTTAACAGGTTGCCCATGTAATGCTAATTAATTTCAGGAACACTTCAGTTTATTATTTTTGTTAGATTATATCTTTCATAACATAGTTTTGGTATTTTGTTTATCTTGAGTTAGATCAAATAAAAAGTAAATTAGGCTATATGTTTTTTTTGAAGTATCTATATTCTACCATTTCATGCAAAAGTACTTTGATCTAAAATAATTGCTAATGACTTATTTAAAATATTCCTAGAGCACTGTGGGTGAATTAACACACATTATTAGAAGCATGGATACATTAGTGACCTCAAAATATCCATAAGGTTTGAACACTTTTATTTGGGTTCTTTTTAAAAAATATATATTTCTTTATTGATTTCAGAGACAAAGAGGTAGAGAGAGAGAGAAATATCAATGTTGAGAGAGAATCATTGATTGGCTGCCTCTTGTATGTCCCCCACTGGGGGGTCGAGTCCGCAACCCGGGCATGTGCTCTTGGCCAGAATCAAACCTGGGACCCGCCGGGACCGGTTTGGCTCAATGGATAGAGTGTCGGCTTGGGGACCAAAGGGTCCCGGGTTCGATTCTGGTCAAGGGCATGTACCTTGGTTGCGGGCAGATCCCCAGTAGGGGGTGTGCAAGAGGCAGGTGATCGATGACTCTCTCTCATCAATGTTTCTAACTCTCTATCTCTCTCCCTTCCTCTCTGTACAAAATCAATAAAATATATTTAAAAAAAAAAAAAAAAAGAAGTATTTCTTTAAAAAAAATAAAAACCTGGGACCCTTCAGTCCATAGGCCGATGTGCTATCTACTGAGCAAAACTGGCCAGGGCTTATTTGGATTCTTTGTGGGAAGATGATAAATTCAGGTCTTAGAATGTTTCTGTCAGGCAAATTTAATTCCATGATGTAATAAATTATTTTATAATCATTTAAAATTCTACCTATTTGAACAGGAGAAAGATGTTGAGGATTTTATTATAACGTCTCTTGATTCTCAAGAAAAGTCAAGATCATCTCCTCTTGGGTTAGAAGGAAAAAGCAATGGAAGTGAAAACAGTGAGTTCTTCGTCTTTTTTAAAAACCCATTTTTACAGTTTCAGAGTCCAAAAAGCACCGAGCATTCCTGCATATCCTTCACAGATTCCCCAGTGCTCACGTTTACCTGGTTTGCTGTGTGTACTGCCTATCTTTCTCTTATTTCCGTTTCTGTCTTTTGTGTTTGAACATTGCCTGTTTGAGAAGCTGGACGACTCAGCAGGCTGGCCTGCACGGCTCTCAGGAAGCTCAGTTCCAAAGGGCCTTGCCAGTAGCCCCGAAATTCTCCTTGGCCCCACCTGGGTGCTGTGGGGAGGAGCAGACAGAAGGTCTGCAGCTGCTTTTTCATCCGGCACCCCTCCATTTTCCAGAGCTCGTGCTTCCAGCCTCCTGAACTGGAATGGGTCTGGGGCCTAAGAGCTTCTGAAAGATTTTGAATTCTGATTTATAAGGCATGGGAAATCACTTGGTCTTGCCCTGCCAGGGCATTAGGGGTGAGTTAACTAAATGTTTGACCAAATATAGCAGGCCAATTTTTAAGTTGTTAATTTTATATGGACCACAAGTGATGTTATAAATACTGTATCCAAGTGGCCTTTGGCAGAAAGAATGGTTCCCTACCCCTGCATTAGACAGAGGTTCTGGGAGCCTCTAATTCCAGACCTGGTTCAGGGTTCCCCAACCCTGGTGGCTGATTTTAGGGCTTTTCCTAACCAGATGTCTGCTGCTTGTCCGCCTGCTCCCAACCTGTCCTTGCTGTTGGCATCTTCTACCTCCTGTCCTCTCTCTCTATCCTCATTGTCTGGGTTCTCTCTCTTTATCCCCGTCCTTGGGTTTGTGTGTGTCTTTTAACTGTGGCACTTGCTCTGCAGAGTCCTGTGGGTTCTACTCTTGGGATAAGGAAACACACATCAACATCTGTGTAAAAGTGACTGAAATATCTGAAGATTTGTGTTCAAATCATGGATATTAATATTTTAAACATGCAAAAGACACTTTTTCTTACTTAATGTATGTAGATCTCGTTTGATGTTTTTATTAAAATATTTTTACCATCTTTGTGCTTCATTGATTTTTTTTCCCCGAGGGAGAAGATCGCAGCTATAGGCATCTGGGTGTTTCCAGGCCCAGCTTCACATAGCACAAGCCAGTGGGGGGTGGGGAGGTCTGATCCCCCTCAGCACTCTGCAGAGCATCCCCAGGAATGCCCCTGAGAGAACTGCAGTTTTAGACCCTGATTTGGTGGTGTTTTATTTAGGTGATGGCTTCGGGTGTGGAGAAACACTAAACCAAGGTTCAGGAGGACTTGAAGCTCCCACTATTAGTCCTGCAGTGCCGTCCCCCGCCTCAGGAAGCTTCCGACAGCCACCAGAAGCCATGAAGGAGAAGGAAGTCCACCCGAAACAAGTTAAGGTAATGGGTGGTGAGAGCAGGGCGAGGTGCGCTGATGGGCTCCATCTCTGGCCCACTCTGATTGTGCCATTGGCTTCCAAGTGTTGCATGAGGATCATGCTCTGCTCAGAGAGCTCAGCTTCAGCTCTGTCTTACTTTATGCCTCATGAGGAGTGTACTGATCCTAACACCAGCTTCTCCCTGAGGACAGCCCTGGGAAGCCGCCTTCCTCCTCGCTCACCCGCTTTGGGCAGGACATAGATGGCCAGCATGCCTGCCCCAGTTCCCCATTGCTCTATAGTAAACAGCCCTCTCCTGTTCTCACAGACCCTGTGGACAGGGTCAGGACCAGTCTGTTGGGACTGTTTCTTTGCACCCTGTGACGGGGGACACCCTTCATTATTTAGCCATTCCATCTGAAGGTACCTTGTCCCCTGAGGTATCATCCATCAGCTGGGACTTGTGTACACACCTCCCATGTGGCTTCCTCATATATGGCAGCTATGGTCCCAGGAGAGCCAGGAAAAGTACATGGTCTTTGGAGTCTTCATGACTTCCATGGAAGTTGGCCCGAGGCCCTGCCCTGAGCTGCTCTCAGGCTTAGGGGTGGGGTGATGTTCACTGTGCAGGAACAGATGGGATGGCTTCATCATGGGGGTCATCTTTGGAGGAGCTTATATAGAAATTCACTCTTTCAAAACCAGTTTCCTGCTGTTTCTGACGGTTATGGGGGAGGAAAGCTGGAAAACAAGACAGTAGGTTCTGCTCTTTGATAAAGGCCATGCGAGTACTGTGCAGGCGGCCCCAGTGAGTGTTCATGGTGAAGGCAGGACAAAGAAACAATGAATGGATGAGTGCTTTCAAGCTGCTTTTCCTTTTTTTTTTTTTTTTTTTTTTAATGTTTGTGCTCTTGTAGGCTTTGCTGCAGATGGTGTATGACGAGAGCCACCACATCCTGGCCCTGTCTGAATACCATGGATACCCCAGCGCACTGGGCAAGGGCGAGCCAAGCACACCCATTAAACACTTCCTGAGGGGTGGCCAGGGACTGTTGGAGGCATTGCCAGCTCTGAGGGGCCACCTGACCCCAGCACCCCAACAGGCAGAGAAGGTATTTTCTCACGTTTTAGAAAATAGTTTGAGTGATAGTTCCAGTAACGGTGAAGAAACTGACAACTTGCCTCCTCTTGATGTCAGTAAAATTTGGGATTGTTTTACCAAGTAAGCAGGAATAGGGAACAAGTGGTGGTCAGTGGTGGCAAGAAGACTGATATTGATTAGCAACCCTCTCACTCACATTCATGGGCGCCAGCCACATGTGACGGGGCTCGGCCTTAGCCCACAGGGTCTCAGTGTCCACTCCTCAACCAAGGAGCCAGGGAGGCCGGGAGAGGGGGCAGTACAGAGGTGGGGGCCAAATGTAAACTATGTCCAGGAGAAGCCAACCTGCCATGGGCTTTGAGGGAATAGAGGGCAGGACACTAGGCTGAACCTGTAGGGGAGGTGGTCTAGAGCAGATAGCCCGAGGGTGGCCGCTTGTACATGTCAACACCCTGGGTGTGCATACACATGACCCCATGCCTCTACCCTGTGCAGTCATGTGCTCTGGCATGCACTTAACCCATGTCACTTTTGGCCTTGGGCCTACCGCAGACGCAGGCCTTGTGTTAGAAAAGGTTTGCCTGCTGACTTTGCTTGACCTTGTTTCCACCATCGTCTTCAGTGGTTTCTTCTCTGCTCGGATGGCTGTATTGGCCTTTCTTGCCCTGGAGAGTCCGGGGGTGCTCATGTGTCTCTTCTCCTGTTGGAGTGGCTCCTGTTCAAACCTTAGATGCATCTGTTGCAAACACTGAGCTTCTTGTTCCAATTTTAGGAGCTTTCTGACACCTGCCTTGACTGGAGAGGAGAATTCCTGCAGGTAGTCCAGGAGGCATTTGAAAAGGAGAGGGAGATGCTGACGGTGGAGCTGCAGCCTCAGCTCAGTGGCTCTGACTCCAGGGCTCTGGTGGAGAGACTGCAGAAGGTGGCCCAGGAGCAGGTAAGCTTGGGCCTGGGTTACCTTGGAGCTTACCTCTGTTTCAGCTGACCTGGGAACATGCCCACGACTGAGAGGAAACCCTGCTACAAACCAAGTGTAATACTGCATGGTTCCAGAGTCAGGGTGTGAGGTTGGTCAGAGCAGCCCCCAGGCACAGACCAGGCCCGAAAATGAGACAAAGGTGCTGGGGTGATGGTCACTTATGTCCTCGGCATGCTTACCCGCCAGCCAGGAATAGAGTCAATAGTGGAGGCTTGTATGTGCAGAGGATGTACTGCTTCTGCCTGGAGCCACCAGCACTTGGGACATGCTCCCTTCTCATCCTGTTTCCCCATGTGGGCGGGCTCCTTGTTCCTTCAGAGCCTTCCTAACTGCTGTCCCTCTTTTACCCCATCTCCAGGGGGACCTGCAGGAGAAGTCCTTGGAGCAACTGCGTCAGTCCGACAGGAGTAGCCTGCTGTCCGAGATCCAGGCTCTGCGAGCCCAGCTGCGGCTGACGCACTTGCAGAACCAGGAGAAGCTGCAGCAGTTGTGCGCAGCGCTGACCAGTGCGGAGGCCCGTGGGAGCCAGCAAGAACACCAGCTGCGCAGGCAGGGTGGGTGCACCCCTGAGAAACGTGCCCACCTGAGGTTCACCTGGTGGGTAAGGTGGCACACAGGTTAGCAAAGCTCCTCTGGACTGCCCAGAGCTGGATCTGGTGGCAGCAGTGACATCCTGGTTTCTTCAGTCCCTGAGTGCAGGCAGTGTCACCCTCGTCATCAGAATACTGTGGCTGGAATATTTCTCGGTTCATAGAACTCTGAGTCAAAATGACTCAGAGACCAGTCAGCACAGAGATACTCATGTAACCTGTGAATAAAAAAAATTATTTTTTCTTTTCTATCTACCCTCTTCTCTCACTGACCACTGGTCAGGCCCTGAAGCACGTGGTGAGTGGAGTGTCTGGTCCTGCTCCTGGCTGCAGGGGAAGGACTCCATGTCTTACCCTTAAATAGGATGGTAACTGCTCCTCACAGATGCCCTCTGTTCACTCTGGCAGGTCCCTTCTCTCCTTAGTTTTGGAAGCTGGATGATGGCCAACTAAGTCTGTCTAGTAGGAGCAGTCTTTCATTTTGGCTGTGACCTCTTGGTGCATTATCCTTTGTACATTTCTGGGCTTGGTTTTCGCTTATTTGGCATCTACATTCATGAGGGATACTAGTCTGTAGTAATCTTCTGGTTTTTGTTTGTTTGTTTTTTAGATTTCTTTATTGATTAAGGTATCACATATTTGTCCTCAACCCCCCATTCCAATCTCCCACCCCTCCCTACTCATGCCCCCACCCCCCTGTTGTCCTTGATCACTGGTTAGGCTCATATGTATGCACTCAAGTCCTTTGGTTGATCTCTCCCTTTTATCCCACCCTCCCTCTGAGGTCCAACAGTCTGACCCATGGCTCCTTATCTCTGGGTCTGTTCTTGTTCATCAGTCTATGTTGTTCACCATTTCCCCTAGATGAGTGAGATTATGTCCTATTGGAAATATAAGAATAGAAAATGAGACAAGCAATAATGGTTATGCTGAAAAGCAAATGAATCTGTAGTGAGTTTCTTTCTGGGCCAACAGTTCTTTTGAGACCCAATTTCAATGTCAAACAGTTCCTTATGTGTATATGTCAGCAATGATATTTCAGTTCTGGATGGTGGACAAATGGTGGTAATGCAGGTCCGACCCTCTCTGGTTTGGTCCTGGGCAACCTGCAGTGAGACACAGCTGCTGACTGCTATTATGGCAAGGCGTCATCAGTGTCTTCCATCTTTGGACTGCTTCTCTTCTGGTTTTGGCATTGGAGTAGCGCCAGCCTCATGGAGGACTGATATCTGTCTACTCCTCTTCAGTTTTCCAGAGGACTTTTTATAGAACTAGTTTATTTCTTAACTTTTAGGAGAGTTCTCCTGTGAAGCCATCTGAGCTGGAGTTGTCTCTATTGGGAGGTTTAGTATAGGAGTGACAGATGGGATAGGATTTTAGACCACAGGATGGTCACACCTGGCCTTCCTGCCCCCAGCAGGGAGGGCTCTGAGCAGCCTCCCACATGCAGGTCCATTTTGGCTTAGCTCCAAGCTCAGCCTCCAGGGAAACCCCAGGTCTGAACTGCTGCAGGGGTGAGTGGGGGTGTGGCCCAACCTGGGGAACCATGTTGCATTGAGTCCTGGTGTTGTGCGTGTTGGAGGAACCAGCAACAGGCAGAAGGAATGTGCCCTGCACCATCAGAAGCGCTGCCTTTTTGGTTGCAGAAACTTCATTCTCCCTGTCTCCTTAACTGACTTGTCTGCAGTTAAATCATCTGTTTAACTCCCTTTGAACTCATGAATAATGCTATTTTATGTTTTCTAATCTTTTCCTCAGTTGAGTTACTGGCATATAAGGTTGAACAGGAAAAATCTATAGCGAGTGATCTACAGAAAACCCTCAATGAAGAGCAACAGAAAGCAAACAACGCCCGAAAGCTGCTGGTGGTGGAGCAGAACGCAGTCAAAGCTTTGAAGTCAGAGCTTTGTGAGTGTAAACAGGACAATGAGAGGCTGCTGAAGTCCCTCAATGACGTGCAGAGAGAGGTTCTCCAGCTGAGGTACGTATGGCACTGCCTTCGTGATACACTGCCCGCTGGCCCCCAGGCTGTCATCAGAACTTTGGTAGAATAAATGGAAGTTACGTAATTCTCACCACATCACTCTTGGCAGTGAAGTGATGGAGCCTCGGTGCCATGACTTGTGCTGCATGCTCAGTAGGTATTAGACAGAAGTGCCTGCTCCCGTGTGTTTAGAGCGAGAAGGCGGGACTGAGCATGTGTGCAGATAGTGAGGAAGCAACAGGGCCTACCTGCCTCGTCCTGGGAGCTCCCGGCCCCTGACGGTAACGTCGTCCCTTCCGAGCATTTGCAATGTGGAGTGACTACCTCTCTCCGCACACAGGTCTGTACTAGACAGCAAGGAGAACGACCTGAAGGCCGCGCTTCAGGAGCTGGAGAGCGAGCGCATGAAGGAGCGCGCCCTGCAGAGCCAGCTGGAGCAGGAGCAGCAGGAGCACCTGCAGAGGGAGGGCCAGGACTCCAAGGCCCTGGAGGTAAGGGGACCAAGGATGGCCTAGTCTCCACACCGGCCAGAGAAGGGAGCTGGGGGGCCGTTCTCTTTGATGCTGCCTCTGATTGTTTTTGTGATGGTGAGCCCAGGTGACCGGGTTTTGGGGCAGTGAGGTAGGGCTACGTCTTCAGATAAAACACACAGCAGTTTTGCAGTGACAGAGTGTGTGATGACCATATGATGCAGTGCTGTAACACACATGGTCCCCACCATCTCTGTGAGCTTGGTTCTGCAGAGTGGACACCGCCTCCTTCCACACAAGGTGCAGCCTTAGAAGCCTGTGTCAACCAGATAAACTGCATGACCCAGCTCGTGTTTTAACGCTACAGCATGTGTGTGAATCGTGTTTTGTTTGGCAGCTTAATGACCATGTGTCCAGCAGGTGTTCCGTAAGTCTGGGCAAGCTGACCATCAGTTCCCATTAGGCAAAGCTGTCTTTCAACAACACAGACCATGGTTCAGCTCAAACTGCGTCTGTGTGGTTTGTCTTCTGAACTATGTGCATCCATTTATATATGGATTCTTTCTGTTGACCGCTGTTCTAAGGGTCAGCTTCGTAGTTGGGAATTGGCATATGCAGAGGGCTAACTGTTGTTACATACAGATTTCTGTCTTTGAGAGAGGTCTGTGCTCCTAATACCCACGTGGTTAGAGGATCAGCTATACATACTTTTTTTAGCCACAGGGTAAATTTCAAAAGGTGTAATTACTGGTCGAAAGATAGAAACAGAAACTTGGGTGGAAATACTGTTTAGATATTTTTCTCCAGTTTTAATTTTTCCATCTTATATTTCCCGGATCCAGGAGTTAAGAATATCTTTGGAGAAGCAATTCGCTCAGAACAATCGACTGTGTGTAGCGTTAAAACACGAGCAGACAGCAAAGGACAACCTTCAGAAGGAGCTGCAAATTGAGTCTTCGCGCTGTGAGGCGCTGCTGGCGCAGGAGCGGAGCCGGCTCTCCAAGCTACACCGGAACCTGGAGGCTGCACAGGGCCGTTCGCAGGAGCTGTCCGAGGCCTTGCAGCACGAGCGAGTCCTGACGGAGCAGCTGAGCCGGCGGGCACAGGAGGCCTGCGCTCACCAGGAGACACAGGCCCACCGTGCTCTGCTGCGGAAGCTGAAGGAGGAGACGGCCCGGGTGGCGGACCTGCAGGCAGCACTGGAGAAAGTGCAGCAGCACGCCATGTGCGCCCAGCAGCAGCTGGAGGCTGAGGTGCAGAGGCGCTGTGCAGAGCTCGAGAAAGAGAAGGAGGTGAGTGCCAGGCTGAGGTCCACTGTGCAGGCCCTGCGGACCTCCAAACCAGAGCTGAGCTGTGATTGGGACAGGGAGAGGGAGATGCCCACACAGCTGCAGGCAGAGTTAGAGCAGTTACACAAGAGGCTGGCAGAGCAAGAAGGACTCAAGGACATGAGAAGAAGAGTGGAGACAAGGCAGAGCCGGGCAGACACGGACAAGTGGAAGAAGTGGCAGAGAGACAAGGAGAAACTGGTGAGAGCCGCCCTTGGCCAATGATAGCACGTAGCAGCTAAGTTAGTAGGGTTAGGATGACCCACAGGACTGGAGCTTGTTTTGGTCACTGTTCGGCTGGCCTGTACAGTCCTATGCTGGAAGCAGTAACTACTACAATTCCGTGGCAAGGCTGGAAGTCAGAAAGCGCACAGCCTTTTACTTTGTTCTTTTTTCACGGGTTAGATGTTGGGGATCCTGGCAGTTCTACACACATTCAAGGACTGGGCTTTTCATTTCTGTAAGAAAGACTGTTGGGATCCCGATAGGCATTGCACCAACTCTGTAGATCGCTTTGAGAAGTATTGTCATCTTAACCATGTTCAGTCTTAGCACCCGTGAAATTAGAAGGTCTCTCAATTTATTTAGGTCTTTTACTTCTTTCAACAATGTTTTATAACTTTCAGATGATAAGCTTTGCACTTCTTTTGTTAAATTTATTCTTAAATATGTTGTTATTTTTGTAGCTGCTGTAATGGAATTATAATTTTAGTTTTACTTCAGACTGTCCACTTGTGTACAGCCGTCCAGTTGGTTTTTGTTCGTTGATCTTGTGTCCCTCAACCTAGCTGCACTTGTTCATTAGTTCCAGTGTTTGGATAATATGGGATTTTCCATGTACCTGATCATGTCCTCTTAACATAAGCATAGTTTTATTGCCTTCTTTTCTATATGGTGTCTTTATTTCTTCTTGCTGCCTGACTGCCCTGACCAAAGCTTATAGTACAGCATTGATGGAGGTGGTGAGGGAACATGGTGCCTTGTTCCTGATTGTAGGGCAAGCAGACAGTCTTTTTTAAAAATTTTTTTTAATAGTTTATTTTTGAAATATATTTTATTGGCTTTTTACGGAGAGAAAGGGAGAGAGATAGAGAGTTAGAAACATTGATCAGTTGTCTCCTGCACACTCCCCACTGGGGATGTGCCTGCAACCAAGGTACATGCCCTTGACCGGAATTGAACCTGGGACCCTCAGTCTGCAAGCTGATGCTCTAGCCACTGAGCCAAACCAGTTAGAGCAGCAGTCAGTCTTTCACTTTTAAGTATGATGGGATTTTTGAGATGCCCTTTATCTGAGGAAATGCTCTTCTATTCCTAGTTGTTTTAATCTTTATTATTTTTTGAAAACACATTTTTATTCATTCCAGAGAGGAAGGAAGAGGGAGAGAGAGAAACATCAATGATGAGAGAGTCATTGATAGGCTGCTTCCTGCACACTTCATACTGGGGATCGAGCCCTTAACCCACCCAGCCATGCGCCCTGACCAGGAATCGAACCATGATCTTCTGGTTCATAGGTCGATGCTCAGCCACTGAACTGCACCAGCGGGGCAATCTTTATGATTTTCAATCATAAAGAGTATTGGATTTGTTTTTCATGGTGTCTTTTAAGAGCTATGGGTTTTGCACTTTATTCTATTGATGTGGTGTATTGCATTGCTTTTCATATGTCAAGCCATCCATGCATTCCTTTGGTTGAATCCCATTTAATTTGTTGTGCAATTCTTATTATATGATGCTGGATTCAGTTTGCTAGTATTTTGATAAGGATTTGCCTCTCTCCATACAGGACATTGGTCTACAGCTTTATTTATTTGTGGTATCTTTGGTTTTGATATCATGATGATTTGAAGTGTTACGTCTTTTATTTTTTGGATGGGCCTTAATTTCAGATACATTTTATGTCAACCAAAAGCCTTTGTTTCTCATGCATTGATGTTTACTTTGGCCTTTTAAGAAATAATTTCTAAAAACATGGAGGAAAAAAACCTTCACAATTTCTGTTTTTGCAAATTATAAAAAGTTTTTTTTAAATGCACAATGAAAACTAATGGCCTGGTCTTTATAGTAGTTAGCTTGCCATGAAGTAGTTACGAAATGAATGTGTTTCTAAGAAAAAAATTATAGGTTTCTAAATGCTACAAGGATTAACCATATTCCAAAATACTATAAAATTATTTCTGTAAATTAATATGAGGGAAGTAAGTGATTAATACTTTTAACAGCTTTACTGAGCTACAAGTCACATACCATTGAGGAACCTTTACAGTAGTTGTAGTGTTTTATCACCAGACATCTTGAAAAGTGGAGTAGTTTGGGGGTGTGACAGAGAGTGGGCAGTGTGTGTCCAGGAGGTGTCCCCACTTATTTTGTGGAGGCAGGTGAAATTAAGCTCTTGCCTGTGCATTTCAGTTACACAGATCTCTCTTCCATATAAGGAGGCCCTTCCACCCTGCTCTCTGCTCACCACACTGTCTTTGCCTTCTCTGGTCTCTCCCAGTGGAGACGCAGGTCCTGCGTGCTTGGCAATGAGTGCGTCCTTGCTGACTTTTCTCAGCACCTCCTTGGTGGAGAGCTTCGTATTAGTCTTGTTTTTTTCCACTTAGTGAGATCCCAGGACAACCCCATATTCATGGTGTGTGTGCTCGTGTGTCTGTGCATATTGTGTGTTCATGTGTACACTTCATGTTTGTTGATGGTGGGGAACTAGAACTCAGGCCTGTGAGGCTTCGTCTTTTATTGCTGCTGTAATGGAATTATAATTTTAGTTTTTGTGTCAGCGCCCTGGCCCTTCTCCTTTGTATCTCATGCTTACCTTGGGCCTGTAAAGCCTGGCCATTCTCAGAAATAAGCACAAAACCTCCGTCCTGAGACTGCAGTGGGACTGTGCTGTCCGAGGCAGGAGCTGTCCTGACCCATGTGACACGTGGAGCGCCAGTGTGGATGTCCCATTGTGGGTGGTGTGCAGGGCAGAGCAGCCCAGCCCCTGGGTTCGACACTGGGCGGAGCTAGGTTTCCGGACTCTGTCTAAAGGTCTTTTCTGCTCTGCATTGACAACAGAGAGAATTAGAATTGCAGCGCCAGCGCCATGAGCACAAGATCAAGCAGCTTCAGAGAAAGATGAGGGAGCTGGAGGCCAGGGAGGCAGCACACCTGTCCCCGGAGTCGGAGCATCTCCAAGAGCAGCAGCAGGGTCTGGATTCCATTCGGCAGCAGCTGCTTTGTGCGGCAGGGATGCTGGCCAGCTTCATCAACCAGACCATCAACAGGTCAGTCCCGGAGAGCCAGCAAGTCCTATGTGCCCCTGCGCCTTTCACTGCGAACAGTTCTGAGCTTTAGGTGTGCCTGCAATTTTAGGTCCATGTTCTAATGAAACTGACTCGTATTTCTCATCCCACATGCTTGAATGAGTCACGGGCAGCACTCTCCTGATTTCTAATATGACAGAAAATCCTGGTTTCTTTTAGATCGGCTCACCCCACACCCCTTTATAATTATTCACCACCCGGAGGGCCCACGCCCGATGACAGCTCCCACCTGAGCCCATGGAACTGGGCAGAGCCAGTATCTGTTGTGTCTGCCTTATCTGAGGCTCTGGGGCTGCCATTCATGCTACCAAAATTTGTTTCATGGTTGACGAGCCACGACTGAGGTGTTTTGTTTGAGAACAGAACAGTTAATGTTGACATTTGCCCTTCTCTGTATGCACAGAAACCAAACAAACACAGTTCTCCTGTCTATAGTTGGGTTTAATTTATAGAGCACCAAAGATTTGTTTAGGACACTATTCTAGTAACAGACCAGATCCCGGCAGAAAGCAGCAAAAGGTGCAGAAGTGCTGAGGAAGCCCCAGTGGTCAGTGGCCGGAGGTTTTTGAGTTTTACAGACTGTCCACTTCAGGGTTGCACCATCACGAGAGGGGCTCCCAGCAGCCACCTTTGTGGACAGAACATGGCTTGATGAAATGCTTGGAAAGCATGCTACAAGTGGTCTATGTGGGCTTGCTCACAAGCTCATCTTTAGCACAGTGCCCTGTATGGTGTTGGCTGATAGTTGGTTGGAATCCATATGAACTTTTTAAATGTTTATTTTTATAGGACAGTTAATGATTGGACATCATCAAATGAGAAAGCAGTGACTTCTTTATTGCGGACGTTAGAGGACCTCAAGTCCCAGCTGAGCACATCTGGCTCTCCCCAGGTGAGAACCCAGCTCCTCCAGGTGAGAGACAGCTTCCATGGCCGCCTCCTCTGGCCACCTGGGGCCTGGTTTCTTTTTTATTGTGACTGGCTGTGCCTCCCTCATTGCCTCCTTCTTGTTTTTCAAGTTTGCAGTCTGGGTGAGTGAGCATGTGTCTCCTCCTGTGTCTGGGAGGGGCCAGGTGCTCACTTGCGCTTTCTCTGGTGCTCCCAGCCTGGTGGTCTGTCATGCTCCAGCCCAGCCTGCTCCTTGAGCATTTGTGTTGAGAGCCAGAGCAATCTGGGTCTCTAAGACTGCCTGGGGGAGCACTGCACTCCCCATCAGCTGCATCTGAAGCATTTAAAGTTGTTGTTAACAAATTTCTGATCAGTGTTCTCTGATGATTGTGAAATCTTGATCAGAAATTTCTGTTCAAGGTCATGTACCTTGGTTGCAGGTTCCCCAGCCCAAGTAGGGGCACTTTCGGGAGGCAAACAATTGATGTGTCTCTCTCATATCAATGTTTCTTCCCCCCCTTCTACTTTCTCTAGAAGTTAATGGAGAAAATACCCTCTGGTGAGAATTTTTTAAAAACACACAAATAGTGTCCATGCCTTTTAACAAATCCTGTGTATTTACTTTTGCTTCCTTCTTTTCAAGAAAAAAATGACAGCAGAGGTCCAGGTGCAGCTGGTGGATGTGTTGCTGAAAGAAAATGATTCTCTTACTAACGCTCTCAGCACTGTGACCCAGGAGAAGGCAGAGCTGTGCAGAGCAGCGTCCCGGCTGGAGAAGACTCTCAAGCATCACCTGCTGAAGGGCTGTGCGCTCAGTGTATGTCACTCACTCCTGCAGGGGTTCGGGGGTGAAGGGAGCGGGGCTTCCTTATGGCTGGCAGGCAGGCGGGGGCAGTGTCATTTCTTTATAGTTAGCTGCTCTGGGCTCTTTCCTTTCTAATGGCCAGAGAATCTTATTTAACATTTTAACGGATTATCTGCCTTGTTCACAGGGCAGACACATGCACACACACTTACCACAAGATGGTGTTTGATACATGTCAACAAACAAAAATTTTGACTTAACAATGTAATATATCCGATGAAATTAGAATTTTATTTGATTTGTAACTATAGAAAAGAATCAAAAATTTTCCTGATTTGTGTAGTTAATTTTTGGAATGCCTAATTTTTTTTTCTTTTCTATTTTAGTTGTTTTGTGTGTGTGTGTGTGTGTATGTGTGTGTGTGTGATTTTCTTCACTTTTTTGACAATGAAAAGTTCGTGCAAATTATTTTGTAATTTACATATGTTAAAATCTGCCCCATACTAGTGTGATGTCACCTGAGTTTTCACTTGTGCTCTGCTCCCTTCCCTATGGTTTTCTTTCCCTGGATGTCTTGTAAGTTGGAACTATTGTTTCTGAAGGCTCTTCACTTCTTTGTGGTCTGCCTGGGTGTTGATCTCAATAGCTTATTCTTCCTCATGGCCAAACTGCTTTTGAGGCATGGATGTGCCTCTAACCATTCACCTAGTGAAGAATATATGGGTTGTTTTGCAGTTTCTGACTGTTAAAAATAAATTTCCTGTAAACACTGTGTTCAGGGTTGTGTGTGGACATAAGTTTTGTTATCTGTATAAGGGCCCAGGGTGAGATTCCTGCGTCTTCCGGTGAGTTTTTGTTTACCTTCTATATTAACCATGCTATGGTCTTGTCCAGGATGGCTGCCCCAACTGCTTCTCTGGGACTTAACTCAGGAAATGTTTCAAGGTTCCTTGTTTAGGGCACCCCATTGTGGACTAAGGGCCTATGTGGACTAAAATGAAGTCAATAGAATGCTTTTATCTTTTATGAAAGTTAAAACAGAAACTAGGACATGAACATTCTTTTTTGTTGTTGTTGTTATTAATCCTCACTTGAGGATATTTTTCCATTGATCTTTTAGAGAGTGGAAGAGAGAGGGAAAGACAGAGAGAAGCACATGGATTGGTTGCCTCCTGTATGCATCATGACCAGTGCCTGGGCCAGGGAGGAACCTACAACTGAGGTACATGTCCCTGACCGGAATCAAACCTGGGACCCTTCAGTACACAGCCTAATGCTCTATCCACTGAGCCAAACTGGATATGGTGGAAATGAACATTCTTTTTTAAAAAAAGTATATTTTATTGATTTTTTACAGAGGAAGAGAGAGGGATAGAGAGTTAGAAACATCAATGAAAGAGAATAATCGATCAGCTGCCTTTTGCACACCCCCCACGGGGATGTGCCCGCAATCAAGGTACATGCCCTTGCCTGGAATAGAACCTGGGACCTTTCAGTCTGCAGGCCAACGCTCTATCCACTGAGCCAAACCGGTTTTGGTGGAAATGAACATTCTTGTTGAGAAAACCAAAGGTAGACAGAAAGCAAATGGTGGAGTATTCTCCTTCATGTCCAAGATGACATGTGTTCCTAGAGCGTCTTTTCTAGGAACCACCCAGCTGTGCTTTAGAACCAGGAAAACCACTGGTGTTCTCTGCGTTGTAGGGTATGTGGGACTCCCCTCAGACTTTCCACTCACAGGCCTGCCCTCCTCTTAGCCCTGCCCTGCAGTGGTGAGGTAGCATGACCACGCTGCCTTTGATTCCTCTTCCAACTGCTGGCCGGAGGCCCCTGACCATATGGCCCTGGGAGTTCTTTAAGTTCTCTTTTGCTTCGATGTCTGTTGTGGGTGGCCCTTTGTTCCCTTCACTGTGGACTCCGTCTTGTATTAGCATACTCTGGGGTGCCCATCCCTTGTGTACGTGGCTTCTGTGTGGGGTGCTTGCAGAGGTTTCCAGGCCTGTAATCTGATGCTACTATAGCAGAACTAGATGTTGTATCTTCCTTCCATTAGCATTTCTAGGACCAGAGAGTTTTCAATATGCTTAAAGCTTCGAATTTGGGATTATTTACAAATATTTACTTTTTTTAATGGAATCACACTTTAGTAAATGGCGCATAATAATTATCCCATAAGTGTTAATTAAGTGGTTAATAATGTCACATAACAACTTGAGCACCGCTGAAAAGATACGACAGGGAGATAGTGTTGTGGCCTATGTCCTAGCGTTGCGAACAGCTGTACCCAGCCTCCCAGGGCCCAGCTCTCCTCTGCCCAAGGCCGGCCTCTCCCTGCAGAGGTCCTGGGGGACAGCTGGGGAAGGAATGAAGTGTTTGGATGTGACCTTTCTGGAGTTGGGGTAGGGAGGGGTCAGTCTTCTCATGATGTTTTTATGGGAACAGCTCTGTAGGTGCACTTTCTGTGGTTGTTGCAGAGGTCAGACAGGAGGAGGGACAGGACCGTCCTGCAGAGCTCACCAGGACTTGCAGACCCAGGACTGTCGGCTCCAGCTTGCAGGGAGGAAGCAAACACCCGCAATGTCAAGGTAAGACCATGCCTGTGGCAGCACGGGGGCATCGAGGGGGGATGCAGCTCTTGGTTTGTTTTTAAGACTTTATATCTTTAGAGCAGTTTAGCTTCACAGCAGAGTTGAGGGGAAGGGGCAGAGAGTTCTCATATACCCCTTGCCCCACACACTCAGTCTTTCCCACTGTCAGTGTCCCCACTAGATGGTACATCTGTTAAAATCCATGAGACTGCATTGATAAGTCATCCTCGCCCACAGTCCACAGTTTACATTAGGCTCACCTAGTGGTGTGCATTCTCTGGGTCTGGACAAATGTGTAATGACATGTGTTCAGCATTACAGTATCATACAGATTAATTTCACTGCCTTAAACACCCTCTGTACTCTGCCTCTTCATCCTCCACTCTTTCACGGGATACTTTTAACTAGTAAAAATGGTTCTCGCCTTGGAGGTCCTCTGCCAGGCATCGTTGCCAGCAAGTGTGTGTGTTCACAGGAAGAGGACCACATGGTGGTTCGAGTGGCAAGTCATGACAAAGGAAGCTAAAGACAATGAACTTTCATTTAAAATTTGGCCTACTTTTGTGTAGACATCACGTTTCTGTGCTCGTGAGGAGGGGCAAAACGTATGATGTTTTAAGTCATTAGGTAAAGTCTCTGCAACCTGAAAAAATTCACTTGTCATCGTTTTTGACAATGTGGAACAAGCGATAGACTCTCTCCTGAAGGAGAAATTAGGATATGGGCACCAACACTTTGAGGAGTTCCCCCCACCGGCAACGTCCATAAACCCACAGTGAAACGCCCCACCAGGCCCCGGTTTGGACCTGACTTAGTGGTCAGATTCACGGTGCCTTCCAGCGGGCTGCTTTGATGCTGTGGAAAGGACTTGTGGTCTACACTTTGTCTAATAAACAAAATTGAACTTCAAACAGCAAGTTGTTTCCGATTACAGATGTGCTAGGCTGACTTGTGTAATGATTTGCTGAAGGAAAAGTGGTCTGGTTCTTTCTAAAGCAAACAGTGCCAACATGTTTTATAGATTTGTCAGCAAGACTGCTGTTCTCTGATTAAATTTTCCAATTTTTTTTTAGATGGAAAAATTGTACCTGCATTACTTGAGAGCAGAGAGCTTTAGGAAAGCTCTGATTTATCAAAAGAAGTATCTTTTACTTTTGATCGGTGGATTCCAGGACTCTGAACAAGAGACGCTCTCCATGATCGCTCACTTAGGAGTGTTTCCTTCCAAAGCAGATAGGAAGATCACCACATCCCGGCCTTTCACCCGGTTCCGAACAGCTGTCAGGGTGGTGATTGCAATTTCCAGGTAATAGAAGGCGTGTGCCACTGCTGTCTTCACAGCGGGAGGCACGTTTCAGTGGGCTTGGTCTCTGACACTCTACGAGTATATTCTCTTTCAAGATGAATTCTCTTAAGGAAAATACAGGTGACACTTGTCTTCAGGAAATCATCATGCACAAAACTTACTTTCTAAAAAGAAAAGATTTAAGGGTGCCTTTTTATAATAAAACAATGCCTTGCCCCTCAATGGGTTTCTTGCCAGGATTGCTTCTGATGACTGGCATGCCTGATTAAGTTTAAAACTGCATTCCAGTTCTTCACATTTGTTTCCTATATTTTAGTCAAAATGAATGTGTTACATAATAGGGGCCAAGAGCGTAAGAATACACCTGTGATCCACCCAGGGAGGTGGCCATTTGGCACAGGCACTCTCCAGTCTTTGCCTATGGATTGGAGAGGGGAGGAAGAGCCTACTTCAGGGTGTAAAGGGGCCCTCCATCTTCACCCTCCACTGTATGTCTGCTCAGCCCAGCTCTGTCCAACCCCCAGCCAGAGGTGTCGCTCACTTTCCCAGCACTGTGTGCACAGGTGTCATTGTTAGAGCAGAGATGTGACTCCCTAGTGTGATTGGGGATTTTGATCATTTCAAAATTAACAGTGATGAGATCCATTTTATTTTATTATTTTTAATTTTGCTGAATTTCTAAAAATGGCTATCCCACTAAGAACTGTGCAACTCTTTGTCTCCTGCAGAGGGGCCCTCTCCAGTCCATGCTGGTCTTTGTCTGTAAGACAGGCTGTTTGGTTCCCTTGGCTTTGTCCAGACTGTGCTACAGAATGGGTGGGAGTCCCACACAGGGTGGGGAGGGAGGCCTCCTCCAGCCTCAGGGCACTTAGTGCCCTCACCTCTGAGTTCTAACCACAGCCATGCCAGGTAGCGGGTTAGACACTGGATGGAGGCAGGTAAACAGATCCAAACCCCGCCTCCAGCTTTCCTGTCCAGGAGGGAGGATCATCTAAGTGCAACAGCATTTTTTTTTTTTTTTTAATCCTCACCCGAGGATTGATTTTAGAGAGAAGAGAAGGGAGAGAGAGAGGGATTGAGAGAGAACATCGATAAGTTGTCTTCCCTATGTGCCACAACTAAGGATCCAACCTGCCACCTAGGCGTGTGTCTTGACAGGGCCTCCAATCTGCATCCTTTCAGTTTAGAGGACATTGCACCAACCTCTGAAGAACACTGGCCAGGGCGAGCAGCAGCATTTTTAATGCCCACACTACTGTCCTCCAGTCACCCAGCACCCCACCCACTGGCTTGGGACCTTGGTAGTGGAAGGAGCAGGTGTTGCAGATTGATTTTGAACTGGAGTTTGGGAGACCCCAAGCTGGGTATCTTTGAGTGGGCAGGGCTAGGACAGGGCAGGACCTTCACTGGGGCTGGGTGGGACTGGGAGTGGGTGGGGAAGGAGCCCTGTGCACAGGATTGGAGGTAGCTACCCTGTCGATGTGTAGTATCTGCTGCCTTGGGGAAGTTGGCTGCTAAAACCCTTTTAGCTGTTGGTCACATCTGGATTTTCATTGCTTTTGTCACTGCTGTTATGCTCTAGTTTCCAGTGTTTTGTATCTTTTTTTGTAGATTACGTTTTTTGGTTAAGAAATGGCAAGAAGTAGATCGGAAAGGAGCTTTGGCGCAAAGCAGAGCCCCTCACTCAGGTGAGTCTGCAGGGACTCCTTAACCTCACCTTTGCAAACTTGTCTTCCACTTGCTGTAACATTTCATTAATAACTGATCATTTTCTGGGCTTGATGGGGATGTAATGAAACACAGTAATAAATGGGTAAATTCAGTCAGTGCAGCTGGCAGAGGCAAAGTGGTTTTGAAGGAAAGTAGTGTTTATGTTCATATAGTTAATATTAATGAGTAAAAGTGGGTCAGAGGAGAATAATGATTAAGAAATATAGAAGTGATAAATATGTTGACTAATAACTTATCTTTTTAAACATGTATTTATTGATTTGAAGAAGGAGAGAGGCTGAAACTAGTTTGGCTCAGTGGATAGAACGTTGGCCTGCAGACTGAAAGGTCCCAGGTTCGATTCTGGTCAAGGGCATGTAGCTTGGTTGTGGGCACATCCCCAGTAGGGGGTGTGCAAGATGCAGATGATCAATGTTTCTCTCTCATTGATGTTTCTAACTCTCTATCCCTCTCTCTTCCTCTCTGTAAAAAAAAAAAAAAAAATCAATAAAATATATATATATTTTTAAAAACAGGGTGAGGGATAGAGAGAGAGAAACATCAATGAGAGGCATCATTGATCAGCTGCCTCTTGCCCACTTTCTGGGATGGAGCCCGCAACCTGGGCATTTGCCCCGATCAGGAATTGAACTGGTGATCTCTTGGTTCATGGGTTGACATTCAACCACTGAGCCACCCCAGCTGGACCTAATTACTTATCCTATCTAATAAAAGAGTAATATGCAAATTGACCATCCCTCCAATGCACAAGATGACTGCCCCCATGTGGACACAAGATGGCCAGCAGGGGAGGGCAGTTGGGGAGGCTCAGGCCTGCAAGGGAGGGAAGTTGGGGGTGACTAGGGTGGCAGAGGAGGAAAGTTGGGGGCGACCAGGCCTGCAGGGAAGAGTAGTTGGGGGGGGGGGACCCAGGATTGAAAGGGAGAGCAGTTGTGGGGGACCAGGCCTGAAGGGGAGGGCAGTTAAAGGTGACCAGGCCAGCAGGGGAGGGCAGTTAGGGGCAAACAGGCTGGCAAGAGAGCACTTAGGCATCAATCAGGCTGGCATGGGAGTGGTTAGGGGGTGATCAGGCTGGCAGGCAGAAGTGGTTAGGGGCAATCAGGAAGGCAGGTAGGTGAGTAGTTGGGAGCCAGCAGTCCTGGATTGTGAAAGGGATCTCCAAGTGCCTGTTTAGGCCCAATCCTACTGGGATTGACCCTAAATGGTCAGTAGGACATCCTTTGAGGGGTCCCAGATTGAAGAGGGTTCAGTATGCAAATTATCCCCATGGGCGTTCTACCGGGAGATCAGGAATTCAATCACTTGCTATGACATGCACTGACCACCAGGGGGGATGGCGTGGAATGAAGGGAGACCCCGGCCAGCCACAGCTAGAAGGCCTCAATCAGCCCTGATCACCAGCCAGGCCAAGGGACCCTACCCATGCATGAATTTCATGCACTGGGCCTCTAGTTTTGAATGAAAAGGTCACTTTTCTTCTCTGAAATGGAGTTCTTCAGACTGCTGCATCTTTGCTCTGAGACACAGGCTTACTTTCTCAGTTAGGTCTTGTGTTTAAGGTTCTCTGCTGTTGCCCCCAGTCTGAAGGATGCACACTGGCCACCAAGTGCAGGCCTTTGACAGGTCACTGCCCTGGGGAAACATCGGCGGACAGCCTCCTCCCCCGCAGCACAGGGATGTGCCACTTGGAGGGGTGGCGGAAATTGGTGCCGGTTAGCTCTGATTTTCACCTGTCAGTCGTTAACTTCTTGAAATCAAAATGCTGTTCAGCCTTCAGAAAAGTTTGCCCCTCTCCAAGGCTGGTATTCTCCAGGCTTTCTGCCCCTGCCTCCTGCGCCCACTCCTCACTTGAGTGGAGGAGAGCCCCCACCCCAAGCTCCCCATTGCCCAGTAACCTCCATCAGGCACTGAGCACCTTTCCAGGGTGCTGCTCATATGGATGCCAGGGGTCAGGCTACCAGGTGGTCAACACTTAGATTTCTTCCAGAGCTTCTTAAAATATGATTTTTATAAGTTGGGTACTCTAAAAATGTTTTGAAATTGCCATGCAAACTCTAAAAATGTTTTGAAATTGCCATGCAAACTCTTAAAGGTTATGTATTTTAAATTTTGGTAGATGGGCTTTCCTACTAAAATGCACTTGTCATTTTTCTAAATCCTTTTGTTGTTGAATAATTCTGGGAGAAGGATTCCTGGTGTCACGGCAACAGCTGATTCCACCAGAAACCACTGAATCCCTGCCGGAAACCAGCCAATCCCCACCCGAAACAAGGGAATCCCCACCAACCCGGGACGTGTCTTTCAGCCACACCAGGGACTCTGTGCCAAAAGCCTCCCCACGCAGGAGGGAAAGGTGAGGTGTGGTGCTTTCAGACTGTTCTCTCATTGTAAGGGTTAGGCCAGACCTAACCATCAGTAGAAGCCCCATGTGCAGAGACAAGTGGCCATGCATGGCAGGGTCTTTGGGCAGATTATGTGGGTACCCAGGGGTGTGCGTGTGTGCATGCGTGTGTGTGTGTGTGTGTGTGTGTGTGTAAGGGAGTTACATGTACCTGGGAAACCCCCCTACACACACATACTCGCACACGTACACATGCAAGGCCTTGGTTGGCTTAACTCAATCTTTTTCCTGTAGAATTTGGGTTTATTGCACCCATAATGTACTTTTATAGTTATTACTCAGGTGACAATTGGGATGTTACAGTGACAATGTTAAAGATCAGTTATTTGGGAAAAAACCTTTTCAATTTTATAGAATGTAATTTAGTTTAAAATTAAAGTGAAAAGGTTTCCCTGACAGGAGAAACAATACACAAAAACGTAAGACACCACTGTGCATCTAATTCTGATCACCTCTGCTAACCATGCCCCACCAGTGTATGTGGTTCCTCTAAGAAACGTATTTTGAAAGTTTGCCTTTAGGTGGGCCCCAGAGCAAGACTGGGAGTGCACCACTGTGAGTCCCTGAGGGCCTGGGGACCTCCCCCCTCATTTTTTCCCCCAGGGAGGGCTGCCTGGGTTAGTAATATTTACTGAGAGAATAAATGGTGGCCAAGGCTGCTTCTGCATGGATGACAAGGATAAGACAGACATGTGCCTCCCCTGAAGAGTATGCTAGGAGTGGCACATAGAGCTCCCTGGTCCCAGCAGGAGGCTAGGAAGAAGGGCAGCTGACATACCCATATTGACACAAAGATGGGTCTGAGGGATTCGGATACATATCTATGAAGATTTAGTGAATAAAATAATATGCGGTAGCTTTTCCTCATTGTAGCTCTGAGACATTATATAGAAGTTTGTTTTTAAAGCCCTATGTACCAGTTTTTAGAAGTCCCTTTTTCTTTTGCACCAAAGAAAAGATACAAAGGAAATAGCCATCTAGTTTACCTCATTTCCCACGTGTCCAGTCACAGGACCCAGCGCCACTTCTTATCTATGTGCTTACTGCATTCACCATCCTATTGTGATCAACTCTTGTTTTGTTTGTTTGTCTGAAGGTCCAATCCATCTCCAAATTCAAGGTCAGAAAGATCCCTGACTGCTTCTCAAGATCAGGAACATTCTTTGACAGAATATATTCATCATTTAGAAATGATCCAGCAAAGACTAGTGGGGCTACCACCAGGTAAAAGTCCTTCTCTGTTTATTTTTTATAAGGTAACTGTACCCTAAGAATGTAAAACAATGTGAGGAAGGTTATTAGCATTCAGCTTAGTAATTGTTGGTTTTAGTCCTAATAATAAGCTGTCATTAATAGTCTCAGAAGAATGACTATAAGTGAACATTGTATTTAATCAAGAAGTGTCCAAATCAGTTTGACTTAATCACTACTAACTGGGCCTTGTGATCCTCCCTCTTACACTTCTAGAAAACGCATAGATTGTTTCACTGGGTATACTTTTTCCAGTGTTTTTTTAATCATTGTAATTTAAACCACTATATATTTGAATTATTCATATTTTTACCAAAAATAAGATATTAATTCAGCGTTCTTGTTTCAGAATTGTTCTCAAAAGACATGTGAAGCCTTCTAACAAATTGCTACATCATTTTTATTTTTATTTAGATTCCTCCTCAAAGAGATCCTGCCGTCAGAAGAATAAACAATGAATAAAGTCCTTGTGGCTCTTACCAGTGGCAGTTCTGCTTGAGGAAAAGAATCTTTTTTTTTCCTTTTTCTAAGGAAAGCTGTGGTGTGGTGTGGCATGGCATACTGAGCAGTGCCAGTCTCCTCACATGCCTGAGATGCCAGCCTCAGAGTGCCATTAATTAAGTGTTCTCACTTTTGTGCATTGCTACAAAGCCAAATGGAATATTTTTTATGTAATTTCAATAGCTTTTAGCTCCTTACCTTCATGCAGTAACGTGTGTGCTCATGAGCGACGGCACCGGTCCGTTTCTTTGCATGTTGGCAGGGCCACCCTACCTGCCTCCAGAAAGGGTAAGCAGAGAATGGCTCCCTGGTGTTTTATTTTCTTAAAGTGTACAGATAGAAACTTGGTTTTAAAAATAAAAGTACAAAAGAACAACAAAAAAGAGAATATAATTAAAATACTATTTTATTTGTGCATAGCCCTTGCGTTGTTTTTTAGTTTTACCCCGTTTGCTTTTATTACTGAGGGGGTGGAAAAACAAAAAACATAGACTTAGAATTTATGTTAAATTGCTTTAAGTCAGAAATTTTCAATGGAACTCAAAGTACTCTTCACCCAGTAAGATACCTGCCTGTTGCTTCATCTTACTTGGTTTCTCATTTACTTCTGTACGAGGCAGCTACTCTGTACTACTTCTCATGACTGTGATCTTTTTACCTTTTACTGATGCTCACTTGTACCGTGTGAAATCCAGCCAATTATCCTTTATCCAGAAATCTACACAGGTATATTTACAAGCATCTCAGGGAGTTTTTAGTACCTTTGAACATGACATTTATTCTGCTGGGCTTAGATTTTAATACAAAACCTTTCTCTAGCCCTGGCTGGTTTGGTTCAGCCTGCAGACTGAAGAGTCCTGGGTTCTATTCCAAAGGCCCTGGTTATGGGCTTGATCCCCAGTAGGGGGCATACAGGAGACAACCAATCAATGATTCTCTCTCATTGTTGATGTATCTTTCTCTTTCCCTTCCTCTCTAAAATCAATAAAAATATATCTAAAATTTTTTCCCCCTAAATCACACTATTTTGGTGATAGTACAGAGTGGCAGTCTGTAACACTGGTCCATGTCTGCATTTTCTGTTATATTAGCTGACAGTGCTAGAAGATCACTGTTTTTATATTATGGTTAATCCTCATCCGAGGATATTGTTTAGAGAGAGTAGAAGGAAGGAGAGAGACAGAAGCATCTAAGTGAGAGAGATACATCGATTGGTTACCTCCCCTGTATGCTGGGGATCAAGCATACAGCTGAGTTATGTGCCCTTGACCAGAATTGAATCCACGATCCTTCAGTCAGTGGACTGATGTTCTATCTACTGAGTCAAACTGCCTAGGGCTAAGCTTACTGTTTAGTTTAGAACCTTCCCACCTTCCCTCCTGAGTTCTTGTACCTGATTTGCTAAAGCTGAAATCCTTGCAACAGTTGGCAGCTTGGGTAGAGAAGACAGGCTGAGTTGAACTGGAAACACACAGGCAGGTGGCCAGCATAGCCACCCCTGGACTACTAAGCATTTGTTCTCACCCAAATTTATTTGCCAGAATGTAATGAATTGCACCTGCCCGATGTGAGGCAAACACTCTTCACCCTCTCTCCAAGGCCTCCCGGATGTCCTATCTCAATGGTGCAAACTACTCCTTCAGGACTGATTTGTACAATTCATACACCCCAGCTTGTCATACAAAATAGGCAACTGAAGGGGGGTGTGCAAGGCAGGAATTAAAGTAAAAAGTGCTCCGTCCCTGCTTCCATAAGTGAGCATAAGGCTCCATTTGGTGTTCATCACCTTCTCCTTCCATCACCTGGTCTTTGTTTCTGACTCGCAAGGAGCAAACACATTGGCTGGGTGGGTGACCTAAACTTTTTCTTTCTGAAAGATTTGAAACCTTAATCTTGTTTTTGGAGAACTTTCTATTTTACAACTGAATGAAGTAAGCACCAAGAAGTGCCCATGCAACAGGTTACTGGTACAGATTTTCCTATCCTCATGGAGTGCCAGCCACCCAATTTCCCCTCGGTAATTGGGATCCCCTGCACCAACCAGTACAGTAACCCTGTAGTTACTTGCTGGTTCAGATGAGTCTCACTTGTTTAAAAAAACAATTATATTTTAGGATAGCAGAGTCAAAGTCATAGGATGGGAAGCAAAAATTCCTTTAAAAAGGTCCATTCTACCCTTTGGATTTCCAGGCTGATATACTGTGGCCATTGTGGGAGAAATGGCACTACAAGTAGGTAGGCTTTCCACTATCCATTAGGTGTGCTCCTTCTGGCTTATAGTGATCAGACAGCACCCAGTACATGGTGACAGTTTGAGTTGTATAGTACTTGGTTTCCCATGGGTAGGAGTTTGGTCTGCCAGGACTGAGCAGTAGGTTTCTCAAATGGTGAATGAATTAGAAGTCAAGGCTTTGTGTTAAGGCCCTGGAAGTCTGCCTTAATGGGGCTTTATAGTGAGGCACCAGCCATTATTCTTAATTGCAAAGGCACTTTAAGCATCATTGAAACTTACTGTCCAGATCTTACTTGAAGCTAACAGCCTATGACTTCCTCAGTAAATAGACTGGAGTAGCACCCCCAAATATGGTTGTATACAAAAACCCAAACAATCTAAGCCTTGTGCTTAGTTGTAGGCAGTGTAATGTGTAGCTACTTGTCTTTTATTTTATGGAAGGGATACTGTGATATCCCACAGATGGCTCAACCCCTATAAACTTTGCCAAAATGTCAGGCCCCTGATTTTTCATGGATTTCTCTTACCATCCAGCACTCATCTTGCTAAGGCTTAAGGTTACTTACCATTTCCTGCTCACTAGGACCAGTTACTATGTCTATAAAGTAATGGACCAAAATGATATTACAATGTCTAAACAAAAGCCCTAAGATAAGGTAGTGAAAGTATAATCCTGTCTCTGATATCTGAAATTTTATTAATCACCTTTCCTAATTGGTACTGAGAAAAACGTGATAAGGGAACCTGAATAGAAACCTCTTATGATTGCATGTGGGATGGACACTGTTGCTTATGGACCCATATCCAGTACGAGGTCTGCTGTGGGAGGAGATAGGTAGCCTATACAACAAGTCATTAACGATGTAAACAGCACTCCATTGAAAACTGAGACAGTATGTCTTCATTCAGCCTGCTGTAACAAAATACCACAAACCTTGGGTGCTGTAAACGACAGAAATTTATTTTTCGCAGTTCTGGGGGCTGGAAGGGTTTTGGTGAGGTCCCTTTTTTGGGTTGCAAACTATATTCATATGGAGAAGAGAGGGTAAGCAAGTTCTCTCATGACTCTTAGATGGGCACAGACCTCATCTAATCCCCATTAACCTCCCAAAGCTCCTACCTTCTAACACCATTACACTGGGGGATAGGATTTCAGCATATGAATTGGGGAGTGAGGTTGGGGAGTTAGGTGCACACGGATATTCGGTCCATAACAAGTGTATTCAAAACTGGGCCTGAACAAATCCAAGAGGCACAAGTAAATGACCAAAGTGAGTGGTCTTCATAGTCCACATCTGTGGTCTCACGGGAAGTTCCCAATGACCAGTTGACAACAGAGGAAAACATGGGTTTGTTCTGCAGAGGGCTCTGCATTGTATGCTGGCATCACCCAGAAGTAGACAGCTGCTGCACTACAACCCAGCTTATGGTGGATTCTGGAAATTTTCCACTTGGCAAACCTTTGGATGGTATGTCTGGTGGTCCATTTTATGTGGAAAAAGTTGACCTGAGTTACTAATCTATAAGCATTCATGTACAATGGGTAATCAATGTCCAGCTGATTGATAGGTTGACAGAGGAAAGATTTGAAAGATTGGAATCAAGGAAGTCTACAGCACAGGTATGTAAACAGACCTCTGCCTACCAGAGGACATCCACTGTGCAAAATGGAATCTGGTAGATAAGATGATATCTGTGGATGTCACTCAACCTCTTTAGCCAACATGGTGCTTTCTGAACAAACCTAGAAAGTGGCCAGTGTCATAAAGGAGTCTTAACATTGGTTCAGCAGTATAAACTTCCTTTCACCAAGGCTTCCCTGGCTTCTGACACGTCTGTGACTAAATTGCCAACAGTAGAGGCCAGTGCTGAGACGTTGATGTGGTGACCTGGGTCCTTCTGTTATAAAGGAGTAATGATTTCTTCTCCCCATATTCCAAGTGTGAATTTGGCTTCCCTGTCCACAGTGCATCTGCCAAAACCACCATCCATGGACTTAGAATGTCTTCTTTGCTGTAGCTCTGCACAACATTGCTTTTTAGCAGTGGGCATATGTTAAAGCAGTGAAATTGCAGGAATGAGCTCACACTAGTGGAATTAAGTGGTATTAGCACACGTTGGAAGATGTCCTGGAAGGGATATGATTGCTGGTTGACCTTGTTTTTGTTTTTTAAATGTATTTTTATTGATTTCAGAGAGGAAGAGAGAGGGGGATAGAAATCGAAACAGTGATGAGAGAGAATCATTGGTCGGCTGCCTCCTACAGGCCCCCACTAGGGATCAAGTGCAACCAGGCACATTCCCTGCCCAGGGATCCAACTGTGACCTCCTGGTTAATAGGTTGACAGTCACTGAGGAGCGCCAGCTGGACATTTTTAAATTATTATTATTGATTTTTATAGAGAGAGCAAGTGGGAGAGAGAATCAAATTTTTGTTGTTGTCCCACTTAGTTATGCATTCATTGGTTGATTCTTGTATGTGCCCTGACCAGGTATCAAACCTGCGACCTTGGCGTTTCAGGATGACACTCTAACCAACAGGGTTATCTGGCCAGGGCCCTAAGTTCCCTTGTTTATTAAACCTGCCACCTTCCAGTCTGGAGTAGTGTGCCTCTTTCTTCCATCCCACCTTGCCCTCTATGTACAGAAGCCCATTTATGAACCAACATCATATATCTCATCAGCTGGAACTAACTGCCCTGACAAAAGAGTGGAGTGGCCAGCTGAAGGCTCTCTTCAGCACCAGCTTGGAAGTCACACCTTACAAGTTTGAGGTAATGTCTCAAATTGGTGTATGCTTTAATTCAGGAGCACATATGCCATACTATCTCCCTTACAGCCAAACTGAGGGGTCTGGGGATCCAGAGGCCAACCCCCCCACGCCCTTCCCCCCCGCACCCACAGCAGCAACAAGGACAATGAGAGCAAAAAGCAACAGCAGCATAGGGGCTGTCTGCCTAGCTCTTCCCCAACACACCCAGAAGATAGTGGTTGCCATAATCAAGGGCAGTGGTGATGGATATCAGCTCAGTGAGGTGTTGATCCAGTTGCCCCAGTACTGTGAGCTCATTCTTAGTCACAAGAACCACAGCCTCGACAGCCTGTGTCAAAACACAGACCTTCAACCTGGAGGGCTCTCTGACCTATGAAGACTCCAGTGTTCTGCATCATCTTCGCCAGTGTATGGCAGAAAACGATAACGGGAGGAGCGAGGAGGAAGGCTTGGATCTGAGTCCTGCTTGGTCAAGTAAAGATCAAGCTCAGCCAGGAGGCACAGGATTGGCTGAAGGGGACCACTGGCAGCTGAGCTGAAGGTCCTGGGCCAAGCCAGTGGTGAGCGACATTGAGGAGTAAGAGGACAGCTCAGGAAGTGTCAGGAAGACTGAGCTGGTCTTTCCAGAACCGAGACAGCATCACCCTTAACAGCAACAGGCAGCCGCAGCAGTCATTTCAGACGGGGTAAAACTGTTTAAATGAAGATTATCCATATTTATATGGCAGAGAACATGTAGGACTATTTGTGTCTTGCCCTGTTCTGAAACCAGTAGCATTTGTAACACTATTAACTGTTTAAAACAAGAAAAAATAACTGAGTTGGGGAAACACGTAACACCTGTTTTCCTTTTTTAATAGGAACTCTTTTAAAAAATATATATTTTATTGATTTTTTTTACGGAAAGGAAGGGAGAGGGATAGAGAGTTAGAAACATGGAAATGAGCCTGTAACCAAGGTACATGCCCTTGACCGGAATCGAACCTGGGACTCTTCAATCCGCAGGCTGACACTCTATCCACTGAGCCAAACCAGTCAGGGCTGTTTTTCTTTTCCTTCTTGGCAGTACTGTTGTGACTGCAGTTTAGAGTCACTGTAGTTAAAACCAAGAACAAAACAAAAATAATAGCAAAAATGTGGCAGACTCACTACAGGTGCAAGCTGGATTTTCTAGTGTCTTAATCACAATTGAGTAAATGAAGGTCAAGACCTCCCACGTGGATCATCTGGGTTCCACACATATTCTTCCCCATGTGAATGCATGTAATAGCAGCCCGACCTTCTCCACTCCTAAGACACGGCTTCTCCCTGTTCCTGCTAGTTCCTAGATACAAGGACTCCAAGGTTCCCAGACATCATCCATACTTTATAATCTAATGGAATAAGTTCTTGTGTCCCTGGTGAGTGTCCCTTTTGGGGACCATAACTCTAGCCTGGCAGAGTCTAAACTTGGGAGGACAGCAAGCACAACGTTCCCAGGGGATTCTTAGGAATGATGATAAGTGGGGCCACTCCTGTTTCCACCCTTGGGTTTTAGACTCATGTATCCTCCCTCTTGGGAGCAGTGCCATAGAAAGGTCTTGAATGGCATCCCATCTTCAGAGTGTGACCTCTAACTTGTGCCTTAGCCGGCTGACCCAGTGCTGTCAGGAAGTGGTTCTCATGATCCCTGCACTTCCTTTACTAAGTGAATCCCCTGTTGTGATGCCATCTGGGATCCTGTGTCAGTGAAACAAGTACTCCTGAAGCCCTTACTAGTGACACCTGTGAGCAGAAAAGGCAAACATATATAGAATATGAACCTATTCCTGTAGGAAAGAACTGTTGGCTCGTCCAGGATGAAAGAGTTCCAACATAGTAAACTTGGTTGGGCTTCTTGATGAAAAGGGCCATTTTGGAAGCTCAGCGTTGGTCTTTTTGCTGGCAGGTTAGACATCCAGTGGCTGCTAGGAGCTAAATCAGCTTTGGTCAGAGAATCTACCCTGTTGGGCACATGAATGGCCTCCAACTCCATCACCTTGGCCATTTTGTCCTTGTACCCAGTACTGGGTTTGCCAGTGAGATGCTGTCCATTGTCCACTGTGAGTCATTCCATTTGTTTTTTAAATACTTTCATGGATGCTCTGTGGTGGGCATTAGCATTAGCACTTTATACAAAGATCATCCCATTTGGTACCTATTCCAGTATATTGACCCACAAATTTTTACCATAGGTCTCCTTGTCTCCAACTTCCAATTATTTTTCTCCAGATCCTTAACCAGTCACCCAGGCCACACAACACTGTTCATGAATCCATATATAGCTCCCCCTTGGGCCACTTCTTACACAAAAAAATGAATGATTAGGAGCTCTGTTGGATGGCTATGCCCTTACCAGTATCTTTCAAGGCTACCTAAGTGAGGCTGTAATGTACAATAGCTGCTGTCCAGATTCCTTTTAAACTCGCATATCAAGCCAGGCCATCTATGAACCCAGCTTGTTTTCCTCTTCTGTCAACTAACTGGTCATAAGTCTCCCCCATGTGGTCATAGGTATGAAATGACAGAGAAGGCTCTCATACAACAGCAGTGGATGCCATCTGGATCTAGGATACCTATTCTGCACTCACCTGTGACCGCTGTACATTTTCATGCTCAGACTTGAATACTTCCATCCTATGATGGATTAATGCTGGGACCAACCAACCAACCTTATGATGTGAGTTGGACAGAACCCTTCTCATAATGAGTGGTTTTAGCTGCATGGTTATTTGGTGTCTCCAGTTCAGGTGTTCCATCTCTCTCTATTGGAACACAGTAGCACACCAGGATACTCTCCCCACCCTGTGCACCCCGCCCCTAAAGACACACAATTCTCTGCTCCCAGTGGCATGGCAGAACCTGAGCATCCCACATTTGGTACATGCCGGAAACACCACATTGCATTGTTCCCTATCACCAATAACTAATACCACCTGCTAGACCATATAGTTCAGGCAGGAGAGCTACTTGCATCACAGCTTTTACCTATTACAGAAGCTTCCTGTTCTGAGCTCTTATCAAAGCTGCAGTCTTCCAAATCACTCAATATTTGGTCCAGAGCAGTATTTCTAAGAGTATGCTGCTTCCAGAACCTAAAGTCCCCACAGTGTCCTGCTTTCTGAATGGTTGAAGGTGCAAGTTGCAATACTTGTCTTTTATTTTTGGAAAGGATGCCCAAAGGCACTACTAACTACTGGACCCCTAAAAATGTTATGGATGTAACTGGTCCCTAAATTTCGAGAGGGTTTACCTACATAATGTTATTAATGTAATGGAACAACGTAACATTATCCAGGATGTCTAAGTGGTCTTGATGTCTTTGGACTATGCAAGGTAACACAGCTTTCAGGCAAAACTGTATCTTTTTTATACCTAAATATGAAATATTTTTGATCTTCTGATAGGGACAGAAAAGAATACACTCATCAAATCAATAGCCACCTACCACATCCAGCAGAGGCTGCTCTCAGAACTACAACTTAGTTTAGTTTGCAGTAGTATTATCTGATAGATCCTCCCTTCCCTCAGTTGATGGACAGATGTAAATCCCACTTGAGGCCAGACATTCCTGAGCTCTGAACCATCAATCAGCACCTGCCAAATACCCTAAACCCCCATTCTTAAGTCCCTAGGTCTCTAATCAATCAGTGTGTGTGAGTGCCCTAAGCCCCGCCCCCTATCCTTAAAGGTGCTTGTAAGCCCCTCGCTCGCTCTCTTCCGCACCTCTCCGTGGAAGCAGCCGGCAGGGGTACCCTTCCCTCCAATAAAACCTGTGTCCTGCCATCCCAATCTCCGGTCTACCTTCTCTATTTAATCTATCATTATCCTGTTATCTTCCAGCATCCTTCCTATTTCTTCAGGGGTCATGCTAGTGAATTAGATTTTGGGGACTACCACTTTGCATCCTTTGGATCTTAAAAGTGGCATCAATTCTCTGCCATCTGGATGTGATGATCTTGGTAGGTATGGGATTAGTTTCAAAGGGTGCTGCGTTGCCTTTCCTATTGTGATTGCTCTCTAAACCTACAGGTCAGGGACCCAGTGTGAGAGGAATGTTAAGTGCCAAGAATGTCAATGTCAATTATTCAGTTAGGGATCACCCAACGAGCCCACCCTTGCATATGCAGACACACTTTCAGTGTGTGTGCGAGGACCAGCTCCTTCAGGATTCTATGGGCCTGTTTAGGGTCTGGAGGAAAACAGAAGTTGGGGACGAGATCTGTAGTAGATATGTGTAGGTCAGCTATCCTCGCACTTCCCAAAGTCACCCCAGGATCTGAATGGCTACCGTAGCTCCTGCGTGGTCAGTATCA
This sequence comes from Pipistrellus hanaki, assembly GCF_964339955.1. Lineage (NCBI taxonomy): Eukaryota > Metazoa > Chordata > Mammalia > Chiroptera > Vespertilionidae > Pipistrellus > Pipistrellus hanaki. The sequence continues at coordinate 8,428,965 of NC_140504.1, forward strand.
AAGGCTGCTTTGAAAAGCAATGAGTTTCATCAAACCCTGGGGAAAACGCCTGGCCTCACCTCCGCGATTACCCCTGCAGCAATGCGGCGCCAGGACGGTCACTGTGCCCAGGGTGTCCCAGCGGGCTCCGGGAACCAGAGAAGCCCCGGCAGGGCAGCCACCGTGGTGGGCAGGCTCCCCTGGCCCCAGGACCAGGTGTGGAGGCCACTGCAGCCTCGCCCCGAGGGGCTTCCCGCGCCCAGAGAACTCAGATCCAAAGGAGACTTAGACCCCGCGCAGAGCCTACCGGGAGTAACGCTCTCCCGCTTCTCCCAATGGGAGCTCGGAGCGACCTCGCCGCGTCCTCGGGACCAATGGGAGAGAGCCATCGGTGTTGCTGGGCGGGCCCGGGACGCCCAGTCCCGCCCACGACCGGATGCGCACGCGCGCTCCCCCATCCCGCCCTTCCCGTCGCGCACGCGCACTCGGCGTAGGTACCTCGGAGCTGTCGGGGGCGCGCGGGGCGGCGGCCGCGCTGGAGGTGCTGCCAGCGATCGTGCCCGCGCCCGCGCCCGCGCCCGCAGCGGTGCGGAGCCGCTCGGGCCGCGCCCCTGCCCTGCCGTCCGCGCTGCCCTCCGGGCCGATGCGGGTCGCTGGGCTGCGGGGAGCGACGTAGCCGCCGCCTGCGCCGCCGCTCGGACCCCGGCCCGACCCTGATCCCGGACCTGCCCGGGCTCGAGCTCGCCTGGCGGTCGCGGGGCGCGTCCCTAGCAGGCGAGGGGGCCATGGCCGACCGCGGGTGCCCGCTGCAGCCCGTGCCCCTGCCCGCTGAGGTGCGGGAGAGCCTGGCCGAACTGGAGCTGGAGCTGTCGGAAGGTGAGCGGCCCTGCCGCGGGGTACCGCCCGGCTCTCCCCTCCGATCCGGGACCCCGCCATGCTCCTCACACCCGGGCACCGTGCCCCGACCCGGGACCCCCGCCATGCTCCTCACCCCGACCCGGGACCCTCCCCCCCCCATGCTCCACACCCCGACACCCTGCCCCGCCCCTCACCCCGACCCGGGACCCCCTCACCCCCATGCTCCTCACACCGGACACCCTGCCCCGCCCCTCACTCCGACCCGGGACCCCCGCCATGCTCCTCACACCCCGACACCCTGCCCCGCCCCTCACCTCGGACCCGGGACCCCGCCATGCTCCTCACACCCGGGCACCCTGCCCCGCCCCTCACCCCGGACCCCCGCCTCGCCCGGCCCGCCGTCACCCGGGGAGCTTGCCGGTCCCTCACACCGGGATCTTAGGATCCCCGGGGCCTCCCGGTTTCTCGCAGCCGGAGCCCGGACCTCGGGGTGCCCGGCGGGCTGCCGGGGTGGGTGGCTGACCTCCGGCGCGTGGGCCGGGACCGGTGCCGCGGGCGGTGGCTGTCCCCGCCGAGGCCGCGCGTCCGGGCTTCTCGGCGGGCGCGCTGCACCCGGGCAGCTGCCGCCTCGTGGGAGCCCGCTCCCGCCGGGTGCCTCAGTTTCCTCCGCCGCACAACCGGCTTAGGCAGCATCTCCCTCTGTGGAGGCACTCACAACCAGGTTGTTAGCCCGTTAATAGAATTTTTAGAAATTTAAAAGAAAAGTTCCATAAGTGGGTGTTGTTTTTTTTTTGCTTATTGAAAAATAGACCGGAGTGATTCCGCTTCAGTGGCGCTGGATGGCATTATCCTTCTGGAGGTTATTGCTCCCCAGACCTGTGTCCTGATGTTCTGTTTGATGTCATTGCTTAAAGAAAAGCATCTAATGTCTGAGTTTGTTTCTGAAACTTAAGTGCATTTTCAGTTTTTAGAATCCATAAAAGTTCACAGCCTTAATATTCTTACACTAGGTTTCAGGGTGATCTGTTTCGCAGTGGTTGGGGCAGGGACTTCTTACTACCAGGTAATAAATATGCACTGGCTTTACTAACTCATTTAGTCCTGCCAGCCTTAGGGAGGGCGGTGCTATTGTTATCTTTGTTTCATAGACAATACAACACCTACCAACCTGCAATTGTTTTGAATTCAATGCAAATTTTTAGAAGTTCTGTGATATGGGACACATTTTTTTTTTTTTTTTAATTGCAAGTGCAGTAAGAAATGGGTAGATTTGAGAATTCTTGGTGATTAGATGTTTTTGGGAAGTCTGAAAAACTCCAATTTAGAAATGGTTCTGATAGGAACGATTTGTCTTGAATTTGTTATAGCTTTTCTGTTCTTTCTTCCTTCTTTTCTTTCTTTCTTTCTTTCTTTTCTTTCTTTTTTTTTTTTTTTTGTTAATCGTCATCTGAGGATTTTTTTTCTATTGATTTCTAGTGAGAGTGGAAGAGAGAGGGAAAGTCAGAGAGAAACATCAATGCAAGAGAAACACACCAATTGGTTGCCTCCTGCACCAGGGCCTGGGCCAGGGAGGAGCCTGCAACCAAGGTATGTGCCCTTGACTGGAATTGACCTGGGACCCTTCAGTCCGGAGGCTGATGTTCTATCCACTGAGCAAAACAGGCTTGGACTTGTTATAGCTTTTCATCAGGGAAAATCATGTCAATGCAATTTAGATTTTATGCATTTGAAATATGTCTTTGCAGATTGCTCCTAATTTCTGTGCCCATGTATTCGTTATTCTCTAATTTTTATCTATCTATCTATTATATCTATCTATTTATTTATTTATTTATTTATTTATTTATTTATTGTGTGTGTGTGTGTGTGTGTGTGTGTGTGTGTGTGTGTATTTGAGTACTTTCTAGGAGTTGATGATTAGGTAATATTAGATCTTTTCCTCAAAGAACTTCATAATTTCTGTGACAGAACCCACACAAAGTACTTCAGTGAAAGAAATGCTCCTCTCTAATGAATCTATTTATGCCTTTGTCATTTTAGACATAGGTGGATGATCTATACAAAAGCATATATAAGTGGGAAGGAACCTGGAAAGGTAGCTGAGAAAGGGGGTGAACAAGGTGTTAAAGGGAAGGGACAGCAGAGTGAATCTGCAGCCGAGGAGACAGCCCTGGCTTCTGTCCCAGCTCTTCCACTGGCCTGCCACCTTTCTTTTGGCCCAAATAGGTCAGTGATTACTTGGATACAGTCATGCTTGGCCTTGCTCCAGGTGCTTCCACACCTTTGATGCTGGCTTCTTTAGTTTGTGTTGAGATTGTTGTTGACATGGGGCCTCTCTATTGTACTTAAAGATGCCTTGTGATAGGGACTATGACTTGGCAGATTTTTGGCATTTTCACACAGTGTCTGGTAAGTGTCCCTGAATTTCCACTGAATTATAACATCTCTTAATCTGGATTTGATCATCTGTAAAAGGAGGTGAACATCTGCCATATTGACGTCCTATAGTTCTTACGAAGATTTACTCAGATCGTTTGTGTGGAAGTTCTTTGAAACTGGTAAGGTTTTATTTATATAATTAAGGAGCGATTTATTAGTGTTTGCTTCTCGAGGTTTTATTTATATAGTTAAAGGAAGGTGTTAGTAATGAAGCACAGTCCTAAAGCAACTAAAGTTAGTTTCATTATCATTAGTTTAATATTTTGATCACATAGAAGTAAAAAGTGGGATTCACTTTGTCCTGTGCCACCTCCTTCCCCCTATTTTTTTTTTTGGGGGGGGCGGTTGGAGGAGATAAACTTTAATTCATAATAAAGTAATGGTCAAATAAGATAACTTCACAGTACTCAGGTTTGTCTGAATGAGACATTGCTTACAAGTTAGAGTCGAGCCAGGCCTGCATGGCTCAGTGGTTGAGTGTTGACCTATGAACCATGAAGTCACGGTTCCATTCCTAGTCAGGGCATATGTCTGGGTTGTGGGCTCAATCTCCAGTGTGGGGTGTGCAGGAGACAGCTGATTAAAGATTCTCATCATTGATATTTCTATCTCACTCTCCCTTCCTCTCTGAAATCAATAATATATATATATATATATTTTTTTTTTTTTTTATTGATATTTTACAGAGAGGAGGAAGGGAGAGATATAGAGAGCTAGAAACATCGATGAGAGAGAAACATCGACCAGCTGCCTCTTGCACACCCCCTACCGGGGATGTGCCCACAACCAATGTACATGCCCTTGACCGGAATTGAACCTGGGACCTTTCAGTCCGCAGACTGACGCTCTACCACTGAGCCAAACCAGTTTCGGCTCAATATATTTTTAAGAAAAAGTTACAGTTGACAGTGCTTGGCAGATTGGGGAGAATAGGAAACTTAACTGACAAAATGCTGCTTACCCGTATTTTCCGGCATATAAGACGACCCCCTAATTTTACAGTTAAAACATAGGTTTAGGCCTATATTCGCTGTATACGACTACCCCCTACTTCTGAGGCAACACCAGTTCTTTTTTTAATAGACCGCCTCTCTGACTCTGGCCAATCTGAGCAGGCTTTTTACTAGAACACAGTGTACATCTGAAAATTAGGGGGTCGTCTTATACGCCGGAAAATACGGTACATGGATGCTAATAGTAATTGATCGGTACCTGAACAATCTGGAAAATCCTGCACTACTTCCCCTCAACCTGTACATCAACAGTGACTAGTTGGAAGTATGTTCCTGCCTTTATTAGAACTCATATGTAGCCTTGTTCTTCAACATCCTCACTGGATTCTTGTCATCCACCGTTGTCACTGGGGAAGGTTCTGGTCTTAGGATGCACTGATTTCTACCTATAGGGCAGGTTTGCTGACTTCCGTTAGGGCAGTGGTCGGCAAACTCATTAGTCAACAGAGCCAAATATCAACAGTACAACAATTGAAATTTCTTTTGAGAGCCAAATTTTTTAAACTTAAACTATATAGGTAGGTACATTGTTATTAACTTAATTAGGGTCCTCCTAAGCTGGCCTTTGCTAAAAACTCAAGGGGCCAAAGAGCCACATGTGGTTCGCGAGCTGCAGTTTGCCGACCACTGCGTTAGGTTTTCTGAAGAAAATAAAGCACAGCTGTGGTCTTGCTCCCTAAATTTCCTTCTTGGGAGTCTACCTCAAATTAAGATGAGCATGAAGGGTGGAGCTGCACAGAACTCCACTCTTCCTCAGACCCTACCCCACCTGCCATGAACACAACTCAGAAGAATTCACATATGTGGCTCTTCGAAGCATATTAGGATGTCCTTGGATGAAAATGAGGTTATTAGAAGTATAATCTGACTTTTTAGGGGGGGAGGGGGAATTCCAAATAATGGGCTTTACTATTAAGTTACCTTAGATCAGGGGTCTTCAAACTACGGCCCGCGGGCCACATGCAGCCCCCAGGGGAGTCTGATCCTGCCCGCCAGGTTTTTTGGACAGTGAGCGCAGCCGAGGTGTTACAGTAGGAATTAGTAGTTCATATAGTACGGCCCTCCAGCTCTCTGAGGGACCGTGATCTGGCCCCCACTTTAAAAAGTTTGAGGACCCCTGCTAGATATACCACAACTAATTTTGGTACTGTACAGTGTCTTGGGGCTATTGCTTCTAAACTGTTTTAAAAACGTGGACAATGGTGCAAGATTTGTTTTTTGCTTTAGTGGCTTGCTGTGGTTTAGAGAGGAAATCCCTACACAATAGGCTACATTTGTCCCACTCCTGTTTCTTTATTCTGGTTATAGATCTGTTCCCTAACTTTAAACTCTTGTTTTTGTTTTCCTGCATTCTGATAATACTGGAGCCCCCGACTGTATAGTGCCAAAGGAAAAGGGGGAAAGCTCTGTGTGTGGGTGTAGAGGAAAGGATTTCTTTCACAAAGCTTTTACTCCTATTTAAATATCTTTAATTTATTTTTAAAAAAATATATTTTATTGATTTTTTTTCAGAGAGGAAGGAGAGGGATAGAGAGTTAGAAATATCGATGAGAGAGAAACGTAGATAGCTGCCTCTTGTACACCTCCTTCTGGAGATGTGCCCACAACCAAGGTACGTGCCCTTGACCGGAATCGAACCTGGGACCCTTCAATCCGCAGGCTGACGCTCTGTCCACTGAGCCAAACCAATGTTTTTAATTTCTAAAATTTGTGATATAATTCTTAGTTTTCCAAATGACAGACTGGCAATGTCTTCACATCAATAAACTTTTGCTGTGCTTCCTAAATATTTTGTGGTAAATTAAAGTTCTTGTGTGTCTAAACTCTATTCATTTATGTTAAAGCCCTGCCCAAGTGCCTTCTTATTTTGAGCCTTTCCTGATCATCTCTCATGTCGTTACTCTCTTGAAATTTCTTACTGCACTTGCTCCCCTTTTTGGAGTTCTTGCCCTTTTTTTTGCATTTGTTATTTATATAATATATTCATTCAGTAATGATTGCAAACCTGCTGGGTGCTAGGTAATGGTTTGACTGTCAAAAGTCTGGTTAAGTTCTGCACCATTGATCATAAGCCTTTGCAGAATATTGTATTAAAAAAGTATTGCAGATACACATTGCAGAGAAACGAAACATTTCAAAGGAAAGATAGGGTACAGTCTCCCTTTTACCCCTGGCCTCTATGCAGAGGCAGTGGCTTCCAGTATTTATTCTTGTGTTTCTTTCCAGACATAATCTGCCAGAGGTTCCCAAACTGTGGTTCCCAAACCTCTGGGGGGTCCCTGAGGTCCTTTCTGGAGCCTGTTAGAGAAAACTATTTTCAAAATAATTCTAAGATGTCATTTCTGTTTTTCCTGTGGTTATACTGATGGTACAAAGGCAATGATGGATAAAACTGCTTGTACCTTAGCACGAATTGTGATATTATGATGAATACGTGTCATTATATATCTGTCTTCGTATAGAATGTATAACACCAAGAGTGAACCATATGGACTGTGGGTAATCATGATGTGTCAATGTAGTTTATCAATTGTAACAAATGTACCACTCTAGTAGGGAATGTTGATAATGGGGGAGACTATGCATGTTTGGGGATAAGGGATATATATGGGAACTCTCTGTACCTTGCCCTCAATTTTGCTGTGAATCTTAAACATCTTAAAAAAAAAAAAAAAAAAAAAAGTCTTAATTTAAAAAAGTAAAATAAAAGGAAAAAACACCAACCTTCTGGAAATTCTGTAAGCCCAGATGATTTCACTGACAAATTTTATCAAACATTTAAAAAAGGAATAAAGCCCATTTTATATAGTCTCTCCTATATATTTAACTTTTAATTTAGAATAATTTTAGTCTCACAGTTGCAAAAATAGTACACAGAATTAATTTAGTTTTTTTGCAATACCATCTTACATAACCATAATACATTATCCAGCCATCTCCCATTTTTATTAATTACAAAGAATTATAAGATTATTGTACTAAAAACTTTAAAGAGTTTAAAAGTGTTTGAAATAAAAAGTGAAATCTGTCTCACATTTACCCAAAGCCAGATAAACAAATCACTCTTTGGGGTAACCAGTATTAGTGATTTGTTGGGCATCCCTCCAGAATATTTTCTGCATACACATAGATATACACATCTACATGTGTGTAAATATAGTTTTGTTTATTTTTACCAGTTCAATCATTTTGTATATGCATTGTTTTTCAACTTCCTGTTTTTCTCAGTAGGATATCAACATTAACACATGTGATACCCACATCCATCCCCCTCAAGTAATGGTGTTTTTTTGTTATTGTTGTTAATCCTCATACATTTTTCCATTGATTTTTATAGAGAGTGGAAGGGAGAGAAAGGGAGAGAGAGAAATGTGAGAGAGACACATTGATTGGTTGCCTCCTACACAAACCCATACCTACTGGGCAGGGAACAAACCAGAGACGGTTTGGTGCGCAGGCCCACACTCTACCACTGAGTCACACTGGCCAAGACAATAATGGTATTTAAAAAAATCTATTCTTTATTGATTTCAGAGAGGAAGGAGAGAGTGGGAGTGAGCGATAAAAACATCAGTGATGAAAATCATTGATTGGTTGCCTCCTGCATGCCCCTACTGAGGATTGAGCCTGCAATCTGGGCATATGCCAGACAATAATGGTATTTTTTAAGAGCCAGCAGTATTCTGTAGCAATTAGGTATGCCAGCATCTTTACTTCTTTCTTATTCTTTTTTATTTTATTTTTTTTAATTTTATGGACAAAGGTTTTCTCTCATTATTTGCTATTACCAGTAGTGTTCACTGCCTACCTTGTTTCTGTGACCTTGAGGAGTTCTTGAACTTTCAAGAGTAGGTTTTGGAAATTATGTTGATGGGGTTGGGACTTTTGGTGATATTTACAATTCTCCCTTGGTATGTATCCATAGGGTACTGGTTCCCTTGATATACCAAACTCTGCAGATGCTCAAGTCCCTTGTATAAAATGGTGCTGTATTGTATATAACCTACACACATTCTCCCATATACTTGCGGTCATCTCTAGATTACTTTTAATACCTAATACCATGTAAATGCTATGTAAATACTTTTTATACTGTATTATTTAGGGAATAATGACAAGGTAAAGCAGTATACATATTCAATATAGATGCAACCATCATAGACCTAACTACATAGTGCACAGTAGCAACCACATAACTTTTTTTTAATATTTGCCATTAGCTGTTGGTTGAATCTACAGACGTGGAACCCATTGGTATGGAGGGCCAACTTGTATTTGGGATTTTGCATTTGTAATCCTGAGTGAGCTTTGTTTGTGTCTGTGGAGGGTCAACCTGAGGCCACACATTGTATCTCTAGTTAGAGCAATGATTTTCAACCTTTTTCATCTCATGGCACACATAAATTAATTACTAAAGTCCTGCAGTACACCAAAAAATGTATTTTGCCAATCTGACAAAAAAAAGATAAAATTTTTTTTTATATTGATGTTTTGCTTTCACATTTCTATGTTTCTCTTTCCCTCTCCCTGGCATACCTAATTGCTACAGAATATTGCTGGCTCTTAAAAAATACCATTATTGTCCGGCATATGCCCAGATTGCGGGCTCAATCCCCAGAGAGGGAAGGGAGAGGGAGAGAGAAATATAGAAATGTGAAAGCAAAACTTCAATCGGTTGCTCCCAAATGCTTACTTCTGGGGATCAAGCCAGCAACCTGATCATATGCCCTGACTTGGGAATCCTTTCACTGCACAGGATGACATCCAACTAACTGAGCTATACAGGCTAGGGAAAAAGGAGTAATTTTGATTCATTCATACTGGATGGTTATTGTTGTGTTAGTTATCAATTTTTAACATTTGACAATCTAAGGGAAAAGAGGGTCAGTGCCCTGACTAGTTAGGTATTGCATTTAAAAACAATTCTTGCTCATACCAGTTGAAAATCGCCTACCTAGGGGACTGTTATCCCTCAGACCACCAGAGAAGCTAGTTATGAGGATGGGCCCTGGTGTTTTTCCAAAGCCCCCCAGGTACCTGGGAGCTATGATGTTGGGTCAGGATTACCCCAGTTCTGTGCAGTGTATTAGGGAATTTGGTTCTGCTGTTTGCCAGAACACTTGGATTCAGGTCCCTTTTCTAATAGCTTATTACAGTCATGCACTGCTTAACAACGGGGACCCATTTTGATAAATGTGTCATTATGTGATTTTGTTCTTGTGAGATCATCACAGAGTGTGCTTACACATGCCTGGATGGTATACCCTACCACACCTAGACTGTGTGGTACCGCTTACTGCTCCTAGGCTACAAGCCTGTATAGCCTGTTCTATACAAACAACGTGAGATTAAATCAGACACAAGAGAAATGATGCAAGTAGTTAAGAGATGGTAAATATGAGATGTATGAGACTGCTTATCAGCTACTGTTTTACAGTATACTTTTTCTTTGTAAGTAGAAATAGTACACTCTTAACAATAAAAAATATAGGGTAGTAAACACATAAACCAGTAGCATAGTTGTTTATTATGTATTATGTGCTGTATGCAATTGTATGTGCTATATTTTTATACAACTGGCAATGCAGGTTTATTTATACACCAGCATCACAACAAACATGGAGCATGTTGCCCTACAACTTATGATGTCACTAGGTGATAGGAATCTTTCAGCTCCATTATAATCTTTTTTGTTAATCCTTAACCGAGGATATTTGTCCATTGATTTTTTTTTTTTTTTTTTTTTTTTTTTTTTTTTTTTTGAGAGAGAGAGAGAGAGAGAGAGAGAGAGAGAGAGAGAGACAGAAAGACAGAAGCAGGGGGGCGGGGAGAGACAGAGAGAAACATCGCTATGAGAGAGACACATTGATTGGTTGCCTCCCTTACACACCCCAACAAAGGCTGGGAGTTGAGCCTGCAACTGAGGTGCATGGCTTTGACCAGAATTGAACCTGGGACCCTTTCCGCCGATACTCTATCCATTGGGCCAAACTGGCGAGGGCTCCATTATAATCTTATGGGACTGCCATCATTTACTAAAACATTGTTTTGCAGCTATGATTATAGTCTTGTGTCTGGATTCTATTTTGAAATTCTTTGCTCTTTGTGTGGGTGGAAACTTTGCATTCAATGGGGTGTTGAGTTAGTGTGTAGGTTGATATGTGAAAATTTAGTAACTGGGTTACACATGAAAATGTGTGGCTGGTTATGTTCAATTGGTTCAGTAAAAAAAGAAAAAAGACAGCTTTCGGGATATCATGAACATCGATATCTTTCGTTTCTGAATGCTCTTTATCATACAAATGTAAATTTGAAATGGGAACATAAGAAACTTTCTAGGAAATGAATACTTAATTTTTAAATATCCTGTAAAAGCAAATGCTTTGTAGTGATTTATCAGTTTTAGTTTGTATAGCAGTATTTATTGTTCATTTAAATTTTTATTTATTTATTCATTTATTCATTTATTTATTTATTGTAGAAAAGCAAGCAAGAATTTATTGACCACAGCAAAAATATATGTAGGACAGTGAAACAAGGAAGGGCATCAAAAAAGCAACAGGAGAGCCGAGGCTGGGCTGCTTTGGCTCACTGGCAGGTCAGAGAAAGGGGGCCTTGGAGACGGGTTCAGGGGGTTAGCCCAAGACTAGCTGACACTGCCCATTGCTCCCCTGGTTACAGGCCTCATGGAGTCCATTAGAAGTTAGGGGATGTATGCCTGTGGGGGAAGGAGAGAGGGAAATGGCATGGATCTGCTCCCTGGAGGGAGAGTGCCCCTATTACATATTTTTATATATTCCAGAGGAAACATTTTTTTTTTAGTAGATATTGCTTTGAAGTTGTTTGCAAGTTGAAATATAATAAATGAAATTATACAATCATATCCTGGATCTGATCAGCGTCTCTAAGTGTCCTCTAATGAGTGGGTAGTACAAGGACAATGTACCCCCCAATGCAGTCATCAGTGGATTGTGTGCTCATTGTGAATAGGTTGGTGTTAAAATGGAGTGTTTAGAGAACAATATAGGCAGTAGAGTGAGATAATATACCATTGAGGTAAAGCAAAAATACATGGACACATGGCAGTATACATTCTGTAGATCATTCAAATTAGAAGCCACTAAATGCAATGGAATAGTTTTCTGTGGTGGGGTTAGGGGAATAGTGGGGGCAGAAGGGTAAATAAAAGGAAGGATATATGGAATAACTTGAGGAGCTCTCTGGGGAAGGCCTGACTGAATGAGCTGTGATCAAAGCAGAAGATCCATGCAAGATTAGGGAGCTCTTCAGGCCACCAGGGATTTGTGGTAGCCTGACCCGTCTCAGAGCAACTGCCTGCTTGGTGGTCAGGATCCAGAGCTTCCCTGACCTCAGACTCATCTTCTATAGGATGGCATATTAATGTCTACCCAGTGGCTTTCAGTGAGGCTTAATTTAGATGGAAAAGGTGTTGGTTTTTGACACAACAAATCCTGCAGTCAAGAATTTATCTAAAGGAAATACTTGTGAAACACGCAGTAATAGCAGCCTGACAGCTTTGGGGTGAGGAGGGTGGAGTGAGGGAGCAGGGAAGGGGGGAGAGGAGGGCTTGCAAAAACACTATAAGCTTTATATTGAAGACAGTTCACCCAAAGAACAAGCTGCTAATGGAACTTGTAATACATATTTCTGGTTTAAATGAAGTCTCCAAAGCATGACAGATCCACTATGAACACTCAAGTTCTGTCTGGGAAACCATGTGTTGTGTTTAGATTGAAAATTTAAGATTGTATTTCCTATCTTGTTTCTGGTTGGTTTAATCCACTTTTAGGCTGTTCTTTTTCTTTTTCTTTTTATTTATTTTAAGATATATTTTATTGATTTTTTTTACATAGAGGAAGGACAGAGAGTCAGAAACATTGATGAGAGAGAAACATTGATCAGCTGCCTCCTGCACTCCCTTCTGGGTATGTGCCTGCAACCAAGGAACATACCCTTGACCAGAATGGAACCTGGGACCTTTCAGTCTGCAGGCCGATGCCCTATCCACTAAGCCAAACCAGTCAGAGCTAGGCTCTTTATAGTGTATTTTCCTGAATCCTTACCAGGGACACCCCATGGCTATTAGGGTTCATTTCCTATGTCCTGTATACTAGTGCTTCCACATCTTGAACCTGTGAAGGAATCACTGTGGGAGGGTAGGTTCTTGGTAAAATACAGGTTTGGATTCTGTCAATCTGGGGCATCTCTTCAGAATCAGCATTTTTGACGAAGCTCCTGGGGATGCTGAACATAATTTTTAGAAATTGATTTATTATATACATACAGCAAAATTCACCCTTTCTGGTGTGTAATTCTATAAGTTTTTTACAAACAAGGTCATGGAACAACCACCATAATAAAAACAGAACAGCTTCATTATCCCCCAAAATTCTGTAGTCCTCCTTTGTTGTCAACCTTTCCTTCACTCCCATACCCTGGCAGTCCCACTGTCTGTTCTCTGTCTTACAGTTTTATCTTTTCCAGAATGTCATGTAAGTGGTATTTTGAGCCTGGCTTCTTTCATTTAGCAATATGCATATAAGAGCTATCTAAATTATTCTATGTATGAATAGTTTGTTCTTTTTTATTGCTAAATATTATAGTATTTCATTGTGTGGGTGTGTCATGGTTTGTTTATCCAATCACCTGTTGAAGGACATTAGTATTTCCAGTTTTTCCATTATGAATTAATCTTTAATTAAAATATTTTGGAACTTTAGAAGAAATATTATTCTTTTTCATTATTGTTTTAGGTGACATCACTCAGAAAGGATATGAAAAGAAAAGGGCAAAGCTACTTGCACGTTTCATACCACTTATTCAAGGTAAGCTCAATACACTCAATTTTGTATCAATTATATTGTCTCATAAAACTTGGTTTTAAAACTTAACATTTGTATGTTTCCTATTTTTTCTGTATTTCCTATTAAGAAGGTCTGGGTGAATAATGTGTCTAATATTTAATAATAAGATCTAAAGGCATAGATTATAATTTACAGCTCTGGTTTGGTATAGATCTCATTCCCAAATAAGATTTATTTTATTTTCATGAATATAGAACATGATTATTTTTATGATTATAGTAAGGAACATTTTCTTACTTAGGTTTGAAACAAATATTGTAAAGATGTCAGTTCTTCCCACCTAAGATTGACCTGTAGAGTTAGCACATTCATCATTTCATCAGATTTTTTTTTTGTGTGTGTATGGAATTTAACAATCCAATTCTAAAATTCATATACAAATTTAAAGGGCCAAGGGATTCAAAATATGCTCAAAAGAGAAGAATGAGGTGGAAAGATTTGCCCTATCAGGGTTTGAAGCATTCATTCATCAGTAAGACAGTGTGACTTGGTACACAGGTGGACAGCTGGATGAACAGAGCAGAACAGGGAGCTCAGGCACAGATGTGCATGTGGCAGACCAGGTTTATGGTAAAGACAGCATTGCAGGTCATGATGCTGGCCCAGTTTCTTAGCATGTGTGAGACACAAAACATTGGACACAAAAATCAGTTCCAGTTTATGATAGGTTTTCATGTGGAAATCGTATAGGAAATTGTCACCATCTCGAGATTGGAAGGATTTCTTAAGCCTCTAAAACTACCAAAAAGCCGCAACTATCAAGTAAAATGTTAGTAACATGGACTCCGTTAAAATTAGGAATTTTATTTTATCAAAAGTTATCATGAAGAGATTACAGACAACCACTGAATGGAAGAAGAGAAGTGGAACACAAATAACTAAAAGCAGCATTGTCTGAAAGAACTTTGTGGATAATGGAAGTGTTCTGAGGCTATAATGTCCACTGTACTGAATACTAGCCACATAGACCTCTGAGAAGTGTGCATTATGGCTAGTAGTGGGAGACTGAATTTTTAATTTAATTTTAATTAATTTAAAAGTAACCAGAAAGTTATCCAACATGATTAAAATAGAAGGAGCCCCGTAGAAAAATGGGCTGAAGACTTGAGTAAGCATTTCATAAGAGGGAACCTTAATGGTCAGTGAGCAAATGAAAGGGGCTCAACCTGAGCAATAATCAGAAATGCCAACTAAAGCCTAACCTATATCTGATTGTTGGAGAGGTTTCAGATTGTGGGAGTGTGGACAGCTGGTGTTACTTGGTAAAGCTGAAGAAGTCATAGTTAATCTACAATTCTCCTTCAGGTACACAGTGCCCTCGAGAAACTTTGAAGGTTTGCCTGTGTTTGCCTGTGCACAAGAGTGTATGCTATATCCTTCAACTGCCAAAAAAACTCGAGTACTACCAACAGAATTCATATAGGGGAAAGCTGAAGATCTGCATATATCAGCAAGGATGAAACCCATAAACACATGGGGAAAGAGGATAAAAGAAACCACTGCAAAGGAAAATAGGCAGTATAAGTTAAAAACATCCCAAACTGCACTATTTTGGAATCTTTATGTAGTTGTTAAAAAAAACAAGGTTTTCATTGAAGTCAGCATGCGGCTTCATTGTGGAGTGAGACTATATTGTGCAGGGTATCCTGAGGCACTTGGGTGTTTATTTCTCTTTTTCTTTTGTTTCAAATCTTTATTTCAGGCTTCTTGATTAAAATTTTTTTCTTTATTGATTAAGGTATTACAAATGTGTCCTTATCCCCCCAACCAATATGGTTGTTACATCGATTGTTTCCTTATAATAATTTTTAAATTGAAAACATGCTTTAATGTGATATATTTGACAGTCAGCAACAAAAAGAATAGTGAGGAGTCTCTTTATATTCTGACACTCATTCCTCCAAAATAAAACAAAAACAACCTCTCTGTAAAATTGGAATTTAAGGAAATGGTGGACACACTTGACAGCCCATTTGCAAACATGGACAGCTGCCTTCACACTGGGTGATCACATACTGTAGTGTTTCCATCTTATGCAGGGTGAGACGGGAATGCTCACTGTGCCCATTCTTAGGCCATTTTTTTTAGTGGTCTCTGCCAGTGCAATGGAATGGGAAACAAAACAGGATAAACATCTTCAGTTATAGATGGTGTTATGTTTGTTATACCTTGAAAATTCAGGTGACTGCTTATTAACTATTACAATTAGCAAGAGTTTTGTATTTGATATAAGATAGATATGTAAGAATCTATAGCTTTTCTCTGTAGGATTTTTGTTAATGAAAAAAAAAACTACTTATAATGGCAATGAACTTTCAATTGCTTATTAATACATTTATCAAGGAAGCCACAGAACCTATATTGGGGTCATAAAATTTATTTGAAAGAAATAACCAAGACACTAAAATAGAAGAAACACCAAGGTCCTAAATGGAAAAATGTAATATTATAAAATGGGCAGTTTCCAAATTAATGTGTGAACATAATGAAGGCCAGTAGCTGATTCCACACACCCCTCCTTTTTCCAGGCCCCTCATAACTTGATTGGAGATAATAACCCATTTGAAGGAAAGTTCTGAGAGTAGCCAGTACATCTTTGAAAAGGAATACAGAGAGAAAGAACTGGCCCTCAAGATGTTAAACATGACTGTGTGCACTTAGTTGTCACACAGGAGGGTCTTGGTGCAACAACAAAAAGAATAGTGAGGAGACTCTTTATATTGCTATTGGCTTTGTTTCTTGTGGTTGAATAAAATTACTCTACGTTCATATTGGAGTTGAGAATGCACAGAACTTGATGTGCTGTGGATTATAAAAACAAGTGTGTTGCAAATTGATGTACATGCAAATGGACAAGAAAATCAGTGGAAGAGAAAGGAGTCTAGCAGTGACTCAGGAGCATTCAAAGTGGGGAGGCAACAGAGCTGGGATCCTCTTCCTCTCCATTGTTAGTGAACATAGACTTCAGAAGGACTACCCCTCTAAATTGTAAGATACTATAAAATTCATTTCAATAACCATTGAGTAGAGGTTATAAGATAGGAGACCTAGACGTTGGGAAGGAAAAGAAAAACTGGTATAATTGGTCCCTAGAAATGAAAATATTTCAAAATGACTGAGCTGCCTACCACCAGCTCAATGCAGGGCATTGTCCCCAGTAGAACAGGGCTTCCTGCAGTTCTTTTGAGGGGCTTATTATCTGGGTGAAATGAATAGAAATTCAGATCAGTGGAAATATGAATGGGCAATAAGCATTATGTTCAACTTTAACAGTAGATAGGGAAATGTAAATTAAAGTGAACAATTTTTCTCCTATCAGCTTGCCAAAATTCTAAAACTTTTTATAGCATGCATTGCTAACAAGGATGTGGGGAAATGATACTTTCATACATTGCTGTGAGAGTGCGAATTGCTGTAATCTTTTTGGAAAGTTACTTCTTGATATCTGTTAAAATAAAAAATATACCTATTCTGTTATCCATTAATTTATTAATGAGTTTTGTATCTTTGTTGAATAAATGAATCTATCTGAAAAAATCAGAGTTCCCATAATTTGGAATATAAGTCTTAGGGATGTCCATTTGCATGTACATCAATTTGCAACAAACCTGTTTATAATCCACAGCACATCAAGTTCTGTGCATTCTCAACTCCAATATGAACGTAAAGTAATTTTAATTAACCACAAGAAACAAAGCCAGTAGCAATACTGGTTAGTTTGCTATGGATGCACATGTATATGTATGTGTATGTGTGTACATGGATGGTCAAATTCTGAAGAGCTAAACATTGATTTCCAGAAGGGTTTCCATTTTCTAGCACTAGTAACTGACACCCAAAAATGTAGTCTTGAAACCAACAGTGACAGACTCTTTCTGCTCACATCTACAGTTTGGCTGGGCTGGAGGGCAGCTGCATCCTATCCACAGAGCCAGAGCCTGTATATTGGGCTCCCCAGCTGGGAGACTTGGGGCCAAGAACAGGGCTCCTGTGCTGCTTCTATCCCCTTCTCTCTCCCTTTGTTCTCTCATGTGTCCTCTCTGTGTTGTCACTGAGAAGGACATGTTGACACAGGTAGTATGTATCGTTTTTCATGACTGGCCTCGGAATCACTCCTGCTACCCCGTGTCCGTTGGATAGTCACTGACTACCACGGTCAAGGCAGGGATAGACTGCCTCTTTTCTGGGAGCAGTAAGGCCTGGAGGAGCCAGTAGGACTGAAATCCTGCTGGCTACTTTTATGAGACATTTTGAACCAAAGGCTAAATTAAGCTGATTATTTTGATGATGCACAATTGAAGGCTTTTCTTTGTGCTGTTCTCAAATATTAGCAAATGAGGTCTCAGATAACACCAGGAGTTTTGTTTAATGACCCTGCACACTTGTACCCCATTCCTTGACTCATCACATGCTGTCCTGAGGACCTATGTAGTCAGGGCGGTGGCCATGAGTATAGAGAGCCATCAGCATGTTGGGTGTGGAGACATTGAGCATGGGCTGAGGCAGTTGGGCCTGAGTCCGAACACTGTGATCTGCTGTTATCATTGTCATCTGTGCCTCTCTCTTCTCTTTCTCCACCAATCCACTTATTTTCTGCCTGTGTCTAAGGATGACTGGTGACACTCATGATTGTTTAGTGGGCTGTTT
Organism: Pipistrellus hanaki; assembly: GCF_964339955.1. Taxonomy (NCBI): domain Eukaryota; kingdom Metazoa; phylum Chordata; class Mammalia; order Chiroptera; family Vespertilionidae; genus Pipistrellus; species Pipistrellus hanaki. Next base: position 8,446,786 of record NC_140504.1, read on the forward strand.
CTCACTGAGTGTACTGATACCATGGACAGTATCAGGAAACCTGACTCAGATCATTTCAGATTCAGGAAATGTTTAGGTGCAGAAATACACTCTCAAAGGACCTTCTCTAGAATCTGCCTGAGCAGCTGCATGTGTGATGCTTATGGGGCTCAGGATTGGGCTGTGTGATGGTCGTCTTTCCTGCGAATGGTGGATGATGACATAAGCCTGGGTTGGCTGCTGTGAGGAAAGAGCTGGAAGTGGGCATTCATGGCTTCCCCTTGATCTCCTGACTTGGTCTTTAGGGTGTGAAGGCCAACATAGGGTGTGTGTGCTCAAATAATTGTTTTTGGTATAGTGTGTGCTATTTAAAATGGGCTTTTCCACAATTGGAAAAGTAAATGGTGTCACAAGACATACTATACAATTGTGTTTCAGGAGTGGACACATCACTTCAAGCAGAGCCTAGGATCCCGGGGCCCTCACAAACCATGGCTGCAGCACCTAAGCAGCAGAAGCCACGGCCCACCAACTCACGGGATGAGCGCTTCCGGTCAGGTAGGGATCAGAGGCAGCAGACCTCCACTCTCCACTCTAAGTCGTTGGGTTATTTCTTTCTTGCTAAAAATGTCTGCTGAAGAAACTACCTTATAACCCAGTGATTCTACTTCTGGGTATACGTCTGAAGAAGCCCAAAACACTAATTCCGCAGAATTTATGATCCCTGTGTTTATTGCAGTGTTATTTACAATAGCCCAAAAATGGAAACAACCCAAGTGCCCATCAGTAGAAGAGTAGATAAAGAAGTGGTATATGTTATTACTCAGCCATAAAAATGGAATGAAATTTTGTCATTTTCAATAGCATGGATGGACCGTGGTAGTCAGTGGTAGAGAATATTATGCTAAGTGAAATAAGTCAGTCAGGGAAAGACAAATACCATGTGTTTCACTTATATGTGGAATCTAAAGAACAGAATAAATGAACAAACAAAATTGAAACAGACTCATGGACACAGAGAGCAGACTGATAGTTGCTGGGAGATGGAGGGATTGGGGGACTGGGTGTAAAAGATGAAGGAATTAAGTTGTAGAATCAAAACAGTCACAGGGATGTACAGCCTAGGGATTATAGTAACTATGTATGGTATCAGGCAGGTACTGGAAAATTCCAGGGGAGCGCTTTGTAACATATATGATTGTCTAACCAATATACTATACCCCTGAAACTAATACAAAATATTATTGCATGTAAATTATATGGAAAATAAAATAAAATAAAATTTTAAATGGCCATTTTGTCTTAAGAATATCTAAAAAGAGCATTAGCATTTTAAATGTTATGTCAATAAGGATGTGTGATGAAGGGATTTGAGAAACTTTTGATCAGATAATTTCTTACCAAATTAATATAAAAAAACTTTCTCACACTGATAATTGTTCTTTTCTGATAATTCTATATAATAAAGAGCTAATATACAAATGGTTGTCATGCCCTCACACCATCAGACACTCAATACTGGGGAGAGAGGAATGGGGACCAGCCAGGCACAAATGAACTAGTGAGAGAAGAGTGGGGACTAGCCAGACACAAATGAGCTTGCAAGAGAGGCATGGGGACCACCCAGGCTGCGGCCCAGGAGAGGGAGAAGCCTCCTGTCCTGCAATCCTGGGCGCCTGTGACTGTGGCCTGGGGGAAGCCTGCCCTGGTCCTGGGGCCCTGTGACCAACCAGAGGAGGGAATCCTGGGTCCTGGGTGTGGGGTGAGACAGGCAGTTAGGGGCGATCAGGCAGGCAGACAGAGGAGTTAGGGCAATTAGGCAGGCAGACTAGCAAGTGCTTAATACTAATTGTGGCTTAATACTAATTGTTGAAATCAGTAGTGTTAGTCCTCCAAGTTTGTTCCTTGTTTTTGATCCGATGTATGTAATGTGTCTTTCTTCCTCTGGAACTTGTAATATTTTCCTCTTTATCACTGATTTTGAGTGATTTGATTATGATGTGTCTTGGTATAGTTTTCTTAATGTTTATTGTGCTTTGTTGAGTTTCTTGGATCTGTTGGTTTATACCTCTGTTGTATTGATATTGTCTAGATTTTTAGTTCTGGGTTATTTTACCTGATTTTGTTTGTTTCTAAGATACTAATCAAGTTTAAAGTGTGTGCTCTATCTATTGTATGGGTTCCTGGATTTGTCTCCCTCAAGCACCTTCTTCTACAAGAGTAATGTCCTTCTATTTTTTTGATCCTTCAAGATGGTTTACTTTTTCTCTGAGAGTTTTAAGAACTTTCTTGTTGCCTTTGATGTTTGTAAATTTCTTTTAGTATGTTTAGGTGTGAATTTTTCATCTTTTTTTTTTTATTAGCACTTTATCAGCCATTTCATTGTAAGATTTTTAATTTTTTTCTACTTTTTATTTTTTTATTCCTAACCCAAGGACATTTTTTCCATTGACTTTTTAGAGTGAGGGAGAAAGAAAGGAAGGAGAGAGAGAAGAAAGAGAAACATTCATGTTAAGAGAGAGACATCAATTGGTTGCTTCCTGCACGTGTCCCAACAGGGGCCAGGGACAAACCTGCAACCAAGGTACTTCTTGTTCGGTAATTGAACCTGAGACCTTTTGGTCCAAGGGCTGATGCTCTAACCATTGAGCAAAACTGGCCAGGGCTTAAATATTTTAAAAACACCTTGTTGAAGAAAAAATTTAACTGTACAAAAGTGGTCTCATGCACTTCTTTTTAAAGTTATTATTATTTTTAAATTCTCACCCAAGAAAATTTTTCCATTAATTTTTAAAGAGAGTGGAAGAGAGAGGGAAAGACAGAGAGAAACACATCGATTGTTTGCCTCCGGCATGAACCCTGACCAGGCCGGGAAGGAGCCTGCAACTGAGGTATGTGCCCTGAACAGAACCCAGGACCCTTGGGTCCGCAGGCCCACACTCTATCCACTGAGCCCAACTGGGTAGGGCTGTCATGCACTTCTTTTTGTTCTTAGTATGTTTTTCTAGAGGAGCAGGGTAAATCGTTTAGAGTAGTTTATGCTGACTACTGGAGACATATTTAAGTTCATTTGTTTGATCTTATTTTCAATTTTGGGGGATTTCTTTTTTATTTAGTTTTCATTTATAACTATGAAAAATATTCATATAGTTCTGAAGTAAAATCTACAAACAAAGGAATATTTAAAGAAACCTAGGACAACATGTGGGACCCATGAGTAGATACACTCAGTGAAAACCATGAAACTTAATTTTGTTACTTCATAACCAATTTTATAAGAAGTGTTTTTTCTGCTTTTTCTATATAGATGTTCACACTGAAGCCGTGCAAGCAGCTTTGGCCAAATACAAAGAGAGGAAGGTGCCTCTGCCTTCGAAAAGACGGTCTATTCTTGTGCATTCTTCTGTGGAAACCTGCACCCCGCCAGGTACTGATAAATCTGGGTTGGGAATGGCCCACAGGTTTTTCTCATGCTTGGTGTCATAACTTAATTTCCCAATGAATTGGAATATTCTTCTTTTTTTTTTTTTTAAATATATATTATTGATTTTTTACAGAGAGGAAGAGAGAGGGACAGAGAATTAGAAACATCGATGAGAGAGAAACATCGATTGGCTGCCTCCTATATATCCCCCACTGGGGATTTGCCCGCAACCAAGGTACATGCCCCTGACCGGAATCGAACCCGGGACCCTTCAGTCCGCAGACCAACGCTCTACCACTGAGCCAAACCGGTTTCGGCTGGAATATCCTTCTGACCTGTAGTATAGAGTGTGTAGATTTTAGTTGTGTGTGTGAGTGTGTTTTTTTAATAGAGATTTTCTTTTTTTTTTCTTTTAAAAAAAATATTTTTTATTGATTTTTTACAGAGAGGAAGGGAGATGGATAGAGTTAGGAACATTAATGAGAGAGAAACATCAATTAGCTGCCTCTTGCACACCTCCCACTGGAGATGTGCCTGCAACCAAGGTACATGCCCTTGACCAGAATAGAACCTGGGACCTTTCAGTCCACAGGCCAACACTCTATCCACTGAGCCAAACTGGTTGGCTTGTTTGTTTGTTTTTTACTAAGATGGTATTTATGTTTTTTCAGGAAGAGATGAACCTAAAATGAGTACTCAGTAGAATGCAAGGGTTTCCTGGATTAAAATTTTTTAAATTATTCACTCATTTACTGTGTTGTTCCCAGGCCATAAATGGGAGAGTAGAAGGCTATCTAGAGGGTTTTTTAATTTTACTTCGTTGTTACTACGATTAGAAATGAAACCTTTAAATGGAGTTTCTCTTCGTCAGTAATGTTTTTAAAGCTTCCTATTAAACTATCCCATGGTGTTGGTTTAATGACTTCATATTCATGTATTTCTGTTGCCTATGTTATTAAATAAGTCCTGAAACTGGTGACTAAAAGCCAACACCAGATTTACACAAGATAATTTAGTGGTTCTGATAATTTTTACTTGATAAAAAAGGAAAAGTTTTTACTGTTAAAAAAAATCTTAGAAATGTCTGTCAAATTATTTGTTTTACTAAGTATAATTATAGATACTACCCAGTTTTTGAATAACTTTAAAATAATTGTGAAACCTATAATAAAATGCAGTTATGAAGACTTGATAGACCCTTATTCCCAGTTAATTTTATTGACTGAAGCAGTTGTTTTGGGGAAGGAATTCTTTCCAGAGCTCATTCCTACTGTGCAAGCATGTCAAACTCGCGGCTGGCAGGCCACATGCCTTGTTTATTTAACATGCTTTTGATGCAGGTGAATAGGGTAAGGCCTGGAGGGATGTAGGCTGCAGCCTCCACAGCCACTCACCTCAGGAGGTGAGCTCAACCTTCCCTGTGGGGTGCCCAGCCGTGTGAAGGTGGTGTGCGGCTTGGACGTCCTTTAGCAGCACTGTATGTTCACAGAGCACTTGGAGTCTCCTTTGATACTTGGGACACCACCAAGGAATGCGCTGAAGCCATTTAGGAATTGGGATTGCCTTCACTCCCAATGTATTGTGTCCTGAGACTAAGTCCTCTGGGAGAAGCTGGTGTCATGAAGCCAGCTTTCCCAGGTAGGGTCTTGTGGGTTTTACAGTTGGTTGATGCAGGCCCTTCTAGATTGAGGGTGACCTTTGAGATGACCCCTTGGCCATGTGTGGGCACAGCGCAGGCTGGGAGGCCTGAGTGCCAGTGTGGGACCCTGCCCTCCTTGGTGACCCATACCTACATCATGCCTGTCGTCGTTATTTTGACCACAGACACGTCATCTGCCTCAGAAGATGAGGGCTCTTTACGGCGACCCGGGCGACTTACCTCCACTCCGCTCCAGAGCCATTCCAGCGTCGAGCCCTGGCTCGACCGGGTCATTCAGGGCTCCTCCACCTCATCCTCCGCATCCTCCACCTCATCTCACCCGGGAGGGAGACCTGCCGCCGCACTCGCAGGCCTCATGGCCCACACCCACATAGGTTAGTAACAGCTGCTGTGGCCCCTCTAGGACAGGGGCACCTCTACACTCATCAAGACCCCCTTTCTCTCTTTCATCTGGGAAATGGCTTTTGGTAACAGAAGTGGTTCTTGATGCTTCTATGATTTAGTGATCACAGATACTGTGACCTGTGGGCCTTCTGAGAGAAGTGAATGGTGTTTCTTGCTGCCTCTTGCTCTGGAGCAGGGGTCCTCAAACTTTTTAAAGTGGGGGCCAGATCACGGTCCCTCAGAGAGCTGGAGGGACTATATGAACTACTAATTCCTACTGTAACACCTCGGCTGCGCTCACTGCCCAAAAAACCTGGCGGGCCGGATCAGACTCCTCTGCGGGCCGCATGTGGCCCGCGGGCCGTAGTTTGAAGACCCCTGCGAGTCTGGAGGGTGGGCTGGCACAGGTGGCCGGTGCAGGGCTGATGATCAATTAGGTGTGACCGTGGCTGTTCCTGATGGTCACCCGTGGCCTGCAACCTAGACATTGCTCTTTACTTGTGTGCATAGCTGGAGTCCCTGAGCTTGGGAGGTCCAGGTTAAACAACCCCTCAACCTGAATAGGGATGTCAGTTAAGGTTAAGTCATAAAGATCCATGGAACTTTTCCAAATCATTCAGTCTTTAAAAAGTATTATTGTGCCCAAACCGGTTTGGCTCAGTGAATAGAGCATCGGCCTGTGGACTGAAAGGTCCCAGGTTCGATTCTGGTCAAGGGCATGTACCTTGGTTGCGGGCACATGCCCAGTAGGGGGTGTGCAAAAGGCAGCTGATCGATGTTTCTTTCCAATCGATGTTTCTAGCTCTCTATCCCTCTCTCTTCCTCTCTGTAAAAAAATCAATAAAATATATTTTAAAAAAAAGTATTATTGTACCCCTCTGTTTTGTAGATGTGTAGGGGACAGAAAGTTAGGTTAATAACCGACCTGAGATTGCAGAGCTGGCTTAGTGTTGAAGCCACGCTGACAGTTTTCTTGATTTCTTTTTATTTTCTTTGCTGATAGATACTGTTCTGCTAACACTGAAACGGTGCACCTATGACAGGCTGGTGTTTTCAGTGGGGTCACAACGGACAGGCTCTGGGCTCAGGTGCTGAGCTTTTTCATGTACAATCTTGGCCATTTGACTGGACTGAGAATAAATGGATGGCTGGATTGGAAGTAAATTGGATGTTCTAAGTGGCCGACAGTGTTAGTCTCACCATCCTCTGAGGGGATGGCACTGAGTCTTTTCATTTTAAAATTTGTTGCATCAGTGCATGAAGCACATTTCTCTTAGATGAGAACTCACATGCCACACCATGCTTCCAGTACCCAGAGACCTCTGGGTGGCAGGGTAGCTGTCAGGGCTCCCAGGGCAGCGTGTTTCAGGAGAAAAGATCCCTTGGTCAAACAGCCTGCCCACATTGTTTTGGTAGCTTTCCTGGGTGTCCTACCAATGGCCACTGGTTACTGCCCACCTTTCCTCAAGGAGATCGACAGTGGATAGTTTGAAAAATAGTTTTTACACTGATGTATTAAAAAATTGCCCACAGGTCAGAATGTTTAGCCAGTCAGCCTTCAACTTTCCAGTTGTGGGTCTTTCAGCAAAGCATTTGGCTATAAGTGTGTTTGAGTGAGGTGTTTCCATTCTCGGAGAGGCTCTGATTGTGAAGATTCATGAGGGGGATTCATCACCTCTCAATGAGGACTCCTGGCCTCTGTGTCCCACCCCCCTTGCTTGACTTTGCATACACACTGTGATTAATTCTAGTAACTTCTAAAAATTTTAACTTAGGCTCTGTTTGATACCATACTGTGATTATAGCCTTCATATATTATATGTTTACTGGGTATAGTTGCTTGAATTTCTGAATGTGAAAATACTCAATTTCTCTCTATTATAAAAATCATTCTTTGTTTTAGTGTCCAACACTAAATTGAGTTTTTCAATTTAGGTTAAGGAAAGAAATACAAAAAGAACAAGAATATTTAGATAAAAAATTTGAGGTAGCATGTATTAAGTAAAAGATAATTTTAAAGATATATTATTTTCAATATTGGATTAAGGAAATCAAATACAGAAAACATTTGGACACAAATATAAATACATATATTTAATAGGACATCTATTAAATACATCTATTTAATAGACTCAACTGTAATTATAATGTTAAATATATGTATTTATATTTGTGTCCAAATGTGTACTCTTTTATGCAACTATTTATTTATTTAATAATGATTTTTTATTATTGAAAGTATTATATTTGTCTCTTTTCCCTCCCCATTAACCCCCCTCTTATGTCTGTTCTATGCAATTATTTTAGAAACTACTTTTGGTTAAGATTATCACTTATGCCTTTTTCATGAATACTGTTAAAATCATTTATTCCTTTTGTTAGATTTAGAAAGATGGGGAGATTTATGGCTGATTTCATAAACCTCAAGCTTTTTCAATGTTTATGAAAGCTCTACAATTAAAGTTAGATTTTCCCTCCTGCTGGTGTGGCTCAGTGGTTGAGTGTCCACCCATGAACCAGGTGTTTACGGTTTGATTCCTGGTCAGGGCACATGGGCTCAATTTCCAGGGCGGCATGTAGGCGGCAACCGATCAATGATTCTCTCTCATTATTAATGTTTCTATCTTTCCCTCTCCCCTCTTCTCTGAAATCAAAAAAATCATATTTAAAAAAGATAAAATTAGATTTTTCTAACTGCTATTTTCTGCTGTGTAAATAGTGAGTTTGTGTTTTCCTTCCATATAATTTCACATTTCTGCATATTTTAAAATTTTATTTCTGAGTTGTGAAATGATAGTTTGATTATCAGAATTTAAAATACTAGCATGCCATCTGATGGCAGGAGCATTCATTAGAAGATTAAACAGATTATAGGTCACCACTGACATAGGCTAATATCGATTTCACAAGTAGACAATATTTGCTCTAGTGTTATGGGAGGGCACACTTTCTGGTAGTTGTGCAGACATGGTGCCTTTCGTACTGGGAGACTCAACTGTAATTATAATGTTATAGCAACTTACAGTCAGCCAGCATTCTGATCAGATTGATATCTCCGCCATATAATGAAAATTCAACACAAAAATGTACTTTCAAACAGTGGAAGGGAGTAACTTCAAACATTTTCTTTTTTTTTTTCTTTTTTCTTTTAAAATATATTTTATTGATTTTACACAGAGAGGAATTGAGAGGGACAGAGAGTCAGAAACGTCGATGAGAAACATCGACCAGCTGCCTCTTGCACACCCCCCACTGGGGATGTGCCCACAGCCAAGGTACATGCCCTTGACCAGAATCGAACCCGGGACCTTTCAGTCCGCAAGCCGACGCTCTATCCACTGAGCCAAACCGGTCCCAGCACATTTTCTGTATGTAACTAATTGTTTTTAAATAAATACATTGTAGTTTCTTAACAGTGAGATGTGTTGAACTGGCCACGAGGGTAGTTTTTATCTTTGTAGGTTTATTCTTTGAAGCCTACAAAGTCTTATATCTTTGGGACATCCAATATACTCTTTGTGGGTGTGGGTTAGTCTTTTTTCCCCCCATAACATAATAAAGAATGGTTCGATAACAATTGACTTGAAATGTGTTTCTGCTTCATCGAGGGAAATTTCTGAATAAAACCTCATATGGCAGGCGAGTCCACTTGTGACTGTCTGTGCTGTGATTACTGTTTCTAGTCTGGATCCCTCATGCACACAGGTCTATGTACCGTGTCTGGGAACTGAGAGTTTACAAGGTCCCTGTGTGCCTTGGTCGATGAAAAAAACAAAATTAATTGGAATACCATGCTCCTTGCTTAGAGCTCAGCTAGAGAGGCCTCACTCGAATGGGGTTTAAACAGCAACCTACTGGTCTTCTGAATTAACAACACTTTTGTTTTGGATTTGTTTTTCAAAAGCAGATCTGCACTCTGCCCCTCCTGATGTCACCACTGGCCTTGTGGAGTATTCACACTGTGAGCGTCCACAGCCAGCCCCTGTGAGAGGTGTCCCTCGGGGATGCAGCGGACGCCTCCTGGACACAGCAGGTGGTGAGCATGTCTGTCTTTCTCCTTTAGACACGGCTGAGCACAGGTTCTTTTCAGGTACTAAACATCCCTTCATGTACTCTCTGTAGCAAACCTGAGCCAGTCAGTAGTTATAACCCTTCAGTGCAGTAAACTGAGAACAGTGTGTGCAGTGCATGTTACCACAGAAAGCACCATGTGCAGAATGATCAGAAATATCTGTAAAATTGGTCCAGTGGACAAGGAGGGTAGGGAGGAGAAAACCTCCAAATTTCAGTTGAGTGTGAAAGGAGTTTGGATCTATGTATAATATTGTAGGAAAATGAAAAGCATGGAAAGTTCTTATTTGAACACAGTGTCTTCAGCAGATCAAGTCCTAGTGTGAGTGCACCCGCCTGCAACATGGCAGTCCCTGAGCTCACTGTCCTCAACAACCTGTGAAATGGGCACAGCCTCACTCACAGTTCCTGATGTGCAGGCCCAGTGCTGTTGGTGCAATTTCAGGGTCCTGCTTAACAGCTCTAATGTCTTATCAAAGTCATGTCAAGTTTTCTTTCCAGTGTGCTGGATTTGAATTGGAGAAAACTTCAGGGGCTCTCAGATTTAAGCCTCGATCATGTAATTTGATTCTTTTAAGCAGTAGGACAAATTTTGTTGAAGTCTTTTAGTTTGTTGTTCAAATGCAAAAGGAAAATACTGAGTCAACTTGAAGCAGGCTTTCCATTGGTTAGATACATTTTTATTTGATTTATTACTCTTTATATTTTTTAAAAAAGAGTTTAGCTGAGTTAAAATTGACATATCTACCATTGCACATATTTAAAATGTGCAATTTTATAACTTTTTTAAGATATGTGTACAACTGTGAAACCATTCATACAGTAAAGGCACTGAACACATCCAGCCCTCATAAAAGTTTTTTTTGTCAGACCTGCCACCCCTTTTTGGCTCCCCTTTAGGCAACCACTGATTTATTTTCTAGCTCTGTTGTTAGTTTGCATTTTCTAGCATTTTATGTAAATAGAATCATATAGTGTTTACTCTTTGTGTCTGGATTCTTCCATTCTACATGATTATTTTGAGATTCATGGTCTTGCATGTATATCAATAGTTCATTCCTTTTATTGAGGAGTAAATTGTTCTATGGATGTACAGTTTGGATAAATAATTTATTTAACTATCAATATATATTTTGGTTGTTTCCAGTTTTTGGCTATTCTAAATAGAGTTTCTTTGAATATTTTTATGCAGGTCTTTGTGTGGGGTGTGTACTTTCATTTCTTTTGGGTCAATACTCAGGAGTGAATCATGTAGTAGGTCTGTGTTCAACTTTTTTTTTTTAATTAAAAAAATACGTTTTTATTGAATTTTAAAGAGAGGTCCAGTGTTTCAGTACCATTTATTATAAACTAGAGGCCTGATGCACGAAGATTCGTGCAAGAATGGGCCTTCCTTCTCCTGGCTTCTGGCACCCGGGACCCAGGACTTTGCTCTGGCTGCTGCTTTCCGCCTTTGCTCTGGCCCGGAGCTGCCTTTCGCCTACGCTCCAGCCTGGAGCTGCCTTTCTCCTTGGCCACCGGCCCAGAGACCTGGAGTGGCCAGGGCGGGGCAGAACACTTGCATTGCTGTCATCTTTGTCGCATCGATTTGCATATTCCCTCCTTATTGGCTGTGGGTGCCATCATCTTTGTTGTGACGTGATGGTCAATTTGCATATTCCCTCTTTATTAGATAGGATACCATTCTGTTCCCAAGTTTCTTTGGCATTTAAAAAAATATTTATTTTTATTGATTTCAGAGAGAGGGGGAGGAAAAGAAGAAGAGAGAGAAACATCAATGAGGAGAGAGAATCATTGATTAGCTGCTTCCTGCACATTCCCTACTGGGGATTGAGCCCACAAACTGGGCATGTGTCCTTTACTGGAATCGAACCTGGGACCCTTCAGTCAGCAGGCTGACGCTCTATCCACTGAACCAAACCAGCCAGGGTATCTTTGGCATATTTAATGAAAATCAGTAGACCATATATGAGAGGAATCTATTTCTGGGACCTCTATGCTATTCAATTGCAATATTTGTCCATCCTTATATAAATAGCAACTTGTTATGATTACTGTCGTTTTATAATAAATCTTGAAGTAGTGTAGTTTGTCCTCATCTCTACTTTTCAACTTAAAATTTGCTTTGACTAGCCCAGTTCTGGTGGCTCACTGGATTGAGCATTGCCCCATAGATCAAGAGGTACTGGGTTCGACTCCCAGTCAGGGCACATGCCTGGATTGCGGGCTCAGTTGCCAGTAGGGGTGTGCAGGAGGCAGCCAGTCAATGAGTCTCTTTCATCATTGATGTTTCTATCTCTCTTCGCCTCCCCCTTCCTCTCTGAAATCAATAAAAATATTTTTTAAAAATATGCTTTGACTATTTCCCACCTCTTCTTTGTAGTGCCACTGCCCCATGGAGGACCAACTCTGGGTGTTTTCTTCCTATTTGAGGATTAGATACTGCCTTTAGCTCATATTTATGAAAAACAGTTGTAAAACAAAAATTTAGGGGGAAGAATGGACTTTTTCTCCTTTGTTGCCAGTTGGTCTCATGGCTGGCATAACAATACTATCTGGTTGTGTATCTCATCCCCATTCAGTCTGTTGTGCTATGACATGATGTGTGGTCTCTGGGAACTCCACTGTGCTCTTGTGAGAGGAGGAGAGTGAAAGGGAAGTGGTATCTTAATACGATTTGGGAAGGACAGTTGGCCCATGAACGGTGGCTGGGGCTGCACAGGCGAAAATCAGCGTATAACTTGACTCTCTAAAAACCAGTTGTATCTATAGGGACTTGATTCCAGGACCTTCCACACACACCAAAATCTGCAATACTCAAATTCCCCATATGGCATAGATCAATGCATATGGTCAGTTCTTTGCATCCACAGACAAAAATAATGCAGGTATTTATTTTTAAAAATCTGCGTATAAGTGGATATGTGCAGTTCAATCCTGGGTTGTTCAAGGCCCAATTGTAGTTTGACCTCATGAACTTCCTGAAAGGGTTTCAGGCATCCCCAGGGGCCCCTGGACCACTTTGAAAACCACTAGCTTAGAATAAGTTATAGTTTCTAAAAGGCATTCAGTATTTGTTAATGAATTAATCAATTCCAAAATGGGGCTAGTGCTTTTTATTCATGTAGTTAGTCACTGGACCTCATTTCCGTGTCCTGTTCCCCAGAGGATGCGGCCTGTTTAACCTCAGAGTTCCTTTTCCCATGACAGGTGTCCCTGTGAACAGCAGAGTGTCCTCCAAAATCCAGCAGCTTCTGAATACCCTGAAGAGGCCGAAGCGTCCTCCGCTGAAGGAGTTCTTTGTGGATGATGTGGAGGAGCTGCTGGAAGGTAAGCATCCTCAGATTTGGGCTCACGTATGTAAACAGGGTGACCATTACATCTGGAGACGCAGGCAGATGTACATCCTACACGGGTTCTTATTGTGACGTTATGGCACAATAAAGTGATATTCTCTCTGTTGGCAGCCCCTGTAGTCACCATGTGTGACGGTGAATTAGGTATCACATGGGTCTGCTCGCTTTATTTGAACAGGTGGAAAACTCATTGCTTATAGTTAAGACATTTAACATTTCCTTATGCCTCTGATCCACTGGTTAGTACTTTATAAGAATACTTCTAAGGTTTCATTTTGCTTACATTATTTAAATTTTTAAACTTTAAATCTGAAATACTCCTCTTCCCATGGTTTTAAAGTATTACATCTTCAGTATAGTTTTGGCTCCTTTTCAGAATTTTAGCCTCTTATTTGAGATATATATTTAGAAGAAAGAATATAGATTAATTTTTTTAAATTACAAAAAAAATAGAAGTGTAGACTTTTAGATAAGGAACAGGAATAAATCCCAGTACAACACACAAGCATATGAATGTGTTAGAGCCACCAGGACACATGGCCAGCCCCTCAGCTTTCCCACCTCTTCTGTGTAGTGTCACTGCCGCAAGGAGGACCAGCTCTGGGTGTTTTCTTCCTACTTGAGGATTAGATACTGCTTTTAGGGCATTGTTTCCCCTTTTAGTTAGATAATGCCTTTCAAATTCAGAATTCAATCGTATGAATGCTTTTGAGAGCAGTCTTTCTTACACTAGGACAAATTTTGGTTACATATCCACTGAAAATATAATAGGCCTTATTTTTTCTAAAACATGGTGATAGTTGTTTTGAATGCCCAAAGTGGTGATTCTGCTCACTTTTATCCTTTATAATCAGGGACTACTGCCTGTTTCTCAGGTGTCATCAGGGTTGTCCCTGTGACAACCTGGCCTTCACTGCTGCCACCGTGGGGACTGTCATGTTGGGTTAAGGTTACCAGGCTCCATCATTATTCATTATCCAGTCTCCACCTGTCTTTGGTCAGTTGATCTATGACTTTTATATTGATAAGGAAATCTAATCTTTGTATTATTGGTATTTAAAAGAACAATATTATAAAATATAAATGCTTAACAATATAATATGTGCATGATACTATGAAATGTTGATTTAAAAATTTCAATTTTTGCTTACAGTTCAGCAACCAGATCCAAATCAGCCAAAGCCTGAGGGAAGCCAGATGGTAGTGCTGAAAGGGGAACCCCTGTCCTTGGGGACACCCTGGCCACCGTCACTGCTGGCTGCCTTGCAGCGGTGGGGCACAATGCAGCCCAAAGCCCCCTGTCTGACCGCCTTGGACACAACTGGGAAGGCCGTCTACACCCTCACCTATGGCAAGTGTCAACAGAAGGCAATTGGCTGTGGTTTAGCTATAAAATAATACATGTGTCATACAAACAACATAGACATACAGTGGATGAACATAATAGAACACATTCCTGAGAAACTAACACAACTGTTTAACAAATAGAGCATCCCCTCACTTCAGGTGGCCATCTCAGACCACTGCCTCTTCCTCCCACCAGAGGGGACACTGACGGATGGTGCCCGGCCACTGCTTTGGCTTCAAGTGTTCACATCTGTATATGCATTTTTGAACAATGGAGTTTAGTTCTGTCTAATTTTGAACTCTGTTTAAATGGAATCGTACAGTATGTACTTTTTGTGTTTGGCATCTTTGGTCTCATATTGTGTTTTTATGTAACAGATCATAAGCATATAACCTGATGCACAGAGTAAATACTCAGCACTCAGCTGAGAAGCATTTCCAGGTTGCCAGGCTCTGTGTGTCCCCTCCAGTATTCACGTCCTCCGACACTTTAAAGGCAAACTGTTGTGCTGACTGCTAACACCTCTGGCTTTACCTGCCTTTGAGTTTTCTATAGATGGTATTACATGAAAGGTGTTCTGGGTCTGCACTCTTTTGCTCAGCATTGTTTGTGAGACTCATCTGTGATGTGTGTGAAGTGTAGTAGTTTATTCTAATTCATGGATGTTATTTTATTCTGTGAAAACACACTATGCAGTAGGTGGACATTTGGTTTGCTTCCACTTTCAGGCTATCATGTATAGTGCTGCTATGAACATTCTCCTGTGGGTCTGCTGGTGAACATGTGGAGTTCAGAGCTTGTGCTGGTTAATGCAGAGGTAGCAGTGTCTAGCTTTAGATCGTTCTGCCAGGCAGTTTTCCAAGGCTTTTTTACTGTAGCGACAGTCTTCATTCTCACCAGCAATGTGTGCAGCCCCAGGTGCTCCACATCCTCGCCAACACTTGACATTGTTTATTTATTTCAGTTTAGCCTTTCTTGTGTGTTGTGGTTTCAAGAAATGCCAATTGCATTTTCCTGATGACTAATAATGCTTTCATATGCTTGTTGGCTATTTGAATATTCTCTTTTATGAACTATCCAAATCTTTGTTTCATTTTTCTGTTTAATTGCTAATATTTTCTTATTTATATTTACAGATACATGCCTTTTCAGATATATGTTTTGCATATATCTTCTTCCACTCTTTGTATTGCCTTTTAATTTTTAATTGTAGCTTTAGATAAATGAGAAGTATTAATCTAATTTACCTATTTTTTCCTCTTCTAGAGTGCTTTTTTGTCTTTTTTAGGAAGTCTTTGCCAAACCTAAGGACACAAAAATATTTTTCTATTATTGCTTCTAAAAACTTGTTTTACTTTTTACATTTGGGTGTTAAGATGCATCTGCAATTTAATTTGTGAAATGAGAGTCATTTTTTTTCCTTATGAATATCTATGACTCATTATCACTTATTGGAAAGCCAGTTCTTCAAGTATTGGGGTGGAAAGTGCACCTGTAGTTCTGTTTGCAGACTCCATTCTGTTAAGTCAGTGTGCTATCTGTCCACACCTCCTGAATCACTGTAGTATTATGAGTCTCAGTATCTGGCTCAGAAGTCCATTAGCTCTGTGATTGTTCCTTAAGATTTCCCTGACTGCTCTTGCATTACAAGTAAACTTCAGAATTAGCTTGTCAGTTTCTGGAAAAATTCCTGCTGGGATAATGATTGCATTGCATTGAATCTGTAGTTCAATTTGAAGAAAATTGATTCATGAGTAGAATATTTTCTCCTTTTTTAAAGTCCTTTAATTTATGTCAGTAATTTTTTATTTTTCAGTACAGAAGTCTTGAGCATCTGCCATTATTTATTCTTATTGGAATGATTACAATTTTTTCTACTCATTTGTTGCTTGCATATAGAAGTGCAAATGATTTTTTAAATGGTGACTTTGTACCTTGCCACAAACTAACTGATTTATTTTCTTATTTGTTCATATATCTTTTGGATATCTGGTAAGAGCAGTGTCATCGTGACCTTTCCAGGACTTAACCTTTAGTTTCTTTTTCTTGCTTCTGTATGAGCTAAAACCACCAGTACAAAGTGGAAAACTGGGTATTCTCGCCTCGATTTCTATCTTAGGTTATGAAGTTTGTCGAAGTTTTTTGTTTTTTAATGTGTTTTTATTGATTTTTAGAGAGCGAGGAAGGGAAAGGAAGATTAAAGACATGGATGAGAGCCGAAACCGGTTTGGCTCAGCGGTAGAGCATCGGTCTGCGGACTAAGGGGTCCCAGGTTCGATTTTGGTCAAGGGCATGTACATTAGTTGCGGGCACATCCCTGGTAGGGGGTGTGCAAGAGGCAGCTGGTCTATATTTCTCTCTCATTGACATTTCTGCCTCTCTATCTCTCTCCTTTCCTCTCTGTAAGAAAAATCAATAAAATATATATTTTTTAAAAATGGATGAGAGAGAAACATCGATCGGCTACGTCCTGCAAGCCCCCCAACTGAGGATCGAGCCTGCAACCTGGGCATGTGCCCTGACCGGGAATCAAACCAGTGCCCTCATGGGCTGATGCTCAGTCACTGAGCTACACTGGCCAGGCTTTTTTGCTTTTTTTTTTTTTTTTTATGGTAGAAATTCTTTGTCAGATTAAGAAAATTCTATTCCTAAAAGTTTACTAAAAATTTTTCATCATGGATTGACATTGAATTTTTTTTGGGGGGGAGGGGTGGGGGGTGCAATGTCATCGATATATGCCTTGATTTTTCTTAACCTACTTATTTTTTAAAATAAATCTTTATTATTGAAAATACTACATATATTCCTTTTTTTCCTCCATTGTTCTTTCTCTCTCTCTCCGCCCCCCCCCCATGACATTTAATTTTTATCAAATGCTTTTCCTTTTCTGTCAAGATAATCATGGTTTCCCTTCCCTTCCCCATTAATTTAATGAATTACTTTGACTAATTTTCAAATGTTAAGAATATTTGTATTCGTAGAATAAATCCCACTTGGCTATGATGCCTTATCTTTTTAGTAAATGTCTGGATTTGATTTGCTGCTGTATTGTTAAGGATCCTTGCATTTGTGTCCATTAGGGAGATTGGTCTGTAATTCTCTAAGAAAGGAACTTACTGTCCACTGGGAGGAACATGGTTTGCTAATGGCCACCACCTGTTGAATTCAGCTTTCTGGTCTGGTTTATGCTGTGCTTGGGGTAGCCCTAGGCAATACTAAGGAAGGTGGTGGTTCAATGCCTTGTTTCTCTCAACCTGGACTCCCCTTATGAGCAGTCTACTTTGGATCACCCCGCTGGGCCTGCAGAGACTTTGTCACAGCAATGGTATCTCCTGTCTGATCTCACCATGTGCCTTTTCCTTCATAAATTTTACTCATGCCTGACTCTGTCGGCTTCTTGAAGAACCCACCTTCACGCTTGCATTCTTCTTTTCTTGCACTTTATTTCTACCCATGGGACACTCCAGGATTGTCTCTAAAGTCAGTAGCCATACTCTACTCTTTCCTTTGTCACATGGTCCCCTTCCTACCGTCCTGAATTTCCCACTGTAATCTCTCTTTTCGGCCTGCAGTTCTCTGTGTATGTATTTATTTTACTGTGCATTTGCTGGTGAGGAAATCTCATTGCTTGTCTGACAGCAGTTTATTTTGTCTTCATTTTTTATGGGGATCATTAGCTGTTTTTAATACTCTGAAGATATTGTCTTATCTTTGCATTCTTGGGATAAAACTAACTTGGTTATGATGCATTGTTCTTTTTATATTCTAGCTGGTTTCAGCTTGGAAATCTTTATGAGTTACAGTTATTAACATCTTGAATTGATCATTGATATAGACAAAAGCAGCCACAGTGTTTTGAGTTAAATATTTTTTCTCATTTATTTCTCAGGTCCCACAATTCACTTATTTCACAATGTTGCACTTGAGTTTAATATTATTTGCAGTGAAATTTGAGCATTTATTCAGAGGGCATGGCTGCTCAGACTGCATGGGGTTATGTCACAGCAATTTGAGAGGGACTGAATTAGGACATTGTGTTACTTTTTAGTACACTGCTTAGTGTAAATGTCAAGGCTGCCTTGGATGTTGGGGATGGACTGAGATTCTTCTGTCTTCCCACTCCATTATCACCCCTGACTGTCTACCTCCCCAGGTACCTTCAATCCTCTTTACTTTTCCTTAATCTCATCTTTTTCAAAGAAGCTCTTCTTTGCTGAGCATTCATACTGAATATAGAGACTGCGTGCCAGGAGGAGAACTGTGTTGGGCAGGAGCTCATAGGGTTAAGGGCTGGATTCTGGGGGTCCAGATGCACTACTCCAGCAGTTGGTGGCTCTGCGCAGTTACTTAACATCTCCCTGACTGTCTTTCTTTTCTTGAGTGAAAAGTGGAGATGAAGATATGACCTACCTCATGAATTACTACTGTAAAGGTTACATGAATTATAAGGGATGTAATTGAGACAATGACATGAAAATGCATTCACAATTCAATGTTGATTGAAAAAAGGATGGAATATCTCATTTTTTTGAAAATTCTACATACATGTATATATGTATGTGTATGTGTGTGCATATGTGTGTTACATATACACATATGTAACAAACAATGCTGCCCTTTTTCTACAGGCTTTTCTGTATTCTAAATTTTCTATGATAAAATCCTATATTTTTATGTTAAGTAACATAAATTTGTAAGTTGTTTTTGAGGAAAAAACTATGATGTTTATTATAGCATTATGCAAAATAGTTATCATTTGGAAACTTCCTGAATTTTCAGAAATTGAGTAATGATACTTATGGGGTTTTATGATTATTAAATTAAGATGTTAATTATTAGTTTCTTAAGTTTTACATTGCTTAGTATTTTTATTTCATTTTAGGGAAACTTTGGAGTCGGAGTTTAAAACTAGCTTATACTCTTCTTAATAAACTGACTAGTAAGAATGAACCACTACTTAAACCTGGAGACAGAGTAAGTAACTAGAATGTAACTATTGGAGTGAGCAAAAACAGAGACTGTAAAAATCTTTTGCATAGAAATCAATGTTCTATCAGCTGGTTAGACTTAACAGCATTACTACAAGGGATTTAAAATCAGCATGGAAAAATATTAAATATGGGAAAAATTTTTGATGATGCAGATAAAAAGATTGTTCTTTTTATTTTTTTATTTTTTATTGATTTTATACAGGAAGGAAGGGAGAGAGATGGAGAGTTAGAAACATCGATGAGAGAGAGTCATCGATCAGCTGCATCTTGCACACCCCCTACTGGGGATATGCCCGCAACCAAGGTACATGTTCTTGACCGGAATCGAACCCGGGACCCTTCAGTTCCCAAGCCGACGCTCTATCCATTGAGCCAAACCGGTCCCGACTTGTTCTTTTTTTTTTCATTGCCTGTCCATTGATTCCTCAACTCTTTTCTCTTGACTTCAAATATGTTGATTTCATTTATTTGTTTATTTTATTATTATTATTTTTTTAATATATTTTATTGATTTTTTACAGAGAGGAAGGGAGAGAGATAGAGAGCTAGAAACGTCAATGAGAGAGAAACATCGACCAGCTGCCTTCTGCACACCCCACACCGGGGATGTGCCCGCAACCAACGTACATGCCCCTGACCGGAATCGAACCTGGGACCTTTCAGTCCGCAGACCGATGCTCTACCACTGAGCCAAACCGGTTTCGGCCAAATATGTTGATTTTATTTATTCATTTATTTATTTATTTATTTATTTATTTATTTATTTATTTTTAAATATATTTTATTGATTTTGTACAGAGAGGAAGGGAGAGAGATAGAGTTAGAAACATCGATGAGTGAGAGTCATCGATCAGCTGCCTCTTGCACACCCCCCACTGGGGATATGCCCGCAACTAAGGTACATGCCCTTGACCGGAATCGAACCCGGGACCCCTCAGTCTCCAAGCTGACGCTCTATCCATTGAGCCAAACCGGTCTCGGCCAAATATGTTGATTTTAATAAAAATATTAATGTCAGATATTAATAAATGTTAAATATTCAAAGCTTAAGTTTTATGAGGAAACAACATTACTTTGAAATTGTGTGTGCTTTATAAAATTCTTCCTATTCCATGTGGCAAGGCCACCATCCCCTCTTCCTTTTCTTTTTTTTTGTCTTTTAGGAAATAACTTTATTTAATATTTTGTCCATTCAAAAATATTTATTGACCAAGCAATATGCTCTAAACACTGGGAATAAGAAGGTCATTGTAGGTGTGGTTCCTGGATTACAATCCCCTCTTAACCTATCAGCCACAATAGCATGCAAAGGAAGCTAGAGGCTTAGATCCTTGTCCTACCCTGTCCCAAGTATTATAGTTGGCATAGCCATATGAGGCTATTTAAATTAATCAAAATTACATGATGAAAAATTTACGTCCCTAGTCACACAAACCACATTTTAAGGGCTCAGTAGACTACCATACTTGATAGCTGGAAATAGAACATTTTCATTATTGTAGAAAATTCTATTAGACAGCATTGTTCTTGGAAAACTGAACCAGATTTGAGGAACTCAGGTATACCAGAAGATCCAGGAGAGAAAACAGGAGAACATGGTGAAAATCAATAAACCTACAGTGTAAACTAGTATAAAGGTTGCCCAGGGTCAGAAATGAAAATATAAGTTGACAAGCTGTCATAGAGTTTCTGGCAACTTTTTGCCTTATTTTTTAATTAAAAAACTAGAAGCCAAGGACATTTAAGGAAGGAAAATTTAATGTGGAAGAAGATAGCCAAAGGGCAAAAAAAATTGAAGAAAAAGGAAAGGGGAAGGGCAGTAGGAGGAAGAAGAAACAAATGAACTTGGAGGAAAGCTAGATAC
Organism: Pipistrellus hanaki; assembly: GCF_964339955.1. Taxonomy (NCBI): domain Eukaryota; kingdom Metazoa; phylum Chordata; class Mammalia; order Chiroptera; family Vespertilionidae; genus Pipistrellus; species Pipistrellus hanaki. The sequence continues at coordinate 8,467,863 of NC_140504.1, forward strand.
AGAAAACAAATGTTCAGAAAATTAGTATTAATATTTCTAGAGTCTATAATGAAGAAAAATAAATAAAAGAACAAGAGATGGATGGTAGAAAGAAAAATAGTGCAAAAATTAGAATTGATCGAGAAGGCCCCACATCTGATAGTGGTTCAGAAAGAGAAAAGAGAAAGAGAACATAACATTTTCAGTGATAATAACTTAAGGGGAAAGTGGGATGTATACATGGGGTCAGCAGTCAAATTGGGGGAGAGCAGTGTGACACTTCAGAAGTTCAAAGGGAATCTGATTTTAACCTGTCCTTAGTTATTCAACCAATGTGAGGATAGGTAACCATTTTCAGACACAGGATTCAAAAAAAATTGGACTCCCAACCACTCTTTCTTGGGAAGTTCTAAAGGATGAGTGCTTCAGTGGAATGAGTGAGTGGGGCCCAAACCTGAGAGCCACAGGGCAGTGCCCCAGGAGCAGCCTGCAGGAGTAGGAGGGCACAGGGCCCAGAATGTGGGTAGGGCTGGTCCACAGCTGGTAAAACTTATGAGTTCACCTGATTGGTTGGCTATTTGGAGAATACTATTGATAGATATTTACACATGTGGTGGGATATTTTAGAGCAGATTGACTAATGTATTCGTAGAGAGCAGAACCAGTACAAATGCTGGTAGCTGTCACCATCGGAAAGAAAGGAGATGTGAACCTGGTTGTCAAAGTGCAACAGGATGAGAATGATACTTTATAATGCGTTGTGCTTTAGAGTGAGTCTGAAAGAATCCCTGATTTATAATGAATCTTAGAACAAATAATTTATTTTTTCTTGAAGAAAATTCATGCAAGGACAAAGATTTACAGATACTGTCTTGACTTGCTAGAGAATCCACATAATTATAAAAAAGGTTGACAAGATCACAGTGAGTTAATTATCAGAGATGGGTGGCAAATTCATCTTCCTGTGTTAATATACTTTTTAAAAGTGAACAGACACAACTCTTTTGTAACAGATTCTCTAAAAACATGTTTTCTATACCAAACATCTAGTCACAAGGCTATAATTCATAGTTCTGGAACAGTCTCTGTTAACATCAACTTTAGAAGGAGAGCTTTGCCCTTTTCAACTAACTAACTTGTCGGAAACTTGATTAAGTTTACAGTATAAATATAGATACAGTTTGAATTTTGCCTTACAAAAAAGAGAGTTATTTATTAGTTATCCATTGTTCTGTGTTCAGAGGCCTGTGTTAAAAGTCTGCTCAAATAATATTCTGATTCATCACTATGGTTTCAAGCACAACTTATTACACTATTGTGGTTTAAAAAAATCTTATTCCAGCCTGACTGGTTTGGCTCAGTGGTTGAGCATTGACCTCTATGATACAGGAGATCACACTTCAATTCCCAGTCAGGGCATACACCTGGGTTGCAGGTTCCATCCCCCGTGTGGGGCGTGCAAGGAGGCAGCCAATCAATGATTCTTTCTTATCATTGATGTTTCTATCTCTCTCCCTCTCCCTTCCTCTTTGAAATCCTTTATATATATATTCCATAAATTTCTTTTCATGTAACTAGATTATTATAAGAAATGGAAATTGGGGTGATGGGAGAAGAAAAAGGGGGGAGAGGAGAGCTAAATATTCATCTACTATAACAGGAAATAAAATTAGTACCTGAATATTTTTAAAAGATAAAACAGTGTAAGCAAAATATTTGAAAATATCAGAGTAAATAGCAAAAGGAAGATGTAAATTATTTAAAAAGTGGTTGCCTTTGGGAGTGGGATATGGGGGAGCATGGGTGGTATTGTTTTTCATTAGTACTTTTTTGGGTCACTTTAAATTCTGTGTTTTAAAAAATTGACAAAAATAAAAATATAAGAGACAAAATAGAATATAGAATTTTATTTTATTTTATTTTTTTTATTTTATTTTATATATTTTATTGATTTTGTACAGAGAGGAAGGGAGAGAGATAGAGAGTCAGAAACATCGATGAAAGAGAGTCATCAATCAGCTGCCTCTTGCACACCCCCTACTGGGGATATGCCCGCAACCAAGGTACATGCCCTTGACCGGAATCGAACCCGGGACCTTTCAGTCCCCAAGCCGACGCTCTATCCATTGAGCCAAACCGGTCCCGGCAGAATATAGAATTTAAACAGTAGCAGCATGCTAACAAGGTGGGAAGAGAGATTCAGTGGAAGCAGCTGTAGGGATCTCAACTGAGGATTTTGTAGCCCTCATCCTTCCCTGTGAATACACTTAAGTCTTGAGTGGAGATCTGTTCAACTAAAATTTTGGCATTACGATTTCTTCTTTTGGAAGATATTTTAGATATAATATGATTTCTTGTTTACTTTTCACCTGGGCCAATTGATGGTGGATGATGGTCCATTCCTGAGTTGCTGCCGTGCAAATGGACTGTCTTTAAATCCAGAAATTTAAAGTTATCTTGTTGTATGGGAAGAAGAGACCTCAACCTAAAAACTATTTATTAAAAGTTACATGGTTGAGCCCTAACTGGTTGGGCTCAGTAGATAGAGTGTCGGCCTGTGGAATGAAGGGTCCCAGTTAGATTCCGGTCAAGGGCATGTACCTTGGTTGTGGGCACATACCCAGTAGGGGGGTGTACAGGAGGCAGCTGATTGATGTTTCTCTCTCATCGATGTTTCTAACTCTCTATCCCTCTCCCTCTCTGTAAAAAATCAATAAAATATATTTTTTAAAAGTTACATGGTTGAGAAAATTTAAGGACTAAGAATTAAACTCCAGATTCTAAAATAATAAAAAATATCTCAATTCCATCTAATCATTAGCAGATACTCCAAAAGTTGAGATGACAATCATTCTCCAGTCATGGTTGTTCTTTGTTCTGATGTAGGTGGCGCTGGTGTTTCCGAACAGTGACCCTGTGATGTTCATGGTTGCATTTTATGGGTGTCTGCTGGCAGAACTGGTTCCTGTGCCCATAGAAGTGCCATTAACAAAAAAGGTAGCAAACTTGGCCCTGGGCCATTGGTTCAGGTTTCATGAGGTTTGAAACGATGAGCATTTTTTCCTCTGATAAATAGAATTTGAAATTTGATAAGACTTTGTTAAACTTGTTCTCAATGCCATATTTTATTGACATTAAGTTTCATTTTTGGGGGATAAATCATTACAGACATTTATTACAGCTCACTTTTCAGTGATAATTTTGAATATATGGGATGGAAATGTTTTACATTTCTGTTTGCTTACACAGCTGGCAGTTTTTGTTACTGACATGATTACTATGGGAGTTCTGATGGTCTGGCAGCTGTTTCATTTTATGTATAAATGTCAGTAACCTAACTATTGAAAAAATTATTTAGGGGTAGACAAGGCATGTATTTTAGAAACTCAGAGTTTTCTATTGTATCCCAGTATTCAGGCAGCTGCTAACATGAATATTGTCAGCAACAAATATTCAAGAATCTCAAAAGTAAAGTTTTCAAATAAAACCAGAACATTCTCACAGATAATATATGATGACAGATATTGAATACAGGGATTCTTAGGGAAAAACTAGAGATTTGTCAAGCTTTCAAAAAGAAAATTGTAACATTTTACAGAGGGACATATACAAAAGAGGACTTGACTAAAACGAAATGTACATTTCTGTGTAGAAATAATTATTATTGTTAAACACAAATCAAGTAGAAATTTCAATGCTGTTATTTTGGGAGTTTATTAAAATGTTGCTAAAGTGATTTGCAAGGAAAAAACTTTGGGAAATTAGCCCATTTTCTGCACTTTATATTTCACTGCTAAAAGTATATTTCTTTTAAATTTAAAAACAATTATATTTTATTTTCATGAAAATATTGTATATAGCAGTGATTTTCAACCTTTTTCATCTCATGGCACACTCATTACTAAAATATAATTACTAAAATACATAAAGTATATTATTTTTTGCTAATCAGAAAAAATAAAGGTATAATTCACACCAGATGGCTATTACTGTGTTGGCTGTTGTCATATTTTTATTTGAAGGAAAAGAGATCAGGTATTGCATGTTTTAAGAAATTTGGTGGCATATTGATTGAAGATCGCTGGTATATAGAATTGAGTTGTTCTAGAAATTTTATAAGGGGTGGACAAAGCACTCTTTTTTCTGTGCATGCGCCTGCATAGTAAAGGTCCTGAGCCGAGGCTGCCAGGAGCCTCTCACTTCTACCCGACTCTCTGTCTTGTTCAGGATGCTGGCAGCCAGCAGATCGGGTTTCTGCTGGGCAGCTGTGGTGTCACCCTGGCCCTGACCACGGACGCTTGTCAGAAAGGCCTGCCTAAAGCACAGACTGGAGAGGTGGCAACTTTCAAAGGTGGGCTTCTGAGGGGAAGTGGGAGTCAGCATTCTGAGTCAAACTATATCCTTTGGTACTTTTCCAGTACTTAAACTTACAGAGGCTGAAGTTGAGACTCGCTTCTCACCTGGTTCAGGGTCTCTGCTGTTTAATATGAATTGAGTAAGAATTAAATGAGACTGAGGTATCTGTTCCTCAAGCCCTCAGGAGCTAGAGCTGCATGTTCAACGACTAGGCCCTGAGTGTGGGGAGCAGGGACCCTCTGACATTCACCTGTGCCATGTTTCCTGGCTGCACCCTCACAGGTTGGCCCCCTCTCACCTGGCTGGTAATCGATGGGAAGCATCTGACTAAGCCCCCCAAGGATTGGCACCCGTTGGCCCAGGACGAAGGAGCTGGGACCGCCTACATTGAGGTGATGACTCTTCTAACACAGTATGCTAAAGCAGGCCCCCGGGTTAGGTCTTGTTTTTATATCAGTATGAGCTACTGAGTTTTTTAGTTTACAGGCTAAAACTTACGTTGACTTGTCATTTGGAAACTTTCTCAGACTCTTTCAGTTTTACTCTTAGAAGGGATGCGGACAATTATGAGGGAACTCGCATGCACTGTTGTCCTTAGCACCTGCCCAGGATGGGTCCTGGCTTCATCCGAGGGTTAGGGCATAAAAGGCTCTTCAGTCTGACGGGCTGGTTAGTGAAGGAGAGACAGCTGACAGCTTCTTCTCTCTAAAATCCACCAGCCTCCATTCTCTCTGTCGTGGCCTCCCAAAGCATCACATAATGGAGTTTTTTTCTTAAAATCTTTCAGTATAAAACCAGCAAAGAAGGCAGCACAGTGGGGGTGACCGTGTCCCATGCATCTCTGCTGGCGCAGTGCCGGGCTCTGACCCAGGCGTGTGGCTACTTGGAAGGTAAGGGCATGTGGGGCAGCTCTTGCAGCTGTGCACGGGGCACCAGGGAACTGTCGCTGCAGGTGTCAGATCCAGGCCTGTACAGGACCTGCCTCTAATCCGTGTTCCAGGCACCGCATGCTCGGGCTCTGCTTGCGCTGGATGAGTGAGCCCTTTCCAGTAAACTCGTGTGTTTGTTGATTTTCTGGAGTGTGAAGTCCATATCCCACCAGTTCATCAATGCCCAGTTGGCTGATTCAACAAAACTGAGGCGCGGTGCATTTTACATTTTAAAAATATGGAAACCGTGTTATTGGCACTTACTTTTCCATTGCTATTTTATATGCCTGTGGTTGGCCTAAAGCTGTCCTGCATACAGATACACAGATGGAATGTTGTGGTCATAGGTTGGCTCTTGGTAGTGCCACATGTACTGATAAATATTAGATATTTAACTTAGAGAACTATTATTCCCAAAACTATAAAAACGTACACATGGCAGTTTGTTTTGCATTGCAATACTTGAACAAAACTAAAAAGTAAATTGAGTAGTATGTTTAAATATCTACAATAAAGTGTTTAAATATCTACAATAAAGTGTTTAAATGTAAGGGGTACTGTAGGGCATAGTGAAGATTTCAGTAGAGATTTGGAAGAGGATTCTAGATATGTTCAAGGGCCTGAATAATTTTAAAATATATATATTTTATTGATTTTTTTTACAGAGAGGGAGAGGGATAGAGTGCTAGAAACATCGATGAGAAACATCGACCAGCTGCCTCCTGCATACCCGCCACCGGGGATGTGCCCGCAACCAATGTACATGCCCTAAACCGGAATCAAACTTGGGACCCTTCAGTCTGCAGACCAACGCTCTGTTCACTGAGCCAAACCGGTTTTGGCCTGAATAATTTTTAAAGAAATTAGACCTCTCAGTCAAGTCCCATGATTTCTTCTTTAGACCCAGTGCTGACCTTACATATGTCACCTATAATTGGACCCTCAACTGACTAGGGAGCCTGTACAGCATGCTTATTCAGAATGCAGCAGGGTCCTGGCACACAAACCCAGCTCCCTGTAATGACCAGGGGTGTTTCTCCCGTGGGGCGCAGTAGGGCTTGCCATGGCCTTTGGTGAGGGCCCAGATTTGCTTCTAGCCCCAGGCTCTGTTCCCTGCCCCTTGGAGCGTGGTCCCTCAGAGGGTGCTGCCAGACGCTCTGAGTACAGGGATGTGCTGGGAAGCCTGGGGATTCCTGTTCGCTCCTGCTTCCTGATATCTACCAGTCATACCCTCTGGAGGAGAAAACGGACAGGAGAGAATGAGCACCTTTCTAAAGGGAAGTGACACCAGTAGCATGTGATCTTTTTTGAAGATGCAGGATAATGGCCTTGGGTGTGAGAAATGGAGGAACCGGATGTAAAATTGAGAAGAGCACCCATGACAGTCTGACTGAAATGTGTAACAGCCTCTTAACTAGAGATTGTTGCTTTGTTTTCAGATTGATGATCAGCATAGTTCTCTGTTGTAATCCAGAATTGTATGACCTACTGTTGTTTTTCCAGTAATTTAAGTAAATAACCAAGATTATTGGTAAATTAGTGCATGGTATTTGGAAATGCTGTGTGTTTCCTAAAACTCTTATATGCTGATAATATGCTCATCTCAGAGTTTCTCTAAAAGTGCACGTGACGTGTGAAGAGGTTCACTCAGCAGTTTAACCATCTTTGTCCACTTTCAGCTGAAACACTAACAAATGTGCTGGATTTCAAAAGGGATGCTGGTCTGTGGCATGGAGTGTTAACAGTGAGTGTTGATGCTAAATGATCTAATTGTTGGAAGGAGGGATTTCTAATGTTTCATATTAATATATGACCCCAAACCCTAATTTTTACGTGATACAATGAATCCTTAGTTCTGTTGATTCACCTGACCAGTATATCTGAACTGAAATAGTGTTGTGAGCACCGGTGTTACCTTTGTCGCTTCGGCGTGGTGTAGAGATCTGTAGTCCGGCTGCGGAGTGAGGCCTGCCCTGAGCGCCCATGTCTTTCACAGAGTGTCATGAACAAGATGCACGTGATCAGCATCCCGTATGCACTGATGAAGGTGAACCCACTCTCCTGGATTCAAAAAGTATGTTTGTATAAAGGTAAGGGAATTCACATCATTTCTCTTTATTTTAAAAAATATATATTTTATTGATTTTACACAGAGAGGAATTGAGAGGGATAGAGAGTTAGAAATGTCGATGAGAGAAAAACATCGACCAGCTGCCTCTTGCACACCCCCCACTGGGGATGTGCCCGCAACCAAGGTATGTGCCCTTGACCGGAATCGAACCCGGGACCTTTCAGTCCGCAGGCCGATGCTCTATCCACTGAGCCAAACCAGTTTTGGCTTGCATCATTTTTTGATTCATCCTGCACTAAAGAAGTCTTTTTGAATTAATATTTGGTGATTAAGAAAAAAATAAAGCCAACATACAAAACTGTAGATGTGGGCTAAGGAGCCCTAATGGCCAGCATGCGCCATGACCAGGTCTTAGGCTAGTCTGTGGTGGTCCTGACTCACCAGTGCTGGCTGTAAGCTCTTGTGACCCCTGTGTCAAAGCCTGACCTGGGTTTGCAAGGCCTGGGTGTGTGTAAGGCCCGGGTGGAGAACTGTTCTGTAAGGACCATAGGACCCTAATGTTATTCTTTTGAAATTTTCCTTACAATCACATCAATTCTTAGTATTTGAGATGGTTTTAATATGAAGTTAGGGCTTTTCAAGCCACCAGCAGCAAAGCTGTTTATTCAGATGAAGCCGTCCACGAATGATGGGGCTGCCCGGAGGACCTTGCCCTGTCCTCCACTTTCAGTCCGTCACCCTTGCAGTCACTCCAGGCATTTCTGTGGCTCTGCTCTGGGGGAGCTTGAGGGCACCTTCACTATCTTCTGGGCCTCGGGTCTTTGTTTTAAGACTTACTAATCCTGGGTACCCTCTTTACTTGTCTGCCTGTGCTTACGGTACTGCCAGTTACTGAATGTGGACATGAGACATGAGACGTGGTGTCATCAGGGCAGCCTAGAGGGAATACCTATCTCTGTTTATCCTATTTTACTGAGGAAGATTGAAGCTGGTTTCAGGGTTGGTGGTTCCTCCCCACCAGGGTTGAGGGCTGAGTCTATCTGCTCACAGCCCTCGTACCCCTGAGGCTTCTCTGGCCACACAGTTGAATGTCTAAGCAGCTTGGGGGGAGGGTTGGATGAGACAGAATAGGCAGGTGTGGAAAGAACAAGATAGAGCTTCTGAGAGAAATTCAAAGTGGAAAATGGATCTGAGTTTATGTTTGATTTTAAGTAAAACAGGTTAGAGTGAGTTAAACTGTGAATGAGACATAGCTGCAGATATGTGTGGCCTGAAACATAGAATGCTTGCCTGTGATCCTACGTGTGTACGCACTGGCAGCAAGCACTGCATGAGGGTCAGGATGATGTGGGAGTGCCGCCTTCACACCTGTGTTCCCTTGCAGCCCAGACAGCGCTGGTGAAGTCCCGTGACATGCACTGGTCTCTCCTGGCTCAGCGTGGTCAGCGGGATGTCAGCCTCAGCTCACTGCGTATGCTGATCGTGGCCGACGGCGCTAACCCATGTGAGTAACCTCCTGACAAGGGCTGGAGCCTGGTGTCCCAGACAGTGAAAGTGAGTGTATTGTCATTGTCTCTAACATGTCACTTCTTGTTGGTGACCCATTGTTATATCTCATGCATGTTTTTTGGCCACTAAATTTGGAAGCGATTTTAATATAGTTGAGAGAAGGTACATGCCTTAAAGAGTCATATTTCTGTCTGGCTGGCATGGCTTAGTGGTTGAGTGTTGACTTATGAAACAGGAGTTTGCGGTTTGATTCCCAGTTGGGCATGTACCTGGGTTGTGGGTTTGATCCCCAGTGTGTGTGGGGGGGTGTGTTGGAGTTAGCTGATCAATGATTCTCATGATGGATGTTTCTGTTTCTCCCTTCCTCTCTTAGATCAACAAAAAATATTTTTAAAAAATGAGTCATATTTCTTAAGCATTGACCAGAACATAGGTACAGGTTGGGAGCCTCATGAAGCCCCTGCCCTTTGGCCTTGTATCTCACCCCCCTGTCTCAGCCACTGCACGTCCTCCCAATGAGAACCCCTCTAGTGTTCTGCTGCACACCCCAGACTCTGCAGGACCTGAGCATGGCTGCTTGTTGGGGGCTGTCCAGGGCCTACCGCAAAGTGTCTTCTGGGGGGCCTCAGTGGAACATTGCAGCACAGAGCCATCGACCAGAGTCTGACCTGTTATCTAGTCTGCTGTCCAGTGAGGCCCTAACACCCCTGCGTACCTGTGCTCCTGTGTACCTAGTTGCTCGGGAGATCACTTCACCTAGCACCCCAAAGCCTCTCGTTCCCTCCATCCACACATAAGCTCAGCAGGGTCTCTATATCCTGCCTCTAAAACACCTGGGTGCTGCTCACTTCTCTGCTTCCCCCGTACCCATCAGCCTTGCAGTTATTCTCATGTCCACTTTGTTTCATGCAGGGTCCATATCTTCCTGTGATGCCTTCCTCAACGTCTTTCAGTCAAGAGGCCTGAGGCCGGAGGTCATCTGTCCTTGTGCCAGTTCTCCTGAGGCACTGACGGTTGCCATCCGCAGGTAACTTAATTGCTTATGTTTTGTAGAGACTTTTTATTCTTACTCCTGAATTACCTGTGGTATCAAATGCTGTTAATTTGCTTCTGAGCAGTAGCCATCATAAAGCAATGTCCATCCTGTGCCAGTTTCCCAAGCTGTCTGAGCACTAATGGATGCCCCAGTGCCATCCTAGGGTAGAGGTATGCCTATGGTCAACTTTTCCTGCCTGGGTCAGCCCTTGCCTGCCCTGTGGCTCTTGGTCTGCAGCTGCTCCGGCACCATCCTAGGGGAGAGCGCAATGGAGTTTTCAACTCTATTGTTAGAATACTAGTATCAGTTGTGGTCCTGTATCATTTATGTATGTTCATATGTCCATAGTGTGTGCTTTTATGTGCAAGCATAAGTAGTCCTAAATGTTAATGATAACTTAGCATTAGAATAACATCTTTATCTTTCACAAACCATGAAGTAGTTTTTATTTCTTTGTTCTGTGGTGAACAGTTTTGCTTGTCAGTGTAGTTTTTTCTTCCTGGGAAAAATATTGACCTTTGTTTTTTAGTGTTGCATTTGCTGATGCTGCATGGCAAATTACTCTCAAACTTGGTGGCTTAGAACAGCAACAGTCAGTTATTATATCTCTCACACTTGCTATGGTAGGGACTTTGGAGCTGCCTTGCAGTTAGATGCTCTTTGGACTGGATTAGGGTTGGAGGAGCTGCAGACATGACTTCCTGTGTGCAGTCTCAGGGCCTCTCCTGCTGGTCCTTGGAGTGGACTGCTCTGGGCTTCCTCACAAGTGTCATTCTGCTTACCTGGCTCTGCCCAAGGCTCCCAGTGAGTTTCCCAAGACAAACAGGTGGAAGCTGAATCCATTTATGACCTCCTTTGAAAGTCACTTAGCATCACTTCCACCACCATCACGGCCCACCAGATGAAGGAAGAGGTGCTGAGGCCCCACTGCAGAGGAAAGCACGGGGTGGAAAGGTGGTGGCAACTTGAGGAATGCAGTCTGCCACACGCGGTCCTTATCCTAGTGCTGCTGCGTCCGAGTTTGAGGTTACAGTACGATTCAGAGCAGAGCCTGGGGCGCAACATGGTCTTGCAGGCAAAGTAGGCCATAGGTCTCTTCAAGAACTCTATCCTTTGTCAGTTAATCTAGTTTTGTTTTCTAGGCCGCCTGACCTGGGAGGACCTCCTCCAAGAAAAGCTGTGTTATCAATGAACGGCCTTAGTTACGGTGTGATCAGAGTTGATACTGAAGAAAAGTTGTCAGTCCTTACTGTTCAGGACGTTGGTCAGGTGATGCCTGGAGGTAAGGGATACACCTGCAGTGTGTCTAATCCAGTGATTGATTAACGAAGAGTCACACTAGCCCCAGGCTTTGTTGGAGTTAACTAGAAGCACCCAAGTAAAAGATTTCTTAAAATGGATTTTCCATTTAAATTAGGATTTTATAACATTTTCAAGATATTTTTGCTTCCTTTTGTATTAAGTTTAAAGTTGAGCTAAAATATAAAGGTGTGTTTATGGCTGTAAACCCAACTTCTAGTTCCAGTATTTGGGATAATGGTGACAAACTGCTCACATTGCTGCCAGGCATAGCCTTACTTCACATATATGGAGGCATAAACCCCAGGCGCCCAGGATGTCTGAATAACTTGGTAGATTATTTCAGTAAGTCATCAGAGTACAGGTATGTTAGGAGTATGACCTTAATCAAGGCCCACGGAAATTCCTGTAGGTTCCAGAAAGGTCATGATGAGCTAGCTATCCCATGGGCCTGACTAACTCCTAAGTTGTTGGAGGCTTCCTTGCCGTCCCGGGCAGTGCAGCGATGAGAGGGTGATGGAGCTGTCTTCCTGCTATTCCGAAGGCGAGGCCACACGGCGTGATGTTGGTGCAGTTTCACATGGAAAATTAAGAGCAGAGATAGGCCCAGGAGGCCCCGGGGACAGTTGTGAGTCAGGAATGCTCTGTTGATGCTGCTCTGTGGTTATCCCTCTTTGTAGTAACCCCACAGTTTCTCTCGTTTGAACCCTCTTCGCCATGCTGGCCCTTCTGTGGTTCACGGGCAGCTGTCCTGACCCACCCTGGTGACTTCTAGAGGCAGGTTCTCACCTTTCAGTTAGTCACCCTTATCCCAGTGCTGCTGTATCTGGGTTGCAGGGTCTGCAGGCTGCTCAGCATCCTGGTCCTTGTGTTTTCAGGTCTGTCTCCACAGGTCGTCTGTGCATAGGGGCATGTGCTGTTCTCAGAGGGAGAGCCTATAGCAAGGATGTCTGACCCTGCATGTATGGAGAAGTTGGAACTCTTAGAATAAGACTAGAAGTTCAACTAGAAATAACTAGAAACAAAATATAGTATGAAATGTATTTTTCCTTTTTATAATTTTACCATAAATATGCATTAATTGGTCCTTTAGTAACTTGAATATGAGGATGAAACATTTTACAAAGAACAAAGATTGGGCATCTTACATATTTTTAGTAGTTATGAGGAGAGCCCAGTAAATCTTTAAAAGATTGGTAAAATATAGTCTTAGTGATTTTTGTCCGAATGAAAGAATAAGGGACTTTCATAGTAATGTTTGTTTTTTATGGGTAAAACATGGACCAGGATGGACTGTATGCACAGTTTTCCCCTAGGTGTGTGAGTATGCACAGAGCCAGAACAGTTGAAGATTGATTGACTTGTTGAGGGCTGATGGTGTTTGCTTTTAGCAGATGTATAACTTCACTGTGTTAATCCTGGGTTTGCATTGACCATGATATGAAGTGGATTTTGTCCTTTTGTGTCTTTTTGTATTAAATTGGAGTGTCTGTCATCACGTGAGTGTCTTGAGTGTGAACTGAGAGCTACCTGTCCAGCAAGATATGTGAATGCCACTCCTTTAGTGAATGTCCTCAACATTCTCTCTGCTGAGGCTTTGACGGGTTTGTGCACAAACGGAATTAAATGACTGTTGCCCTCCTGTAACCTTTCCTTGCTTACATCTTTGAAGATGAGAATACTTTGGAAAAAAAATCAAGAAGGGCCGAAGGAAGGACAAGGCCCAGGCTATTTAATTCATGCTGAGTGCCCGGGTTTTGTTTGATGGACCACTTCGATTTTGCTCTGTTGTTGGAGGCTGTTTCTGGATGCTTGCTGTGTGGCAGGGCTGGGGGCCTGGGCCACAGTGACCACACAGGCAAGGTCCCTATGCCGAGGGGCAGGCAGGAGCATCAGGAAAGTGTGTTGCTTATGAAAACAGAGAAGGAGGATTGGGCTGGGGAAGGGGTCACACTGAGGCCTGTGTGACAGGATGAGCACTGGTACAAGTGGGGTCCGTCAGGCTTTGGAGCAGGAGCGAGCCTCTGAGCAAACGTACAAGATGGTGCCTGTTGGCAGCCAGGTCAGCTGACATCTCATGTGGGGCCAGGAGAGTCATGCAGAGCCTGTGTGTCTGCTTATCCCAGGGAGATTGCACTGCTGTTCTATTGCCTCATCTTGGAGTGTATTAAATGTAAAGTCACGAGCAAATGGAATGTATATGACACCTGTCAGAAAGCTTGTTGCTAGAACATACTACATCTGTAATAGTGTGTTTCCATAGCTATAGACATGGCAAAAATACATCCTTGTGGATGATCCACTTCAATGTATTTATGCTTTTGAGGTTTTCTTTTTCTTTTTCTTTTTGTAGCTAATATATGTGTTGTGAAGATAGATGGTGCCCCGTATCTTTGTAAAACTGATGAAGTTGGAGAAATTTGTGTTGACTCCAATGCTACAGGCACAGCGTATTATGGACTACTTGGGATCACCAAGAATGTCTTTGAGGTTTGTACTTCATGTTGAAGTTAAGTTCTGAGAGCATCCATGGGGCACAGTGGATGGTGGTCCGACCTCCTTGGCACCTGCTCTGCTGGGTTAGCTCAAGGGAGTTGAGGCTGCCCAAGCAAGCCAGTGCTCTGTATGCTAGAGTTGTTGGGGTGCCAACTGAGTGCCCATTTTTCTGGGCCAGGCACTGGGAGCAGTGGGAGGAGAGGATAAAGCAGGAACAAAGCCTGTGCACAGGGGCCAGAGGAGGATCTCCTCAGCCAGCAGGACTCTGGTCCTGGGGTAGCCTCTTCCCCTTTGGAAACATGGGTGACAGCCCCATCTGAGGAACTACCCCCTGGCTGTCAGGCACTGTGAGTGCCGAGCTCTCCCACCTGCCTGCCGACTCCTGGCCGGTTGGTTGATTATCTGTGGACCATAGTCTGACTGTTCCCCTCTCCACTCTATGCAGACTGTCCCGGTCACTGCAGGAGGAGCACCCGTCTCGGACAGGCCTTTCACCAGGACTGGGCTGCTGGGTTTCATCGGCCCTGTGAGTAGTCACACCGCCAGGACCAGGGTCCTCCATGTGCTCACCTCTCAGGAGGGTATGCTGCCAGTATACAGTGGGCATCTAGAGTGTGCACAGGACAGACAGCCCAAAACATCAGGATGCCAACTTTGGGAACCCTGCTGATGTCCTGTAGCATTCTTTCAAACTTCACCCACAACTGTATTCTTATCTCTGGCCTTTCTCCTGCCAACTCTGTCCCTGAATTCCCCTCTGCCCCAATCTGAGCCCACTGGTCTGTAGGGCCCCTTCATCCCACAGTTGGCTTGCCCCGAGTTTCATCTGTCATCGTGTAAGGGACATGATGGTCCCATCTCCTTGTAGCAGGGCCTGACTCATAGGACCTGCTTGTGTGCCCTGAGTCCTGACCAGCTTCCTTGCCTTCAGGATAACCTGGTCTTCATTGTGGGCAAGCTGGATGGGCTGATGGTGGTCGGAGTTCGCAGACACAATGCGGATGACGTCGTGGCCACTGCGCTGGCGGTGGAGCCCATGAAGTTTGTCTACAGAGGCAGGTGATGCGCTGCGGGTCCCTGTGTTACGGTTTTAGATCTTTTTCCACTTAAGGTTGGAGAAGTCTGTTTACAGTGGAAAAAAGCCCAATGATTTGAACAAGTGAACCTAAAAATTCTTGTTTGTTAGAGAAAACTCAAAAAGGAAAGGATGGTACTTGCAGCATGGATAGCAGAGTTACTGTCCTTGCTGTCCCCAGAGCTCACGCTGTCCTTTAAAACAATATGATCTGAATGTATAACTGGCACAGGGACCACCCCAGCACCACAGAGGGAGCCATGTGCATGACCTCACAGATGTAAATTGGAACCATGTACCATGTTCTCTGCAGCCAGCAGACGCCAGTTCCTTTTCTCCTAAATTTTAGCAAGACATATAGAAACCCTACCTTGCTCCTGGGATACAATCAGTCCAACCTTCTGAATGTGTTAGGGCAAGACTTTAAAGATTTTCATCTCCATTGAGCAAATGAATGGACCTCTGGCCTACCCCCAGTGGCTGGGGGCAAGGAGGGGAAGCCCTGTCCAGTTCCTGAGCTCTTGGTCCCTTCTCCTAGTTGATCCACCAAGCAGGCTGTATTTAAAATTTTTATCATTCTTAGGAAGTGCTTTTATTATTCAAACTAGGGTGCCTGTGAACCTGGCCAGATCCTGTCTTTGAATATACCTTAAAGAAATCATTAGTGAATTCTGCCAAATGGTGGGTCAGCATGGGCTGCTGGCCTTCCCCCAGGAAAAAGTGATGGGTGTGGGATAACTGCCCAGGAGAGACAGCAGGGCAGTCCTGTAGGTGCATGCAGCCTAGAGTGTCCCAGAATATCACTACCTGTCCTCGCAGTGGAAACCAGGGACACTGCTGGTACAAGAGTCCATGGGGTAACATCAGGGTAGTCATACCTCTCCTAGGGTGTATTATAGAGACTGAATTCTTTCATGGCCACCAGAACCTGACTGTGCCTAGAAGCAAAGTCCCCGTTGTGAGCAGGTACCCTATGATGCAGTGCCAGCCTGGGTGATAGGCTGGGGTGTGGGGTGATTACTCTGCAGGTAGGCAGCATAGTCTGCCTGTCCCCATCAGGGAAGAGCTTGAGGACCACAACCATTTTGAAATAGAACAATAACTGATTGAATGTGTGTGCCACTGGGATATTAATAACATGAAATGAGATCAAGAAACCATAACAGTTGTTTACACAAAGAACATAATAGATGGAATAAATAGTAGGATAGATGCAGCTAGAGAAAGAATTGATAAGCTGGAAAGTCAAATTGAGGAACTACTCTTAAGGTAAAGAAATGGAAAGTTTTAAAGAAAAATTTAAAGAGATGGGGAGAAGAAAAGAAGAAGGGCTGGCAATCCAGGTATCACACTTGGGAGAGGAGGAGGAGTGATTGCAAAGCAAGTGGCTAGAGTGCTCTCTAGTAGGGCCCTAACTAGTAGGGCCCCTATGGCGGATTTGGCAATGTCTCCTCAGCTGACACAGGACCAGGCAGAGAGTACTGGGGCTGGTGAAGGAGGATGACAGTGCAGTAATGTTTTTTAAGTTTTTAAAAGGAACTTTTAGACTGGATTTTGAATTTATCCGATTGTCACTTAATTGTGCAGTTGGAATAAAAATATTCATGGGTCTGTAAATTTTAGAAGTTTGCTTGCCAAAAGATCCTTTTTGTGAAAATACTCTCAGATGAGGTACTAAGAAATATTTAGGAAATGCTACAAAAATGTATAAAAGTAAGGAAAATTTGCCCTGGCTGGTGTGGCTCACTTGGTTGGAGCATTGTCCTGTGCACCAAAAGGTGGCAGGTTCGATTCCTGATCAGGACACATACCCAGATTGTGGGTTTGATCCCTGGTCAGGGCACATGCAGGAGGAAACCAATCGATGTTTCTCACATCAGTGTTTCTCCCTCTCTCTCCCCCTAAATCCTTTCTCTAAAATCAATAAAAAAAAGAAAGTAAGAAAAATTTAATACTGGGTAAATTTTGTTATATAAAAAACCATGTGTGTATGTGTGTGTGCTCAAGCACACATGTACATGTATGCACACTAGCCAAAGGAGAGAATGAGAAGTTATGTCTATAAAGGCCCCAAATTAGAACCTTAGACATGCATGATGGTTTGATGGAGAGACCAGCATCTTGCCTTATAGGAAAAAGTATATAATCTCAAGTTTAAAAGAAGAAAAAGGCGATTCAGAGAAAATATGTTGAATTCTTGAAGTAAAATGGGAGAAACAGGTCCAGTAAACACAAGCAAATTAATTCAGTGAGATAGATTTAATCTGTTAGATGAAAAATACAAATCATAGAATTTATAGACAAAGATTTTTGCACAAAGAATTTATCATGTTAATAACATCACAATTAAGGAAAAACACCTGATGGTTTTGATTTGTACCAGAGTCCTCCCTATTTTGGTGAATTTTCAGTCATATTTGAGGAAATTAGTGACTGGTTACTTTTTAAATTCTCAACAAGGAAATTAAAGACTGGCTACTTTTTTAAACCCACTGTTGGATTGATTCTACGATAAACTAGCACTTCTGCATAGGCCTTTCAAGAGAGAAGAGGTGTCTGCACCCCTCTGGCATCCTTTGCTGGATGGTAATTTCTCTCCTTGTCCTCTCCCAGAATCGCTGTGTTCTCCGTGAGAGTACTGCATGACGACCGGATTGTGCTTGTGGCCGAGCAGCGGCCGGATGCTTCCGAGGAGGACAGCTTCCAGTGGATGAGCCGCGTGCTGCAGGTGGGTGTGGAGTCACACTCCTTCTGCCTGTCTTTTGCTGTGCTGATTCAAGGATTTTTTTAATTTATTGATCTTCTTTCTCCCACACTAAATGACTCAAATAGAATCCCTCCTTCACCTTAGGCCACTCCACCCACCCTGTAATCACAGAACCGCAGTCTGCGCATTGCCTCTAAAACTGAGATTTTTTGAGAGCAGCTGAAGATGTTTTTCAATTCTTTTTGCCCACAGGGCATATCCACTTGGGGGAGACTAATCAAGTCACCGTGTTTAAAGTCACTTTAAATAGACACTCTCTGTGGGGCTGTGCCACCAACCTGATTCTAGTTTGCTTGAGTTCGTTTGTTTTATTTTACTTTTTGTTGTTTTTAGTGTTTTGTATGTAAAATATAAGTGTGGTTCCAAAGTAAAATCTAAAGCAAAGTATATTCAGAGGAGTTCAGCTTCTGCCCTCGCTTGTTCACTCCTCCCATAGGAGGTCATTTAACATGTCTTTTGGCCTGTAAGTGGTTACAGGTTATGGACATGTATATAGACACATTTTGTGTCTATTTGTGTATGTGCACGCATGCATGTGTTAAATGATAGAAAGTGTACATGCATCCATCTTGTTTTCTCATTTAACAAAATGTCCTGACGTCACTCTGTCTTCTTGACCTTTGGGTTGTAATGTCCTCACCCAGTGCATTGTCCAGCCTTCCTAGCCGCCTTCAGTTGGTCAGCATGTGCTCCAACATCACTATGCAGTGTGTCGGGTCTCAGAAGTCCTTCCTGTTCTGTATCCTCCCTTCCAGGCCATTGACAGCATCCACCAGGTGGGCGTGTACTGTCTGGCCCTGGTTCCTGCCAACACCTTGCCCAAGGCTCCTCTTGGAGGGGTTCACGTCTCTGAAGCCAAGCAGCGCTTTCTGGAGGGGATGCTGCACCCGTGCAATGTGCTAATGTGTCCACACACCTGTGTCACCAACCTTCCCAAACCTCGCCAGAAACAGCCAGGTTAGTTGTGCATAACAGCCTTAAAATGGGTGGCGGCCACAATCATGGTTAAATGGCGCAACCAGTTAGGGGTAAAAGCCAGAGTGAGTAGCATACCAGGCCAATCCACAGCTTCTCCCTTCTTAGAACTGAGTCATATAGGAGAAAACTTGACTATGTCACCAGCATATGGCTTCCTCCAGCCTATTAGAACCCATCTCAATGGCTAAATTCGAGCCTGGCCTCTTAGCTTTGGATGGCGAGGCAATGGCTCCTGGGGAGTAGAAATCCTGCCCAAGCCCAAACCGGTTTGGCTCAGTGGTAGAGCGTCGGTCTGCGGACTGAGGGGTCCCAGGTTCGATTCCTGTCAAGGGCATGTGCATTGGTTGCGGGCACATCCCCGGTTGGGGGTGTGCAGGAGGCGGCTGGTCGATGTTTCTCTCTCATCGACATTTCTAGTTCTCTATTTCTCTCCCTTCCTCCTTGTGGAAAGTCAAAATATATTAAAAAAAAAAAAAAAAAAAAAAAAAAAAAAAAAAAAAGAAATCCTGCCCAAGAGTAGACTTGGAGCTCAGGGGCTTAAAAAGCCTATTTCAGTCACCATAGTGGGCAGCCACGCCAAGCCAGGCAGGACAGGGACATGCTTGCTCCTCCCCTCGACTTTGTGACTCACCACACCCACAGGTTGATGAGACCTGGGAAATCTCAATAAATACTCAATTTTCCTTCCCTGGTTTAACTATTATATACAGTGCTTCATTCATTCTTTTGGTTATGTGAATTTTTAGTAAATGCTGGCTTTTTTTTATTATTATTGAACACTAAAATATCATTAAATAAAATATATTTAATTAGGAAGGTGTAATTTCCTACATAAAATATAGTAAAACATGTATGTTTTATACATAAAATATAGTAAAACAATGAAATAATTCAGAGTTTAGCTGTGGCTGAGGTCAAATCATATCCCTCAGATATGTGCCATATTGTAAATTTCTCAGTCTGGCATTGCTTATATTTAAAGAGAATTCTCTTCTATTTGTCATTTAGTATAAACCTTGTAGCTGGTTTCCTGAACATCTACACTGAGTGGCCAGATTATTATGATCTCTGAATGCATAATAATCTGGTCACTCAGTGTATATCCTATATAATTTACATGCAAATTGTCCCCTCAACCAGGAGTTCGACCAGCAGGAAGGCCAGCCAACCACCCATGTCCTTTCTCCCTGGCCACTCAGTGTGTGTGTGTGTGTGTGTGTGCGCACACACACACACACACACACACATACACACTGAATGGCCAGATTATTATGGGTTCAGAGATTATAATAATCTGGCCATTCAGTGTATATCATAGTGAAGAGTTGAATACCTAAATCAAATAAAAAGTGTGGCATGTCAGTAGAAGTCATCAGCATCTTCCTGTTTTCTAGAGGTTGGACCAGCTTCTATGATTGTTGGGAATCTGGTTGCTGGGAAAAGAATTGCACAGGCCTCCGGGCGGGAGCTGGCCCACCTGGAAGATAGCGACCAGGCCAGGAAGGTAACGGGCCAGTGCCTGGGAGGGTGAGGAGGGCACCTCTTGTGAGACTGCGGAGGATTGAGTTGGCCTCTCTGCGCAGTTCCTGTTCCTGCCCGATGTGCTGCAGTGGCGGGCCCACACCACTCCTGACCACCCGCTCTTTTTGCTGCTGAATGCCAAGGTGAGGTTGGCTCGGCTGCCCTTGTGGGGGCCAGTGGAGCGTGCATGGTGTATACTGAGGTACCTGTGGGCAAACCCTCTCCTCCCTAATTCAGTATGACTCAATATTGGCTTTCCTAGGGCACGGTGACGAGCACTGCAACCTGTGTCCAGCTGCACCGAAAGGCTGAAAGGGTGGCTGCTGCTCTGACGGAGAAGGCAAGACTGAGCATTGGGGACCATGTGGCTTTGGTCTACCCCCCAGGTAAGCACATTGAGACCTCCCAAAACTCACCTGGATCCCTCCTCCACTAACATCCACATCTGTTGGGTCTTTTCACATGGGACAGTCCCAGTGGTGCTGATATCATGATCACCTTTCCCACGGACTGTTGCAGGGACTCTGGTGGGCTCCTGGCTGCAGTCCTACACCACTGCAATCATAACAGTCCAGCTTCTGAGGATTAATCTTGTGTCTTAGTTGTTAGTTAGCTTCTTCATACGTCCGTATTCCCTTGTCAATAATTGTAATCTGTTGTGATTAGACTCAGACTTTTTTTAATAGTATAGCCTTTATTATCTTTCTGCTTTTTATCTGACTGGTCTTTTCCTGTTTCTTCCCTATATTTTGTTATTATAAAGCAAGCGCCCTTGTCACCACAAGCCAAGTCAAGAAATAGATCTTTGCTAAGTACCCAGAAGTCCCTTTGCCTTCCTGTCCCAGCCAGTCTCCTCTATCCTCCCAAAAGTAGCCTCTGTCCAGACTTCTGGAGTCTCCATTCTTCTATTTGTTTATAGTTTGATTACTAGACTTTCTTGCTGTTTTTGTCCAGGTGCCTAAAGGATTTTTTTCCTTTTGTTAAAGTCCAGAATATAGTCTTAATATTAGTTGTTATGGGACAATAATCTCATGTATAAGGAAGGTATTTTTAAATAGGCAGCTTCATTTTTTTTTAACTTTAAGAAAATTTTCTGAAACCACTTTTTTCTTCTATTTTTTCTCTTCCCTTGCTTTGATCTTCCTGTCATCCTCCTCTGTTTATGTGTTGATCTTTTTCTTCAGTAGTTGTTGAGATGTTTCTGTTTCTTACTAAATTTCTTTTTGTTTTAACAGTCCCCTCCCTTCCTGTTACTGAGGCTTTGTCTGTTGTCTTTGTTTGCTCTTGTGCTCCTTCTACTTTTATCTTCATTTTTTTAAATTATTTTTCATAACTTCTAGTTCTTTCCTCATTTCTGATTTTTTTCTAATTCTTATTTCTGTTATTTTATTTCTTATATCATCTTAACGTATTTTAGCTCATTTTAAAATAGACGATTACGGTTTATGTCTGCTGTCTGTCTGTCTATATAAGTTTGTGGAAATGTAACCTAATGTGGTGGCCAGCTTTCTGAGGTCTCCTGACCATGTCCCTTCCTCTCCCCAATCTTATTGTCATCTGTCACCTTTTCTCCTTCTTATCTTGTCTCTACATCTCAATGTGCCCTTCACTTCTAGCTGTGTCTCTGCCTTGAAGGGCCCTGCCTGCTGTTGGGTTGATTGCAGGGACAGCAGGAGCTATGCTAGCTCACCAAATGAGTTTTGGCTGATACCTTTTGTGTTCAATTTGATGATGTGTTTGTGGCATGTTGGCAGCATGACCATGCTGGGTGGGAGAACGCTCAGATGTGTTAGAACTGCTGTGTGCTGGCTCTCAGTGTGGCTCTCACTTTATCCTCCCATCCATCGATAAGCACAGAGCAGATGGGTGGTCCTATGGCAGCAATAGCTGTTGGAACCAGCCTGGTCTGGCCTGGTGGGTGGGCTTAGCCTCTGCTAATTGCTATGCTGAGCTGCCCCTAACCCACTGGTCACATTCCTAGTTACTGGTGGAGCCTTGGGATTTGCAATCTGGTGAAACGTACAAACTGGGTTAAGTGTGGCATATTTATCTTGACTCTGGAATTGAAACAGCCTGAGGATACCAGGTGGGGGCCTTGTCTGACTTGAGGGCAGCAACTAGAAAGGCATCCAGGGTGTGGGGCACAGGTGTCCTCAAGTTTGATTGAGTTTAAGAGGAAAAAATGGGTTTTAAATGTATTATAGTATGAGTCCCCATGAGTGTTAAATTATGGGAAATTTGAAACAAAGAAAAGATGAAGAAACAGTATGGTGTTGTGTGTTGCACCATGTGGTTAGGAGCAATGCAGGGACATCCTAGCCTTTCCCCAGGGGCGTGGACTTCCCTGTAGATTTGCAGCAAGGAGGTACAGGGCCTCTATGTGTGCTGCTCTGGCTCCTATGTTCTCGTGTCTTCTCTCGTGGACAGTTTAGCTCTCAAAAGTCTTTATGGTCCTCGCTCACAGGGATGGTGGTCAGAGCTGGCTGTTCTAGTAGGCCCAGGCTGCACCCACACTCCTCCCTGGCCCCCAGGGTCTGTGGGGAATCTACCTGTAGTAGAGATAGCTTCTGTCCCTCTCTAACAACATTGCGTTCGATAAATGTTTCACTAGTTGGGGTAGAAGCAGCTTTACTAGGTAAAACACATTGTGTTCCTGTGTCCTTTTCGCCGTTCCATGGCACTAAACACAGTGCACTGCAATCAACCCCACGCTGATCCTCTGACCACGTGTCTCCCCAGGGGTGGATCTCATTGCTGCCTTCTACGGTTGCCTATACTGCGGTTGTGTGCCTGTCACTGTACGCCCCCCACATCCCCAGAACCTCGCCACAACACTTCCCACTGTCAAGATGATCGTGGAGGTGAGTGTGTGTGGTGGCCCCACAGGGAGACCTGATCGTGGGCCTGGGTGCTGGTCGGACAAAGGGTTTCCTCTCCTTCCAGGGTCTGGCTATTTCTTCAGGGCCCCACAAAGGGGTTTACTCCCAGGCGTCATGTCTCATTGCACCTTTGATCCCTGTGCTCTGCAGGTTAGCAAGTCTGCATGCGTCCTCACCACGCAGGCCATTATGCGACTGCTCAAGTCCAAGGAAGCAGCAGCCACTGTAGACGTCCGGACCTGGCCCACCATTCTAGACACAGGTACCTGTCTTCAGCACCTTTGACATGCCTACGGGTCCCCACCAGGACAAACCCTCTTTCCTTTCATTGTTGCAGGGTTTGCATTGTTGTCACCCAAAATACGTTAGATAAGAACCGCTGAAGTAAATGGTGGGGAGGCTGCCAAAAGGAGCCTGCTGACTGGTTCCCAGGAGCCCATGTCCACCTACTAAAGTTGGACACAGGATGAAGGGTGACATGAAGCATAGCTCACATCATGGCAGGGTCTCTACTGCCAGGGAGAAGAAGATCCTTGCCCAAGGCCTGTGTGTCTGTGGCCTGCAGCTCATGCCACTGCCTCTCATGCCTACATAGCAGTTAACAATTGTGGGGACATGGTTAGCCCCGCAGTATGTGTGCATGCACATGCACGCCCCAACACACACCTATTCTTCACCCCTGTTATTGGTGAGTGCTGCCTAACCCCATGAAAATGAGAAGGGCTGATAACCTCTGTCACTCTGCCTTGGTCCGTCGGGTCAGCCTAAGGCTCAGAGTATCATCTCTGTATCTTATTAAGACACCACAAATGAGCAGCACCGCAACTGCTCCTTTGGTGACGAGGTACTCAGCCACATGAATGCCAGGCAATGAGCAGACAGGAGTCCTTTTGACCCAATCATACTTATGTCCTTTTATGCTCCATGGCCCCACATTTGATAGGAGGTCAGGATCTGTGTTGTCTGTGACCACCTGCTTGATACCCATCGAAAGGCATGGGAGCATGTCTATGATGCTCTCACTGTTTTTGTTGATCCTGGCTCAGCCCAGATTCTGTGACCTGTGCACTCCTCTGACCTTTTCATGGTGATCAGAGGACTTCCCTGTAGCTCTTATGGCCTATGTCCTCTCTTCCATACCCACCTCGCCCACTGTTCCTGTCCCATAGCATCAGTACTTGGTAGGTCCATGCCATTTGACCTGTCCTTGAAAGTTAAAATAAGCTTTCCCACTCAAATACACAGCCTGCTTTCCTGTAGCCCAATGTCTGTTCTGAACATGCTCTCCAGGACTCCCTGGAAGAAATGGTCTCATCTCTCCTGGTGAGGGCCTGAATAGTGTTAACAGGCGTCTCCATTAACAGATGACATACCGAAAAAGAAGGTGGCTAATGTGTTCAGGCCTCCCTCCCCGGATGTGCTGGCCTATCTGGACTTCAGCGTGTCAACCACAGGGATCTTAGCAGGTGTGAAGGTGGGTCCTTTGATCGTAATTCCCACTGCTCCAGCCCCTTGACACAGGGGTGAGTAGAAAGGGTGTTAGGTTCGGGTGTGTACAGTCCCTTCTCACACAGAGCCTGAGGCAACAGTGTTGTTCCTTAAAGTTTGTGTTTAATGCCAGCAAACTCCAAAGTTGGATTAACCTGAGAGTAACACATATTTTGATGTTTTGTGGTAATATCTGAACTTCAGATTTATGGCTGACTTGCCTTGAGGAAAGTGGCTTTGATGAGTCCATATCCTTACCAGGAGCCAAGCACTTCATGAAAATTCTTTATTATCCTGAAATCTCATGTAGACGATTTCTCATGTGCCATTTCTCAAGTATTATTTGACTTATGTGGGGTTATGAGCCAGTCATCCTTTAAGGAGGTAAATGTGTCTGGCCACTGTGGACAGTAGATACTGTTTTTAATTCCTTTCTTCCTGCACGTCACTGAACAGACCTTGTATTTTACCCCCTAAGATGTCACATGCAGCCACAAGTGCCTTGTGCCGCTCCATAAAGCTGCAGTGTGAGCTGTATCCTTCGAGGCAGATCGCCATCTGCCTTGATCCCTACTGTGGCCTTGGCTTTGCCCTGTGGTGCCTGTGCAGGTGAGTGGAAGTATAGTGTGCAGGTGAGTGTGCAGATAGGGTATGCATGAAGGTGAATATAGAGAGAGAGCAGATAATATGCAGGTGAGTGGAGGTAAAGGGTGTAAGTGAGTGTAGATAAAGATTATGAATGAGTGTGCAGATAGATTGTGCCATTGAGTGTTCAGGTAGTGTATACAGGTAACTGTGCAAGTAAGGAGGTGAAGAGTACAGGTGAGTGTGCAGGTTAATGCAGGTAGAGGTGCATGCAGGAAGAATGTGCTAATAAGTTTGCAGGTAGAGTGTGCAGGTGAGTGAAGGAAGAGTGCAGGTAAGGTGTATGGTTGCGTGCAGGTAGAGTGTACAGGTGAGTGGAGGAAGAATGTACAGGTGAGTGGAGGAAGAATGTACAGGTGAGTGGAGGAAGTGTGTGCAGGTAAGGTGTACGGTTGAGTGGAGGAAGGGTGTGCAGGTGAGTGGAGGAAGAGTGTGCAGGTGAGTGGAGGAAGAGTGTGCAGGTAAGTGTGGAGATGAGTGGAGGAAGTATGCTGGTGAGTGAAGGTACCTCTGCTGCTGCATCCACATGCTTGATTGAAATTGTATGTAGTTCTTTAGAACTTTAGCATTCTAAGATGCATTTTTGAGGCCAGTAAGTCAAAGATACACATGTGAGTGGGTTTGTTTGGGGGTGTGTTTGAGTATGGATCTGAAATTGAGTAAAAGAGTAAAAATACATTAAAAGCAAACAAACAAACAAGCAAACAAACAAACATTACCCATTACTAGTAATTGAGAAACTACTTAACTCTATCAAATACTAGGAAGTATGGACAGGTCTTTAGAATTAAAATACTGAGTTCCCAGCCAGCAGACCCTGACTCTAACTGTGACTCTAAGTCCTTATGAAGTTCTAAAGGGACACAAGAACTCCCTGTGTATTATGCCCCTCCCCCTAAAGTGTGTTTTTTCACCAAAACTCTGTCTGTACATTAAGGTGCAGGGAGGCAAGGTACCTGGGGTGTGTAGATGACGCACCTGGACAGAGGGGCTAACGCTGACTTGACCCTTTATGGCCCCACAGTGTCTACTCTGGACACCAGTCCGTGCTGGTGCCCCCGCTGGAGCTGGAGAGCAATGTGTCCCTGTGGCTGTCAGCTGTAAGCCAGTACAAGGCCCGCGTTACCTTCTGCTCCTACTCGGTGATGGAGATGTGCACCAAGGGCTTGGGCGCACAGACAGGTGTCCTCAGGGTGAGTGTGTCAGTGCCTAGGCCTGCTTGTGACCTACTGTCTTCATCCCTTTTTAGGAGGTGCCCAAACCAGGGGTTTCTAGGTTGGTTCTAAACCAGGTCATTGGAATATAAAAAAAGACTCCCAACACAGTTTCAAGCAGTTGGGGAAACAGAGAAAACCCTTACCAGGCACCAAGTCACGCTGGCTCTGTCTCCCTTCTTCCTGGCACCCACCCTGATGGGAGCTCTTTACTTACCCCTCACCCCCACCCCCCACACACACCTCTGCAGTAGGTAGTTGCTCTATCCACACACCCATGTGGCAGAATACGAGTGTGGGGTGGGCAGTCATGTGGGGTTGGCTTGCGCAGGTACATGGTGGGGGCGTGGGGGAGCATGTGGAGGGGGCAGGTCTGATCCAAGCTCTGGGCGCATCTTGGAGGTGTCAGGGTCCCCGAGGATCTGGGACAGGACGTGGGAGAGTCCCGTGGAGCTATGGCCAGATGAACTGCAGGACTGGCTGGTGTGGATGTGGAGCAGATGGGTACCATCTGGCGCTTCCATACTTAAGAATTCTGTAGAATGAGACCACAGCAGAGGAGGTGGGGTGTATGTTCAGGTCACACATGGGTCCCCTCAGGAGCTTCCTAAAGGAGTGCTCAGGGCCTGTCTTACCCTGCTCCTCCCCACAGATGAAGGGGGTGAACCTGTCGTGTGTGCGCACGTGCATGGTGGTCGCCGAGGAGCGGCCTCGGATCGCGCTGACACAGTCCTTCTCCAAGCTGTTCAAGGACCTGGGCCTACCCGCTCGCGCCGTGAGCACCACGTTCGGGTGCAGGGTCAACGTGGCCATCTGCCTCCAGGTAAGGTGGCTGGGCTGGGCATCCAAGATGGGCAGCTTTTAATTGTCGCTTTTCCTTGTTGTGCTGGCTACATTCATTTCTCATGCTCTGAGCCTTTAATGTTTCATTTCCAGTTTATTTTGGAGAACTGTGAGGGTTCTATTTTTAAAAGATAATCTCTTCATGAACAAGGCTTATTTGGGGGGAAAAAATTGTTTTTGAACAGACTATTTCTTATCTGGAAGAATCTCACTAAGTTGGATAAAATATGCATTTAATTTTTTACAATATTGTTTTAAGACATCTAGTAATTTTAAATTGAAAATTATTGTGATCATTTGTATTACCTGTAATTCATATTTGAGACATCAAGGTATTTTATTTAAGGTATTGACATGAAGTTTTAGAAATTGAACAGCTAAAACTGCAGTGCTGTTTACTGCTTCTTCAGGTGACTCTGGTTATTTTCCAGATTTTTACTAGTATCTCAATTTCACTCTTTCTAAAAATATACTAAATGTCTGCTCACCCACGTAGAAAAGACTTATTAGAGGAAAAGGCAGCTTTGGAACCAGAGCAGGGCCCCGGTAGAGCAGTCTCTTGTTTCTGGAGCCTTGGCTCAGCTTGGCCTTCATCTCAGAGTATTCCTGTCATGGGCCAACTGTGGACCATCACCCTTTTCTCCCTTGTGCTGATGTCCTCTCAACCGTGAAAAGACTGAGCTACCACTCCAAGCCTCAGACCCTTGCCATGTGGCAGGAGGGAGTGGGTTGGGTGCCCTCCTCATACCCTTCCTGTTGTAGAAAGTAGGACTGAGCATCAGGCTCTTGGTGTGTAGTCAGCAGCTGTAAATGAAGGCATGTTCTCCTTACTCAATATTTGAAGGTTATCTCCTCTATCTGTTGGCATGTGGGATGCCATGTGTGATTGCACAAGTCTTAATGAGATAATCACATTTGCCCTTTGAGATGCAGTGACACATTTTGCTGTCTCTTACCGTGTGTTTCTCACGTGGCCTGTTGCTTTCTGTTTGTCTCCTGTGGCCGTCTCCTCCTGTCTCACTCTGCTGGCCTCCTTTGCCTCTGTCAGCCCAACAGGTTGGGAAAGCTGGCTGAGCAGGTATGACCTTGACCTCGAGGTACCTCTGTGCTTCCCCCATGAGTTCATGTGGCTTTCTCCTCAACTTTAGACACATATGTGTTTCTTTTGCTGTCTGACTGCTCACACTGAATATTATTTTACATATTATAAAAGTTCCTCTGTAATAAAATTTAAGTAAAACTTAAAAAAATTTTTTTAACATTCATAGCATTGCCTCTGGAGGGAAGGGCTGTTGAATCTCAATGAAGCAGTTTTTGTTACATTGTCTGGGATCTTCCGAGAGTGATGTTGAGCAGAGTATCCACTTAACTTGATTTTCCTTATCTAATAAAATAGAAAATAACATCCTTCACTCAGGGTCCAAGTGTCAGAAGGGAGGAAAGGGAGAGCATCACTCTGTGGACCCTGACTGAGCCTCTGCTGTGCTCAGCCCTCAGTAGAATTAGGTCGGCGGGAGAGAGGCCAACCCTGACCGATAGCTGGATGCAAATGCCCTCAAATCCTGTGGTGGCCTTTTCACCATAACATAGAGACCAGCTGTGAGAACTGAAATGTAAAATTGTATAATTTGGCATGTTCATTCAGTGTCACCAGTGTTTCACTCGATGTTATCAAACCATGTAATGTTTGGATGGAAGGCATCAGTGTCCCTGGGCAGGCTTTCTGCTGAAGCAGAGAAACTGCCTTCCCGGCGACGGGGAGGAGCTGTTATATGGCTGTGCTGTGTAGATGCAGACGTGATGCTCTTCTTCCAGGGCACGGCTGGCCCGGACCCCACAACGGTCTATGTGGACATGAGGGCGCTGCGCCATGACAGGTAACGCCAATGGTGAAGTTGTGCAGCTGGGTCTGCCCTGACTGGTCCTCCTGGCACCTGGACTGGCGGATGGCTGGCCAAGCTCTACTGGGGAAACTTGGGTCTCCCTCTCTGTCTCTGTGTCCTCGAGACTCAGTCCATGTCTCTTTATCTATTATTCTTATGATCAGGAAGGGTGATAGGAGTGACCAAACATTTGCATTTAGCTTTTTATGGTGTCGAAGACAAGTAAAGCAACTAATGGCAGATACTTTTTTACACAATACCATTTTAAGACAGGACTTAGTTTTTACATCAATAAATGTGTGCTGGGGGTCACAGTGTGTGCCTGCGGGTCTGGGTCCCTCCCAGCTTTGAAGCTTAGATCCTGGTCTGGGCCCTCAAGTGTGGCCATGCTGCAGCTCAAGGTAGACCGATTACTGTGGACAGGGCAGCTGGTTGGGGACGGCCCCCAAAAAACCTAGAATAAGCTTCTGCCTTGAGCTGTGCCAGGTGAGCCAGGCAGGTCAAGGGCACCTGAAGTCACTGTTCCAAGGTTACAATAAGGCCATTGTCAACAAACTGACTGTCATAGTGATAATTTCTATTATCTTATAAGTTGCCTTTTTAGAGGTCATTACCTATATAGTATATTTTATTCTGAAAATTTTCCCTTGTTAATTTTTAGGGTACGTTTGGTAGAACGGGGCTCTCCGCACAGTCTGCCATTGACGGAGTCTGGAAAGGTAGTGGAAGCTGCAATTCTCCTGATGAACACAGACGGCTGTGGTCAGGCTGGGCTGGGCTAACGCAGGAGGCCTCCTCCTCACTGCAAACATGCACATGGCCTAGGTTAAGTCTTAGTTCAACATACATCTAAAGCACAAAACCAAGAAAGGAGGACTTCGGGTGCAGAGACACAGAAGGAACTCCCATTGCTGGGGCTTGGGGCCGTAGGGCCCCTTGGGTCAGGGCCCAGTGTCTTCACACAGTCTTGGAGCAAGGGCCAGCATAGCTACCCAGCTCAGCCCCTGTGACAGCCCCGAAGTGGTTCCCTCCAGGGCCTTGGGCAGTGGGTGGAGTCCTAGACACATCTTGCAATTTTTCATTAAAGTCAGTCCAGAAAACTGGGAGCCCGTAGAGGGGTTGGGAGGGATGGGAGTGGGAAGAGTAAGGCCATCTATGGGTGCCCAGTTTAAAAATGTGATCACCATGAGATATGTAAGCAGACAGACACCCAGGGAACAGGCATCCTCAGAACCAGGGGAGGTTTGAAGGAAGAAAGCCCATATGGCCCGATGATGCCATGTGATGAAGATGGTGTGCCATGGCCAGCAGACAGCAGGATAGTGGGCAGGGCTATGTGCCCAGCATGGCCAGGAACAGGAAACTCCCAATTTAGGCAGCCTACAGGGCCACCTGACTGCTTACACACTCCTGTGGCGATAGCCCCCTTTGGGGAGGCAGCAAGGTGCCTGGAGAGGAGCCGTGTGCATGTTCTAGGGAAGAGGAGGAGCAGCCAGAGGGATGCAGGGCAGAGGGCTCGCCTAGTCAGACATCCTGGGAGGGAGCATAGTCACAGGGAGACTAGCATAGCTACAGTCGAGCTGGGGGAAGAGGAGGTGGTTCAAGGCCATGGAAGCACATCTCCCAGGTGCCTGCCTGTCTTTAGGGTCACCTGGAGGAGACCAGCTGAGAGGTGAATATGGGCAATGACCTCCCCTTTCCAAGCACACTGCTGGAGCCCACGCTCAGTGGACAGCTTTGCTTATCCTTTTTGTATATTCAGCATATTTCCCCTCTATTATTAAATTTCAAATGACTTATGCCTGAGGGACTTGTGTTCTGGAAAAAGCTCTGGCATTAGGGTTCAGGTGGGCTCCATGGAGAGAGGCCAGGGGCTCCAGAAGCATTCACGAAAACAGGACTGTCCCACTGGTAGCGTGTGGCAAGGATACAACAACATGCAACAACAGTGGGAGGAGAGGAGGGTCTGGTACTGGCTATAGGCAACAGCCTAAACTCACACCCTCCCTGTAAGTGACCCCTCATCCCTTCCCACCTGCCTGGGGGACCTCACTGTCATCATCATTTTGTACATGAGGAAACAGGACACAGAACAGGTGACCATGCTTGGAGCAGCCACATGGTCTGACCCAAGCCCAGTGAAGTCTCCCTGAGACCAGGCGTGGGGGGTTCCCTGATTTGAGGCACCCTGCCCTGGAATGTTTTCCATGGCTCCTGGGTATGAGCTGGTGACTCTGTCTGTCTGAGTCGACTGAGTTGACACAGAGCAGGTGACTAGTGGTTGGATTGACTTTTGAGTCATGGGAAGGAAGGGCTCTTCAAGGTTAGAGTTCCAGCCCAGAACACAGAGGCTTGATGAGTCCTTGCACGACTAGACTGGGGCACAGCTAAGGGGGGTAGCGGGGAGGGCTGAGTGGGCTTCTGACTTGTGTACCCCACAAGAGGCAGGCAGTCCTCTAGGGGCCTTGTTGAAAGATCCCAAGTAGAACAGATGCTTATATAGACCCTCCTTGCCTCTCACACCATCTAAAATAAAGTCCATTCTTAGGAACTAGGGTCATTTTGTTAAGATTCACATATATTTTTATCAGTTAAAGTCTTATTCCTGTTCAAATTCAAATTTAGCTTGGCATTAAATCTCCTGATCACTTACATGTACATATCATGTTGTTTGGATTAGCTTCCGAGGGCTGTTGTTTTTAATGTCATTGAGGGCGGAGTCTTGTGTTTTCTTTGACATGGGCACGGTTTTCCTTCCAGATCCTCCCCGGAGTGAAAGTCATCATTGCGCACACTGAGACCAAAGGGCCCCTTGGAGACTCACACCTGGGAGAGGTGAGGCTGGGGGGTGGGTTCCTCCCCCTCTTCCCATCTGCCAAGCTATTTTCCTTTCCCTGCCTGCCTCTGGCACATTTGTGCTCCTGTCCCCAGTACTTGGGTAAGATTTCCTGGACCAATGGGACGAGTCTCCACTCTGGGTTCCCTACCAGCAAAGGGAAACCTTGAGTTTTATAGGTACCCCGAGACCCTAAGAGTCACACAGGAACCCGCAGCATGGAGAAAGCAGCTGTGTCTTAAAACAAAGTTCCTGAACCAAGTGAGGGGCCACTGGCCCAAGGAAGGGGCTGGCACGGTACAGACACTGAGTTGGGAGGCGGGGTCCTCTACTCCTGAGGACACGTCCCCTGGACACACACAGGCTGTGCAAAATAATTGTGTTGACATAACTGCATTTATGCGTATGTATCCAGTGTAACGAGACAGGTGGGACTTAATACCGGAGGCCAGGGTGGCAGGAGAGGGCAGGTCACAGCCTGAGTGCCCACGTTGGTTCTGTTATTATGGGAATGGTCTTATCCTCCCAGTTCCAGGCCCTAGGGATATGCCATGGAACCTGTGTCCTGGCATCAGGGTCTCTGGTGTGGACAACCTCCGGGGTCCTGGTAGATGGCACCCAGGGGCAGTCACACAGACACTGCCCAGTCTCAGTCTGAGACGAGGGTGTGAGTGAGCCTGGGGGACTCCCAGGGATTGCTCAGTGTCCTAGTGGGAAGATGTGCCAGTCCCAGTGGGTGGGGTTGGGGTGGGGCCTCCTTTCTGGCCATTGACCTGGGCCTGTTAGGGTAACATTGTCCCCCCAAGATAGTCATGGAGGGTCTGTGTTAACCTGGGCCCCGCCTCTTGTGGCAGAAGCCCCTGTCAGCTTCCCTGGGATATATAAAACCAGGCACTTGATCTGGGGAGCTGATGGCGGGTCCTGGATGGGCTCTGTATTTAGAAGGAGCCCCAGTACACTGGGTACTGCTAGTATGTGTGCACCTGAGAATATATGGGAGTATATTAACTCACACATACACAGGTAATTCTGGTGCAGGGTTTGCCCACTAAGTGAGCCTCACTCCATCACTTGTCCCTGTGTGGACCAGTCCATCGCTCCTCGTCCTTATTGACAACAGTAGTTTGATGTGAGGAGTGGGAGTCACTCCGTAAGCTCATTTACATTACAGAGTCCTGGAGAGGAACTCTCCATTTGAAGGAGAGAAAGTTACTTGTTTGCTTTCCATACCTATAATTTTAACTTAGTTCCTAGGATAAGGGACCGTGAAAATGCCCTGCCTTTATGCAGTGTTTTAAGTTCTCTTGGCGAGTGGATGTCCCATGATAATCTGTGCTCAGCTCTTTCTTGTCCTCTGGGCCCCACAGATCTGGGTTAGCAGCCCCCACAATGCCACAGGCTACTACACAGTCCATGGAGAGGAAGCACTTCATGCTGACCACTTCAGCGCCCGGCTGAGCTTTGGAGACACCCAGACCATTTGGGCAAGGACTGGCTACTTGGGCTTCCTTCGGAGAACGGAGCTCACCGATGCCAGTGGAGGTGAGGGGCTACGGTGACCCTGTGTCAGCACTGTTGGGGTGAGGTGCTCTGTCCACAGCCCACAGGGTCTGCTGCTGCAGCTTGTGAGCCTGACAGGCACGTGCAGCATCTCAGAGATTCCTGCTAACTCACCACACCCCTTGCAAGAAGCTTGTATCTTTGGGTGTGGGGTGAAGGGTGAGCTCTGGCAGTGATGTTCTCTGAAAATTACTATTTTTCTCTTTGTGACCGTCCCTCACTGTCCTTGGACCCTCGGCCTCTGCTGAGTTTGTGGGGTTGTTGGTGATGCTGTCAAGTCCTCCCCAAGGCAGATCCATAGGCAGAGCCGCCTGCATATTTCACCTCCCCACACATGATCCCTTATAACTGCAAAGTCCATAGGCCCCAGCAGGCCAGCCAAATCAAGTCAGAACTTTTGGTAGCCTCTGTAGATGCTGTTTCGTTTCCAGAAATAGTAAATATTATTTTAAAATATTTTTTCACATATTGACATAATTCTTTGGAATCAAGGGGATGGACAGCACCTTTATCAGGCTCTGCTGCACCCCTCACCCATTAGGAGGCTTGGTTTTCAAGTGATGTTGGAATAGTGAGCTCCCTGTTCCAGAGAGCCCGACTCAGGCTGACACAGATGTGTGGAGGGGGTCCATATCGCACTGTGCCTTTCTGAGGTGTGCAAACTGTGTCCTTCATAGAGCGACATGACGCCCTCTATGTGGTTGGGTCTCTGGATGAAACACTGGAGCTGAGAGGCATGAGGTACCACCCCATTGACATCGAGACGTCCGTGATCCGGGCACACAGGAGCATCGCCGAGTGGTAAGAGCCCTAGGAGGGCGAGTCCCATCCAGCAGCCCCCACAATGGCCCCTCATCTCAGGCAGAGCCAGGGACTGGTCAGGCTGCCCGCAGAACCTGATTACAAGCACATGTTGGCAAAGCCTGCCTCTCCCAGAGCTGACCCTGGGCTCTCCAGACCTGCTCTAGGAAACCCGCACCACAGACCCCTGGTGCAGCCCTTTGGTTTTGCTTGGACTTTCCTTTTTTTCCTAGTCAGTGTTAGACCAAGCATTTGGCCCTGAATGAACAGGCAAAGTGTGAGGTCTCCACAGTTTTCCTGGTGTTTCTGCTTTTACTGTGAATTTTCTCATTTAAATGGTTGTGACTGATAATTTATTCACCTTATAGGGAGTTTGCATTGGGACAGGCTCAGCTTTCAATATCAAATAATGCATGCTTCTGATTTTTAACAGGAACTTTCATTAGCCAAAACCGGTTTGGCTCAGTGGATAGAGCGTTGGCCTGCGGACTGAAGGGTCCCAGGTTCGATTCCAGTTGAGGGCATGTATCTTGGTTGCAGGCACATCCCCACTAGGGGGTGTGCAGGAGGCAGCTGATCGATGATTCTCTCTCATCAATGTTTCTAACTCTCTATCCCTCTCTCTTCCTCTCTGTAAAAATCAATAAAATATTAAAAAAAAAAAAAAAGAACTTTCATTAGAATATAGTCCTAGACAGCACATTTAGCCTAGCCTTTCTTTCTTCTTCTTTTTAAAAAAAATATATTTTATTGATTTTTTACAGAGAGGGAGGGAGAGAGATAGAGAGCTAGAAACGTCAATGAGAGAGAAACATCGACCAGCTGCCTCTTGCACACCCCCCACCGGGGATGTGCCCGCAACCAATGCACATGCCCTTGACCGGAATCGAACCTGGGACCTTTCAGTCCGCAGACCAACGCTCTACCACTGAGCCAAACCGGTTTCGGCTAGCTTAGCCTTCAATTGTGAATGATGTTTAACAGCAGGGCAGTGTCAATAAATATACTTGTTTTTCCCCCTCTTCTCTACTTGGCATCATTTCCTATGTATTTGTGGGTCCTCAGAAGCAGATGTCCATGCCCTCTGATGCCATCTGTCTTCTCCCTGCAGTGCCGTGTTCACCTGGACCAACCTGCTGGTTGTGGTGGTGGAACTGGACGGGCTGGAGCAGGATGCACTGGACCTCGTGGCCCTGGTGACAAATGTTGTGCTGGAGGAGCATCACCTGGTCGTGGGGGTGGTGGTCATTGTCGACCCAGGCGTGATCCCCATCAACTCTCGGGGTGAGAAGCAACGCATGCACTTGCGTGATGGCTTCCTGGCTGACCAGCTGGATCCAATCTATGTTGCCTACAACATGTGAGCACCGCTCACCAGCTCCAGGGTTCTGTCCAGTGTGAGGCTTCCAGGGGTTGGAACCATGTGAAGGTGTTAAAACATGTGAAGACACCGCAGTGTGTCCATAGCCACCAGGACAAAGGACTGCAGCCATCACGGAATACTGCACCCCTTGCCCTACTTTTAGAGATTGGTCTCAAAGTTCCCCAAATCTTATTGAGAAGCCACTTCCTGAATTATTTGAAGAAATTTTTTAATCTTCAAGGACATTTACAAAAACATAAATGTCAGTATTTTAACAGATAGGTGACTGGGAAAGGAAATGAAAGGCTGGCCATGGGTATCATGAGGAATTGCAGGTGTGCAGTTTGTTTTCTACTGTATTGCAAGTTTGCACTTTTTAGACTAAAGATATAGTTCTTGATTTAAAAAATTCAATTATTTATTCCCACTTAACATGACAAGTTTATATGTAGAACTTAAGCTAGAAAGAACTTGAGGCCCCAGTACAACTGATTCACAGGGAGAAGCAGAGCCCAGAGAGGCTGATGAGAAGGGCAGCAAGACCTGGCACTCTAGCTACAGGGTGCTTCCTCTCTCCCAGTTTATTAAAACGGGTGTGCCCGATTGTCTGCACACATTGTCACTGATGCTCAGTAAGTGCACTTGGGGCTGTCAAGGTAGATGCTCTGTTTCAGAAAGATAAACCAGCATTTAGTTTTAAACCACTTTCCTCGGTTTGTAACTTAATGCTGTTTAGCTAAACACTTGTTTTCGTAACATCACAATATAAATTCTTCTGAGTACATGGAAGTACACTGAATTTTTTTCATCCCAAATTATCAGATTTGGAAGCATTGATGGCAGTGTCTGAGGTTTTCACATCCTCAGTGCAGTCGAGCTGTGGGGAGAGCCTTGCCCCATGTTGAAAGTGGGCCTGGTAACCCTCACCCTGGCTTTCACATTTTGAGTTGTATGCCTATTAAATTTGGCCAAACCATATTCAGTGATGACTAAACGGAATGATGTTATAGTAAACCTAAATCAAAGAGTATATAAAATCCTTTAGAAACTTCTAAGAATTTGAAGTGAAGCTCAAATCTAGGACATAAAGTATTTTTATATAGCTAATAAAGAGTATGTTATGAAGTTGTTGGGTTTGGGGGCAACTGTGGATGGGAAAGTTTATGGATCATGCATGCTTCGTAGAAACAAACAGGTTTTTCTGGAATTAGCCTGAATCAGTGCCTAACAAAGCTGTTACTAATTCTCTACCATTTAAAATTCTCCACCAAATAGGTCTGGCTAACTAGGCTAACTCTCACATTTTACTCTTATTTGGCTACTAATAGCAGGTGCATTGTAGCTCTGTTTGCCTGTGGTGGTGGACTGCAGTTAGTATGTTACAACGTACTGGAATTGTAATAATCTATTGTAATTATGTACATAATCTGTGTAACTTATTGTTTGACATACAGATAACAGATATTCCTTAAAATAGAATGGCCGGCAGGGGAAAGAACTACCTAACCCTAATCTTAATGTTGTAGTTTTGTAGCAAATAATGTAAAATTTTTGTACTGAAAGGTCAGTGGCAGTAAAACAAGGTGTCTTGTAAATTAAGACTTTAAGAAGCACATTAAAATGTTTTAAGATTACTCTCTGGGAATTCTGTATATCACACTAAAATTTTTTTATATCATAATGTTAATAAAAGTTATTGATTTTGTAATTCTGCATTTTGAAATGTGTGAAAAGGTTTTTTAAATGATCCCAAATAGGATGTATTTTATTATGCATTTACTTTTTTCTGAATATAAAAGCATTTATGCATATAGCATAAAATCTACAAAGCACATTAAAGTGTAAAGAAGAAAATCTATAATCCTACCTCTGAGTAATATAGCAGCGTTAGTATTTGACGTAAATCTTTTTGGGGATTTTTTTCCTTTTAAAATTTTTTACAAAATTAGAACCATATACTTTTATAATCAGCTTTTGTACTTAATAAATTAGACTTTTAATATGTTACATATATTCTTCTACATGTTTTAATGACTGTATAGGTGTGTCATGACTAAAGGTAGCTTTTGCTCAATTGCTGTTGTCCATCATAGTTCTTTCAACAGTGCTGCAGTGAACCTCCTCTCAGATGTGTGTGTGCACGTCTGCAGTCGCAATTACTGCCTCCGGCTTACTTCCTATAGGTGGAGTGGAGGTAAGAGTTCATGCCAGGCTTGAAGCCTTGGGTGCTCACTGCCCCGGTTTTCCTGCATCCAGCTCTGTCTTTCAGAGTTTAAGGAGGGAACCTGTTTACACGAGTCTGTGAAATGTTTAGGCAGGACCTTGTGGAGTTTGCCAAGGGCGATGCAAAGTGAGAAATTGAGAGGTTATTACTAATTCTAAGTGCCAATTAAGTATAGTGTACCTTGTTCCCCAGACCCTCCAAGTGACTGAAAAGGCCAAATATCATGAATGATCATTACAGATACTGTTTAAAAGCAAAAGCTGGAAAAGGATAATGAGGGACCAGATGAAGCTTTGAGGAGAGATGTATGGCCACCCATTGCCACGCCCAGCAACAGTGAGCTGGACTTGCAGGCGGGTACACCAGATGCTGCCATCGGCTCCAGATGGAGAGCAGGGGAATGAAGGCCACCTATGGGCTGTTGTTGCATGCTGATGAGTGCAACACAAGTTCAAAGACAGCAATGTTTACCACTTACATTGAAAAGTAGGGAAAGATCAACTTCTGGCACGACAGTCTGAGAAGCTCTGTGAACATGGTATTCAGAATAACAGGTGGAAATTATTGTTAAAAAAAAATCACTTAAAGCTTTTGGAAATGATCCTAAGGGCATACAGCAAATGGAAAAACATCTGTGCATGAAAGTTCAGTAAGAAAATGAAGAATCTGTTATTTGAACCAAGACTGATCTCCTGGGAGATCTATTCCATCCAGCCTCCACTCATGGAATGCAGCCTCTATCTTGGATGAAGTGGCTCTGACTGACCTTGACCATAAGTTGGTGGTGCCATGCCAGAAGATGCAAACTGAGAAGACCTCTGGCTACTGCCCCAGAGGTGCCTGGGTCTAGCAAGAGAGAAACAACTTACCACTTGCAAGAGAACTCCAGTAAATTGACAGCTGAATTCTTCCCAGCAACAATGGAAGCCAGAAGGCAGGGGGTTAACATATTCTAAGAACCCAAAGGAAAAAAAAACGACATATATATCCAGCAAAGCTATCTTTCAAAAGTGGAGGCATAATACATTCTCAGATAAAAAGAGTGAATTTGTTTCTAGCTGACCTGCATTATCAGAAATACTGAAGTTCTTCAGGCTGAAAGCAAGTGATTTCAGGTGGTAATTTCAATTCACATAAAAAAAAAACACACACACACCGTACTGGTAAAGATAAAGGTAATTATAAGACTATAAATTGTAATGTCCCTGCTCAGGGGTCCTCAAGGTGGTGAGGACTTCCCTACCCAGTGCCTTGCACAGTATAATCAAGTGAAAGGGCGGGCACTATTCCTCTGTAAGGGCCATACAGGCTGACAGTTCTGCCTTACCAACCCAGTGCTTCCAAACTTCCTTGTTAAAACAGTCACACAGCCAGACACGGTCCCCTCCCAGATCTGGGAGACCTGTCACTTGGGATATTTAACAGGACCCAGTAGAGTTCTGTGTGGAAGGAGCTGTGGGGCCCATGTGGCTCAGCATTTCCTCCCCAGTGTCTATCCCCAGCCCCTCAGAGGGGAAGATTTCCGGAGCAGTCTTCACTGTGTGGGCAGTTTCCAGGGACCCGCATGTTCAATGCGGGGGTTGGGGTGAGGGGTCTTCAAGAGAGCCTGGGGGCACTGGGCTTTGTTCTTGAGGTTGCCAGCCTCAGCCTAGGCTCTGCCCCATGTCCAGCCTGTGCCCAAACCTCCCTGCTTTGCCTCTTGCCAACTTGCTTGAATGATGTTTATTTTTCACACTCTTCTAAGAAGCCAGCCCTTTCCTCATCGAACACAGAGAAAAAAGGTTGTGCCAGAATCTCATCTGGCCAGAACTGCAATGATAAGAACCCAAGTTATATTTGGATCAGAGAGGGATGAAACCTCCAAAATTAAACATCCTGATCAAGAAAATCTTAACGCTATGCAACCAATAAGAAATTGCACATGTAAACTGGCTGAGGCTCATGCGATTGCCATCTAAACCCCTAATTTTAACCTGTGCTCATCAAAACTGTTTTTTACTGAATTTGAATCTGATAAATTTAAACAAGTAAAAACCCAGAAACAGCAATCAAACCCAGGAGCCTCATGGGATAGAGTTGTGGGCCTTCCCAGAGCTTCCTGGGAAGAGTTGTCACTGTTTCCAGGGCCTCAGCTGGTGTGTGAGTTGAAGGGCCCCTCTTGTCTTGGAGACTAGGGGAGGATCTTGCAAGATGGAGCTGCAGGGGTGTCCTGCTGGGATATAAACTGCCCACAAGGAAGACATTCAGAGTAGGGCCCCAGGTGGCCTGGGAGAAAATGTACTTCCTTTGGTGGTCGCAGGAAACGTGGTCTGC
This sequence comes from Pipistrellus hanaki, assembly GCF_964339955.1. Classification (NCBI taxonomy): domain Eukaryota; kingdom Metazoa; phylum Chordata; class Mammalia; order Chiroptera; family Vespertilionidae; genus Pipistrellus; species Pipistrellus hanaki. Next base: position 8,507,928 of record NC_140504.1, read on the forward strand.
TTAGGACAGGACCTATCCTATGGAGATGAAGATCTATTGTGCGTGAGGGCCAGCTGGTAGAGGCCCCTGGGCGACTCCAGGGCCAGAGAAGGCAAGAGGGGCAGGTGGAGCCCTGGCCTGCCCAACCTCAATGTCCCTCCCCTCATTGTTCCCTGGGGGGCAGGGCCAGGGTGAAAGAGGGAAGAATGACCCAGGGCTCAGGAATCCAGGGCCTTCCTGAAGTCCCTGTGCCTGCTGGGAGCTCTCTGTGGAGACCCCCAGTGGTCGGCAAACTCATTAGTCAACAGCCAAATATCAACAATACGACGATTGAAATTTCTTTTGAGAGCCAATTTTTTTAAACTTATACTTCTTCTCATGCCACTTCTTCAAAATAGACTCAAAATAGGCAGTGGTATTTTGTGGAAGAGCCACACTCAAGGGGCCAAAGAACTGCATGTGGCTCACAAACTGAGGTTTGCCGACCACTGCCCCAGGTCATGCATTTCCCCTTCATGATAACAAGATGAGGATGCCTCCTCTCAGTGGCAGGAAAGTCTGACAGCTGTGTTGCCCAGACTTGGAGCAGGGATAGCAGTACATGCTGGGATGGTCCACATGGTTGAGTGGAGGCTGGGTCCCTGCAGGCCCCAGACTCTATGACAGCACTTGTCAGTGCAGGACCAACAAATGGGATTCTCTGCTCGGTCTCCGTCTCTGCCCCAAGAGCCTTAATGCTGCTGTCAGGGACATTCTCTGGGCTACTTTGGCCCCATCTTGTGGATTAAAATGGTAACTGTAGGAGCTCAGGGAGTTGTGTGTGGCTGAACTGGGTCATGATGGGAAAGGCAGTGTGGGACAACAGACATCATTTTAAATTCAGAGTTCCCTTTATAGGGACCTGATTCTCCCTAGAGATGTCTGAGGCAGTGCCTAGTGAGCCACGTGGGGGCCATCACCGCCCATTCATGGAACCAGACAGTGCCTCTTGGTGAGAGCAGGTCCCTCTCAGCTGAGGGCAGGGCAGGGGAGGAGGATGGACATTTACAACCTGGAGCTCACTTAGTTTGTGCCAGGAAGCCCCCAGGAGTCCCTGAGGATGGCCATGCAGTGCTGAAGAAGTCTCTCCCGGGGGAAAGGCACATCATCGCCTGGGTGTGGGGTCAGAAGGCAAACACAGCAGCTGCACTAGACAAGCCCCTTGGTGGCCAGTACACTCTTTCCAGTTCTTTCCTCTGCTTAGGAAGCAGGGTGTCATCTGAGAACTGAGGCAACTTGGGATTCTTGGGATCAATGGGGACAAGGGAGGTACCAGGAAGGACCTTCTCAATTTCTGGCTAAGGCAGCAGGGCTGTCCTCTGGTGATGAAAGGAAGTGTAGAGACATGGTCTGAAGGGTAAGCTGGCCAGGTACAGACACCTCACACACTGTAGCTCAGAGCCAACCCACCACCCACCTCCCTCTCACTGGCCCCTCTGTGCACAGGGTGTATCTATTTTTGTCCTGGGGCTGAGTCAGACAGACTCACTCTGGGCTCCCAAGCCAGCTGCCCTGTGTCCCACCATTGCCTAGGATAGGGTGCATCATCTGCAGGGCCCAACGCACAACGCAAACACCAGGCCCCTCGTCCATAAATGACCAAATATTTCAAGATAGCAACAGCAAAGTGCTGACCTGAGCATGGGCCCGTGGTCCTCCCAGGTTGACTGTCTGAAGCGGCGGATGGACTGGCCCAAATCTCTTCTTCCCTCTGTTATGGACTGAAAAATTCCCAAGGCCAGCGTAGCAGCTGTGCACCATAAATTCCACAAGGCCAGCACGGCAGCCGCTGCACAGCTCGTTAAAACAAGCTCATTAAAAGCAGGATGTGCTGACCACTATCTGATACAAGAGGGGTTAAGGCCAGGGGGCAGGAGGAGGAAGGGAGAACTGACATGTTAAACGTAAAATAATTGAGAATTGCTGATGGCTAAAGGCAGATATCCGCTTCTGTACACGTAGCTTGCTTGCTTGCTTGCTAAGGATGAGAAGCCTATATAAGCAAAAGGCTTCTAAAGCTTGGGGCTGCAGTCCGGTCCCGTCTTCCCTGCATGAGCCGGCTGCAGACCTTGCGCAGGAAATAAAAGCGCTTTTCTAAAAACTTTTGATCAGTGTCCGAGTGAGGTGTCTCTCCTAGGTTACAACTCCCGCCCCCATCTCTCCGGAGACCCCCTGCCTGCTGTTGCCGCCTCAGCTGGGAAGCCCAGGAGCGCCCCCTGCCGTGGGGATTAAGGCCGAGTTCCTCCGGCCCCTAACCTGTAGCCCTCCCAGCCCTGGGGGCCCTCGCTTCCTGCGGGGCCTCCAGCCCGCCCCTAGCTGCGTCCCAGGCGAGGGGCCCCTCCACCGCAGGGTCCGCGTTCTCCCCGCGCTGTGGCCCCTGCTCCCCCAGTTCCGCCGGGGGGTGTCTGAGGGCCCCTGCGGGACAGCGCGGGCCTCCCCGGAGGGGCAGCTTGCCCAGTCCGGCCAGCAGGCAACACCCCGAGGGGCTTCTGAAACGACAACCCCGCCCAGCTTTCTCTATTGGGTCTGCGGGTGGCACCGAGGATCCTGGAGGGTGACCCCGCGGGAACAAGCCCGCCAGGACAGAGACGACCGCCCCGCCCGCGCCCCCAGACTCCGGGTAGGAGACCGCGGGGACCCCGGCCTGGGGGGCGAGGCCGAGCCGGGGCGGAGCGGAACCGAGGACCTAACTCCACCGCCGGCTCGGCCACGCCCCCTCTTCCTGTTGGGCGGGACCAATCGCAGCTCCCCTTCCTGGCGATTGGTCCAGAGGAGGCCACGTGATTCCAACCGGAAGTTTCTGGAGGGAGCGGGCGGGCCGTCTGAAGAGAGGGAAGGCCGTCCCACCACGTGCCGCCCCGCCTCCCTCCCCTCGCCCCACCCCTCCCGCTCCGCCCCGCCCCTACCCTGCCCTCCGCGCACCCTGCCCCGCCCGCCCCGCCGCCTTCTTAAGGTGCCCGTCCCCGAGCCCCCCTGTGCACCCTGCAGCCGCGAGGAAAGCCAGGCCCCCTCGACTTTGCTCCTCTTTCCCATTCTGCAGGTATTTCGTTTTTATTTCACGTTTTAACCACGGCTATGGAGACTTAGCACAGTGCTCTTTTATTGAATGCAAATACAAGCGATCAACGGTTTTTACGAAGTGTGTGTCTTTAAGTAATACAGAGCAGAAAAAGAGGTGGGTAGGATTAATCTGAATTTTCCTGGAAGCGATTTTTAAAAAATATTTGTAACGATTATTTGAAACTTGATTTATTTGAATTCGTAGATACAGGAGCGTTACGTCCAGCTTTCCAAGTACACTGACTTTTATCAACAGCGCAAACAAGGTAGGAAAGACATTCACCGACAGACCGGACACATCAGTAGTAACCCATCATCTCACAGACGGGAGAGGAGGCTGGGGAGACTTGTCTGCGGGGAGGCTGGCCTGAACCCTTGGTCCTGAACCTGCCCATCCTCCTGCAAAATCCGCGTCCCACAGATCCAGCAAAGTGTGAGCCTTTTGGGAGAATTCCACTGAAGGTAGAATTTTGCTTCTCAGTTTCGATTAGAGTTAAGGTTTCAGTACTTGTTGGTTTATGGGACACGTTTTTCCATTTAGAACGGTTAGCATTAAATATCTACTCAGGAATCACAGCTCACCACAGGAAAAGGGATCTAAATGAGACCATGCTCTAGTGGGACAGCATTTTCACACCGTCTAACTATGTTGCGTTTCATTGGCACTGATGGTGAACAAATTTAAGAAATGGCAGCTTATTCAAAGGTTCGATAGAGCTTTGTTGTTTCAAATGAAGTGGAGATTTAAGGAAGCCACAAATATCCAGAATCTTGTTTGGTAGTCAGGTTTTGTTTGTTTGTTTGTTTGTTTGTTTGTTTGTTTGTTTTTCTGGGTTAGGATTTGGTATAGCCCAGGCTTTGTGACTGAGAATTGACTTTCCTACATGATATTACCAAGAATCCCAGGGACCAGTCAGCTAGCACATATGCCTACTATAGCAGAAGGAATGATGGGGGCCATTAAAACAGCCCTTGGAAAGAGATTTTCGATTTTTCATTCACAAAGAAAATGAAGCTTCCTAATTGCTACGACACAGCTGGAAAGCTCAGCTCCTACTAGCCTACAAGCCCTCCTTCTCTGCTTCCTTGTGTGACTTCGCCTCTGCTGCAAGAACAGCGTGGCAGCTTTCTCTAGTTCACTCGTGTGCAAAGAACTCGTGGCAGGCTGTGGTAATCATGGCGATGAAGGCCACAAATTCCTGGAAGTCACATTCGCCATCTCCATCGTTGTCCAGTGTTTCCATGACTTTGTCCACAGCCTCCTGCTCTTTGATTTCCTAAGAGAGATCAGTCACTCAGCTTGTTTTCAAATGAAATTGAAGGCCATCAAAACATGATTAAAAGTTGGCTGGTTTAAAAAACCTGTGGCAGGAATAACCTAAGATATAAAATGCAAAATACCAGGAAGATTTCTCCTGGGACCAGAGGACTGTTGTCCAGGGGTTTGTGCCTCCTCTACCTTCCTTACTTTAGGTCCAGAGGGACCTGGGCTATTTGAAAAGACTGACTGGAACAACCAAGATCTGAAAACCTGCAGGTTGTTATCACTATACTTAAAACACCTGGAAAAAAAGAGTAGCATCTCGATCAGCCAGAGTACATTATAGGAAAATGTCTTGAAAGAAAAGAAAGAACTTTTGTCCCCCCCCCCACTCAAAAAAAATTGTCAGTTTCTGTGTGTAGGAGTTCCCACAATGAAGATTTCCATGGGCTTTTATGTTTTGAAAATTTTCCTTTTGTTTTTGTTGTTGAAGTAACTCTTTAGCATGTCCTAAATGTGTGACCTCCTTGTGTTCCTTTTGCCACTTGAGCTGCTTTCTAGGTGTCATGGAACTTTTTCTGTCAGTTCTTCCCAACACAGAAGCCAAGGGAATAGTCTTACAAAGTCTCTGAGGAACAAACACGGGCCCTAAACATGTGAGAATGTGGCATTTTGCACTGAAAAAGAGCATCAGTGCAGGTTGTTCAGAATAACAATCCCCAGTGCAGCAGAGGTTGGCCTGAAAAAGTCCAGTGTAATGTTCAGTGGCTGCCTTCAATTTAAAACATGTAAAAGACTGAGCCCAGCCGGCGTGGGACAGTGGTTGAACCAGGAGGTCATGGTTCAATTCCCAGTCAGGGCACATGCGTAGGTTGCAGGCTCAATCCCCAGTGTGGGACATGCAGGAGGCAGCCATTCAATGATTCTTTCTAATCATTGATCTCTCTCTCTCTCTCTCTCTCTCTCTCTCTCTCTCTCTCTCTCTCTCTCTTTCTCTCTCTTCCCTCTCCCTCTCTGAAATAAATAACATATATTTAAAAAAAAAAAAAAACATGTAAAAACTGAGATTCCAGCGGGGGTTGGGCGGGATCTATAAGTGTAGGTTAGAAGATGGATGGCAGCAGTGTATTATTTCAATTATGCTATAGGTTTGCCTCCTAACCAAAATTACCTTGATAAAACTAGGCCAATAAACGTTCATGACACCTTGGCATACTTACCTTCAATTACTTATCTTTTATAAATTGAGGTTACCACACGTTAAGCTTTTTCTATATTTTAAAATCAATAGCAGTTACTGGTTTTTGAACTTTCACTGTATGTTAAGCACTTGACAAAAACTATCATTTCATCCTCACAACAATCCTTTTTACAGAAGTAACTGGGACTTTGATTAAGTTAGAAGGCAGGATTGGTGGGACTGAGTAATTGTACATGTGAGTGAGGCAGCTGCCACTTGGACTTGATGCCTGAGAAGTCAGTACCAGATTCAGACTAGGGCAGTGGTCGGCAAACTCATTAGTCAACAGAGCCAAATATCAACAGTACAATGATTGAAATTTCTTTTGAGAGCCAAATTTTTTAAACTTCTTCTAATGCCACTTCTTCAAAATAGACTTGCCCAGGCCGTGGTATTTTGTGGAAGAGCCACACTCAAGGGGCCAAAGAGCCACAGGTGGCTCTCGAGCCGCAGTTTGCCGACCACGGGACTAGGGGATGACTCCCCCATCCCACCACAAGCCTTCAAGTCACTTCCTCTGCTCTGGTGGTGCCATTCACAGCTTGGAGTTTTGCGTGGGGGTGGGACAGGAGAACCAAGCCAGCTGCAGACAGTGGGTGCTGCCCTGATGCTGGGACCTGGGGCTCGCCCTGCCCTGAGAGGCTCAGCTGGCAGGGATGGTGGCTCCCTATCACCATCCCTCAGGAGGCTCTGGTGTCTTTCCCAGAATTAGCTCCTGGTCAGGCATCAGTGCACTGGTGCACTGGCTGGCCTTTTTCCTGTGTGTGACTAGTCACTTCAGGACCTTGATTCTGGGTACTAAGGTCAAGCACCAGTAGATTGCAGTTCACTGCCTGGAGGGTGTAAGACTGGTGTGCAATAGAGATAATGGGCGGCTGATCCAAGGGCGGGAGCTAGTGGTATGGAAGTGAGTCCTCTATGAGGTGTCTGGACATTCTTTTACCACAGATCAGAGTGGGACCTGTGTGGGGGAAGAGGGGGTCCTTTCGGATGCCTCTTATTCCATGAAACCCCCTGCAAGTCCCCAGGTCTCCTGCCCGCAGTCAAGATTGTGGTCCTTCATGGTTGTGCCAGCCTGGGTGCTTCCGAAGCAGAGGCCATGTCCTGGGGCCTGTGTCTCTCCCAGTAGTGAATGTAATGAGTGGTCAGTAAATATTTGGTCAGGGAATGGCATCTTTATCACTTAGGTCAGTGGTCGGCAAACTCATTAGTCAACGGAGCCAAATATCAACAGTACAATGATTGAACTTTCTTTTGAGAGCCAAATTTTTTAAACTTAAACTTCTTCTTGCCAAAGCCGGTTTGGCTCAGTGGTAGAGCGTCGGTCTGTGGACTGAAGGGTCCCAGGTTCGATTCCGGTCAAGGGCATGTACCTTGGTTGCGGGCACATCCCCGGTAGGGGGTGTGCAAGAGGCAGCTGGTCGATGTTTCTCTCTCATCGACGTTTCTAGCTCTCTATCTCTCTCCCTTTCTCTCTGTTAAAAAAATCAATAAAATATAAAAAAAGTATATAAAAAAAAAAAAAAACTTCTTCTAACGCCACTTTTCCAAAATAGACTCACCCAGGCCGTGGTATTTTGTGGAAGAGCCACACTCAAGGGGGTAAAGAGCCATATGTGGCTCGCAAGCTGCAGTTTGCCGACCACTGACGTAGGTGGATGCTAAACATCTAGCTAAAGCTAAAATAGTGCTTTCCCCCCCCAAACAAAAGCTTATCTTTAACATCTTCTTTATATGCACATGGTCCATGGTAAGTCGTGAGTCTATTTTCCATCCATTCTGCCATCACTGCTGTAAATCCTTAGATTTTTTCAGAGAAATGTCAGCATTATTTGGAATATGTACGTTTGCCTTTGAGACAGCAGTCTTTTTCTTGATGTTCCTACTACACACAAAACAAATGAAAATGAGGACAATGGGGCTCAGCTAAGCTAACTTCCATAATGAGTGTTCAATCGTGCAAACGAGTTTTCAGAAGCAACCTAGGAGTCCTGACACAGACCGGAATCACCTTCATGTCTGCTCTGAAGAGAAGTGCACAGGTGGTTTTATAAGTGGAGAGGAGAATGCACAAACTGTCGATTGTACAAAGACTCACCTCTAGAAAATGGGAAAGCTCGTTGTTGATGAGCTCCTTGAGTTCGGATTTCTTCAGCTTGTGCTTGTCGCCCTCCTTTCCGGAATATTGATGGAAAACATCAATGAGGGCCACCACGGCCTTCTCCAGCTCAGACATCCTAGGGGTCCACAGAGGAAAGATGCTTTTTCATGCCTTTTGCTTTGCTTCACAAAGAACAGTTAACATGTTACCCATACAGACATCCACCCAGAAGAGGGGGATGGGTCAGCCTTGGTTCACCTCCAATGTCAAGCTTGGAGCAGGGCATTCTGGGAACTTGCTCAGTGGTCACTAGTCTCCCATCCACGTTTTAGATCCGCTCTTCCCTCTTTGCCCCCCTTCTTTGTCCCTGTTGGCTACCTCGACAAGTTCCCAGGCCCTCTGGCTTCTGGTTGGGTTTGGCCAATGGGACACGCCAGCAAAAATATGAAGGCAGCCATAGATGGTTCGGCTCAGTGGATAGAATGTCAGCCTGTGGACGTTCGATTCTGGTCAAGGGCATGTACCTTGGTTGCCGGCACATCCCCAGTGGTGGTGGTGGTGGTGGTGGTGGTGGGGGTGTGTGTGTGTGTAGGAGGCAGCTGATAGATGTTTCTGATGTTTTTTTCTCTCATCAATGTTTCTGACTCTCTATCCATCTCCCTTCCTCTCTGTAAAAATAAAATATATATATAATTTTTTTTTTTTTAATGAAGGCAACCCTGATTCATGTGGTTCAATTGGTTGGGCATTGTCCTGTGCATCAGACGGTTGCTGGTTCAATTCCTGTCCAAGGCACCTGCCTGGATTTGGGGCTCAATCCCCTGTAGGGGGTGTGCAAGAGGCAGCCAATCACTGTTGCACTCTCACGTTGATGTTTCTCTACCTTCCTCTATCTCTAAAAATCAATTAAAAAATCTTTAAAAAATATGAAGGCAGAGCTGTGAAGGAGTTCTGAGATTGATCCCTGCCTCCTACCTTGGGCACCCTCTGCCCTGGTAGGGCCCCAAGTCAGTGACAGGGCTGCTGAGCAGAACAGTGCTGCAAGCTGTTAGAATTAATAAGAGGTAAAGTGACTAGGAGCCAAATGAGGGTATAAACATCAATAGTAGTCTTATATTCTGTCACTAAACAACTGGAAAACAGGAGGAGAATTCCATTCATACAGTAGCACATACGGATTACTAAGAATATGTTTAGTATGAAAAGTGTAAGTCTTTCCAAAGATTTTAAAGATCATAAAATGTAGGAATTTGCTTTCCTTTGAACTAATATCTAAATTTAACTCATTTTTTAATAAAAAAAATTTACTGAAAAAAATTAATATGGTATTGTAGAATTTCCACAATTTTTTTTTTTGAAAAAGAAGATCAGTGAAGGGTACTTTGACCTACAAGAAACAAAACTGTATTATCGGGTTATACAGTGAAGCCTGTTCCCCTCCAGGGACAGGCCAGTGCAGCGGGGGCCACCGCCAGGTATTTCTTTGGGATCCATGGAGGTGCTGCCTCAAGTGAATGGGGCAAAGGCCGCTGATTCACTAGTGAGTGTTTCTCCAGTTGCCAAAGTCAGAACTTTCTGCTTCCCTCAACCCGCACCTTATACCATAGCCTGTAAACTGAAGCAATACCTGATCACACCTGGGGGTTGGGCACATTTTACAAAGGACAGTTTTTAATTGTTTCACAAAACTGAGACACCTGGCCAGAGAAATTTACCAATGTTAGACTTTGAATCCTAGTCAGAGATAAATATAAGAATTACATCTCCTTGTTGAGTATGTCACATCTTAAAACTAACTTGGAATAAAATATTTAAATTTTTATTTCTGACTTCCCAAGGAAAAGAGAATTGAGGGTTTTCATCTTGGCCTGATTTTTGCTAAAGTCACACCATTAATTATCATATTTTGTTTTAAGTCCCTAATAATCAGATATATCATATACAGATAGAACAATTAAGATGGATGAAAATCTTTAAACATTTCCTACTTATCCTTTGCACTCAAATTTCAATTATTCATTTTTTTTTTTTAAAGAAAACAAGCCTCAGTTGGTTAGAGTATTGTCCCAATATGTCAAGGTTATGGGTTTGATCCCCAGTCCCGACATATAAGAACCAATCAATGAATGCATTAAATAAATGGAACAACAAATCAATGTGTGTTCCCCCCCCCCCATTTCCTCTCTCTCTTTCTCAAATCAATAATAAAAACAAAATAAAACAAAACCTTTTATATCATCCTGATGCTTCTCAAAACCCATAATGTTTTGGGGAAGAGGAAGATAAATTATTTTTTGTGTATGACTAGTGGGATTTTTCTAAAAGGAAGAACATGGAATATATACTTCATATGTTTTAAAACTCCATAAAATGTGATTTTCTTTAAAACCATCCTACAAGTTAACTAATTTTCTCCCTGTTAAATTCTTCCCATTGACTAAGAAACAATCGATGGTTTAAAGCTTATCTTTTAAGAGAAATGGAAATCAAATATCCATCTTCCTTTTCCACTTGAATGTATGACTGTTATTCCTGCTTCAATTAGCCTCTTATTCCTGTGTTAATATTTTCATGTCAAAAACAAGAGAAGTTTTGGGCTTTAACACATCGCACACATGTGGGGGTTACCTCTCAGGAAGGGGCCCTCCCTACTTGAGAAATTACCAGCCTGATGAGAGTTAAGCCCACCATAAACCCCCATTTCTTTGACCCAATTTATAGTTCACTTGTAAAGACCTCTCAGTTTGCATGGAATTTCTGAGTGGGAGTCCAGAGGCCCTGCCGTTTCCCTCTGAGGGAAACGGGAACACTGAGAAGCAGTGTGTGCCCAGGGCCAGGGCAGGAGCAGAGAGAGAAAACACTCATCTGTAAGAGTGGGCTAAGCTAGCATCAGGTTGCCCATCCTCAGCCCCGCGGAAGCAAAACCCTCCTCTTCAAAGAGGGAAGAATCAATATTTGCAGTACATCTGGGAAAACGTCAGCAGTCACCAGACCCAAGGTTCCTCCAACTTATGGTAATAAAAACATGGGACCCTTCCATCTGCAAGCCGATGCTCTATGCACTGAGCCAAATCGGCTAGGACTTGTATTGCTAAAACTTTTTAATAATAAATTGTTCTTGATGAGCCGGAACCGGTTTGGCTCAATGGATAGAGCGTCCGCTTGGGGACTGAAGGGACCTGGGTTCGATTCCGGTCAAGGGCATGTACCTTGGTTGCGGGCATATCCCCAGTAGGGGGTGTGCAAGAGGCAGCTGATTGATGACTCTCTCTCATCGATGTTTCTAACTCTCTATCTCTCTCCCTTCCTCTCTGTACAAAAATCAATAAAATATATTAAATAAATAAATAAATAAATAAATTGTTCTTGATGAATTTAAAAAAAAAATGGGCAAAAAAAAAAAAATATGGCCAAATAAATATGGTAAAAAATATATGGGCAAATAATAAAAATATGAACCTCCAGCTGTCTAAGGATGAGGCAGTCATATCCACAGCGCAGTAGTAAAATCCACGCTTTGAAATGCTGCACTTATGCTAAAGGGGCTTTTTAAACTACCACCCAGTTCTTCAGTCCACCTTGTAGGATCCCTGCCCACCCAGCCCCCCAAAAGCAGGCTTTTCCTCTCACGTGTGATCTCGGTCGCTCCTCGCTCTTTGTGGTCACCTCCTGGCTGCAGTGTCCCGAGTGGCAGGAATGGTGAGGAGGGACGGCCTTTTATTCCTTCCTCTGGGCGTGGGCCCCTTGTTCAGTCCCATTGCAGGTCCAGGCAGCCAATGGGGGCCCAGGGCAGGGTGGGGGTGGCTGGGGCGGGCAGGCCTGCACACAGGGCTGCATTGACCAAGCTGCCACCCGGGGACTGCACTTGGGCCAAAGCAGAAAGCGGCCTGCGGGGCAGGAAGTGGGGAGTCAGCTTTTTGTGCTCTTTAAAATTTACACATGAATATTAATGATCGTCTAAAAGCAAGGTTGGTGGTGGGGAGAGGAGAGAGACAGATTAATTGATTCCAACAACACAGATGTTCAGCCAAGAACGTGGAGCATCCAAGTGCAGGCTGCGCCATGCTGTTTTCCAGTGGAGAGGCCCCTGAGCTCTCTCCCGTCTCCAGCTCCCCCACCTGGCCCCCACCAGCAGGCAGGATGCCCGTGGACATCTGAACCCTGAGCTAAGCAGGCTGCCTCAAGAAGCCACTGAGCTCAACATCAGCAGAGACTAAGACGTTTGGCAAAATATTGTAGATACTTGATTCATTTAGGGCAGTGGTCGGCAAACTGCGGCTCGCGGGCCACATGGGGCTCTTTGGCCTCTTGAGTTTTTAGCAAAGGCCAGCTTAGGAGGACCCTGATTAAGTTAATAACAATGTACCTACCTATATAGTTTAAGTTTAAAAAATTTGGCTCTCAAAAGAAATGTCCATCGTTGTGCTGTTGATATTTGGCTCTGTTGACTGAGTTTGCCAACCACTGGTTTAGGGGAAAATCCTTGTTTAATATGATTGAGGACCCATGCCAGGCACACTCCAAGGTCTTCTCCTTCTTCCCAGGACACACAGTCACAGCCTTTCAGAGCCAGACGGTGCCATAGACATGTCCTGTCCGGTTACTGTGTTCTGCAAAGGTAGTTTCTGTGGGACTGAGGCCCCACGGCCAGCCACAGGGAACCAGGCCCAGCCTCCCGCCACCCATCTTCAACCGCCTGAGACATTTCCAAGCAGAAGCCGAAAAGGTGCGCATTCCTGAAGATGGTAATTAAAAAAAATTGGCTTCGAAGTAATGATAAGATGTCTGAGCCAGAATCAGGGCCCTTCTGCTTCAGGTTCACAGCGGCCACGGACCGGTCCAATACACAGAGATGTCTGTGGGCACAGTGGTTCTGCTGTCATCTGTTTTACCGGAAACTTCATGTTTATTCCATACTCAGAAGCATAGCCTGGAAATAGCATGAGGCTCTGAGGCTTGGGACCTGAATTGTCCCAGCCTGGACCCCCCAGCCTATTTCTTTCTTTCTTTTTTTTTTTCTTCCTTAAGCAATTTTATTTATTTATTTATTTATTTATTTATTTATTATTATTTTTTAAAAATATATATTTTATTGATTTTGTACAGAGAGGAAGGGAGAGAGATAGAGAGTTAGAAACATCGATGAGAGAGAGTCATCGATCAGCTGCCTCTTGCACACCCCCTACTGGGGATATGCCCGCAACCAAGGTACATGCCCTTGACCGGAATCGAACCCGGGACCCTTCGGTCCCCAAGCCGACGCTCTATCCACTGAGCCAAACCGGTCTCGGCTCCTTAAGCAATTTTAATCACAACCTGAAGGTGAAGGGGGTTCAGGCTGGCTCTTAGAGAGTGGTGGCTGACTCCAGGCCACGTTCCTGGAAGTACCGGAGGGGAGACGGGGGTGGTTTCCTGACTTTTCGTTGGAATAGGATGTAATCCTCCCTTGTCCTTCCCGATCTCCTGCTGGCATGTCCTCCCACATGACACCTTCCACCTCCTTCTCCAGGATGCTCTGGGCCGTGCGCCAGCTGAACACCCAGCCTACTTCTTATAACCAGTTGACTGTGGAAGAAAAAACGTGAGCTCCGTTTGCAGGAGGGTCTGCAGGATATGCTGATCCCACCCTGAGTGGACAGATACAGCACTATGGCATCACTCGAGGGGCCCTAAAACAGTGTTGGGGAAGTCCTCTCAGGGGCTGAACTTTGACAAGCACATTGGGTTGTCTATATCTTGAGTGAGAAGTAGCCGGTATATGGATGTATATTAATTCAGGGAAGAGACTACTGATAAATTAGTCAGCAATTTGGAAGGAACAGATTTGGAAATTTGGCTTCTGGAAGAGCCATCAACTGGCCCACACTGCAGAAGAGCCTCTGAATAATCAGCTGGAAAGTGAGCGACCCTGTGTCTGAGACGTGTCTGTCCAAGTGCTCTGTGCAGCCAGCTCTGACTGCCTCTGCTCCAGGAGTTGCTCACTGTCCATGAGTGAAGTGATCAAGTGGCAGGCATGGATGCGTGCATGTGCTCATCATCATGGCCTCCCACTCACCAAAGCTGACCAGGCTCTGAGCTCCCAGCAGCCGAGACCAGTGATGAGTCCTGTGGTGCCCAGCCCGACGCCAAATGGCAAGTTGATTACGTTGGACATCTTCCATCGTAGAAGGGACAGAGATCTGTCCTCATTGGAATAGATGTATATTCTGGGTGCAGATTTGACTTCCCTGTACATCCTGCTTCTGGAAGCACCAGCATCCATGACCTCACTAAAGCCTCGTCTATTATAATGGCATTCTGGACAGCGTTGCATGAGGTCAAGGAACCTACTTTAAGCAAAGGAAGTGCAGCAGTATGCTCATACCCATGAAACTGGGTGGTTTTATCACAGGTCCCATAACTCAGAAGTGGTTGACCTAGTTGAAAGGTGGAATAGCTTCCTGAAGAGTCGGTTATGATGCCAGATGGGAGGCAGCATCCCGAAAGGGATTCTGTATTACAGGGTACAGTATACACTCTGAGCCAGGGGCCGTTACGTGGTGCTGCGTCCCCACAGCCAGAATGCTCCTCTCACTAGAACACTGACTCACCTACCTACAGAAGTTTTGTTTCTCGTCCTGCAACTTTGAGGTGGCTTGGAGACCTTAGTCTCCAGAGGGAAATGCTTCCACTAGGTGTCATAGCGATGGTCCCACTGAATTGAGGCTGAAATTGCCACCTGGCCACTTTGGGCTCCTTATGCCTTGGAACCAGCAGGCAAAAAAAAAAAAAAAAAAGGGGGGGGGTGGGGGGTTAATCTACTGGCTTGAATGATTGATCCCAATTACCAAGGCAGGGGGGAGTAGGAGTGGGGAGGGGTTGGGTTGGGTTACTGCAACACAATGGAGGCCAGGAGGACTCTGGTGCCCAGGGCTATGTGGGCAACTGGGGTATCTCTTAATACTTTCATGACCAGTGGTAAATGTTAATGAAAACAACCACCACCAAAAGAAATACAAGTAAAAAAATCCAGCAAGACTCGTGAAGACTCAGGCCCTTTGGAAATGAAGGGTTTGGTTAATCTATCCACTAAGATACCCAGAGCAGGTTCTACCGGAGGGCAGAGGAGCTAAAGAATGGACAGCTGAGGAAGGAAGCCATGGTGTTCCCTACAACCTCATCTCACTACCAGTTACAGAAATGAGGGCGGTAGCAGCTTTGTATATCTCTTTGGTTGTCATGTGCATATGTTTATTTTCTAACCATTTTCCTCTCTCCTCCCAATTTTTACTTTATAAACAAGTTGTTGGAGGTTAGCATTTTGGTGTAATCTTTAGGTGACTGAATTTTCAGTGGAACCATGGCTGAATTTGGGGACCAAGTACCTCGCATAACGAACGCCTCGCACAGAGAACTTTGGACAGGTTTTTCATGAAACCATCGGCCAAAAAGCAGAAAATGGATGAAGATGTGCAAGATTCGGTAGACTCTACTTAGTCTGTCTTAAAATTTAAAAAATGTGTGTTTTTTTTAAAAAAAATTATGTTTTTAGATGTATCTAAATAAAAATATGTCATCTTAGCATATTTTTTTTATGTCATCTTAGCATATTTTATGCTACAGAACGAATTATTTTTTTTAACATGTATTGTTATGGGAAAACGCGTTTCACATAACGAACTTTTCGCATAACAAGCTTGCTCCTGGAACGAATTAAGTTCGTTGTGTGAGGCACCACTGTATAGCGATGGGGGCCGTGACTGTTGGGCCTGTGCATCTTCTCATTTCGGGGAGAACTTCACTTGTCACAAGATGGCTGTGTCTTTTTAGGGAGAAATGGGATTATTTAGTTATTGCAAGGGAGTCCAAATGTGTGTAAACTTTTGCTGATGGACACCAACTAGCCAAAGAATGGACTGGGCTGTTATAGGTGTATTACCTATTTAGGTGATTCTCTGCTGCAGCATCTGCACAGCATTCACAGACTACACTCTGATTGGGACTCCTTACGGCGAGCGTGATGTCAGGTTTTGTAGCGAGGGCGTTAGAAGGGGGAAGCGGCTTTCTTCCGTGTTTTGCTTTGTCTCACTCCTTCACAGTCCTTCACAGCATCTGGCGGTGCTCTGCCCCAGCCACGTGTCCAAGGAGGGCATTCCTCGGAGACCTTGCAGCCTGGCCTGGGCCCAGCGGCCCTTTCTCCCTGGTCCTTCTAATATGGACGCAGCACAGTCCGGAACGTGCCCTCACATCAGCTCTCCACTCTCTTCGCATGTCTGTCCTCCAGCCTCAGTATGCCTGTGCCCTGGAGGTCGTTTCTCATGACTTTCCCGGTGTGGTCGCTGCAAGGCCAGGCTCACATTCACACGGGCACCCCAGCCCCCTCGGTGCACCCACCCCCTGCCTTGGCTCACCTGTGCTCTCTGGGGTTGAGTCAAGAACTGTGAAGGGCTGCACTTCTACCTGCTTCAGGCTAACCAGTTAGCATGTTCTTGTTTTCCAGGTGCTGGCAGGAGGCACGAGATTCCCGGGTCAGAGTTTACTCACAGAAGAACCAGTAGCCAGAGCTCCATGTTGGCATTGGTTCCCGCAGTCCCTGGCTGTGAGGCAGACGGGCCTGGATGCGGGCATGCACATGTGGGGCACGTGTCCCAGGAGGGCGCGCTGAGCTGGGGGTCTCGCTGCTTTCACTCCAAGTGGTGATGAACTCACCGTCTGTGCTCCTTTCTCAAGGTTGCTCCCTGCACCAGCCCTGAGCCTGGATCAAGCATGGCAAGGGCCTGGCATTCTTGGCATGCCTGGCAGTAACATTCAGGACACTCAGGGCCGTGGACCTGTGGACCAGCTCTGGCCTGGGCAGACAGCAAACTTCTCCAACATGGTATGAACCCCAGGCGTGGGGAGGGTGCCCCTTCTAAGACTGCTCTTCCTTGCTTATCCTCCCTCAACCATAGGCTGCCCTTTGGATTTCTCTGGGTAATTACTGTCCTGTCCCAGTTTCATGATTCTCTATGTTAAACTTGCCCTGTTTAAATTACCATGTGGTTTCTGTCTCTTGCTGGACCCAGACTGATACATTAGTTAGCAAGAAAAATAAAAGGATTTATTATTATTTTTTTTGTTACTCGTTTGTTAGTCTAAAATGATTTCCAAAGAAAAATATTAAAAATATACTATGTGGAAAATGTAAACAGCAGAAGGAACAAAATGGAGGAAAACAAAAGTGCTGATGTCTGAAATCAATAGTTAGTTTTGAATATATAAAATCCCCGAACTGATGTACTATGATCTGTTTTTTTGTTTGTTTTTTTTACAAACAGAACACTTCCAACACCAAATGTGTGGGTTTTTACCCCCTCACACTAACCAATTTTCCTTCCTCAGCGGGTGTCCTACAATTCAATACAACTCTGACACCATCTACCTGAAATTAACGCAGACACCACAGGTCAGGGCTCAGCCCCGCAAGGCTGCCCCACTTCAGACATAATTGCAAGTCCCGAGCCACACGTGCTTCTGACTGCCTGCCTGTAAATTGGAGGTTCCCATGAACCTCTCCTCAGGTTCAATAATTTGCTAGAACAGCTCACAGAAAAACAGTTTACTTATTATTATTGATTTATCATAAAGACTATAACTTAAAATGGAAGAGATGTGTGAGGTGAGGTTCAGGGGTGGCCGAGCGTCTGATCTCTCCGGCGGCCCCACTCTCCCAGCACCTCCACCATGTGTTCACCCACCTGGGAGTTATCTGAACCCCATCCTTTTGGGATTTTATGGAGGCCCGTTACATAGGCATGATTGATTAAGTCACTGGCCATTGGTGAGTATCTCACTCCTGAGTTTGGGGGTGGGGCTGAAAGGTCCAACCCTCTAATCACAACATTGGTTTCCTTGGTGACCAGACCCCATCCTGAAGCTCTCTAGGGGCCCACAGAGTCACCTCATGAGCATAATTTCAAATGTGGTTGAAACGGGCTCATTGAATATAACAGAAGATGCTCCTCTCACCCCATCCCCCAGGGAACTGCAAGGCTTTAGAAGCACTGTGCTGGGACCCAGGATGAAGACCAAATATATATTTCTTATTAGAGCGCAATATCACATGATGTAACAAGACATTGTAAATGTACATAGCCCACCCAGAAAAGGCATATGTACTATTTCCCAAATAATAAAAAAGCTTAGGGAGATAGAACCAACAGAGGCTGGTTGCTGGATAGCGATCACTACCTGGCTGTGTGTGACCTTGGAACAAAGGTGTCTACTGTGAGTGACAGCGGCCTGACCCCTCTGGCTTTGCCATCTTTGTAGTCAAGAGCCATCTGCTTGGTTAGTGTTTGTGGCACTGTTGAAAAATGCCCAGCATTCCCATCTGCAAAACAGGATAACTGGGAGGAGATGACAGAGGCTCCGCCCCTCCCACGTCTAGGCCACAGTTGCTCTCAATGCCAAAGGCACCTCGTGTAGGCCTGTTGGTAAAGATCTACTGAGGGGTTGGCTCCAGGAGGTGGGTGGGGATGCGGGCTCAGCATTGGTCATGGCAGGGGAAGGGTCCACTTCCCAGGCAGGAGTGCCTTCTCTACCCAGGCAGGGCACAACACTTCTGCCAAGGTCTCCTGCCACTTGGGCTCCTTCTCCCTCAGCCCACCTTCCATCTACTCAGCAAACCTTCACTGCTTCATTCAGTAAGCAGACCTCGGCCATGCAGTGTCTGCTCAGGGGGCAGGGAGAGCCATTCGGGTTTGAGTTTTCCAGGAGGAAAGGCCTTGGGCAGCAGCATTGTTCTCTCGCACAAAGGACTGCCATGCGCCACCAAGCTGCTCACGAGGTTGGCTACAGTGACCCAAGCCCATTGAGAGAGAAGGACGCCTGTGTTCCACAGACGTGGGAGAAGGGACAAAGGCTTCTGTTGTAGGAACTGCAAGTGTGGAGGCCATGAGAATCAATTGTCTTTCCTGTTCTAAAGAAAGCTGCTACCAGCTGCAGGAAGCCAAGGGTCAGGGCTTGTGGCTGGAGTCGAGGGGCTGGGTTCAAATCCTGCCTCTGAAGAGACTTTGAGCAAATGGCTTAACCTGTCTCAGCATCCGGGAAAGTGGAAAAGCGGGTACCCTTCAGAGGATTGGGGGTGGAGTGAAAGAAATTGTGCACACATGCGTGTGCATATGCACATGTATGAGTGTGAAGTGCCTCATCCACTCAATTAATGGTCACTGTTATCTTAAAAGGTACTACTTTTGTCTATCAAAAGAACCTGGACCTGTCCTACCCGGTTTTGCCCAGTGGTTAGAGCGTCAGCCTGAGGACATGGGTTTAATTCCGGTCAAGGGCACATACCTCGGTTGCAGGCTAGCTCCTGGCCCTGGTCGAGACAGGGGTGGGAGGCAACCAATCAATGTGTGTCTCTTACATCGATGTTTCTGTTTTCCCCCCCTCCCTTCCTTTCTCTCTGAAAGTCAATGGAAACAGTTTCCTCAGGTGAGATTAACAACAACAGAACCGGGACCTGTCAGGGGAACTCCTGGTGCAGAAGGCAGAGCAGAGCAAAGAACAGGACAGAGACTTCTTTCTGCGCCCCCATGTGAGGGGCCAGAAGTGTGGAATGAACTCACTGGCTAATTTAGAATACTCTGAGTCCAGGAGGCCCCCAGTGCGGCCAACTGTGACAGCGTATCTGTATTTTGTGAGTATCGTGTTTTATTATTTTTACACTACTCCAAATTCCATGAATCCATTTGGGTTCTAACCAGTCATTTCAGAATCGCTGCTGCCTCTCAGAAGGGCAGCCCAGCGTGAGCGGAGCTGCCGGGGTTTGCTTTGGATCCATGGCAACGTGAGGGCCCGCTCCAAACAGCGGGGCTCTTGTTTTTGTTTTTGTTTTTTCTTTTAAAATTTGAGAAGGAGCTGGAGCCGGGAGCACAGGGAGCACACTTTCCTCGGCCTTGCTTTGTGTGTGTGGTTTCTTGCCCAGGGAACTGCTGCCAGGAAAAGGCATCAAAAGGAAAAACCAGCTTTCCCCTTTGGTGGAACTCGGCCGCAAACATTTACTTGAGTATGCTTTTTATAACCTTTAAGGACTCCTGGGCATTTGCCATAAAATCATCTCAGGTTTAGAGTTAAAAAAAAATCACTATATTAGCCTCTTTGCTTTTTTTTTTTTTACTCAATGGGAACATTTTTTAATTTACTCCGTTATCATCACACGTTTTTATAACTTGGTCCTCTGGTGGGCCCGGAATAGCACACAGCATTCAACCACATTAAGCTAAAGGAACAACAACAAAAACCTAATCAGTGGAGTGTGGAAATGGTTAAACGAATGAGGACTCATACACTTTGACTTAAAAATGCTTCTGTGAGACTGAGCCATCTCCATCCAACAAGAACGATCCAGGAGGTGGCAATGAGTTCCTTATTTTGAGATTTAAATAAAAAAGGTACCAAAGAAAATAGAGAATATGAGAGATAAAGACGTGTAAACCAGTAAGCATAATTCCTAGTATATAACTATGTTTTCCTTTCTAATAATTATTCCTTTTACTTAGTCATTGACTTACTTGCCTTATTGTGCTAGCCAGGATTTCCTCTGGTTGTAATATATTGATTTGTTATGATTTCACATCTACTTGTGAAGTGGTTTTGATCTAAGGGTGAATTTGTTTACTTGAGGGGGCTGTGTTACGGTGATGTCATCAAAATCGTTGTGGAGGAGCGACTATGATGTACTTATTTAAACTTTAATTCCAAGAGGAGTCTGTGAGGACTGACTGAGAATGCTCAGTCTGGAAAAGGCTACTTTTTTGCTGATCCAAATAGTTCTCTGAAGACCTGGGGTGGCCTGGCTACTCTGTGCCAGCAGTGATGAAAACTGCAGCGGCCCATGAAGGAGACCACCTTGCCTGCCAACACCGGTGCCTTTGTTGCACTCCAATCTTGCTCTAGTGACAAGGGACTTGCTCTAATGACAGCTGGACATCAGCAGTTGGCTGGCTAACCCAACTCTTCGGAGAACCGACTTGTAGAAAGGTCTACTTTAACTAAATTTGGACTTAAATGCTTTCATCTCCTCTTTGCCTGGAATAATAGTAGAATTAATCTATCATTGGTTTGGAATATACATACTAGAGCCGCAGTGCGTGAATTTGTGCATGGATGGGGTCCCTCTGGGTGGCCTGCAGGGATTGGGCTGAAACCTGCAGCCCACCGCTGCCTGCAGCTCCTACCTGCTGCCTGCCCAGGCTCACACCCAGTCAGTCCTGCTGGTGCTGCTCTTAGCGAGGTGTCCTCCCACGGGGAGTGGTCTGTGGGATCAGGCTGAAACCTCTCCGACATCCCCTGAGGGGTCCAGGCCGGGCTGAGGGACCCCACCGGTGCACCAGCTGGGGAGGGACTGTGGAGGGCTCTGTAAGAAGATTTTTAAGTCAGTATGTTTAACAGATATAGAACTATGCAAGTTTTCCAAATATTCTTGTTCAGTTTTGGTCATTTGTTTTTCAAGAAATCTGTGGCATTTGTCAATTTTTTCCCTCAAAAGTTTTGTGATATGTTTATTATTTTTTAAAAATTTACAGAATCTGTAATGAATTCTTTTTTTTTTTATCCCTCATATTGGTACTTTGTATCCCTGTCCCTTTTTAAATACACATACCATAAAATTTACCACTTTAGCCATCTATAAGTGTATAGTTCCGTGTATTAAGTACACTCATGTTGTCCACCCATCGCCAACATCCATCTCCGTTACTCCTTTCATTTTATAACATTGAAGCCCTGCACGCTGTCTCCCCCAGCTCCCCCGGCCCGAGACCATCGGGAAGTCGCGCTAACGTCATCTCTTTCTCTTTTAATCTCAAACTTCCTTTTGGGAAATAAAAACGCAGTCTCGCTGCTCCCATCTGTCAGGTGGAAAGAATGACACATGAGGGTCATTTAACTGGTAAGTTTTAACAGCGCACGCAGTGAGATGAACTGAATTACTACAAGAGAAGCAGAGAACGGGAGTGCCGGGTCCAGACACGATGCTCATTTCTGTCGCTCGTCCACGGGTCTCCATCCCGGGCCAGCACGGCCCGCGGCTCCCGCTCCCCGATGGTGCGCGCAGCCCCCGCGCCCCGCGCCCCCAGGCCAGACCTCCCAGCGGGGGCGCGGCCGGGGGTCACGACACGCCAGGTGCGCCTGCGTGGGGCTCCCGCCCGGAGCCGGACGGTCCACGCGGGGCCTGAGAGCGCCGCGCCTGCGCAGGCCGAGGCCGCGGCCCCGCTCCTCGGGTCCGGGGGGCGCGTCGGGAACGCGCATCCGCGGGGCGGGCTTTCCCCGCTGACGGCGTGCGCGCACCGCGCCTGCGCGGGCTGAGGGCGGCGGCTCCGGCTCCCGCTCGCGCTCCGCTAGGTGCCGTCCGCCCCTCGGCGCTAGCGGAGTGGACGCCGAACTCGGCGGAGAGACGCGGCTGAGGTAGGCTTTCCGTGGGCGGCTCGGGGCGGCGGACCGCGCGTGGGCAGGACATGCCAAGTGAGAGGGCTTCGCTCGGCGTGTGCGTGGCCAGCGCCCTGGGGCCTCCGCCCCATCCGAGACCACCCGGTTCCTTCCGACCTCAGCGCTTCGCGCCGTGTTGGCACACTGCCAGCCTGGCACCCGCCCCTTCCCGGGCCCCGCCCCTTTACCCAGCCACGCCCCTCACCGTGACACGCCCACTTCCCCTCGGTCCCCGCCCCCTTTTCATCCTCCTCCGCCCCCCGCTGTGAGCTCACGTCATCCTTTCTTGCCTGCTTGCTCCTCCATTGGCGGCATCTGTGCCCCGCCCCCTGTCTTCACTCCCCCCATCTGTCACGCCTCCCCTCCTCGGCCACCTGCCCCTCACGATCCTGGGCCACTTCTCCCACAGTGCGCGCAGCCTGCGCCCCTTTGCAGGACTGGCCTTCCTCGGCCCCACCTCGGCCTGGGTCCTCAGGGCAGTCTTCCAGCCCGCCAGACCCCGCCCAGGCCCCGCCCCCGCCCGCCAGGCCCCGCCCCACTCTCCAGGCCCCGCCCCTCCCACCAGGAGGCCCCGCCCCTCCCCCTGCCCAGCCCTGACCCACCCTGGTCCCAGGGCAATGTTTTCCAATGAAAATGTAACCTATGCATATTAGTATTTGTAATTCTAAATGTCACAAAATAATTATTAAGTCTTTTTTTGCTTACATTTCTTTATTGATTAAGGTATCACATATTTGTCCTCATCCCCCCATTCCCATCCCAAACCCCGCCCCACGCCTGTCCCTACCCCCCTTGTTGTCCTTGACCACTGGTAAGGCTCACATGGATGTAATTATTAGGTCTTGATTGATAAGTGAAGCACGCATTTTAAACAGAATTGAAAAAAACAAAACCCTCAGTGTCTAATATGGACTGCACTATCGCTGGAAAAATAAGAATTGATAATGAGAAGGAAAAGCCTTTGGAAGATGCAGACCTTGGTTCCTGTTAGTGGAAATACTTTGAAGCCTCAGGTAGGGAAGTTTAATTGGAAGGAAAGCTAACAGGATTCCAAGGAAAGATTTTACAGCGCTGTGTGTTCAATCAACCCAGTGATGGGACAGAAACTAACAGGCTGCGTTTGGCCACTAAGATGAACACCTTGCAGACTGGTGAAGAAAACACACATTTCTTTGAAGTTCATAAATTTTCCGTTGTTTTTGTAAAGAACTGCATTTATAAATTTTATTTCTGTCTCATTCTTTAAACATACATATTTTATTTCTACGTGGTAGAGGACTTTGTCATGGACCATAGAAGGGAGGCGAACGTAATGATTATGCGATGTAACAAGTCATTTTCTCATTCCCTCTGTTTTAAAGTAGAAGCGGAGAGGAAAATGAAACATTAAAAGTGGCAGCTATGTGGCAGATCCTAAAAGAACTATGGCAACTTCAGGTGACTGCCCCGGAAGTGAATCTCAGGTAATTTCAGTTCTGGTCTGGGAGAACGTGTACTTAAACACTGGGAACGTGTCAGAGAGCTGAGATCAGCCGGGAGTGATAGTGCTCTCCTTGGATTTAGGAAGATGGCCACCAACTATGGTGTGCTTAAATGCAGAAAATGCAATGTCTATGGTTGACATTCTGAATTGGGCACTGTAAAAATTTCCCAAGAACCTAGTGTTCCATCTTTGTACCTGTGCTGGTGAAACAGGCACATTTTCTTAGTTGTTAAGAAAGTCTCAGGCATGATATGTTAAAACAGGTCAGATACATTAGAAAAGATTTGTGTAACTCATACACGTAGTTTCATTCAAGTTAGCAGTCAAAAAGTCACCTTAAATTTCAAGGAATATTGATTAGGAAAAATTAAAAACCAAATGAATTGTCTAATAAATAATGTTTATAAAGGAATTAAACAATTTTAGGTTTGTGATGTCAAGTGTAACATTTCCCCCCTTGCATTCTAATGGTTGTTGTAATTTCATTAGGGTTTTAAAAAAGAGAATTTTATTGATTTTGAGAGAAAGAAAGAAGTGGGGAGGAGAGATAGAAAGAGAGGAGAGGAGAGAGAGAAGCATTGGTTTGTTTTTCCACCTATTTATGCACTCATGGTTGCTTCTTTAAATATATTTTATTGATTTTTTACAGTGAGTAAGGGAGAGGGATAGAAAGTCAGAAACATCGACGAGAGAGAAACATTGATCAGCCCCCTCTTGCACACCCCCTATCGGGGATGTGCCCGCAACCAGAGTACATGCCCTTGACCGGAATCGAACCCCGGTCCCTTGAGTCCGCAGGCCGATGCTCTATCCACTGAGCCAAACCGGTTTCGGCTCATGGTTGCTTCTTGTATGTTCCTTTATTGAGGATGAAATCTACAATCTTGGTGTATCAGGACGACAGTCTAACCAACTGAGCTGCCTGGCCAGGGCTTGAGTTTTTATATATAGGAATTTTATTTATAGTTGGGTCATTTTATTAATCATTTTCTTAAAATTAATCATAAAATATTTAAAAAATATTTTTATTGATTTCAGAGAGAGGAAGGGAGAGGAAGAGGGGGAGAGAGAGAGATAGAAACATCTATTATAAGGGAGAATCACTGATTAGGTGCCTCCTGCACATCCCCTACTGGGGATCGAGCCTGCAACCCCTGCAGGTGTCCTGGCCGGGAATCAAAACGTGACCTCCTGGTTCATGGATCCACACTCAACCACCGAGCCACACTGGCAGGCAATCATAAAATGTCTTAATTCCATGGTTATCTCATTTTTTTTTTGAGAAATGTTTGAACATTTATAGAATGAAGATTGCAAACATCAAGTACATATTGCTCAGAAGTGAAAATTTGCTAACATTTTGTCATGTTTGCTTTAGCATACACCCACACACATACAGGACATAAAACAAAACCACAGATAAAGTTTGTTCCCCAACCGCAGGCCCAGCTTCCTTTGTCTTCAGAGGCAAACACCACTAAGCATTATGAATTGAACATTGTGCTTCTGCACCAGTTTTATACTTATTATAACCTATTTTGGCATCTTTAGAATTTAAAAATGTACATACTGGGACGGAGTGCTGCCGTGACCTGGAACAGCGGCTGGAGGTTCCGCCGCCTTTGGCGATGTCTTCCAGGCTGGCCCCTTCCGCTGTGAAGTGGAGCCGGGCAGCATGCAGGTCCCTGGGGTGTAGGGCCTTCCTCTGGGTCCTGAGCCGCATGTGTCAGTGGCAGTGCTGCCCAGTGAGGCCACACCCGGTGCCAGGTTACCAGCTCCTTCCCTGGGCCTTCAGCGAGGCCCCCGAGGCCCATCCAGCTCTGTGTTCAAGCCCCATGAGCTCCCCACGGTGCGACAGGCAGAGACGGGACTTCCTTCTCCTGGGGCTGGGCATCATTTTCAGGAGGCTTCCCCGATGCTCAGAGGTCAGTCACTTCATAGACACTAAAAACGCCTCTTTCTTTGGTGGTCTATTGAGGTTGCAGATCGTTTTGTACTAGAGATAAGAGGTAAAGGTGGAGTGCAGGTCAGACCCCTCAATTCTGCTAGTGAGGATGACCCAGTTGTTTGTTTGATAAAAACTTGGGTCAGTTGAATCTTTGTAATACTATCGTAATAACCCAGAGGCTCCACTCCCACCCACCCCCCGCCCCCCAAAAAAGGAAAGAAAGAGAAGCTCATGATAATTTCCCTGTTCTCTGGCTTTGAGCAGCGGGGAGAAGAGCCTGTGGAACACTGTGAGCAGCCCCTCCCGGAGGGTGCGCACCCCGAGGAGTTCGTGGCCATCGCGGACTATTCTGCCGCCGACGAGACACAGGTAGCGTGTGCGTCAGGCCCATGTTGCGTGGACTCCAGCATGCCCGGCATTAGGTGAAATGTCAGAAGGAGGTGACGTTTTTCAGGAAGTCATGCTAAAGTTAAAGAAGCGTTCAGAAGTTTAGAGCCCCGTGAGGCCCACGAGTGGTCCATCCTTCCTTCCCAGCCTCACGAATTGTGGTCCCAAGCCTGATGTGAGAGATGCCTGTGTGAGCAACGGGGGAGGAAGTACCTGCTCCAGTTTCTGCATGGCAACCTTGTCCTTGTTACTGAAAAATAAGATAAAATAAAAATCCCTGCTCGAACAGGGCTTTCTTTGCTTTGTAACAGGAATTCCCTAGCCAGGGCCTCCAGCCACATAATCGGCTATCACAAAGCTGAGTTACAGCGGAGAGGCTGTTGAGAGTTTCTGTCCTAAGCCTTTTGAAAATCACCGAAACCGGTTTGGCTCAATGGATAGAGCGTCGGCTTGGGGACTGAAAGGTCCCGGGTTCGATTCCGGTCAAGGGCATGTACCTTGGTTGCAGGCATATCACCAGTAGGGGGTGTGCAAGAGGCAGCTGGTCGATGACTCTGACTCTCTCTCATCGATGTTTCTAACTCTCTCTCTCCCTTCCTCTCTGTAAAAAAATCAATAAAAAAAATATATATATGAAAATGTTTAATCTTTCTTTTAAAAAATACCAATTAAGCTGTGCTTTTCTTTCATGTAGATGGATAAAGCCACAAAAATCTCTTAAATCCTGGCGCCATTTGCATAAGTTGTCACTTGGTATAAATACCTATTGTCTTGTTTTTGAAATGCTGTGATTGGGGCCCCAGTGATAGGGGATTTATTACACAGTCACAGTTGAAATGACAACTGCATGTTTTTTCTTGAATTTTCACTTCTCCATGTGTGTTTCCAGCTCAGTTTTCTGAGAGGAGAGAAGATTCTCATCCTGAGACAAACGACTGCTGACTGGTGGTGGGGCGAGCGCGCTGGGTGCTGTGGGTACATACCAGCCAACCACCTGGGGAAGGACCTGGAGGAGGGAGACCCCGAGGACACGTGGCAGGACGAGGAGTACTTCGGCAGCTACGGAACTCTGGTACTGCTTTCAGACTGCCTGGTCAGCTGGCCACGTTCCAACTTTTCAAAATGATTTCTGGGCTTCCACTCATCTCCGTTTAGAGCAGGGCTTGTAGGCCACACCCTTTGATTCCGGCCACTTGGCTCTGCTATCGTCGTGGGAAAGCAGCCCCCAGAACACAAGGAAGCAAGCAGGGCTGTATTTCAAGAAAACTTGATGACTCTGAAATTATAATTTCACATAATTTTTATGTGTCCTATTCTTCTTCTGATTTTTAAAAATCATTTAAAATGTAAGAGCTATCCTTAGCTTGCAGGCTATACAAAAGCAGGTGGTAGGCCTGGATTGGCCCATGGACTGTAGTGTTAGTTGACTCCTCGTTTAGGGATATTATTTGAGCAATGAGATTATGAACTTTTCTTGGCATTTTAAAAAAAGTTATCAATTTTATTTAAAAAATACAAAAAAAGACATATAGCAACAACAATAATAATACCTCTATATAACTAATGTGTTAGTCTATTTTTTTTTTCAATATGGATAAAGACTCATAATCTTATGGTCCAGACAGCCCCATTTATATTTTAAAACTAGATCAAAACTGATACTTGTAGATCAAATGTTATAAACCTAATATGGAGTGAAAGAAGCAATATATCAAAGAACAGTTAATGTTTGATTTGATTATATAAATTGTTTATGGTGAGTGTATACAGTAGCGGAACTCTGAAGAAGATTGGGGACCTGGTTCCTCTGAGGACCTGAAGGATGCGGTGGGTCATGGGGGGCTCTGATCCACGAGGCTGGGATGGGAACATTTGGGGCGCTAGCAGTGTTCTAGTATTGGTTGCTCTGTAACTGGATTTGATAACCTTTTTGTAGGTATGTCATAGTTCACAATAAAAAAAATGCTAAATTCAATGAAGAACTGTTGGTATAAATGGACATAATGATGTTTTGGTCAACAACGGGCCACGTATGTGTGCAGTGGGCTGTACCATCTAGGTTTGTGACAGTGCACTCTGTGATGTGCACACGACAGAATCGCCAAATAATGCATTTCCCAGAAGGGATCCCATGCATGACTGCATGGTTAGAACTTTCAGTCTCTTAAGAAAGACATAATGAAATCCAGAGTCCGTGCCCTCACTGGAGAGGCCGCTGCACCTTGTAAGTCCTCTCAGCTGCAGTGTTCATGCTTCCACCAAGGAAGTCATGCTGAAGTTAAAGAAGTGTTCAGAATTTTAGAGCCACGTGAGGCCTGTAGGTCTAAGCTGCATCAGTTTTAGTTTTTTAAATTTATAGAAAAGGAATGTTCCACACACACTCTTTTCACGTAGCTATGTTATTTTGAATGTCTGTTCTTTGTATCAGCTACAGAGTATTGTGTTGCTTATAAAAAGACCGTGTTGGTAGACTGTGCGTAGTTAATGGCTTTTTATCATGACAAGCAGTGCTGTGATGGATGTCCTCCTACACGAGTACTGCTCAACTTTGCTAGAATTTCCATTGGGTAAATTCATAGGGTGTGTGTATGTTTTTCACTTTGGTGGATTTTGCCAATTCGCCCTTCCAAAAGATTTGTTGATTGTACACCCACCAGTGGTGTGTGGGTACCTATTTTACTATCACAAAGCATCTAAGGGAAACAATATTTTAAATTTAAATTCTCTATTGTTTAAAATATTACATAAGTCTCCTTTTCTCCCCATTGACCCCTCTTTGACTTCCCCTACCCCCCAGCACATGCCCTCCTGTGTCCATTGGTTATGCTCATGTGCATGTATACAAGTCCTTTGGTTGATCTCTTACCCCTTCACTCCTTGCCTTCCCTCATAGGTTGGACAGTCTATTCAGTGCTTCTATGACTCTGATTCTATCCATCAGTTTATGTTGTTCATTATATTCCACAAATGAGTGAGATCATGTGATACTTATCTTTCTTTGACTGGCTTATTTCACTTAGCATAATGCTCTCTAGTTCCATCAATGTTGTTGCAAATGGTAAGAATTTCTTCTTTTCTATAGCAACATACCCTGTTTCCCCGAAAATAAGACAGTGTCTTATATTAATTTGTTCTCCCAAAGTTGCGCTAGGTCTTATTTTCAGGGGATGTCTTATCTTTCCATGCGCTAGGTCTTATTTTCGGAGAATGTCTTATTTTCGGGGAAACACGGTAGTATTCCATTGTGTAGATGTACAACAGTTTTCTAATCCACTCCTCTGCTGATGGGCACTTAGGCTGTTTCCAAATCTTAGCTATTGTAAATTGTGCTGCTGTGAACATAGGGTGCATATATCCTTTCTGGTGTTTTTGATTTCTTGGGGTATATTACTAGAAGTGGTATCACTGGGCTAAATGGGAGTTCCATTTTTTATTTTTTTGAGGAAACGCCATACTGTTCTCCACAGTGGCTGCACCAGTCTGCATTCCCACCAGCAGTGCCTGAAGGTTCCTTTTTCTTCAAATCCTCTCCAGCACTTGTTTGTTGATTTGCTGATGATAGCCATTCTGACAGGTGTGAGATGGCACCTCACTATTGTTTTGATTTGCATCTCTTGGATGATTAGTGACTTTGAGCATGTTTTCATGTCTCTTGGTTTTCTGTAAGTCCTCTTTTGAAAAGTGTCTATTTAGGTTCTTTGCCCATTTTTTTTTTTTTATTGGATTGTTTATCTTCCTTTTGTTAAGTTGTTTGAGTTCCCTATACATTTTGGAGATTAAACCCTTTTCAGAGATAACGTTGGCAAATATGTTCTCCCATGCAGTGGGCTTTCTTGTTGTTTTATTGATGGTTTCTTTTGCGGTGTAAGGAGGAGCTGCATGCACCTCACTGAGGCTGAAAGAGTCCAGAAATTTCCAGTTTGTTCCTTCACTGCTTACTCTTCATCTGTTGGCATATTTTGGTCTCTTGACTGCTCATGTGTTTATATGTGGGGCTGAGGGGGTTAACTTAGGCCCTCCTGTTCCACCTTAAACCGCAGCTCAGTGCAGCTCTCATTACAGGCCATGACTCACACTGTGCTTTTCCCGCAGAAACTTCACCTGGAGATGCTGACAGACCAGCCACGAACAACGAAGTACCACCACGTGATCCTGCAGAACAGGGCGTCCCTCAAAGACAAAGTGATTCTGGATGTCGGCTGCGGGACCGGGATCATCAGCCTCTTCTGTGCACATTACGCGCAGCCCAGGGCGGTGAGTAGCAACGAGTCTCGGTGACACGCCCTTCGTGTGCCAGCCATCGTGTTGACAGAGCTGGCAGCGTATCCATGAAGGCAGCGGTCAGAGGTCATGTCATCGGTTAATGAGCCAGCACAGACTGTGATAGGACAGATAGAAAATGTCCCCATGAGCTGCATGTGGTGTGTAGCTTTTTGAAACATTTATTTCCCTTGGATAGAGAAACACATGCATCCCACATGTGTAGGGCACATCCACATGTCGTCCCTACCCTGAGCAGGGACTGCTCGGCAGGGACAGGACAGACCTCACTCTCTTTCTTTAAAGCGCGCCTGGGCCGTGCAGAGTCGCAGTCTCTTGCACCGGCTGATGTAATTCCTAGTGTACAGATGAGGCTGCGTGCAGGAACCACCCGAGTTCAGATCCTGTTGGAACCAGGACATGGTGCTCAGGACCCTCTGCTGAGAACCTGGATTGAAATGATGTCAGAGGCCACTGGTATCCTAAAAGTCGGGCTGTCCTCAGATGAGAGCCGAGAACCTCCTGAGTCAGTTAGGGATTGCCGCTGTGTGAACAGGAGTTGGCTCTGGCCTTACCCAGGGGGCCTCGGGGCAGGCGGCCCTGGGCGGGCGCAGAGGCTTCTGTTCATCTGCCGCCCCAGGTCTTTTAGGCCGAAGGAAGAGTTAGAGCTCCCTCCCCAGGGCTCCCTCTGAACAGTCGGCACACTGGCCCCTCCGCCCTCGGCACGCTGTCTTCCTGCTGTCCCTGCCGTTTGCCATGTACTCCGGTGCAGGTTCTGACTCAGCCGAGGCGGTGACAGGCTGAGCAGTGCCAGCACGTGCACTGATGGTGCCTCTGCCACACGCAGGTGTACGCGGTGGAGGCCAGCGAGATGGCCCAGCACACGGGGCAGCTGGTCATGCAGAATGGCTTCGCCGACATCATCACCGTGTTCCAGCAGAAGGTGGAGGACGTGGTGCTGCCGGAGAAGGTGGACGTGCTGGTGTCCGAGTGGATGGGGACCTGCCTGCTGGTGAGGGCGGGGCAGTGGCTGGGCTGGTCTCTGGGATCTTCTTCACAAATCATGGCTCATTTTGACGTTTTCTATAAGGTCAGATGTAATTGAGTTTTTATATGAACATTGGCCTACTGTCTTATTTTTAACTGATTAAAAAAATGCCTTTATAAGAATCTGGTATAACAACACCATTTAAAATGGAAGAAAATTGGGAAAAGTACAAATAACTGTGGCAGTCTATATAAGGGAATACTCCATGGCCATTAAAAATTGGGCTTTAGGAAGTTTCTCCATATACATAGAGAAAAGTTAGTGATAGTTTGTTGGTTCTAAAAAAAAGCACAGAAAGGTAATTGCAGTATGATTCCAGTTTTGTTTGTAAAATCACATGTGACAGTGACTGAGCTTCAGGTCCAGGTGAGATGGAGTGAGCATGTCGTGGTAACTATTGAGTGACCAACTGAGGTGGGATGGGAGTGAAGGTTAGTTTGACCGTTAGCCACGCCCAGTTCTAAATTCTAACTGAAAATGATGTGACTTAAACCCACGCTGTAATAGGAGGTGACCGTTGATGTGTGGGTATTAGAAACCCTCCAAGACGTGTTGGCTGGTGATACTCTTGAGGGTTAAACTTGTAACGATCCCAGACCGTGCGAATGCCGCAGGGATGTCTGCAGACACTGGCCTCAGTCACCGTGTCTCCCGTGTGTCTCTCGCTCCCATGCAGTTTGAGTTCATGATTGAGTCCATCCTGTACGCCCGGGATGCGTGGCTGAAGGAGGGCGGGATCATCTGGCCGACCACGGCCGCGCTGCACCTCGTGCCCTGCAGTGCCGACAAAGACTACCGCAGCAAGGTTCTCTTCTGGGACAATGCCTACGAGTTCAACCTCAGCGCGCTCAAGTGAGTGTCCGGGGCTCAGGCACCCACAGGCAGGCTCGGGCCTCCCGCAGGATGGACTGCGGCCATTTCTAGGGCAGAGTAACGTACTCTGTTACAGAACTTGCTATGAAACGAAATTTAGTCATGTGTCTGAGCATTTTGCCTGCTGCCCTTAATGCATTTAAACTGATAACAGCTCTGATGGGAATTGCACTGTCTGTTGCAATCTAAGGTCCCAAATATAACAGGAAAAATAATGTAATGTTTATGGACAAGACCTTTATAAATGCGTGGGCCATTGAAACACAAATATATTGTATGTTCCCACTGAGAGCTATACATTTTCAAGGATCAGAACATTTGATTTCTTGGTTTTTAACATGTGACACTCTTGCACAGTTGAGCCTCAGGTTTGATTTCCTGATAAGGCCGTCCCATTTCTAGGCTGCCCCCTCGGGGAAGGATGGCAACAGAAGCTGGCGGCTGCTTCTGAGAGTGCCATGGTAACTAAGCCCTGGAAATTAGGGAAGGGCCATCTGTCAGAAGCTGCAGGAAACTTCATTCATGTAGCAAGGACCAGGTGAGCCCGGATGCCTGCTGGACATCCAGATGGGGAGTAGACAGCAAGACGGGGGCCTCTGGGCCTCTTGTTTTTTTATTAAAAAATGGAAGAGAAATAAGTGTCAGCTGAAGGTCACTGCTGCCAATTCAATGCCAATAAGAGTCCCCAACCTGGGGTGCCGTACAGGGAATTGATTCAGTGAAACAGCTTGTCTGT
Source organism: Pipistrellus hanaki (assembly GCF_964339955.1). NCBI lineage: Eukaryota > Metazoa > Chordata > Mammalia > Chiroptera > Vespertilionidae > Pipistrellus > Pipistrellus hanaki. The sequence goes on from NC_140504.1 coordinate 8,540,791, forward strand.
GAGCACAGGTCCTGTTGCAGCTCAGTTTGCCAACCAGGGAAACACAGCCATCGCGATCCACTGAGACAGGGGAGGCTGGCTTATATAGAGACAAGTTTCTGCCCTGTCCTTGTGATTGGTCTATTTTCATGTACATGAGGAATCCAAATTTGTACAGTTTAATTGGCCCAAATAGCACTGTTCTGAGTGGTCAGTCCCTGAATTCTGATTGGCCAGTATAGACACAAATGAGAATAGTATTGCACAGCTCTCATTGAGGGGGGGCAGGTCTTCAGCCCTTGGGTAGACTTCCGGTCCTAGGAGCTCTCTTACAAGGGAAGAGAGGAAGGAACACAGTGCTGGAGGCTGCTGCTTGTCCCGGAACGATGCAGTGTGCATGAGGGGCCCCTGGGAAGCAATGACTGCTAGACTTTGGTTCTGGGTTTGAGCCCAAATAACCACAAGGAGTTCTTAGCAGGTATAATGCATATGGATGAAATCTTTCCTAGTTAACACTGAATCATTGCATCTTCAACCCAGACCCCAAAGGGAATGGAGGGGGAAGGTCTGACACAGTTGTTCTGTAGTTCATCTAGGAAAAAATGGGCAGGAAGGGCTCGGCAGGCTATGAAAGGAGCAATGAGGAGGTTCTGTGCTGCCAGGTATTCACGTCTATGGTAGGGTCATTAAAGCAATTTGGTCCTGCGCCCAGAAAAGACAGATGAGCAGCATATGACGGGAAGCTGCACAGAGCTGTAGACTATGGAAGAGGTGGGGCGTGAGGGCAGGCAGCCAGTTATCCTGGGACAGGTGATTTTTCTTTCTCACCCCACACATTAAAACTTAATTCCGTGCGGATTTGAGTTTTATGTTAATATGCCATATATTCTTAATTCCTTATAAGTGCATATTTGTTTTTATCAGAGAAAATTATTAAATGTACATATAATGGAATCTTTATATGTACATATTATGGAATCTTTATTAAAATGTTTACCTTTATTTGCTGTTTCAGAAGTTACTGCTGTCCTTATTTTTTGAAACTTTTCTGTGGTAAATAACTGATTACTTACTGGCAAACACAGGGGTCAGCCTGTGAAATGGAGTGTTAGGGAAGGACATGCAAAAGGCCCTGCAGGAGGTCCAGCCGTGTCTCCTGAGAGTCAGGCCTTCAGTCCTGCTGATTCACTGCATTTATTAAGGAATAACCTAGAACAGGAATATGTTTTTATTTGCTGTGTAATAGAAGATCCATGAAAGGTCTTTTATAATAAGACTTAAGGCCTGGTGCTCGACATTCATGCACGGGGCGGGGGGGGGGGGGGTGCGCGGGCCCTGCACCCTCTCACAGTCAGGACTCCTCATGGATTAGGGTCTAAACCAGCAGTCGGACATCCCCTGAGGGGTTCTTAGCACTGCTGCAGAGGTGGGAGAGGCTCACTGTGTTCTCCAGCCGTGAGGCCAGCTTCTGGCTGAGCAGTGCTCCTGTGTTGAACATCTGCCCCCTGATGGTCAGTGCGTGTCATAGTGACCTGTCATTCTGCTGTTTGGTCAATTTGTATATTAGCCTTTTATTATATAGGATAGATTCTAAAAATAAAGAAAACACATTGTGCCCTGTGTATCCTGGGTGTGTGGTGAAGGTTGGTTTCTGTGTGTTCAGACCTCGTGAAGCGGGCAAAAGGAAAGTGCCTTATTGCTGCACGGCTGCCTGGCCTGCGGGGAGAGTCTGGGCGGGGGAGGGTCAGAGTTGGGCTCTTAGAGCTGCACTCAGGCTGCCTGGCCTGCGGGGCGGGTCAGAGTTGGGCTCTTAGAGCTGCACTCAGGCAGTCTGGCCTGCGGGGAGGGCCAGAGTTGGGCTCTTAGAGCTGCAGACAGTGGAGTGGGGTTCCTGCTAATATAGAAGAGAAGAGGCATGTCCTGTGTAACGTGTGTCCGAGCCGGAGCTGTTGGTGATGGCTTGGAGTAATTACTCTGACCTTTTTCCCAGATCTTTAGCAATTAAGGAGTTTTTCTCGAAGCCCAAGTACAACCACATTTTGAAGCCAGAAGACTGTCTCTCTGAGCCGTGCACCATTTTACAGCTGGACATGAGAACGGTGCAGATCGCTGAGCTGGAGGTGAGGCTGTGTAATCGGTGCACACACGTGTGAAACTTGTTATACAGAGAAACGGATTTATGCTTTTTGCTATTGACTTTCCCATAGTCTTTTTTTCTTATGGTCTATTCTGATTTTCTTTTATATTTTTACATTATTTTCTTTCTAGTTTTACCTCTTTAACATCTTTCATTATTTTAAAAGTGCCTTGTTGCTGCACTTATGTTTATGTTTAATATTATCAGCATCTTCAGATTCAAATAAATTATATCCAATTTTATGATGGAATTAAAAAAAATTTTTTTAAAATTGATATCAGAGAGGAAGGGAGAGGGAGAGAGAGAGAAAGATCAGTGATGAGAAAGAATCATTGATTGGCTGCACGCCTGCTTCTCCACACTGGGGATTGAGCCTGCAACCCGAACATGTGCCCTGATTAGGAATCAAACTGTGATCTCCTAGTTCAGTGGTCAGCAAGCCGTGGCTTGCAAGTCACATGCGGCTCTTTGGCCCCTGGAGTGTTCTAATGCCACTTCTTTAAAATAGACTTGCCTAAGCCGAAAACCAATTTCTGTGCATAGGCCACAAAGTTTCAATTGCAGTGTACGTGTGCGCCCGCACATGGTATTTTGTGGGAGAGCCACACTCAAGGGGCTAAAGAGCTGCATGTGGCTCGCGAGCCGCAGTTTGCTGATCACTGTCCTAATTCATAGGTCAACACTCAACCATTGAGCCACACTGGCTGGGCTCATAATGGAATTTTAACAGAAATTTTTTTCTAAGTGTTTTTAGCTATTCTTGACAAAATTTAGTTCTTCATTTTACTTACCCCCTCTTATCATAGGGTATATGTAGGTTCAGGACCATCCCTTTTGGGGGAGACAATGTTTGAACACAACCAACCTTCACCCCCCAACTCCCAACTGGGAGTTTGATGGCAAAACAGTATGCAACCTGAAATTTTGAGGTTTTATTAGTTTCAGCTACAATTGTAGAGACCCAGCCTTAAACTTCCTATGCAAAGAACTGAGAAGAGAAGGTATTCACAAATTTTGGGGCACAAAATTAGGCAAATGAGGCCCAGATTGCTTGAAACCTTTTCTGATTATCTGCTCCTTTGAATTCACAACGCAAGTGTTAGTATTTACTTTCCTAGGAGGATATTCTGTATGTTTTTTTGATGTGTATAGTTAGATTAGCAAGTGACAGGTGTGTTTCTAGTCGCTGAGATGGGGGTACAGGCAGTGGTGGATCTGTGACATGTGCCCAAGTGGAGGAAGAGCCTCGCTCAGACAGAGCGGAGGTAGCCTGTGTCACGTGCCTATGGACCCATGTCCGTTTTCTCTCTGTTTGGCTGAACACAGACAATGACAGGGGAGCTGTGCTTCGATATCAAGAAAGCCGGCACTCTGCACGGATTCACGGCCTGGTTCAGCGTCCGCTTTCAGAACCTGGAGGAGGAGGAGCCGCAGCTGGTGCTGAGCACGGGACCGTTCCACCCGTGAGTGTCTGCTCCTCCCGTAGGCACACGGGGCCTCTCCGTGGAGCATAAAAGGGTTTGTCTTCAAGTTATTGGCCTGACAGAAAGCATGACAGAGTCATGAACTTAAAGATCTAGAAGTGTTGAGCACTGATTTAGAATCTCTCTAGACCAGCTCCCTGGGCGGGGGAGCTGTGACGTGGAGCCCGGTGTGCAGTGGGTGGGTGTCGGGGCCCAGGCTGGGTGGAGGTGAGTTGGGGTCTTGCGCCCCCACCCGTCCCTGCACTTGGCTTCCCCAGGGCCCCTGGATGAACAGAGCGGGGCTCGGGGTTGAGCAAGCTTTGTCTTCTCAGTTGCCCCAAGTGTTGCTACAGCTTTTGTTTTTAAATATATTTTTATATTGATTTCAGAGAGGGAGGAAGAGGGAAAAAGAGAAAGAAACATCAATGATGAGAGAGAATCAGGGATCGGCTGCCTCCTACACACCCCACACTGGGGATCGAGCCCCCAGCTTGGGCACGTGCCCTGACCGGGACATGAACCATGACCTCCTGGTTCATAGGTTGACGCTCAACTGCTGAGCCACCACAGCCGGGCTGCTACAGCTCTTCATGGTTAGCAGCATTCTTTTTTGCCGAAGGCAGGTGCTTCTTGAGACACATGTTTTGTGCAACAGCGTTTCGTGGCTACACACTGTGCCCACACTTGGAACCCACGTCTGCTCATGATGCTGACCCAGCAGCCCATGGAAATGAAATGCTGCCTCATGGGCTTTCAGTAGCTGCCCTGGACACCCCTCAGGCACAGGGTCAGCTAGAAGTGAGCAAGGCACGAGGGAGGGGGTGGTTGAGCTATTGAGGCCTGAAGGACCCCGATGAGTGAGGCCAAGAGCAGCTTGCCCAGAGCATCCTGTGGAGGTTGCAGAGCTGGGTCTGCAGCCAGTCCTCCCGGAGGGGCGCCCGGCATCGCTGTGAGTGTTCACCTTAGGAACCGGCGGTGAGCGCTGTGTGCCTGCGCCCGTCTCCACCTGAGGGTCTGCGGTGGGTTGTCTACACGCAGGTGGTAGCAGGGACAGGGTGGCGGTGGGCAGGGCACAGCAGAGGACTCATGCTCGCTGAAGGGTCAGGGAAAGAGACCCCCATGGTGGCTGAGGGAGGTGGCCCCAGAGTCTCCTCAGCTGGGCATAAGCTGGGGCCACACTGGGTGCCTGGGAGAGGACATGACAGGGGATGAGCCTACAGAACTTAGAGGGTCCCAGAGTGTTACTGTTTCCCCCCCGATGTCACAGTTGTGTCGTACGCATGCAATCACAGAATAGCGTGTTTTGGACTCAGTTTCCTCAGTGTGTGTTACTTCTTAACTGCAGGAACCAGAACCACGGGCATCAGTGGCTTAGAGAAAGAGCTGGGTGACTTGGGGTGGACACCGGCTATGCTAGGATGTGGAGGCCGGGTTGATACTTGCAGGGGCTGGGGAATAGACACCATACGGGGATCCTGTGTCTGGCCCTGCGCCCTGAGCACCCAGGGCCACCAGAGTGAGCCCCCCTCTCTCCTCCCGGGATCCGAGCAGTGTCCAGCAGCCGGGCCCTTACTGGGCTCTGTCTACCCTGCAGGAACCCCGAGAGAATGGCCCAGGGAGGGGCTCCAGTGACGCCTCCCCCCGTGTCTTGCAGCACCACCCACTGGAAGCAGGTGCTGTTTATGATGGACGAGCCCGTCCCCGTCCACGCAGGGGATGTGCTCACAGGCTCGATTGTGCTGCAGAGGAACCCCGTGTGGAGGAGGCACATGTCCGTCACTCTGAGTTGGTCTGTCACTTCCGGGCAGGACCCCACGATGCAGAGGGTAAGATATTTAAATGTAAAGGCATATGTTGTGGTGCTGGGCTGGGGATGGGTCTGTGGCGATCCCCGTGGCGGATACTTGTCCCTGCCCTGGCCAGACACCACGGCCACGCCTTGTCTGCATCATTTTTCTAATTCTCATGCTGGGCCCTGGATGCTGTTATTCCCAGAACAGGACACAGAGGGGCAGGGAGGTAAGTGGTTTGCTCTGTGACACAGCTAGTCCGTGAGAGGAGACCCAGACCGTCTGGGGCCACCTCTGTGTCCGGGAGCCACTGGTGGAGAGAAGGGGCTGAGGGCTGAGCCATCGTGCAGCCTGGCACACACCTGGTGCCCACTGGCGCTGGGTGTGCAGCCGTGCGGTGTGAGGGGCATGGTCTGATCGGGTGGAGGTTTGAGGACCGAAGAGCCATTGTTCCCACAGGTGAAACAGTGCAGCTGGTAGGCCTTATGCTTCAGAGGCCGCTGAGAAATGGACTCTCTTCTTCAGAGCTGGGATTAATGTAGGAGGGGAAAGAAAAGCATTACATGGTTTCCCGTTCATTTTTTAAAAAATACATTTTTATTGATTTCAGAGAGGAAAGGAGAGGGAGAGAGAGAAACATCAATGATGAGAGAGAATCATTGATCAGCTGCCTCCTGTACACCTTCTACTGGGGATCGAGCCCACAACCCGGGCATGTGCCCTTGACTGGAATCAAACCTGGGACCTTTCAGTCCACAGGCCGATGCTCTATCCACTGAGCCAAATCCACTAGGACTCTCTTTATTTTTGATTACTGTTTTGTGCTTTGCTTTACAGTAATTTTATGTTAAAAATTTGTCACTTAAAAATATTCTGCACCCGAATGCCATTCTCCTGTCCAATATTAAATTATTACTAGGAAATACTGTGTGTTAACAAACTTGAACAATTTGCTATTTGACTGATTTGTTTTCTTTGTCTTTTCCAGGTTGGAGAAAAAGTCTTTCCGATCTGGAGATGACAGTTGCAGTTCTCCTTGGGAAGCAGTGTGAGCTTGTTGGAGGAAGGCACAGGAGTGGGGAGTTCACACCGGTGTGAACACTTGTCCTTGTGAAACCTGCTGACGCTCGCTCTGCCTGGCAGGCGGTCACCCCCTTCTCTGTGGCTCCACGACAAACACCCTCGGGTAGCCCTCGCCACTGTCACGGCCCGTGTCTGTCCTCTAGAAGTAGCTGCGTTTCCAGGTGTCCGCCCGTGCTGTCCACAGTGCCCCCCTGTGGGCAGGCTGGGGGCACAGTGTTCCTAAGCTAGGTCTAGTTCCACACTCATAGGACACGCGTCAACCTTGTCTCCTGTGAAGTGACTGTTCGTGCGTCATGTGTTACTGGTGTCCTTCCCGCCCTCGGTTCATCCACTCACCATGCAGAACGTGGGGCTGCACAGAGCCGCGCGGCACCCGGGGTGGCAGTGCATGCGCTGGGCTCTGCATGAGGTAGGTAGTACCGTGTAGAGACGTCTTCCAAATTAATCGTGTTGGCACATAGTCCATCTCAATAAATATTTTTAAATAAACGGACGTCCATGTAGAGCCTACTTCTGTGCATGTTCATGATTTGCACAAGCATGGGATTGTACTACGTGCATTGCTTTGTAACCTTTCTCATCTAGCATTAGGGAGAAACTTCCATGCCAGGAGGTGCACATCCACATTGAGTGTGTGTTGTTTCGATGTTTCGTGAACTTTCTATTTGTATACACTGAGTGGCCAGATTATTATGACCACCCCATCAGTACTTCGTTGGGCCACCTTTTGCCTTCAATACTGCGGCAATTCTTCTTGGCATTGACTCCACGAGATGTTGAAAGGTTATGCGAGGAATCTGACACTGTGCCTGATGAATAGCACTGTCCAGTTTGTGAGATTTGATGGTTGTGGAACCAGCTGCCTGATGGCTCTTTTAACTTCGTCCCACAAATGCTCAGTTGGGTTGAGATCTGGTGATTGTGGGGGCCACCTAAGCAAGGTAAAATCTCCCTCATTAATGGAGGGGAAAAAGAGGAACAATTGTAATAATCTGAACAATAAAGATTTATTAAAAAATAAAAATTTCAAAAAAAAAAAAAAAAAGTCTCCCTCATGTTCTTGAAACCACTCCTGCACAATACAAGCACTGTGGCAGGTGCATTGTCTTGTTGGAAGAAGCCATCTCCATTGGGATACGCCAGCAACGTGATAGGGTGAACTTGATCAGCAACGATACTTAGGTAGGTTGTGCTATTCAGATATTGTTCCACATGAATTAAAGGGTCCAAATCATGCCAGGAATACTTGCCCCAAACCATAACACTGCCCCCACTAGCTTGAAGGGTTGTACTCATGCATGTGGGGTGCATGTTTTCATGTTGTTTCTGTGAAATTCTCACTCTGCCATCTGCATGATGCAACTGGAAACGTGATTCATCGGACCACATGACTTTTTTCCAATGCTCAACTGTCCAATCCTTGTGTTCCTGTGCGAATTGGAGAGGTTTTATCTTGGTAACAGTAGATAGCAAAGGTGTTCGAACAGGCCTTCAGCTTCCATATCCCATACGATGCGGTGTACGGCTAGTTTGCCTACAAACGTCAGGTGGTCATAATAATCTGGCCACTCAGTATATAAAAGCCTAAGCAACCAAATGACTGAATGACTGGTTGGCTGGCCACTATGATGCACACTGACCACCAGGGGGCAGATGCTCAACACAGGAGCTGCCTCCTGGTGGTCAGTGCACTCCCACAGTGGGAGCACTGCTCAGCTGACCTCTGGGAGCTGTGGTGGCAGGCGCAGGGGGGCCGGGATGAGTGGAAGCAGTGTGGTGCCTTGCCTGGACTTGGTTTCTCCCCTGCCGCCTGCTGCTTGGCACCCCGAGGGCAGACTGCCGGTTTCTGCCGGTTTCGGCTCGATTGCTGCAGGCAGTGGTTGGTGCAAAGGTAAACATTTCTTTGTGTTGCTTTGGTGCACACACCTCCGCTGAGCTCAGCGTTACCAGAAATGATCAGACAGTTTTTCAGAGTCAGCATGGAGACCAACTGCCTTCTGATTGTACACATCAGTCTTCAGAATGCTCTCAGCACGCTGATTGGGTTTGGGGGTCATTTTTAGTCATTTTGCTTATTTATTTTACATCACTGAATATGATCATTGAGAAAAGGGTTCATATCTCACATCGAGACCTCCAGGAACATGACCAATAGGATTCCTTTAGAAAAATTATCTTTATCATTGAAAGTATTACAATGCCCTCCCCCCATTTTTTAATCCATTGACCCTTCTAGCCTGTCCCATCCCCCCGCCCCACTCAGGCCTTCATTACACTATTGTCTGTGTCCATGGGCTATGCATATATGCATATAAGTTCTTTCGTTATTCTCTTCCCACCCACCCCCATCTTCCCTCTGAGACTCATCAGTCTGTCCCATGTTTCTGTGTCTCTGGGTTTATTTGGTTCATCAGTTTACTTTGTTCTTTAGATTAGAAGGATTCCTTTTCAAGGGATGGGAGTGGTGCTGGGAAGCTCTGTGCTCCTCTGATAGCAGTGAGGTTTTGAGGAGGGCCCATGGACTGGCTGTAGGGGTCTGTGAGCTCCTTGAAATGGGCACTGCTTTGTGTGTGGGATTGTGGAGGCCTCAGAGATCATGCAGGGCTGCCCCGCCCTCCCACCCAGGAAGGGTGGTGCTGGCCCCATGTGCCTGGGCACAGCCTGACACAAGGACGCTCAGCAGACGAGTACATTTATCCAGGAATGTGTGCAATGACTTATCAGCCCCATGGTGCAGTCTTCTTCTTCTTTTAAAAATTATATTTTTATTGATTTCAGAGAGGAAGGGAGAGGGAGAGATAGAAACATCAATGAGGAGGGAGAATCATTGATCGGCTGCTTCCTATACACCCCACACCGAGAATCAAACCTGCAACCTAGGAATGAACCAAGATCTCCTTACCAGGAATCGAACCGTGATCTCCTGGTTCGTGAGTCAATGCTCAACCACTGAGCCATGCCAGCCGGGCCAGGTGCAGCCTTCTTGAGGGCTGGTGGTTCCTCCTGGGACTGGCTGGATCCTGCGTCCCCTCTGAGTGGGCAGCAGCAGGCAGGCAGGTCTCAGTGAGGACAGTCCCGCAGCTCAGCGCAGCCGAGCCCCGCCAAACTGACTGGGCTGCTGGGCAATCGACCAGCTGCCTGGGCAGCAGAGGCAGCTCCTGGGGATTTTTTAATCCCTAACCTCCAGGAGGTTGAGACAAGAATCTCCTTCCTTGCAGCCTACAGAGTTGAAGATGCAGGAGCACCTGCACCTCCCAACAGGAGGTTTCACTCTGGGCCGCATGGTCTCCGAGACCCAAATGTGCCCATGGTCCCGCCCCGGTGGCCTCTGGAAAGCTGTGGATTCCATGTTTGGGACAATTCCCGAGCCCCCGGCTGCTTCCCTGAGCAAGAAGAGACCAGAACGAGCCGCTCTGTTCTTCAGGGCTGGCTGACGGACACACGTGGCTGGGGGCAGGTGTGACCTCGCCCAGGGCCGGTCTCAGGTGCAGGGACCAGGGCCCCACAGCAGCAGTGCTTTTCCCGCCAGGGGATTGCTTCTGCCATCATGGGAGGACGGCAGGCCCCGGACAGGTGTCTGCACCCCGTGGCCCTAGGATTGCAGTGGCACAACGATTGAAATTCTTTTCGAGAGCCAAATTTTTTAGACTTAAACTTCTTCTAACGCCACTTCTTCGAAATAGACTCGCCCAGGCCGTGGTATTTTGTGGGAGAGCCACACTCAAGGGGCCAAAGAGCCGCACGTGGCTCGCGAGCCGCAGTTTGCTGACCACGGCCCTAGGTGAACCCCTACCTCTGTGGTCCACCAGTGACGTGGAACCCGCTGCCCTCCTGCCAGCTTCTGTCCTCAGGCTCCGGGCCAGCCCCTAAGCTTCCCCGTGGGAACAGCATCTCTCCTGCCTCCAGTCCAAACGCTTCCTGAGTCCTGACCCCACATCTAGCCAACCTCACACCCATCTTCCAGGTGCTCTGGTGGGTGCAGGAACGAGACTGGGACCCAAGCAAGGCCCAGGAGAGAAACCACCTTTCCTGGAAGAAGGGACAGCCAGTGGGTGTCAGCCGGCACCGGGGGAGGCCCAGACTGTGCCTGTGAGTGGGGCACCCAAAGGCCCTTAGCAGGATGGAGAGGGACCAGGCCGCACTGTGGGAGAGAGAACCTGGACCTGCCAGGCCCACGCTACTCTGAAACTTGCTTCTTCTTCTTCTTCTTCTTTTTTAAATATATATTTTATTGATTTTGTACAGAGAGAAAGGGAGAGAGATAGAAAGTTAGAAACATCGATGAGAGAGAGTCATCGATCAGCTGCCTCTTGCACACCCCCTACTGGGGATATGCCCACAACCAAGGTACATGCCCTTGACCGGAATCGAACCCGGGACCCTTCAGTCCCCAAGCCTACGCTCTATCCATTGAGCCAAACCGGTCTCGGCCTGAAACTTGCTTCTTGCGAGTATTAATTCACTCCTACCGTTGGGAAGTATTTACTTTACTTCAGTGAGTATGCCCAGTTCCTTGCAATAAAGCGTGTCCTGGCTGATACACCAGAAGCAGCAATTCCCGAGGCTCCCTCTGCCCGGTGTCCTCACGGGGTGGGGAGTTTTGTAGCCCCAGTATGCCCCCTGGCTTCCCAGCTGCCGCTCCTGCACGAGGGGCTGTGTCTTCGCCCCTCCCTGTCTCTGGTGGCTTCTGCACTCCGCGGTTACAGTACTTCTGAGAAGCCATACTCCACGCTGCTCGCCAAGTCGCTCTGTAACTGAGCTGTGAACCCAGTTTGAATCTGAGCGAGTGGATGCAGCTTCCAGCTACATCCAATTCCTCTCTCTCATCCCTCCTTTCGCTCTTCTCTCCCTTACCTCTTCCCTCTCTCTCTATCTCTCTGCTCTCTCTCACCTTTCTCTTCTCTCTACTTCTCTCCTCTCGCTCCCCTCTCTTTTCTTGTCTCTATCCTCTCTTCTATCTCTTCTCTCTCTTCTCTTGCTCCCTTCTCTCTTCTCTCTCTCCTACTTCTCTTCTTTATTTTTTCTTTCGCCTTTTGTCTCCACTCTCTCTTTTCTCTGTTAGTCTTCGGAAGGCACGTGTACCAGCCTGAAATCCCAGCTCAGCCATGCGCTAGCTGGGGAACTTTAAGTCCGTTTCTCGGAGCCTCAGTTTCCTCTTCTGGGATAGGACCCGCCCGCGGAGATGATGAGGCAACCAAGTGTGTGGACATGGCCACAGCCATGCAGGACACAGACCTGCCTGCCACACAGCAGGCGCCATGCCAGTGCCAGCTGCTCTGACGATAGGGTGGCTCTATATAACGCTATCCATCTGTTTCATTATGTATAGAAAACATGGCATTCCTACGCCTTTATGACATATACTAGAGACCCGATGCACAAAAATTTGAGCAAGCGTAGGGCTTCCCTCCAGCACCCAGGACCCGGGCTGGCTCTCCTCTGGCCCCCGCTTCCTCAGGAAGGATGCCCGGCCTCATTAGCATACTACCCTTTTATTCTTATAGATGCCTACATTCCATAGAGTGTTAGCTGTTTCTATTATTGGATAACGGAGCAAACAAAATGTGCCACGAGGTGGGTGAACTCGCACAAATGCCATGCCGGGCACTCCTGTCATAGCTGCGTCCGTGACAAGGTCCAGACAGATCCCTCCCCTGACAGTCCTCCTCCCCCTCTTCCTGCTTTAAATAGCTTTTATTTATCACAGGAAGACTAAACATGGATCTCCCCTCTTAGCAAATGCCCAAGTGAGCTCAGTACAGTGTGCTGAGCTGCAGGCACGTGTTGTTCAGCAAGCAGACCTCTCTGCCAGCCCCTGACCTCGTGCGGCTGAAGCTTCAGGGAACGGTTCCGATGACGTCACCGCAGCAGCAGAAGATGCAGCTCCGGCCGGCGGCCTGCAGGTGGCAGCAGAGGCCCAGGTGTTTAGGCATTAGCTTGGGAAGGGTGAGGCAGTGACCCCCGGGGTCTGCTTTTTCCTCGTAAACTGCCCCCTCACCGAGGAGCGCAGCCGGGAAGGGGCGTGTCTGAATATTTCGGGAAGCTGCTCTCATGCTAATGGCATCTGGGAAGCGGGAGCCAGCTATTATTCATTAAAACCTCGGGCGGAATGAGAGCATTCGTGCATTATTAGGATGCAAGGAAGTGGAACCGGAGGTGAGGCAGAGGGCGAGGGAGCAGGAAGAAAAAGGCGTGGGTTTGGGCAAGCACGCCCCTGGGCCCCAGGACTCCTTGATCTGCGGGGCGGGTCACAGCCAGGGAAAGCGGAGTCCTCTAAATAAGGAGGTGTGGGCGCAGAACAGGACCCCCTCCCCGGGTCTCAGGCAGTGAAGGCTGGGATCAGCCTCATCCATAAGCTTTGGATAACATGTATTGGGTCGGCAACTAAGTAATTGCGGGTTTCTCACATATATGGCTTCAGTTGAATTTTTAGGTTTGCAGACGTAGTACAAATGTAAAACACATTTTGTTATTTGATAGTTGGCTATTCAGCTGTTAATCAGTAAAAAAAGTTTTTTGATCTGTTTTGTAGTTTTCGTTTGGCGTTCGTTAAAAAATGGAAAATCAAAAGGAACATTTTCGTCATATTTTGCTTTTTTATTTCCTCAAAGGGAAAAACGCATCGCAAGCTCATAAAAAGCTATGTGCTGTTTATGGTGACGAAGCCTTAAAAGAACGGCAGTGTCAAAATTGGTTTGCCAAATTTCGTTCTGGTGATTTTTCACTCAAAGATGAAAAACGCTCTGGTCGTCCAGTTGAAGTTGATGACGCCCTAATCAAAGCAATAATCAATTCGGACTGTCACAGTACAACACGTGAGATTGCAGAGAAGCTTCATGTATCACATACATGCATTGAAAATCACTTAAAACAACTTGGCTATGTTTTAAAACTCGATACATGGGTTCCTCACGAAATTAAAGAATCACAGTTAACGCAACGCATTAGCAGCTGTGATTTGCTAAAGAAACGTAATGAAAATGATCCATTTTTAAAACGACTGATAACTGGCGATGAAAAATGGGTTGTTTACAACAATATCAAGCGGAAAAGATCGTGGAGCAGGCCAGGTGAACCAACTCAAACAACATCAAAAGCTGATATTCATCAAAAGAAGGTTTTGTTATCAGTTTGGTGGGATTACAAAGGAATTGTCTACTTTGAACTCTTACCACCCAACCGAACGATCAATTCTGATGTCTACATTGAACAACTAACGAAATTAAACAATGCAGTTGAAGAAAAGCGGTCCGAATTGACAAATCGAAAAGGTGTTGTATTCCATCATGACAATGCAAGGCCACACACATCTTTGGTCACTCGGCAAAAATTAATGGAGCTTGGTTGGGATGTTTTGCCACATCCACCATATAGTCCTGACCTTGCACCATCTGATTACTTTTTGTTTCGATCTTTACAAAACTCCTTGAATGGTAAAAATTTCAATAATGATGATGATGTCAAATCGTACCTGATTCAGTTTTTTGCTAATAAAAACCAGAAGTTTTTTGAACGTGGGATTATGATGCTGCCTGAAAGATGGCAAAAGGTCATTGATCAAAATGGGCAATACATTACAGAATAAAGTTATTTAGTTCCATGAAAAAATTGTCTTTGATTTTCTTTTAAAAATCCGCAATTACTTAGCTGCCGACCCAATAGATTCCCTCATGCCTATGCGTACAGAGCAGAGTCTGTCTCTATTACAGATCAGGGGATAAATGAAACGGACAAAAGGAGACCCTGCTGCACGTTTTCAAGGGCTGGGAGTCGCTCTTCTACTCCAACGGATGTGAAATACCGCACATGGACCACCAGATGGCAGTGTTGCCCCACAAAAAGCCCGCACCAAAAAGCTCAATCTTGTAGCTAGAAAGTACTATTGTACAATCACATGCGTCTTCCAATGCAGTAGCAATCGAAATCAGACGCATAATAAGCATTAGCTTATATTTGCACTTTCCCCATACGCGAGTAACATCACATTTGCTGTTATTGTTAGTAGTGATGCTTAGGTCTACTTCAGTTATTGTCTTAGGAAAATGGGAGTCTACCAGTTGTATTGTCAGCGACTCTATGCACTTTTATGACTCAAATCATTAGTAAAAACAAACAAACAAAATCTAAGCAATATATGATCCTTTCTTCCATCCCTTCTTCCCTCCCTCCCTCCCTCCCTCCCTCCATTCGTCCCTATTTTCTTTCTTGGCATCCTAATGCCTTGCTACTCACTGTATTCCATTCCTTTTAGGTCCAAACATTAGAAGCAAGTATAACTTTATTTAATTTATTAGTTCCTGTTATGGAGTGAATTGTGCTCTCCCCACCCCCATTCCTACATTAAAATTGTAACTCCAGCTACCTCAGGATGTAACTGTACTAGGGGATTGGGTTTTTAAAAAGGTAACTAAGATCAGGCGAGTTCATTGGGGTGGACCCTCATCTAATGACTGATGTCCTTAATAAAGAATAAATCGGGGCACAGGCAGTATAGAGGAAAGACCGTGTGAGGACACAGCGAGAAGGTAGGCGTCTACACACCAAGGAGAAGGCCTCAGAACAAATTAACCCTGTGGGCACCTTGATCTTGAACTTCCAGCCTCCGCAGCTGTGAGACAATACTTTTCTGTTGTGTAAGCTACCCAGTCCGTGGTACTTTGTTACAGCAGCCCTGGCAAACTAATACATCCTCTTACATTCTCTTTTTTCCTTTTGCATATGGAAGACTTCAGGACTCTGTGCCTCGTCTTTGCTCAGGGCTCATGCTAATCTTACCTGCCTTGTTACACTTTTACTATATGTGCTTCTCAATGAGTACTGTCCTTGGGTTATTTACCCCCCAAATTTACCAAAGTTTAAAAAAAATATATTTTATTGATTTTTTACAGAGAGGAAGGAAGAGGGATAGAGAGCTAGAAACATCGGTGAGAGAGAAACATCAATCAGCTGCCTCCTGCACAGCCCCTACTGGGGATGTTCCCATCAACCAAGGTACATGCCCTTGACTGGAATTGAACTTGGGACCCTTCTACCACTGAGCCAAACCAGCTAGGGCAAGTTTTTTTTTGTTTTTTGTTTTTTAAATTGGCCTTCTTGGATTTCAGGTCTCACCGTGGCTGCAGCTCGGTGGCAAGAGAGCTGCTTTTGCCCGAGTGTGAGAGACAGCGAATCCCAGCGTTTCAAACAGCTTCCACGTTCAGGTGATCATGTGGAAATGCTGTAGATGGCAGCATGACATCCCGAATGATTCCTTTCGAGCAAAACCACCGTGTCACTGTCCCTCTTTCCTTTTTCCTCCCCCTTGTTCTTTTTTCCCTAGTGAGCAAGTTACTGGAACCTTAAAAAAAAAAAAGAAAAGAAAGATTATTTATGGTGAAAACTTGGAAAAGCAATTATGCCTGTTTTTCAAGTTCGCTCCTGTGGCCTGTACTACAAAGTACCAATCAGCTGCGTCCCCTTGAAAAGCCTTCAGGCAAACACTTTGTTATTCTAGCTCCCTGCTCCGAGGATCCCAGCTTTAGATTTAAACCTGGTTTGAAATGAAGACCCTCCGAGATGTTCCCAACCTTCTTTCAAGTTCCTGCAGATGAGTTTACCAAAATGTTAACAAAGAAGTAATTCTTCTCAGAACTTTGGGCAATAGGGCCGTGGGACTGAGAACGGCGGAGGCAAGTGTGTTCCTCTGTAATGGCCATCCAGACACAGTTCAATTGCCCTGAATTTCTTTTCTTAACAGAAAAAAAATTAATACTGCAAACCCAGAGTCAGCACACTTCCTGCCCAGGTCCACACAGGAACTAGTACCAGCTTTTTGGGCCGCATGGTCTCCATGGCAACTGCGTTACTCAGCAGTTGTTTCTGGAAAGCAGCTGTAGACCATAGGGACACGGATGGGCGTGGCTGTGTCCCAATAAAACTTTATTTATAAAAGCAGGCAGGCAGGCAGAGTTGGCTGTGGGCAATAGTTTGCCAACATGTGCACTACACTTGGGCTTGCCGTCCCTCTGAGGCAGACCTTGCATCAGGTTTGAAGTCTTCTGTAGACATTCTGCCCACCCTCACTTTTGTTTTTCTTCTCAAAGGCTGTTACTTTCCACACTTGTTTGCAGCTCGATCCTGTGTTACCTCTTTTGGAGGTAAAATGTCAGGTTGGGTGGAGGAGGGGCCTGACTCTTGAGCTTGCTATTGGAGATGAGTCTGGGCATACCTCATTTTTTCCCTCGTTCATCCCAGGCACCATCTGGTTTGGGCTCAACCTTGGGAACAAGGGTTGAGGCTTGAGATTGTGCTTGGAACCTGCCAAGGAAGTATCGAAGGTAACGGGGCAAATGCTTTCCAAGAACCTGGTGGCAATATGTGTGCCTATGAATGAACAACCAGCTTAGGGAGCCAATTACACCAGTGATTATATTATCTGCCATGCACATACACATTCCTGGACAGTGCCCTGTATGTCCCAAAACACATTCAACAATTCTCAAGAGGATGGTGCACTTGTTACTAGGCAAGTCCCCCGGGGGCTAATTCCGAATGTGATTCGCTGAAGACCATCGCCCATGCCAATTCTCTGGGTGAAGATGGTCCGGATGTAGAAAATGCTGATGAGCCTGTGGAAATCAGCAAAACTGAGCTCCTCCGGGCTACCTCGAAGCCCTTGAGGGTGAAACTGAGGCTGGATAAAGGCACCTCTTCTGTCACACAAGATCCCCCTCCCCCCCTTTGCATGAACGCATTGGTGTGAGTGACTTTATGAATGAACTCTATTGTCTGTATGTGGACTATGATGCCCATTGACTGAAAACGAGGCAACGTCTGTGGTTGGCCTTGAAACGCCGACACGGGCTCGCTTGAATCCCTGCTTTATGTCAGCTCTCCTGGAGAAGTGAAGGCATTCCGGAGGCCGCCCGGGACAATCAAGGACTTTGTCTTTCTTGCCTGGTCTGGTTTGTAGAAACAGACAAAACTAAACAGGGAGACCTGCTCGGTGGAACAGCCTTGGGAAGTGTGGTTGCAAAGATAGAGCTGGGCTTTATGTGGGGGAGTTTCCATGATACATATACTCCGAGGAACGGGAGAGTGAGTTCACATGGAAAACACACACTGGGTGCCTGGAAAGTGTGCTTTCCACAGACAGGCTGTGTGAACAGAGCACATCCCGGGGGCTCTCTGGGGAGGGCGTGGGCGTTTGCAGAAGGCGTGGGGATGGAAGGTACTGCTAACATGGTTGACTTGTTGGCTGGAACTTTATGGAAAGAGAAAAAAATCCATCAGGTGATACAAAGTGGACTTTTCTCTTATGTTTTGTATAGATCTTTTTGGGAAACATTTTCCATTTCCACCCTTACTTGGCAAACTTGGAATATGTATTTGCACAGAATACCTAAACATCTCTCCTAGACTTGGGAACTGTGCTGTCCTGTAGGAGGCACCAGTCTCATGTCGTGGTAAAACACTTAAAATATGGTTGCTGTAGCCAAAACCGGTTTGGCTCAGTGGTAGAGTGTCGGCCTGCGGACTGAAAGGTCCCGGGTTCGATTCCGGTCATGGGCATGAACCTTGGTTGCAGGCACATCCCGGTGGGGGGTGTGCAAGAGGCAGCTGGTTGATGATGTTTCTAGCTCTCTATCTCTCTCCCTTCCTCTCTGTAAAAAATCAATAAGATATATATAAAAAAAAATAAAATATGGTTGCTGTGACTCATGAACTGAATTGTTCACTTTTTCGAGTTTTAGTTCATTTACATTTAAATAACCACATGTGACTATGGCCGCCTGATTGGGGCAGCACGGATAGAGCACATTTTTGTTTCCATTATCACAGAACGTGCTATTTGGTCTGTTCCAGAGGGGGACAGATCAAATTTTTGCTCACAGAGTTGTTGTTTTTATTAAATAATATGTTTTATTGATTTTTTTACAGAGAGGAATAGAGCTAGAGAGCTACCATAGAAACATCGATGAGAGAGAAACATCGATCAGCTGCCTCCTGCACACCCCCTACTGGGGTGTGCCCGCAACCAAGGTACATGCCCTTGACCGAATCAAACCTGGGACCTTTCAGTCCGCAGGCCGATGCTCTATCCACTGAGCCAAACCGGTTTTGGCTCACAGAGTTGTTTTTAATATTGAAGACAGTTTTCCTCCAAAACATCCCCCCCCCCCTTATTTATTTGTTTATTTATTTATTTTTATTAAAAAAATTTCTTTATTGATTAAGGTGTTGCATACATATGTGTGCTTATCCTCCCATTGCCTCCCCTCCCCCAACTCATGCCCTCACCCCCCCTGCTGTCTGTGTCCCTTGGTTAGGCTTATATGCATGCACACAACTCCTTTGGTTGATCTCTTCCCCTTTCCCCCACGCTCCCCTGCTTCCCTCTGAGGTTTGAGGGTCTGATCGATGCTTCCCTGTCTCTGGATCTGTCCTACTGAGACATTTAAAAAAGGATCCCACGGAGAAGGCACCTTAACGCCCGTGTTCTTTAGCTCTCATCAACACTGCTAGCCTCCTCCCCATTCTGAGGAATGATGGGTAACATTTTCTATTTAGTTTCCTTTAGTGTAGTTAAATATCATATACTAATGCCAGGAAACCATTCTTTAATTTAGTTGTGTTTCAAGTGGCCTCACTAAACCAAGTAGCCAAGTCCATATTTTCCTTAGAAAAATGAACACACAAAGCAGAAAGACCTGTTTGTTTATTTACATGTTTATTTTATTTGTGCTACACAGGAAAACGCTGTGATTTAGCAAAAGAATATTAAGAGGGAGGAAAGGTTTCAGGCCTTTAAAACCGAGTCAGAAACAGCATGTCAGTTTCCCTTGCTGCTCTCGCTAATTTCGTGAGAGGAAATCTGTGAATACCTACTTGAGGTGTTTGTTTTTGTGTGTCTCACTTTAAGTATACTTTAACTTCAGGACAAAAACACCTTTCATTTAAAAAAATATATATTTTTTTTACTGATTTCAGAGAGGAAGGAGAGGGAGAAAGAGATAGAAACATCAATGATGAGAGAGAATCATCGATTGGCTGCCTCCTGCACGCCCTACACAGGGAATCGAGCTTACAATCCAGGCATGTGCTGTGCCCTGACTGGGAATCAAACCGTGACCTCCTGGTTCATAGGTCAACGCTCAACCACTGGGCCATGCCTGCCAGGCTAATTTTTAACCATAGTTTACAAACCAGTATATTTCAGGATGTAGCTAATGATCTCAAAGTGATCATGCCATCAAAATGGTTGAAATGGTCATTTTCTGCCCTAACCGGTTTGGCTCAGTGGATAGAGCATCAGCCTGCGGACTGAAGGGTCCCAGGTTTGATTCTGGTCAAGGGCATGTACCTTTGGTTGCAGGCACATCCCCAGGAGGGGGTGTGCAGGAGGCAGCTGATCCATGTTTCTCTCTCATTGATGTTTCCAACTCTCTCTATTTCTCTTCTTTCCTCTCTATAAAACATCAATAAAATATATTAAAAAAAAAATAAAATGGTGATTTTCTGATAATCCTACCAGGAAAAACAAATTGAAAGCAAAAACAGCATTAACATGACTTGGAAGCACACTCCCTGAGGGCACCAGTGGTGTCTGTTTTGACCCGGTGTCGACTCCGCTGTCCGCAGGGTGCCTGAGCTGCGGCTGGCTCCCATTGCATGGAGGTGTTTAAATGGGAGAGCGGCTCTGGCCTTAGGATGGGGTGAGAAACGCTGTAAGTTAGAAACACTGGGGATCGGGATGATTTTTTTGCAGGCCCTAGGCCTACTGTTTTGGAGACCAGACGGTCAGGCTGTGACAGGGTGAAAAAGCCCCCAGGATAAGGGCCCAGGCTCCGGGTCTCTCCCTGTGGCTGTCTCCTGGGTCACAGACAGGCTTCGGAAAGGCGGGCCCCAGTGTCCCTGCAGAGGCTTCCTCTTTAAGGAGAGGACCGGCTTCCTGATTGATGGGAAGCAGGAAGATGGCAGGGAGAGGTTCCCAGCCCCACACCAAAACCCAGGCCCTTGCTCCTTTCCCTTCATCTTGTCTCAGCATTTCGTTGTAAGACGAATGCATGAGCCACGTTGCGCCCCCCTCAGACAGTGCCAGCACCTCCTCTGAACAATACAATAAACATATTTAATAAACCAGCTGTCTCTTGGGGAGATCTGGCAGCAAACGTAACTGAAAAAGGTCAGGTGTTTTAAAAAAAGAAACACTGTTGTATTGCTTAAATGTGGAAACAGTACAGACCACCAGCTCAGCTAATAGTTTTTTTGAAAAAAGAAAGCTAGACACGTCTGTTGGTACTTCACTAACACATACATACGTGGAAGGTGACAAAGAGATTAATATGTAAGAGGGGGCTCAGATCTGCCGGAAAGTGACTGCTATTCTGAGCTCTCCGCCTGCAACCATGATCTGAATGTCACGTGAAGAAGCTGAAAGACAGCCCTCAAGCCCTCCTCAGATCCTGTCTCCAAACGAATGCCCCTGCAGTGGGGCCCACTACCCGGTGTCTCTCTTGGCTGTGCTTCTCCCTGAAAACGGTTCTTTATTTCGAGCTTCCCTCTCGCCCTTCTGGATTGTGAGGGGCATAGTACTGGCCAGACTCCCATCAGTGATGGAAACTCGTGAGAGTGCTGGCAGACCCGGCTTGTGAAATAACGCAGAGCTGGCTGAGACGGGAAAGCAGTAACATGATGTATGTAAAGGCATGATTCTATACGGCTGTTGAGAATTCTTAAAAAAAAAAAAAGGCCCCTCCGAGCTTTCATTCAAAGTGGGTGCAGGCAGCCCAGAAAACATAGAACAGCTTATATTTTTTTCTTTTTAAACATCCTACGGACGAATTGAGCTCCGAAAAACCATTGAAACACAAGGAGGCCATAAGCTCAACACTTCCAAAATCACAAAAAAATAAAATAAAATAAAAAGGAGGCTGATATTGGAAGTGTTGTTTTCTCTGGCCTGGCTCCCGGGGCCTCAAAGACATTAAATATAAATAGACAAAACTCCATGAAGGACAGAAAAAAAAAATTTTTTTTTGAATTAGTTGGGACTCAGCTCTTTCTACTTCAGAATTGATGGGGCGCTCCTTTTAAACCTTCCCAGCTCCTCCGCAATGTTATGTAGGGAGGGGAGATGAGAACTAGGACATACGATGGAGATGTTTAAAAAACCCTAGGCATCTTGAACTATCCACAGGTGAAAGAAAACCCATTTCCCATCTGGGCTGGCTGTGGCTTGTATTTCCTCTGCACCTGCCTCTCTCATCCTTCTCTCTGGGAACGGAGTCAGCAGGGCTTCTAGAAAGGATATTAACATGCTCAGGTTTCCGGCTTGGGAGCAGCGAGTCCCCCCCCTCCTCAGAGCCCCCCGACGTGTGGCGTGAAAGCATCCTGACGGTTCCTTGCCGGGGAGAGCGGGAGGCAGAGATCAGGAAGTAACGGAGGCTGGTCTCTCCCAGGCCCAGTGTGCGCCTCCCTTCACTGCCTGCCTGTCCATGTCCTCATCCTGGGGAGCAGTGGGCCTGCTGCCCGGGGCACCTGGTGGCAGCAAGAACCACTGTAGGTCTGGTTGAGAGCAAGACTTAGGCAGGCTGTGTGTGGCCGATGGCAAAAACACACACACAAAAGGTCTCCATCCTCCACCTCCTGTGTGGACGCCTGCTTGCAAGGTGACTTTGCAGTTCTTTCCACCAAAAGGCAGCATCTCTTTCCCCACAGTTTGCACTTGGGGGAGTCCAGGCCTCCGCTGTAGGCAAAATTCCAAGATCACCCTTAGAGATCTTCCCCGACTGTGTAATCTCCTTGCTTTGACCTCCGTGAGCACCTGTGAATACCATGAGCTACGTCCTAACAGAAGGGATTTTTTTTCCAGATATAAGTAACTTTCCAAATCAGTTCACCTTAAGATCAAGAAATTATCCGGGTAAGTCCTTAAAGCTGGATCTAGAGGCCAGGGACCGAGGAAGTCAGAGATCGGAACCATGAGGAGGATTCGGAGTGCCCTTGCTGCCTGGGAGACGGCCTTGTGGTAAGGCGTGTGGGGAACCTGCGGTTGCTGAGAGTGAGCTCTGACTGACGGCCAGCAAGGACACAGGGATCTCTGTCCTACAACCGCAAGGACTGAATTCTTCCGACACCGAGAATGAGATTGGAAGCAGATACCCCCCCCCCCACCACCCCTACCCACCAGGCTCTAGATAAGACGGCCTGACTTGTTTCTAGCCTTGAGATACCCAGAGCAGAGAAGACAGTCATGCTGTGCTGAAGGTCTGATTTACAGAACTGTGGGCTATAAATGACGGTTGTGTCAAGATGCTAAGTTCATGGTCATTATTACACAGAAATAGAAAATGAAGACAGTCTCAAAATACCTGTGCACTTCCATTTTCTCCTGGGGCCTTTTCAAGGTCATGAGACCACGCCCAGAGTAGTCTGCTGGGGAGTGAGAGACATAGAGCAGAGCTTAGCTACCCTGCTGACTTTTGGAAGCAGAGCCACATGACCACCCCATAGGTGACTCCAGATGCCTGAGATTGCTCAGTCCAGAGTAGAAGCACCAGCTTACTCTAGTCTAGGGTGCTATTGGTTTACGTGTCCCCTCAGATTCTTACGTTGAGTCCTGGCTCCCAGTGTGATGGTATGAGTAGGTGGAGCCTTTGGGAGGAGATTAAGGCCTGAGGGGAGAACTGTCCTGAGTGGGATGAGTGCTCTTATGAAAGTGGCCCCAGAGAGATCCATTGCCCCTCCCGCCCTGTGAGGTTACGGCAAGAAGATGGCCATGTGAACCAGGAAGCAGGCCCTTCCCAGACACCAGATCTGCTGGCATCGTGGTCTTGGACTTCCCCGCATCCCAAACTATGAGAATACTTGTTGTTCGCAAGCCACCCCGTCAGTGGAACTCTGTTATAGTCACCTGAATGGACTAAGGCATCGAGCGGCATGAATGAGTGCTTTTTTGGACCATTATGTTGTGGGTGGTGTGTTACGTAGCAGCATCTAATTGACCCACTAGCTAACTTCATGGGCAGGTGCCTCACGTTTGATGCCTTTACTTAATGCTAACATGCAGTTGAGAGGATGGAACCGACTGGGTTGAAAAGATGAAGCTTCTCCCTGTCGAGTGCTGAGACCTCATTTCCATGAGCTGTTCAGGCAGCAAACTGCCTTAGCGCTGGAGAAAACGTTGGCATGGTTTTGATCAGGATTATTACAGAGGCCGTGTCAAAATTGCTCATTGCCTCTCCAATTTATGAAACATAATTTAGAAACATTTGTTATGAGCAGAAGCTCAGGGTAAATTATTTTAACAAGCCACATTTTCAAAATTGTAAATACGAAAAAAAAAATAAAAGAAAGTTGTCTTGCCAAATTTGTGATTATGACTAAAAGCAGACAGGCTGAGGCAGACAACAACTGTGAAAAATGAAGATGAAAAGATTTCAGTGGGGTGCTCATGTTGTCGGAGTTGAAAGTTGTACAGACATATATATATAGAAGAACATAATATGCAAATAGACTGGACAGTGGAATGACTGGTCAGCTGTCACATGTACTGACTTCCAGGGAGCAGACACTCAACACAGGAGCTTCCCCCAGCCCACAGGTCCCAATTGCCTGATGGGGAACTGAGGGTGGGTGGTGGCAGACATGGTTGGCACTGGGGCCCCAATTGCCTGGGCAGATGGCAGTGGTGTATGTGGGGGTGTGTGTGTGGGGCTGGATGCTAGCAGCCAGGGAAGATGGACCCTGATCACAAGCCAGGCCTAGGGACCCTACCAGGGCATGAATTTCATGCACCGGGCCTCTAGTTTATAAATAAATGCAATGTATCTAGCTTGGCTGGCATGGCTCAGTGATTGAGCCAGGAGGTCACGGTTTGATTCTCAGTCAGGGCACATGGCTGTGTTGCAGCCTTGATCCCCAGTGTGGGAATGTGCAGAAGGCAGCCCATCAATGATTCTCTCTTGTCTTTGATGTTTCTATCTCTCTCTCTCTCTCCCTTCCTCTCTCTTTGAAAGCAATAAAAAAAATATTAAAAAAATAATAAATGCACTGTGTCTCTGCTTGAGGGTCTGAAGTGTCCACAATGAACTCAGGGAGGCTCTTTTGCAAACTTGGGTCTCCCCTTTAGCAGACCACAACCTATTTTATGTTCCCTCGATGAACAGATAGGTCTGTGAGGCAAAGATATGGGTGGCTCCATTTCATTTTGAACTCCCAATACGGATATTCCCCAATATCCGTACTGGGAGTTCAATACGGATACAGAAATCTCAATTCCTATAATTCTTCAAAGAGCTGTGATGATGGCTTACTCCAGCCCTCACATGCACCAGGAAATGAGAGAGCAGACATCTGTGGATGAAGCTCACTGAAATACTAGTATGAAGGAGATAAGAGTCAGCAACAGAGCTGTCGTTGCTGGTGCATTGGGTAGGGAGGGTGCTGTGGCAGAGCAAGAAACAACAGTGGCTTGCAAAGAACAAGGAACTCATGAAAAGGTCAGATAAAGAAAAAAAATCTGTGTGTGAAAAAACTGGGGGTGGGAAGTGGGTAGGGAATGTAATTCAAAGCATTGGTAACTCACAGAGAAAAGAAGAGCAGAGTGTAAGATGGGGTGGAGGATGTGAGTAATTCAAGTTCAACGGCCTGTCAGTGCATCATTGGTTTCACCAATACCGCAGTGACCTGCAGGCATGTCCCAGGAAGAGCTAGCTGCTATGTAGATGCTTCATATGCTTGGCGGGACATTCAGCTGGAGACTCTTGTGGATGCTTAGAGAGGAAACAGGTGATGTTACCTAAGAGGAATTCTGCTATCTCCAGGTCAATGAAGGTTGTGAGTTGCACAAACTTGTATTATATTTTTGCTAGAGGAGGCAGTGAGCAGAGGGCAAATTGATATCCATATTGGGAGTTCAAAATGAAATGAAGCCACCCACATCTTTGCTTCACAGAGCCTCAGTCTTGCATAGTCCCTATTCTAGAAGAATCGGTGTGTTACCAACAAGCAAAATTTGATCTGGAGGGAGAAATAGGTGTCTGTGGGACATCCGTGATACCCGTCTCTCTGGGAAACATTCACACGAGTTCCTTTATCCTGACCTGTGGACCCCCATCCAGGTCCTCGCCACACCCCACCCCCTCCTAGGCTTTTGTTCTGGGCAAGGGAAGAGCAGTTTTGAGGACTGACTCCCAGAGAGAGAGACACACAGGATGGTCCACGATCCAGAGCCTTCTGCCTTTGAGGGTCCCCTTCACATGTGCAGCCCTGCCCCTCAGAGACCCCACATGACCGGGACAACCCTTTACAGCAGCACCCATTGCGTCGTGCCTCCCCACATGAGTCCTCTGCTTTAATCTCAGTGCCGGGCACACAGTGGGCACTCACTTATCCAGTGAGTACCTGAGGCTACATCTGAGAGTGCACCTATCATGATACTTTGGTAAAAATGTTGTTTTTTTGGGTCAATTTTTTGCAGCATCGTGAAGAGACAAAGGTCTAGGCTTGCTATGACTGGGTAGCACATAGGACTGGAAATAGCTACTGTAGAGACCGTGCACTTCAAAGGCAAAGTGTGGCCATCTCTGATCTATAGCCTACGCCACAGAACAAAGGGCAGGAGAGGCCAGATGGCCGATGAAAGCAAGTGTCTTCTTTCAAGTTCAAAGCAGTGCTTCTGCGACCTGGCACGCTATCAGGAGCGACACATCCCCACGCGCTCCGGACAGACCTGTGGATGTCGGCGCCTCTGCCTGCGCCGCACGCTGTTGGCAGGTCCCTGGGCTGCCGGCCCGGCTGCACCGCTGAGGGTTCTGCATCTCCAGGGCCAGCGGCCGGCCAGCTCCGGGGACCGCCTGCTGCCAAGCAGGTGTGCACTTCCTCTCCGGCAGAGCGATGGTTCCATTCCTGTCGTTGAACTTTGCATTTGGGGGACATTTAAGGACAGGGAAGAAATAATTTATTCCCATTCTCGAAATGAGATATTTTCACTGGCAAGTATCGATGTCCAATGAATCAAATGGTTGTTGCCAAGCAGAGTCTGGCCACGGGGAGGCAGAATTATAACGCAGAGAGAATGGCAGTTTTCAGGGGGCGGGTGCTGATGGGTTCAGGCTCCATCACATGTTTTCTGTGTGACTGTGGGTTACTCAGTCTCTCCACACTTCACTTTCTCTCTATGTAAAACGGACGTTGTAGTGTGAACAGGGTATTGTGAGTGCTGGGAACTGCTCATTCCGTATTCTTTTTAAAAAAACATATTTTATTGATTTTTTACAGAGAGGAATTGAGAGGGATAGAGAGTTAGAAACATCGACCAGCTGCCTCCTGCACACCTCCCACTGGGGATGTGCCTGCAACCAAGGTACATGCCCTTGACTGGAATCGAACCTGGGACCTTTTAGTCCACAGGCCAATGCTCTATCCACTTGAGCCAAGCTGGCTTTGGCTCATTATATATTCTTGATGTTTCTTTCCATTTAGAAGGCCTTCGCCTTTCCCTTTCACCTTTCCCTTGAGCTTCTCTCTCCACTGTTCCCTCACGCATTCAGTTTATTTACCCAGTTGGCGGGTGTGAGAGAGCAGGTGTAGTGTATCCCACTCGCCATCATTTCTCCTGGGGGAACAGGGAGGAGGACTTGCCCGTCTCGGTGGGCTGCCTCTGGGAGGTTCCCTCTAGCCCCTGCCTCCTGGTCTTCATGTCCTGTGTACTCTCCCCTTCCCTGCTGGCCCTGTGACTTGCTTCTGACAAACACAATATGGCAGAAGTGATGGGGTGTCTTCTGAGTTAGGTTACAAAAAGAGAGTGACTGTCTTTCTGGCGCCTTCTTTTCTCTCCCTCCTGGAGTGGAGCAAGCTGTGATGTTAGAAGCATCCTAAGGAGAGGTCCCATGGCAAGGAGCTGAGGCCCCCAGTCCAACAGCCAGGAGGACTAATCCTGCCAACCGTCAGGGACTGAGAACCAGTCTTCACTCAGTTGGGCCTTTGGATGACCACAGTGTAGGAGGAATTTTGGGGCGTAAGCAGCTGCTGGACTTGGAGGTAACTTCAAAAGGAGGACAGGCTTTCCCATCTGATCATCGCGGCATGCCCCTGTCACTTTGGGGAGACATGGAGAGAGAGGCCAACAATGTTATTAAATGCTTAAAGACTTCCCAGAAAGTATTCATGAGGCTACAATCATTTGGGCTTCCTTAGTGTTTTCTTATTTGTTCTTTCTCAGTTCAGCATATTTATGTTTTTCTTTTTTTCTTTTAATCTTCATTGTTGAAAGTATTACATAGGTCTTCCTTTTCACCCCATTAAACACTTCCAGTCTGTTGCCAGTCCTCCCCGCTCCCCAGGCCCTCACCACCCCATTGTCTGTGTCCACGGGTTATGCATCTATGCACACAGGTTCATTGATTGATCTCTTCCCACCCGTCCTCCCCTGCCTTCCCTCTGAGGTTCAATAGTCTGTTCATGATGCTATGTCTCTGGGTCTATTTTGGATCATCAGTGTGTTTGGTTCATTAGATTCCACGTGTGCATGAGGTCATGTGATACTCATCTCTCTCTGACTGGCTTATTTCACGCAGCACAATACTTTGCAGGCACATCCATGCTGCTGCAAACGGTAAGAGTTCTTTCCTTCTTACTGTCGTGTGGTATTCCATCGTGTAGATCAGTGTTTCCCAAACTTCTCTCATGATAAGAATCACCTGGTGGAGTTGTTAAACTACAGATTCCTGAATCCCACCTAAGAAGTGCTCAACTAGAATTTTGGGGAACATATAGGTAAAATTATATACTTAACTAGTGCTCTAAGACAATTTTACCTATAAGTTCCCCAAAATTCTAGTTGAGCACTTCTTAGGTGGGATTCAGGAATCTGTAGTTTAACAACTCCACCAGGTGATTCTCATCATGAGAGAAGTTTGGGAAACACTGGTGTAGATGTACTATAGTTTTTTTATCCACTCATTTGCTGATGGGCTCTTAGGCTGTTTCCAAGTCTTAGCGATTGTAAATTGCACTGCTCTGAGTATAAGGGTGCATATATCCTTTCTGATGAGTGTAGTTCAGTGTATTTAAATGAGTGTGCACTTGCCGAAACCGGTTTGGCTCAGTGGTAGAGCATCGGTCTGCGGACTGAAAGGTCCCGGGTTCAGTTCCGGTCAGGGGCGTGTACGTTGGTTGCGGGCACATCCCCGGTAGGGGGTGTGCAAGAGGCAGCTGGTCGATGTTTCTCTCTCTTCGACGTTTCTAGCTCTCTGTCTCTCTCCCTTCCTCTCTGTAAAAATCAATAAATATATTAAAAAAAATTTTTTTTTTTTAAGTGAGTGTGCACTTAATCCCGGAGCTTTGCCCACTCCGGACATTCTTCAAACATGGTCTCGGAGGGGACACTCTGTGTATTGCCCCTCAGTAGGAGTCACAGCTCCCGGAGGGCGGGGGTGGGCACTGCCTGCCCCCCTGGAGGGAAAGAGGGGGGATTCGTGGCTTGGCAGCTTGAGAAGGTTAAAATGTGCTGTCTCCATCTCTGCTCTTACATCCTCGTTCAAGTTCTATTTTTTTTTTTTTTAAAGTTAAAAACAGGAAAACAGCACTTGGACTTTACAAAGTACAACAGATTAATTCCCACTTGTGGTTTTACCCTGGAGCCTGGCATGGAGAAGAGTTCTAACAGATATTTTTCAAAAAATCATTAGGTTCACCAAAACTCAAGCTGGCCTGTGCTATTTGGATTATATCCCTTTTAAAAATCTGATACCTTCCTATCTCCAGGGACCTCTGGCCTTTGATCTTTTCTCTTCACCATGAATTTAGGTAAAAGCATGTATTTGTCCACTGAAGATATACTCAGAGGGCTTTCATTTTCTTAAATTTTTGGGCAAACACATGTAAACTTCTTCTTCTCCTTCTTCTTCTTCTTCTTCTTCTTCTTCTTCTTCTTCTTCTTCTTCTTCTTCTTCTTCTTCTTCTTCTTCTTCTTCTTCTTCTTCTTCTTCTTCTTCTTCTTCTTCTTCTTCTTCTTCTTCTTCTTCTTCTTCTTCTTCTTCTTCTTTAAAAATATATTTTATTGACTTTTTACAGAGAGGAAGGGAGGGGGATAGAGAGCTAGAAACGTTGATGAGAGAGAAACATCGACCAGCTGCCTCTTGCACACCCCCCACCGGGGATTTGCCCACAACCAAGGTACATGCCCTTGACCGGAACCGAACCCGGGACCTTTCAGTCCGCAGGCCGATGCTCTACCACTGAGCCAAACCGGTTTTGGCCACATGTAAACTTCTTGAGTAGAAAAGGAAAGCACAGTTGATAAATTTCCCACCCTTTAGGGAGATTCCTAATTTTTAATAACCCCAATGTCTGCTCCCCTCCTCTCTCAGTTTCCTTTGGGCCTACCCTGGTGATATACTTATTTTCATAAATGCATTAGATTACATGGGGTAATCAAAAGTCATAGGTGATAATTATTAAAAAGGATTGCATTTTTAATGTGTAGTTAATATGTGCTTTGTCCCCATGGCTAATTTGTAAGATTAGCTATTTTAACTAGGGTACTACTTAAACTAGGGTACTGTTATTTAACTAGGGTACTATGTTCATTTCCTACTGTTATTGTAACAAATGACCACAAACTGAGTGTTTAAAACAACTCGAATTTTTACCCTACAGTTCTGGAGGTGAGACGTCTGAAATGGGTCTTGCTGGGCTGAAATCAAGTTGTCAGCAGGGCTGGGTCCTCCTGACGACTCTGGGGGATGTGTTTTCCTACTTTCCCCGGTTCTACATCCTTCACTCGTTGCCCCACATTGCTCCAATCTCTGCATCTGCCATCGCATTTCCTTTGGTTCTGGCCTTCACGCCTCCTTCTCTCACTTTGAAGGACCCTTGTGGTCACATCCATTGTGGTCACATTGAGCTCATTCAGATAATCTGGGAAAACCTCCTTGTCTCAAGGTCCTTGAGTTATCTCATCTTTTGCTGTGGAAGACAACATATTCACTGGCCTGGGGATGACTGGACATCTTTCAGGGGGAGGGGACATTCTTCTCTTCACCACAGGCATCTTCAGAAGAACGTTTACTTCAGTGTCATAATATGAGTCTCCATGTCTCTATCTGAACGTTGGTTTCAAGGCCAGGATGTGGGGAATCTTGAAACACCCAGGATGCACGCTATTCACTTGTTATTTTGAGCAGGCTCTTTTAATTTGTGGCCAGGTGCAACTTTGAGATGTTCACAAATGCATTTTTTTTTTGGGGGAACTATTTGTCCCCACGTCCCTCCTTTCCTTTTCAGGCAGCCGCCAGAGCATTAGGGTTTCATAAAAGGATGAAATGGCTAAACCTAAAAGTTCATTCTCAGTTTTTGGGTTTCAAAAGCCTGGCCTTTGGATTTCACAAGGTAAGGTTCCCAAGGATTTGGGGGTCACAGTCTACTCCAAGGCCAGTGAACTGTAAACAGGCTGTGTGTGCACGTACCCTGGGGTTTCAGACTTTCCCCCCGGGCTATGCAGGGACATGGGAAGTGCCAAGCAAATTAGTTTCCAATTTCCTATGTCCTCTTTAATCAACTGCATTTGTCTATGGACAAACCCTACCCTTATGATCTGTGGTGTTTCTTCTTGTGTTCTTTTCACACTTGCCCTTTCCCCATTTCACCTCCTTATTCACTCCTATTCTTGTGGCGAATAAACCCTGAGTGCCAACCCAAGGGACTCTGTGAAATAATGATATTGAGAAAGCAAACTGCTCGGACTGGCAAACACATCCTCCTACGATTCAGATTTTTTTTTTTTTTTAAAGACTTTGCTCTAAACAGAACTGAAGACCTACTCAGGATTATTCAAAGTAATCCTCGATGACAGACCACTGTGCTATGTTTGGACGTGACTGTGAAAAAGTTCAAAGAATGGAAAGATGTTACTATTACAAAATCTATCCCATTTTCAGCTACAATTAAAAAAAAACCAAAAACAAGTCCTTTTAGTGCTGTTATTTTAAATGAGGAATTACATGGCCTCTTCCCATTCTAGCAACAAATAATATTCTTTCATGAAGAAATGAAATAATTAGGAAAAACAAACCAGTTCTGTCCATCTTATTAAGAACTGATTTTCTGGTGGGATTTGGATTTATATGTTTATTTATCAACATTTTAAACATATTTTTAATTTTTTAAATTAATTGTGTACTAAATGAGAAGTACAATGATATCTTCTCAAAAGAAACAAAACAAAACAAAACAAAAACCCCCCAAACATTTGAACCTCTATGGTCACAGGGAATTAAAAAATAAAAGTCAATTTACATCGTTTTTTTCCAGTCAGTTTCAGGTAGGTTTATTTAGCAAAATTCTTTCAAGTATAATATGTTATCATATTAGGATAAAATTCCATGAGGAAAATGAATGGAAATATAACTTCAGAGAACATTATAAAACAAGATACACTTGTATGTTTATATTTTTGAATAGACAATGCTATCAGTTTCCTTTAGGATTTATATTTCATTGGAAACATTTGAAATAGTGGATAACAGTTTTATTTTATTTTATTTTTTACTTTATTTTTTATGGTTGACACTATCACAGATGCCACCCAACCACCTCACCCTTTGCCCACCTTCTCTGAGGTCCCCTTCCCCCTTCCCTCTGGCCATCACCACACCTTTGTCTGTGTCTATGGGTTGTGCACATATGTTTTTTGTTAATCCCTTCACCTTCTTTCATCCATTTCCCCTCTTCCCTCTGACAGCTGTCCGTCCGTTCCATGTATCCACGCCTCTGTTTCTATTTTGCTTGTCAGTTTATTTTGTTATTAGATTCCACATATAAGAGAGATCATATGGCATTTGTCTTTCTCTGACTGGCTTAATTTTCAATATTTACAGCTCACTGGAAGTCACATCTAGCAACTCCTTAAACTTATGATTAAAAAAAAAGTATAGGTGCCTTAGGTAGAAGGTACACAGTCTTTTGAAATTATTTTAGGGAATAGAGGAACAAAAAAGGGTTGAAGACCAGATCATAAAAATCATCCATAATGATTTCAAATGAGATAAACCACCTGCAGGCAGGGGTAGCTGGACAGCACTGATTGGCAGGACAATAAGCTGGCCTCTGATAGTAGGTGGGGCTTGGGGCTGGGAATGATAGAACTTGCAGAGCCCATTCTGAGAACTGGCAGAACCTAAGCCCTCACTTTAGTCTGCAACACCTGGGAAGCAGGTGGTGTGTGCATAGGAGCGTAGAGATGGCTGTGTGGGATTTCATCAAGTTCCATTCACACGGTTCCTCCTGGTGTTCCTTTGAGTGTGAGCCCAGTTGCCCTCAGCAATTACCCATCATCTCCTTACTACACCAGTTTCTCCCATCCCTGTCTCACTTTTCCCACTGACCAGCTTGTGCTCCCTGAGATCATTTCACAAACAAAGTACCTGCGCCCCAATTATATCTCAGGATCTGCATTTTGGGGCATCTAAACCAAGACATGCACCATAGGTTACTTTATTTTATATATATATATATATATATATAATATGTATAAATAATATATATAAATAATATATAAATACCATATATAAATACTATATATAAATAATATATATATATTATTGATTTCAAAGAGGAAGGAGATGGTGAGAGAGAGAAACATCAAAGATAGAGAGAATCATTGATCAGCTGCTTTCTACACGCCCCCTACTAAGGATTGGGTTTACAACCCAGGCATGTGCCCTTGACTGGAATCGAACCTGGGACTCTTTGGTCTGCAGGCCGATGCTCTATCCACTGAACCAAAATGGCCAGGACCAGAATTGCCTTTTTTTTTTTTTTTTTGGGTGGGGTGGGGTGGGGGGCTGGCTGTGTGGGGCAGAATTTATCTGGGAAAAGGCACAGGATTATGGGCCAGGACAATACCATGGCTCATGCCTGAGCTTGTTGCAAACAATCAGTGACAAATTATGCAAGAATTGTTGGTATTTTCATCTACTGCTTTGTCTCACCATTAATCACGTTGACCTGATTTTCTTAATTCACTGGGACCTCACCCTTTTTCTCTTTCTTCAAATCACTTTTTGTTTGAAGCTAACAAAAATATATTTATGTATCGCAGATGCTTCTCCTTTCATCAACAAAACAGCAGCATATTTAAAATACATAGTGATTGTGTTATTATACAAGTTTATCAATTACACTGAACTCTCCTTTGGGTAAATGTTATTGAACAATTTTCTTCCTTTTTAAAATAAAGATTGTGTTTAGCTTTCTGCGTATTTCTCAATCCTGTGATGGTGTAGGCATTCTTCAACCATGTTTGTTCTTTCAACTGCGAATATTATCTGGTTTCATTGTTTCCAAACTGGAACTGAGTTTTCCTAGTCTTGATTCTATACACAGGTGAGCCTCATCTCCTCATCCCTTTCTGCCTTATTCTAAAAACACTCTCCATACCCCGCCTGCACTGGGAAATGCATTTATACTCAGAACAAAATTGACAAGCCATAATGGCAGTGTATCTTCCCACTTTTTCCAGCTTTGTAAAAATTAGAGGAAAATATAGGCAAAGAGTAAGAAAAATATCTGGAATGGCATAATATAGTACAGTGGGAAGCCAGTTTACCAAGTTGGAGAAGGATGCTAAGAGATTAATTAGAAATTAGCATCTGTAAAAGAAAAAGCTCAGGAAAAATTACCTATCCTGTGGAAGACCATTTTTGTTGAAGGGATATTAAGACAATAACATAACCAAAAATACTGAGTAGAAAAAGGATTCTTGCCACACTTAATCCTAACACAACTCAATGGACATCACCTGTTATTCTCCCATGCAGAATAGGGTGATGGTCGGGCGTGTCAGCTCTAGTCAGACAGACTTAGAATAAAATTCAGGCCTGTCATCACCGACTGAGCAAGTTATTTAAGATCCTCTCAGCTTTAGTATTCTTTAGCTATACATGGTCCTAAATAGGTAATGTATCTAAAGTGACTAATAAGATACATGAGGCAAGTTAACTTATTAAAATAATTTCTTAAGCCCCTGCCACATGCATTTCACAAAGCTTATGGTCTAGAGAGGAAGGCAGACAATCAAATCAGCACACAGGTAGATGACAGATGGAGAAAGAAAATAGTAGAACATCAGGAGAACACTAAATAGACCTGGGGCCATGGAAGGTTACCTGAGAAAGTGATGTTAGAGGAGGATTAAGGGTTAAATAGGTAAAGGAGGGGGACTTGGGAAAGGACACACACACACACACACACACACACACACACACACACACAGACATAATGATTTTTAAACAGCAGGTTAAATTAATCTGATTTGAGATAATTGGGCCCGGCAGGCTAGGGGGAGGGACTGCAGGAGGTTGGCTGTGGGAATACACTGACCATTGGGGGCAGCTCCTGCACTGAATGACTGCCTCCTGCTGGTCAGTGCATGTCATAGTGACCAGTCAACTTGTTCAGTTTACCCTCTGATTCAAGTTGGGCCCCCCCAGAAGGAGAGCCTGAGATAAGGACTGGAGTGCAAGTCATGAATCTCTGTTGGGAGGGAATCCCAGCAGTGCCTTCCAGGGAGCGGGGCACTGAGACAGGGAAGGGGAGGGAGCCGGGACCGGGGCATCACTGAGCAGGTAACTCTGCAGACACCCAGCTCCTTCCCTCTGGGACCCCTGAGAGGCCATGTAGAACATGCCTCAGGGTTGTACCTCAGGGCAAGGATGTTGGAGACATAGCCAGTCAGTCAAAGGGTCAATACTCTCAGCAGCCAGAAGGCCCCTCCTGCAGACAGTTGGGGATATTTGCAGCTGAGAGCTCCGGGCGAACAGAGAAAAAGGAGAGCTGACCACACCGATGGGATCTGCAGGGATCATTCACACGGGGAGTATTTTTTATTCCAAGTCATATGCGGTAATGGAAAGATCTCCCTCCTCCCCTGAGACAATAAAGAGAAGGTGGGATTTGAGAAGGAAGGGAGCGTATTACCGGAGGGCAGTGTGGCGGGGACCTGGGATTTTTATGAAATGTACCTAGAGTTTTTAGCTAATATATTTTAACGGCGAGCATATTAAAAACCAGGGCCTCGCATTTATAGCGGCTGTAAGGAAAGTGAAAAATAACAGGGCCCCGGGGCCTGACTGGGTTTTTAGTAAGCGCCACCAGCGGGAGGAAGGGCCGTAAAACCTTATCACGGAACAGGGGAGGCATGAGCCACACGGCGAAGCCGGGAGAATTTCCTCACCCACGATGCCACGCAGAGCCCGTTTCATAAAGGGCTCAGCATCTGGATGGCTTCTTCGTGAGGAATGTTCCCCGGAGTCTTAAAAACCAGCAAATGCCTTTCACGCTAGGCGCACGCATCCAGGCAGGCTGAGACGGTTCTTTCCCGGCAGGGAAAGCAGCTAACGGTTCTCTTCATTCCATTTTCCATGTCTGCAGCCCTCGCTCTCCTCTGAGTCTCTCTCTTCACGTCTACTCCTTGTCCCCCCCTCCGTAGTACTGGCTGCTTTGTAGGGTGATTTTTGGATCTGTGGCATATGCTACTTCTTCAAGGAGATGCATTGGTGTTGAGCCTGAGGGACGGAGTGTTTGGTGGTTCATTGGCCACACACATACACAGAAAACATCTCTGCCTGAAAAGGTGCGTACAGATGCTCTTATTCACCTGACAGTTCCTATCGCAGGGAACACGATAAAATCAAAGGGCGGTATCGTGTTGGTGGGCTTGGGTTACTTTACCTTGAAACCACACGTTGGTTGGTTTTCCTGTTTCCAAACCATAGTCTTAGCAGACCTCCCTCCACGCCAGCAGTTTCATTCGTTGCTATACAAAGTCCAAGAGAGTGAAACTTTAACCTCTGCTTCTAACCACTTTGCCTTGGTTTTATCTGTAATTCACTCGGTGAAAGGCACCTGATGACAGATTCTTTCTTACGCTCCAGTGACCTGACATCGGAGGTCCTCCAAGGGGTTTAAAGTAACCGCTTGGTACTGCAAAGTATCTTGCGGTAGAGCAGGAATATTAACTGAGAGTCCTAGGTGTCTGAGCAAGGAATCCCAGAGAGCATTCCCGGGGGAGCCCACCTGGGGGATGTTGGGAAAGTCATGACTGGTGTGGTTAAGCTTGGGGTACGCTGTGGCCAAAAGAATACTGCGCCAAAACCAACATTTGCTTCAGAGTGATTTAAATACTCTGCATCTCTCAAAAGCAATGCTGTTAACATCCCTTCCCCCACTTCTCTCCCATCGGGCATGTTCTGCAGGTGTATCTGGGCCCTTAGTGTTCAAATGTCTCACCTAGAAAACCCCTCCCCTGGTACCAGCCCTCCTATTTCCTATGCTCTTCTCCCCTCCACCCACTTGATTCTGTCCAGAAAAACCCTAAATGAGCCAGCTGGCAGAAGTGGGAGCTTCTCAGAAGGTGGGAGAGAGGAAGACAGAGTATGCAAAGCTAGAATTCTTCATGGGTCAGAAGAATGGGATAGCAAGGGATCCTTAGGAAATAATCTTTGCATTTTAAAATATGAGCACAGGGAAATATTTTATCAGATGGCACCAAGGGGTACTTTTATTTATTTATTTATTTATTTATTTATTTATTTATTTATTTTAATCCTCACCCGAAGTTACACTTATTGATTTTAGAGAGAGGGGAAGGAAGAGAGAGAGAGAACGAAGGAGGAGGAGGAGAAGGAAGAAGAGGAGGAGGAAGATACACACACACACACACACACACACACACAGAGAGAGAGAGAGAGAGAGAGAGAGAGAGAGAGAGAGAGAGAGAGAGAGAGACAACAATGTGAGAGAGAAAATTCATTCATTGATTGATTGGTTGTCTTCTGTACTTGTGCTGCCTGGGGATTGATAGAACCTGTAACCTAGGTATGTAGCCTGACGGGGAACAGAACCCACAACCTAGGTGTATGGGGTGATGCTCTGAATAACTGAGCCACACCGGCCAGGGCAAGGGGGGCACTTTATTAATAGCAGGCCTGGTTGTCCTTCATGACAGCCACCCTGAATCATTAGAGAGATGCATCCCAGAGTTCCACCCTCCATGTGACTCTTCCACCAGAAGTCCTTCCTGAACCTCCTTATGTTTAAAACTGAGCCACTCATCAGGTCCACAAGTTAAAGATGGTTTGAGAATTCTCAGATTTGGCTAATAACGCTAAATGCTGTCTACGCCTCTCATGATTTCAAAGGCTTCAATCCCTCTAACCCTCTGTCCTTTTTCAGTCTCTCCTGTCTGAGTGAAGCCTCCTTTCTCTTCAGCATTTTGGTTGGCTTCCTTGGACCTCCTCCAGCTCAGCTATGTTTTCTTTGCCATACAGCTGTCAGAATTAGTCACAGTGTTCCAGGTGCGTGAGTCAGCTTTGCAGGAGGAGCAGCAGACTTTAAGATTTACTTTTAGCACCTTCTTTTTTTATTTTTGTTTTGCTAATTGCCTAGTATTATTGTTGCTGTTACAGTTTTCCAAGGGACAAATGTCTTAAAAAAATGCACCATAAAGGTTTCTACCGCATTTTCTTTGGCTGTCCTTCTGGAAATATGGTTTGAACTCCTTGTTGCACCTGCCTAGCCTGTGCCCACATGAAAGATGACTTGCTATTTTTCTCCATTCCCTGGAGATTATAATCAGAGATGGGGATCATAACCAGGAACACCCTGATGGAAAGTCTAAGATAAGGTATAAGCATGGGTAACATAATGGTTGGGAGAAGGTTTGAGAGGAAGACAAAACTACTTGTAGGACGGAGACCCAAATCAAAGTAAAATTGGGTTTTCAAAAGATCTTTAAAAAAGCCCTTCAACGCCACACATAAGCTTCATGTTACCTGGTAGAACATTTTTATTGGGAAGAGATAGCTGTCTAAACTTTATTTATAAGCGAGTGAGTCTGTTCTGACTTATTTTGACTGAAGGGAGTTTCACATACTGAAAGCTTGAGTTTGCTCATCTAGCAGACACGCAGTGGGTCTTAGGGGTGGGGAACTGCAGGAGATCCTGAGATAAAGTCATGGGGAGTGTGAAGTCAAAACTCTTTTCATAATAGTGGCAAGATATTATTTACTTTTTTGTTTACATTCATGAGTGTTCAGAGTCTGAAATGGGCATTGCAGCTAACCTTTGAAGATTACCACTTTTTGAGTTTTGGTGTAGTACCAAAGAGAAATATCCATAAATAACTGGAAAGATTATTAAAATACTCACCCCCACTCTTTTTTTTCATTTTAATTTTTTTTCTTTCTTTCATTTTTTAAATTAAGGTATTAAAAAATACCTTACCAATTCCCCCTCCTCCCCAACTGCCATACATGCCCTCCTTCCCCAGAGTTTTGTGACCATTGGTTATGCTTATATGCATGCATACAAGTCCTTTGGTTGATCTCTTATCTCCCCCATATCTTCCCCTCCCACTCTTAATTAATTAATTATCTGAATTTTCTTTAAAAAATATATTTTATTGATTTTTTTACAGAGAGGAAGAGAGAGAGCTAGAAACATCAATGAGAGAGAAACATCGACCAGCTGCCTCTTGCACACCCCCTACCAGGGATGTGTCTGCAACCAATGTACATGCCCTTGACCAGAATTGAACCTGGGACCTTTCAGTCCGCAGACCGATGCTCTATCCATTGAGCCAAATCGGTTTCGGCTAAGTATCTGAATTTTCTTTGCATGTTTTTAGCCAAAGCAGCAGATTGAATATATTGAATGCAGCTGCAGATAGAAGAGCCCTGATGCTTTCTGTTAAGCCATACAATCGAGGTTTGCAAAAATATAAAACTATATTACTCTTCTCATTTATTTTTATTATTTTTGGAAAATATACTTCTTTTTCATAAAAATATTACTTATGTTAACATACGATGGATTCATTATTGGTATTTAAAAATGAAAAAATAATCATCAAAATTTCTCTCAAGTTAAATTTCTAATAAGAAATACCAATTGATGTAATTCATGTGAACAAAAGCGCTTTGGGATGCTCCATAATTACTGAGAGTGTAAAGGGATGCAGAAACCAAGGAGTTTGGCAATGGCTGGATTTTGGAGAATCCAAATATAATTTCTATATTCTTTGTGCACGTGACTATTCATTTCTTCAAAGGTCCTGTTATATTCTTTCTGTCTCTAGGGCATTTATATTTATCTTAAAGCACAAAGCAGTTTCCTATTGGCAGAGAGCTCCAAGGTAGAACAGAGGACATATAACAGCAAGAACATTCAGTAGTGCACAGACACCAGGGGGGTGAAGGCATGAGCGCAGGGAGGCATCGGAGAATAAGGACACATATGCAATACCTTAATCAGTAAAGAAAGAAAGAAAAAAGAAAATACAGTAGTTATGGTATGATATGGAGAATCATGTCCATTTTACTTTTTTGTGTGTGGTTCAGAGTGAGTCCCTAAAATTCAGTATTCAGCTTCCAAATAATAACTTTGCAAATTGGAGTTATTATTTTGAAAGGATAGACTTTCTTTTTCTGTGGTGGTTGTGACCATGAGTAAGTGTGAAGTCTGGGAAAGTTATCTCAGGGAATTCTGTGCTTTCAAAGATAGGTAAGAGAGAAGCCTTCAAAATTTAGAGAGAATTGAACACTCTAAGAAAGGGAAGTTTACGAAACCAACTACATTATCCCGCTCCCAAGGTGAGTAAAGTTGCTGGCAGTGGCGCCATCTCGTATCTTATGTGCTTTCCTCCAGATGCATGCGAGACAGGACATGGTAACATTTGATTGAGATCTAGCAGGGGCCAGCAGTTTCTCAGAAAATACAGCCAGGTCCTACGGAGTCTTGAGATGATCTTTCAAGTGGAAAACCAATTGTGCAACAGATTAAATGTTATTGTAGTTGCAATCAACTACTAAAAAATGTATATATTTCTTATTGATTTCAGAGAGAAAAGAAGAGGGAGAGAGAGATAGAAACATCATTGATGAGAGAGAACCATTGATCGGCTGCCTCCTGCCCACCCCTCACTGGGGACTGAGCCTGCAACCCAGGCATGTGCCCTTGACAGGAATCGAACCTGGGACCCTTCAGTGTGCGGGCTGATGCTCTATCCACGGAGCCAAACCTGCTAGGGCTCAACCAACTACTTTTGAATGCTCAAAGCGAAAACAAAAACAAGAAAACAGATGGAATTTAGAGACAGACTCGAGCCTTCCCAGGAGACGTGAGACTTACTGCAAAGTGAAACAACGAGACTATGACTCTGCCCACAGGGAATGAAGCTCTGACAGCTGGTGTGGAGAGCAGAGAAACGGCCTCCCAAGCGTGCCTGTGTCCTCATCCCAGGCTCTGAGAACATGTTACCTTACATGGCAAAGGACTTTGCAGATGTGGCAGTAAGAGCTTTGAGATAGGGACATTTTCTTGGATGACCCCAGTGGACCCAGCTTAATCACATAGGTTCCTAGAAGCAGAGAAGCTTTCCTGGCTGTAGGCAGAGAAAGGGAGACGTGACTAAGAGGAGTGGTTAGAGGTGCCACGTTGCTGGCTTGGGAGGGGAAGGGAAGGACCATGAGTCATGGAAGGTGGGTGTCCTTTCGAACCCAGACAAGGCAAGGACGTGGCTCTATTCCTAGAGCCTCTGGAAAGGGATGGGACCCTGTTGGACTTCCAAGGGAAGAAATGCAAGCTGGAAGATTTGTGCTGCTTTATACTACTAAGTTTACGGTAATTTGTTATGGCAGAAAGTGAGCACAGCTGGATCGCAATTGATAACCCAACGCCCAGCTCTCCGTTTTCCTTCCAGCGCGCTAATGTTGGCTTGATGCTCTCTACACCAGTTGACCAAATAATAAGTTAGGTGGTCAGTGGGGTACATGCTGCTTTTCTATTTCTTTCCTGGGGACCCCTTTAGAAGCGATTTCCAAGTCTTTGGGCTCCATGGTGAATGAGGTAGGAAGGCAGTTTTTTGGGAAAACCATTCCAAAATCTTGTCTTTTCTTTCCGTGGACAAGAGGGAGAGAAGTAGTGAAGGGTTAATAATTACTTAAACCAACAATATAGTCTATTGTGTTTAAGGTACATAGATGCATAGATTTTAGTTTACAGAAGAGAGTGAGTCCAAAGAAATGTTAAATTTTTGTTTGTTAATTTTCAAAGCCTTGGCCCAATAGTATGACAGTGATACGGGAAAGGTCAAGGTGGGACATGAAAAATTAAACAACAACAACAACAAGAAAACCCCACACACCCCAAATTTGCTCAGCTGCTCGGAGTGAGAAGAGCACTTTCTGTCTCCTCGCCCTTACGCAATGCTGTTGACTTCGGGCCAGAGGTGCCTGGAGGAAAGACCAGAATGTACGAACGATAGCAGCCACAGCAAGGAAACAAGGCAGGGACTCAGGGACTCAGGAGGTAAAATTAGAAGCGCCAGAGCGGTTTGGAGCCAGCCAGGAAGGGTGCCAAGCTATGAAAACATCAACGCCTGCTGCCCTTACATGCTTCCTTCCCCTGGTATGGGGACCGGACAATCCCAGTCATGTTTACATCCAGCATTTTTATTTGGAAACTTCGTACACGTTCTCACTGATTTTTACTGAGAGCCAATCATTTGTGTTAATTGATTGGCTTTCATTCCTGAAGAGTGATTTTGGTACATCTTAGGGCCAACAGTCTTTGTAGGAGGTGACAGCTGGACATTGGGGGTGGGGCGGGGATTAAGCGTGCCTGAAAGAATTTGAGTTTTAGACAACTTTCCCCCGTTGTGTCCATTCACAGCCTACCTACATTTCATAAGCCTAGGAGAAAGGGAATTCCTATTTGCCAAAACCTAGAAGAACATGCTGAACACAGTGGTAAAAAGAACATAACATCTAGTAAAATTGCTAAGCAAGAAGTGTAGAGCTACCACCGTAGTCACTTGCGTCTTACCCAGAGGGTGCCCCAGGTCCAATATAAATTTCTCTCGGGAGACAAGGAAAGCAAACTTTTAACCAGCTGCACATTTTATTTGAAGTCTCGGGGCACTTAGAAAATGCCTCCTGAGCATAAGGAGGTTTAATTGCAAGAGCTATGTATTTGGAGAGTGAAAAGCAATCAGAATGGGAAGGAAACGAGTTTTCTATGTGGTCTGAATTTTACCCCCCAAGTACGTCTAGCTTATAGAAAGCCAGCATTTGTAACGATTCCTGGCTTCCTCCTACTGGTGTAGAAAGATTGAGTTCATTTAGTTAATTTCCCAAGGCTCCAGAAGTTTCCATGAATTTGATCTCACAACTAATGTTTGTCGATTTTATTTCTCTGACCCTTAAAGTCCCAAGTAATAATTTAGAGAGTATTTTAACTGTAAAGTGACATTGGCAGACACTGTGTGATAGGTACATGCTACCCATTAGCATTAACCATAATCAAATAAACTGCCAACCAATGAACACAGGGTATAATGCTGGTGTTCTGACCTTGGAGAATAATGTCTAAAATATAAATAACAATATGGAAAAGTGTTTCATCTATACTAATAAAAGGGTAATATACTAATTAGATTGGAAGACCTTCTGTGAGACCTTTTGGAGTCCTTCCGGACAAAGCCATGGTGGCGGGGCTGAGGCAGAGGTGGTTAGGGGTGATTAGGCCAGAAGTGGAGAGCAGTTGGGGGTGATCAGACTGGCGGGGAGGGGCAGTTCTGGGTGAGCAGGCTGGTGGTGGTGGGGGGGTAGTTGAGGGCGATCAGGCCAGCAGGGGGTGCAGTTGGGGTCGAGCAGGCCAGCGGGGCAGGGGGTGGGGGGACACTTGGGGATGAGTAGGCTGGCAGTAGGGAGGGGCCAGTTGGGGGCGAGAAGGCCAGTTTGGGGGGGGGGCAGTTGGGAGCGAGCAGGCAAGCAGGCAGAGTGGTTAGAGGCTATCAGGCAGGCAGGTAGGTGAGCAGTTAGGAGCCAATGGTCCCGGATTGCAAGAGGGATGTCCAACAAGCACCAGGTCTAAACCGGCAATTGGACATCCCCTAAGGGGTCCCAGATTGGAGAGAGTGCAGGCTGGGCTGAGGGACACCTCCTCCTCTGTGCACAAATTTCGTGCACTGGGCCACTAGTTACATATAATGTTATTACACTGTGACTTTTTCCCTGTAACTAACACTGAATCAGAGCATCTAATAAATTTTATACAGGGTGAAGGTACTTCTATAGAAACCCTGGGCTGGAGAATGCTGATAAAATGCAGGGAACAGGGAACATAAGAAGTGAGGTGAGGTGGGAGCTGCCACAGGGAAGTGCTGACTTGGCTTGGATCCATGGAGAGATCACTGGAATAGGAGTCAGGGGGCCTGAGTTTTGGCCTTTCTTTACCTCAGCTAACGCAGAGCAATGTATGGTAGTCTCCCAGTGGATGCCTGAGACCGCGGATAGTACCAAACACTATGTATACTAGGATTTTTCCTATGCATACATACATATATAAAGTTTGATTTATAATTTAGGTACAGTAAGAGAGGAACAACAATAACGGATAATAATAAAAAAACCCAGAACGATTATAACAATATGCTGTAGTAAAAGTTATGTGAATGGTCTCATTCTCTCTCAAAATATTGCATTGGACTTTACTCACATTTTCACTTAAAAGAAGCACATTCTGGCTTCTCTTTAGCATATCCCAATTGCCAGCATCGCCATTTTCGAGCCTTGAGGCCACTCGCTGTTAAATAAAATGAAGGTTACTTGCACATAGGGCTATGAAGTGACTCACAGGTGGGGAGCAGACAGCATGGAGGTGCTGGACAAAGCAATGATTCACACCCGGGGCAGGATGGAGAGAGCCTGCCTGAGATTTCATCACAATTTAGAACTTATGAATTGTTTATACCTGGTACTTTTCATTGAATATTTTTGGACCACAGTTGACTGTGAATAGCTGAAACCTTGGAAAGTGACACTGTGGATAGGTGTGTGTGTAGGGGGGAATAATGTATTTAGTAATTCCTCATGTGCGTTTTTTCGTCTGAATCATGGTGTTAATAACACCTACCCTGGGAATTATTGTAAAGACTCTTAGGAAAAGGAAGCAGGACATCC
This sequence comes from Pipistrellus hanaki, assembly GCF_964339955.1. Taxonomy (NCBI): domain Eukaryota; kingdom Metazoa; phylum Chordata; class Mammalia; order Chiroptera; family Vespertilionidae; genus Pipistrellus; species Pipistrellus hanaki. The sequence goes on from NC_140504.1 coordinate 8,585,249, forward strand.
CATAGAATACCTGACACACAAATGATTAATGTGGTAAGATTTATTCTTTCCTGAGTCTTAATTTAGAAAACTAGGATAGTCTAGTACCCATCTGACATCATACGTATTTATTACAATACTAGAGGCCTGGTGCATGAAATTTGTGCATAGAGGAGGAGGAGACCTTTAGCCTGGCCTGCACCCTTTTCCAATCTGGGATTCCTCAGGAGATGACAGGCAGTCAGACATCCCTCTCACAATCTGGGACGGCTGGCTCCTAACCACTCATCTGCCTGCCTGATCACTCCTAACCACTCTTCCTGCCTGCATGATTGCTCCTAAACACCTCTGCCTTGTCCCCACTGTCACAGCTTTATCAGGAAGGATGTCCAGAATGACGTCCGGAAGGTCATTCAGCTGTCCAGTCTAATTAGCAATTACACTTTTATTATTATAGATTATTGACTGTAATCCTTATGCTGTACTTTATAACCTGCGACTGTTTTGAAACTGCTAATCTACACTCTTTAATTCCTTCACTTTTCCCCTCTTTTCTTAAACACTCCTGCCTCCTAGCCTGATATTTTTCAGAGCTCTCCATCCACCCTCCCTTTAAAAAAATATTTTATTGATTTCAGAGAGGAAGGGAGAGAGACAGCAATATTAGTGATGAGAGAGAATCATTGGTTGGCTGCCTCCTATACACCCCCACCCCCACCCCCACAACTGGGACCAAGCCTGCAACTTGGGTATGTGCCCTGACCTGGAATCTAACCATGACCTCGTGGTTCATAGGTTGATGCTCAGCCACTGAGCCACACTCGGCAGGCTTTTTAAAAAATCTGAAGTATAACCAATACTTCAATACTGATGTGATGAGGAGAATTGCAACAGAGGCATACTTGTGAGGACAAAGTTGGTGGCGGGGTTGCGGTGGGGGAGTGAGGATCGAAGTCGGGAAAAGCTATACAGTGGCGTTGACACCAGTCCCCTGGGAGGGCATATGGGAAAGGGTCAGTTGAGAAGGAAGAAGGGATGCACCTTAAGGTGAGACTGTGAATGTGATCTCTGGTTTAGGTAGCATTTACAGTTGTAGATATCTTATACAGTTGCTGGTTTAGGCAGCATTTAGGTGTTTCTGGAGAAAGAAAATAGATATAAGCCTATAAAACTGTATCGAGCAAACCTCAGTATTATGGAGAACGTGTTTACTGTTTTATAGACTTGACAGTAAAACGATGACACTTATTTGCGTGAGGATCCTTGGCACAGCTGAGTGTTTACTGTTCCCGTCCCACTGGGCATGACAAACCCGGCCTGAACCTCTGCCTCTGCACAGTGTCAGCAATCTCAGACTTGAAAGGATGAGGAACATGCTTGTGCTTGAATACGCACTCCTTACAGACATTTCCGGAGGAACGTGTATGCCTGTCTTTGACTCTCCATCCTTCTACTGATCACATATTCTTGGCAAACAAATGTGTCAGGTTTGATAAGACCTGAAACAGGACTGAAGTTCAGTGTATGCAATTTTATCTTCCTCAAACCATGTTTGTCTGTTCTTATTTTTGTTTGGCCTGTATTAATGCTACTAAAAATATGCACACTCAGCAGGCTGATTCACTTAGCTGTGCATTTTGGCCCAGTTAACTATCTTCAGAATATTTTTTTTTTGTGACAATTTCAGTGCATTTAGTGTTTTTTCCTTCATGTGGTTATAGAGTGATCTACAGTATTTCCTCAGCCATCATAATCTGTTTTGGTTTTACTGTGTTTTAGAATTCTCTGTGGTAAACACCCAGTGACTTTGACTTTCTAAATTTCTTTGTTTTGAAAAATTATTTTTAAGAGAACATTTCTAGTGTAAGGCAGCCATGCTCCTTGTAAGTATACTTTCCTGAGTCCAGTTGATCTGGGATGTGTTGATTTGCTCTTGCATTTAGCTTCATTGCCCACTTATATCACTGATCCTGACTTACCTGGTATTTGTTTTTACCTTCCATTCCCTATAGCATATATATATGTGTATGTGTGTGTGTGTGTGTGTGTGTGTGTGTGTGTGTATGTATATGTATATATATATATATATATATATATATATATATATATATATATATATGGCTAATATGCAAAGTGTCCCCTTGGGAGTTTGACCAGGAGATCGGGACATGACATGTGCTGACCACTAGGGGTGGTGTGGAATAAAGGAAGGCCCTGGCTGGCAGCTGGAAGGCCCTAAGCTGCCCTAATTGCCAGCCAAGCCTAGGGACCCTACCAGTGCACGAATTTCGGGCACCGGGCCTCTAGTCAGTCTATAACAGTTATGATATATCATCTTCTTCTAGCTATTTGCTTATTCAGTGAGAGTATTAGTGAATATTCAACCTATAATATATTTTACCTGTATAAGATATATACAGTAAGTATAATGTACAGGATATAATAAAAGCCCAATATGCTAAGTGTCCAGTCTTCCAGTGACCAGTTGACTGTTCAAACCAGTGGTTGGCAAACTTATTAGTCAACAGAGCCAAATATCAACAGTACAACGATTGAAATTTCTTTTGGGAGCCGAAAACCAACTTCTGTGCATGGGCCACGAAGTTTCAATCGCATTGTACGTGAGCACCCGCACGTGGTATTTTGTGGAAGAGCCACACTCAAGGGGCCAAAGAGCTGCATGTGGCTGGCAAGCTCCGCTTTGCCAACCACTGGTCCAAGCAATCAAAGTGTAAAATGCTAATGACATGCTAAGCTCTCTAAACTGCTTGTTATGATGTGCACTGACCACCAGGGGGCAGACACTCTGATTGGTAGGTTAACTTGCTGCTGAGGTTCCGCTGACTGGGACTGAGCGAGATGGGCCGGACATGCCCTGAAGCTTTTCCACAGTCCCTCCCGGCCCCGGTTGTGCACTGGTGGAGTCCCTCGGCCTGGCCTGTGCCCTCTCACGATCCAGGACCCCTTGGGGGATGATGGAGGGCCAGTTTTGGCCTTATCCCACAGGCCACTCTCCTCGGGAGACCAGATGATGGCTGGTTTTGTACCTGCTAAGGATTGAAAACGTAACCAGAAACGATGGAAGGAGGCTTTGGAGAATTTTAAGGAGAACTTGTAAGGCTGATGTCTCAGTTCTAAACTATAAGATTTCTTGTACCTTCCCTTTGTTGTTTTTCTTATAGAACTTAGAGCATTCTAAGATGATGTGTATGTTAGTTAAATGGGATTGTAGTTCATAGACCTACAAGATATTCCTACAAATTAGGGTGAGAGTAAATTCTGTATGTTGAACAGACTATAATCAAGGCAAAGATGTACATTTACCATTAAAAGAATGGAAAGAAAACAGAAAATGAACTGTAGAGTATACATATAAACATCCAATGTGCTTAAGAAATAAAATTGTGTAAGAAATTGTTGGCCAGACCAATGATTACAGAAAATCTACTCTTGGAAGTGCCTTTGTAGTTACTTCGTATTAGCTGAGCAGATGTATTTGGTAATGAGTCAATGTTTTGTTTCTACCACCAACTATCCCTGGATTTGTAAGTAAATCTTTAAGTAGGCATATTTCCTAAAAATATTTTGGAAAACAATTCTCTTAAAAATATATATGTATTTATTAATTTCAGAGAGGAAAGTAGAGGGAGAGAGATATAAAAACCTCAATGATAAGACAGAATCATTGATCCGCTGCCTTCTGCATGCCCTGCACCGGGGATCCAGCCCACAACCCAAGCATGTGTCCTGACCAGGAATCAAACAGAGACCTCCTGGATTCATAGGTCAATGCTCAACCACTGAGTGACACCGGCCAGTGAAAACAATTCTCCTTTGATTGCATGAATAAAGAAGTGGAAAACCCATGTTACATTTTAATTTCAATTAAATGCTGGTTAAATAAAAAGACAAAATTAGATCTTTTCGTCATTCTCTCTGACAGTGTGTAAAACGCAATTGATGTATGTGCATCTCAGATGACTGAGATTGCAAATGTGTAACTGCCATGCTCCAGGCAAGATACATTATGTAAATCAGCTGGACTGAGGAGGGCTCACTGTGTTTAACCTGGGAAAGAAGAAGGCATGCTCTTCTGCACGTTCTCCACATAAAAAATAATGTGATTTCCAAAAGATAAAAATGTACTTACCCTTGGCAGGCTGTGGCATGCTTAATGGATATCATTTTAACATGACTGCAGCAATGGAAGTGTTGAAGGAGAATCAGAGATTTTTGGTTAAGAAGTGCATGTACAGTCTACAAAATTCCTCCTTCTTTTGGGGGCTTATCAATACTTGGTATTTGGCAGAATTTTTTTTAGCCTCTAGTTGATCTGACTTAGAAGTGAATCCTTGCTAGGTTAAACATGTTCCAATCCTGTTAGCCAAGTCCTCATTGCTATGGTACCATTGGTTTGGATAATTTGTTACCCTTGCCAAAATTTGGGTAGCTGTTGACATGCTTCTACACCTAAGACCCCTGACAAGTGCCACCTTGTTTATAAAGACTCAGCGTGGTTGCCCCTAACTGCCCTCCCCTGCAGGCCTAGTTTCCCCAACTGTCCTCCCCTGCAGGCCTAGTCCTCCTGAACTGCCCTCCCCTGCAGGCCTGGTTGTCCCCAGCTGCCTTCTGCTGCCAGTCCAATCACCCCCAACTGCCCTTCCTTGCAGGCCTGGTCCCTCCCAGCTGCCCTTTCCTGCTGTCCTGATCACCCCAAACTGCCCTCCCCTGCCAGCCATCTTGTGGCTGCTATCTTGTGTACACGGTGGCAGCCATCTTTGACCACATGAGGGCAGCCATTTTGTGTGTTGGAGTGACAGGCAATTTGCATATTACCTCTTTATTATATAGGATAACATTATTGTATTTAAAATTGTTTTTCTTGAAATATTAATTAATGTTTATTGCATGTAACATTATTATACTTAAAATAGTTTTTCTTGAAAAAAATCATTTAGTAATTTCTGGAAGATGATAGAATCAATTCCTTCTCTTAAAACTGATTTCTTTTTTTTATGGGAAAGAACCTATCACTTATTATATCATTTCCATATGAACTGTTCCACTGGGTAACAAATAGTAAATGAGATGTTACTCTTTATACAATAGAAAATAGTATTCCAGTGAATTAGAGCTAACAGAATGATAATATCACCATTTTGCAACACATATGAAAGACAGATCTAGACATTGAGCTGCTAACATCACAAGAGAGAAAAGCAGACATGGTGCCATCTGATGAAAGCATATACCTCCATCTATAGTCTTGCCAAAGGGATCAAGTCAGAGACTGATCAAGGCTCTGGACCCAGCTGCCAATTTGCAGAAATTAGAGGGCAGAGAAACTTGGCCATCTGTGAATATGCAATCAACAAAATCCAGGTTAGGGTACACTGTAGGGTAAATAAATAACCTGGGCTCTTCCACAGACAAACTGAAGAGAGAAGGGAATGGACAGTGGTGCTGTAGATTGAAAGTAATTTCCCAGACCTGTCAATGTTTTAAAAACTTGGGTGAGACTAAACTAAAGATGTTGCCTGGAGCTTATCATGTCAGCCATAAGGCTACAAAATGCAATGAATCAATTACGGCAAAGGCAAGAGAGTGGTTTCTATGTGAGGAAAGAGGTGGCTGTGTTTGGGATGAGCCCATGGAAGGGCTCAGGGTGTCAGGCAAAGCTCTGTTTCTTGACTCAGGTGAGGATTTCAAAGGTGTGGTATTAGTTTTCCATTGTTGCCATAACAAATTACTGAAAAAGTTAATGGCTAAAAACAACAATATTTATTATCTCAGTTCTGTAGGTCAGAAGTCCAGGTGAGCTTAACTGGATTCTCACAAGGTCGAAATCAAGTTCTTGGCCAGCTGGGCTATTATCCGAAGGCTCCAAGTTCACTCAGGCTTCTGGCAGAATTCAGATCCTTGTGGCTGCAGGACTGAGGATCCCATTTTGTTGCTGGCTATCAGCCAAGAGCCTCTTTCAGCTGCTTTAGGCTACCCATGGAAGACGTGGGAAAAGTACCATCACACTTTATTGTCTTCAAGTTACAACTTCAAGTTGCTTTTCTTGACTATTCTGTGATTGACAATTTCCCTACTTAACCCATCAGCCGGTGATAATTGGACACTTTCACATTTTAACTTGAGCCTCATTAATCCACTTCATTAATTTAGCCATAAAAGAATTTTCTTTGAAACTTTATTTTAACTAGTCATGCCTATTTATTTTTTGTCTTTAACGGAATTTATTCTTACCTGGGGAGAAGAGAAAGTTAGGTAAAAAGACACCAAGACTTACAATAACTCTATAATTAACATTAAAAAGTCAAACTTTGCTGAAACCGGTTTGGCTCAGTGGACAGAGTATCAGCCTGTAGACTGAAAGGTCCCAGGTTCGATTCCGGTCAAGGGCATGTACCTTGGTTGCGGGCATATCCCCAGTAGGGGGTGGGCAAGTGGCAGCTGATCGATGACTCTCTCTCATCGATGTTTCTAACTCTCTATCCCTCTCTCTTCCTCTCTGTAAAAAATCAATAAAATATATTTAAAAAAAGTCAAACTTTAACCAGAACTTACAATAAGTACACAAAGTATTAAACATTAATTTTGGGTTACATAACTGACAGGCTGTGATGAGAGCATCCATCCTTAAGCCTTTCCTGGCATCTGAGTGCATTGCATGTGTCCCGCAGTCATGTCCTTTCTCACGTACTTTTACATGAGTTGACATGCATAAGCCTAAATAAGAAAACGTGGAACTACAGTTTATCTCCTCAAACACATGTTTATAATATATTTATATACCATTTGCAGCTAGGGTAAGAGAGCCTTTATCCCAAGATCTGAATAAATGCAAGCTTTCCTGGTAGCACTAGTTTCTACTCTGCTCCATTTTGGCAGGTGCTTAAGTATCTGTCGTGTTTAAAAAACAACAACAACATCACAAATGGTTAAACTATCTAAAAATATAAATGGTAAGTTCATAGGATTCCTGGAGTTCCTCCATAAGCCCCAAGGTTAGGCAGAACAAAGCTGAGACATATGAGCTAAGTCAATCCCTTTCTTTTCTGAATGAGGAAAGAGAGGTCCAGAGAGAAGGTCTGTCCAACACGTCCACCCTAGAGTCTGGCCCAGGATACCTAAACCCGGGTGCAGTGTGTCCTCCATTTCTATGGTCTAGCTTTGTGTTCCACAGGCATTGCAATCCCTCTGGTTCACTTTACAATACATACGTGCAGCCCTTGAGACATCTGGTGAGTACTAGTTGGTTAGGCTTTACTTTTGATGTGACGCTGGCAGGACTGATCGTCCGGGGGTGGCATCAGCATTTGGTGAGAACGGTCCCATGGCAGAGGCAGCTTCTACTGGCCTTTCTTTTCCACATCTTCTTGACTAACCGTGATGCTTTATGACTTAGCATGTTGATTTCAAATTTGGGTTTCCATTGCTGGATATGGTGTTTGTTCATTAGCATGATGGATGCTAGAAACAGACTGTAGCTCTCACGGATGAAATGAAACATGTTTTGAACATATGGATTGGCGTCTATGCTTGTTTTGGGCAGGATATATAAGAGGCCTGCTTCTCCATCCAGACTTGGTTTGGGAGGACTTCTGACGGCATGGTGCCCTCAAGGCACAGGGGCCTGCCTCAGAAACTTTCTGAGTCTGTTTCAGGTAAACTTTTCAACCCAGACCACAAACCAGTGTGTAGAGCAAGTTGTATAAACACTTTTAGGCTTTCTTGATTATAAGTTTTTGCTAATAAATGTCTGTCTGAGGGAGTTGGAACTAATCTTTGTTTCCATTAAAATCTAACCAGGTTGTGGGAGAGTAGTACTAGTAAACTCTCCCTGACTCAGCCTCCTTCGGTGGCCTCTAAAAGAGCCTCAGTGTGCATGGCCAAACTGGCTGAGGCAAGTTTTCAGCTATAGACTGTGTCTCCTTTTGATGGTCAGTGGGGTCTTAAGTCTCCTGTGCACTTGATGTTCCTCCTCCTTCTTCTCCTCCTCCTCCTCCTCTTCCTCCTCCTCCTTCTTCTCCTCCTCCTCCTCTTCCTCCTCCTCCTCCTCTTCCTCCTCCTCCTCCTCCTCCTCCTCCTCCTCCTCCTCCTCCTCCTTCTCCTCCTTCTCCTCTCTTTCTCCTTCTCCTTCTCCTTCTCCTTCTCCTTCTCCTTCTCCTTCTCCTTCTCCTTCTCCTTCTCCTTCTCCTTCTCCTTCTCCTTCTCCTTCTCCTTCTCCTTCTCCTTCTCCTTCTCCTTCTCCTTCTCCTTCTCCTTCTCCTTCCCCCCCTCCCCTTCTTCTTCTTCTTCTTAAAAAATTGATTTTTTACAGAGAGGAAGAGAGAAGGATAGAGAGTTAGAAACATTGATGAGAGAGAAATATCAACCAGCTGCCTCCTGCACACTCCCTACTGGGGATGTGCCTGTAACCAAGGTATATGCCCTTGACCGGAATCGAACCTGGGACCCTTGAATCCGCAGGCCGTTGTTCTATCCACTGAGCAAAACCAGTTAGGGCAGTTTTCCCTTCTTCTTCTTCTTCTTCTTCTTCTTCTTCTTCTTCTTCTTCTTCTTCTTCTTCTTCTTCTTCTTCATCTTTTTTAAAATATGTTTTTTATTGATTTCACAGAGGAAGGGAGGAAAGAATAATTGGTTGGCTGCCTCCTGCATGTCCCCTACTGGGGATTGAGCCTGCAACCCAAGCATGTGCCCTGACCAGGAATCAAACTATGACCTCCTGGTTCATAGGTCCACGCTCAACCACTGAGCCACACAATCTGGGCTAGTTTTTCCTTCTTGCCTTTACTATGGCCTTTTGTTAAATCTACCAGAAAGAGGGAGTTGTTGCTATGGCTCTTTGTGACTTGTTGTGATGTTACTGACTTGCTATCCTTCTGCTTTCTTTCCTTGCCGGTCCCACTGCTTTTGGAACACAAAAGGCCACTATCAGTCAGGCTCCCAGCATCATTCCTTATAAAACAGAGCTTGATCCACAGGTCACTGTGGCAGGAAGGGAAATTGGATGTTTGATCTGAGCGCTTGGCGTTTAGGGAATGAGTGATCCACAGAGACCCCAGGCATTGTGGACTGGATTGTGTTCTACAAAATCCATATGTCGAAGCCCTAACCCTTAGTAACTCAGAATATGATTGCCTTTGGAGACTGGATCTTTAAGGGATAATTAAGTTAAAATGAGGTCAGTTAGGGTGGGCTCTTATCTAAAGGACTGATACCTTTTTTAGAGGAGGAGATTAGGACACAGACAATTACAGAAGGAAGCCCATGCAAGGACACTGGGAGAAGATAGCCATCTACAAGCTAATGAGAGAGGTCTCAGAAAACGCCCAACGGTGCCAACAGACTTCCAGCCTCCAGAATTGTGAGACAATAGAGGTCTATTGTTTACCCCACCCGGGCTGTGGTCCTTTGTTATAGCAGCCCTAGCAAACTAATACACCGGGTCAGTTTTTTTTTAGATTCTCCTCCTTCATCTGTTGCCGTAACTTTGGCCCTGACTCTGAAGGCTCACACACTGAAACTGGGGTTAAGCATTCGAGGAGCCTCAAAACATTCTGTTCTGTGTTGGAGTGAGTTCCAAAAGGCAGTGAAGTGCCCTGCTGGCCCTGCAGGAGGAGCTGGCTTCAGAAAAGAGAGAACCGGAGATTCACAAATGAAAAACTTCCTGGGGCAGCTCCAGGCCCTGCAGGAAAGAGCTAACAGAGATGTAACATTCTGGATTATTTTTATTCTGTTCTCTGCAGGTGAGGAAAAGTTTCTCTCTCTCCAAGTTAAAAAAAAACACGCTCCAATACCGCAGGAACTAAAATGAGTTCTCAACTTCCTGTTCTCAATCCTCAAGGATGGGCTGGGCCCAAGGTTGGTGGCTTTCCCAGCTCCCAGTTAGATCATCCATCCCCGAAATTTCGCCTATCACTTGGATAGCAAGAAGTTGATAAACACCAAATCGATCCCAAGATCAAGAGGAGAAAATTACCTCTAATTCCTTTAGCATACATCATTAGTCCTTACGGTCTTTTTAAAAAAATTGATTTGAGAGAGTGAGAAAGAGAAAGAGAGAAACATCGATTTGTTGTTCCACCCATCTGTGCATTCATTGGTTGACTCCAACATGTGCCCTGACTGGTGATAACCCAAAACCTTGGTGCATTGGGACTGTGCTCCAACCAATTTAGCTACTCAGCCAGGGCAGTTCTTAGAGTCTAAAGTCATGTCCAGAGCAAGGTTGGGCTGTGCTACGTGTCTCTCTATCTTGTAGTATTTGTGTTCAACTTGACCTCTGTCTATTGTCAGTGATGAATACCCTGTCTCTGAGTCTTGTTGGCAGTCATTTTGGATATTTAATGTACTTAAAAAAAAAACGTTAAATAAGTCATGGGTTTTTCAAAAGAGGGACACTGGGTGGGGGTGAACCAGACTGTGGTCTGCCTGACATAATTGGTACCCCTACCAATTGGGACCCAGTTTTTAATGTTTTTGAGTTGATGCATTTTTCACTTAGAACATCATATTTAAAGAATTATGTTGTTTGTAGCATATGGTAGACATAGAGGAACAAGCCAGTTGTTTTGAAGCTAAATGTGCTAAATCATACACAGAGTGTAAGCTTTCCATAATTCATCAATGCTTTCTAGCTCCTGGAGACAAAAATGACTAAAAAAAAAAAAAAAATCACGTGAATAAAGAAGGAGCTAGACCATGGAGTAAGCTTCTTGTTCATCTCCAGAGGGACACCCTAGTCATACATCATCTCCCGTAGAGATTGGTACATGGGGCAGCTGTTAATCTGAGTGAGGCAGAGGGTGGGAGAGAAGCAGAAGGAGAGACTTCATGGAAGTCAGGACTCAACAAAAGGAAATTCCAAATGATTTAACATTTGTTTTAAAGGGTGAAAGAGAACTAGAGAAATGTTTAAAGCGTAATAGTAATGAGAATAGTAACGATGTGAGCTTATGCTTTTATCTTGAGAGATTTTGCAAGTGGGACTGCTCTAATGTGTGTGCCTGCTGCTTGAAAAACAATGTGCACTTTAGAAAATGGATAGGACTGCTCATATGATCGATGGACCGAGAGTTATTATGGTCCTCTGTGGACGAAAGAAGTCAACCGACTTGAACAATTTTTGGCTTTCCAGTGAAGTGATTGAAAAGACCATATGTTGGCCTTAAGACTTCGCAAATTAAGTGATAAATATTGGTACTATGGTAGAATTTGTGTGTGGCATTAACAACAACATTCCCTGAGAGTGGAAATGATTCAGAGGATTATGTTTACAATTGTGGAAGCAACCGTCAAATTAAAGGAGCCAAGTGTCCCAGTGACTAAAGGCTATAAATGAGATTTATGGAGTAACGAGGACCCTGGCATTGTTCTGCCAAACTTGGTCTTTTGGGAACTAGCGTTAAGCACTCTGAGTTTTCTAGACACTGTTAGCAGTAGGTAGTCCACCTTCCACACCCATCTGGCTTGTATTCATCATCACGGCCTTCTAGGTTGGGAAATATCTTCACCCAATCCCATAAATTGTTGATTTCATACAGAACAACTAGAGATTGGTCTTTGCTTACCTCCAGCCTGGATATCTGTAGGGGATGATTCCTTTTGCAGTAACCAGAGGAAGAGTTGCCTGCAAAGGAGGAAGGCTGGTAGTGTTAACCTGATACCTTCTTCTCATAATAATTAGGGTTCATTATTTGCCTTGAGTTGTCATAAAAGATCTATTTGGGCCTTTACCCTTCCTCCCTCCAGCTTTCTACTTCCCTCTCTCCACAGTCTGTACTCATTTCTTTCCAAGATGTCATTAATGGTTCTCACATTTGTTGGGCCCTTCAAAGGGCAAAGATGAAGCACATGAGAAATAATGGATTCACTGGCAAGACCCTGAGCTGGCTGCAGTCGCTGAAGCCTTCATGAAGGCACCACCTTGCTCAGTAGAATACACCTCTCTCCTCCATAGAGAGGTGCTCCCACCAGCTCCAAAGCCCAGCATGCATCTCCGACCCAAACTACAACTTGTCATGGCAAGTTCTAACAGTGCAGATCTTTTATGATACGTCCAGGATTCAGATTAGCAGAAAGTTCACTGCCATGCAAGGCCAGCCACCAGGAGTCTCGAGACGAGTGAGGCTGTCTATATCTGAAAAGTCACCGTGAATAGTTTTATTGAACAGAGAGAAATCATATTTTTAAGACGTTGAGACAGTAGACAGCAACAAGAAAGAAAAATACACTCTGGAGGTTTCAAAGATGTTACAATGCTTGGTTGTGTAGGAGAAAAAAAATGCTGCTTTAGGTTTTATTTCATTTTAACAAAATAAACTAGGAATTCTTCTTAATCACGTAGGACAGAGTCATTTGCATTTGACCCTTTGCACATTTAGATGGCAGGTACCCTTTCTCTAGACTATAAATTCTGTATTCAGTTTAAGAAAGTGTATTTTTGATTGAGGTTAACACAGTATTTAAGTTAATGGAAAACATGCTTCCATTGCAGAGTATTTCCACCAGAATTGCTGGATTCAGTACAACAATCTGTTTCTATTTTGAAAAAAAAAAAAAAAATGGCCCTGTTGTATGACCTAAATATTCTTCTTTTATTTCACTCGTCTACATTTATCTGCTTTCTTCTTCAGGATTATTAAAATAAATGACATAGTATAAATTCAGATAAAAATGTTTTTAATGGTATAAATACTTAATGTTTCAATAAAATAAAAATATTATTTTGCATTATTGTTGAGCAAAAATTATTTTGCCTAAAAATCGTCATTTTAATGTCAGGAGCATGAATTTCCACTACTGCTACCTAAATGATATTGGAATTGGGAAGTAAGGAGAATGTCTAGAAAGTGACTTTTAAACTGTGTATAAATTAGCCTTTTCTGAGTAACAAACCACCCCAATGCTTATTGGCTCAAAACAGCAATAATTTTTTCTTGCATAAATACAATGTTCAGGTGGAGGTTGGTTGACCTAGCAGGTGTTGGCTAGGCAGCTCTGTTTCAAGTTGGGTCCAGCTGGGCCTGAATTCTTTCTTACACTTAGATCTGTCAATGAGTGTTAATTCTAGGACCGCCTATGAGAGGCAGCAGCTACTGGGGGAAACTCTTCTCAAGGTGAATTTCAGGTGTGCAAGCAAGAACGTGGCTCAAACTGGAAACTTCCACGCTATTATTTCCACTCATGTATTGTTGGCCAAAGTCAGTCATATGGGTAGTGTAACATTAATGAGGTGGGGCATTTTAGGAGGAGGCAGGGGTGTGGAAACCTGGAGAGAAAAAGAACTGGGAGCCAGTAGTCCATCCATCAGAAACCCCAACTTCTTTTTTTTCCTGCAGGCATTGTGTTATCTTCCCTTCTCCACTGGGGTAGCAAGACAGAGAGGGAGGCAATTGCTCTCAGTAGTGACTCACTATGAAGTCTAGGCACAGCATCTCCCAGTGATTCTCAAACCTTGGTGAGTGATGAAATTATTGGTGAGGTTTGTGATAATGCACCTTGGGCCCTATTCTCAAATTTGTTGATCAGAATCACTGTGGGAGGGACAAGTCATTTATATTTTTAACAGGTCATCAGATGATTTTAATGTACTTTGACATTGGAGGCTCACATTATTAGAAAGAGATTAATTGAAGTGCTCAGCCTGGGTCTTTTTTTTCTTTTTCTTTCTTTCTTTCTTTTTTTTTTTTTTAAATATGTTTTATTGATTTTTTTACAGAGAGGAAGGGAGAGAGATAGAGAGCTAGAAACGTCAATGAGAGAGAAACATCGACCAGCCGCCTCCTGAACACCCCCAACTGGGGATGTGCCAACCAATGTACATGCCCTTGACCGGAACCGAACCTGGGACCTTTCAGTCCTCAGACCAATGCTCTACCACTGAGCCATACCGGTTTCAGCCTTTTTTAAAATTTTATTTTAAAATAAATCTTTATTGTTCAGATTATTACAATAGTTCTCTTTCTCCCCCCCCCCCATAGCTCTTCTCCATCAGGTTCCTACCCCACCCCTTGCCCTTACATCCCCTATTTTCCTCGTCCATAGGTGTATGATTTTTGACCAGTCTCTTCCCACACCCCTTTCTCCCTGAGAATTGTCAGTCCACTCCCTTTCTATGCCCCTGATTCTATTATATTCACCAGTTTATTCTGTTCATCAGATTTTTTAATTCACTTGCTTTTTAGATTCACTTCATAATTTTTATCTTTACCTTTTTCTTCTTCTTCATCTTCTTAAAGAGTACCTTTCAGCATTTCATATCAGACTGGTTTGGTAGTGATGAACTCTTTTAGCTTTTTCTTATCTGTGAAGCTCTTTTTCTGACCTTCAATTCTAAATGATAGCTTTGCTGGGTAGAGTAATCTTGGTTGGTTGTAAGTTCTTGTTCATCACTTTGAATTTTTCTTGCCACTCCCTTCTGGCCTGCATAGTTTCTGTTGAGAAATCAGCTGACAGTCATATGGGTATTCCCTTGTAGGTAACTAACTGTTTTTCTCTTGCTGCTTTTAATATTCTCTCTTTGTCTTTTGTCATTAGCATTTTAATTATGATTTGTCTTGGTGTGGTACTCTTTGGATTCCTTTTGTTTAGGGTTCTCTGTGCTTCCTGGACTTGTAGGTCTATTTCTTTCACCAGGTAGGGGAAGTTTTCTGTTATTATTTCTTCAAATAGGTTTTTAATATCTTGCTCTCTCTCCTGGAACCCCTATAATTTTGGCACCCATATAATTCAGATGTTGGTATGCTTGAAGTTGTCCCAGAGGCTCCTTGCACTATCTTCATATTTTTGGATTTTTTTTTTTTCCTTTTTTTCTTTTTTGTTTGGGTGTTTTTTGCTTCTTTGTATTTCAAATCTTTGACTTGATTCTTGGGATCCTCTAGTCTGCTGTTGGATCTCTGTATATTATTCTTTATTTTAGTCAGTGTGTGCTTAATTTCTAATTGTTCTTTTTTCATATCCTTGAGGGTTTCACTAAATTTATCGGCAGTTTCTTTCTAGAAGATTCTTGAGTAACTTTATAACCATGGTTTTGAACTCTATATCCAGTAGTTTGCTTTCCTCCATTTCTTTCATTTGTGACCTGTTTCTTTATATCCACATTTTGGCTGCTTCCCTGTGTTGATAATACTGGTTTTGTGTGCTAGGTGTCCTATAGGGCCCAATGTCTCAGCCTCCCTAATTACCTGAGGTAAAAACTCTTGGTGCATCCCTTTGTGGGCTGTGAGCACAGTCTTGTTGTAGTTAAACTTTGATTGCTGTTGGTATCACTGGAAGGAATTGACCTCCAGGCTAATTGGCTGTGAGGACCAGTTATGTCTACAATGGGAGAACTTCTGAGCTAGAGACACCCTTATGGGGCAGGACTTGCTTCTGTGGGATTTTGGAGCTCACTGAGTCTGCCCTCTGAGTGTGTCTCTTATGCATGTGAAGTGTTGTAATCTGGATGGTCTCACTCTGACCACTGGTTACACTGGCTGTTGGATCTTCAGGAGGTGCAAAGTCAACCCCTGCCTGAGGCCACACAACAGAAGCTACAGAGAGATCTGCAGATTACTCCTCTTTGTTTGGGGTTTGGAGGTGCCCAGCTGAGGTCCAGCTGTGAAGCAATGGAAGCTGCTGTGGAGCCTTAGGCCTTCTTTTGGAAGCTCTGGGGCTCTCTGACCCAGCTGCAGTTTGTTAGGTTTTAGATTGCAAAGGCCAGTCCATTCATATGCAAAAGCCTCTGTGCACAGCTTGGGTGGGGTTGTAAATTGGGTGTGGTGGGGTCTCAGGGAATCACCAGGGTGGAGCAAACAGCAATGGCTGCCCATCAGCCCTGCACCAAAGAGGCCCCCAGGTCTCTGTGTCCCATGGCACCGTGCAGGAGCAATGATTGCTGTAAGCACCTCTGAGAGAAAGCCACCCTCGCATTCCGGCCCGGATGCCAAACAGTGCAGTTTCTCTCCATATAAATCTGGGTCCCCAGAGTCTCACCTGGAACTGGAGTTCAGAGCAGTTGGGTACTTGTATCTCCCTCCTGATTGAAAAAGATAACAGCGTACCCAGTGGCCAGCTCCTTTCGCGTGTGCCTCTATACCTCCACACTTTCACACCTCCACACCACTTACCAGACTCAATGCACTTTTCTCTTTCCTTCTAGTTGTAGAATTTCCACTCAGCCAGCATTTCCATGGTTCTGGATGATATTTTTTTTTTTGTCTTTTAGTTGTAGTTTTGATGTGGTTGTGTGTGGCAGCAAGTTCAGGTGTTTACCTATGCTGCCATCTTGGTTCTTTCTCAGCCTGTGTCTTGAATTGGATGGGACTCTGGCAGTTTGGCACATGTGATAGATTGAATTAGTGTTCAGCAAATACCACCTTTACCCCAATTACTCCTGCACAGGAGGTATTTACTTCTTTGTTCCAAAATTGTTGGCTCTGTTTATGATATTGATTTTGGCTAATGGAATATAAGCAGATATAACATACTTCCTGTTCAAGTAATATTTTAGCTTTGTTTATGTCATTAGGCTTTATCTCTTGTGTCTCTGCCCTCTGCCATGAGAAGAACTTATCCTAGGTAGCTACAGGTGTATCAGCCTATGAGGGATCTTGTATGTCCCAGAATGTTGGATGAACCTGGAGCATCGTCAGGGTAGTTGTCTCACAGATTCAGACATGAGAACAATTTTAGTTAATAAGCCAATGAGAGTTTGGATTGTTTCTTTTATAGCATTATTGCAGCAAAAGCTGACAGATACAGTCAATAACTAAATAAGGCAAATGCAAACTGGGACAAAAATGAGGCCCTGAATTCTTTTTCACTTACTACTTTTCAGACTTTAGTTTAGATGAATTTTAATTGACTTATTTGAGCCTATCTTTAGTTTTTGTTTTACTTTGACTTAACCTGTAGGAAAATGCTGGAGAAGAAGAAAATCAGCTTATAAAGAGATGTATCCAGGATCTACGGCACTCTCAGGATTGATCTTGATTCTAAATTTTCCCCATTGAGGGCCTGTTTTTTCCCAAATAGAAAAGTTTTTACTTTTTTGGTGCTTGGTTGATCAGCAATAATAAGTAGTAATACACATCAGTACATGCCTGATGCCATCCTGAATACTTTCTTTGTAGTAATGCATTTAATTCTTCCAACAACTTTCTGATGTAGAGACTATTATGATCTTCATTTCATGGATGAAGAATTGGGCTCACACAAGCCACACAACTGGGAAGTCATTAGTACTGGGAAGTCTGACTTCAGTAGCTGCTCTCTTTACCACTCTGTTGTTGCCTCCTAGAACAATTTTCACCACATTCACCGTCATTATTTAAAACAACATAAATACTCCTAGAAAAGCAAGTTGTCTAATTTCCACCTAGATCAGAAAGATTCCAGATCTCTGTGGTAAGATGTATGTACAACCACCCTTAAGAGTGAATGACAATCTGTTTCAATACTTGTTGCTTTATTCCATTTCTTTCTCCATCCCCATCATTTTGGTCTAGGATACTTCTTTTTTTTACTTTGTGATTTTTTCATAAGAGAAACAAATATTAAGGCTTTTCATTTCATTTTGACCCAGAAACCTGAAGGCAGATGATACAATTTCTAGCAAAGGATTTCATTAGAATATAAACCCAACAAAAAACAACACATCTTTCCATATTCCACGAGTTTTTGGAAATGAGATGCATCCTGCACAGGGTAGAGTCGCCATTTTAAAAATTGACTAAAATACTAGCATCTATGTAGTCAAGGCCTACTCCAAGGTATTTTACACGCATTAGCTTTACTTCTAGTAACAAATCTGCAGAGAAATCATGATTATCTTCTTCAATGGGCAGGGATATTGAATCTTAACAGACTCACAAAGTTTTGTGAATAATTGAGCCTGCTTTTCATGATTCCAAATTCTGTTGTCCTTCACCCCTCATCACTTCTCTTACTTTGAAGAAAGGGTTGTTAAAAACCCTCAAATTACTGCAAAAATGAGTTCTTTCTATACTTATTCACCTCATATAAAGATCTCAGAAATGGATTTAGCTCTCAATCTTTTTCCTGTAGAGTAAGCTCATTTCACTGGATAAGAACTAATACAGAGAGTCTCTGCTGAGTGCATATTAATGTGAGATGATTGGTTAGACTGAATTGGTAGCAAGAGAGATCTTATTCCTAAAAAGAAGTGCCTAAGTTCTTTACTGTCCTTTTTTTTCCCCCCTCTAGCCTGGGAAAAGTATTCTAAATCTCTGATGCAATCTTCCCTCTGCTGCTTTTAATGAGGACAAATTCTCAGCTGTTTCCTCGTCAGCCTTGCCATTTCATGAGCCTATTCAACATGCTGTAAAACAGTATTTGATCTATAAAATTTTCTTTAAATCTTATGAACTATCACACTAATTCACTATAAGAAGACAATATCCATAGAAGATCCTTTCTCATTTGCATGTCAGTTTCTCCAAAGACATATATTAGCAATAATAAAATTGTTTGAATAAACAACTGCTTTAAAGAATCCTGAGATTATACCGGAAGGGAATGTAACAGTTAAACACAGAAATTACATTCTACAATTTTCTCACCAAAGTCACACATTTTCTAAATAGCTAAAAACAAAGGATAAATGGGAGGCAAAATAAGAAGATACTGATTTCCAATCTATTTCCTTTCAAAGCCCTGACAAATGGGAACAAACTCAAAGGCTCAGGGACATTGGGGAACAACATAGATATATTAGATAGGATTCTCCTAAGAATCCGGACTACTAAAATGTGCTATATAAAGAGATTTTTTTTTTTTTAAAATTTGGAATTGTATCATGTGACTATGGAGGCTGGCAAGTTTAAAAATTGTCAGCAGGCAAGCAATGAGGAGAGCTGAATTTCCATGTTGAGTCCAAAAGCAGTGAGTAGTAGAAGCAGGAAGACGTGAAACATGGACATATGGACATGCAGATGAAGGCCCAAGGCAGTACGTTGGAGAAATTCTTTCCGGGGTTAGAAATGAAGGTAGTTCTAGCTCTTGAAGTTCTGACTAGAAAGTGACACATGCTGCTTCTGCTCATGTTTAATTGACCAAAACAAGTCACATGGTCAGGCCTAACTTCAATGAACAGGGAAGCACATTTTTACCATGAATCTAGAAGGAAGAAAAGTGGGTTATTGGTTATTAGCCTTAATGCCTAATATCAGTCATTAAATAATATTAGATAAAGATTCTAATGTAAAATGCACAATATGCATAATCAATTTAGACTTGTATTTTTAAGGTCAAAGATTAAAATTTATGAATAATTTGGAAAATTTAAGAGAACTTGATGTCAATTATATTTATGTTTAATTTATGACATATAGAATAATAACTTAAACACTTGGGAAATTTTTTAAACCACACAATTAAATACCCAAATAACTAAATAATTATGCTTTAAAATGTTTATAAGTCAACCTAAATCTCTTTTAAAAATAACCATTAATAATTTTTGGAGTAATAAATAAAGTAATAAGCTTTATAAGTTGAATTTAAAAGTTTAAGAAGGAATTAGACAATGAATTTATTACTCTAATAAAGAAACATTAGTTTTAAAAACGAAAGTGAACTTTTGAACACAAGCTCTCATTCTTGTCTATTAAAATCTCGCTTTTGCTACTTGTAACTGTTGTTATCATCTAAAGTCCTACTTTATTTTCCTTTCTGAGCATTTCATCCTGTGAAATGGTTATCATTAGAGATTTAAGTATGGTCACATGACAAATGGTAGAGCATAATAGAGAGAGATCTGAAGATGCAGTCTGCTAGATTTCTAGCTGAGTGAACATCTTTCTTTGGCTTCTATAAATGAAATGAAAAAAGACAAGGAGAAAATGAATCATACTTTCAAACTCCTTGATATCCCTCTTTTACAAGTATAAACTTCAGTACAGTGAAGATGGTGGTAGTTTGTCAATGTAAAGGACTTATTTGAATTGGATGAAGGTACAAATGAAAGAGAAATATTGTATTTGATAAACTCTGCTTACAGCTCCTATAAAGTGTGGGCCTATGTAGTGATTCAATTCTGATGAGCAAGAGCAAATAAGACACTAAAAAGCTCATGACACAATTCATGCAACATGTGCCATGCATTTATTTATGGCTTCATCTGTAACTACAAGAGAAATTAAATGGCTTAGCAAAGATCACAAATCTTATGCATACAAGTCAAAGTGTCTATTCCATGTGGCTTTGGAATATGTGTAAAACTTCCATATGAGAAAAAGCTTTTCTGATATTCAAACAAATAAAGATCAGGCATCAAAGGACCTACTGAAAACTTTGACAAAAATTGACAAATATCCCAAAACTTTGAATTCAAGTTTTGTCTAAACATTGTATTTTGCAATATACTTTATCATTTTTATAATAGAGCTATAGAGAAGTTTCTGCCAAAGACGATAGGATTTAATATATGATTATGCAATATGTTCAATGCATATATGCATATGTGTTGGTATTTATATATATGCATATATATTAGTATATATTTCAATTCGCCTCCAGTTTACATATCCTACTAGATGCTCCAATGATTGATTATTGCTCTCACAATGAAACAAAAGAGGTGCCAACTCTCTTGAGGCAAATTTCATAACTTCAGAATAATGATTACATATTTGATTTATATAGTTTTATTTCTTCCAAAGTTTTTTTTTTTTTTTTTTTTTTTTAAATGAATTCCACATTTAAGCAAATAATCATGCTAATGGCAGACAGTGCTAGGGTAGGTTGACTTTTTCAAAACGTTATAACCAACAATAGTTAAAAACAAAACAAAAATAAAGAAAGAAAAGGAAACTACAAGAGGAAGAGCAAAAAGAAGCCTAACACGAGAAAACAACATTGCATTACAGTTCGGGTTATCACATAACTTTGAACTTGGATCCTCTTGCCCATGGGCCATGTGATGTGATACTTGAGCTCTCTGTATCGCCACAGATCCCCTTTCATCTGCACGCTGCTCTGCACAAGTCCCAAACCATGGCCCAGAGGCAAGATTTGGCCCATCCCAGTGTTTCATTTGGCTTGTACAAT
Organism: Pipistrellus hanaki; assembly: GCF_964339955.1. Classification (NCBI taxonomy): domain Eukaryota; kingdom Metazoa; phylum Chordata; class Mammalia; order Chiroptera; family Vespertilionidae; genus Pipistrellus; species Pipistrellus hanaki. Next base: position 8,606,291 of record NC_140504.1, read on the forward strand.
GTTTAAAAAACTGTTGAGCCAACATGTTGAAATTGGAAGCTTTCACATAAAACTCCAGATTTCTGGCATGTCTCAAAAAAATGAGATCTGGGAACGCTGGGCTCACATTACCACAGTGCAGTGGGTGGCTGGCTGGGCAGCTGCTGCCCCCTGTGGGCAGGCATGTGCTTGCTATCTGTGGGCCTCACCAATTGTTGTGGCTCCATAATGCTGAGGGTATCAGTTCCCACTTTCGGGTTCTCTTTTAGCGGGAAATATTTCTCTCTACCGGTGTCTTTATCAAAAGTGGGTAAAACGGTGGCAAAGTTATATCTTTAAAGTTAATTGTCCTTTGTGTATTCTTTTCCCCTTTTTTACATGGAGAGCTAATTTCTCTCCCCAATCTCCTACAGAAATGGAAACAAAGATCTAAGATATGGCTGAAGAGTATTAATGGGATGGAAGGTTCTCAGAGGCGTGTCTACTGGTTTGCTTTCCCTCCCAGAGACCAGATAAGGTTGGGCTTGGGGAAAACAAGAGAAAAGGGGAGAATGGAGACACAAGTAAGGGATTGTGCCACTTTTGGCTCTCAGCTTGGAACCCATCCTTCTGCAGTCAGCTTGGTGGTGCTGGGGCCTGGATTTTGCTTTGTCCCGTTAGACTCAGCCAGAGGAGAGTGCAAGAGGGAGGACTGCAGGGATGGAGGAGACTGAAGGGACTTGATCCTTTCTTGTTGGCTCCTGCCTGCTTTCTGTTTGCTTGAAGCTACTGTAAATATCACCCTAGCAACCCTCCTTCACCTTGGCACCAAGGTAAGGTTTGCAGTTTTTCCTACACGTACCACTGTACAGCTGCATTGAGTGGCCCCTCCCCCCACCCACATTCTTTCCTCAGAGGTCTAAGACCCAGCTTATAGGGACCCTCCTCTAAGCAAAGTTCAAGGATTCTGGAGTTTTGCCGTTTCCTTAAATTCTAGGGAAGGAAGCTGCTTCCTGTGGTTTTACTTCTGTGATGCCTTAGAGTTTTCTTTTTTTCTCTGACACATTTGTACTTTAATTAACCATTATTTATGTTACTTTCTCTCTATGTAAATAACTCCCTCCTGACTCAGTCCTGACTAACAGAGAGAGATGGAGTTGTGCTGCCCAATATGGTAGCCACTAGTAGTCACTTTGATTGTTTAGATGCATATTTAATCAATTTAAAAGCAATAACATTTAATACTCACTTTCTGGTTTCCATTAGCCACATTTTAAGTGCTCAATAATCCCATAAGGCTACTGGTTACTGTATTGGAGAGTGCAGATATAGGACATTTCTGTGCTCAAAGAAAGTTCTGTTGAGTAGTGCTGGACTAGAGAAATGAGGGGTCCTGCCCAGCCTTTGTGGTTCAGTGGTTGAGCATCGACCTATGAACCAGGAGGTTAGGGATCAATTCCCAGTAAGGGCACATGCCTGGGTTTCAGGCTCCATCCCCAATTGGTGAGAGGTGGCCTGATCAATGATTCTCTCTCATTATTGATGTTTCTCTCCCTCTCTCTTTCTTTCTCTGAAATCAATAAATATATCTACATATTAAAAAATATATATTTTACTGGTTTTTTTTTGTTTGTTTGTTTTTACAGAGAGGATGAAAGAGGGACAGAGAGTTAGAAACATCGATGAGAGAGAAACATCGATCAGCTGCCTCCTGCACATCCCCTACTGGGAATGTTCCCACAACCAAGGTACATACCCTTGACCAGAATCGAACCTGGGACCCTTGAATCTGCAGGCTAACGCTCTATCCACTGAGCCAAACCGGTTTGAGCTCTACATATTAAAAAAAAAAAAGAGAAATAAGGAGTCCTCAAAGTAGGGAGAAAACATGAGTGGAAAGTCTTTTTAAAAAAATATTTTATTGATTTTTTCAGAGAGGAGGAGAGAGGGATAAAGAGCTAGAAACATCGATGAGAGAGAAACATCGACCAGCTGCCTCCTGCACACCCCTCTCCGGGGATGTACATGTCCTTGACCGGAATCGAACCTGGGACCCCTCAGTCTGCAGACCGACGCTTTATCACTGAGCCAAACCGGTTTCGGCATGAGTGGAAAGTGTTTACTATAATCAGGAAATGAGTAAGAGGAGGCCCAGAATGTGCTCTTCTCAAGAAAGATTGAAATATATAGAGCGATTTTCTGATCATAGTGCAATTAATCTAATAATCAATAAAAATAGAAAACCATCATATATTTTGAAAGTAAATGCTATGATAATGAAACATTGCACATTTAAATTCTACTGAATTCTGCTTTTTAATTAACATTTTTTAAAAAAAATCCCTTAATGGAAATGATTTACAAATTCTCCCCAAAATAGTAATGGGGAAAATTCCCCATCTCATTTTATACAGGTTCTTTAAAACTTGATTCCAAATCAGACAAAAGAAGAAGAATTACAAGATAATTTCACATATTAGCAAGTGTTCAAAAAAAAAATCTTAAATCATATAATTCCAACAAAGTTTAACAATATATTATGCCATGACTAAATTTTTTATATTCTAGAAATGCAAAGTTTGTTTAAATTTTGAAAATAAATCATTGTGATTCATCACAATTAAATATCAAAAGACAATATTATAAATATACTAGAGGCCTGGTGCACAAAATCTGTGCATGCAGAAGGGGTCCCCTCAGCCCAGCCTGCACCCTCTCACAACCTGGGACCACTGGCTTCTAACTTCTCACCTGCCTGCCTGATCACCCCAACTTCCCCCCCCACCATGGCCTAGTCACCCCTAATTGCCCCCCCCCCATGGCCTAGTTTCCCCCAACGGCCCCCCCCCACTCCACCAACCTGGCCACCCCTCACTGTCCCCCTCTGCTAGCCTGGTAGTCCCTCACTGCCTTCCCCTGCCAGCCTGGTCACCACCAACTACCCCCCCCGCCCCTGCTGGCATGGTCACCCCACATAGTCCACTGTTCAGTCATTTGGTCATCCCTCACTAATGCCCCTGCCAGCCTGGTTGCCCCACGCAGCCTGCTGCTCAGTTGTTTGTTGTCCCTCACTAACCCCCCTGCCAGCCTGTCACCCCACACAGCCCACTGCTCAGTCATTTGGTCATCCCTCACCAATACCCCTGTTGGCCTGGTTGCCCCACGCAGCCCGCTGTTCAGTTGTTTGGTCATTTTTTTTTAATTTTTTATTATTAAATTATTATCTTTGTGCATATACTATTGCCCCCCCCCCCCCCCTATACATGCCCTCCCTCCCCAGAGTTTTGTGTCAATTGGTTGTACTTATATGCATGTATACAAGACCTTTGGTTGATCTCTTATCTCCCCCAGATCTCCCTAACCTCCCCGCTATAATTTGACAGTCTGCTTGTTGCTTTACTGTCTCTATATCTATCTTTTGGTTTTTCAGTTTATAATGTTCTTTATCATCCATAAATAAGTAAGATCCTGTGGTGTTTCTCTTTCATTGACTGGCTTATTTCACTCAGCATGAGGTTCTTGTTTGGTCATCTTGAACTACCCCCCTGCCGGCCTGGTCGCCTCATGCAGCCTGTTTGGTCATCTGTTTGGTTGTTTTAGTTGTGACGGTCGCTTAGACTTTTATATATATAGATGTGAAATAATTTGAGAAAATTTATGATGAAAAGATTCTTAGTATAGATAGAAGGAAAGAGGAAAGTTTCTCAAATAAAGGCTATTTACCAAAACTTCTACAGCTAAATTTCTCAGCTAAATTTGGCAGAAAATCCTGCATCCCAATAATCGCTTTGTGATTAGGACCAAGGGAAAGATGCCCTAGTGGACATTTTTGTCATTCAAAAAGGCAATAAAAATAAGAAAGAGCTGAAAAATTAGACAAGAAGAAATAAAGTTGTACTTATTCAGAGGTGATACTAAGTTTTAGGTAAAAATTCAAGAACCTAAAGATAAATTACAAGAATTAATTTGTAAATTTTGCAAAATCCTTGAGTCTTAACTCAATACATTTTATTTATTTAAATTTCTTTATTGATTAAGGTATTACATATGTGTGCTTTCCCCCCTTATTTCTCCCCCACACCCCCACTCATGCCCTCAAAATTTTATTTATAACAGGTAAAACCAAATGAAAGACAAAAATTTTAAAATACCATTTACAATAATTTAAAATTTTAAGTGCCTATAAATAAATCTATCAAAAGATGGAAAAATCTCTACACAGAAAATTATAGCACATTGTTGAGCAAAATTTTAAAAATATCTAAATAAATGAAAAGATATACTATATTTAATATTTAAAATCTTCCCAAATTGATTTAGATTCAATGCCATCCATCACAATAAAAAATTCAGCACCTTTTGTAATATGCTTACATTGCATTTATGTGGATGTAACCTGAAATGGTAATTCTAAAACTTATATGAAAATGAAAAAGACTAAAGATAACCAAAATATAATAATACTGAATTAATAACAAGGTGAAAGGACTTATCTTATTAGATTATCAAGCTTGAATAATTCAGATAGTGGATTGTAAAAAATGTTGTTCACTGAGCTGAACTTGAGATATTCCATTATCTATTTTGTTTTGTTAGAAATATCTAAAAAATCTCCAAGTCCAATCTGTTCAATATTCACTATGTCACAATGTTGAATCCAGGGGATATGGGGGATATGAATATGGCAGAAAATCCTGCCTTCCAGTAATCCTCTTTGGTTTCTACATTTACTCATGAATGGAGAATATGACAATGAACTTCTCAACTTCTGACATTTTGAAATGTCTTAGGCAATGCACACATTTGTGCACCAGGCCTCTAATATAAGAATAAACTCTGTGGTTCACATACTCACAACTATAAACATACTTTTCCCCACCTTATATAAGCCTGTTATAGAGATAATATAGTGATGGACAAAAAAAAGGTGCTGAACAACCAAACATGAGCAAATGCTGCCAAAATAGACATTAAAATCCAGAAATGGAAAAGAAAAAAAAGAGAGAGAGAGAGGGAGATTTTGAACACTGAATTGATGAACTTGATGAGCAATTTGGGAAAAAATACTCCAAAAGAACAATGAAAATAATTTCTTGCATCCTTATTATGAGGAATTATGTTTTCACTTAGAACATGGCTTTTCATATTTCCCAAATTCCTTTGTTTAATAAAGCTTTTAGGTCAAATGATGAAGAAAATGCTACAGGTATACAGCATGGGACAAAAGTGAGTTTACAGTTGTTTGAATGAAAAAGAATACAATAATTAATAAATAATCATCTATATATATAAAAGCCAAGCAACTGGAACAATTGGAATGACCAGAATGACTGGAACAACTGGTCACTATGACATACACTGCAGCTGACCAATCACCCCAATTGGGGGCGGGCCTGGCCAGCCAACCTTCTGCAGTCCCTCCTCCCAGTTGGCCTGGCCCCAATTGGTCCTGATTGGGGCAGGCTGGCTGGACCCCACCTGTGCACAAATTCATGCACCAGATCTCTAGTATAAGAATAAACTCTGTGTTTCACATACTCACAACTATAAACCTACTTTTGTTCCCACCTTGTATAAGCCTGTTATAGAGATAATATATTGGTGGACAAAAAGGAGACATGTAGTCAAGCTGATAATATATTTGTGAATCACTGAATGCTAGGTCGCACCTGTGGAAAGTAGTCAATATCTTTGGCTGTCAGCAGGTGGCTGGTTATGTGCAGCAGGTTTTGAGACTATGTCTACACTTTGTTGATGTGCTTTGGAAACAGAGTTAACATGGACTTTGGAGATTTAGCTAATATGTTGGATAACAGAATTGAGATCTGAAATCAGGTTGAAATAAAGCACCAGGCTTAACAAGATAAAATGTAATAGGGATTACTGTAAAAGTGATACAATGAGTTAAAAGATCAACTGAAGAAATATAGAATGAACAAGATGTGCCTTAACATTAATTTTTATGAAAAGGGCTAGGGGTTTTTGTCAATCATGAGCTCATGACAAGTCAATGATGTCATATGTACACTGGAAACATAATTTGAGTTTAGACTTCATAAATAGGTAGGCCACAGTGACAAGGAGGTGGCAAGTATCTATAATAATAAAAGTGTCATATACTAATTAGACTGGGAGACCTTTCGGGAGACTGGCCAGGGAGGGCAGTTGGGGGCCATGAGGCTGGCAGGGGAAGGCAGTTGGTGGTGAGAAGACCAGCAGGAAGGGTAATTAGGGACGATCGGGCAGGCAGGTTTGTGAGTGGTTAGGAGCCAGCAGACCCGGATTGTGAGAGGGATATCCAACTGCTTAAACTGGCAGTCAGAGATCTCCTGAGGGGTCCCAGATTGGAGAGGGTGCAGATCAGGTTGAGGAACACCCCCCACCCCCTGTGCACAAATTTCGTGCACCGGGCCACTAGTAGAGTAATAATAACCTATTAGCCAGATCTTACCTCATTCATCGCACTTCATTTGGATGCCACACTTGGAAAGTGATACTGATAAAATGAAAAAAAAAAAAAAATTCAAGAAAAGTCACACAAAATAAAGAAAGAATGTGATACCTAAATAATATTAAGAACAATTACGTACATTTAACTTAGAGGAAAGAAAACATGGTGTCATTTTGGGAGTTCTTATCAAAGAGAAAAAATATTTTTTCCCCCAGTTTTCCAGGAGGCAAAATTGGGAACAATGGGAGATAGATGTATATCTCTTCTACAGATGGAAAAGTTTTCAGCCACTGGAAACATCCAACAATTAAAGGGTTACTGTAGAGGAGACTCCGGTTTCAAAGTGTTTTAAGTTTTGAGTGCTATGTCTCTAATGTTATTTTTCTCAGAAGTCCTATAATTGTAGTGTTAGAGCCAAATATTGTACTGGGATTCATTGATATCTGTCTATACTACCTCTATTGGCATACATACTTGAGTTTTGAAATCATAAAAATTAAAAAAAATATATATTTATTAGAGGCTTGGTGAATGAAAATTCATGCATTGGGTGGGGGGGAGAGGTGTCCCTCAGCCTGGCCTGCCCCCTCTCACAGTCCGGGAGCCCTCAGGGGCAGGAGGTGACTCGGCAATCAGGGGAAGGTGACACCCCCATCACACCTCTGCTGCTGCCACTGCCAGCAGTGCAAGCTTCAGCCATCCCTGATTACCGAGCCTCAGGATGCCCTGGGCAGCTAGGCAGCTGACATCCAAGGCTTTCCTGTACCTCGGGCCATCTCTGGGCAGCTGGGCGGGGGGGAAGGGGGCTGCGCTGAGGAGACTGGGGGACTCCGGAGATAGGTGCATTGAGCAGCTGGGCCTGCCTGGGGGTAGGTCCAGCTGTGCCATGTGCCTGCCACCCTGGCAGGGCTGAGGGGACTGGGCGCCGCCATCTTGTGGCTGTGGGCACTGCCATCTTTGTGGGCATGACAGTTAATTAGCATATTTCTTCCTTATTGGCTGTGGGTGCCACCATATTTGTGAGGGCATGATGGTCAATTAACATGTTTCCTCTTTATTAGATAGGGTTGATTTTAGAGAGAAAGGGAAAAGGAGAGAGAAATAGAAACATCAATGATGGGAGAGAATCACTGATTGGCTTCCTGCTCTGCTTCCCCTACTGGGGATGGAGCCCACAACCCAGGCATGTGCTTGTGATTGGAATCAAACTCAGGACTCTTTAATCTGCAGGCCAATGCTCTATCCACTGGGTCAAACCAGCCAGGGCTCATAACATAATTTTAAGCATTCTACAATTTCTAGAATTTTTGCATGCCTAGTACACATAGCAAGAAATGGCTTGTTTTAACTCAAAGGACTTCCATCCATGTCCACAATTATTAAAAAGCTGTGGCATTTAAAGAGTTAATTTAGCTCACTTCATTTTGTGTTTGCCTTTCTGCCTCTCATTTTGCTGGTTACACAGTCAGCAGCCCTTCAGTAGGTGTTGCTTTAATCCAAGTCTATCTAGGAAGTGTGGCCTAGATAACATCATTATGGTTAAGAAAGATCATTATTGTGCTAAGTAATTTTTGATGGTTGACAGCCTCAAAGGTAGGGATATCTGGCTGCCTTTTGGATATTGTATTATAAGTATGGATGAATTGCAGTAAAAACATTGAAAAATTCTCAGTATGCTTTGTCCAAATAAAAGAACAACCATCCAAGTTATGGAGAGACATATCTCAAATGTTCTGATTTTCAGTTTTGTTTTTTTTTTGTCTTTTCTTTCCAGTTATAATTATTCATGGTGTTGTAGTTTGCTAGTGTCAACAAATGTGCGTTTGCTGATAGGATAATTGAATTGATACTTTTCCACCTCTGACATGAGTCTTACATTACAAACCTATGCATTAGATGTTTGGAGTCAGGAAAGCTGATTCCCTCCTGAAGTCACTTCTGGCATAATTTAGTTAAAACAGATTGGCTGCCTTTTTGGGTAAACAGTTAATCAGATCTTGCAACTTGCATATAATTTAGATATTCTGCCTCTCATTTTCTTAGAGTTTTCTGTCAACTTTAAAAAAAAAATGTATATTTTTGTTGATTTCAGATAGGAAGGGAAAGGGAGGTAGAAACATCAATGATGACAGAGCATCCTTGATCGCTGCCTCCTGTAAGCCCCCTACTGGGGATTGAGCCCACAACCAGAGCATGTGCCCTTGACTGTAATAAAATCTGGGACCTTCCAGTCCACAGTCCAATGTTTTATCCACTGAGCCAAACCAATTAGGGCAACTTCTGACTGTTTAACCTCTCTTCTGTATCTTTATATTTAGACTACCTGGGCAGGAATAAGAAGTTGATCATTAAATTTCGGAATGTCAGCAAATGTTCCTTTTAGCAAGTTTATGCAATATGCAAACAAACATCGATACATTTGTGAATGAAAACAATTTAATACACTGTTGAACATCAGGACAGGTCATCAGCAGGAGAAGCTAGTTTACCAATGCCACTTAAAATGAATAGAGACTGCCCTGGCTCAGTGGTTCGAGTGTCGGCTTGTGCACCAAAGGGTCGTTTGGTTTGATTTAGGTCAAGGGCACCTATCTGGGTTGCAGGTTCATTCCCCTCCCGTCTGCAAACCACTCCCCTCCCCCTGGAATGCGTGCAGGAGACAACCAGTCCATATGCCTCTTTCACATCAATGTTTCTCTTTCTTCCTACCATTCTGATCTGTGTGATTTCAAATCTCCACTGTTCTATTCATTGACCTGAAATGCTTCTTGCCTCTAAAGAAGTTTTAATTCAATTGAAATGAATTTGAAAAAGAAAACATATTCTCTACCCTTCCTGATAAATTAAAATGCATTATATTAAGACAACTTATGGTCAAATTCATTTTTCTTACTTATACCACATTTTTATGCATTTAGACACCATCATGGTTATAACTAATTACAGCTAACCAAGTCATTTTCATTCATTAACTTTTCTGCCTATGATTTGCCAAAAACAAATTTCAAACAAAGAACTTATTGTACTCATTGAAAATGGTGAAAATTAGAAGAGGAATAAAGGAAGACAAGGACCATGTTGACATATGTGTTGAATATATAGACCATGTTGACATATTTCAATAGAAAATGGGAGATATTTCTAAGGCAGCTTAGGCACAAAATGTACTTTAGGAACACTTGCAATTTTTCCCCCCTATAGTACCTTTTGGCAAATGTTTGAATTTAAAGTGAATTTCAACTCAAATAGACTTGAAAAAGACATTTATTTTCATTCATTTTTGGTAGAGCAGAAGGTAAAGTGGGTTTCAGGTATAATGAAGGGCAGCTTGATGGGTCACTGAAAATTCAGGTTCTTTCTGTTGCTCTGCTCTGCAATTCTTGATACCAAACTAGTTCTTCTCAGGGGAGCAAGATGGTTCTTTGTGACAACTGAGACTTTATGCTCCCTGTTCATGTCTAAAATGAGAAATAGTGAAAATAAACCTTTTTTTTTTTTTTTTTTTTGCCAACTTAGACCATATCAGTTTCCTGGGCACTGCTGTGCTCAAGATTGGCTTAGGCTAGTCAGGATTTTCCCAGTGTCGAGGATAGGGTGAATACCTGAATAAAGCAAGACTTCTGATAAGAAAGAAGGAATAGTTGGATAGATAATCAGAGTAATTATTTAACATCCATTAATCTGTATTTACTTAACATCCATTTTAATAAAATCAGTAAACACTACTCATTTTAAGTTCTTAGAGGACCAAAAATTTGAGGTGAAGAATTCTTACAATAATAAAAATAAAAAGCTTTACCTTAATAGGAAAAATTGTAGTGAAATAACCTCAGAAACACAGTTATTCAAATAAAATTCAAAGATCTTAAATCACAGAAATGTGGTAATTTAATTTTCTACCCCAAGCTAAAGGAATCTTTATGAGACTGGTATAATGTGGTATGTTGTGGACTGTTGGAATCTGAACAAGTTGTCTTACTTGATTTTCACATCTTGATATGTTTTTCTTCCCATTCCCACCTACCCATTTTCTTTACATTCCTGTTGGTTTTTTTCTTTGCAATATAATGGCACATTAATAACATAGCAGACCTCATTTTCTACTTTTCTGTAATGATATTAGCAGAGATCCTGAGGTGATTGATGTTAAGAGAGAGCCCAAGGAAAATGATGTGTTTGAAAGAGCATGGTCTTACATTCATGATCATACTGTATGCAAGATATTACATCTATACAGTGTAGACAAAACTGAAATTTATTATTTTGATAGATATTAACTTAGGGCTCAGATTGTAACTTTAATTAAAAGTTCATAGATGATCATCTATTCTGGAAGCTAAATAGCACTACCTTATGTCAATTGTATATATAAGACAAGCAAGACATTTTCTATTTTGTTCCAAGTACTCTATTTTTAGCAAATGACTATTTCATTTATCTTCCTAAAAGCCTTAATTCAATTCAACACAAGCAGAATACAATACTTTTTATAGTTTTTCTTCTAAATCACTCTTCTGGTAGAGTCCTATTAAGCTAAGTTCAAAAGGACAGTGAATTATTAAATTGCTACATTCTTTATTCATAATTTGCATGAAATCATTGGGGAAGGGAAAGGAATAGAAGTATGTCCTTATTTAGTTTGAAAACTACTGGTATTTGACAGCTGGCAAAGCTTACACTGGAGCAGAAAACAATGCACTTTGGCACAATTTGTACTTATTTTCAGAGCTGCAGTGTAGTTCAGGATATCTTCCCTGAATAGAATATACACAACTCACAGAAATAATAACTATAGAACTCCAGCTATGGTCTACTCTCCTTTTGACAGTGTTTTGACTTTTGACTCTCATCTCGTCAATCACTTCTGATGTAATATTCTCTTTGGATTTCCCTCTTACCACTCTGTGCTCCTCTTCACTCCCCATTCACTGACTCATTTTTGTTCTTTCACACCTTAAATGAAACAATCACCTAAGCATTTCTTCTACTCATCTTTCCTACCTTCTTCCCCTCAACTTTCTCTTTCCTCGGTCTCCCCTCCTCTTCTCAGCCTGTTTTCTGTATATATAAGTCTGTTTCTATTTTGTTTGTTTTGTTCATTAGATTCCACATATAAGTGAAATTATGGTATTTATTTTTCTTTGACTGGCTTATTTCACTTAGCATAATGCTCTTCAGATCCATCCATGATGTTGCAAAAGTTAAGATTTCCTTCTTTTGTAAAGCTGAGTAGCATTCCATTGTGTAAATGTACCACTGCTTTATTAATCACTCATCTACTGATGGGCACTTGGGTTGTTTCCAAATCTTGACTATCTATATATATAAAAGCCTAAGTGACTTTACGACTGGATGATCAGACAACTGAATGATTGGCTAGTAGCTATGATGTGTAATGACCACCAGGGGGCAGACACTCAATTCAGGAGCTGCCCCCTGGTGGTCAGTGCACTCCCAAAGCCAAATTCCCACAGCCCGCCAAGCTCCCACAATCTTGGACCCAATCACCAGCCAGGCCAAGGCACCCCACCCTTACATAAATTAATGCACTGGGCCTCTAGTTGTTTATAATGCTGCAATGAACATAGGTGTGGATATATTCTTTCAAATTGATGTTTTAGATTTCTTCAGATATATCTCTAGAAGTAGAATCACTGGATCATAAGGCAGTTCCATTTTTATTTTTTTGAGAAAATTCCATACTGTTTTTTTTTTTCATGGAGGCTGTACCAATTTACATTCCCACAAACTGTGCATGAGAGTGCCCTTCTTTTCATAATCCTTGTTCACACTTGTTAATTTATCGATGATAGCCATTCTGTCAGGTGTGAGGTGATATGTCATTGTGGTCTTAATTTGTATTTCTCTTGCCATTAGAGATGTTGAGCAACTCTTCATATGTCTATTGGCCATCTGAATGTCCTCTTTGGAGAAGGGTCTATTCAGATCCTTTGACCATTTTTTTAATTGGGTTACTTGTTTGATTTATAAGTTCTTTATAAATTTTGGATATTAACTGCTTATCATTGCATCATTGGCAAATATGTTCTCCCATTAAGTGCATTGTCTTCTTTTTCTATTTATTTTAAAATCTTTATTGTTGAGATTATTACAGATGTCCCTCTTTTTTCCCTCCCACTGCCCCCTCCACCGGGTTCCCACCTTACCCCAGGCCTTTGCCTTCTTATTGCGCCCATAGGTAATGTATATCTACACTAATAAAAGAGAAATATGCAAATTGACCATCACTTCATGACGTCCACCAGCCAATCAGGAGCAAGTATGCAAATTAACCAGACAAAGATGGAGGTGGCCTCGCCCCCCAGACACTCCGGGCCTCTGGGCAGCACAGCACACATGCAGGTGTGGAGCAGCCGGGTGGGGTGGGACACCTGCTATGAGGGGGAGGGCAGGGGCGGAGGGAGCTACAGGAGTGGCACTCTGGCTGGAGCTAAGACTGAAGGCTCTGGCTGAGTGAAGAAGGAAGGTGGTGGCCAGAGTGAAGGTCTGGGTCCCGGGTGCTGGAGGAAAACTGGTGCTGGAAGCCAGGGTAAGAAAGGCCTATTGCACAAATCTTCATGCAACAGGCCTCTAGTATGCATATAAGATCTCTGTTTAATCTCTTCCCATTCCCCCATCTCTCTGAGGATCATCAGTCTGTTTCATTTCCATACCTCTGATTCTATTTTATTCACCAGTTTATTCTGTTCTTTTGATTTATTATTCATTTATTTTGATTTTTAGATTCAATTGTTGATAAGTATGTATTTGTTGCCATTTTGTTGTTCATATATATGTATGTATATATATATATATATATATATATATATATATATATATATTTAAAATATATTTTATTGATTTTTCTTAAAGAGAGGAAGGGAGAGAGATAGAGAGGTAGAAACGTCGATGAGAAAGAAACATCGACCAGCTGCCTCTTGCATACCCCCCACAGGGGATGTGCCCGCAACCAGTGTACATGCCCTTGACTGGAATCGAACCTGGGACCCTTCAGTCCGCAGACTGACGCTCTAATGCTGAGCCAAACCGGTTTTGGCTTGTTGTTAATATTTTTAAAAAATATATTTTATTGATTTTTCTTTTACAGAGAGGAAGGGAGAGGGATAGAGAGTTAGAAACATCCATGAGAGAGAAACATCGATCAGCTGCCTCCTGCACACCTCCTATTGGGGATGTGCCTGCAACCAAGGTACATGCCCTTGACTGGAATTGAACCTGCGACCTTTTAGTCCACAGGCCGATGCTCTATCCACTGAGCCAAACCAGCTAGGACATGTTGTTCATATTTTTGATCTTTTTCTTTTTCTTCATCTTCTTCTTCTTAAAGAATACCCTTCAACATTTCATATAATACTGGTTTGATGGTGATGAACTCCTTTAGCCTTTTCTTGTTTGTGTAGCTCTTTATCTGACCTTTAATTCTAAATGATAGTTTTGCTGGGTAGAGTAATCTTGGTTGTAGATCTTTGCTATTCATCACTTTGAATATTTCTTCTGGCCTGTATAGTTTCTGTTGAGAAATAATCTCACAATCATATGGACATTTCCTTGTAGGTAATTATCTGCTTTTCTCTTGCTGCTTTTAAGATTCTCTCTTTGTCTTTAGCCTTTGGCATTTTAATTATGATGTGTCTTGGAGTGGTCCTCTTTGGGTTCCTCTTGCTTGGGACTCTCTGTGCTTCCTGGACTTGTAAGTCCATTTCTTTCAATAGGTAAGGGAAGTTTTATGTTATTATTTCTTCAAATAGGTTTTCAATATCTTGGTCTCTTCTTCTGGCACCCTCATAAAGCAAATGTTGGTGCGCTTGATGTTGTTCCAGAGGCTCCTTATACTATCTTTATATTTTTGGATTCTTTTTTCTTTTTGCTCTCCTAGTTGGGTGTTTTTTGCTTCCTCATATTTTAAAACATTGATTTGATTGTCAGAATTCTCTACTCTACTATTGAATCCCTGCATATTATTCTTTATTTTAGTCAGTGTATGCTTAATTTCTGACTGACTCTTTTCCATTTTTTTTTTTTTGAGATTTCTAGAAGGTTCTTGAGTAACCTTATAACCATGGTTTTGAACTCTATATCCAGTAGTTTGTTTTCTTCCATTTCTTTCATTTGTGACATGTTTCTTTGTCTCCACATTTTGGCTGCTTCCCTGTGTTTCTATGTATTGGGTAGAGCTTCTATGTCTCCTTGAGTTGGTAGAGTGACCTCATGTAGTAGGTGTTCTATAGGACCCAGTGGCTTGAGCTGGGCACTCTAGGTGTACCCCTTTGTGGGCTAATAGCACAGTATTTTTGTAGTTGAGACTTGATTACTATTGGTGTCACTGGGAGGATTTGACCTCCAGGCCAATTGGCTGTGAGAACCAGCTGCAACTACAGTGGGAGAGTTGCTGTGCAGGAGATACCACTATGGAGCAGGACTTGCTTCAGTGGAGCTTTGGTGCTCACTGGGTCTGCTCCTTGAGTGTGTTACTTATTGATGTGTAGAGTTGTAATCTGGTATGGTCTGATACTGGCCATTGGGTACATTGGCTCTTGGATCTCCAGGGAGGTGCAAAGTCAGTCACTGCCTGGAGCCACCCCCAGGAGCTACAGAGAGATCTGCAAATTCCTCCTCTTTGTGTCGAGTTTGGAAGTGCCCAGATGAGGGTCAGCTGTGAATGAAGCAAGGCAGGCTGGCACTGGTATAGGGTCTTAGGCCTTTTATTGATAAGTTTGGAGCTCCCTGACCCAGCTGCAATTTGTGAGAATTTTAGCCTGAGCAAGGACAAGTCATTCATACGCAAAAGCTGTTGTAAGCAGATTGGGTGGGGTTGTAAATTGGGTGTTGTGAGGTCTCAGGGAATCACCAGGGTGGAGTAAACTGAAATGGCTTCCAATCAGCCCTGCAACCAGGGAGCTCCAAGCATAGGAACAAGGATCCCTGCCAGCACCTCCTTCTGGGAGAAAGCCATCCCTGACCAAGTTCCTGCCCTGATGACAGACAATCCTGTTTCTCCTCGTTTGTTTCTGTGTTTCCCAGAGCCTGACCTTGGTGCTGAAGCTTGGAGGAAGTGGGACCTTGTAAGTCCAGTTTGTGTGCTGGCCTTTTAAAAGGAACAGCTGGTTCTCCAGCAGCCTCTGTGTCACTGAGCCCATATCTTCACTGGTTTTTACAGCCTGTAGTTCTTATTGCCCATAGAGATTTCTTTTCCCAGCTCTGGGACCCTGGGCTGGGCATCTGGTATGGGGCTGGGAACCGTTGCTCCTTTGGGCAGCCTCCACAGAGACCATCTCCCACCCAATTAAAAAAGCAGCACACTGGGTGCTGGACCAGCCAGTTCCAGGCTTCCACACTTCCTACCAGTCTCAGTGTGCTTTCTTCTTTACTTCTCTAATTGTAGGACTTCCATTCAGCCAACTTTCCAGCAGTTCTGGATGATGGCTTTTCTGTATTTTAGTTGTAATTTTGATGTGGTGAGGGAGGTGGCAAGTACAGGCACTTGCCTACACTGCCATCTTGGTCTCTCTCCACTGGGTTGTCTTTTTATGTTGTTGAGTGTTTCCTTCACTGTGGAAATACTATTTAGTTTGATTTAGTCTCATGTGTTTATTTTTTCATTTGTTTCTCTTGCCTGAGGAGTTATGTCAGAAAAAAATATTCTTATGAGAAATGTGTAAGATTTTACTGCCTCTGTTTTCTTCTAGAATTTTTATTCTTGCATTATTATTTAATTACTAGAGGCTGGGTGCATGAAATTCATGCACAGTGTGTGTGTGTGTGGGGTCCCTCAGGTTGGCCTGCACCCTCTTGCAATCTGGGACCGCTGGCGCCTAACTGCTCTCCTGCTTGCCTGCCTGATGTCCCTAACCACTCTGCCTGTCTAATCACCCTAATCACTTGCGTACCTCTGATTGCCCCTAATTGCCTCGGCCTTGCCCCCTGCTGCCACGGAATGACATCCAGAATGACGTCCAGTAGGTCATTTGGCTGTCCGGTCTAATTAGCATATTATGCTTTTATTATTATAGATTCATTATTTTCTAGACAATTATAAATGTACTTTTTCCTTACCCCAAGTATCCTGCTTTTTCTTGAGAGAAATGTAATTTACCAGAGGACCCAAACATCCTTTCGTTTAGTGATTCTCAGCTTTAATGTAAATTAGAATCACCTGGGAAATTTATTTTAAAATTCAGAATCCTGAATTTACACTTTATAGTCTGGCTTTGTAGGTCTATCTGTAGTGGAGCCCAGGAATTTGCATTGTGAAAAAAGCAGTGTAGGTAATTTTATGCAGAAATCAGAGGATCACATTATAAAAACTTTTTATTTTATTTTTTTTTACTTTTTCTCGTTTGAAAGTTGTGTCAAATTTTCTGAATCCCTAAACATTTTCTTTTAAAAAAATCTTCACCTGAGGATATTTTTCCATTGATTAGAGAGAGTGGAAGAGAGAGGGAAAGATAAAGAGAAATATCAATGTGAGAGAAACACATCATTTTTGCCTCCTGCACTAGCCCCAACCAGGGAAGAGACCGCAACAAAGGTATGTGCCCAATTGAACCCGGGACCCTTTATCTGCAGGCCGACACTCTATCCACTGAGCCAAACCGGCTATGACTGAATCCCTAGACATTTTCAATGATCTCTGAAACATTATAGTTATTTTTCATATTAGGCAGCCTCTAACTGAACAGGATCTTGGGGAAAAAAATTAAGGGTAAGATAAATGAAAGAATTAAAGTATATTTAGGGAAGCAGGCATTCTTTGGAGGGTGAGTGAAGATAGAACGAATTGAGAGAATATTAAGAGAAGTTTTACCTAAGATCTTTCCTAAACTAATTTCCCAGAGTAGGCTTGTGAGCACACGCAGTAAATAGAAGGGCTTCACAACACGGAATATTGGAAAAGGAATCTGGCAGGGAAGTGTGCCCTGTCTCCAGCACTCCCAAGGGGAGACCCAGCAGAATACCTACCTGGCCTCAAAGACTCATTTCTCAGGTTTCCAGAGGAGGAGGGGACTCATTAACATCCTGATGAGGACATTCCTACCCCAAGGATATGCACATTCAATTCCCTTCCTGTAACTCCTCCAGGTGCCTTCAGATCTCTGGTTTGGCTTTCTGAAGAGAAGTTTCCAGGGCCTGAAGCAGTGACCTCAACCTGGAGAGGTTTTTGAGATCAAATGTCAACCTCTCATCGCATTAATAAAATGAGGAGGGAGCAGTATTTGTACCTCTTCGAGGAACTAAAAATTGGATTTCCAGTATTTCATGTTGCCTGGGCATCCTAACTCTAGAACAATTAGAGATTTACTATGAAATAATTATTAAAATGAGGAATTGATCCACCTAACTATTTTATAGGACTTATTTTATAGTCCAATATTTATAGGACTTAACTTTCACACAAAGAATTAAGAGTTTATAAGTTGTTTAGCTTACTGGAAAGTGGAAAGTAGTCATAATTTAATACGTTCTCCTGTGATTTCTTCAGTTATTAGCTCACCCAATCCAGAAGAATGAAGAAACATAAGCAGGGAGAATTTTTTGTGGCTGAGACTTGAGACCGGCCAGATGTTTGCCAAATGAATTTCCACCAGTTCCTGGGTAGGTATTTCCCAGCTTTCTTTGCAGTGGGCGTGGAATATGGAGGTGAGTGCTACAGACAATTTCAAGGCTTGGCATGTGGGATCTTCTCCCATGCACTCTTTCGTGCTCTTGTCCAATCTTTCACTCTCATCCCATTACTAGCCTAATGCAGAGAAGTATGGGTCCTTGGAAGATGGCGCTACCTTAAGATGACAGGAGACTGCATCCCTAAATGATTGCATGAAGCAGAGTCCCTTGCTGACCTCATTTGGTTGTGATATGAGAGAGCAATAAACTCTGAATGTATTTGTCCATTGAGGTTTTGGGGTTGTTACAGCATTTAGTACTTCTTTATACATCTCCTAAAGTTGACTTGTTTACTACTATGTCAGAGGACCTGACTTTTTCAACCTTATATTTCCCATGAGCCTCAACACGAGGTTCTGAATCCTAGGTATACCAATTTCTGGAGTTCAAAACAATCTGGGCATATTTGGCTAGCTGATGTGGCAGGCACACCAGTGGTCTATTTGCAGTAGACACTATTGAGTCTTCTGGAGGAAAATTTGTCCTCAGGGACAGAGATCCAGGAAGATAAGCTTGGCATGATAACAAAGCAGTGGTTGTGTGAGGAAAGTGGTTGCTCTGAATATGGCTTACTGTTTGTTTTCGGATTCATCCCTGGTCCAGTTCCAGCTGCCTAGGTCATAGGAAGTGTGTGTGTATGAGAGAGAGAGAAAAAGAGAGAGAGAGAGAGAGAGAGAGAGAGAGAGAGAGAGAGAGAGAGAGAGAGAGAGAGAGAGAGTGGCTCGGTAATGAAAATGGAAGGAGTTGTGTAATCTATATTTCTTTGCTTCATGTGTGTATAAAAACCACAATATTTATTTTTCTAAATGAAATAAATTCCTCTCAGTTTCTATTCATCAAGCTCTGTAGAATATTTAAGTTTGATTATATTTTGGTGGTTGTCCACCTCCCTCTCTATCTTTACAGCCTTACATCAACCAAAGGGCTTTCCCAATCAGGAAGATGGAGGCGAAAACCCTCTGGTCTTCAGTCCATCATTGTCTCTTCTGAGATGCTCATTGCTTAAGGCCTCCCTTTTCTTTAAGAAGTGGGTAGCTGTGTGCTCTGGGTTGGAAGACTTCTAAGTAGTCAGGTCTCAAGCCTTTATCTAGCCCTTCCTCAGAGGTCTTACTGCCCTTGAGTATGGGTGGAAGGGGGCACAATACCATTTTTTGAGGAAGCTGTCATCACTGACTTCTTTCTAACTCAGGGAAGCCACCTAGGGATTGGGGCTCATCTAGTCTGCAGCTCAGAGCATCACATTCTATTCCCCTTTCTGACTTATCCTATATCTGGGGATCTGAAGTAAGAAAAGCTGTGTGTTCTCCTGGAGTTATGGTAGAAGGGGAGTTAGACTTTAAAGATAAAAATGCTAGTATCTTCTATCTGAGGTGAAAGTGGGGGAAGGAGAAGGTTGTTATTTTTTTCGTAAGTGTACATCACCAAAAACCCCCACAAAATGCTAAAAGCAAAAAGAAAGCAAAAGAAAGACAATAACAAACAAGTTTTTCTTAATAGTATAAATAATTTTTTTTATATAATACATTCCATTACAACCTTTTTTCACTAAAATATCAGATATTTGGAGGTAGAATATAAATCCTTTAGGATCCACTTGAGAGTATGAAAGAAATGGAGCTATGTTCTCCCCCAGTCTGTGTCTAAAGCAGGGTTTTCAGAGATAAATTAATTACATTTAGAGTGAAAATATATCCTTTGGATGGTGGAAGACCTAGATTCCACTTTAGCCCCATTTCAATTGTTTCCAGGGTCTATATGTTGATTCAACCCTTTCTCAAAATCAATGAATCATCTTATGGACATCTCAATGAATATTTCCTAAAATATTTAGAAATAGTCATGAGCTTGTCTACACTGTGAGCTCTGGCAGCTTTCATTCTCATTACCCTGGGAGCCCTGAGACCACTGTGTGAATGAACTCAAGCTGTTGGATGGGAGGCCATGTGGAAGAAAATTAAGGAATGATGGAAAACAGCCTCTGACCATCATGTGAGGGAGGTCATCCTAGATCCTCTGCCAGTCAACTTGCTACCTGAACGCTAGAGACATAAGAGTGGAGTAGAATCAGCTGATCTGGCAAAATAGTTATCCCCCCCCCCCCAACTTCTATATTTTGGGATGGTTTGTTATGCAGCACAAACTAACTGATACACCATTAAAATCATGAAGATAGAAAATCTTTATAAACCTATAACTATTAAGGAGGTTGAATCCAATGTCTGCTTTATAGTTTCCCTCTAGCAATGTGGAAACTTAATTCCTTGTGTGCACCATGCTCATCCTTCTGTCCCTTTGCTCTCCCTCCCCCTCCTTTCCACATAGGTATCTTCTTCTTACACTTCCAATCACAGATCAGATTCTACCTCCTCCAGAAAGCCTGATGGGTTGGATGCTTCTCTCTATGCTCTCCTGTTCAAATCCCTGTCACTCCACTTAATACTTTCTCTTAAAATATTTGTGTTCACTTTCTCTAGGTAGACTGAGGGCAGGCTTGTATCTCAAGCCTGTATTACTGCTACCTAGCAGGTTGCTTGCCTATTGAATAAACACATATTCCACATTTCAGGAATGTAAAAATTAATAAAACACAGCAGGAAATAGTACTTAAAATTTGTAGTTATCCTTTTCCTTGTAGAGATCAACAATACACATCTAATTGTTTCTATGTCTCTAAATTCTATTTCTCTCCTACCCATGGGGTTGCCTTTTAATTGATATGGACATGATTAAATCAAATGTAAATCAAAGTAGAAGCAAAAGCAGAGAATTCCCCCCCCCCCCAAGAACCACAATGGTATATAATAATGTTTACATTAAAATGCTAATAAATGAAAGACTCAGGGTAAAGCTGGAGTCTTTCTTTTTCATGATTCTAAACTCACAACTGATGAGTTCACATAGCGTGGCTGCCCACATTCTATAATTAGTTTTGAAGTTCACTGCTACCCACCTAGCAGAGAGACTTGTCAGTTTTCAGTGTTCTTTTGAGCTGTGAATGCAAGTTTTGACTGGAAGTCTTTTGCTAACCTCAAGCAGAAGAGAGAGGCATTTGTGTGGCAGGAGAGGTGGTTCGTGGAAGCCAAACGAAAACTATTAAATCAATGATGATGATTTTCTTCCATATTTTTCTTTCTTTCTGGTGAGTGCTGAGACCGGTAGGTGCCCTCTATTGTATTAATGAAAAAAAAATGCATATTAAAATGACTTTTTAATCCCTTTGATTCATTGTGTCTCAGAAATCACACAAATGATTACCTGTGAGCACATCAATAGGAATGAAGGTGGGAAAGAAGATACAGTCCAATGAAAACAAGAGAAACTATAATAAAATCTCTCAAAACCACCATCCTAATATCATAAAACAATGAGTAAGATAAACATACAACACATGTACTCACTTTGCTCACAAAATTGTGCCAAGGCTGAGTCAGTGAATCTACAGAAAAAGACATGAATATTCTGCTTGGAAATCCATTCTGGAAACAAAGAGAGGAAGTGACTGAGCAGGAGATTTGCACATGAGCTACTCCGTCATTGAGTCCAATTCCAGAAATTTGGGCTGAACTACCTGGAGATGCTACTGACTTCCAGTTTAGAAATCATTGAATAATTATTATGCCATATTTCTTTTTAAAAAATATACATTTTTATTGATTTTAGAGAGGAAGGGAGAAGAAGAGATAAACACATCAATGAGAGAGAATCATTGATTGGCTGCCTCCTGCATGTCCCCTTGCTGGGGATTGAGCCTACAACCCTGGCATGTGCCCTGACTGGGAATTGAACTGTTACTTCCTGGTTCATAGGTTGACGCTAAAATATTAAGCCACACTTAACCGGGCATATTATGCTATATTACTGAAGTTTGTGTAGGATTTCAAGTTTACCTGTGGGCTTCTGACATATGGCTTCTAAGCAGTTATCCCAGGAGTGATAATGCTGGTTACAAGTGATGCTGTATTAGGGACTTGGGTAAAAGAGACAGTCACTCTGTTTGTCTTGCTTATAAATGGACAGTGCTTGTTTGGATAGAACACAGATAGCTGAATAAAATGATGATGCCAAGATGAGATTAGGCAGCAGAATCATATGTTATCATTCAAATGACATTGTCTTCTCCATTGAAATATAGATTTAGCTCAGGAGACAAGAGAGAAATGTGCTTCTTTTTAAAAAATTTTTTTGGAGTCTCTCTGAACTTGGACAGGTCACACTTGCCAAATTACAGCAGTGGGCATAAGTGGGTAGGGGTTGAGAAGGTGGCGACTGGCTTTTTGCAATCAGACAGCCCTGCTCCAAGAAGTTAATGTTATGAAATAGAAGCAAAAGCAAGATTATAATTTGGTGGCTTGAAGGAAAGCCACATTCCATGGTATTACATAGAAAGTGTCATGATTTTTGTTTCTGTCTAGCCCTCCATTTCAGTTCAGACACCAATCAGAAAATTGCCCATTCTGCAGAAGGGAACAAAGTAGAACCTCTGCCCTGTGCAGAGGAACACGGGATGGGCATGTGTGGAAAGCTGTCCACATGTGGCCTTGTGGCTAAAGAATCAGATCTGGCATCAAGCAAGCACAACAAGAAGTCCTTGGAAAAAGTGCTAAAAGAATAAACAATGAGCCACTGTTAGTGGGATATTTTGGAGACAGAGTTTCCATTTAATGAGGATAATTAGTGTATCAGAAAAGGCCATTGAAATAAAAGGAGGATAATGGAGTTCCTGAGTGAAAGAAAGTGGCCACCTGTGGAACAAGAACAGCGTGGATGAGTCTCCACTAGTTTCTTTGGTGGAACTAGCCCATTAGTAAAGAAATGCAATATGGTGGTCCAGCTGCGCTTTCCATTATGGCAGCCAGTAGACACATGTGGCTATTTAAATTTAATTACAATTAATTAAGGCTAGATAATATAAAAAAACCTGTTCCTCAGGCACATTCATCACACCTCGAGGACTCAGTTGCCACTTGTGCCCAGTGGCTACAGTATTGAAAAGCACAGACAGACCATTTCCATTGTGGTGGAAAGTTCTACTGGAGGGCGTTGGAAGAGCATCATCCTGAGAGCCTGGGATTGAATCTCGAGTGTGCAGCTTGGCAATGTGTCTGGCCTCTGTTTCTTCATAGCCTATATAATAAAAGCCTAATATGCAAATCAACCGAATGGCGGAACAACCAGTCGTTATGATGCACACTGAGCACCAGGGGGCAGACACCCAATGAAGGAGCTGCCCCTGGTAGTCAGTGTGCTCCCACATGGGGAGCACAGTGGCAGAGGCCGGAGCCTCTCCCATCTCTGCTGCAGGCAGGCAGAGATCCTCTGAGGGGTCCTGAACTGTGAGAGGGCACAGGCTGGGATGAAACCGCCCCCCTCCTCCCCAGTGTACAAATTTCGTGCACCAGGAGTCTCTAGTTTGGAATAAGGCAAGGAATAGTACCTGTCTCCTAGAGTTGTCAGGTACTTAAATGAGTTTGATGTTTATTAATAAATCATGTAGAGCTACTTCTGGCACAGAGTAGGTACAGTAGCAATAGTTTTTAAATGAATGGAAGTCTATTGCCTATATTCTATAGTTTGCATATATTTATGCTTATGTTAACTTTTAGTAAAAATGATGGCTAACCTTAATTGCACACTTACTCCTTGTGGGTTAAGTGCTTTATCTGCTTTGTGTGGTTTAAATGCCAATAAAATCTCAGAGGGAAGACTCTAGTATGATTATTTAATAGATGAGAGCACTGAGCCCAGAGGTCACTCAGCTAAGAGATGCTTTTGAACTTGGTGGACTCTGACCTGCTGCAGCATTTTCCAGTGCGATGAGCTAGCAGACTGCAACGTCGATGCTATGTTTCTTCTGGCTTGAAGTTGGAGTTAAAAAAAATGACTCAGAAATAACTTAGGTGATAACAACAGCCGGCCATCACACAGTAGTGACTCTGTGCCACTCCCTGATCTAGGGACATGTAGTAAACTCATTTAATTACCACAGTAATTCTGTTAGGTAGGTACCATCCTCACCCCGTGATGGCTGAGTACACAGGCTCAGAGAGGTTCACTGTGTCGCCTACGTTCACCCAGGTAGGAAGTCACACCATTAGCCTTTTGGGATTCAAATTCTATTTTTTTAATGTCTTTTTTTCATAACCACATGCTTACTGCATAGGGGTTTAGTATAGGGTACAAGATTATAAAGGTATTTGGCTTACAGGATGCTGCCTAACCAGTGCCGGATAGATACTGGTGCCCAACAGGGACAAAGCCAAGTGGCTTCGCTTTACAGCTACCGAGCTACTTAAATGGGCTATTTCAGTCCTGCATGCTGTGCGCGCATATCCTGACTCGCCCTTTCCTTGGGGGAAAATCGGGAGAAAAGTACAAACATGGAAATGTGCTATCATCTGCTGTGCCAAATTGGCAAGCCCTGGGGACCACAGCCTCTCAGCAGAGGCTCACGCCTCTGCTGGCAAAGGTGCCGGCGTTTCTCAGGCTCAGACACACAGGATGCCCCTGCACCTGTCCCAGCTTCCCTCCGCCTCAGCGGGATCCCTGTGAGAAAAGGAAAAGCAATGGATTTGGAAGTCAGATGTTAAGCAAAGACCCAACTCCCTGCTTGCCGTTCTTAAAATAATTTTCAATGCAATAAAGCATCCTGAGTCAGAGGATATGACATCCTCATTTGCATGATTCAGAAGGCGACGGTGACGCCACAGGCAGACGGTGAGGAGTGGTTCCCAACCGAGGAAACACTGAACAATTGAACGGGCGCTGGAGTTGGCAGGGAATGGACTCTCTGAGATAATTGAAGCTCGTTCCATGGGCCCAGGCACAGGAACTGGTGGCTATCAGATCTTCACAGTGGGAAACTCCTGTCACCTCCCCACAGCTTTCCTGGAGTGGGGGTTGACAGTTTTGGGAGAGGGGCAGAAGTTGCTGGGCTTCTTACCCAGAGGTTACAGTTTAGTGCAAATATCACCTCCTGTGGGAAGGCTCAGAGCACATCCATATTCTGTTAGAATGGGAATTTGTAACTTGGTAGCCGTGTAGAGGAAAGAAAATCTTTAGGGCATCTTATGAGCTCCTGGGAAGCTGTAGGCACATGGCTGTTTTATGTCCTGGGAGAACACAGCCCACAGAGTCCATCATACTCTCAACGGGGTCTCTGGCCTCTAAAAGATTAGAACCTTGTTCCTGATAATGACACCGTTAAGAGATCACAACAAAACCTTTATTGCATGTGATAGGAAAGTAGAATTTTAAAAACTTGACTGCTAATTCAGTAGCAAATTGTGTCTTTATCCCTCTTTGCAAATTGTGTCTTCATCCCTCTTTGCAAATTGTATCTTCATCCCTCAATGTAATGCAATAGAGACCAGCCTCTCCCTCCCTGCATGTGGGTTCAGTCTTGCCTCCCCTCAGGTCACCTTGATAGCAATACCAGTCCCCATAATCCCATTCAGTGCATGAGCACATCACAATTAGAGTTTGGTTTCTAGTGTTTGAGTAAGGTGGATTGCCCCCAAAATGGGTCAAATCAAATGTCAATCATGATAGGAGTCATATGATGGAAGGAAACGAGACTCTGATGAAAATTTGCTTTTGTGATGTATTATTGACAGTTGAAATAAACCACCTGCAGCAAGAGAAAATATGCTAACACTGGTTCTACTTTTCTTCCTTATTCCACTGTCAAAGTCTACTGCTGTCTTTCCTATGATGATTCATCAACAAGATATTTATTGCCAATAAATTACTGATTTTGGCTTTGTGTTAGTTAGTGTCACTGGCTAAACCCATGACAAGAAATGGGGGGAGAGAGAAGATGGCATCCTGATGAAGTTCTCTATAAATATAACTTTCTTTCCTCTAAGTCAAAAGTTACAAGGGCAAGTAGTTAAATTTCTATATCGCTGTGGAGACAGTAAAAGAGAATTGGTCATGTTGATGTAAATACCAGAAAGTGAAAATGCACTCTGCTACTGTTCATCTAAAACATCTTTCTGCTAAACAGAAACTAGTTCAGAGACTAGTTGGAAAAGCTAAACAACAACAATAAAAACTTACACCACTGAAAATAATTGGTTAATAAACTCATCTGCTTAAAATAAGTTATTTAATTTTTAATGAGATTTAAAAATTAGGTTAAAATGTAAGAATATCCAGTTTCAACTATGATTTTTCTGCCACACCGAAATTCTTTTTTTCCTATTCACCAAAAATGTCATATGGCATAATAAAAATCTCATTTAGAGCCTCCCTACTCAGACTGCTGATTAGAAATCAGATACTTGGGCTCCACACCAGACATACTGGGCCAGAATCTGCATTTTAACCACTCTCAGAGGATTTTTTATTAACGTTCAAGTTTGAGAAGCACTGGTGTAGGATAATATTTCCTAATCTTAGATAATCATCTTAATCATGTAAGTGTAGAGCTCTTAAGAAATATTGTAGAGATTCTATTAGTGAGTCTTTATTCAATTCACTCTCTGGTTGACCAAACTTCCTCTTAGCTTCAGTGAAGCACCCTGACTGATGACTACAGCAAGCTTGCTCTCGGCTCCTAGCCCAGTCTCTAGTATTCCAAAGCATTTCTGCACATGCCACTTGAGTGGCATATACTTAACCACGTCTGTGTTTGTTCCTAAATCTGCTAATGATACAGTACAAATAGCTTAAACTAATAAAATATGGGCGTGAAGAGAGTGATACTGTTTATTATTGTATGTGAACAAGGAAACTGTGATTAGAAAAACTGAAAGTCTAAGAGCTCGTGCTCAGGTTTCTTCACATGTCTTAAATGTCTGTAAGTCGTTGCTCTATTTCAAAGAAATAAAACCGGAAATTGTATACCTGTCTTGTGGGTGTGAAATATGTAAGAAAGATGGCTTTATTGTTCAAGCAATAAATATATATGAGAAAAAATTCTTTACATAAAAAGTGTGGCAAACGGATCTATTTGTTTTAATTTCATACACACTGTTATACCAAAATATGCATATGCCATATATATATTTTTTAAGTTCTTGATTTTTGCCACTTTTGTGTTGCACAAATAGAATGCCAGTTATAATTTGGTCAGCTAAGAGGGATTTTACAACATATATTCCTGGATCCCATCCCATCCCAGACCACTGAATTAGGGTGGGGCTCAGAATATGTATTTTTAAAAAGATCTGGCAATCAGGTTTGGAAATTATTGAATTAGAGAATTCGGAGTGACCAGGCAACGATTATAGAAGTAGGAAAAATCCAACAGGTTTAGATATTTAAAAAATGTTACTAATACATTTGCTAAAGAATTTCCAGAACATTTATAACAAAAAAAGCTCAGCTGATTCCACAGATAACACTTTGGATATTGTCTACATTTCCTGGTGTGATGCTTTTGAAGTTTTCCTGGGAGTAGACCAGCGGGCCCTCTGAGACAGTCCATCTATAAACCAGGAAGAGGAAGAACTGCAATTGTGGTAAAAATTTCCCTATGTCAGTTGCAGGGTATTGATATCTCCTTCTCCCTCACATCCACTGATGCTGGTCAGAGTGGGACACGTATTTTCTTTGGAAAGACTCCTTACTTTTTTAGTGACTTCCTATTCTCTTAGTCACTGGTAATCTGACATAGGAAATTGAGAATAGGGGTTTTTAAGGAGACAACTATACTGATTCTTACTGGACTAGTGGAGTAAGTTTGTTTTTTGATCCCCCAGATCTGGTATAACTGCCCATTTTATGTATGCCTTCCAGACTGCCAAGGAAACCTGGATGCCTGTAGGTTATTGATTTATGGAAAGCTTAATAACCTTCAAATGACAGGAAGTTGGAAAATGAGATTATTACCTGCCTCTTGATTTAGAAATGACAGTTACAGTTATTTCTTGTTTTTAAGGCTTGAAGAATGTAGAGTTAAATATGATGTTTTAAATGACCTGTCTTCTGGACCTGTCACTGGCCTGTAGTTGATTCTGATAGCTGCTCTGTGTGGCTCAATAGTTGATTATCACATACACACCCAATGTCTACAAGCACATTTGCTTACATTAGAACCTTTGCTTTGGAAATTTACATTCTGCTATTTTAGAGGAGAAATGCCATAATTTTTATTTTTATTTTTAGGGCCCAGGTTAAAATATCTGCTTGACATAGAAATGATGACTTGACAATAATGGACTTACATACACACACACACACACACAAAACAATACTCCAGTAACTTCAATCTTGGCCCCAGAATCTGGCTGTATGGTTATAATTACCACCCATCTCCTCTTCTCTGTTTACTAGTGAGAATTTGGAGAAAGAGACAATCCAAATCTGAGCACATTATGTGCCAAATGCCTCTGAGAAGCAAACAGCTGATACTTTGAGGTAAAGACTATGGTTTATCACATTAGGCCAATGTTTCCTAGACTTGCCTGATGTTGAAAGTCACTGTGCCTGATGTGATGTAAGCGAATGCTGTACTTAAAAAATATAGATCCCAGGCCTCCTTTCCAGAGAGTTCCACTCACTAACTCTGTTGGGGGGAGGGAGCAAGTAATTGTTATGAATAGGCAATTTTGGAAAATCTGGCTTTAATGTTTCAGGATTTATTTCATTCTGATGTCCTGTGAATATTACCTGCTCAGTGAGTGAAGACTAGTGATGGTGGTGAACATACTTAACACCAAAGTATAAGGAAGTATGCTAAATGTTCCTTGTCATTCCAAAAAAGTCAATATGGTATATATAATGCTCAATTGTTCTAACCAGCAAGACTGTTCAAGAAGACTGTTCTGTAGAAGAAATATGATCTTATCTGAACTCATAAGAATACTACAAAAACTCAAAATTGATCTTATTTATAATAATGCATAACAATAAGCAATTTTTGACTAACTCACAATAGCTGTTAAAGATCAATTAACATCAGTCTTGAAATGAAAATAAAAACACTGTATTTGTGGTATTTTAAAATAGAAATACCATTAAGTTAACATGTCAAATAAATAGTCAATTAGCTTCTCAAACTCTGTATGTATATTTGTATTGATTAAATATGTAAGTATCTACACATATATGTGTATATTCATGCATATGTTACATACAGAACTATGTAAATGTATGTACACATTTACATATGTCTAGGTAGACAAATAATACTAAATCTAGGAAGTTTATGAACTGTACTTGACCTAAGTTAATTTTAGCATTTTTTTGCAGCCTGAAAAATATTCTTTAACATTTCTTTAGAGTGCAGATTTGATGCTGAAAAATTCTTTCAGGTTTTGTTGATCTTAAAATGCATTTGTTATCCTTGCTTTGAAAGGATATTTTCAGTGGATGTATTTATTCTTATAGTAATATTTTTGGTGTTCTTTATTCTTCTGTATAAATCCATATTTTCATCTTATATTACTTTCTATTTTACTGAAAGAGCTTTAACATTTTAAAAAAATGTGAGTCTGCTGGGAACGAATTATTTAAACTTTTGTATATCTGAAAAAGTCTTTATTTAACCATCATTTTTGAAAGACATTTTTGATAGGTATAGAATTGTAGGTTGACATTTTTTTAATCTTTCAGGACTATGAAGATATTTCTCATCAGTCTTTTCACTTTTAAAAAGAATCTGCTATCATTCATATTTTAGTTCTTCTCTATGTGATATTTATTTTTGAAGAGAAATATTTGTTGCTTTTCAAAAATATTTTGTGTATTACTGGTTTTGAACAATGTGATCATAATATGCCTTGGTTTTTTTTTTCTTAATGTTTCTTGTGCTTGAAGTTTATTTAGCTTTCTGGATCTGTCAGCTTACAGATTTTATCAAATTAAAAAAAATGGCCATTAATTATTTAAATCATTTTATATCCTTCCTTCTCCCTTCTTTACTGTTGGTTGTACAATTTCAGACATATTTGTCTGCTTGAAGTTGTTCCACAGTTCACCAATGCTCTGTTCATGAAAATATTTTTTTCTGTGTGTTACATTAGTTTCTATTGATATGGCTTTAACTTTACTATTATTTTCATCTTTAATATCTAATTTTCTGTTAATTGCATCTTGTACTTAGTCTTGTGATTTAGCTGACTTTATTTTCTCAGACTCTCAGCTCTTTGTCCTCAACTCAGGGAGACAGCTGGTTTCGCCTACAATTCCTGCTCACTGTGCCATGATCTAGAAAAGTCTCTCAAGACATTCTGGGCAATTGTTTTTCATCTCTCATCTCTTATTGCCTCATAGCCAGTTCTTAAAACTATCATTCCATGTATTTTTCCTGTTTTTGGTTGTTTTAGGTAGGAGGATAAATCAGTCTCCATTAGTCTATCTTGGCCGGAAGTGGAAACCTCTTAATTACTTTTTCATGTTGCTTTTGACATTTGAGTTTTTTAAAAATAACTGAAGCTATTTACAGGTTTAATTCTAATTATAAATAGTATTAATAACAATACATTTTATTTGTATAGTGTTTTAAAGTTTATGTGATATTATCAATCTTATAAACATTTTAATAATTATGGTATAATTATATTCATTTGACAAATAAAATAATAGAAAGAATCTCAACTTCAGTTTTCTCATAAGCAAAACAAATGGCTTGATCTGGAATATCTTTAGAGTTCCTACATACTCTACTCTTTTATAAAATTTCCCAGAAGTATGTTTTTATTGCTGGGATTGTTTTAATGAGTCCCACAGTTAAGAGTCACTCTCTTGGAGTAATCTACTTTTTGAATAATTCTTTTACTGAAATAAACCTTATTCTTGAAATAAGATAGCTCTACAAAAGAACTTACCTGTTTTTTTTTAATCTAATTCTTCATTGTTTTCTGCTGATGAATAGCAAGAGCTCAGTGGTTATGTCCCTCTTCTTCAGTTGATTTCAGTAAGTTGGGAGAATGGTTTAGCAAGTTGATTTGTAAAAGGTTAAGATCTATTTTTTTTAAAAAAGGAATAAAAGTATGGTAAATACAAATGTCTATTCACCAGGAAAACAAAGTGGTGTGGGCCTGCTTTTCCTCCCCTGAGGAACAGCTAAACCCTGCAATGTTTGGGTTTATTCTGCTTAGTAGAGGAGAAGCTCATACCTACCACAGTGTGTGGTCTAGAGCTGGTTTCTTAGTCACACTGAATCATGGGTCAGTATGAATGGCCAGGTGCAGACAGGGCTTTCACCTCCTTGTTTGTTCAATTGGTATATCTTTCTGCCTTTGGGTCTTGGTTAGTCCTCTTAGACTTCACTGGGCTCTATCCCAAACTCTAGTCCATTGACCTGGGAACTTGATAGTCTTCTCACTTTTCTCCAGAGTCTTTGGATCCCAAATGATTATTATAGTCACGTGCTAGGAGACTGAAACAATGGAGGCCACTGACTTGGAATTCTGATGGCATCAGACACGTGATTGTGAGTATGGCTTCTGCCTAGAAACCGCAGTGCCTCTCTCTTCTTATTGGATCGGTATTCCCCTTGGATGTCAGCCACAAACAGACTGCACATCTCTGGTTTATCCTGATTCTCTTATTTTTTATTTTAGATAGGAATGGAAGAATGTGACTTCTTATATCTCACTGTGAGACTGATTGATTTAGAACTGTGTCAAATAGCAAACTTTATGGGTAAGATGATGGGCCATCTCATTGGACAGAAGAAGCTATTTCACCATAGCTTCCAAAATTCCTGTAGCTTACTTTAGCATAAATTATCTCTGAAATCCTGGTAAAATCCTAATGTAAGTTGTTCTCTGTACTTTTGGTTTCACAAAGACGAACAATGAACATTTGTTCCTATTTGTTTCCTTTTGGAAGAAGGATTATAAATTTTAGTTAATATAGTTAACAAATATAAATTAAAATAGTTTTCTGATAAAACTTTTTTTAAGTTTCACTGACTTCTAGTTTGTCCTTGATTATGAATCTAAAACAGCAGGCATTTGCTTGGCACTGCAAATTGGCATTAGAATTTTAAGAGACATTTTCTTAGATTTACTGAGTCATATGGTGTTTATCTCAGATTATGGTTTGTGGGAATCATACTTCCTTAATGTTCTATTGGTTTGCGTGTTATTCTTGGTCCTTAGCAACCTAAACCAGAATTAAAAACATATTACATTAATAAGAACGCTAATTATTGTTGACAATGGAGAAGAAAGGGGAACAGCAAATCAATTCTTCTATTCAGATCTTTTACAATTAAGATTGCCCAGATTGTATGTTTTTATTTATTTTATTTATTTTATTTTTATTTTTTATTTATTTATTTTTTGAAAGGTAGACTGTATTTTTGCATCAGTTATTTTTTTATGACAAAAACAAAGCACCGATAAGGGCCTGAGAAACTTGGTTTCAGTGACACAACACACAGGGAAACACCAAAAGAGCATGTTTCCTTCTTTTTTCTTTGAATGTACATTTTTTTTATTATATATTTTATTGATTTTTTTTTGCCCCCCTCCCTCCCTCCCTTACAAACCCTTCCTCCCCAGAGTTTTATGTCCATTGGTTGTACTTATATGCATGTACACAAGTCCTTCGGTTGATCTATTATCTCCCCCAGATCTTCCTCCCCTCCCCACTGTAATTTGACAGTGCCTGTTGCTTTACTGTCTCTATATCTGTTTCTTGGTTCATCAATTTATAATGTTCTTTATCATCCACAAATGAGTGAGGTCATGTGGTGTTTCTCTTTCATTGATTGGCTTATTTCACTCAGCATGATGTTCTCCAATTCCATCCAGGTTGCTGCAAATGATGAGAATTCCTTCTTTTTTATGGCAGCATAGTATTCCATTGTGTAGATGTACCAAAGTTTTTTGATCCAATCATCTGCTGACCGGCACCTAGGCTGTTTCCAAATTCTGGCTATTGTAGATTGTGCTGCTATGAACACAGGGGTGCACATATTCTTTCTGATTGGTGTTTCTAGTTTCTTGGGATATATTCCTAGAAGTGAGATTACTGGGTCAAATGGGAGTTCCATTTTCAGTTTTTTGAGGAAACTCCACACTGTTCTCCACAGTGGTTGCACCAGTCTGCATTCCCACCAGCAGTGCACGAGGGTTCCTTTTTCTCCGCAACCTCGCCAACACTTGTCGTTTGTTGATTTGTTGATGTTGGCCATTCTGACAGGAGTGAGATGGTACCACATTGTTGTTTTGATTTGCACCTCTTGGACAATTAGTGACTTTGAGCATGTTTTCATGTGCCTTTTGGCCTTCCTTCTGTCTTCTTTTGAAAATATTCTATTTAGGTCCATTGCCCATTTTTTAATTGGATCATTCATCTTCCTTTTATTTAGTTGTATAAGCTATCTGTAAATGTTGGAGATTAAACCTTTATCAGTGGTATTATTTGCAAATATGTTCTCCCACACCGTGGGCTTTCTTGTTTTTAAATCTATATATATCTTTTATTGATTTCAGAGAGGAAAGGAAGGAAGAGAGAGAGAGAGAGAGAGAGAGAGAGAGAGAGAGAGAGAGAGAGAGAGAGAGAGAGAGAGAAACATCAATTATGAGAGAGAACCACTAATCAGCTACCTCCTGCACACTCCACAACCTGGGCATATGCCCTGACTGGAAATTGACTCATGACCTCAGCTCAACTGCTGAGCCATGCCAGCTAGGCCACATTGTATTTTAAAAGACTCTATCAGAAGTATAATTAATAAAGAAGACCAGGGATAGAATGAAGATTTTCATGGTAGCTAATGGGCAGGAAAGAGTAAGAGATCTATTAGTTTACATTAGTTTCTTTGGGGGAAATGCTATTGGGTGGTAAAATGAATGTTTCACAAATGTAACCTGTTACGTTATCATGTAATTTGGTAGAAGTGAATTCAGTTTTCAAAATACTAGTAAATTTGATTTGCTTTGATTTGTAATTTAAATGTCTTTATGTCACCTTATGATATTTACTTTATATGCTCTTAATAATATGCCACCAGAAAATGACTTCTCACAGACACAAAATTAGATAAGCTACCTCTAATATTCAAAAACTTATCTTGTTATATTAGTTTGCCATGGCTGTCATAGTAAGATACCACAATCTGGGTAGCTTAGAAATGGGATTTTTCCCCCCCACAATACTGGAGGATAGGATCTAAAAACAAGGTGTTGACAGGGCTGGTTCCTTATGAGGGCTGTGAGAGAAGTATTTTGTGACTGTTCTTTCTTGGTTTGTTGATGGCGGTGTTCTCCTTGTGTATTCACATTGTCTTCCTCCTGTAGATGTCTGTGTCCAAATTTCCCCTTGTTATATGGGTACCAGTCACAGTGTATTCAGCCCATGCCAATGCCTTTGTTTTCACTTAATCACCTCTATTAAGTCACTGTCTATAAGTACACTCACATTCTGGGGACTGGAGACTAAGACTTTACATGAATTTTTTTTGAGAGACACAATTCAGCTCATAATAACCAATGTACATGGAGTACCTCATGAAAACATCAGTTTATTATTTCATATGCTCTTAAACTCAGAAATTTTAAGAACTGAAACCTAATTTTTCACTGTTATACTAACAAGTGTTAAAAATGTCCAATAGTCTTGAGTGAGATGTGTGCCAACGTACAGTCAGAAAGTAAAAATACTCACTTGAGGGCAAGTGTTCTTATCTAAGTGTGAGCGTGAGTTATGGGACAACCATGTTTACAGGATTATGGACAGATTGGAAACAAGTTTTCCAACAATAATCAGTTCACGTAGCAATTTTAGGGACAAAGATCAATCCCAAACGCACAGTTAAAGGTGGTTTACCTGTGATTAACCAGTATTTAATCTGTGAACCTGGCTTTGTTCTAATAATCAATTCAAAACAATATTCCAAGTTGAGTTTTGACCCAAATCTTTTATTTATACCAGAGAGTGATTTAGGAGTACAAAACAAACTATGAATTATGTGTCAACATATAAACCATTAATCAAGGAGTAACTACACAGTCATTTTAAGAAAATAGGCCAGCAAATTCCTTTTGTAAGAAGTTGAAGCAGAAAACATTTTTGTTTTTGTGGCTGTAGGCTGCAAGTCATGAAAACCTGAACATTTTATTTTGAAAAGTGAGGTGGCTGAGAGAGACACTTATGAGGTATTTGAAATTCTCCAGTGACATTTCAAGTCAAATGAATTTTAATATGAGTATTGCACCACTCATACCATAAAATTTAAATTCCTATCCTAATTTTGACACTACTTGGTTTTATTTCCCCTGTAATTTATTTTATTTTATTTTATATTTAAGACACTCAAGAATTCCAAATGAAAGAATATTAAAAACTGGTGAGGCTTTTTCACTTTGCCATTTTTGGGAATAGGCTGCAATTTTAATTGAAGAGCTTTAGAAATATTTTTTTTTGTCCAGGTATTGAATAAGAAAATGCCATGTAACAGGCTCCTAGGGTGACAAGAATCAACAGGATCTTTGGGTCATGAAGGAAAGACTCTTGCCTGCCTCCATATGGCAATGGTGAAATGTTTTGCAGAGCAGAGCAAACTATTGTAACCAGAGATGGCGTGTCCTCGAACCTGAGTCAATGATTGGCTGATTAGGAGTCCAGTGGTAAGTAGGTTGGGAATGTGAAATGAAGACAGTGAGCAATTTGACACCCCAAAGGGTCTTCAGTATAAAATCAGCACAAAATTCCATATTCTTAGCATATCATACAAGTATCTTCATTATTTGGTCTCTGTTTGCTTTCCCAGCCTCATTTTTCATGTTTCTTCCTTTGTCCCTCTATTCTAGCTGGGCTTAACTTGTTTGAATTTCTCAGTGCTTAATCACATCTTACCTCAGGACCTTTGTCCAGCTGTGCCTCTCCCTGGCAGGTTCTTCTTTTATATGTATTTGGGTACTCCTGTATTGGGTGAATATATGTTTATCAGAGTTATATCCTCTTGTTGAATTGCCCCCTTTAGTATTATGAAGTGGCCTTCCTTATATCTTGTTATGGCCTTCACTTTGAGGTGTATTTTGTCAAATATAAGTATTACTACCCTAGCTTTTTTCTCACTCCATTTGCCTGAAATTCTTTCCCCCCACCCCATCCCTTCACTATCAATCTGTGTGAGTCCTTTGCTCTCCTATAGTCAGCAAATATATGAACCATGTTCTTTTATCCATTCAGCTATTCTATGTCTTTTGTTTGGAGTATTTAATCCACTTATGTTTCACGTTATCATTGATAGGTACTTGTTTGTCATTATTATTCTTTACACCTGTATTCCTCATTCCCTTTCTATTTCTTCTTTTTACAGCAGTCTCTTTAGCATTTCTTGCATTGCTGGGTTGGTGGTAATAAACCCCCTTAGCCCTTTTTTGTCTGTGAAGCTCCTGATTTCCCCTTCAATTTTGAATGATAGCCTTGCTGGGTATAGTATTCTTGGATTCAGTCTCTTGCTTTATGTCATTTAGTATATTCCATTCCCTTCCCTTCTGGCTTGATGTGTTTCTGTTGAGAAATCAGTTAATAGTCTAATGGGAGATCCCTTGTAGGTAACTTTTTGTCTCTCTCTGGCAGCCTTTAAGATTCATACTTCGTCATTGAGGTTTACCACTTTAATTATGATGTATCTTGATGTTGGTTTTTTTAGGTTCATCTTGTTTGGGACTTTGTGAGCTTCTTGGACTTGTGTGGTTTTTTTCTTCTTAACATCAGAGAAATTTTCTGTCATTATTTCTTTAAACAAGTTTTCTATTCCTTGCTCTGCTTCCTCTCCTTCAGGAACCCCTATTATGCGGATGTTGTTTCATTTCATGTTGTTCCAAAGCTCCCTTAGGCTCTCCTACATTTTAAGTTTCATTTCCTGTTGCTGCTGTGCTTGGTGTTATTTTCTACCTTGTCTTCTAACTCACTGATACGGTCCTCAACTTCTTCTAGTCTACTGTTGAAACTTCCATTGTGTTTTTTATTGTGGCTATGATGGCTTCATTTCCTCTTGCTTCTTACACATGTTGCATTTGCCTTCCATCCTTTTCAGTGTCCTTATGACCATCACTCTGAATTCTTTCTCTGACAAATTGGTTGCCTCCATTTCACTTATTTCTTTTTCTGGTGATTCCTCATTGTCTTTTAAATGGGGATTGTTTCTTTGTCTTCCCATTTTTGCTGTTCCTTTGATATTTTTTCCTACATATCAGATTAAACTTATGCCATCCAGATTTATTTATTTATTTATTTATTTATTTATTTATTTATTTATTTTCTTTTCTTTACTGATTAAGGTATTACATGTGTCATTATTCCCCCCCCCTTTACCTCCCACCCTCTATTTAGGCCCTCCCCTTACCCCTCCCCCCCCCCCCCCCCCCGGTATCTGTGTCCATTGGTTATGCTTATATGCATGCATACAAGTCCTTTGGTTGATTTCTCTCCCTTACCCTCCCCCTCCCCTATCTCTCCTCTGAGGTTTGATGGTCTGATAGATGCTTCTCTATCTCTGGATTTGTTTTTTATTCATCAGTTTATGTTGTTCATTATATTCCACAAAAAGTGAGATCATGTAATATTTATCTTTCCCTGACTGACTTATTTGCTTAGCATAATGCTCTCCAGGTCTATTTATACTGTTGAAAATGGTAGGAATTCCTTCCTTTTTATAGCAGCATAATATTCCATTGTGTAGATGTACCACAAGTTTTTAATCTACTCATCTGCTGATGGGCACTTAGCTGTTTCCAAATTTTAGCTATTGTCAATTGTGCTGCTATGAACATAGGGGTACATATATGCTTTCTGAGTGGTCTTTCTAGTTTCTTGGGATATATTCCTAGAATTGGGATCACTGGCCACCCAGAGTTTTTGAGTTTGTTTTATATAGTAGATGTTTTGTGGGACCCAGTGGTACAATAGCTCCAGTCTGTTGGACTGGACAATATAGGGGTGTCTCCCTACTTGGGATATTTGGGTTCTCTTGGTGTAGTTGGGTTCTCTTGGTGTAGTTTGGGTCTTGTGTCATTATCCCATTCATGGTCAGAGTTTCCTCTCAGGCTGTCCAGTTATGTGGCTTGCTCTCTACCATATTGACTGAATAGCACAAAATACAACTTGACAAGATACAACACAAAAAGAGCAAAACATGAATGTACTCACAACACCGATTACCCCAATATAAGTGAACACTTTTACTGGAGATCAATCACCTATTTGCCCTGAGCTTTCTATTAGCCAGTGCAAAGGGGGAAAACTGATCAGGTGCACAATTTATAGTATCTTTGATATCAGATAAATGAGGTACTCAAGAGAGTCCACTGAGTGGCCAGATTATTATGAATTCAGAAATCATAATAATCTGGCCACTCATTGTATGTTTATAGTTTATAGATAAGAAATAGACATTAAATAGTTTTGATTTTGTAAATTGCAGAGGATTTGCCTTATCTGAGTCAATTATGTTACTTGCTTAGAATAGTATGGATATAGCACCATAATTTTGGAGAGATTACAAACTTTGTTTACGTCAGCACAGAACTGCCTCAAAAGGGCTGTGTAATGTGTATGCAAGAGGTAGTCATTAGTTTGCTGCTTTTCATGAAATTGTGAAAAAAATTCTGCATTGTACTTGTCCCATGGAGTAAAGTAGGAGATGTTTCTTTCTCTCTGAAGAAAGGACAATTTTATAATAATGAAAATGTAAATAATAGTCAGCAAACTTAATCCACACAGGAGCACTACAACTTGACCTTGAGAACATTGCCTATTCTATTTTAGGACATTTCTAACTCCATTTTTCCTTTAATTAAAAAGAGTCTTGGCCTTGAAACTAACAGGGATTTTTAGTTGATTTGAATATACAAATTGACACCTACCTGACAGTGCATTTTTAAAAAAATATATTTTTATTGATTTTTTACAGAGAGGAAGGGAGAGAGATAGAGAGCTAGAAACGTCAATGAGAGAGAATCATCGACCAGCTGCCTCCTGCACACCCCCTACCGGGGATGTGCCTGCAACCAAGGTACATGCCCTTGACCGGAATCAAACCCGGGACCTTTCGGTCTGCAGACCGACGCTCTACCACTGAGCCAAACCGGTTTCGGCATGACAGTGCATTTTTAATAGTCAGAGAATGAGTACATGTTATTGAACTGAACTGGTTTTCACTTGGAAGCTTCTCATGATTTCTCATGACTGAAAGACTGTAAGTTTATATTTCTAGATCCATCCTTTCATTTGAGTGTTCCATATATTCAAGTGGATACTAATCATTCATGTTTCAACGTTCTGCCTTCTTTTCAAATTTAACTTGGCCAAAACTGGATTTATCATCTCTTTTAAACCTGTGCTGACACTGAATTCTTGGATTTTGTCAATGACATCAACTTTTTATTGTGGTTTTGGGGCTGGAAACATGAGGCAGAGCAGAACAAAATTGTTATTTGTGGAAACACTATGTAAATTCTTAAGTTCTGTCCAGATGTAAAATATTAATATTCTTGCCCCAGTCTCCTTTGCATCTTCTATATAAAACCATGGTAATCAAATTTTCAATGTTTGCAGTATCCTTCTTTGTTTTCATATTTATAATTGAAGTTCAAATTTTCATTATTTTATGTACCTGTATTCAGTAAAGCTTCATTCAGTCATTCATTCATTCAATTATTCAAAGCTCTGAGTTGGGCAACTACTATGTGCCAGACAATATGTTAGATGGCAAAGTGGTTACAGTAATAAGATAGAAATAGTCCCCTCATCCATGAAGTTTATAGTTTCATGGCAAAGGTGGGCACAGAAGTAAGTTTAAGCATGATAAGTATAATAAAGAACAGAGTTCTATGCATGTATCAGATGAACTTAACCTAGTCTTGGGTGTCATAAAATCTTATAGTTGATCTCTTTTTGGCTTATAATGATGGCATCAGTTTTCCTCAGACACCATTAGTATCATATCATTCATACTAAAAAATTGATTAACCATCAACCCCCATTCACTCTGAATATCCTTTCAAAGTCTTCATAATCTGTCCCCATCTGGAATATTTCTTCACTGTTCCATGGATCTATTATACTTTCCCCAGTTACTATAGTTCTCTTTATGATATTATTACCTATGTCCTTGACCCACACACAGTTTTCCCCATCATTAAAAGTCCTGGTGAAAATGAATTACTGATGTTTTGGGCTTTACTGGCTAACCACATAGTGATACTATCTCTTGCAATTTCTTACAGCTCCAAGTTTATCTCATAGACTTGTAAAGTTTTGGCTATTCCAACTGGGGTTTCCAACACTACTTTCTAAAGTGATAAGCATTTTCTTTTTTTTTTTATCTTGGAACAAGTGTGTGAGTGTGTATGTGTGTGTCTTCATGGAGATTTGGCCAAAGATAATTTATAACACTTGAAAAGTTACCAATAGGTCAAGTTGACAACTTATTCACCCAAGATACTATAAATATATTTAATTGAACATAATTATCATAGTTTTATTGCTACTCTATTTTGGCCTTGAAATAGAAACATCCTATTTAAGTCACTTACTAATAAAGTATTTGGAACTGCAAAACTGACCTTAGATTAACATTTCCCATACTTGGTAGTGATATACACACATAAACATATACATTATACATACATTAATCACACTGATACACATATGCACATATACTGACTACATATTTACATATATATGTGTACTAAAATAGTTAAACATGAGGACATTTGGATTAGGCATTCATGAGGGTAGAAAAAATGTGCTTTTCATAAAAGCTTCCAGATGCATTCAATTGTGTTTACAGAGCAAAACAATGGCTTAGTTTAAAAAACCAAAAACTTGCCATGGCCTTTATTCTTAATTATAGCAAGTGTCTTTGACATATTTGAAGACATTAGACTTAAAAATAGCCAAGTTGAAAGTATTTAAGAGTGACACATGAGCGCCATTCTCAACTGGACTTTGAACTCTGTATCTGTTGTAAGCATCCATCTCCTTGACTTCAAAGAGGATTTCCTGGAATGAAACCACCACACAGTGAAACAATCTGTCCATCTTCTTCTTCCATTGTACTTGGAACTCAGCATCAGTATCTGTGTACGGCTGAGCCCAGTGAAGTGTTGAATCTGACAACAACTCCAGCACTCTACCACATGCCAATGGAGCTCCTTTACAAAGTTCCTGGTTCCCAAATGGAAATCCTGTCTTGGCTCTTTGGAGGCACTGAGGAGTTTTGAGAGAGAGAGAGAGAGAGAAAGAGAGAGAGAGAGAGAGAGAGAGAGAGAGAGAGAGAGAGAGAGAGAGAAGACTAAGACCTGGATGTTTACAATTATGTGTGCTTTTCCTTGACATTAGTGCTCTAACATGTGGATTGATCCTGTGTGGTCCATGTCTAAAATCAGGGGTAGGCAGTATTTGAGGCCATATACTGTGGTCAGATAGATTAGGACAGTTACATGGACAGTCCTGTATAAGAAAATATGCTCAAGAACAACAGTGCTGGCCCTGGCTGATGTGGCTTGATTGATTGGGAATCATCTTACACAAGGAAAGGGTCCCAGTTGGATTCCCAGTCAAGGCACATGACCAAGGTTGCAGGCTCAATCACCGGTCAGGGCATGCAGGAGCCAGCCGATTGATGTTTCCCTCTCACACTGATGATTCTCTCTCTCCCTTCCTGTCTCTAAAAAAATCAATAAGAATATTAAGATGAAAAAAGAAAAACAGTCTTGACACAGCACAGTCCCAACACATCAAAGAAGACACATCAAAGAAGACTTCAACTCTGACACTCTACTCTACCACCAAAGTAGGAGACAAAGGCATTTTTAGGAAGACCTATGCAAGCTGGAAAGAAAATGGTATGAAGCTTTGGGGAGGGTGGTGATATGTAGAGTTTAGGCTTTGACAGCAGGCAGACCTGAGTTTGAATCCTGGAAATATTCTTCACGATGCAGTCTCAGGCTGTCATTAAAAATTACATAGTTTCTGCTTTCTCATGTGCAAAACAGGGAGACTAATTTGTATCTCATTGCTTTGTGGTGAAATTGGCACTTAGGAGGTGCTTGTATTAGGATTCTCCAGAAAAACAGAAACAACAGATTATATTCATAGAGTGTGGCCCCTATGATTTTGAAGGCTGACAAAGGCCCAGATCTGTCACCCGCAAGCTGGAGACCAAGGAGAGCCAATGGTGGAATTCCAGCCTAAGGATTGGCAGGTTTGAGACCAGGAAGAACCGATTTTTCAGTTGGAGTCGGAAGACAGGAAAAAACTGCTCAAGGCAGTCAGGCGGGAATGGTCAGCCTTTTTGTTCTAGTCAGACCTCCAATTGATTGGATGAGGCCCAACCACATGGAGGAGGGCAATCTGCTTACTCAGTCCAGCAATTCACTGCTAAATGCATCCAAAACACCCTCAGAGAAACATTCACAGTAGTATTTGATCAAATGCCTGGGCACTCCATGGCCTACGCAAGCTGATACATAAAATTAACCATCATAGTGTTTTATAAATGAAAACTCCTC
Organism: Pipistrellus hanaki; assembly: GCF_964339955.1. Lineage (NCBI taxonomy): Eukaryota > Metazoa > Chordata > Mammalia > Chiroptera > Vespertilionidae > Pipistrellus > Pipistrellus hanaki. Next base: position 8,648,810 of record NC_140504.1, read on the forward strand.
TTGGTAATAATGATCAGAAATATAGTTTATATTCTTTCCTACTTCTGTTTAACATGATGCTGAAATTTAAATCTCATATTTTATTTTCAACTCAATCCATTTAAATAAAACACATTAATTAGTTGTTTTATGACTATTAATAATAACTATCTTGATTACTAATAAAAATAGCTGCCTAAAGTTGAGAAAGCACCAGAACTTTAAAAAATGAGAATCATTACAGTGGTCCACTATTTCTATGCTTATATTTTACTGATGTGTTCGATAGTTAAGAAAAAAAAAATGTAACATTGCCATTAGTACTGATCATGGGAGTGTAATTGGCCATAGAGGATAGGCATTTCCGTTTTTTAACTTCGGGTAGCAATGCCTTCCTCATTGCTGAGTGTCTTGTACACTGGGTCATTTGCTGGTCAATGTAGTATCAAATGGACATGTCTAACTTCATTCACTGGAGACATTTGCTGAATGGAAAGTGAGCGCTGTGACTCATTTGGAGGATTTCCATCTGTCTTTCCCATACAGGGAGTGGTAAAAACCACCACCACAGTCACAGGCAGACACTTGCAGGGGACTCTTTCAATCTAGTTGTGTATGGGACAGTATAGACTGGAAGTATGGAACCCTGGTTCTAGTTACAGACCTGGCACCAAAATCTCCCAGCACCTTGAGCAGCCTCAATGTCTTCATCAGAAAGCGAGTGATTGGACAGGATGGCTTGCATGACTTCCAGCCACAGAATCCTTTAATCCCAAGGGCCATGTTTACCTCTTTCTCCGGTAATGGGCTGGTCCAGGCCAGGAGCGTGAACTGGGCTTGCTGTATAGACCAGTTCAGACAAGCCACCTGCATCCTCTGGGCAGACGCAAGCTTTGAAGTCAACCAAGTGGAACCAGAGCCACGAAGACAACCCTACCTTCACCCCATCTATAAGCCAAGAGGGAAGTACATTTTTGCAAGTGTGGGCTCCAAATGACCTGCCAAAACTAAGCACCACGGTGAGAATGGTATCATGGTAGGATGAGCTCATTCAGAGAACAAAAGAGTGAGGAAAAGAAAGCTTCCCTTGGGCTGCAGAGTCATGTAAGTCTGAAGAAGGAAATATGAAAGGAGCCATTTCTCAATAAAAAAAATTCAAGAACATTGAGAGATTTTATCGCATTTTCCTTTTGCAAATTAAAACATACATGTGCTCATATGTTTTCTCAGAAAAAATAACAGGAAGAGAAAAACTTTATGGTTTTTTTTTCTGGAAAGCAATATTGTTACTCGCTAAATGCCACTAAGGGGTTGCCTAGGAACTCCCGAGGATACTATAGAATAAGAAAAGGGGGTCTATGTGGAATGCTAAAAGTGAGACTAAGAAACATGACTTAGATTGGGTTTCCTAGAAGCGGACTTGAGACAAGTATTGGGGGCAAATTATTTATTAGGGAAGTACTCTTAGGTGAAATCTATAAAAGGGAAAGATAAGGACCGAAATACAACTAATTATTTGCGGAGGATAGCAGGGGAGTCACCCTGATTCTAAAAGGAAACTCTGGTGTGTGGGTTAAATCTCAGTTTGTCTACAGGGCAGTCCTTGGCTAAGGGAAGTCCCTGGGCAAGAAAAGAAAACAGGCACTGAAGATGGGGGTTTGGTTAATAGAAACAACAGAAATTTATTTCTACCAATTCTGGAGGTTGGGAGTTCAAGATCAGGTGCCAGCATAATCAGGTTCTGGTGAGGGCCCTTTTCTAGGTTGCAGATGGACAATTTCCTCATTGTATCCTCATATGGCACAAAGCAAAGCAAACTCTCTTGGAACTATTTATTTATTTACTTTAAATCCTCACCTAAGGATATTTTTTTCCATTAATTTTATTTATTTACTTATTTATTTATTTTTAGAAATAGTGGAGGGGAGGGAGGAAAGGGGTGAAGAGAGAGAGAAAGAAACATGGATGTGAGAGAGACATCTATTAGTCGCTTCTTGCATGTGCTCAGACAGGGGCCTGGGATCTAGCCTACAACTGAGGCACATGCCCTTGCCTTGAAATCAAACCCACAACTTTTTGGTCCATGTGCTGGTACTCTAACCACTGAGCAAAATTGGCCAGGGCTCTCTTGGAACTCTTAATAGGACACTAATCTCAGGCATGAGGGCTCTGCTCTCATGACCTCATCTAATTCTAATTACATCCCTGAAGATTCCTCCTCCTCATACCATCACATTGGGGGGTAGAGTTTCAGTAAAATAATTTTAGGGAGATATACCGCTTGTCCACAATTATACAGACACATATTTGACTTTGCAATTATAGAGTGATAGTTCAATACTGTGCCTCCTGAACTTTTCACCCAATGATTGTAGTACCCGTAATGATGCTTACAAAATGAATGGCCTATCTTATATTTCTCTACATTTAAAAAAATAATATTTCCTTGATTAAAAATGTAAGTGCTTTTATTGTCCCCTCCTCTTTCTCTCTCTCTTTTACTATGTGTAAGTACTCATGGGTTTTTAAAAAAGCCAATGTAGCATGATAAATTGCTATCTTTTTGATGCTTTAAGTTTTCCAGAATTGGCCAGTGGTTGCCTTCCCAAGATGGCTCTTTGACATGGCCCCACTGGCCTTCAAGCCGTTTCTTGTTTTCTGACACATGGAGATGACTCAGGCTCACCTTGCACTTGGTCCCAGAATCAATAACTTCTCCATGGTTATTTTCTGTTCAACTTCAAAAACAATATTACTAATTCCATAATACTGCTTGATATTTTTTACTAACCACCTGGAAGCAAAACCATTTGGAGCATTTTAGGAGTTACCACAAAATGCTGAGAGGTTTTCCTATAGTATTTCACATAATCCTTGCAGGGGAGATAAGTAATATTTTATTCATTTTAAAAACAAAAAAGGCGAGGCTTAGGGACATTAAGGAACTTGTTTAAGGTCACAGAAGTGTGTCCCAATCTAAAGCACATGTTATATTTCTTTCTTTGGCGAGGTGTTTCTCAGAGACTTACAAAGAAGGACTCAACCTTAGCTCTGGTCTGAAAGCCCATTTGTGTGAACAGTTGATGTTCAACTATTGAAGTAGGTGAGCTACTAAAATAAACAGAGACTTAACGTTTAATATCAGATTCCTAAAGTCCATGATAAAATACTTGTTCAAAGAGATAAAGGTTCAGAATGTCACCTCTTAATAATGTATTCATACTTGGAAAATGTAACACCTTGTAAATGTTAAAAAGAAGTTCTTTCAAAAGTGCCTAACATTTAACTTATATTGGAGTAATTCTGTATTGGTGAGAAAAGAGTTTCACGCCTCATCTAAATAGAATAATTGATACTTTTGACCATAATTAAATAGAAGGGTTAAAATTATAGTATAAATTACACTACATCATTTTCTAAAAGTATTTCAGAAAACAGGGACCACATTATCTTAATTAAATGATTGGGATATCATTTCTCCAGCATGAAAAACCACCCAATTCATAGTCCTATAATTAGAAATATTGGCTTTAACCACCAAAGCCTGATCCTTTGAAAGCCATGGCCACAAGTAACCACCTCTAGTCAATTCCTGCATGTGACTATTTCAGAAATGCAGAAACCCAAAACTTTACCATGGCCATTATCACATGATTTCTCACTGTATAGTTACTGAGATCCCCCTACGAGACTGTGTCTTTGACGTTATATCTCTACATATAACAAGTGCCTTGCACTTAATAGGCACTTTAAGGACTTTATTTATTAAATGATTAGAAAACAGCAATTTAAATACTGATCGTTGTAGTTAGAACACTCATTCTATTATTTGATAAAGCTATTAATTAAATATCAAAGCACTGTGAGAAATACATAGCAAACATGATCAATCTATAGATCTAAAAACCTTATGAGTGGAAAATTAAAACAATAGTAAGACACCATTACACACCTATCAGATTGGCCAAAATCTGGGACATGACATCACCAAAGGTGAGGATGTGGAGCAATAAGAACTGCCATTTATTGCTCATGGTGATGCAATGAGGCAGGTGCAGATGAATAGGCAGAGCACAGAGGATTTTTAGGGTGGTGTTGATACTCTGCATGATATTATAATGATAGATAACAGCCACTTTGTAAGGTAGTTTAGCAATTTCTTACAAAATTAAACATACTCTTACCATACAATCTAGCAATTGCAATCTTTGGTATTTATTCAAAGGAGTTGAAACTTATATACACAAAAATGTTGTATAGACATGTTTATAACAATCCTATCTAATAAAGAAGGAATATGCTAATTGGTCCTCACACCATCACAAAGATGGTGGCGCCCACATCCAATAAGGAGGTTATATGCTAATTGACTTCCCCACCCTCAAAGATGGCGGCACCCAGTCCCCTCAGCCCTGCTGGAGCAGCAGGCATGCAGAAAGGATGGGCCTGTCCCCAGGCAGACCTGGCCACTCCATGCTCCTGCCTCTGGAGTCCCCCAGTCCCCTTAGCCACCCAGCCATCCAGGGCCAGCCTGAGGCGCAGGCAACTAGGGCCAACCAAGGCTTGTGCTGCCAGCAGTGGCAGCAGCAGAGGTGTGATGGGGCATCGCCTTCCCCTGATCACCGAGTTGCCTCCCATCCCCGAGGGCTCCTAGATTGTGAGATGGGGCAGGCTGGGCTGAGGGACCTTCCCTCCCTCCAGTGCATGAATTTTCATGCACCAGGCCTCTAGTTTTATTTATAACTGCCAAAACTTGGGAACAATTAAAAAGTCCTTCAGTAGGTGAATGGATAAAGAAACTGTAGTACATACAGACATTTAACTATTAATCAGCACAATAAAGAAATGCATTATCAATCCATAAAAAGGCATGGAATAATCTTAAGTGCACGTTACTAATTGAAAGAAGACTATCTAAAAAGTCTACATACAGTATGTTTCCAACTATATGCCATTCTTAAAAAGGCAAGTCTAGGAAGATAATGAAAAGATCAGTGATTGCCAGGGGCAGAAGCAGGTAAAGATGAATAGGCAGAGCACAGGGGATTTCTAGGGCAATGTTTATACATTGCATGACATAATAATGGATACATGTCATTTACACATTTGTCCAACCTATAGGATGTAAGACCATGTATTTGTGGTCCTAAAAATCTCATTTGGTATAAAAAATTAGTGCTAAACCCACTGACTTAGAGTAATTTCCTCAGGTATTTTTGGGTGAGAAGAGCAGGACATTGAAATTGTAAGTCAATAAATATAATAAATACTCATAAATATAGACATATTTACATACACATTTTTATACAAGATTAAAAAGTCAAGGATTATAGGAACAGTTGGGCTAATGTGACACATGGAGAGAAAGAAGAGGGTAGCTAAGAAAACCATCTCTTCTCCACTTAGAAAGGATGAATACCTGCCACTGTTGAGGATATTTAAAATTGCACAATATCAACTGTGAATAAAATTCCCAATGAGATATCCTTGGGCACTTTGATTTGTACAAAACCTGAGGTTATGAGTTTAGGAAACTACCGAGGTATTAATTTTGATGCGGTAGCCTTACTTCAAGGGTCTGTTTTCTTCTATAGCCCCATGAATGTTCTCAGACTCTCTCATACAGAAGTGACCACAGGACCTTCTCCTCAGTGCTGCCTGCTTTGGACGAAAAGAGAGAAAAAAACAATTCCTCAGAGCTCTTGGTTTGAATCTTGATATTGTGTCCAATAATTTATAGCTAGTGTATGTCCTTCAATCTAAGACAACGCCATCAATTGAAAGAAGACTCACTGTTTTATGTATTGTAACAAAGAGGCCAAACCACACCAAATGTGAGGGCCAGTTGAACCATGCAGCAATGTTCTCTTATCATCTATAATTTTCGCTTAGTAGTAATTAAAATAGCTCTTTTGTATTTAGAGATTTATTTTTACCACACATCATTCTTAAATAAATAAAGAGATAAATAAAACATAACCTATGCCAGCCATACTGTTTAAAATGTTCTTACAATGCTTTCATATTCCGTTAGCAACTTTTCAGAAATACCTTTTGACCTGGAATCATTGATGTTAGTGCTTTTCTGACAGTACCATTATTGGTGCCATTAAGAATGTTGTTTTAGTACAGCATTTCTTGAGAATGTTCCTCTATTGTCTCTGAAATTTTCTTCCAATGACACCTATTCTGTGAACTTTGATGCTGGTATTCTCTTAATCTTATGAAAAAATAACAAAGGAAAGTTTCTAGGTAACAACTGGAATTCAGATTTGCCCTCAAATGGACGTTTTGTGTTTTGCCAGGCAATATTTGTACCACTGGGAAAAGTCAGAAAATGTGTTCTTATGCAGGCAGCAGCAACTACCTATTAACAACAGTCTGGCTCGTAGTGCTTATGAGATGTCATCAATTGTCTATCTTAGAATAAATGAAATAAAGTACTTTGAATTGATAGAGTTACTGATTATGATATATCCTAATTTATTTTCTACTATAAAATCGTGTTAATTTGAATTTCTCAGCTCTCTGGGAGGGCTTCATCCTTATTTAAATACCTAGCTCTAGGACCCTGGCAGAACCTCTGCAGAATCTTGGATGGTGAGCGCCCTTTCTTATAAAAGTCTCACCCTGGAGGCCATAATGCACACACTGCAGAATGATATTTTATTGGTAAAACATACTTCATTCTTGGGTGGTTTAAGAGGAAATTTCAAATCCAAGTTATGACATGACATCCAATAAGAATCTGACCTTGGAAAGCTCACCATTTGAAAAAGGGAAGTGAACTAATATGTCCCTCCTGGATTAAGTTACATAATCCCCAAGGTGTCCATATGTGTGAGCAGGACTACCATCTGGTCCTGGCACGAAGTGAGACTAATAAATTCATTGAAAATGTCAGGCTCAGTTTAAAAGTACATGAACTGAGTGGTCTCCAAACAGAAAACCCAATAGCTCAGTCCTTTGTTATTCAAGTTTTTAATACACTCAGCAATAAACTAATCCCCAACTGGCGGAGTAACCTCAGTGGTTGTGATTCCTTTTCAGTGAATTTGGATCAAATGTTGCTGGTTGTCATATTACAAGGGAAGGCATGAAAACAAGACCAGTACTGCTTACATATTTTGGAAATACATTCTTTAGTTTTTAGGAACATGGTAAAGAATTATATCTACTATACACTTTAAAGACATTTTGTTTTTTTCTCTTCCTTAATGTGTAAGCCATTCCAATCTTTTCAAATTTTTTTTTTTTTTTTTTTGCATTTCAGCATTTACTAAGATCGCTAGGCTTACTTTCACCTTTCAATTTGTGTGAAATAGCAAAAGGCTTTTATTTTTTGGTATGGAGAGGTAAGATTTCCTGTGGTTCTTCTTCTGAAATTAACATAATAAGACCTACTGGTTCCAGAGCAGAGGTCATTATCTACATTGGGTATCAAAGTGTGGGGAAGTCATCATTATTAAAACCTCACATACCTAAGGATCCTGATGAAAGCAATCCTACCTTATAAAAGAGTAATATGAAAATTAACCATCACTCTGCTCAAGCTATGCTCACTAGCCACGCCCACCAGCCAGTTTCAATTGTAGAAGGTAAATAAATTCCAGATACTAGGGCCTCTGCTTGGGTCACTGGGGGGAGTGGCTGGCCTGCAAATCACCACAGGCCCCTCACCCAGGCCACCCCACACCCCAAGGGAACCCCCACCCTGAACCGGGACATCCTTCAGGGCAAACCAGCTGGCCCCCACCCCTGCACCAGGCCTCTATCCTATCTAATAAAAGAGTAATATGCAGACTGACCATCACTCCAACACACAAGATGGCTGCCCCCATGTGGTCAAAGATCCTGCCCCTATGTGGACACAAGATGGCCACCACAAGATGGCCAGCAGGGGAGGGCAGTTGGGAGGCACCAGGCCTGCAAGGGAGGGCAGTTGGAGGTGATCAACCCTGTAGGGGAGGGCAGTTAGGGGTGGCCAGGCTGGCAGAGAAGGGAAGTTGGGAGCAAACAGTCTGGCATGGGAGTAGTGAGGGAGTGATCAGGCTGGCAGGCAGAAGCAGTTAGGGGCAATCAAAAAGGCAGGCAGGTGAGCAGTTGGGAGTCAGCAATCCTGGATTGATCCCGGTGGGATCAGATCTAAATGGGCAGTTTAATATGCCTCAAGGTGACCCAGATTGGAGAGGGTGCAGGCTGGGCTGAGGGACACCTCCCCCACCCCGTGCACGAATTTCCTCCACCGGGCCTCTAGTACTAATACAAAAGGCACAGTCTATGGTTTCCCTTCCTTCCTTCCTTCCTTCCTTCCTTGCTTCCTTCCTTCCTTCCTTCATTTTTTCCTTCCTTCCTTCCTTTTTCCTTCCTTTTTTCCTTCCTTCCTTCCTTCCTTCCTTCCTTCCTTCCTTCCTTCCTTCCTTCCTTCTTTCCTTCCTTCCTTCCTTCCTTCCTTCCTTCCTTCCTTCCTTCCTTCCTTTTTCCTTCCTTTTTTCCTTCCTTTCTTCCTTCCTTCCTTCCTTCCTTCCTTCCTTCCTTCCTTCCTTCCTTCCTTCCTTCTTCTTCCATTGATCTTTAAGAGAGAGTGGAAGAGAGAGGGAAAGACAGAGAGAAACATTGATGTGAGAGAAACATATGGCACAGGCCCTGGGCCCAGGCCAGGAAAGAGCCTGCAACCAAGGTATGTGCCCTTGACTGCAATCAATCCTGGGACCCTTTCGTCCACAGGCTGACCCTATACCCACTGAGCAAAACTGGGCAGGGCTTCATAGTTCCTTTCTTAGTTTACTTTCTTGTTGAGGAAGGAAAACATATACATAACTCTTGAATAATGGCAGGAACAGTATATGCATACTTCAGAATGAGGGGCAACATCAATAAATGCTTATTGATATGGGGTAATTGTTGACTGTTGAGTTTGAGGGCGTTTCATGTAGGAGGCAGAATTTGTGGTGTTTCATTGACATATACTTTTCACTGGTTTTACAGGAAACGGAAAGCACTTCCATTTTGCATGTTGAGGCTTTCTTCAAATTTTTAGGGATTTCTCATTGGAGCCAAGCCAGTTGGACTTGGTAAAATGGCTGGGATGGAGTACTAGAAGCCAGGGAATGCTGTCGCTTTTGCTCCAGTAAGTGGGGAGTGGGATGAGACTTTAGACAGGATTGAGCAAGCATCTTGATAGGGCACTCTGCCCAGCCCATCCTAGCTCTTCCCTCTGGTAATATTCTTTTTCTGAGCCATCTGACCTCACAGGGCCCTGTGCATAACTGCTCCCTACCTTGAGGTGCAAAAGTATCATCCATGAAGCCCCATCTTGATGGGAATGGGTCCAAGAGAAGGTGAAAGAAGTGCCTTTCCAGGGTCTTCTTTTCTATTTTTGTCCTGGGGGCTGGGGTATCACTTGTTTCTCTCAAAAGGGATTTTTCTGCCCACCTGTTTCCTGCAGCCTCTGCTTCTCACCAGGCTCTTTTAGGTAAGAAATGCACAAAATGATACAAGCCAAGTCACATGTAAGCTCTATAGCATCATATAAATGGATGATGTTTCCTTTTGGCAACAACATCTCCATTTATGCTTGCTGTCGGGTTTTTTTAATGATGTCTTAGAGATTAAGAATGGTGACCTAGCAACTGTTTGTAGAAGAACACTTGCTGCCAAGCTTCTTTTATGCTTTGTCAGTCAAATTGACATTTGAAGTTTTCAGGCATGACCTAAGCTCCTCTCCGGGTAAGGAGAACTTTGGGATGAAGCTTTTTCAAGAAAAGTTTAGTCACCAGAGTGCGCAGCCAAGTTTCGAATGTGAAGGAAAGCAAAACTGGGGCCTTCTGCATTCCCTGAGGGTAGCACACTTCAGTGTTACTGAGCAAAAAATTACGCCTGGGCTTAGTGTTAAAGTGCACTAGCAAATAGGCATAATTTTAAATAAATAAAAATGGCCACACTTTCTTAACTGACATATATGTCTGTTCTCTCCCATTTTATTTGTTTAGTGTATGTTTACTTAACTTAAATATTTATAATTTTAAAGGTATAAATGAAATAAAATCTATAAATTTAATAAAAGTCTATTATCTATAATAATAAAAGCATAATATGCTAATTAGATGGGATGTCCTTAAGGATGGAGCCAGGCAGTGGGGGCTGAATCAGAGGTAGCAGAGGCCCCTGGTTGCTATGGTGGCCGAGGGGCTGAGCCCCTTAAACAAATTTTATGCATCGAGCCTCTAGTTAAAAAATAAGATTCAAAAATCTGGAGTCTCACTGTCTCATGCAAGACAACATTTACATTTAAGTATGCTTGTGTTTCTTTTCCTAAAATAATTTAAACATTTTAAAATCATGGTTCTCTTTATTGTTAAAATACAATTTTCAAAAGATAAAGTCATGACTCATGAAAATATAAACTTGAATCAAAAATGATATTAAACACCTTATTAATGAGAGATCCAGCAATGTGTTTAAACATGCTCAAATGAGAATTTGAAGGATATATAAACATTATATATTATAATACTTATATACACACATATATACATATATGCACATGCATATACACACACAGGATCAGGGATGCTGAAATGAACTTACCAGTATTGCATGAAATTGATCAATATCCTATAGGGTGATAAAGCATCATGATGTGTAATGATGTATGTTTAAGGTCATCTACAGTTTGGGAATTAATATTTTACCACCAAAATTCATTTGTATTGATACAGATGAGAATCATTTGTGTTACCTTATTTTTCTATAACTTGACTTCTACCCCTATAGAGTCAAAATTACATAATTGAATAGAAACAGATAACTCCCGGAGCCCTTTAATCCATGGAAAAGAGCCATTATGGCTTTAGCAAAGAGTGAAGAGTATTTAGACTAGACAATGGAGAGCCAGTTAGAAAGTTGCTAAAGCAATCTGGGTATAAATGTGATGTGTTTTTCAAGAGGAGGGGCAGTAGAGGTAGGAAGAAATGGACTTCATTCAGGAAATATTGAGGAAGTAGGATTTAGAGGATTTGGTGATGAATTGGATGTGGGTAAGGTTGCCAGACATAGCAAATAAAAATACAGGACATCCAGTTAACATTTGACTTCCAGATAACAAACAAATAATTTTTTAGTAGTTGCAAGCAATAGTATTATCACATACTAAACAATTTACTGTTTACTTGAAATTCAAATGTAACTGGGTGACCTATATTTTACTTGGCAAACCTAAATGAGTGGTTGAGGAAAAAGGAAGAGTTAAGGATGACTCCCAGCCTTTGGAACTAAGAAGTTGTCAAAGGAGTGAAGCAAGGGTTTTCTATTACCCAGAAAATGAGTGCTTATTATTGAATACAAATCAAATATTCTAGGAAGAAAACCCACATCCAAACACATCGTTCTGAAGGTGATTTTACATTGTTATTTTCTTCATAAAACATGGTGTGCTTTGAGTTTTGTTTTTCCTTGGGAAAAGGAGAAAAGGAAACACTATTAGAAATAGGATAAAGTAAAAGATGGGAGGATAAAGCCCCAGCATAAGTAGCAGTAATTTGTGGAAAGTTCTGTTTAGAGGCCAGTGAACAGCATCTAAAGTGAGAAGACACCTGATCTTGGATTGTTTTGATGTGAGCTGACTATAGTATCTTCCTCTCTGCTTTTCATTATGGTTATATGTGAGTGTTACTTTAAGGAAAGTTGCTCTGCTCAGTGATGTGGCAGGATTTCTTAATATTCAAGGGCAAAAAAGTGAGATTTGGGGTATTAAATCTCAGCATATAAAGACAATGGACCATAGAAATCAATTTGGAATGGATCAAAAACCAAAAAGTAAAAGCTAAACCTATAGAACTTCTAAGAGAAAACAGAGATTGTCTGCACAAGAAAGGAGAAAACCATTAAAGAGTAAAATAGTAAGTTAGGTTTTATAAATATTAAAATTCCAGTCATCAAAAACATTGTTAAGAAAATGGAAGGACAAGTCATAGAGTAGGCACATATTCACAACACCTTTAACTGACAAAGGAATATTGATCTCTTTTTGTAACATAAGAATAAATCGGCCAATATAAATCCACTATTTTTTGGTATTGCTAGGGCCATGACTGAGGACTATTGCACATGGACTCTTACTGGCTCCACCACAGTCCTGGGAGCTACGGACTGACTGGAACAAGCATTTCTGTTAGCTCTTGTCTTAGAAACTGCAAAGTACATCAGGCCTGGAGCTAGTGCTAGGTTTTCCTTCATTTATCTAATCAAAGTTAATCATTTATAAGAATACATAGTATTGTTAGGAGTAGTGAAAACAAAAGAAAGGTTAAGAGAAGCAGTAAAGCCCAGCCTGTGTAGCTCAGAGGTTGAGCATTGGCCTATCAACCAAGAGGTCATGGTTCCATGCCTGGGTTGTGGGTTGATCCCCAGTAGGGGGTGTGTAGGAGGAAGCTGATCAATTATTCTCTCATCATTGATGTTTCTCTCTCTCCTTCCTTCCTCTCTGAAAAGAATAATATATCTATATCTATATCTATATCTATATCTATATCTATATCTATATCTATATCTATCTATCTATCTATCTATCTATCTATCTATCTATCTATTGAACAATATTGGCAGAGAGATAAAAAGAAATACCTTGCTTAAACTTTTAAAAAAAGTAAAATAATTTTTTATTGTTTACACTGTTACTGATGTCCCCTGCTTATACTTTTTACTTGAAATTATCATAATAAAATTATCATTTATTATATTTATGTAATATCATAAACACTCATTTTTTATGTTTATGTAACAACAATAAATAACAGTTAGTTGCTTTTCATTTTATTTCATTTATTACAGATTAATTCTATGAGTGAGGCAATCTCTTAATTTCCAGTTTACAGAGAAGTAAACTTAGGCTTCATTCATAAGTTATGTGTGTGCAGTAAGTGAGAAGGTGGGCTGTAAATTCACATTTGTCTGGCATCAGTGCCATGCTCTGTTATAGCATACAATATATTGTGACCATTTCTCCTCAAGTTATAAAAATTGTTAAAAATCTTTTCTTTGGGACCCAAGTTCCTTCCCCATATTTTATTGCTTATTCAAAAATCAACTGAACAAAACTGCTCCAGGAAGCTGACTCCAAATTTTCCAGTCTCTTTAGCTCTTATCATTCTGTATGTTTCATCTTGCCTACTTCTATGTCCACTCAAAACCAACTTTTGTGCATATCACATAAACAGCTCTATGTTGTTGTTGTTGTTTTTTTTTTTTTTTTTTTGAGTAATCAAACACTAATTATATTTGGGGTGCTTTTTAAAACTATTTTTTTATTTCTTAAAAACATTTAACAGCTTGATAAATAATATAGAGAAATTATATTAGGAACTATCAGCATGATCAAAATAATAACCACATGCAAGGCATTTCAGTTATTTGATAAAATAGTGATAAATCTATGTTGCTGCTTTTATAAATTTCTGGAGCACCAAATAATCTTCTCTAATCTGTTAAGCCTAGTTTCATAACTATTTCTCTTGTTGACAGCCTCTTGCTTGACTTTCTGCCGACACTCCTGTGCATTTTAAGCTAGCTGTCTTCCCAAGAACCGAGTAACATTAAGGGTCACACTGACCCGACTTATCTAAACATTTCCAAGTATTCTGGCTCACCAACAGGACTCTAGATGGCCCATGAAAGGTTCCTGCCAAAGAACCTTTTCATGTTCTGCAGCAATTTAGGGTGGGTTTGCCTTTTTATTTTTTCTAGAGCAAGTTTCTGTCCATATGAGACAAAAAATCTTTTCCATTCTTCCAGACTGACATTTCATTTCTATAGAACCTACCATTTTGATCTAACTCACTTCTTTTTTATAACTTTATTTCATTGGTTATGACTTCTGAGATGAAAGTAAATAAAAGTGGTGAAAATTGACATTTTTGATCTTGAAAAAATGTTCAAAAATTTACCATTAAGTACTATGCTAACTGTGGTTATTTTTGTAGATGCCAATAATAAGATTGAGTTAGTTCCCTTATCATTCTAAAATTTTTGCTGAGAAATTTTAAAAAGTGACTCATTGATGTTTAATTTTATCAAGAATATTTTTGCATGTATTGAGATAGTCATGTGATTTTTTAAAAACTCTATTCTTTAATCAATTACATTGACAGATTTACAAATGTAAATTTAATCTTGAATGCTTTGTCATTGTATTATCCCTTTATGTATTGCTGGACTTGATTTGCTAATATTTTGATAAGAATATTTTCATTTATGTTCATGAAAAACATTGCTCTATAATTCTCATTAGGTTTTGGTATTTGAGTTATGTTAAACCTCATAAGATCAGTTGGAAAGTACCCCCTCTTCCTGTATATTCAAGAAGATTTATGTAAGATTGATAGTAATTGTTTAATAGAATTTATCGGTGAAGCCATCTTGGCCTGAGCTTTCTTTGTGGCTTGGGAAGATTTTAAATTATAAATTCAATTTATCTAATGCTATTCAGATTTTCTCCTTCTTTTTGTATCAATTTTAAAGAGTCCCCAGCCCTCCCGCAAGGAATTAGTGTATTTTATCTCAGTTGTCAAATTTACTGAATTATTTTGAACAATTTATTTTCTTATTAACTTTTTGATATATGAAGGATCTGTGCTGATATTCCTACATTCATTTCTAATATTGGTCATGGGTTATTCATGTCTCCTTCCTCTGTCCTCCTTTTTTTCCTTTCTCCCTCCCTTCTTCTTCTTCCCTTTCTTTTTATGTACAATAGTAGTTTTTCCATCCTTTGCAATCAGTACTGCCCTTATGTTAATTTATACATTTCAAGAGAATTTTATAGAATACATTGGTCATATTTTATGAATAAGGATATCATCTTATTAAAAAAACAAAACTTTGACTTGAGAAAACATGAAACGCAAGGTCATAAAGAAGAGAAGAAAACCTTCAGAAATCAAAGAAGGATGATTGTTAGACAAGTAGGAGCTAGAAGGAGAGAGATGGTCTCTACAGTATAGACTAAAACATTTCCAAATACTGAGCAATCTGCATTTAAAAAAACATATTTTATTGATTTTTTACTGAGAGGAAGAGAGAGGGATAGAGAGTTAGAAACATTGGTGAGAGAGAAACATCAATCAGCTGCCTCCTGCACACCTCCTACTGAGGAGGTGCCCGCAACCAAGTTACATGCCCTTGACCAGAATCGAATCCGGGACCTTTCAGTCCCCAGGTCGATGTTCTATCCATTGAGCCAAACCAGTCTCGGCTCAATCTGCATTTTAACTGTCTCAAATAGCACATACTAATTTTTATAAATGACATTTATGAATGCCTTTAGTACAAAACAAAACTTTCTAGACTACCATCATGACAGTACAAAACACAAGAGAAATTAATAAAGTCCCAAGTCTACATGGGAGACACAGACAAATAATCACATTAAGGTGATGTGGGTGCTGAGACAGCCTGGAGAAAAAAATCTAAGCTTCCCTTGGGGACATTGACAAGGACTTATAGAGATGAAGCTACATCAGGATTGCAAAGCATAAGCACAAGTCACTGAGTAGAGAATTAGGGGTTCTGTGGAAATTATTCTTTACTGAACTTGCCCTACATGTTATCCTATAATATTGTGGTAAATGCTTCATGAATATTGTCTTACTTGAGCCATATAACCACCATATGGGTGGATATTTTATCCCCATTTTGCATATCTTGAAATTGATGGTCAAAAATAACAAAGGCTCAAGTTTACACAGTTAGAGAGGCAGCTGTGACCTCCAAATCCAGGACTGCATGACTTGATGCTTTTTCCATTTCAAAAACACTACACTGAAGAAGTTCCAGGACAAGATTCCAGAATGGCAAAGTTATGGCATTTTGGGACAGAATGACAAGTTGGAGAAAGATAAAGTAGGTCAGTGTCACTGAAGTGTTTAATTTTGGGAAACTATTCCATTCTCTTGAAGGCTCATCCTTTAATCTCAATGTTTATATTCACGCACATCTTACACAGGCATCATCCTTACTTCTCATACCTGTTTATACACATCATCACATCAAACTACAATCCCATGTTTCCAGGGTTATCCTCTCACTTTACTTTCACTCTCCGTATCATCTCCACCCTTGTGAAAGAATGATCACAAACATAGGGGTTCTTTTTCCAAATATTTAAGTAGAAAGTGTACGCATTCTGTTTCCCTGAGCCCCAGACTTCATCTTATTATCTTGAATTTAGGAATTAATCTTACATGAACCAATTGCAACTGACCTGTAGCTATTTGTGTCTTTTAGGAGCCAACTTTTAAAATTTGATTTACACCTTTGATGAAAAACATTTTGGTCAAAATAAATTAAAGGCCAAACTCTTTAGTTCAAAATTCACTAGCTTATTAGTTTTTGGCGGTGTTCCATTTCATCTGAAGATGGTTGGCCCAGCTCTGATCTTGATCTCTGCTGGTCCTCAGAAGTCCCATGACACTGTTTCTGAAAGAGAATTGTCAAGACAAGAGTTTTGTCAAATTTCAGGGGAGATCACTGGGTTCTCTGCCTCTTAAATCTTTTCAGTGTCTTTGGATAATATTTGTGGCTATTTTATTTGTCCTCATTTTGAATTTTTGGGAAGCCCTCTTCAATAGCCAGCTGCATACACATTCTTGTGCATGATGCTTTGCTCCAAGTCAGCAGGTAAATAGGTTTGAGAGATTTTTAAGGTAGTAACTGGGGAGTCTCTATATTCCAGTAATCTATTTCTATGTTATATCTCACCTCAAACTTAGTAGCTTAAAACAAGAACAACATTTATTTTACTTTGTGCACTTGTGGAGACAAATGTTTTCTATTAACTTGGTAGTGGATTAGAATAATCTGATGATTTTCTCATTTGCATGTATGGCAGATAATGCTGGGGCTATGGCCACAACAGCTATATATGACCTTTCCATTTGGCCACTTGCCTTTCTCATAGGTTGTTGGTTGGGTTTTAAGACAGAGTAGCTCACAAGAGAGTCAGTTTGAAGCTGATGCATCTTTTTCTAATTTAGCCTTGGAAATTATGTAAATGCCACTATTGCAATATTCTATTCTTTAGTAATAAGTCACTATGTTTAGTCCACATTCAAGGGAAAGCAAATTAGGTGCCACCTTTTGAAAGGAGGCATGTCAAAGAATTTATGGACATATTTTACAACGCTGCACATGCTTTATTGTCTCCACTTAAAATTAGGACATGAAGCATCAGAAAGTGGTAGAGCTGTAATAATATCCCAGGATGTTTGACCTTGACTTTAAATTTTTCTCAATGTTAAATGCATTGATGATTTTTCTAAGTGTTAAACTTGGTGTCAAGCCATGGTCCATGGTCCAAATCCAATACATTGTCTGTTTTTGTAAGTTAAGTTTTATTGGGACCTGGCCATATTTTTCATTTATGTGTTGTCTATTTCAGCTATTGCTCAGCAATGGGAGTAGTGGTGATAGAGACCTTATGGGTTGCAAATCCTAAATATTTACTATCTGGCACTTACAGACTACGTCTACCATCCCCTGCTTTAAATTATCTATTATACAAATTGTTTTTATAATTGTACATCTATTATACAAATTGTTTCTCAGCTTGAGGAGATGCCTACTGGCTTAATGTTAAAAATGAACTATGGTACCTTAGGCTGGTAAGTTTTAAAACTTCTGACCTTTGCCCCCAGGGTGAAAGTGTCTGGAGAGTTGAACTATGTATTCAAAGCTGTGGATAGTGACAGAGGGTCTATAAAAGTTTCACTCAGTGTGTCTATCATGGTTTGTATAGAGATTTGACCTTATGCAATTTTAGGAATTGGTCCAACAGTATATGGGAGTCACTCTCTCTCTCTCTCTCTCTCTCTCTCTCTCTCTCTCTCTCTCTCTCTCTCTCTCTCTCTCTCTCTCTCTCTCCTTCTCTCTCTCTGTATATATGATGCTGCAGCCTGAAGTCATCAGAGCAGACATTTAGGAAGGAAAGCATAGACCAGCTGGAACCTGAAATTCAGAGCCAGAACCTATGAGGAAACTCTGGATCCTATGAGATGAGTGGACTCGTGAAGATGGACTGGAACCTGCATCCCCTTGACATTCACTTGGCCCAGGAGTCAGAGACTTGATGCTGAAGAAGGAGCTATGGCAGGATCAGATGGTGCAAGCTCTAATGCTGAATGCTGTCACTAAGATGGGTCAGCAAATAGAATGTGGGGGTGTCCAGCTGCAACCTGTGGAGAGTAAGGATAATTGGTTGCTGTATTATAAATCTCCTTCAAGACAGCTCTTTGTGGCCCACACTGATAAGAATAATGCAAGGAAGATAATCTGGGAAATGGACCTCAGTGTGTTAAATATTTATTTATAAGAACAATCAAAAGTGATATTTCTGTTGGAAATGATTTTCTGTGAAATTGTAATCACTTTCTCCACCACTAGTGTTTTCCATTTGAAACTAGTCAACTGGACCACACTACAAATCTAACTTTTGACTTTCTATTACTTAACTTTTCTTCCTCTCCCTTTTCAGTCTTTAGTCATCATTGTTGGTGACAAAGTCCTTAACAGGAAGAATTCAATTAACTTGACAAAATGGATTACGTATAAACCAGTTAGTACTTAATTTGCTATGCTATTGTTTCCAGCAGCTTCCAAAACAGGGAATAGCAATGAGCAAATCTGAGCTTATGTTGGTTTAATAAACATTGAGTCTTAGGCAACTCTATGCTCACAGTTCCTAACTTTTTTTTTTTACTCTAAAAACTCCCCTTCATTTTACATCAGCAATTAATTTATTACCAATCTTGGAAGTTCTAACTTTAAAAAACTGGGTCTCTTGTGAAATAAAAAACTGGGATTTCCCTTTTTCTTTTTCTTTTTTTTTTAAAGCACACAAAACAAAGAAAAAACACACAAAGGCCCTTTATTTTATTGTTTCAGTATTCTCACTCTCTTCTTGCCTACCCTTTTGTGCTTACTGTGACTATCAATTTCTTGGCTCTGTTGTGTTCTCCAGATCTAACATGCTTCTTTTGGTTTAAGTTTTTTCTATTCATGGAATTTTCGGCAAATTTGTCATGACACCTTGAACAATCTTTATCTGTGGACCAACCTAAGTGATACATTTTTCTTATTTCTTGGCTTCTAAGTAGGGCTAGAGGAAAATCTAATATTAACAAATCATTTTTAAAAAATATGTTTTTATTGATTTTAAAGAGAGAGCAAAGGAAAGGGAAAAAAGAGAGAAACATTGACTGGGGGTGAGGTTGGGGGGGTAGGGGTGGGGATTGAGCCCAAACCCAGACATGTGCCTTGGCGGGAATGGAATAAATGACATTTTGGCGCATGGGATGATGCTCAACCAAGTGAGCCATACCAGCCAGGGCAACAAGACTTTTTTGATTCAGAATAGAGTCACTAGAAATTAAGCATAGCTTAAATTCTGGGTGTAATAGTCATTATTCTGCAGGTGCTTTACTGGCATTATAAATGGGTGCTGTAAAAATTTGTAACTCCTGTTCACAACATATTCCATAATAAAATACTCATAGCCATGGCCTACAATGAAGAACTTTGGGGACTCATTTATTCATTTGCATATGTTTGCAGCCACTCCAGAAATGAGTAAAATGTTGGGTTTGCTCAGAGTCACTGTTTTGGATCAACTCCCCACAGTAGTCGATGAGAGTCTATTCAAGCCTGAGACTTGGTTGTGCTTCTCATTTTAATAAGAGGATGGCAGTTTCTCTATGGGCCTGTGAAAGTTTAACAGTCTGCTAGCTATTGCCTATATGCCTACATGCTCTATGACTTTTAGGCTAGCCAGAGAATATAATTAAAAATTCCCCGCTATGCAATTTTTATTAAAAAAAAAGTTTGGGGTAATAATATTCATGAAGAACTGACTAAAGAATTTGGAATCCATATGTTCCTGGAGATATTCTAAATTCCATCCCTAGATGATGCTGAATTAAGCCATAAAATGTTTTCTCATACAATTATTTTTATGGAATCTCTGTGTTGGAAATACGCCACTGGATTTATTTAGGGAAGCCGACTGGGAAAGTTGCTTAGTGCCATACCCAGTGCCATGTTCGTGAGGACCCCTGGGAGAAATGTCTCTCAGTTTTCTCTATTAGAAAAAATGTTTTCCCAAGGGAGCATCTGTTTCAGTCCCTGCTTTGTTAGCTCGAAAACTGAGAGTATAATTATAGACCAGCTATGTAAATAGGATTTCACATTATATGCAGTTTCGGGTATAACTTTAACCTTAGCTATTCTGATAGTTAATTTTATGTGTCAGCTTGGCTGCAGTGCCCAAATATATGATCAAAAATTATTCTGGGTGTTTCTGTGATAGTGTTGTTTTGATAAGATTCATGTTTACATTGGATAAAGTGTTTGCCCTCCATAATGTGGGTGGACTTCATTCAATCGGTTGAAGGCCTGAATGGATCTAAAGTCTGATCTTGAGGGAGTTCTGCCAGCACACAGCCTTTGGACTTGAACTGTGACATTGCCTCTTCCTGGATTCCCAGCTTGCCAGCCCACTCTGCAGAGTTTAGACTTGCCAGTGTCCATAACCTTATGAGCCAATTTCTTAAAATAAACCTCTTTCTGCTTATATCACACAGAAAGTATTGGTCATATTTCTCTGAAGAATCCTGGCTAATATACCATTATTACCTCTATACTTATTTTCTCTTTGCCTCAATTTTCTCACCCTATTTCTTTTCTATGTATATTTTTAATATTGATAGTATTACAGATATCTCTCATTTACCCCCCTTTATCCTCATCCTTCCAGCTCCTACCCACCTCAGGTCTTCACCATCCTATTGCTCGTGCCCATGAGTTATACATACAACTACATAAGTTCTTTGGTTAATCTATTCTTATTCTCCCATCACCACATCAAGGCATGTCCGTCTGTTCTATGCCTCCATGCTCCAGGTCTTATTTTATTGGTCAATTCATTTTATTCATTAGATTCCACAAATAGATGAAATCATGTGATATTTGTTTTTCTCAGATTGGCTTATTTTACTTAGCATGATATTCTCCAGCTCCATCCCTGCTGTCCCAAAGAATAAGAAATCCCTCTTTTTTACAGCTGCATAGTATTCCATTTATGCCATTGCATATTTTTTAGGCTATTAAAATACTTTTAAAAATTAAATGTGGAATAAATGTATAATTCAACAAGTAATATACAGAGAGAACAACTCCTAAAATATTCAGAAAAAATAAGCATGTTTATAGTGCTTTTTAAAACAAAGCTATTCTGTTGGCCTTGAAGAAGCAAACTTCCATGTTGTGGAGAGTGGCACATGCAGAGAGTGGCAATTGTCTCCTGGAGCTGAGAGTGCCCCCAACTGACAGCCAATGAGACAGGCGGGATCTCAGTCCTTCACCTGTACAGAACTGAATTCTGCCAACAACCAGGGGGTGTGAAAGAAGACCATGAGTCTCAGAAGAGATCACAGTCACTGATGACTTTAAAAAAAAAATATATTTTATTGATTTTTGTACAGAGAGGAAGGGAGAGAGATAGAGAGTTAGAAACATCAATGAGAGAGATTCATTGATCAGCTGCCTCTTGCACACCCCCTACTGGGGATATGCCCGCAACCAAGGTACATGCCCTTGACCGGAATCGAACCTGGGGCCCTTCAGTCCCCAAGCCGACGCTCTATCCATTGAGCCAAACCGGTCCCGGAGACAGTCACCGATGACTTGATTTCATTCTGGTGAGACCCTGAGCAGAGGGTCTCTAACCTGTGGCCAGACTCCTGAGCCATGAGCACTGTGAGATAATACATTAGATTGTTTCAACCTGCCGAGTTTCTGGTAATTTGTTACCTAGAAACCCAAAACTGAGAGAATAATCAAGATACATTATTATAAAAAATTAATAATGCAAATAAATTACTTATGTCATGTTTTATGCCAGAAGGCAGTGGAGTAACATACAGTGTTTCCCTGAAAATAAGACATCCTCTGAAAATAAGAGCTAGCGTAACTTTGGGAGAAAAAATTAATATAAGACACTGTCTTATTTTCGGGGAAACAGGGTATTTATGTGACCAACTAGAGAGGTGTCAAAAACAAATTTAGTTGTGAGTTTAAAATATATACTTGCTAGTTGAATTTAAAATAAATAATGACTACAATAGGGAAACAAATAAAATATAAAAAATGAAGGCAGAATGGGAAAACCATATAAAATATAGAATGAAGTATATTCATTGTATTGTTAATAACTGAAAGCAAAAGATAATAATACATCAACTATATGATGAAGTAGCAGGAGAAGGAAGGAAAGAAGTTAGTTAATTTCAGTATTGCTTATAGGAGGACATTCATGAGCAAAATATACCTAGATTGCATACATTGTGCTTGCATGGCTCACAGTAAATAATCAATCTACTATGATATCTATTATCAAATACTAAATATGAAGCCTTATGAAATTATATAAAGATATTGTATATAGGCTACTCTCAGAAAAATAAGAAAAACTTTTGTATGTAACCTCTATATACTACTCTGGAGCAATTGCCTGGATATATTATGAAGTGGAAAAAGCAAGATGGAACCAAGTTTGTAGTATATGTTGCATTTACCTAATAAATTGGGAGCTACAAATGCATTTTGCATCTATCTGCTTTTATTAAAAAATTAAAGGATAAATCATAACATTAAAAAATTACATTAGAGCTTGGAGAGATATAGAAGACATTAGAATTATTTGAATACATATTATTTTGCATAGATTTTGATTTCATGTAAGTGGTTTATCCTATAGTAAAGTTCCATTTTGATCCAATGGAACAAAAATTTATAGAAGCTGTAATTTCATGTCCTGAGTACTTTTTAAAATACAGGCGCCAGAGGCATAGTAAGAATCAGAATGTATTATTGCAGTGTGTGTAGTGCCTTTTTGAATGGCACATGCTGAACTTCATCTCCTTTTTTTTTTTTCAAGCAGGGGCTTGCAGAAAATGACTCTACCAGAAACTGTTACTCCCTTTGGATCAGGACCAAGGCCCAGTGGTATAACTGAAGGGGATAAAACAAAGAAGGTGGCCCCTCCCCAGATATTTCCCCACTCAATAGTTGATTTATCTCGTCAAATGGGATAAAATTAAAAGTCTACCAGCTCTTTCTTCACCTCACAGCCTTTATTACTCATCCTGGACTCACCCCGTGTTCTCTCACGTGAACTATTTTAAGGTTGCCCCAAACACTCTTGCTTTTAGCTCTTTTCCTGCTGAAGCCTTTCCACAAATCCTTAACTTAGATCAGTCCTACTTCCCCCTCCTCTGTCAGAATGTAGGATTTTCCCATGAGCACTTAAAAACACTTTGTGATTAAGATACAAAGAGGTCTCAGGTGTTGGGAATGGGACAGGAGGACTTTATATGTGGAAACGATGTGAGTTGTTATGGTAAGATGCCTGCCGATTCTCCCCTGCCAATGGGTTCATGTCACTCCACTCTCAAGAGGGGAGCCTGTTCTCCCTCCTACCGAATCTGGGCTGAACCTGCGATTTGCTTTGACTAATAGAATACAGAGATGAAACTGTATGATCCCAGAATTAGATTTTTTAAGGTGCATCTTTAACTTCTTAGGATCTATCACCATGGAAAGAAGCTTGAGCTCAATCAGTCCTTAGACGTTTTAGTCATAATGGATGAGGCACCAGATATGAGCATAGAGCCATCTTATAAATAGCAGCCCCAATCAAGCACTCTATTCAGTACAGCTATAGCCAATACCAGCAAGACATGAGTGGATAGATAGTCATATACTTTACAAAATGTCCCCCCTGATATTTCCAGTACTCACCTGGCACTGTATATAGTTATTACAATATTATTGACTGCACTCCCTATGCTGCACTCTACATCCCCTTGACTATTTTGTAACTACCAGCCTGAACTTCCCAGTCCCTTCACCTTTTCCACTCATTCCACCCCCATGCTCCCACAACCACCAATCTGTTTTCTGTGTCCATAGCTCTGTTCCTGTTTTGTTTGCTCATTTATATGAAAAATGAGTAATGTCTAATCACTATGTTTCCCATCTGAAATGAATATACTATTGTATATCAATTTTAATTGAAACAATTAAAGTATAAAAAAAACAAACAAAAAACAAGTAACTTTTGGAGCATGGACCATTTTGAAGGGGGAACACAGTGGGTACTTTTGTTATTCAGGAAAGGCATTGAAGCCTGGAGTTTCTAGGGAGTTGAGGAGAGAGGTGAGCAGAAAGAAGACATGGATACAGAAAAGGAAATGTGAGTGATTGGAAGACAAGCTTCACATCTTCGTCCTGCTTATAGCACAAGGTGTCAGGGGACTTCTGGCAATTCTGACCAGGCATTTAGGGAGTGCCTTGGAGCGGCAGCATTGTGAGGCTACCACAGAGCAGGATGCAATCTCTCTGTAGGCAGTGACTCACTTTTCTTTTGAATAGTTTCCAAAATAATAGTAATAACAAAAATGATGGAGAAAGCAGATTACAGAGTCCTAGAATTTCAGAGTCCTAGATGATGGGCATGTGGAAGCTATTAAAGTGAGATGCTTTCTTCTGGCAGATCAAGCTCTAGTGGTATGGCTGTATATTCTCTATGCTCATTGAGTTTTGGGGTTCATTGAGGTTTAGTCTTAGAGGGGAAAAAAGTACAGGAAAGATTTCTCAAAAGGAATGCTTCCTTTTTTATTTTTTATTTTAACATTCAGAGGGAAAAAAAGAGAGCTGGTAAGGAATAAACAATTTTAAAGAATTCTTCTTTGCCTAGAAATTTCAGGTTCTCAAGTGGTCCATAAACTGTTGATGCAAAAAAGAAAAGCTAAGCTATACCTTAGTTCCTTAAGTACTTTAGAAACATCAATTTATAATATGACAACGTATAATGAAACCTAAATGTATGGGATTCATTGTAAATATATGGTAAATTCTATGGAGAAATTAGAGGAAGGTGAAATCAGTTATTTATCAACAAAATGATGTGAAAGAGCAAACAACCCTAAAACTTGGCTTAGAAGAAAGATGATTTATTATTCCTTAGAAGTTGGTTCTTTTCTTCTAAGCCAAACAAATCTGCCCTTGGCTGGGCTTACTCATGCACCTGTGGTCAGATGGCAAGCCACCTGATGGTGGCTGATGGAGCAAGGCCTCAGATGGGATAAGATGGCTCTACTCCATGTGGTCTCTCCTCCTCCAGGAGTCCTGCTGTCACTTTCTAGAAGGGGTTTCCCGTTCTCAGCAGTTCTCAAAATTGTTTTGTAACATTACCCTTTTAAATTCTTAAAACTTATGGAAGATCCTGAAGAACTTTGGTTTGAGTTGGTTATAACTCTTCATATCTACTGTATTAAACTTTAAAATCAAGAAATTAAAAATATGCACTTATTACTACATTACAAACAATAACAAATAGAAATATTTGATAAAGAGCATTAATACATTTTTATATAAATGGCATATATCTGTTAAAATATTTATATTTTTCAAAACAGAAAAGTGAACATGAATTATTTTACATATTTTTTTTCTGTCTGGATTTGTAGAAGATAAACTCGCTTGTCCACTTCTGCATTTAGTCTACTACAATAGGTATTTTTTTGTTGTTTTTGAAACATAAAAAAATATTCGGCTTCACATAGGTTTTTAGATGGAAGAGGGAGGAGACTGTAGATTTCCTGAAAGGGTCTTGGGGATTTTTAGTGTTCCTTGGATTATACTTGGATAATTGCTCTAATCAACTGCTCTGTAAAATTTATCATGACAACCTTTGGGGAAAAAAATTAAAAAATGCAAAAGGAACATATAAGGAATTGTAATCCCCCTCCCTCTCAAATGGGCTAGTCACAGTGAATTTTAGAAAAAATAATTTCCTCTAATTTATTAATTTGTTGTAACACACACCACCAACAAAAACCTTGTGAGTTTTGGGCCAGTGCCCCAAATCACTTAGCCATCGTGCCAAAACATGCAACAAATAAGAATTTGAACCATGGGAAAAAGTTTCAAAGGATTTGACTAAATGCCTAGGTTGAATGTGATAACACTGTGACCTTCATTCCCATATACCTTGCTTTATTCAAGGAGCATTTTTTTTCCTCAAAAAGTTCCAGCCAATTTCATTCAGATTCTTCTTGTTCCAGAAACTTCCTCAAGACTGACCTTTCATTCCCTGGTCACCAGAGCAGAATTTCTCAGAAATCAAAAGCCTGGCTGCTCAGTGGCTTTGGGAGAGGCACTTCCTAACGTTTTGATTGGAAAAGAAACCTTGAGTTCTAACAAATTCATTTTGAAAGAATGAGCTGAGGTTCCTTTGCCAAAAGCCATATACAAAGCTCATTACAAATTCTTTTAACACAAGTAATGCCACTGCTGAAGAGTGTGAAGGTCTGTGAATTATTTGTTCTGTTTTTAAAAACCCCATCATATAGTACCCATATCTTTCTGCTCTGCTTTAAAAAGTAGAGAATAATAGCAGTAGGCATCCCAACCCTCATTTTAGATGATATATTAAGAAGTAGATACATTTAAATAACAAGTATCTTTAATTCAATTTGAAGTCAGAGAACATTTAAACATGAAGAAACGTACACAAGTTAACCATACACAATCTTCTTCCAAAGCGACTACTCTTACCAGTTGATTTTTTGCAATGCATTTAATTTTGTTGGCATTAGTAATAAAAAGGTAACTTTTACTGGTCTTACAACTTTTCTTTTTACTTAAGATATATGACGTTTCCCCCCTTGAGATTAACCACAGAGATAGTTTTTATTTAAAAAAAAAACATACAGCATCCTTACGAAAACAATGACTAGTGAAAAGCGTCGAGAGTGACCTCAGAGGGAGAGAGATGGAACAAACCTCCAGGAAGCCTTAGATCCTCCCAGGCAGCTAGGGCCCGCTTCCTTCCCACCGCCCTGGAGAGGACGTGTGGTTTGCCCAGTCCTCAGGGTTTCCTTCTCCTGGGAGAATAATCCTGTCATTTCCATTAGGAAGATGACTTACTGAGGGCAGTTGCTTTTCACAATCGGACAGGAAAATCAACCTTGCAGCCCGCTGGTGCTTATTTCCTCTGCAAAGCCCTTCAACGATGAGGTCGTAGCATGTACATGGGCCTTAAACTGAATCACAGGCACCTCTCTTAATGCCTTTTGTAATCTTATCTGGTAACTCACAAAGGTAACCCCTGTCCTTATGGGGATGTAGCTCCTGGATGTCTCACCGGAGAGCATGGAGCCCAGTAACAGATATGCCCCAGGGCCTTGCTGGAGAAGCCATGTGCACAGGGTCACAGCTGCACGTGTCCTTGTAAAAGTGAACAGGGCTGCAGCTGGGAAATAATTTCCCACGAAGGCATGTGGCCAAACATTCTGCTTCCATCTCCCGATCTCTCCGCATGCCCCTTCATTCCTCATGGAACCTCGGGGAGCTCTTGGTGGTTCGCTTCCTCTTTTGAAGGGGTAGATGGAGGATGCACCTCTGCACCCCTGCAGGGGGCGGTTTCCTCAAGCCCCCAGCACAGCACCCAGGGCTCTCTCTCACACTTCTTAGATGTGGTTGTTCACACCTTGCCCTGGAGGAAAGCCAACTTGTACTCAGGGTCCTGATGACACAGTAGCTTCCGTTGTGCTCGATGGGCCATTGATGCGGACACTTCCTTTAAAAAACAGAAGTGAATGGAGAGGAATGGACACCACAGTGATAGGGAAGGGGTTTAAGAGCTGGTGTTAGGTTTGTTGCGAAGTAGTCGGTGATGTTCAGCAAGTCCCTCTGACTCAATTTTGCATCTGCAGTAAGGGGTCGTGGAGAGTAGGACCGAAAGATTTCAGATCCTGTAAAATTTTCATATATCTCCCTAGCCCTAATGAAAACATATATTCAAGGTTGAAGGTTTCAGTTAAAGAAATAGTGCTATCTCTTTAAAGTAACATCAATTAGAACTTGGATTCACAATAGAAACTTTGTAGGCTCTCACCACTCTATGGTAGTCAAACTAAACTATCTTCTAATTTAGGAACACTCAATGGGGCATGACATTGTGGGGGGAGACTTGATTTCTGGTTCTGCTTTGGCTTTCTCTCTAGCTATCTGACTTGGGGCAAATCATTTCAACCTTCTGACTCCCAGTTAGCAAAAATGAGTAGGGTGAGCCAGATCAATGCTTGCTGGAAAAGGACCAGGAATTGAATGCATTTGGCAAAAGAGGAGGCAACGATAAATGGGGTTCTATACCCAACAAGCTGTGACCCTTGCCACGGAGTCATTCAACACATATTTATTGGGAGCTTTTTCCCAGAGGGACCATCCAGACATTGAACAACTGGACAGCCTGTCATCAACTGATCAGAACGAATGCTGGCGGAAGCTCTGACTTCTCTGGGGACCCCCAGCAGCATCAGCCAACTGTTGCTGGGTCTTGAGGTAGGGGGCCTGGAGAGGAGCTGGATGACTGGGGAGAATGGGTGCCCATCCAAGTGACTGGTTTTCAGTCTATGGAAAGCATGCCAGAATTTTCACAACCGGCATGGCCCAACAGTAAGGACCTGAATACTCTCACCGCTGCACTGCTGTTGGGTGTATGTTCTCTATGACCTTGTCTGTGAAGCCATTATCCCTGGACCACCAGCAGCACCAGTAGCCTCTGGGAGCTTGTTAGAATTCCTGGTCTCACTTAAGAACTCCTGACTCAGAATTCATATTTTGACAAGAATCTGGGTGGTTAGTGGTACCTTTCAATTTGGGCAGGTCTGGTTTACTTAAAACACACAGGGATTTTGGGCTGGTTGCCCATAAGCAATTGCCATGGAGTGCTGGTTTTCAATGAGAAGAGATAACAGTTTCTGCCAAGTCTAAGGACTCATTTCCCTGGTGGATGCCAGTTTCCTATGCTGAGGCTGGTGGTTGTGCACCCCTGATTGCGTCTCTGTTTCCCTGTGGTCATTGTTAACCAGTCAAGCTAAGCCTGGGGACCACACAGAGTCTTTCTAAAATTAGAGGCTTCTCGGTGGATGTTTGATGGGCTCTAGGCTTTACCTCTCAAATTCTAAGAGTAGGAGCAAGCTTTCCTTAGCCTGCTTTGGAACTCTGGCCAACCCACTGACCCCTCAGAGATTTCAGTTCTCTCAAAGCCCCTTTTCCTCTCAGGCAGGGATG
Organism: Pipistrellus hanaki; assembly: GCF_964339955.1. Lineage (NCBI taxonomy): Eukaryota > Metazoa > Chordata > Mammalia > Chiroptera > Vespertilionidae > Pipistrellus > Pipistrellus hanaki. Next base: position 8,677,976 of record NC_140504.1, read on the forward strand.
GCTACAGAATGTGCAGGACACAGTGCAAAATGAAAATGCAGGGTCCTTAGTTCAAAAGCAAATTTAAAAAGTACAGTTATAAGGAGTAAAATATAAAGCTTTTTCCCCCCTATAAAAATACCCTATTACTAATAAAATATAATAGGGCTAATAGTGATAAATGTGCAACAGTAAAAACTTACCAATGCAAATGTAATATTTTTTTTTGTGCCAGAAAGGAATAATAATACTTCTTTTCCATCAACTGTGGTGACCTTTAAATTTAATTTCTATTCATAAGCCTGTGGATATTCACTTTGCAAGGTAGCGGCAGTTTTCATAACCAGAGGTTCTAAACTCTGAAAAATTTGAGTAACTCCTGCATATGTCTTATTACAATGTTCGCGTGCACCCTATATTTCGTAATAATTTACTGGCAAAGTTTATTGCTTGTGTACTGGAAGTTCCTGTTCCTGGGCTTAGGTCAGAGTTAACACTTGTGCACATGCTGCAGGAATGAGTGCCAGGAAAGGTTAGGCCATCTGGTCTCCCACGGAGAGTCCTTTCCATGATAGGCCTTCCTTTCCTCCAGGCTGCTGTTGCTGCTGCCATTGTCAATGCCAAGCTGGGTTCTGGTGTTACCACAGCTGCTCCCAGGGGCCCTGAGGTGCCCAGGACTACCTCAGGTGTGAACAGTGATTGGCTAGGCCAAATGCTCCATGATGCCCACTTTTAGCCATGAATAGACCCTATGCCTGTAGCATGCGCTGGCTACCTCCCAGTGAATTGCATATTCTCTGCTCATACACATGCTTCATTGTCCCATTGGGCTAAACTTACAAAACTCAAGTTTGAAGATTGGATTATTAAAATTTTCAAGAAGACAACAGCAGAACACTAAGCCAAATGCTGGCCCCTTCTGGGAGTGGGACCCTGAACAACGTCCATGAAGTCAGGCATGCTTTCAGGTACAATGGAAATTATGCTTCCAAATTGATTTGTATCATTATTGATTCGGAGAAACCATTCATTCTTTATTAATATGCTAAGTTTATAATCTTTTATATGGTGCCATTTTTATTCATAATGATGAGTTCAAGTGGAACATTCAATAGATTGCTTTTGCAATTAGACATTTATTCTAAAGGAATAATGTAAAAACCACTTTGAAAGTCCATGGTTGGTAAAATATATTCTTTTCTTGATTAAATATGTATTTTCCTACAGGGAGTTAAAGATACTTAATATGTTAAGCTCGGGTTAATTTTCTTTTTGAACTTGGAAGCCTGAACCAGGCCCTGAATAAATATTGGATGAATGAATAAAGGTCTTCTTAAGAAAAAGGTGGAGCCAAAATCAGTTTGGCTCAGCGGTGGAGCGTCAGTCTGCAGATTGAAGGGTCCCTGGTTCGATTCCGGTCAAGGGCATGTGCATTGGTTGTGGGCACATCCCCGGTAGGGGGTGTGCAGGAGGCAGCTGGTAGATATTTCCCTCTCATTGACGTTTCTGGCTCTCTATCTCTGTCCCTTCCTCTCTATAAAAAATCAATAAAATATATTAAAAAGAAGAAAAAGAAAAAGAAAAAGGTGGAGAAAACCTCATAACAAGGAAGTTGGAAATTGGGCCAGCTGTTCTAGGTTGATGGTATTATACATTGAGATTTACTTTGGAAGCTCGTGAAAAGGCAAATACCCATGCTCCTTTCCTCCCCATAGGGTTGTGACAACAGATCTGGGGTAAGATCCAGGGATTTTTATATTGAATAAAAATCAGGTGATCCTGATTGGTAGATTTACCAGCAAATTCAGTATTTTAATTCAGCATAGGGATTCTGAACTTTATCCCTTAGCAAAGCTATATCAAAAGTTGAACAGACCAATAAATTTTTTACCTTCCAACTTCTGGCTCTGAACTTAGTTCCTTTTATCTCCAGATGTTAATATTGCTATGGTCTTCCACATTTTTCTAGGAGCATAACTTCATCTAGCAAGGTGTCATGACAATGGGTTATGCTTTTGAAAGACATTTTAAATAGGGTAATTGTGTGAAAAAGAAGTGAAGGGAAGGAAGAATGAGGAGACCAAAGGAAGAAAACATTAATTCCATTGCATATATTTATTGTATGCCTATTTTGCCCCAAGGACATTGGTCCCTGGGGAATTATAAATAAAAAAGATTAAGTTCCTAGAAGAGAGTGCCTATGGAGGGAGTGAACAGGAACACCTACTGTGCTACTTGTCTTTGTAAATAATTGCTACCTGAGCAAGGTAGTTGAATTGGTGGTTTAAGAATCATCTTGATTAACAGGTGTCTCTGAGTTTCCTACTAGTAATTCCCAAATGGCCAGTTTCAGGATCAACTAGACAATAGCTAAAAAGCAAATTTCTGGCCCCACTTCAGGAGGTCTGGAAATCTGCATTTCAGCCTCAAATAATTCTGGTGCAGCTAGCCTGCATCTGAGTACCACAGTAGTATGGGCTTGGACCTAGCTTTGAATCTCAAGCATTAGAATGGAACTGAACTGAAGCTAATTTGGGGAGCATAGAAGTCCTTCTTGAACCTGACTTTCATTCCAACTATATCTCAATAAAAACGATTAAAACATTTTGAAAAAAAGAAGTAATGTCATAAAATGGCAGCCTGAGTTGAAGGATCTTATTTGAATGGCATTTCCTCTCCACTCACAGTAGTGCTGCCTACTCAATCCCACCTCTCATTCTTTCCCTTCCCCGTCTTAAGAGAATCAAGATTCATGAAGGAGAGAGGAAGATGAAAGAAGGAAAATGATGTGTCACATACAAGGTATTCTTGCCTGTGTTGTGTCTTAGTTAAATTCAAACATTTTGTATCTCGATTATTATAGGAAAAAGGTGAAATTTGCATCTATGCCTTCATCTGGACTCTAGTTGCTACAGATTAATATTCTGATTTGAATAACTGTTGTTATAAGTTCAAAATTTTAGTTTGAACTTTCTATTTAGTTTATAGTTTCTTGCCAGTTAAATATATTTGATTTTCTGACCTTTTGCCTTTGTTGAAATGATTTGTAACCCAGATTATTTTAGTGTGTTCTAGTGGCTAAAAAGAAAAAAAAAAGATTGAGGAATGAAACATTGCTGTTTTTATAGTAGGATGGCTTTTCCTGCACACGTTAAGAACTTTGGATTTCACCAAGTTTCCATTTCTAAGGAGTTGTTTGGACACTAATGATTCTCAGCATTTTAGGCAAGCCATTGGTTATCTATATTGTTGGTTTCCCTAAAATTAATGTTTAAACTACCTATAATTAAAGCTAATTTAAGAAATAATACTTGAAATTAGTTTTATTTAGTAGGGTATAAATATGCCTTGCCATATAAAAAACTTTACAGAAATATCATTTATTCTAGACTCAAATTTGTCAGTCAATATAATACTCTACATTTAGAACCAAATGTTTACCTTATTTGTGAAATTTATTTATAAGAAAGTTTGCAAGTACCTTATTGAAGGATTCAGCTGAGACTACTGGATGTGTACATATATATTAAGGTGGGAGTCCAGGAGACTGAGAATGGGTCTGTTCGACCACAAGATCTCATTGATGGTGATGTTTATCTTTATGTCTCCAACTCCTAGAACAAGATGCCCCAACATGTTTACTAAATAAACTTTTATGTCTCTTTGATTTAATATTGAGTGTGCTTTAAATTTGATACTAAAATTGGTTTGAGAGGTAGTTCCGGGCCTCCCAGGCACAAGGTTAGATGATGCCAAAGTTCTTGAGAACATGTCCTGAGCGTTAGTGTGGTGCTGACAGCACACTCAGGATGTTTCCAGAAAGGTCATTCATGGAAGAACAACAAGGTAGAACACTGATATTCAGGAAGTAAAGGATTAGAGTTTATCCTTCATAATCTTAATAAATTACTTGGGTAAATAATTAAAAATTTATTTGATACAAGCTATCCACAGCTAAATGTAAGACACCAACCTCATGGATCTCATCAATTTGGTTAAACTCAAGCCATACAAATTATCTACTTATTTATTTTTTGTAGGCACAGGGCAAAACAATGCCATTAGATATCACATCTTTCTCTTTGTGCCTCTCCTCCCTTTAACATATTGCTTATTTTCTCTTTAATTTGGAGATGATGAAGGTATAGAAATGATGCCCCTATGAAAGGACCTTATAGCTTTGTGAAGCCAATACTACAGGTAGTTTTACATAACAATATAATAATCCTATATATTATAATAAAGAGGTAATATGCAAATTGACCCTCATACCCTTGCACAAGATGGTTGCCCCCATGTGGTCAAAGATGGCTGCCACAAGATGGCCAGCAGGGGAGGGTAGTTGGGAGTGACCAGGATGTAAAGGGAAGGCAGTTGGGGGCAATCAGGCTGGCAGGGGAGCAGGCTGGCAGGGGAGTGAATAGTTGGGAGCCAGCAGTCCCAGATTATGAGAGGGATGTCCCAGATTTGAGAGGGTGCAGGCTGGGCTTAGGGACTAATCCTCCCCCCCCCACCGCCGGGGGGCAGAAATTTCATGCACTGGGTTTCTAGTAATAATAATAATAATAATAATAATAATAATAATAACTCTACGTGTTTACACATTTTGAAATAACTAAAACTTTAATTTTCAAGTGTTTTAATGTTTAATCAAATATATAAAATTTAGCTATTCCTCTTTATTGAGCTGGTAAATTATAAGACAAGAATGTGAAACAAGCCGAAACCAGTTTGGCTCAGTGGATAGAGCGTCGGCCTGCAGACTGAAGGGTCCCGGGTTCAATTCTGGTTAATGGCATGTACCTTGGTTGTGGGCACATCCCCAGTAGGGAGTGTGCAGGAGGCAGCTGATCGATGTTTCTAACTATCTATCCCTCTCCCTTCCTCTCTGTAAAAAATCAATAAAATATATTAAAAAAAAAAAAGAATGTGAAACAAGCCAACAATTTTAGCTACCCAGTGGTCTTCAAGAAATATGTGTTGACTGAGTATTTACACTGCCAGAAAAATTTCTAGACTTAAGTTGAAAAATTGACATATACCATGTCCTTAAATAAAATGATCTCTTTGCTATATTTTTATATGACCTTGATTTGCACTGACTCTTTTTCTGTATAAGGAATCCCAGAGATTTTACTAATGAGCTCATAAGTTTCCAGTCACTTATACATGATGAAATAGAGAAAGAATACTGTTGGTTGCTTTTTAAATAGAAGGTGTACTTTCTCATGGGAAAAATACCACCTGAGAGGTACATTTCATTTTGTACATTTACCTTCTAAATGTCACTTTTTATGCTGTAATGAATTCAAGAGGAAACTCTACCCTTTCCTCTAAATGACTCATGATGTAATGCCTTTACAGATTAAAAGCACAATTTGACTAATGGGTCTCATTCTTACTTGAAAGGTTTTATACATTTCATCACATTCACCCTATTGGACACACTGCAGACTACATAACTTGTTCTAAATATAGAATGTATGAAAAGGGTTGATTCAAAAATCAGAGGTCTCATTCTAATTGAGTTCTCCAACTTGGGATTTAACCATTAATAATGCTAAATTATAATGTCATGTACTATGGCTGGGCAGAGTGTAAAAAATAAAAGCCATTGACAGCATTATGGGCTTGTTTAAAGTAAAGATTATCACTATGAACTGTTAGATTAGAAACTGTTAGATCATAAACCAGATGGAAAAATAGGCATAATGCCTACTTTCTGATATATTGCTTATTTTGATTTTTAAGTGGCTAGTAATTCATATTTGTTTTTGAAAATAAAGAGGTCTGTTTAGATAGCTGGCCATATCTGTTAAATCAATTAAGACTCAAAGATGCTGAATAATAAAGTAATTAAAATAAAGGACAAATGGTAAGCAAATAAGAATGGAAAGAAGGAAGGAAGACAAATGGAACTTTTAGGGGGAAATGGCAAAATAGAAATAGATTTTGATTATAATAAGGGTACTTAATGTTATCAATTATTTTTACTTAATTACTTGTGCTGTCAGGAAAATCAAAGAAGCAAGCAAACACTGGAGTAATATAAATGCAGGTATTAATGTTTCCATTCCCATGTAGTTAATTTAGTTTTTTTTAAATAGCATATTTCAATTTTGTATTTCCTTGTTAAACATTTTTTCATTAGGCATAAAATATGTCATGTTTAGGAATTCCAGATGTTTTTCAATTTTTCTTAGGTTATTAAAGAAATGCTTCTGTTTGGGCATATGAGGTTCAGATACTTCTGAAAATTCTGAGTAGAGATGTCAGATAGACTTTTAGATATGGGAGAGGCAAAGGAAGAAGCTTTATTGGTGGCAGTCATGGAACAAGATGAGGTTGCCTAAACAGTAACAGATATAGTCTCATAAAACCTAAAAGGGCTTGGCCTAGCCTGTTTAGCTCAGTGGATAGAGCGCCAGCCTGCAGTCCAAAGGGTCCCAGGTTGGATTCTGGTCAAGGGGACATACCTTGGTTGCAGGCTTTTCCTCAGACCAAGCTCTAGTTGGGGCTTGTGCAAGAGATGTTTCTCTCCGTCTTTCCCTCTCTCTTCTACTCTCCCTAAAAATAAATGGAAAAATATCCTCAGATGAGAATTAACAAAAACAAAAAAACAAAACAAAACAAAAATATAACAAACAGACAAACAAACAAACAAAAAACACTCAAAGAGCTTTAATGGAAACAACAGTTCATACTATATTTACATATTCATTGGAGAAAAACTCCAGCTTTAGGTCTTTTTGCTAAGCCTACAGAGCTTAAGGGAAGCCAGATTTAGTATAGCTGCAATAATTTTACTAGTACTTCTGCTCTGAGATGAGTGAAAAATATGGGCTTTCTCTCTTTCACATTCTTTGCCCCTCCTCTCTCTTTTCTCTCTTCCTTATACTGATAATTTGTTGAAGAGAATTTGTTTTCCTAATAGTTGTATTTAGTCTAATTCATTTACACTCAATTTTCCATAAACAGGCAAAAGCAAAAGAATATGAATAAATATCTAGTTAACAAAATGCAATTCTAACAGTATTTTGTCCCACAATTTTCCTAGTCATAGCTAATAGTAAGCAGTTGCTGTTTATATCGGGTGAGATCTTTTGTATCAGGATTAGGAGAGGTGAAGACCAAATGTTCTTGTCCTAGGAAACTCATAGGTAGGAATATTCCCGCTTCCCCCTGAACACATTTGGAAAATGACTTCTCTTTATTATCAGACAGGATTTGGAAATTTCTGTGAAACGGTGATAATTTCAGAATATTAATTGCTAATTAATAGGCCACTCCCAGTTGAAACAATAGAAAAAACTCCAGGAAACCTGATTAAAAAAAGGAAAAACCCAACCTGTTCCCTCCCTTGTTATAGATCCTTGGGAAGGGTGGGGCCAGGAAGGAGAATGACAGATATTCACCATATTCATTAGAATGGAATATGAAGTTGAACACAAGGTTTACACCTGAGCATGAGCAGCAGTGATTCCATTATGCACTGACCTTTAGAAGAAGAGGTGGGAGAGTCTTGAGCAGTCAGTCCTTGGGTTCTAAGGCAAACGAGTTCCCATTCCAGGACACAGACTTAATGTACATAAGGAGGTTTATTCCAAAGATGGACAGGAAAAACAACACCGAATGAAAAGTTCAACTCAGAAATCTGGTGTTTACGTAAAATATGGATGTGGAGAAGCCAACCACAACACTTCCATAATCTCAGAGATCTAACTGCTGTCTGTGCCCCTTGCAATACTGTTCTGTTATGTACCACGCAGTGTGCAGATGAACAAACATTGAAAGGCGGTCCTCTGCCTCAGCTATCTAATAATCTAAGACACTCACAAAACCATTTCCTGTCAGCCAGAGGACACGCAGGGATGTTAAGCTGCCAGGCTACGCTGCACAGTAAACTATGCTCAGAATAAGCAGCTCTACATGTTAGTCTGAGAATTGTCATCTGTTAACTTTAAGCAAGTTACTTTTTCTTCCTTTTGGTTCTTCTTTGTAAAATGAAGATAATTACTTGGATAATGTACAAGAAAGCATTTTGTGCACTCAAAAGTTTTATATTGTATTACCAATTTTGGGGGCCAAAACATTTTAATCAAATTATCACAGAACTGAGTTTGCTTGTCCACTGAAAGGGGAAGCGGAAATATGGTGGCTCAAGCACAAGTGGGGGGTCAGAGGTGTCTGTCCATAGTCAAAATGGTAGAGGGGGTTGTCACTAAAAAGTTACAAATTCTCACCCCAGAAAAGTGATTTAAAAGATAGCTTCTCTATACCCAAACCTGACTCTTAACAGTCTCTTTGGTGCTTGTTAAGGAACCCTTGATTTTCCAATTTAAGTTAATGTAATTACTCTGCATTTACATTTATCAATGTATTATTTAAGTTTAACCAATTTATGATTCTCTCTTTCCCATTTTCCCTCTATTTCTTGGAAGTAATTTAAGTCCTAGGATGGCCTTAATTATCATCTTGGCTTTCACAATATTTGCTTCTGCCATACATGTACAAAATCTATGCGGTGATTCAGGTAACTCTGATCCCAACTATGTCCAGGATTTCGTAAAGAAAGCCCTCACTGTTATTTCAATGACTGGGAGAGGAATATGATAAAATAAATTAAAAAATACAATGATAAATAATTAAGCATGCAAATATTAATATACCTCCTAGGGAAGACAATTTACAGGATGACCTTGACAGAGTGGCACCAAATCACTCTTTCAAGGTCATCCTGAAGCCTGAAGTGTAGAGCCTCTAGCAGCTAACTCCCGGAGTTGGACATGACTTGGAGGGGATGTCTTTGTAAAAGAGGCCAGTGGAAGGAGAAAGCCTCTTTTATTGGCTTAGAGATGGTAGACTGGAGCAATGAGTAGCAGCTACCTCTCCCAGTCAGAGACAGCAGGGCGAGTAAGAATAGAGGTGGCAACTGATGGGTATAGCCACATGGTGGGAGCAGTAAGGAGAACTCCCTGGCATTGGTGTTAGATCATTGTTTCCCTCAGGGATGTGAGAGACTCAAGCCAAGGAAAGCTTGATGGTGAGAAATGTCTAATGCAATGCAATTCAATTCAGTTTGCCTCTCATACAAAGCAGTGGTCCTCCTCTGGGGCTGACTCTGCCCACTCAGGGACACTTGGCAGTGATTGGAGACATTTATGGTTGTCAAAGCCAGGGGAGGAAGTGTGCTCCTGGCCTCTAATAGGTACAGGCCAGGGATGCAGCTGAACATTTTAACATACACAGGACAGCCCTCACAACAAAGAAATGTTTGACTTGAAATATCAGTAATGCCACGAATGAGACATCTTTTTAAATTTTTAAAAAATTCTTTATTGATTAAAGTATTCCATATGTCTTCTTTCCCCCCCTTTGATCTCTCCCTGGCCACCTCCCTTCCCCCTCCCACCCTGCTTTCCCTCTGAGGTTTGAAGCTCTGTTCAATACTCTGTGTCTCTGGCTCTATTTTTGTTCATCAGTCTATGTTGTTCATTATATTACACAAATGAGTGAGATCATGTGATATTTATCTTTCTCCGCCTGGCTTATTTCACTTAGCATAATGCTCTCCAGGTCCATCTATGCTGTTTCGAATGGTGAGTTCCTTCTATTTTTTATAGCAGCGTGGTATTCCATTGTGTAGATGTACCAGTTTTTTTAATCCACTCATCTGCTGATGAGCACTTAGGCTGTTTCCAAATCTTAGCTATTGTAAATTGTGCTGCTATGAACATAGGGGTTCATATATCCTTTCTGATTGGTATTTCTGGTTTCTTGAGATATGTTCCTAGAAATGGGATCACTGGGTCAAATACGAGTTCCATTTTTAATTTTTTGAGGAAACACCATACTGTTTTCCACAGTGGCTGCATCAGTCTGCATTCCCACCAGCGGTGCAAGAGGGTTCCTTTTTCTTGTTTGTTGATTTGTTGGTGAAAGCCATTCTGATAGGTGTGAGATGGTGCCTGTCATTTTGATTTGCATCTTTCAGATGATTAGTGACTTTGAGCATGTTTTCATTTGTCTCTTGACCTTCTGTATGTCCTGTTTTGAAAAGTGTCTATTTAGGTCCTTTGCCCATTTTTTGATTAAATTGTTTATCTTCCTTTTGTTAAGTTGTATTTCCCTGTAAATTTTGGAGATTAAACCCTTATCAGAGATAACATTGGCAAATATGTTCTCCCATGCAGTGGGTTTTCTTGTTTTGTTGATGGTTTCTTTTGCTGTGCAGAAGCTTTTTATTTTGATGTAGTCCCATTTATTTATTTTCTCCTAAGTTTCCATTGTCCTGGGAACTGTATTGGTAAAGATATTGCTATGACATATGTCTGATATTTTGCTGCCAATGGATTTCTCTAAGATTTTTATGATTTCCCATTTTACGTTTAAGTCCTTTATCCATTTTGAGTTTATTTTTGTGTGTGGTGTAAGTTGGTAGTCTAGTTTAAGGGTGAGACATCTTGACTCAGAGGAAGCTATTTTCAAAGGCTGAGGTTCTGCTTACTGTCCACTTGATGGGGTGAAAGGGATTTGAAATACAGATAACCTTTTTTTAATTTTTTATTTATTTATTTATTTTCTTACAATGTTAGGCAGGAAAGTACCTATTATGAATATTTAATACAAACTCAGATGTTTAATTCAGACTATGCCTATTTAATGTTTTAAAAATGAGCAAAAAAAAAAAAAAAAAAAAAAAAAAGGCAGCCAGTGATTAGAGAGTTCTTTATAAGTTGCCAAAGAATCAGAACCCTGCAGTCCTAACTAAATATTTTCCAATTTTGTCTGCTTACCAAAATTACCCAGAAATTCCGATTCAGTAGTTTAAGTAAGAAGTTCAAACATTTCTATTTTTCAAAAGATCTAGAAAACACTCTGATGCATGGCCAGGGTTGAAAACCCACTGTTTCATAGTCACATGGAGAAAGCTATACTGATTTAAATAACATTCTCACTTTTGTGCTTCTGCTTACAACCTAATGGTTTAGTGATTTTAAGTGGGGAGAGAGGGTCATAGATATGCAGAAATGTATCCCACTCCTCCTTCATTCTGAATAGTATTCAGAGCCTAAGTTTAAGGAAAATTACAATGGTTTTGGGATATAGAGATAGATGTGCCTACCAAACTGTTTCTCTTTCTTGCATTTAAGAATGAATTCTTCCAGCAAAAATGTGTGGCCCATTCAGACTTAATGAGATATTCAGGCAATCTACTTATGACTCTTAAAAAAAAAAAAGTTATCCCTTGTACATCCCTCTTCACCCTCTTGACCCTTGTATGACTCCCCCATCCTGCCACATTTGAATAAAGTTACTGATGAGGAAACAGGGCACAGAGATTAAGGTCTCCAGGTTACACAGGAAATCAGGGGGCAGATTGGGATCACATTTCCAGCAACCAATCCAGAAATCCCACCTAAGTAGCTTATCCGGAGTTCGGTAAGGGCAAAAAACTGTGCCAAAGCAGGTTTCAGAGGAAACAAAGCACAAGCTGGTTTGCCCATTTGAGGAAAGCACACACAGGCACACATCCACAAGCATGTACTCTTTTAATTTTTAATATTGATTCTTTATACTGTTTGCTGCCTCTTGATTTCAGTAGTTCAATATTCAAAACACTGTTGGCCAGATTCAAATGAGCACACTTTTATTTTTATTTTTAAAATAGTATATATATATTCTTATTAATGCTTGGTATTACTGCATTTTGGTATTATGGGTGTTTTTAATTTATTTTTTATTTTCAATTTCTTTTCTTTCTTTCTTTCTTTCTCTTTTTAAAAATTTTATTGATTATGCCGGGACCGGTTTGGCTCAATGGATAAAGCGTCGGCTTGGGGACTGAAGGGTCCCGGGTTCGATTCCGGTCAAGGGCATGTACCTTGGTTGCGGGCATATCCCCAGTATGGGGTGTGCAAGACGCAGCTGATTGATGACTCTCTCTCATCGATGTTTCTAACTCTCTATCTCTCTCCCTTCCTCTCTGTACAAAATCAATAAAATATAAAATTAAAAAAAATAAAAAAAATAAAAAAATGTGTTTTAAAAATTTTATTGATTATGGTATCACATAATTGTTCTCATCCCCCCATTCCCATTTCAAACCCCTCCCCACGTATGCCCCTGTTGTCCATGGCCACTGGCTAGGCCCATTTAATTTATTTTTAAAATTTGTCTTTATTGTTGAAAGTATTACAGATGTCCCCTCCTTTTTCTCATTGACCCCTTTCACCTCGCATCTTCCCCTCTCAGGCTTCACCACACTATGTTTGTGTCGATAGGCTATGCATATATGCATAAAAGTTCCCCAGTTAATCGCTCCCCACCCACTCCTCATCCCCACTTTCCCTCTGAGATTCATCAGTCTGTTCCATGCTTCTATATCTCTGGATCTATTTTGTTCATTATTTTGTGCATTAGATTCCACATATGAGTGAGATCATGTGATACTTATTTTTTTTCAATGTAAATGGTTAAACCTGAATTGTATTTTTCCTAAGTCTGTAAAGGAACAAAATAAGACTATGTGTGTGGGGTTTTTTGGCTTTTTTTTTCTTTTTTTTTTCTTGCTTCAAATAGGAGATGCCTTCTCTTATTCCTCCCTTCTTTAGGAGAGTCTGATCCCTGAGTGTTATCAATAACCAGGCATTATGGGGGACATCCTCAATTCTTTGAAAAACAATCCAATATTATTTTAAAATTTTCCATTGAATCCATTGCAAGCACAACTCAAGTCATTGCAAGACCTCCTCATTTGCATGGAAGAAATGACTAAAAGTGATGAATGAGAGCTCTTTGAGAACTTCTGATGACAAGTTTATTGGGGAATGTGAATATGGAATGGCTATCATTTCTGTTTCTATAAACCATTGCCATGAAAAGGATGAAAAACACGATTGCACCCAGAAGAGCTTTGCTTTTACACCAAAGAATGAAAATAGAATAAAAAAACAAATCAATATAAACAATAAGTGTTCCAGATGAGCTTTACCACATGACCACAGAAGAGTGAGATGGGGTTCTGAGAAGTAAATGACAGAGATGGAAGAAATTTAAACTTGCAAACATCTAAAAAGAATGTCACATTTTGTCTCGTGACTCTTGAAAAATTTATTGTCAAATGCCAAAGACAGATGGGACCATCAACATCCTGCTTTTGTGTTATTTACTCTGAGATTGATGGGCAAGCAGGATAGTCTGTGGGTGAAAATTTGCCTATTCACTCTGTAGGTCTAAAAGTGACCATAATCTAAATTTGATCACTTTAAAAAATATATATATTTTTATTGAGTTTTTTGCAGAGAGGAAGGGAGAGAGATAGAGAGCTAGAAATGCCTATGAGAGAGAAACATCGACCAGCTGCCTCCTGCACACCCCCTACCAGGGATGTGCCCGCAACCAATGTACATGCCCTTGACCGGAATAGAACCCGGGACCCTTCAGTCCGCAGACCGATGCTCTACTGCTGAGCCAAACCGGTTTCGGCTAAATTTGATCACTTTTTAAAAACAAAAAACCCAGGCAAATTTGAACATATACAAAATATAGATTACTTAGCATAGGAGTCACTATAACCTGTTTATAACCTGTTTAACACTGTAATTTATGGATTTATTTGTCAATAGGGAATTAAGGGAGACCACAATTATGAGCTGCCCTGTAGAGCTATTAGGTACAGGTAGCAAAGAACTATAACCAAAAGTAGAGAGTTTTGAACCTGGAGATGTTCTTGAAGACAATGTAGCCAAGCAAGTAGGAAGTGTCTAACCAGAGCGGAGGACATTTGCAATGTCTAGTATCAGGAGCATGTTCAGAGCTTCTGGGCACCATGTTCCACTTTTGAATGCCTTATCATGCAAAGCCTCTCTCTTCTGACTCATCTTAGCGAGTACTTTGAGAGTAGTCATGTCCAGACCACTGGGGGAGCTGGCTTTGTATGTAAGCTTAAGTGGAAAGGATAGAGGTTCTTCCAGAGGCCAGGAAACAGTGATTTGCCTCCAGAAAGCCTGATGGGATTAGAGTCCCAGAAACGTGGACCAGAGCATAGAGCCAGCTACTGAGACTCTGAAGTGTAGCTTTAGCTTGGTTAAATTCTTGGTGGAGCCTATGGCATCAGAAAAAGGATTGCGGTCGTATAACAATGATTATCTTTGGTTTTAAAACGTTTACTTTCAAAATGATCTTCAGGGGCATGTAATCCCTGTGAAATTACAGTGTAAGTTTCCAATCTAACTGTATATGATCATCAAAGTACAGAAAGGAGTAAGAGCTGTGAGCCAAGCTGGTATGAAAACAGTGGATTCTAGTAGCAGCTCATCCTCCACTAACACCGCGTGGACAATCAAATCACTAAGCACCCATGTGAACTAGGATCCTCAGCTGCAAACCAACATAGTACCGTGCACAGCTAGCTCGAAGACCTTCTGAGGGAAAGACTAAGGAAGCATTTTATTTTATTTTTTAAAGGACAAGTTGTTTACTAAAACACAAAAAAGTAGTTAAGGGTTGCTGCTGGCCTACACATGAAGGCATATCATTTTCATGGATACTGCTAAGTGATTTCTATATTACATTACTTTACACACCAATTATATGTTGTATGAAGTATGTGACCTAGAGTATGCTTTGTTAGAATATTTTAATAATAAAATAACAGGAACAGTAATTGTTATTTGTGAATTTTGAAACGCGTGGCAGATACTGTGACAGCTATTTTATATAATTGCATTTATGACTACAAGCCATTGCAGGGCAATCTGCCTAGCAGATATTGTGATCTCCAATGTTAGACTGGGGGTTGGAGAATTTGGAAAGTTGGTAAGCCAGTTTATAAGTGGCAAATGCAGAATTCAAACCCACCTCTGACCGATTCCAAAGCATAGGCTAACCCCTACAAATCCTAACTCCTAGGCCCTCAGAAGGTAACCATATTTGGAAATCAGATCTTTAAAGAGGTAATTAAGTTTAAACAAAAGTCATTCGATTGAACCCTAATTCAAGATGACTGATGTCCTTATAAGAAGAAGAAATCTGGACACAGACACACACAGAGGGAAGACCATGTGAAGACACAGGGAGAAGGCAAGCCAAGGAGAGAGGCCTCAGAAGAAACCAACCCTGTCAACACCTTACTATTGAACTTCAAGCCTCCAAAATTGTGAGATAATAAATTTCTGTTGATTAAGCCACCCAGTTTGCGGTATTTGTTATGGCAGCTCTACCCGGCTAATTCTCCCACTGTTATATATCTTGTTAATTCATTAGAGTGGAAAGTTGTCCAGCCTGGAAATCCTCAGCTGATCTGAGAAAACCATCTGGTCAGAGACAAATGTTCGGAGCTCTCGTCCCCTCCATCTCAGATGTGTTTTCACCCTAACCTTTGTCTTTCTTGCCTTTGAAATTCGGGCCCCAGAACAAACACATGTTAGAGCCCACTTGAACCCATACTATGACTTGGATCAGGAATCTAGCTCGGTTTAGCCAAGTTGTAGCTGACACTCAGACCAATGAGAAGAAATGATCGTTGTTGTAAGCGACTGACGTTTGAAGTGCAGAATTACTTTGGTGCAGCATTACTGTGGCAGTGGCCGATGCATCTATTACCATTTTGTCCCGTGAACTTTATTAACAAACTGTATCTGGGTCATGTTTGTGTAATGAAAGCCTCCGTGGGTTTTCCTGTGTGATTTGGAAACAACTCATGCCAAGCTTCCTCCAAATATTTCCCACATCCTGGAGTTAGAGTCTAGAGAGTTATTTAATTAAGTGTAAATGTGCTCTGGTCTTCTGGAATCTCCTTCTGCAGGGAAGCTTAGGCAGAAGAGTAACTTCCGAAGACCAAATAAGCAAATGTCTTCTTGCTATGAGTTGTTAAGCTTGAACAGGATAGAAACCATCAGAGAAGAATGGTATGCTAGCCCTGGTCTTTTGCTCAGTGGTTAGGGCACCGCCTGTGGACTGAAGGGATCTCAAGTTCAATTCAGGTCAAAGGTCATGCACCTGGGTTATAAATTCAATCTCAAGTCTAGTTGGGATGCATGTGGGAGGCGACCAATTACAACTAATTAATTGTCTCTCTCTTATTGATGTTTCTTTTTCTCTTACTCCCTTCCACTCTTTCTAAAAAATAAATGGAAAAAATATCCTCGAATGAGGATTAAAAAAAATTAGGAGATATTCCAATATGCAGTAGAAAGGCTAAAACAGGAAAATGAGCAAGATCAGAGGCAAACTTCATGCTCTTTACTATTTTGTTTTTGATCAAGCCCAATTCTGGAATTTTAAATATTCATCAAAGTAGAATGAATAAATTGTGGTATATTTATACAATGGGATATTGTATAGCCTTGTTATAGCTTTAATTGTATTTTCCAAATTCATATGTTGAAGTCCTAATCCCCAGAACCTCAGAATATGATCTTATTTGGTAATATGGTAATTTCAGGTGAGGTCATACTGAAGTAAATTGGGCCCCTAACCCAATATGACTGGTGTCCTTATAAAGAGATATACACAGGGAGAATGACATGTGAACATGACGGCAGAGAACACAATGATACATCTATAAGACCAAAGATCACCAAGAAACCACCAAAAGCTGGGAGAGAGGCATAGAGTAGATCTTCCCCCACAAGGAATCAACCTTAAACACCTTGACTTTGGACTTCTGGCCTCTAAAATTGTGAGACAACACATTTTTTTTAAAGCCACCCAGTTTATGGTTATAGTAAACTTAGGAAATTAATACAATAATCAAAAGAGCGTAAGTTTATTGCGTATAACAAAGATGATTCTATTGACTATATTTTAGAGGGATAAATCTAGACAGTAAGATTACATACCATCAAAGTTAATTTCCATCTATTTCAAATACAAGAAAAATTAATTTATACTAGTTTCTTTTAAGGTAAAAGGAATAGTATATGGACTAAGGCAGTGGTCGGCAAACTCATTAGTCAACAGAGCCAAATATCAACAGTACAATGATTGAAATTTCTTTTGAGAGCCAAAATTTTTAAACTTAAACTTCTAATGCCACGTCTTCAAAATTGACTCCCCAGGCTGTGATATTTTGTGGAAGAGTCACATTCAAGGGGCCAAAGAACCACATGTGGCTCGCAAGCCACAGTTTGCCGACTATGGGACTAAGACATAGGGAGATTTTCTGGGTACTGTTACATTCTATTTCTTTAAAAAATATATATATATATATATATATATATATATATATATATATTATTGATTTTTTTTTTAAAAGAGAGGAAGGGAAAGGGATAGAGAGTTAGAAACATCGATGACAGAGAAACATTGATCAGCTGCCTCCTGCACACCCCCTACTGGGGATGTTCCAGCAACCAAGGTACATATCCTTGACCAGAATCAAACCTGGGACCTTTCAGTCCGCAGGCTGACGCTCTATCCACTGAACAAAACCGGTTTCAGCTACATTCTATTTCTTGACTTTGTAGTGAGGATATGGTGCATTCATTTTGAGTTAGTTGATTGAGCTGTATTCTTATGATTACGGTTTGCATGCATATTGAATGTCAGTACAAGAAACTATTTAAAAAATATGAATGGGAAGAAGCAGTGAGAGAAGAGATTGAAGTTAGAAAATATGAAAGCAAAATTTGACGTTGTCGATAAGTACATGAGAAGGGGGCATGACACGGCAACTGGAGCACAGGGGAGGGTCAACTCAGAAGAGGCTCTTCTGTATTTGTAGAGAAGGCACTGGAGTCAGAATAACAAAAGTGGGGTATGTGAAGTTTCCACTTTACCAGAGTTCTCTTCCTTCCTTTGTCTCAAGTAAAAATTGAGTTTGGTATTTAAAAAATATTTTTGGCAAGTCTGTTTGCATTTTCTAAAATTTACTTAAAACGCCATTCATTTTCTTGGCACAGCCAGGGAGCCCTGTGTCCATATGACATGGCTCCTGTTGCTATGGTAATTGAATGTTTACTAGAGAAAATATTACCCGTTAATAATAGCCTGGATGGAAATAATAGCTACTGCTAGGCCTTCAGAGTTACACACCATCAATTTCCAATTTGCTGAAATAGGTGCAGTTGGCTTTTTGAGTTTCAAAGTATTACTTTTTCCAGGCCTGTATGATCCACGCATCACAGGCCCACACCCACACATCCATGTGCTTATAAGGAATGTTCTACTTGTCCAAAATGATGATAGAGGGAAGCTGTTATGTTGGGGCCTTGTCATAATTTCAACAGTAGAAATAATGAATAAATGAGAAGGATACTATTTATTGGCAGTATAATTCATACTATTTCTTATACTCAATCTTTTCCAGAATCTTGTTTCCAAAGGGCAAACCAACAAGCAGATGTGTTGAATTACTCTGTCAAAAATCATGCCTGTGGCTCTGGCTAGTGTGGGTCAGTTGGTTGTAGCGTCCTTCCATGCACTGAAGGGTCGTGGGTTCGATTCCCAATCAGGGCACATGTTCAGGTTGTAAATTTAATCCCTGGTCAGGGCATGTGCAGGAAGCAAATGATCTCTCTCTCTCTCTCTCTCTCTCTCTCTCTCAAATGGGTAGTAATAATTAAAACAGTAAAATCATGCCTGTGAATAACAAAAATGCTTTTAAGGTATTCAACTCAGTCTCTCCTTGAGTCTGGGCTCTTCCTCCTTCCCTCCCTCCCTCCCTCCCTCCCTCCCTCCCTCCCTCCCTCCCTCCCTCCCTTCCTTCCTTCCTTCCTTCCTTCCTTCCTTCCTTCCTTCCTTCCCTCCTTCCCTTCCTTCCTTCCTTCCTTCCTTCTTTCCTTCCTTCTGCAAATCCTTGTTGAGCCAGTCATAAACCTAATTCTTAGGGACACAGACCCTGTCCCTGCCCTGAGAGGAGCTTGAGATATAGTAAATGCAGTATTTTGATAAAGTCACCCCTCCTACCACCAGCCTTCCCACTGAATGCCAACAAAGAGTGCAGCTGGGAGGATACAGCTCATGTCTCAGGTTCCATGTCCTCCCACAATTGGCTCCCTTTCATCCACATGTTGGAAGCTGTATCAGAGTACGGGGGTGGGGGTTGTAGTTTGGTGCCTAGGCTTCTGGGAGGAGAACTCCCTCCTTCAAAAGTAAAAAACAAACAGCACCCCTGAGAGTCTAAGCATATGTTTCCAGAGAAAACCTGGAGAAACATTTAGCTACCATGACAACCAGTTCTATCACATTTCCACAAGGTCAATGAGGGCAGGAAAATCAGTGAATGAACCAGTTTGACACTGTGTGGCCATGAAATAAGAGTTGGAGGTCATCTTTAGAGGTTAGATCTCTTCCTCTAAGCCAGTGGTTCTCCACACACGTAGTTTACAAGAGAATTGCTGGGCGAGGAGCAGAGGGGTTATGAAGTGAAGAAATTCAGATTTCCAAACCCCATTCCTAGATTGTGGTTTAGTATTTTCAAAAGCAGAGCTCAGGAATATGTATTTTAACTAGTCCTTCTGCTTGTTATGATGATGATGGTGTTCCCTGGCCACATACCTGCCAAAAAAAATAAAAAAAGACAGATTGGTGTTTTAGATAAAACTTTCTAATGTTGGAGGGCATATAAAGTGAGGGAAACTGTGAAGCAAGAGAGATCAGTTAGAAGAATCATATTTCAGGTGCTAGGTAAAAAGCCCATATAGCAGCGGTAGCTTTGGAGAGGAAGAATGGGCTCTGGAAAGATGCAGGACTTAGAATTAATGAAACTTCAAGATAACGTATGTCAGGAGGTAGAATTGTAAACCTTATTGCCTTGAAAGAGAAGTCACAGCACAGGATCTCAGCTTTGCATTTATTTGAAAGACAGAGTCTGTCTGGACTGCCTTACATCTTAGCACCTATGCACAGCCATTAGGGTCTTACACAGACAGAGTTAAGTGAGTGAAAGAAAAGCACCACACCTTCTGAATCCGAGGAACATGCGCACAAGGTAATACCGGAATGTGGACTCTTAAAGACTGCAACACATATAGAGCTGGGACGATTTTAAGATTTCATTTTGTTTGTGTGTTTTTCTTTGTGAACTTGGTGACAATTTATGCTAGCAACCAATAGAGAAAGGATAGAGGAGGACAGGGTGGAGGCCAGAAGGTGGGAGGCACCCTAGCCATTTACATGCAATTTTAAAAAATATATTTATCAATTTTTTACAGAGAGGAAGTGAGAGGGATAGAGAGTTAGAAACATCGATGAGAGAGAAACATCGACCAACAGCCTCTTGCACACCCCCTACTGGGGATGTGCCCACAACCAAGGTACATGCCCTTGACCGAAATCGAACCTGGGACCTTTCAGTCTGCAGGCTGATGCTCTATCCACTGAGTCAAACCGGATTTGGCAACATGCAATTGTTTTGGGGGGGGCTGAGGTGGACACATTGAGTTAGCTCAAGCAATTTCAGAGGACCTAAAATAACTTTGGTTATACTTTATACTGCTCTTTAAGAATTCCCTGCTGGTTATAGCAAAGAGAGTACTATAAGTTCTGCAATGATAGGTCCAGAGTAAGGGGTAAGGGTAAGGGCAGTAAGTAGCCAGAGGGATAGTCATGGTACCAATGGTACAACTGGCAGGGCAGGGTTACAGGATGTGATGATGGGGATGGAGGAGAGCCACAACTTGTAAGTCTTGCACCAGAAACCCTATGCCATCATCTCCTCATTGCCTCCTCAGAGGTCTCATCCCCTGTCACTCAACTTGAGAGAGACAGTTAGGAGAGTTGGATGGCAGTTTGGAGTCAGCTGGACCTGTCTGCAAATGTGTGGGACCACAGAGTAGAGAACGGATTTCACTTATTTAGGAATGTACATCATTTCCACTGTTTGCTTTATAAGCTGTTTACTAGATAATTAGTTTATGTAGTAGCTAGGATGAAAGTTAAGGAAATGGGTACTGTCAAGTATATTGTTTGTTCTATGAGGTGAAAGAATGAATGGTTAGTTTCAAAACAGATGCCTTGGATCCTTCATATTTGTAATGAATATCTATCCCTATTTTGGTAGTTTGTCTTTAGAAGAGAGATTGGCAAATCACAACCTGTGAGCCAAATCCAGCCATGTCCATTTGTTCACATATAAGACTGTTTTCTCCTTATGACAGCAGAGTTTCATAGTTGATGTGACTGGCTGGTCTACAAAGCCAACATTATTTACTACCTGGCCTTTTTACTGACAAATGTTGCAGCCCCTACTTTAAGAGTCTTTTTTAAAAAGCTAGAGTCACTAGGATATATTTCTCTAATGATTAATGTCAATGAGAAAATAATAAAATTTGACAATTAAGATGACGGATGTTTGTAGAATGTTTTACATAAATATCAGCCTCATGATCCCAGTGAAAGGACTTTGAGGTATGTATCCTGAAATCTATTTCATGAATGAATAAGTGAAGAAGGAGACTACAAGCTATGTGGGTGGCTCTCAATCTGGGGAACCAGAACCAGCACCCCAATGCCCTGAGCCCAACTTCATGTGGTTTCCATTATTCTAGTTCCACCCCAGGGCTGAATGTATCAAGTTATAGGGGAACTCTAGTCTAATTTCCAAAGTGCTGAAAAGACCTTTGAGCCCCCAGACGTCTCAGCCCAAATCCCAGCATTAGAAACACATTGCTATGGACCAACAAGTTCCTCTTTGGAGATCAACAAAACATCATTGGAAAGTGAGCATGCTACGTTTGGCTACAACTCACTTGCAATTTCAGACAAATACTTTTCTTTTATTGTGAATACATTTCTCCTAACAGGGATATTTGATGCCCAGTGGGGACAGGGAACTGTGGGTGCAAAAAGAAATATTTATTAGTGTGGCCATGGATAGAAGGGAACAGATCGGGGAGGAGACATCCGGCCGTCAGGAGACATGAAAAGGGTATCTCCGAAAGGTGCTAAATTGACACTCCTAACTCTCAATTCTTCTGGATTTAATTGGCATTGTAGTGAGAGTCCTGCTTAAGCAAATGGATCATGGGTCTGACTTATTTTAGTGACTCTTACATTCTTATCATCTTTTCCCTGCTGCCTTAAGACCAACCTTGTGTTTCATTCCACTGTTGCCTGGAAGCTTGCAGCCTGAGTGCTGGCAAGCTTGCCAAAGATGAGATGTTTGGTTTTGTGAGGATTCTAGAAATGATATATCACTAAGGAGGTTTCCTGCCACCAGTGTCCCTGGAGCAAACTTGTGGATTAAATATTCTCCAACAGATTGTAAATTTTGGGGATGGCACTAGCAAAGAGGATCAGGGATAGCAGCAAATGTCAGGACCACATGGGTTCCAGTTAAATTGTAGTCAATGTGATGTTTTGCAAGATACACTGTGTTCTCTGCTCAGAGATGTCCTTGGGAGAAAGAACAAATATTGCCTGTTTCTTTTGTGCCAAGTAATGAATAATCAAGGGGGCAAATGGAGATGAAAATCAGTTTTAGATTTGAATATTGTCAGAAAGAAGCTAGGATTTTGATCCTTTATGTTGGTGGCATCATCTTAGCAAAGTGAAAAGAATGCATTTTTCTGTCTCATTTTGCATTGGATGAAAAAAAGTGGTGTTCAAGCCCCATGTGTAGGCAATAGGGGAATTTCCATTTTTTTTTTTTTTAAAGAATGATCTGTAAATAATAGTTGAAATACATGCCCTGGAAATAATGAAATTAACTTGGTGAGTAGGTTAATTTATCTAGTTACATTACTAAGTAAATAAAAAAATGCAGTTTTCATAAATGAAACCCAATAACCATTACATTTATATAAAACTGTCATCTGACCCAGTTTTACTTTTAAACTTCACTAATGTGTGCAGCTCTTCCTTCATATGGTAGAGAACTGAACTGGGTGTAGCATTCTTTGGGTTGCATTTGTGTTCTTACTCATAATCAGAAGGATTTAGGTAGATCATTGTGATACTTTTTAAAAAAATTTTTAAATTTTTATTTATTTATTTATTTATTTATTTATTTATTTTTATTATTTTTTAAAATATATTTTATTGATTTTGTACAGAGAGGAAGGGAGAGAGATAGAGAGTTAGAAACATCGATGAGAGAGAGTCATCAATCAGCTGCCTCTTGCACACCCCCTCCTGGGGATATGCCCGCAACCAAGGTACATGCCCTTTGACCGGAATCGAACCCAGGACCTTTCAGTCCCCAAGTTGACACTCTATCCATTGAGCCAAACCAGTTTCGGCTAAATTTTTAAATTTATTTTTAAAGAGAGAGGAAGGGAGGTGATAGAGATAGAAACATTGATGAGAGAGAAATATCATGGATAGACTGTCTCCTGCACATCCTTTCCTGGGGATGGAGCCTGCAACCTGGGCATGTGCCATGACTGGGAATCAAACCTGGGACATCTTGGTTCCTGGGTTGATGCTCAACTGCTGAGTTATACTATCTGGGCAATCATTGTGTTCTTCTGACTTATCTGCACAATGAAGAGATTGAATTGGACAACTTTTAAGTTTTCTTTTGCTACTCAGGATGTAATTTTCTGCTTTATCTGGGCCACGAACACTGGTCAACATTCTTCTTCTTTCCTTTGGATCCCCTGAAATGACATTTCCCCCGACCTGATTCTTTAAAATGAAATTTTATTTCGGATTCATCAGCTCTCATTCTGTAGCCATTTGACTCTCTAGGCTAGAATCTTGGTTCATGGAATTTGAATATGGTTAGGTGAGAGCCTCACCTCTTATCCAAAATATCCCTGACAGATTCTCCCCCTGATTTTTCTTATTCACATCAAGAGATGGAGAGCTTGTTACTTCCAAACTCAATGTATTTATGCGGACTTAATTTAAAAATATTTTTATTGATTTCAGAGAGGAAGGGAGAGGAAGAGATACGTAGAATCAACAATGATGAGAGAATCATTGATCAGCTGCCTCCTGCACGCCCTCTGCTGGAGACTGAGCCCACAACCTGGGCATGTCCTGACCTGGAATCAAATTGTGACCTTCTGGTTCACAGGTCGATGCTCAACCATCTGAGCCTCACCAGCCAGGCCTGACTTAATATAACTGTCAAATATGACTGAAATCTGTGTGACTCTCTGACACATTAGATTTAGTTAAGAGTGCAGCTATTTAATTATTTTTAACCATATTTATTTGGACTACAAAATAGGCTTATTGCCCCTGCAACAGTGTATAACACAATTGTCCTAATCAAAGCTTATGAATCATTATGATTTCATCAGGTTTTCAGACAGGAATGACTGCCTGGTGGTATGAAGCAATGTAAAAAAATTCACAAAACACAGAGCTGTTTTTGACATTCGTGCAAGTGTTACATGTGAACTTTTTTTTCAGAGGGATGGAGAGAGGAAAGAGAAAAGGATAAGGAGAGAGAGAGAAAGAGAGAGAGAGAAGAGCTGGCTTAGCATTACTGGTGTGCTTCCCCTTATAATGAAGGGGCAGGTGATGATCCAAGCTGCTTTGAAGAGCCCATTTGGAGTGGAACTACTTATAACATTATAACTGTGTCCATATGAAATAAATACATCATATGATTTTGCCCAACATATTTTCCCTGCTTCGTTCCAATTGTCTGGAGATCATGGAAGGAGATAGTGCTCAGTCATAAGCCCACAGTTATGTAGGAGTATTTGGTCAAGGAAAGGTGGCCACCTGGAAACTTGTTTTAAGACATACACTGGACTCATTTCTGACTTCTTGAGAAAAGAGTCTTTAACACTGAATGATCCCGGGTTTCCATGGTTAATGAAAGCACGTACACATGAGCAGCAGTCACACTGTTGATAATTAAACATTTGAAGAAACAACTGGTCATCCCAAGACCATTTTTTAGTACCAAGAGTTGGAAGGAATGAAATTCCCTCATGTGCAAAGAAATGCCTTATGAGGCTGGCTGCGAGAAGCCAGGACCTGGCTGATGCGTGTAGACCATTTCAGGGGCAGTCTTTCTACTTAAAATGCATTATTTGATATTCAACTCTCACGTACTATTTGAATCAAGACTGTTTCAAATAATAAGTATACTACCAATAGTCTTGTTCATCTTTGAATAAAAGGATAAGTAACATTGCTTATTGAAACTATACATCCAATTGGTAATTTTTTTTTGGGTTGAGGTATAAATGACATATAACGTTATATCAGCTTCAGGTATACAACACAGTGATTTGATATTTGTATATGAATAGTCTAGTTTTAATGTCAAGGTTCCAGGTTCAATGTCTGAAGACACTCATCTTTTTTTTCTCCAAAATGTTCACATATATACATTGAACTGCACATCAATGAAAGGAAACATAATTGGTTCAGACAATGAGCAAAATGGGAATTCCGAGGGAGAGGTCATGGAAGGCTGCAGATTTTAAACGGGGCCTTGAAAACTGACAAGCTGAGAGGAAGAAGCAGGACAAGGGTATCAGTGACTTCTGATTTATTTAGAATTTGGTTGACTGGAGAGCATGATACAATTCTTCCTATTCTACATTTGTCTCACAAAATGTTTCCTGTGTTTAAAAAAATGGGAGGCATCTTGGCTGTGCATGTGTGGGGGAGAGTGGTGGAAGATAGCATTTCCAGAGGGTTTTTCCTTTCTGTCTTTCAGTTATTTGCAATTGTGTTATAGTTATTAAGTGTTGATATGCCAATCTCATTTGCTCTCAAAGTGGGTTGTTCAGAATGTTCATCACAACAGTTAAGCAGATTTCTTTTGACCACCCCACCTACTTATTCCCCAAAATAAGAATCTCAAGTAAGCTCATATGCAATAATGTTGACAACTGTTTTCGACAATCACTCTAATCTATAAAACAGACATTATTTCTGTAATAAATTTTCTATTGGAGTGAATTTAAATTAAAAAAAATCTCATGTGAATATTTTAATTGGTATAAAGTTAAAGTGAAGAATGAGAATAGATGGATTATTTCATGTTTTCAGAGTCAAAGGGTTGTGCAAGACTCATTCATTTGTCTTATTGTTTGAGAGATTTAAAATTAAGAATTTGGGAAAAAAAACTGGAGATTGGATTATTTAAAGGCAAAGATTCAAATTTTCTTTTATTACTTTTATTATATTGATTTTTGTACCCATGATATCTCTACGTGGGAAAAGACAAGGATAAAGAATCTCTTGCTCTCAATTTGAAACTGTGTGGACCACTCACACTGGTCTAGATTTTGTCACTAGAGTGGGACATCGCCTTGCTGAACAGAAGGTAGCTGCTAAGGTTTACCGATTACAGCTCTTCGTCAACCTGGTTTCAGTCTTTGGGTATTTAATTCCAGTTTTCTCCTCTTCAAAGCTCTCTCTAAACTGAGCCTCAGATTGAGAGCTTTCTTCTCTGTAACTTTTGCCATCTGGAACAAATTCTTTGCATTTTTCATCCCTCGTTCCAAATCTCAGCTGGGATCAATCATTTTCTCCCTTATTTTATGCTACGGATCTTCCTGTGTGTGTTGAACAAGTGCCCACAGCCCAGCAAATGACCAGGTCCAAGTTGAGTCAGGCCTGTGTGCCTTGAGGGAGCCAATCCAGCTCCAGCTCTGACTGGGGCACCTGGGCAAAAGCCCGAAGACAGGTTAGGGCTTCCCCTTGGTAAGCACTCCTCACTCAATGCTTTTGGAAAAAATTAATAGGACAAAATTTACTTTATAGGAATTAATGAAAAGGCTTTGTAACAGGCATGTGAAAGCCAAGAGCTCTACTGTGTCCCCGGCCCTCCCCCAAGTCCTCTGGTTATTTAGACACCAAATGAAGATGTGCCTCCCTTCCTCTGGGCCTGCTCTTAGCTCTGTCCTTTGCCAAACACTTGCCTCTTAGATTTCCTCTGGCTTTGAACCCACTTTTAGCTTTTCCTTCTCAAAGCCATCCTCAGTATGCTCCTATTATCTCTTTCTTGGCCATTCCAGGCCCCATGCATATTTCTTAGGCATATTCTTAGTCTTAGCTGGTGAAGATCTATCTAACTGCAAACATTTCTTCCTATCCCATGGGTCTCCCAGGGCCTCCAGTTTTCTTGAAGTAGCAATTTCAAAAGTGTCCTCTGGCAATATATATACTGAGTGGCCAGGTTATTATGATCTCTGAATGCATAATAATCTGGCCACTCAGTGTATATCCTATATAATAAAAGGCTAATATGCAAATTGTCCCCTCGACCAGGAGTTCGACCATCAGGCAGGACAGCCAACTACCCATGTCCCCCCCTGGCCAGGCTTGCAGGACCCTACCTATGCACAAATTCATGCACCAGGCTATATATATGTATATTTATTTATTTTTTGAGTGGCCAGATTATTATGTGTTTAGAGATTATAATAATCTGGCCACTCAGTGTGTGTGTGTGTGTGCATTTTTTTTTTGGGGGGGGGCAATATTTTTATCTCTTGTTTTTTTCTGAGTTACAAATCCAGGTTTCCTGTTTATCCCATTAGCCATCCCCTTCTTGACAGAAGTGCTTCTCAAAGTTGAATGTGCAAAGGAGTCACCTGGGAAGGTGGTGGAAGAGCTGATTCGGAGGCACTAGGTCTGTCCTGGACCCCATGGTGTTTCCAGGTGTGCAGGTGCTGCTGGTCCCAGGATCACACTGTCAGTAGCAGGTGTTATAGTTCTTGGTTTTCATTTCTTGGAGGCCTTATGGGATCCCAGGGCTGCCATAACAAAATGCTCCAACTCAAAACAAGACATTTATCGTCCCACAGATCTGGAGGCTGGAAGCCCCCAAATCAAGATATCTACAGGGCCACACTACCTCTAAAAACTGTAGGTGGATCCTTCTTTGTCTCTTTCTAGATTCTGGTGGTTTGCTGGCAATGTTTGGCATTCTTTGACTGGTAGGTGCACCACTTCAGTCATGTGGTGGGCTGCTCCCTGTGTGTCTTTACATCGCCTTCTCCCTATGAGTGCCTGTCTCTGCATCCAATTTCCCCCTCTTTATAAGGACACCAATTATATTGGATTAAAGCCCACCTTATGAACATAATCTTTTTAAAAAATATATATTTTATTGATTTTTTACAGAGAGGAAGAGAGAGGGATAGAGAGTTAGAAACATCGATGAGAGAGAATCATCGATCAGCACATCCTACTGGGGATGTGCCCGCAACCAATGTACATGCCCTTGCCCAGAGTCGAACCTGGGAACTTTCAGTCCTCAGGCCAATACTCTATCCACTGAGCCAAACCAGTTTCAGTATGAACATAATCTTAATTTGATTATCTCTATAAAGACCCAATTTGCAAATAACCTCACATTCTGAGATACTTGGGATTAGAATATGAACATTTTCCTGGGGTGGGGGAGCCACCATTAAATTCATAACAGAGACCTACTCTCCCTACCCCCATCCTTTTAAAGAAAGTGTGAGACTTTTTCTTCTCTAGTGTTTTTTTTTTTGCTCAAGAGAAATTCATTATTTTGATCAAACAACTGAAACATGAGAAATTAAGAATCTTTGAGAATAGACAAGATCTGGAATCACCAACAAGAAATATAAATTATGTTTTTGTTGATTTTTAGAGAGAGAGGAAAGGCAAGGGAGAGAGAGAAACATAGATTGGCTGCCTCGTGCATACCCACTAGTGAGGATTAAGCCCGCAATCAGGGCCTGTGCCCTAACCAGGTATCAAACAGTGACCCCCTGGTTCATAAGTCAATGCTCAACCACTGAGCTACATTTATGGGATAGAGATATATATTTTTAAAAAGGACCGCAGTTGCTCTGTTCTTCTAGAGTTTAATAGGAATAAAAGCATAAGCTTTCATATAAGCTGGTTCTAAAATTAAAACTTGACCTATCACTTACTAGTTCTGTGATTTTGGGTGCAATCTACTTGCTTCTGCTTAACTTCTGCTCCCTTATAAGAAAAATGGGTATAATGGTAAATAAAGGATGATTGAGAGGGCCAAATAGGCTCCCAAAACACCTCTGGTACACATTGAGTATATATATGATCGTTAGGTTTGTAGTGTAAGTCTGTATTCTGAGTATCCCAGTAGAACTGTCAGTGGTCCTAGCCAGGTCAGCCAATGGAGCCTCCAGGGCTTCCAAGTCAGCTTGTGAGTCTCTGTCCCTCTGTCCTCTTCCCTAAACTACAAGAGCGGTTCAGAGGAACAAAAAGGACAAAGGGACTGCATTTCATTGTTTTTATTTTTTTGTGTGTGGTTTCCCATGATGGGAAAAGCAAAAAATACTGTTTTCTCTTAGGTGTCCTTGTTTTGATATATATCATTATTTTCCTCATTGCATTTACATTTTTATAAATAATTTCTCCTAAGTGGATGTCATACAGATATATTTCCATCCTTTGATTGCTGCTTGAACAGAAAGATGTGCATTTGAAATGCTGGCGCTTATAAAATAAAGGCCATTCACTTTGGTGTTGGGATGAAAAATGACATTATCTGTCACGAGTCTAGCATTTGGTCATTTATATTAAGGATAGGATTGCCAAAGTAGAGTTTGAATGAAAAATAGGAACAGTTAAGGAGAATATACTGTAGCTGCAAATCCATTTATTCTCTAGATCTGTGTGAATCTTACATTGTAAAAATAAAACAGTAATGCTTAGGCTAGATTGGGGTTACAAGTTGAATTCGTACAAGTATTGCTTGCTTCTCATATGTCAACCACATTGGAAGCTTACATACCTAAACAGTGTATGTGACAATGGAAAACTTTGTCCTCACGTTTCTGTTAATGTTAAGGGAGACATCATTCCTGAACGTATTATTATACTTCTATATAAACTACAGTGATCTGAGAGGATATTGGGTGTGTGTGGCTGCATTGAGTATGCAAACAATATATGCACATGTAATGGGCATACTCATGTACTTCTGTATTATTTTATAATTGGCAAAGAAAAAAACACACTTGTATTTAAGGAATAAAGGCAAAACTTCTTAAAAAAGATTATTTGATTCTTCCCACCCCCAAAATATCCAGTAAAGGTAGTGGGGTTCAAAAGACTGTCAGAGAAAAAGCACTCCTAGATGAGTTTACTTGAACTGAAGCGTTTACTTGAGTTGTTTCACAAGTGCAATGGACTGAAAGAAGCTAACAGGGCAGTCTGAATGCTTGCATCTGGTTTGATTCAAATGGTTTTACATTCGTGGAGTTTCAAATGAAAATAAAGTTCATAGCAAAGTGAAATGCTATTTAAACCATGTGAAGTGGAGCCAGTGAAAAAATTTATCCTCATAACCACAATGTGTGAAGTTGTGCTTGGTAAGTCATTTTTCAGAGAAGGTATGCAAAATTAAACCAGATACACCTGCATGCGTGGGTTAGTTCTTGGGGTTAAATTGGGTCAGCCTTTTCATCCAGTGTCTCAGCATACGATTTGCTCAAATTTTTCTTCTCTAACATCTACTTTAAGGAGCTTCTACTATGTGATAAGTTTGGCCATAGGGGTGTCGGTGCTATAGTGATGGTCTGTGTAACATATGGTTCATGCCCTTGAGGAGTTTACACTCCAATGGTAAAGAAAAAAATACATGTTTTATGTGGTGGAATAATTTATTGGGTATTATTAATGCTTATAAAAGAGGGAGAAGAAGTAGAATTGATCATTCACCTCCTTAGGCCAGAGAATTAAACACAGCTAAGCCAGTTGCTCCTTCTAGGACTTCAGTGCTGGAGAAAGGAGATTATCACTGCTATGAGAAGACTTAGGCTGCTACTTTGCAAGGTTTTGGGGAGAACTCTAACATAGTCAATCACAAAAGTTACTTGGATTAGGCATGTAACATATTCTACTGTATCCCTCAAGCTTCTCCAGAGACATTGGGGAGGGAGAGATAGTTTAAAGAATTAGTTCATGTGACTGTGGAGGCTTGGCAAGACCAACATCTGCAGAGTAGCTGGCAGGTAGGAGGCCCATGGAAGAATTTCAGTTTAACTCAGGCATCTATTGAACAGATTGTGATAAGTATCAAGTGGGAAGGAGAATGGGAAGGGATAGAGAAGTGGAGAGACCTTTGACAATCAATTTGGGATAGAGGAAATGGAGAATGATGAAGAATTAAAAGAAAGTTGGAGCCTTAACTGGTTTGGCTCAGTGGATAGAGCATCAGCCTGCGGACTGAAGGGTTCCAGATTCGATTCTAGTCAAGGGCATGTACCTTGGTTGTGGGCACATCCCTAGTAGGGGGTGTGCAGGAGGCAGCTGATCCATGATGTTTCCCTCTCATTGATGTTTCTCTCTATTCCTTTCCCTTCCTATCTATAAAACATCATACATTTAAAAAAAGAAAGTTGGAGTAAGTAGTGGGCCCCAGAGAGAGCATAGGTCCAAGTCCTTCCAATTGGTGTTGCCCTTAGCTGGCATACCTGGAAGACTGTATCTCAATAAGGGCCTGTAATAAGACAGCTACCAAGCAACCACTGGGTAGAAACCACAAATCTTAGTCATGTCTATGATGGACAGATGGTAAGAGCCTCCTTTCCCATTTTAGAAACCTTATTAACATCCTGGATTCTAAGGCTTCTCTGAAATGGTAGGGGCTCCAGATTAGCTTTTTTTGGGGATTAACTTTTTTTTTTTTCCTGATCTCTGGGACAGATTAAATTAGATATAAAGTTTTTAAAAATGTTGATTTTAGTCACGAATGGATCTGTGGACTTTTATAGCTACTATATTTATAAGTTAGTAAGGGGACAAAGTACTGGAGGGAAAGGGAAGAGCAAAAGAGGATTTGAATCTTATCATCAAAGAAAACTGTATAAGAAATTAACATCTGAGTTCAGCTGATGATTTGGCAAGATGAGGGCAACTCATTATTACACATCTCCTCTGGGTAGAAAAATTTGGTCTTTTCTATAGCCCCAACTTATCTTCTGCTCTCTTCTGACTTCTTCCAAGCTACAATGGCCTATAGACCATGCACCCTTCACTTGTCTTCTTACTCTTCGTGTCTCCCTTTATCCATCATGCCTTCCAACTGTTCTCATGGTGCTCAAAGGTTGTATACGTCACAGCTCCTACTTTAAGCTCCATTGGCAGTTGATACATATGATGTTTCACTTTCTAGAAACACATTCTCTCTCTCTTTTTTTAATTCCTTCTTCCACTTCCATCTGCTTTTTGCTTCCATTTTATCAATTTAGCATGCCTCTATTTAAAAAAATCTCTCTTCTCTCAATTCTCAGCACCAATTTTCATCATTCTGAATAGCTAGAATCTTACAGTAGACTTTGGGATAATATTTAAATCTTGCCATGGAAATTCAGTGATAGATGTATATATATTAAAAAGGTTAAACTACAATAATATTATTACATATTTAAATAAAAAACACTAAATAATATTTTTCATATCACTACAGAGGCAATTTAACAAAAGAAACAATGTAAGGTGGTAAGGGGTTTGAATGAAACAGGTCACTGCTGTATTGGAGACTTTGAAACATACACCTTAAAGCCATAATAATACATAGTTTTATTTTAAAGTTTTGATGGGAGAAACTTTATTGATCACAAGTTCTTAAGAACTGTATAGATGCCATTGTTTTCTTATATTCAGTCACTCAGGTTCTTATAGAGTGTTAGATAGGAACAATTTCTCTTTACATATATTAAAAATATTTTAACATAAAAATCAAAGACTTTGTTCTTTGATTTTTTTAAACCGGAGAACTTTCTTTAATATATTTTTAAAATCAGCCTAAACCTTAAGAAATAACTAATGCTAATGCTTCTCCAACCCAACATTTCCAAAAAATTAAATAGGAGACAGTACCCCAAATTTCACAAGGTCAACACAAAACCAAACAATTGAATTAAAAGTGGACTGAGGACACAAATACACATTTCTCCAAAGAGGACATACAGATAGCCAAGAGACAAATAAAACTATGCTTAATGGCACTAATCATCAAGGAAATACAAATAAAAACCACAATGAGATATTACCTTGCATCTGCAAGAATGGCTATTATCAATAAATCAACAAACAACAAGTGTTAGCAAAGATATAGAGAAAGGGGAACTCTCATGCACTGTTTGTGGGATTGTAAGTTGGTGTACCACTGTGTAGAAAATATGAAGTTTCCTAAAAAAATAAAAAATAGACCTGCTATATGATCCAGCAAGTCCATTTCTGGATTGATAACCAAAGAAACTGAAGTCACTATCTTGAAGTCCCATATCACTGAAGCATTATTCACAGCAGCCAAGACATGAAAACAGTCTATTTATTAAGAGATGAATGGATAAATGAATGGAATATTATTCAGGCATAAAAAAGAAAAAAAATCCTGCCAACATAAATGTGACAACATAAATGGATCTTGAGGATATTAACCAAGTCAGATAAGTCAAATAGAGAAAGAAAAAAACCCAAAACTATATGATCTCATTTATATGTGGAATATATAAAAAAAAAACACGTCTGGTTTCTTAGTCTTTTGCTTTATTCAAGATCTGGCAAGTGTTTGTTGAAGAGTAGAACAACCAGATTGTTGTCCTCAAATTCTTGTCCTTCCCTTTTTATGTTTTTATTATTTATTTATTTATTTATTTATTTATTTATTTATTTATTTATTTATTGTTCTTCCCCCCCCGCCTTTTTTTTTAGATCCTGATGCCTCAAGGCTTGTCTGTCTCTGTAGCTTTTTAAATATATATTTATATCTATCCTTATCTATAACATTTTATCCATCTTTTTAAAATTGTTTTCAGTGGAATGGTTAATATAATATGAGTCAGTGAGATTGCCAAGTGATATTAAATTAGAAAATGTTTATGTTAAATTATGGATATTTAAGGATATTGAATAATAAATGGAAACTTTCGATATAGTGATTCTATTGCAATGCAATTTCAGACCAAGGAATAGCTAACATTCACAATAATGAACTCTTAAAGTCAAGTTAGAATCATAACAGTTTCCTTGATGAGTTAAGACATGGATGGGTGTTTATACAGATTTCATCTGAGTATCTTAGGCTTTCCACTACGAGGGCCAAGCAGAGGCTAAAACAATTATTTAGGAGATTTAGAGCAAAATGTTTAAGAGTATTTGTAATTTATTTCCTCACCAGAGTTTTGTTACTTAACTTTATTTAATACTTAACAACATACAGTTAGTGTATAGCCTCCAAAAATTATCCAAGGACATATGTAGTTTCATTTTATTATTCATACTATGTTGCAGTTAATATTTTTCATATTTGAATGGAATGTTCTAAAAGTTGAACATCCTGCCGAAACCGGTTTGGCTCAGTGGATAGAGCGTCGGCCTGCGGACTAAAGGGTCCCGGGTTCGATTCTGGTCAAGGGCGTGTACGTTGGTTGCGGGCACATCTCCAGTGGGGGGTGTGCAGGAGGCAGCTGGTCGATGTATCTCTCTCATCGACATTTCTAACTCTCTATCCCTCTCAATTCCTCTCTGTGTAAAATCAATAAAATATATAAAAGTTGAACATCCTATTGCATAAGACCAACATGCAATATGGTCATGACAGTCAAGATATTTAAATATGGCAGGTATTCTGGGAGCACATCATCACAAAAGTAAAAAGATCAAAATGGAAACATATTGGAAGATGAAGATTCAAAATCTGACTTTTCTTGAATTATATCTCTTAATTTAAGTAAAAGTTCTTTTTCTACAACAGAAATATTGATATTCAATCAATTGAAAGAGGCTTTTATAGAATTTTCTGAGATAGTGCCTTGAAGTGGGACGGTAAAGGGAGGGAAGGCAGAGGCGTAGGTGAAGAATATCCTGTTTATTTGCTTTTTATAAGATTACTTTTTATTTCTAGAACATCTGTGAGTGCTGTGTGATCCTGAGGACAGAGCATAGAAGACTGCCCATGATTAGAGAAATGGACCAATAATTACACACCATTTTTAGCTCTAAAGATATGAATTTATTTTTATTTTACTTTTGCACTTAGATTAGAAGAAAGCAAATCCTCTAATTTCACATATTGAAAGAATTAATGTTTAGAATTCTGAAATGGACTGAATAGGACCTGATGATTAGGGCCCTAAATTGCTGACCTAGTTTGTCTTCTTGCTGTTTAGTTTCCTTATAATTAGGAACTGCCTGTGACTTCAGAAAGCAATGTTTATGATCCTATAAAATGGAATTTTAAGCTTCCCATGGGTATGTGGTCCTAAGATTGTATTATTTTTCAAAACATATTTCCTATTTTGGTGGAAAGTTTTATATTGCCAACTTTATTGGGAAATTTCATGTAATTAGAAAATTATCTGTTGAAAAATAGTTTAATTTTGTGAAGGTTCACAAGTAACTTTTTCATAGTCCCTTAGACACTCTTCATCTGTTCTCTGCGGCAGCTATGGACCGCCCAGCCAGGACCTGAAAACATTGTGTTTGCTCGACCAGCCCTG
Source organism: Pipistrellus hanaki (assembly GCF_964339955.1). NCBI lineage: Eukaryota > Metazoa > Chordata > Mammalia > Chiroptera > Vespertilionidae > Pipistrellus > Pipistrellus hanaki. The sequence goes on from NC_140504.1 coordinate 8,713,294, forward strand.
ACTTTGCCCTTGCAGCTTCTCTGATGTGACTGCTTCTCCCCTGCCTTCCCTCATTCTTCATGACTAAGCTCAAATGGCATCTTTAGTGAGAATTCCAAAGCTTCATGCAAAAAGCCATCCTTATTTATGACAATTAACACATACTGGGCCATAATTATTTGTGAATGTGTTTATTTCTCCCTGTTCAATCTGAATTTACGTGCGGGTAAAGACAATGCTATATTACTGCACTTTGAATTCCTGATATTTAATGTGGTGCTAAGCATGAGTAAATAATGAATAAATCTTTACTGAATAAAAAAGAGTTGCATGATTTGATGAACAAGAATAGATTCAGAGACAAATGGTAGGGGAAGGGGGGTTAGAAAGCAACCAAAGGACTTGTATGCATGCATATTAGCATATCCAATGGACCAACGCACTGGGGGTGGTGGGGTGGGAAGGGCTATGGGGGGGACAGGGGCAATTGGGAAAAAAGAAGACATATGTAAAACTTTATACAATAAAAAAAGAATTAATTTACATTGAAATCCCAAAGACCAGCATTTCCCCCCCAACATAATGTGCATTATATTCAACTTTTCACTATTCTTGGTATTGTTCAATTAAACATCATCTGGGAAGAGCAAAATTGTGTTTTTATTAGTGTGTGGATCTGTGAAAATCTGAACTTGGTATTGTATTATTCCTAAAGATATACAGATTTTAATGAACTACTAAAAGGTTTTCTTTTAAAAATATTTTTATTGATTTGAGAGAGGAAGAGAGAGGGAGAAAGATAGAAACATCAATGATGAGAATCATTGATATGCTGCCTCCTGCACACCCCACACTGGGGATTGAGCCTACAACCTGGGCATGTGGCCTGACTGGGAATCAAACCATGACTTCCTGGTTCATAAGTTGACACTCAAGCACTGAGCCATGCTGGCCAGGCTATAAAGTTCGCTTTTAAAAATATGTCTATATGGCTATGCCTGGAGAAACTCATTTAATCTCTCATTCATTTAGAGGTTTTTGGCACATCTGAAATGAGTGTTGGCAAAAACCTATTTACTGACTCAGTCTTAGCAGACTGTCATACCAGCTCATCTGGAATGTAGCTCTTTGGGCATCAGGAGATAATGGGTGAACATCAAGTGCCCCTTTGATGAGAAACTCTTTCTCTCTGAAATCTTAGTGTCCATATATAGGAAAATAAGAAACTCACTGCTTTGTCTCCCAAGTTAGAAACAATGTCTAGTTGAAAGGTTGCATTTGGAGAGTATCACCGCCTTGTTTAATTACAATACACTATTCAGAACAGGGAGGTATTCTCAATTGTCATATACTAGAGGCCTGGTGCACAAAATTTGTGCACGATAGGTTGTGTCCCTCAGCCCAACCTGCACCCTCTTCAATCTGGGACTCCTTGAGGGGTGTCTGACTGCCCATTTAGGCCTGATCCCAGTAGCATCAAACCTGAATGGACAGTCAGACATCCCTCTCACAATCCAGGACTGTTGGCTCCCAGCTGCTCACCTGCCTGCCTTCCTGATTGCCCCTAACTGCTTCTGCCTGTCAGCCTGATCATCTCCTAATCACTCCCCTGACAGCCTGATTGCCCCTAATTGCCCTCCCCTACAGGCCTGGGTCACCCCCAACTTTCCTCCTCTTCCAACTTGGTCACCCCCAACTGCCCTTCCTTGCAGGCTTGGTCCCCCCAACTGCTCTCCCCTCCTGGCCTAATTCCCCACAACTGCCCTCCTTTGCAGGCATGGTCCCTCCCAACTGCCCTCCCCTGCTGGCCATCTTGTGGTGGCCATCTTGTGTCCACGTAGGAGCAGCCATCTTTGACCACGTGAGGGCAGCCATCTTGTGTGTTGGAGTGATGGTCAATCTGCATATTACTCTTTTATTAGATAGGATAGTGCTTACCCAGAGAAATTTCACCACAAGATAAAAATTACCCAGCTCAAGAAATAAATATGGTTTTTGTTAGTAAAGAAATTGTCTTTATAGGAAAATAATGGCTTGTTTGTGAAGGAAAATGTTTTGAGGCAACTTAGAAATTTTCTTATTCATGAAATAAATATTGCCTATTTATTATTATATCTATTTGGTACCACTGTGCATATGGCATTGCTCACCAATGTATTAATTCTGGATGTGACTCAAGTGCAACCTACAGCCAGATTCTTCAGCTTTGACAGAATTCTTCAGAATCATTAACGTTTCTCTTACGTTCTCCAGCATGTCAGGTAATCATGCATATCCACCACACAGGCCAATAAATCTATTAAGGTTCTATAGACTTCCAACTGTGTTTGCTACCACAAGAACATTCAGTTCCTGGAAGTTAAAAACATATCTCTAAGCAGCTCATAAATTCTGGCTTCAAGTTTAAACTGATGTCAGATGCCAGAATCAATAACCCCTTAAGTTGATGTGATCTCAATTCCATATGGTCCCATTAACTCAATCTTAAAGTGCAAATCTGCTACATAGATGATTATCTGGGCCAGATGATTATATGGGGAAGCAATTCAGTTCAGATATATGTAGAAAAATTCATTAGTTTGAAATTATTTTCTTTAAAATACTTGGAAATACTGGAAGTAGTCAAGCTTGTAGATCTTGGTATGGAGAATGCATAGTAATCATCTGGTGGGGTTAAGAATGACATTCTGAGCCCCATCTCAGGATCATTTGATTTCTGCATTGAGTTGTGGATGCAGAACCTGGTAATTAGGATCCATGTAGTCCAAAGATGACATTTTGGGAAACACTGTCTTGAGCCTTATGATCTCTCCTTTTGGGAGGTTTATGAGCCAGCTACAGGGACCATTTTGATAAGAAAATTCTTCTGGGAGCAGAAACCTTGGGGGAAAGCTATGAGGATTGTGGAGCAGAGCACCGAGAAAGAAGATAGAGAACCCAAAGAAAATTGTTCCCTTTAAAAATTCTTACCACTTGTCTGTGTCCATATTTCATAATGAGGAATCATTTGGGATTATAATCACATTCTGATGACAAGTGACTCCTGAAATAATTAACGGAACTGACTTTACATCAATGAGGAGTGGGTGACTTTGGTGATGTGGAAGTGAGGTTTCACTCATTGCACCAATCAAGCTTGTAGCCCTGGCTGGACTCCCTATATCCTGTGCTCTATGCACTTCACAGAGAAAGAGAATGTAAGTATTAAAACTGTAGTTGATGTCAAATTATGCCCTGGTCCCCAGAACATCATATAACCATTCTTGTTAGGAAAAAGGATGGAGCTGGACTCTGCTTCTTGGCCTCAGAGAAAGCTAAAAACCCAATGGGAGACCTGTCAGATAAAAGAGTGGCTGAACATACCATACACACCTGGCTATCATGTTCCAGGAGATGTGCTCTAGCAAAATCCTGCTTGCATCACTCCCTTACCTGCATTATTTCAGAGGGGACAAGGCTAAAAACCTCCTGTAGGTGGACCTCCATGTCTTTATCCAGGATATTTGATGGAAGACAATCTGCATATCTATTTTCTTGGACAGTTTGGGTGATTTGAGTTAATAATGGTATACCATCTATGGCTTAGTAGTTACTTGGTTTGTAATGGTGGCAAGAGATTTCAGATAAGAAAGAATACAGATATCATGTAACTCAACATTTCCCCATGGTAGATGACCAAATAAAAGGAAAGAAAAACACATCTTTTCCATTTGTAGCAATTATAAAAGAGGATTATAAAATTTTAACTTATAAAAAAATTATAAATTTTTTTTTCGGCTCTGCTGTGTGCAGAAACTTGAAAGTCATTTCAACGTGGGCATGAACTATGTCTTCAGCATATAAAGGGCAAACACAAGGACTGCAAGAGTGAAAGTGAAAGAGTGGATGTCTGCTTCCCACAACCCCTGCTATCGGATTTCATTCCGGCTGGCTCACCCAGGACTGGGAGCTAATGGGCTGTGTGCTCCATCTGACTCAGAGTGGGCCACACGCTTCTCAGGCCATTTAGTATGACAGTGCTGAGAGAAAAAATTGTTAGTAATCACCTACTTTGTGTTCTTGACAAAAACTTTGGCTAGAACTTCTCTTTTTCCTCTATTCTGGACAGTTTCAAGGGGTATTATTACCATCATGAAGAGCAGGCTAGTCGTCCTGATGCTTGACTGAATTTATTTATTAATAGGCATTCTCTCACTATGGCAATGTGGTGAAGTGGCGCGAAGCCCAGCACTACTCATTTTCCCCTTGCTTCTAGGAAGTAGCACAATGATGGTTAACAGACATGGCTGTAGAAAGCTTTTCTTTTTAAAATTCCTGTGACTGCATTGAACTGTATGCCAAATATAGGCATGTGTATAACTAAAAATGTGAGAAGCATGTATTTTTCTAGTCACATTTAATTGCATCAACATGGAGTGCGTCCTGGCGTTTGCAGCAATAGCTAATGAGCCATATGTGGAAGAATCCAGATGTGGAGAGTATGTGCTCCTCCAATCCATTATACAGATGCCCATTTATGATGATGTCTCACATTGTGTGGAAAGAAGGACTGCATCACCAATAAGAAAATGCAGTTGAAGGCCAATTGCACTGTTGCTGTCCGCAAATGTGGGAGTGATTTCCCTGCTGAAAGTGTTGTTTTCAATATGAAGTGGTGGGGTGGGGCAAAGTATTCAATGCTTGTGCTTTTATGGAAACCTTCTAATTATTATGACTTACATAACCATGTGTCTATTTCATTAATTCAAATCACAGTCACATAAACACACACAACACACACACACACACACACACACACACACACACACACACCACTAACATATGGAAGAACACAATGAATACTTTAACAGATAGAAGGTGCTAAGGGGCATAAAATGACCAACAATGCATTCCTTTAGGGACAGAGCAGGGACAGCTTCCCAAAGAGGTTTTAGGTCTAGATATTGAAAGATGGGTTTTTGACAGTTGCAGATTGGGAGAACTTAACAAACCAAAGACAGATAATGAGGTAAAGGCCAAGTATTTAAAATATGTAAATATTATATCTGTGATATCCTATATTATAAAAGGCTAATATGCAAATCCACCAAACCTATGCTCAATGCAGGAACTGCCCCCTCCCACAGGAAGAGCACCACTGAGCCAGAAGCTGGGCTCACCACTGGTGAGCTCAGTGGTGGGAGACTCTCCTGCCTCTGCAGCAGTGCTAAGGATGTCTGAGGGCTCCCACTCCACAAGAGGGAGCAGGCCAGGCTGAGAACCCCTCTTCCCCAAGTGCACAAATCTTGTGCACTGGGCCTCTAGTTTATATACAAAATATGATATGGATAAATATGTCTATCATATATTATAAATAAAAATATGTAAATCTATAAAGATAAAGGCAAAAGGTTCTCAATATTTAAATATTTAGGTTCTTCTTTTTGGGACAAAACAGGAATGGGACATTTCAATATATGAGGCTGAACTCATTTAACGATATCAACCTGTAAAGCCCATAGCCCTTCAGTAGGAAGTTCTATTTTACCTGCCCCAGCAACACTAAAATATACACACAGCCCTCTCCAAGTTCCTACCTGATCTGAAACATAGTCATTGAAATAGGTGAGAGTCAGGTCCAGCGCATGCACATGGATCTCTAAGGAGTAGGAGAGAGAATAAAGCTTAGAAATGGCTGTATCAAGAAAGGCCGTAGAAAAGAAGCAATTCTCAAATCAATGTCATTCTTCCTGATCAGTTAGGAACAAAAATCAGCACAAGCAGCATTGATTTTGTTTCTAGGAATTGTTCATATTTGAGTAGAAAGCAAATAGAGTAGACTCATGCATGTGTGCTATGGATCTCTCTCTCTCTCTCTCTCTCTCTCTCTCTCTCTCTCTCTCTCTCTCTCTCTCTCTCCTCTCTCTTTTTCATCACAGCTTTCAGTATGTATTTTTACTCTTTACCTTCTCTTGCTGCCATTTGATTAATTCTTAGGACTTCAACTTTTACCCACTCATCTAAAATTTTTACAAGTCATCTAAATTTATGTCCTTAGACATTTTTCACAGCAAGGCTGAAGTTCTCCAATTCAAGGTACTTGCTGGTAGTTCAAACTGAGGAGTGAAATCTTCGCTCCTGGTTTCATTGCTTACCCTTTCCACATCCCTGCATCCTTCAGCCCTGCTCTTGCTCCATCTCTTAGTGGAAGTTGTTTGTTAGAGGTTGGGCCTCATATCCTACTCCTCTTTCTTTTGAACTTTAAAAGTCATTTGCTTGCACTAGTCTTTTTCAGTTCTACCATTGAAATCATTCATTAATCATTATTTCCTTTCAACAATAAGCACTAATGACCTCATCTGAAACTTGACGATCTCCCAGTATACACTAGCAGCAAGCTTCTTAATCAGTTCTTCTTAATCTATCCACTCCTTTTACCTGTACATTTCCCAAAACACAAATCTTATGATGTGGTGATAATGATAACAATAGCTAAATGAAGGGTAAACTATAACCTCATTGGTTTGTTATGAAAATTAATCAAGATACTATCTGTGAAGAATTTAGCTTTCACATATAATTGAAATTATATGGTATTTATCTTTCTATGTCTGACTTATTTCATTTAGCATAATACCCTTTAGGTCCATCCATGTTGTTGCAAATGATAATCTTTTAGTATTTTTTATGGCTAAGATATATACTATTATATATATGTACCACATCTTCTTTATCCATTGGTGGTAGGGGGTTTAGGAGGGAGGAATGGGAGGAAGTTTAGGAGGTGGGTGAAAAACACAAAAAGGATTAAAAAGTGCAAATTGTCAGTTATTGAAGTAATCATGGGGATATAAAGTACAGAAGAAAGAATATAGTCAGTAATATTGCAATAACTATGCATGGCATCAGATGATACTAGACTTATTGGGTTGATCACTTCATAAGTTCTATAAATGTCTATTCACTATTTTGTACTCCTGAAAATAATTTAATTTTGCATGTCAGCTGTAATTAAAAAAAATTTAGCATAGTGCCTAGAATATAATACATTCTGAATAAATAGCAGAATGAGAAAGTGTCTAAGAATGAGAAGGAGTTCTGGCTTATTGCATGCTCACCAGCTCCTTATCTGATTTAAAAAATATTTTTATTGATTTCAGAGAGGAAGGGAGAGGGAGAGAGAAATAGAATTTTTGACCCTCAAACAACCCCATAGGGGTCTCTGAGAGAAGATAATTATCCTTTATTTTAAGGATAAGAAAAATGAAACACCAAGAGGCAGATTCACTTGCTCAAAACCACACAAGTAACACCTTGTGTAATTTGAGTCTGAATTCCCAAATATGAAAAAATTCCGTTCTATCAACCTGCTGCCTTCTCATAAGTAGAGAATTTAGAGGTTCTCAATCCCGGTTGCATAATGCAATCATTTGAGAAGCTTTTAAAAGAACACTAGGACCCTAGTCCTACCCCAAGAATGTATGATATATTTTTTTGAGGGTAGAAGATTAGAAATCAGTTTTTATTCATGTCCCATGTGATTCTAAATTGTTACAAATGTTGAGAACCATTGACCAAAGCCCTAATGTTTGTTTTATCCTTTGTATTTAAGAAAGTCTATTTATTTTGGACTTTTGTGGTAGGGTTTTTACATGAAATTCACAAAGTATTAAATATGTCATAATTTGAGTGACAAGAGAAATTTCTTTATTATTTTTCATAATAAGGCAAGGTGTTTCTCATTATACCAGCTCCATTAAGTGGGGTTTATAATTTATGATTATAAGGTTAATCGTTAGTAAGAAAACCAAAGGTTAGCAGTGAAATATTTTCAATTTATTCTACCGTATCTTTGGAACGAGTTACCAATGGCCTGGCTCATCAGTGAATTCTTGAGGCAACTGCAAAACCACACACAGTTGACCAAAGCCATGAACTAGTTAGTCTTGGGTCTAGGCCATGTAACCCTTAGTTGAGAGGCAACTCTTCAGCCTATTGTATTTGAAAAATGTATATCTTATGTTGGAATGCCTTTGTGTTTTTCTTTCTAGGTTAAAGTGGTTGAAAGCTATACTGTGATAATTTCCATTTTGAGTAGAGATCCAAAGACATTATTTTCTTCTATGAGAAATGGGTCCCATGACTATGTCTTATTGTACATGAATAATTATCTTTTCTTCATGTGACTTTTTACCATCATTCTTAAAACATGCTATTCTTTTTTTTTTTTAAGTTACCACTCTCATATCTTCTTATTTTGTATTTTTATGCATTCTTTTCTTTTTCTCCCTACTCTTATAGTAGTTTAAGTCTACCAGGGATTTGTGATGTGACTTCTGAGTGTTATTCATCCTCAGCGTGGCCTGTAGGCCTAAAGAGGTAGATTATCTCTGGACTTACACATAAAATTTTTATGTTTTATACTTCATAGTTTTGCTTATTGAAGGAAACATACATCTGAGATTGAGATTTTAGAAATACCATGTTTCCCTGAAAATAAGACATCCTCCGAAAATAAGACCTTGTGCATGGAAAGGTAAGACATCCCCTGAAAATAAGACCTAGCGCAACTTTGGGAGAAAAAATTAATATAAGACACTGTTTTATTTTCGGGGAAAATAGGTAAATGGCATAACACCAAAATTTAACAAAGGGTAAAGTTATACTGCAAAACAATGTGCTATAAACTATCACCTTTGAAGAAAGTTAAATTAATGTGTCTATTTTTAAAAGGATACCCTAAACCAAATGTGTCTATTAAATACTAAATATTTAAGATATTAACAATGGGTGGGGAAATAAAATGAAATATGCTAATTCTAACCCATGTGTAGGGTGAACCTGAGGAGGGTGATGAAGGATTGAAAAAAAGACAGACAAGAGAATACAGCTGGGTTCGGTGGATCTCCCATGCCTGGATGAGGATACACACACACACACACACACACACACACACACACACACACCAAAAAACAAAACAAAAAAAAACCACACACACACAAAAAAAACCCAGCCTGCAAGCCGATGTTTTATTTTATAGTCTGATTAAAACAGGGGTAGATTAACATGTATCCAAATGTCTTGTTTTGGCAACATTTGCTTCACCTCCCACTCCACATCAAATTTAGTGTCCTTATTTTGCCTTCAGACCTCTGAGACTTTGCAAAATATAGAAGAGTTGTGTTGTGAACTCTAGGCTTCTGTTCAGACCATTCCTATGATATGATATGCCTTGTGATGACACTAACTCAGACATCAAGGCAGATGAGGAGCTGCAATTGAAATCAGATTATAGCTCTTTCACTGTACTATGCCAGCACTCTCACTAATATGTAGTCTATATAATAAGGACCAGAGGTTGCATTACTATAAGACATCCCTTTTGGAAGATCCCCTACAAATAAAAAACAGTTTATATAAATACATCCAGATTAAAAAAACACACACATTACTCTTCATAAAACTTGAGAGAATAAGCTGTCCATCTACATTGGCCTCATTGTAAAGAAAATGCAGCCCTATATTTTTAATTACTTTCTAAAGGGAGAGAAAATCTGGGTGATGATTTTGAAGACTTCTAGCCTAGATGAACCAACTGGAGGCCCAACTATCAAGAATGCTGAGAGTATAGTGGTTAGACAATTATATACTTTACAAATCTCCCCCCAACACCTAAACTAATACAAAATAATATTGAATGCAAACGGTAACTGAGAAATGAAATTTAAATACAAAAAAAAAATGTTGAGAGCAGAGACTGCATCTGGGACATGGAAGCTGTGCTTTCTTTTCATTTTACATGATCTTTTTCTCCAAGTTTCTCTCTCTCTGTTTGTACATCAGTCATGAGCTCCCCCTACTTCCATAATCTTTATTTAATTCCTACATCCTCTGTTTAAAGTTTTCAAATACATTTTCATGTTTTAAGACCTATGACAAATTTGATATATTATTTGATCCAAGTTTACATATAAAATCTTTCTTCATTGTTGCTATTATTACTTTTTGAATGAAGGTAAGTAGTGCTGAGACTAGCTTTGACTACTAGTTATTAAGTTCCTGCTGAAGGAACTGCTTTGGAAATCAATCTCAAAGACTATAAAGTATTATACTATAAGTGCTAGAAGTATGGTTGTAACATGTCACCAAAATGATCACATAAACATATCTTTGGTTGTGTTGCAGAATTTTTAGATGGAATTCTTTTCTAGAAACATTTTTTTCTGAAATGGCTTCATTTTTATTTGCATGAGGAGCGACAGGTAGTATTTATAAATTACTAGAGGCCTGCTGCACAGATTCATGCATGAATGGGGTCCCTCCACCTGGGCAGTGATTGGGAGTAATCAGGGCCATCTTTCCCAGTCCTGATTGGGGCTGATCGGGGCTGGTGGCTGGGGAGGGACTTCAGGAGGGACCACAGGAGGGCTCCAGGGCATGTCCAACCCCATCTCACTCAGTCCAGATAGACCAGACCCCAGCAGCAAGCTAACCTACTGGTGAGGGCCAGAACATCTGCCCCCTGATGGTCAGTGGGCATCATAGCGACTGGTTGAGCAGTTGAACTTCCAGCAGAACTCCCAGACCAGGGGACAATTTGCATATTAGGCTTTTATTAGATAGGATGTGATATTTAACTTTTTAAAAATCATTTAGAAGCTATTGAAAATGAGCAGTTCTTTATGATATTTTTTTCCAATATACTTTATTGATTTTTTTACAGAGAGGAAGAGAGAGAGATAGAGAGTTAGAAACATTGATGAGAGAGAAACATCAATCAGCTTCCTCTTGCACACCTACTATTGGGGATGTGTCTGCAACCAAGATACATGCCCTTGACCGGAATCAAACCTGGGACCTTTCAGTCTGTAGGCTGATGCTGTATCCACTGAGCCAAACTGATTTCAGCCAGCTTTTATGATCTTATAGGCTGTACTTGACTCAGATTAATGTGGTGGTCAGTATTAGATGAGAGTGACAAGAGAACAAGCTATCTCCACAGTAAGAAGCTCAGAGCTGTTAGACAATTTTGTGTGTTTTCAATGTGTGCCCCTACATATGTGATTTATAGGGACCAAGAAGGCTAGGAAGTCTCACATGATATACATGGCTGGTTATTGGAAATAGTATATAGAGCAGATGTCATCTAATGAGAAAGCTTTGTAGAGAAAGTGCCATTTAGGCTCAACAATAGAGTGGAGTTTGGATTTTGATAGGCATGGGTGCAAGAAGAGAGATAATAGTGAGAAGAGCAAAATAGGATAGTGACTACAAAGTCAGGGAAGTGAAAGGCCCTCAGAAATTGTTCACCTGGAGCATGAGACTTAGTTCACTTGAAACATGGGATCGGTATAACCAGGTGCTTTGGGAAATGATATTGAAGAGGTTGTTGTTGATGACTGTGTTTCCATGTGTTGGGGGAGAGGATATACCATTGCCCTGCTAGTAGAGATTTGTGCATGGTTTTTGGTATGAAATCAAAAGCTCAAAAGGTTCACCTGGAATTTACAGATCATCTGGCCCCACTTCCTCTCTGCAGAGTGTTGGAATTAGGGAGTAGGAGAAAACACTTCTAATATTGGCGCCACGATTTACTAGCTCTATAAACTTGGATGGATTACTTTACTTTCCTAAGCTTCATTTTCCACATCTGCACAACAGAAATGAAAGAGTTGTTGTGAGAATAGGGGAAACAATGTATGTAGTGCTTAGCTTAGTGGCTGGAGTATAGTAAATGCTCAAAACACATTTGCTACTATTATTACTGGTGGTAGTATTGCTATCTCTCATGACTTCAGTGCTAAGCGTCTTACTCTTTCTTGCTGTGCTTTTACGGACATTGTATAAGTTGACTAGAGTCAGTGGTCAACTATCCTGACCTCAGGACAATTTGGTAAATGCCAAGGCTATGTCACTCTGGCTTCCAGGTACGGGAATAGTAGAAAAAAAACATAGAGGTAGATTGCATCTCCACACTTTCTCCCTTTTGAATGTTGCTGACATCAGTATTTTCTCGCAATCTTAAGCAGCTTTAAGCCTGTAAGAAGAAGGCAAACACGTCTTTTCTCTTTCCAACCATTAAAGTACTTTTATTAAGTCACCAGATGAGCACTTTCTAAGGAAAAAATAGTTTATGTGTGGTTTGGATGCTGAGCGTTGACTCAGCGTCAGGCCTGTGAAGGAGCAGGCCAAGCTACGCTTGCTGACATACAAGTAATAATAATAGAAAAAAAAATGACTGTCCCAAGTTTGCTAAATAAAGCCATACATTTGGAAAAGCACAATACACTAAACTCTTATATGCTCCTTCCCACCGCTGCCCCCACTCCTTCGAAAAATTGTTCACTTCAGTGACCACCAACATTATATATTTTTCCTTCCAATACACATATTTTCTCAAGTTCCATGGTTGCCATAGCCTTCTCCCAAGTGTTCCATATTTTTGTACAGTGCTAGTCATAGTTGGGTAATATTAAGCAATCCTTTGGAAAGCTAGCCATTTGAAATGATTATTTAGGCTATATGGAGTTACTCTTCTTAAGGTAGGGATTAATTACTTTTACAACACAAAAACAATGACTGCAATATAAGCTTTGAGAGACTGACTCACTAAGGAAACAAGACAGGTTTGGAAAATGGATCCCCTGGCCACTGACGCACATGGAGAGCATGTTAAAAAACGGTAATCTGAGAACTTCGTTGCCACGTAACAGTTCACATAAAACTGATGTTATCAGTAAGTGGGTCACAGTGAAATATTCTGGGATTCTAGGTCAGCGTCAAAATGATTGCGTTGCACACCCAGGTGTTTTCGTTTCTTGAAATGAAAGGAAAAACAAAGTGAATCAGTTTTTAGCTATTCGGTGTAGCTTTCCTCTTTTAGAAAGTAATTCTTCAAACCTACAACATACATAGAGAATGAGAAGAAAACTTAAGAGATGGAAAAGTGAGGAAGAAATGTTTATCTGCTGCTGACCACCTATGTGATGTTGTATTCCTTCATCTTTATGTGCCTCACTGTTTTCCATTTCTAACCTGCGAGGCAATGCTCTAGGCTGCTCTTCAGGGAACCACCCAGAATTCCTCCAGGAATCACTGCTGGTGAAGGCCCGGAAAGGAAAGGAACCCAAGTGAACTTCAACCAGGGTGTTTTGTATTAACTTTTCATTATTTTGAACAAAGTGCTCTTTGGATAAAAGATTCTTAAACTAATGGCTGCTGGATAATTTTTAGGTTCTTTGCAGTCTTCACTTTATTTGAATCCAGGCCTTTAGTGACTGCATAGAAGCACCTAAATGAGAGGAAAGAAAGAAATTAAAAAAGCAAAGAAATTGATTCAGTTAGTAATACTTTTATTAATTTACTAATTCCTTTTTCAAATATTTATTTATTTTTACTAACTTGAAAACAATATGCATGAGTTGCAAAAGGTAAAAGAAAAGTTTTTATGAAATATCTGCCTTTTTAATTTTTTTTATTTTTTTTTACAAATCTGCTTCTCTTGGTGGCTCTTTACTTTTAATGACAAAGTTGCTGAGGCAAGCACCCATTTTTCATTTCATCATTCATTCTTATTGCTTGGCTTCCCCCAGGAATCAACCCACATCTTCTCTGTTGCTCCTTTTCCTATGTCAATATTGGGATCATTCAATCAGCCAAGAGATCCTATTATAGGAAACCACAAAAGCTAATGCTTATATATATATATATATATATATATATATATATATATATATATATACTAAATGCAAAAAGAAGATTTAAACACTCACCAAGTTCCTTTCTAGTCTCAGTCCATAGTTAGGGGTGATGGGCAATGGCGGTGAGTGTTTGTGTGTGTCATGGAAAGAACAGTAGAGGAAATGAGAGGTCATTTAGTGTCCTGGAAAGTCATGGAATGCCACGTTTTGTGTTGTGTAGGTGATGCGTTGTAGACCGAGTGACATTATTGTGAAACTTTGCTCCATCACAATTTTCCTTGAAGTGAATCGGGTGCAGCTTTTCCATTTCAGTGTGAAGGGCATGACAATGTGCCCTGCATAACCTTGTCTAGGAGGAAACTCTGACTGATTCTGATGAGTAAAACCAAACCCACTCACCTAATGTAAACACACAGAGGCTTCTTAGTGGAGCCTAAGCCATCAGAATCTGCTTCATTGCACCCCAGCTGCCACAGGAAAATTGACCACAGGCATTTCAAAAAGGGTGACTTATGTGCCAAAACCGGTTTGGCTCAGTGGATAGAGTGTCGGCCTTCAAAAAGGGTGACTTTGCTCTTATTTCAGAAAACCTACTGTTTTGCAATATTCAGACGTGCTCACTCCTTTGACTTTATATATGCCTGAAAAGATGACTGTCCTCATTTCCTGGTATAGCTAGTGCTACATAGCTCTCACTGTAGACTCAGATTTTTTTTTTTAATCTTGGGAAAGTACTCTTTCTCTGAGATTCAAACACCTCTATGTGAAAGACTAGCTGGTTTTGCTTTACAATTGGTCCCACTCTGATCTTGTTTCCAGGGCTCTCAAGTAGCCTGTTTTTGCTTTGTGGTTTTTTTTTTTTCTTGTTTTTTTTTTTCTTTTTTCTTTTTTTTTTCTCTCCAAAATTTCATCATGTGCTTGGAGAGACAATAAAATATATAGAAGGAAAATCCTGGATTTGATTCTGAAGACCTGGATTTGAGTCTTGACTATTCCCTTCTTTGGTTGTATGACATGGAGAAAGTCATAACATTCCTTGCTCAAATTTTCTTATCTGTAACATCTATTATTTTCACCCCAGCATACAATCTACTTTTGAGTTCTTACATAGCATTTACATAGTATTAAATATTATAAGCAATTTAGGGTTGACTTAAGGTATATGGAAGAATGTGCCAGGACTATGCAAATACTACATCATTTTATGTAAGGGACTTGAGCATCTGCCAGGGCTCTGGAACCAATTGCCTAGACCAGTGGTCTGCAAACTCATTAGTCAACAGAGCCAAATATCAACAGGACAATGACTGAAATTTCTTTTGAAAGCCAAATTTTTTAAACTTAAACTATATAGGTAGATACATTGTTATTAACTTAATTAGGGTACTCCTATGCTGGCTTTTGCTGAAAACTCAAGGAGCCAAAGAGCCACATGAAGCTCGTGAGCTGCAGTTTGCTGACGATTGGCCTAGAGGTACCAACTATACAAAAGTCCATCCTCCATCTACATTTTCAAGGACTTTCTGATTTTATGACTGGAAATGGCCTTTCATCTTTTTAGTTTCATTGTATTTCTGCAGACATTCACGTGCTTGCTTGAGTTGGAAAACAAGACTTGGATAGTCTTTCTCAACCTCCATTTCCCAATCCAGGCTTGAGTGGTGCTAATTCTGAACATGATAACCACATAACAAAGCCCATCCCCATTAATAGCCCCAGGCATGTTTCCACCCATAAACTAAACAGTTCGGTTGTAAGTCCTGGGAGAGCAAGCCCACAGTTCCCTTCTCTCTCCTGCAGATTCATCGCATTGTCTCTCTTTTCTCTCATCCTTATGACTTATTGCTGCTTTCTTTTCCCAGCTTCTAGTTTCCTATGTCTAATTATCTTCAGCAGAAAGAACCTTAAATTCATGTGTATGGGAACTAAAATTCCCCTGAGGACACAGGATACACAATGAATACACCTGTACTAGAATTTCACAAAAGGAAAACTTGAGATTGGCGCTGGTGATTATTCTACACATTTTTATAGGATCTCCTTGCCTTTGTTCATGATCTTGCCTCTTCCCAGAACAGACTTTTTCCTCTTCGCCATTTGGAAAATGTGTATTCATCTCTTAAAACCCAATTCAGATGCCACTTCCTCTAGAGAAACTTTTCCAGCTCCTTCAGGCAGAATTAGTCAGCTCCTCTGTGGCCACGTAGCCCTTTGGCCTCTTTTGTTACAAGAACATGCTTTCTGTTCAGAATCTACTACATGCTAGGTACTTACCACAATGCATTAGTACAGATTTATGTGTCTGTCTCACTTTGTTGACTTTGAACTTTTCCAAAACAATGTTATTTTGGACTCTATACCCACCACAGGGTTAAAGATGCTGGCATCTGGCAGAAAGTAAGAATAAATGTGTGAATAGTTGAATGAGTACATGAAATGAATTAGTAAGACTATTCAGTAGATGAATGTAAAAACTAATTTATTGCCTGGCCGGTGTTGACTCTGGTTGAGCATCAACCTATGAACGAGGAGGTCACGGTTCAATTCCAGGTCAGGGTAAATGCGTGGGTGGGGCATGCAGGAAGCAGCCACTCAATGATTCTCTCTCATTAATGTTTCTATCTTTCTCTCTCTCCCCTTTCCTCTCTGAAATCAATAAAATATAATAAACTAATTTGTCCAATATATATATCAATAAAAATATTTAGACATATTAATTTTATTTTACCTTTATTTAATATCTTATATAATAAAGAGATAATATGAAAATTGACCCTCATGCCCTCACAAGATGGCCACCCCCACGTTGTCACAAGATGGCCATCCCCACTTTGTCACAAGATGGCTGTCAGGGGAGGGCAGTTGTGTGGGACCATGTGCAGGGGAGGGCAGTTGGGGACAATTGGGCTGGCAGGGGAGCAGTTAGGTGTCAATCAGGCCAGCAAGGGAGTGGTTAGGGGGTGATTAGGCTGGCAGGCAGAAGCAGGTTAGGGGCAATCGGGCAGGTAGGCAGGCTGGCAGGCAGGCAGGCAGGCAAGTGGTTAGGACCCAGCAGTCCCAGATTGTGAGTCAGACATCCCCTGAGGGGTCCCAGATTAGAGAGGGTGCAGGCTTGGTTGAGTGACACCTTCCCCGCCCCTCCTCTCCCCCTGTGCATAAATTCCATGCATAGGGCCTCTAGTATATATATTAATTCTCATTCAAGGTTATGTTTTTTTCATTGATATTTTTAGAGAGGGAGATAGGAGACAGAGAAAGGAAGGAACATCAATGTGAGAGAGATATAAATTGATTCCTTTCTGTATGCAATCTGACCAGGGATGGAAGTCTGCAATTTAGGTAATGCTCGAACTGGGAATTGAACCTGTAATCTTTTGGTATACAGGATGATGCTTCAATCAATTGAACCACCTGGCCAGGACTGAATATATTTTTAAATTTAGGTTTTATTAGCTAGATTTCAAATTCTATGAAAATATAAACTGTGTCTCTCAGTCTCATTATTATACCAATATCTTCAGCTCTAGATACATGGGGCCAGTCAGCACTTAATTGAATATTTTCAGAATTCATGAATAAAGAATAAAAATATAGCCCGGCTGGTGTGGTTCAACAGTTGAGTGTCAACCTATGTACCAAGAGGTCACAGTTCAATTCCTGGTCAGGATATATGCCTGGGTTGTGGGCTCGATCCCCAGTATGAGGTGTGCAGGAGGCAGCCAATCAATGATTCTCTCTCATCATTGATGTTTCTATCTCTCTCTTTCCCTCTTCCTTCTTCTCTGAAATCAATAAAAATATATTAAAAATACAACAATAAAGGATGAAAATAACTCAATCTTCAACTTAAAAAAAAAATGGAAACACATTCAATTTGTCCCCTCAACCCAAGCTGAATCTCTCTTAGTTCTATATCAGTTTGATAAGTGACTGGACTTGGAAAGGTGAAACTATGGGCATAGAGTGGAGGTATAACCTATTCAGAATCAATTAGAAGATTTTCTTTGGAAAACTTCCCTCAACACATTCAGAAAAAAAGGTGAACCGTGGATGAAACTGCTATGCACATTTAAAAACTGCCTCCTGATTGCATGCATCACTTGACTCTTGGGCAAACTACTGCATTGCTTTTTCTTACCCATAATTTGTTTGCTTTTGAAGAAAAAGGTATTTTCAGAAAAGAAAAACACTTTCTTCCTTACTTCTGTTAAAATGATAGTTATTGCTAAGACTCTTGGCGATGGTGATTTTTGGTGCAATCTACAGATACAAATATTGCACGTGTTAAGGAAACACATCCACAAACAAAACAGCACATGCTGTCCTCACAGCCAGTTACACAGAATGCTCGTGCGTGCATCTGTTTCCCATTAGCTTTCTTCCTGCTCTTTGCATCATTCTTTTGAAGAAGCTCCAGCAGCCTATTGCTTTGCCCAATTGTTTATAATGTCTATAAATCAGGGACTTGAACCAAATAAAACGTCTAGGTTTTGTTTGCAAAATATTTGGATATTCTGGTTTTGCTGTATTTTCCAGGCTTTAGAAAACATAAGATTAAACTGTGATTGAAGCTTATTTTCTAATTACTCACTTTTTTGGGAGGGGTGGGGTGGGTGGGTGGGAAGGTTTGGTTACTTTTTCAGGCAGTTAGTAGGCTCAAACCACATTTTTGAAATATTGCTGTTTGTTTTTGTGTCTGCTGTAAATGTTGACAATTCTTCTTTCTTAAGAGTTCTATGAATACGCAAAACAAAATCAAACATAACCCTATAAACGACATTCTGAAAAACCAGAAAAAAGTACCTGGAGATTGAGGCTTCTTCTAGCACCTGTTTTTAACATTGGGCCGTGACATTTTTAACAACAGAATAGTTCATTAATTATACTGTGTTCAGATCTGAGGTCTCAATGAGCTGAATTTGAAATAGAGGAATTTCTATGTGAAACCCTGGTAAAATGAACAACTGGAAAAGGATTCCAAGATTTCATGTTTGATTTATTGACTGTGTGCGTCAACAGTATGCTTTTGATTGTAGAATAACAAAAATACTCAGAATCTGTGCTTAGGTGAATTATGAGTCTATATTTTGTGTCACAGACACTGCATCCAGTCTTTCTCCTTTATTTCCCAGTCACTGTTTTATAGAGGGATTTGGTGGACAAGAAATTGGAGCTGACAGCCTGAGTGACTCAGTTACATAAATGTTTATGAGATTCAGAGAATAACACAACTTTTGCGGGAAATTTCTTTTTGGTCGAGATTAAAGGTACATGGACTACTTGTCCTAAGTTGGTACCTAGGCAGGTCTATGCAATGTGACCACAAGTGCAATGATAACCTATGAAAGCTTTGACTCATATCTTTCTTATTCATGAGATCTTGGTTTTAATATAAATATATACCCCCAAATTATGTATTTTTAGGTGAATAAACTATTTCCACAATTAAACTACCCAGTTAAACAAAGATACTAAATATATTGTTTACACCTAAAGTTATTAATACCACTTACTGGTATGTGTGCATATAGCTAAACAGTTTACAAAATACTTTTACCTCCTTGACTCACTTTAGTGAAAGAATAAAGATAAATAGACTCATTTTGTGAATCAGAACTCTAAGATCAATACAATTCATTGGTTCACTACTAAGGTTAAAAAAAAGCCAAGACACATTTTAGGACTTATATCAAAGAGTTCTTTTTTATTTATTTATTACTAGAGGCCTGGTGCACGAAATTCAGTCTGCATGCTCTAGCAATCCAGCACTCAGCCTGGCCTGCACCTTCTCACAATCTGGGACCACTTAGGGGATGTCCGACTGCCAGGATTGGGTCTAAACTGGCAGTCGGACATCCCCCTTGCAATTCGGCATCATTGACTCCTAACCACTCACCTGCCTGCCTGCCTAATGCCCCTAATTGCTCACCTGCTTGCCTGATCGCCCCTAACCACTAGCCTGACTGCCTGATCACCCCTAACTGCCTCTGCCACCACAACTTCATCCAGAAAGATGTCTGGAATGACATCCGGAGGTCATTAGGCTATTTGGCCTAATTAGCATATTAGCTCTTTATTATATAGGATAATTTATTATTATTTTTAAATTCTTTATTGTTGAAAGTATTATATATGTCTCCTTTTCTCCTCTTTGACCTCTCCATGGCCGTTCCCATCCCCTAGCTGCACCCCCGCGGCCCCCCCCCCCCCCGTTTGTGTTCATGGTTTATGCTTATATGCATTCATATAAATCCTTTGGTTGATCTCTTACCCTCCCCCACCCCCTGGCTTCCCTCTGGAATTTGATGGTCTGTTCGATGCTTCTCTGTCTCTGAATCTATTTTTGTTCATTAGTTTATGTTGTTCATTATATTCCACAAATGATCCAGAGATCATATGCTATTTTTCTTTCTCTGACTGGCTTATTTCACTTAGCATAATGCTCTCCAGGTCCATCCATGCTGTTGCAAATGGTAAGAGTTCTTTCTTTCTTACATCTTTTTTTTTTTTAAGTGTCTGAAAATATATTCATTGCATAAGATATGTGGCCACTTGTTAAGAAGTAGATTTAAAAACTTGGCTTCTCTGTTTGATCAGTAAAAAATATTAAAGAAAGCAACAAAAAGCCTCATGCCTTTAGAATCCTGAAAGCAGGACATCATTCTCTCCACAAGACATTTTGTGTGGTAGGCATGAGACATTTCCATAGGGACAATACCAACGACGAGGCAATTTGAAGATGGTGGATTCTACCCCTAAAGAGTTATTTTATTGAAAAACATCCCATTCAGTGAACACAAACAGTCAAACTGCCTGCTTTCTTAGGAAAACATTAGCAAACTAAAAGAGTCTCCCAAACTAATATTCCAATGAATACTATCTCTGGGAATGATGTCAATACATGCTTCAAAAACAAATTGTGCAGGATCAAGAAATTTGGGAGGAGACACATAGATCCCATTCCTGGATATTCTAGTGATATAAGTGCTGAAGAAAAGAAACCTGTTAATGTTTCCCTTGTATTTCTGAAATTATTGGAACATACACATAAATACTAGTTTAGGTACACATGTATATATAAAAATGTATATTAATTAATATATATAATAAGTTGAGAAACTGAGTTTGGGAGATGTTGAAAAAAAAGTTAATTTTCCTATTGACTGTTTTAACTTTGCATTAACCTAGTATTTTATAAGATTTATTAATTTTACTATGTTATGATTTTTAAATATTACCATGCAACAATTAAATTAGACTTATTTAAAGTACAAATAAAATAGAAGTTCAAAGTATAAGAAAAAATTATGCACACAATTGTGCTTTTATTATATTCTACTCCCCCAAAGAAACTTTGGGTCTGAACTTACTGACTTAAAACCTTAACCTGGAAGTCTAGTGTTCTCTGCCATCCAGAACCATCTGTCCTCTCAAATTTGCTTCTTTTCTCCTTTTCTTTCTCTTTCTTTCTTTCTTTCTTTCTTTCTTTCTTTCTTTCTTTCTTTCTTTCTTTCTTTCTTTCTTTCTTTCTTTCTCTCTCTCTCTCTCTCTCTCTCTCTCTCTCTCTCTCTCTCTCTCTCTTTCTTTCTTTCTTCCTCTCTCTCTCTCTCTCTCTCTCTCTCTCTCTCTCTCTCTCTCTCTTTTTTCTTCCTTTTCTTCCTCTCTTTCTTTTTTTACATAATTGGACTCAACACTGCCAACTGTATATAATGAACATCTATAGACTACTTCATTCAAAAACTGCAGAACACACATTTTTCTCAAACTTGCATTGAACATTCACCAAGATAGCTCACATCTGGGCCATAAGATATACCTTAAACTTCAAAGAAAAGAAATTATACAATGTCTTCTCACGTATAAACTTGTTTCTTACATGATCACATTTAGGCATAAATAGCCTTCCTTTTTGCGTAGTGGGATCTGAATTTTTAAAAAGTTACTTCTACTGAAGTCCTTGTGTCCACCAGACCCTCACGTGTCACGTGACAGGCCATAAAACAAGCCCAGGTCACTGTGAGGACTCAGAGGCACAGCTATCAGCACCTCCCACAGGCAGCTCTTCCATGGAAAGGCCGTCCTTGCTGGTTACCCAGAGGACGGCTGACTCATGGTGTTCCAGGCTTTGTGCCCTCTTTGTTCCTTGGCTTGTGACTCAGCTCCTTCCTGCTTTCTCCACCTTTAGCTTCACTTCTCCCAGCTGTGACTTGTGTTCCTTATTTTATTCCTGGCTTCCAAGTCATTATTATTATTATTTTTTAATTTCCATTTTTTTTTTTTTTTTGCTTCTGACTTATTGCTGATATGTCTTTCATGTTTTGCCCTCTGCTCTTGGCCATGACTCCGACTAACTGGAAATTGCTGATCAAGTGCCGGTGGTTACCACCTTGAGTGCTCTGACTCTTCTGGCCCTGGCACAAGGATGACCTCATTTGGGCTGTCACAACAGTGATAATTCCCTTTTCTGAGCTGTTAGTGCACATGTGCCCTGTACTTCTTACTTACTTGAAATGTGCAAGCAATGCTTGCTCTAGTGAATAAAATCATTACAATCCAAAAAATTAGATTAGGTTTAAGGGATTTTGAAGAGTATGGGTTATATGATATAGAATTTAGATCTGTACAAACACTGTTGGTTTCAGTGAATACTAGGTATTCTTGGGTTTTGCTAAGTTACACCCCAAGTTGTTCATAGTCTCCGATCTTTGTCAGCCTGGTTCCAAGGGGGCAGATTAGAAAAAATCAGAGGGGCCGAAACTGGTTTGGCTCAGTGGATAGAGTGTCAACCTGCAGACTGAAGGGTCCCCAGGTTCGATTCTGGTCAAGGGCATGTACCTTGGTTGTGGGCACATCCCCAGTGGGGGGTGTGCAAGAGGCAGCTGATTGATGTTTCTCTCTCATTGATATTTCTGGCTCTCTATCCCTCTCTTTTCCTCTCTGTAAAAAAAAAATCAATAAAATATATTTTAAAAAAAAGATCAGAGGATAGGAGGTGAATATTTATCATTAGGGATAATGAAATGTTGGCATTACAAAATGGTTATGTAAGCCAAGGCTCAGTAGTGGGAGAAGAATGATGAGAGATCCAGAAATACAAATGAGAAAGATCCACCT
Source organism: Pipistrellus hanaki (assembly GCF_964339955.1). Taxonomy (NCBI): domain Eukaryota; kingdom Metazoa; phylum Chordata; class Mammalia; order Chiroptera; family Vespertilionidae; genus Pipistrellus; species Pipistrellus hanaki. The sequence goes on from NC_140504.1 coordinate 8,736,066, forward strand.
ACTCTCCTTATTTTTTGTTTTCCTCCCCCCCTCAATATTACATATTTTTAAATGAACAACAATGGGATAAAACACTTAGGTGAGAGACAAAGTAGAAATGGTCAAGTTATGCCTCCAGGAATTTTCTCTGTTGCTTCATGTGCTGCATGCATTGTGTGATGATGGAAAGAGAAAGCTAAGACATGTTATTTATTAATGGGCTAATTCACATTAAAAACAATCCAAGGAAATCATGAGCACAGTTGTGTTTCATCCAGTGTGAGAAGTAGAGGGGATGTTTCTGAGTGGGGAACAAAGCAGAAAACTAAGTGAAAAATTGTGATTGCTCTAACCTCTGTCACCACCAGTCCTTTTAGTTGATCACCTCTCACTCCACCTCCTCTTCCTGGTCCTCTGACAGGAAAGAAACTGCAGGGATACATTCCAAATTGGGTTCCTTTGGCATAGTGTACAGAGCTTTTGCTCAGGGGAAAAATCCTGAAGGCTTTTGCAATTGCTGATCTCTCAACGTCTAAGGCAATAAAGAGACAGCAGGGCCTCTACTCCACAAAACATAAGAGGCAGGCACAGTCTACATGCCAGATTGTAGTGGAAACAGACAAGAGCAAAAACATATATAATCCTCCTTATAGAAGTAATTTTTAACAAGAACGGAAACAGATCATGCAATCCTACTTGGTACATTCTATCCTGAAATAGCTTTTCAATCTTTCTATTTTCTACCACTTTCCAGATTTTTGTATAGTGGACAAAATGTGAGTCATAATGGACTAATGAATAACATTTCATTTCACAAAACGTTTATGTAGCATAATGGCTTTCAGATTTTGAGTGATTCCAGTGGGCTGTGTTCTCAGAGTACCTTTTTCTTCCTTCTGGCCATGTAACCTTACAAGCCCATTCTGCCTTTCCTCTCAGCCTCCTGGGGGTCTCCTGTTCACATATCACATGGACCTTACCAGAAGACATAATAGTCCAGAAGACATATTATGTCCCAAGTAGGGCCAACGAGAGTAATCTTTTTCACTTAACATATCAACAGGAGAGGAGGAAACTTTCATTTTGGAGAAAGTGAAACTGCATTGCTGGCCAAGATGTTTCCTGCTAGTTGGGGAGAAGCCAACATGGACCTGGGAGATTGGTGGTGAAAGAGATTTGGTGCTGTAGTTCTTTCTTTCATTGCATAAGTTACACCATACCATGAGATGGTATTCCCACTTACATGAGCAATGAATTCCTCTTTCAAACTTGTGATAATTTGAATAGGACTTCCATTACTTGCAACAAGAGTCCAAAATATAATGTGTAATGAGAAATTTATAAAAATGTTAGCATTGAATTCACCTCATTGCATTTGTGTATGGGAGTGAGGAGAGGGACTGTAGGGAATAACCTCAGAGAATGTCTAAACACTGACTTAAATGGCATGTTTGGGAATGCATGTTCATTCATGTCTGAACCTCTCTGTAAACCCATTTGTCTTTCTGCCCCAGGGCCTAGCAACATTATCACAGAATGAAAGCTCAGTTAATGCTTCCTGAGGAAAGTGAATTATAGAACGAAAAGAAGAGGCATTTCTGCAACTACAGTCTAATCTGATGACATAGGCTTTGTGGAAAGAGTGGAGTTGAGGAGCATTTTGCAATGGAACTAATTTTCTTTTCTGTTCAAATCCAGAAATCAATTTTTTCGTGGGAATGAGTAGAAGAGCAGACAATTTACTTGTATAAAACTTTACTCAATTCAACAACCTCAAAGTGAAGAATATGGCTTTTAGTGGCAGTGAAGTCATTTTTATTTCGAAACTGAGTCTCAATTTTACTTAATATGGTTCTTAGGAGGATTAAGGGAAAAATACATAGATCATTATCTCCTGGCACATAGTAAGTACTCAATAAATGTAAGCTATAATTGGAAAAACAAACCTACAAAAAACATACAACACATCAAAAATCACGAAGTTTACTCCATTGACAAGTTGCTTATGAATCATCAAAGTTTACCATTATTCAGTTCTTGCCTTTAAGAAACTGTAAGATTGCATCCACAGAAGAATGGGCCCCACCATATGCTTCTTTGCCTCTTCCCCTTCTCTCAGTTTGCATACAGCTTTGTCTTTATTTCTAAACTTCTGATTTTGACATGTGTGTGTGGGCAAGGTAAGGTGTCTAATTGTGTTGGGAACACAATGTCTGCCATACTATTATGGCCTATTGCTTTCCTTCACTTAGTAAAGAGCTCTGTTCTTTAAAATTGATCCAACAATTACAATTTACTTCTTTTTCTCCTTCTCTTGTGACATCTAATAAAGGGCATGCATGGAGCTACTTGGCTCTGTGACTGCTGGTTGGGGGTCTGCAGTGGGAGATCTGAAGACGGAAGAAGAGAGAATGGGATACTAATTTCCCCAGCTGTCTCCTTACTTATCTATAGGATATGACTGAATTCTCACTGCTACTGTAGGTCACTGGTCCCCAGGCAAGCAGTCTCCTCTACATCTACCTCTATTGTAAGAACTTGCTGAGTTCTGGAAACTGAGCCCTTATTTTCCACTTCATCTCTATCTCCTAATTTTTCTCACTTGGGGTGTTTCAATGTTCTTTTTTGATTTCTTCTACCATGCCCACTGGTTGTCATTTAACTTTCCCCATTACTCTGTTGGAATGTACCATCTACTTCCTGCTGGAATGGACTAATACAGAGTCTATTAACTGCCAACACTTCTAATTAAATAAATTTTATTTAATCTTCACTTCAATACCTGTTAACAGTACATGCTATTTGAAAAATAAACTAGAATTCAGAGAATTTTATTAACTTGTGTAAAGGCACCTAACCAATAGGCAGAAGAGCCTGAATTCAAAGCTGAGTCTTGAGGAAGGGTCCAGGGCTGTATCCACTATCCCATGCCATCTTCTAGAAAAATCCAGGGATGTTGTGCTTCAGTCCATATATCGGAAAGAAGATCTGACTTACTACTTTATCTACTTATAAAAATCTTAAGAAGTGTATGTATTCAAGTTTCTGAACACACACATGCAGCATTACCTAAATGTTTACTTTATTGTGTCTTACAATTGATTACTAGAGTTTTATGCTTATCTTTTTCTTCCTTTGCTAGAATAATTGTTAGAAGAAATTTAACTGACCCATTGAAGTGTCCTTGTCCACAAATCTTTGTAAGCATTCATTTCTTCTGTAAATGTTATTCCAGACTTTTTCATTTCCAAAAGTTTGAATCAACCTGGACCCAAAATTATTTTTACTTACATGTCTGAATATCTAAAGGACCACAAAATCACATTTGTCGATCTCAATTCTAAATTTTACAGAAATTTATTGTCTTTCCAGTCTCTTTCAATCCAATTGGCCCTGGTCAATAATGAAATTTACATAGTCATTCCTTTGGCTTTAAAAAAAAATAAATCCAAACATTATAAATTTGACATTTCCCCCTCAAATATCATTATTTTATTGCACATAACTAATATTTGAAATTATCCCGCATAATTTTTTTGAATTTCGTCCTGAAGTTGTTTTTTAGATTAATCAATCTTCACTTTCTTTAATTTCCTTGGTGATCTTGAACTATCCAGCTCATCAGTGAGCATTTTCTTCACTGGGTTCTCTAACAAAAACCAAAGCACAGCTCTCTAGCCCCTCTGCCATGAGTTTATAATTTAGTATGCTAAATTCCTGAAACGAAAATTTTTTTCATTAGATTGTCTACCACACCAGTAGTTATTTATATTGAACAAATTGCTCTGATAATTATCATTTCAGTCAGAAAGGTCCTGGTGATATCCTCAGTTTTTGAACTTCCAAAGACAAAGTTAATCACAAAGTTTGTCTTTATTTCTAAACTCCTGATTTTGACCTGCATATGTGGGCAAGGCAAGGTGTCTAGCTGTGTTGGGAACACAATGACTGCCATACTATTATGCCTATTGCTTTCCTGCATGTAGGGGAGGGCTCTGTTCCTGATTGTGTCTTTAGGCAGCAACATTTCTTTAAAATTGGTTCAACATGCCGAAACAGGTTTGGCTCAGTGGATAGAGCGTCGGCCTCGGACTGAAAAATCCCAGGTTCAATTCCGGTCAAGGCATGTACTTTAGTTGTGTACACATCCCCAGTGGGAGGTATGCAAGAGGCAGCTGATCTATGATTCTCTCTCATCGATGTTTCTAACTCTATATCCCTCTCTCTTCCTCTCTGTAAAAAAAATCAATAAAATATATTTTAAAAAATAAAATTGATCCAACAATTACAGTTGTATGAGCAGGGACTTTTTTTTTATCAGATGGGAAAACATTGGAGTTTGGAACATGTGAACTTGTATATGCTATTCTTTCCTGGAAGTTAATCAAGAATAAAGACTAAAGATAAAAGCTGCTTTTTTTTTTTTTTTTTTTTTTTTTTTTTTTAATAACATGCTAATGGTTTGTCCTCAACTTCCTTGGGAAGACAAAGAGGCATAATTGACATTAAGGGAAGGACTTTTGAGGAGTACATAGACTGTTGTCTAACTTGATTCTTTGTAGACTATTATGATTTCCCACAACTGTTTTTAACTGGAAAGGCTGGTCACTTTCTGGCTGCATGAACTTCAATTAGTCTCTCTTTATTCACCCTACATTTTTTACTATTAGAATTGACTAGTACTGGTGCTGTTCTCTAGAATATTCTTGCTATCTTTGCTTTTTAAAATTACTTATTTATTATTATTTTTTAGCAAGTTGGCTTTTGGAATATTTTATAGTCACTTTTCTAAGGAGGAGACTACTGTCCAAATCAAAATGTATCACACATAACACTACCCACAAACTGTACACAAAGACTGTTGATTCTCCTCATTTTTATTGTTATTATTCTGTATTGTACTTGTTTTCTATTGCTGCATAATAAATTATCACAAATTTAGTGATTTAAAACATCACACATTTATCATCTCACTGTTCTGCAGGTCAGAAATCTGGGTATGGCATGGATAGAGTCTCTGCTCTAGGCTGCAATCAAATTGCTGGCTGGGGTTGGGATCCTCATTAAGCTCACTAGTTGTTGGCAGAATTCATTTTCTTGTAGTTGTAGTACTGAGTTCCCTATTTTCCTTCTAGATGTTGGTCAGAAACTATCCTCAGTGCTGTCTGACGTTCCTTGGCAGATGGACCTTCCATTTAAAATCAGCAACAGTGTGCCAAATCTTTCTTATGCTTTGAATCTCTGATCTGACCTTCTATAATCAGTTGGAGGAAACTCTGATATTTAAGAGATTATGTTATTAAGTCAGGCCATCTGTATTATCCCCAGTGAATTGTAATTACATCTTCAAAATCCCATCACGGAAGCCCTTAGATTAAGCTTCATTGAATAACTAGGAGACTATGTGTCTATACCACAGTCCTTCCTGAAACTTTGTGGGAGTATCTAAGGGTTCTGCCAACTACGTGTCCTATACTATGCACATGCATGTGTGCTTATATAAGTGATATTTCGAGACAGTAAAGAAATAGAGAGACTCTGTAAAATAAAATTAAAATAAAAAACAAAACAGAAAAGAACTTTCTTCTTCAGTCCTTGGTTTGGTAAGTGCAGGAAAACTTTCAATGATAAACTCTTTGGGGGAAAAAATCTGACTTGGAGGATAATCTTTGCTTCAAAAATGTTGGGCTAAGTAGAAAAACACCATGTACAACTAATGACATTTGTGGCCCAATGAAATTGAGACTCTTATCAATTTCTTCAATATTGATAGGGTTCTTTAAAACTACAAATTTATTTATTTAAAAATAGTACAGACAATCATTGGAGTATAGATTTCTGCCCCAAACAGTTGGCAGTCATTAATGATTTCCACAAATGGCATATTTTTCTGTTCCAATCCATAGAATTAAGTCACAGGATAGGTTGTAAGTATTTAGTCTTGGTGGAGGATACCTAGGGACCAATAGCTCAGGATCCTTGTAATATCCTGCTTAAATGTCTGAGTTCTTTTCTCATTTTTTTTTGAGATTGCTATTTCATTTTGTACTTAGTTTTCTTCTTAATAATTTCTTCCAAGAGAGCCCTCCCCTCTTTCCCTATTTCATAATTCTTAAATTTCTTGCTATTTGTGTTTATATTACAATATTTGGTACCTTTATCTATAAAGCCTGCTTCTTTGTCTGAATCTCAATCTCACTTAAAGGAACCGGTATTTGCCCAGTTTGCTACAGACAACCCTGCCAATCATCCTAAACCCATACTCTACTTCAAAGTACACTTTCAGTCTAGTGTCAAAATCTGTCAACTACTCACTTCAAATTACCTTCAGAATTAACTGCAACCTTTTCAGCATATGAAGTGTTGCTCCCTGCCTACTTCTCTAAAATCAACTCGGCTTGCCACTCTTCCCAATCGTGTTGACTGCTTACAGTTCATCAAATACACTTCCTATTCCTTTGTGCTTTTGTTCATGCTGCTATTACTACATGTAATGCTGATTCTATCTCCCACACTCCCACATGCTTAACACACTCCTACTTATTCTACTTATCATCAAAATCAAAGACAGGTGTTATCGCTCCTCTCCCCCCCCCCCCCCCCGCCCCCTGCCATCACCTATCACTAAATGTGTGAGTATGCTTCTTTAGTTCCCTGTACATATATTTCTTTCTTTTTTTTTTTTTTTAAAGAAAATTATCTTTATTGTTGAAGGTATTACAGATGTCCCCTCTTCCCTTGTTGCTCCCCTCCACCAAACTCCTGCCCCATCCCAGGCCTTCACCACACTATTATCTGTGTCCATGCACAACACATATAAATTCTGTACATCCATTTCTTTTATAGCATTTTTAAAACTTAATGAGACCTATTGTTTTGCTGTTCTGCTTCCCCCAAAGAGAATAAAAGTTGAGGTTGGAAATGTTGTGTTTATCACTGTGTGCCTAGCTTCATGAATAGTGCCATTTCGTGAATGAATGTGTGAATGAATAGATGAATGTCAAGAAAGCATGTACAGAGTGACTGTTGAAATTGCATTAAAATGTTATGAATACCCTCTTATACTTCTATTTTTTCAGGTAAAAATAATCATATAGTCAGGTAAAAATAATCATTACAAGAAAATACAGTGAAACAGTTGCATTCCCAAGGGTATACAGACATTGAACCTTTCAGATTTCTTGGATTTCTGTTTGTTTACCCAAATGCATATATTTCTTTACTTTCAACTGTGAAGATGGAGCAACATGCATTTAAAAAATTTTCATTTTGTAAAGAAGACCAACTATGTATATGGACAGTGCCTTTGACTTTGAAGATGATATGGAATGGAAAGCACATAATTGCCCAAAATTCCACAGGCGTTTGCACATGAGCCTTGGTTGATGTGGTTGTGAAGTGTGGGTTGATAGGTCTGCATCCACAGTGCATTAATCTTGAGAAATATAAACATCTGTTACTAATTTAAGCAGCTTTTCATCTTGGCTTTGGTAGTTAGACAAATTTCCCTATATATTTCATGAACAAGAAGACTAGGAAAGTCACTGTAAATTTTAAGTCTACATCTACACAGTACAAAAGACATTGGAAATTTGTTGACTGTCTACTCATTTGATAGAACCAGTCAACCAGATTTATTTCTTTGACCTGAATTAATAAGCTTGATTGATCAAATAAAATGGAAAATTTTTAAATCCATATTTCAATTTTGTTTTACATAAAAATGGCAATAGAAAGCACAATTAAAATAAATCTTCACATAATTAACCAAATAGGCTTCCATCAATTACTTATGAAATTTTGGCAGAGATAAGTGTTTTAGTACATTTGCACTGCTATAACACAATATTGTAGACTGGTGGCTTATAAATAACAGAAATTTATTTGTCACAGTTCTGGAAGCTGGAAATCCAAGATCAAGGTTCCAGCATAGTCAGATTAGGTCCCTCTTCTGGCTTGCAGACTTCTTATATCTTCAAATAATGAGAAGTGGCTAGTTCTGTGAGATCTCTTTTATAAGGGCACTAATCCCGTTCATGAGGTCTGGACCTGTGTGACCTACTTACCTCTCAAATGACCTACCTATTAATACCTTTGCGTTTAATATTTCAATGTATGAATTTTGAGGAAGCACACATTTTTATTTATTTATTTATTTATTTATTTATTTATTTATTTATTTATTTATTTATTGTTGTTAATTCTAACCTGGTTTAACATGAGAATATTTTCCCATTGATTTTTAGAGAGAGTGGAAGGGAGGGGGAGAGACAGGGAAACATCGTTGTGAAAGAGACACATTGGTTGCCTCCTGCACATTCTTACCAGGACTGGGAATTGAGCCTACAACTGAGGCTTTACCAGAATTGAACTCAGGACCCATCAGTCCATGGCCTGATGCTCTATCCACTGAACCTTTTAGATTTTTTTTTTCTAGTGCACACAGATTTGCAATCTAAAATTGGGAATAAAAAAAACCAATAAGCCCTAGCTGGTTTTGCTCAGTTGATAGAGCATTGGCTTATGAACTGAGGGGTTCTGGTTTCCATTCTGGTTAAGGGAACATGCCTGGATTGTAGGCTCGAACCCAACTCGGGGCATGCAGGAGGCAACCAATCAATGATTCTCTCTTCATCATTGATGTTTCTATCTCTCTCTCTCCCTCTTCCTTCTTCTCTAAAAATCAGTAAAAATATATTAAAAAAGAAGACCAATAAGTAGAATCTTATTAACCTGCCTAAATCTTAAACCAGTTGAGAAGACAAAAGATTCAGAGATGATCCTTTGAAACATAGAATTAAACAGGCACAGATGACATTGTACACTTCTTGCAGGCATCACACTTCCAAAACAGAGAGACCAGGAAGAGGCTGGAGGCTCCTGCCTAGTTCCACCCTCCAAACTCGGACTCAGATGAAGCCTATTGCTCCTTGAGGACTGAAGAAGGGCACAGCAGAGACACCTGGCTGATTTGCGCATTAATGGTGTTCTCTTCACACTGAAGAAGTGGAGAAGCAATCATGTACCTGCTACTGCTATATGTTTAGTTAAATTTACTCACAAATTATATTATGATACATTAAATAAAATTAGTTGTCTTAATACTTTGTTTTTGGCTATGTTGAATTTTTCTGTGTGCCAATTGCAATAAACTGATGAATTTTAAACCACATTTCCCAGATCTTCTTTTGAAACACACTCAACTGTAACAGACTAAACACATTTCTCCAAGTTCCCACTCTGAAAATTGAAAGAAGGGTTGCATACTGCATTTCTAAACGAAGCACTTGTGTTTAATTTATTTTATTCTTTGCTGCTACCCTCATAAGCTTTTATTATTTAAAGGGCCCAGAAAAAATGCTGCTTATATAAATTAACATTAAACTTTTTTGTTTCATTCGCCATCACTTGAAGCAACACATGTTTAATAAAAAACAGAGGCTAATTCTTTTTCAGACTTGTGTTGTGGTTTCTTGGCTTCCTGAAGAGGCACAAATAAAACCACCAAGCCACATCATAAAATACTTTATTTGCTTTGGGGTATCAATTATTGTTATTATTATGAAAGAAATGCATTCAGAAGAATGGATATATTAAAAGGCAACTTCATCTTGTGTTCCTTAACTGAGTGTGAACCTCTGATCATTCTACCAAACAATAGACTTCTAGATACTGAGCTTATGCAGCTCAGTGGCAAAAATTAGACACCAAAATCAAGCTGAATTTTAGAAAGGTCAAGTAGCTGAAGACCTGGGGGGTACTAGTCAAAGGTGGTCTTTGGTTGTCTTCTTTAAGACCTGGAAGTTAAAACTTTAGCTGATATTTAAACTTAAAATCATAATCTGAATGCATGGTATCTAGGATTGAAGTCCTATAGTATATATCCTAGTTATCTATGTAACTGGGGCATTCTGGTTTATCAGAATTTGTAATCTTCTATCTATATCCAATTTCAATATGTAAAGTGATGGATAGTACTTATTCTATGTTGTTTATATTCATGTCATATATTTTTGCAACTTCTATCCTTTCTTTGGTTGAATTGGTTGGAAAGCTATTAACTATCATACATTTTGCAGATCTCCTTGTAGCTGGGGTTGAGAAGCAATGGGGATCTGCCAGTGTATCTGACTGTCATGAGATTTGGAAGGTGAATATGAATTTAAGCCATATCAGTTGAGCTTTGAATGATTGCTGTTGGCTAGCAAGGTTCAGAAATAGGAAATCGTCTTAATTTGATTTTTTTCTGCCCATTTCCCAGCTTCCAGATTTTCAAGAAGCAGAAGCAGAAGTGGTGCCATCTTGATCTGGACTTCCAATATGGTAATCACAGCTGCCAAGATCCATTATCCAGCTTCTTGGATATGGAGAGGCCACTGGAACAAGTCACTTGGGCTTCTTCTATCCAGTGTAACTCAATGCAGCCTTATTGAGGTCAGTTTTGATTGTTTTTAAAGTCATTCCAGAAGGCCAACCCTAGAAGCCATTCCTTGAACTTTTCCAATGATTTTTATAAGCACCAAATTCCCTGTTTTAAATCGGTCCCTGCTTAAAACACACAGAGTGGTTTCTCTGTCCTGCACTGAATTCCTCCTAACACAATAGGTTAGCAAATAAAGATGTGACTGTTTAGAAGACCAAGTTTTATTTCACTTTTAATATTATTTCTCTGAACTCATTCCTGTACTTCCACCTCCATTAAATAATGAAAGACTTGATGTACCTAAATCTAAATTTATACTCACACACGTGAGAGAGTAAATTTTTAGAGTAAAAAGTATATTTTTCACTTTTATGACACTCTGACTGTTAAGAAACACAAGGGTTAAGTTATATTTGGATAAGATATAAATTACTGATATCTTTAAGACAGCCATAAAATCATATATAAAGTTTCAAGGTCCAGATATATTGTGGTCAATGAAGAGTGCAGCTGTACTTAAAGAATAGATTAATACTCAATGAATTTAGTAGTAACAATAGTGCAGTTCTCTCTCTCTCTGTGTGTGTGTGTGTGTGTGTGTGTGTGTGTGTGTGTTTTCCTGTCTGGACAGACAAAGGGTTTATGAAGTCTGGGTGAGCAGACATTTCTGCAGACAGACATACTTTCTTAACAGAAAACTCATTGGAACTGGTTCAAGGCAAGTGCTATCTGGTCTTAGTTAAAATAATGGCTCAACACAATAGCCTGCCATAGAGGAAAGCACTGACTTGGACACCAAGAACCCAGACTAACTCAGGGAAAGTCTCATGAGGTTCACTGGACCTAAAATTAAGTGAATATACTCTGTCTCCAGATTTGGTTTCCATGGGAATTTGTGTTTATGAGGGAAGCCTGAAATTGTTGCTCCCCAGCCAGAATATCTGGACAGTTCAATCAGTTCAGCTCCTCACAGAATTCAGCTGACTGGATGTTTTGTCTTTAAGGCTGGCGTGAAGTGTGGATAGAATTGGCAGGGCAGAAAGCATTGTCTAGTCGCAAGAGTCAGTGCAATTCCTGCAGGCTGATGTTCAGCAAATCTGACTTGTGTGGTTGATGGGAAGAGATGTCTTGAACAATGAGAATTAAGTGAATTAGCCATGGGTAGATTTGAATATTTCTTAATCTAAAGTCCTTGTAGATATTTAATGATAAACTTGGAATCTTTCTTGCCCCCCTGAGAGGGGAAGAATACGACTCTTCAGATTTGTATGGATGGCTTCAATGTGTTTATGTTGCTATCAGAGAAGTGAATAAAGAACATAGAATATTAAATTTTTCTTTATAGAAGAAGTGATTTATAATACATTTCTAGGGCTTATTAAATCAACTCTGTCCAACTTATAGCTATTTCTCAGACACGGAATCTGTGAAGCTTACAGTGCCTAGAGGCAGGAGAGGTCTCTAAATTTTCTAGATTCCCAATTCCCTTTTATCAGGTTGTAACATTTTAGTAGGTTCAGCAACAAATGATTTCAATTTTGTTGTCTTCCTTAAATACTGGGAAGTTGTGCAGCATCTCTATTCTGGAGTAGTGGTTCTTGATGGTGGATGTGTGGTAGAATCACTAGGGAGGCTTCAAAAAATATTCCTGCCTGGCTCCCACCTACAAACTTCTTAAATCAGAATATCTGTGGACTCAGACCTAAATGCTAGGGCACTTTAAAAATTCTTAACTATTTCTAACATGTAACCAGAATTAAGAAATATGTTTAGTGGAGTAGAAATACATACTCATAGAATGTGATGACTACTGAGATTTATGGCTAAAATTAGTCTTGTTAGAGCTTTTTAGTATACTAACATTTTTTTGAAATCATCTTTCAAAGCACACAGAGTCTATTATGTGCCCTATGACTAAGGCTCTCTTAGTATTGGCTGCCATGGCAATTTGTAGTTAGCCCTTCACAATACATGTAAGTACATTTGAAATTGCATGTTATTATTATCTTCCTTGGTACACTGGAAACTCAGCAGGTGTAAAGAGCATGTTTCTTTTTTACCTAACACAGTGCCAGGCACATAGTAGATGTTTAACAAATAAATTTCAATGAAGGAATGGTTTTGTCAAAAATGTATTACTGCATTCATATAAACCATTATTTATTACTAATAGGATTCTTACCTATAGGTTTGGTCATGGATCTTTCCTGAAAAAATGTCATCAAGAGCATAAATAACAGATCTGGTATGAAAGCTAGAACTCAGAACTACCTAGAGATGTCCATTATACTTTAGGCAGGCTGTCTTCTCTTCTGCAATGAGGAAACTCAAGCTTTTACACCGGGGGCTTTATATTTTATATTTTACTCTTCAGGTTCCATTTAAAAATTTTCAATATCATAGTAGACAATATCTCAATTATCTGTCAAGTCAAAATGTTTTATTTTTAATGAAATTTTCTTGTTCTGTTAGCAAACTGCCACTCTTCTTTTTCTTTTGACACAATTCTAAAATTGATTTGTGTTAAAACCCATCTTTTCTTTCTGGTTGGTTACTGGAAACAGCATTATGTGAACTGTGTGTCTCTTTGTAGTGAACAGCAAAAAGGTAGCTAAATCAGAAGCAGAAAATAATTAGAACATTCATGCATTATTCTTACATTTAGAATTCAAATCCAAAGGCTAGAGGTTAACATGATATTTTATCTTTTGATTGAAGGTGTTTTCATTTAAAAAATGGGGTCAATGTTTGGCTCAATGATCAAAATATAAATCTTCCCAAATCCCACAACCTTTCCTTTAAAAACCAGGCAAACATCTCTGTTGAAGATGGAGTAAGTTATTAGCTAAAGAAACAATGTGTTTGAATTTTAAACAGAAGATAATCATTTCCAGACACAAATGCACAATATGTGACAATGAAAAAATTAGATCCATAACTATTAATGCAAACACAGATGTGTAACTGGCTAAGAATATGGAAAATCAAAATTATTAAAGACTTATATATCTAAGCCGGCTTGATATATGTATGACTTTGCCAAGTAGAATACTGGCTAATAGTAGGCCATGTCCTATTAATTCAAAACATTGTCCAAAACAAACAGAGGTCACTATGACCGAATATATAGCCATCTGCTCTGGAAATAGAGGGAGCTGGACTAAGGCTGACAGCCTGGGATCCCATGAGTGTCCCATGACTCATTGAGAAACTGAAGATGTGGAAGCTATTTCAGAGAAGGAGAAAAACATTTTCAGACATAAAAAGTAGCCACCTTTATGCTGCACAACTTCCCAGTACTTAAGGAAGTCATCAAAATGGAAACCATTAGTTGCTGCCCCATCAAAATGTTACGATATGATTAAAAAAATTGGGTAATCTAGACAATTGTCCCATAGAACATCATGATTTCTTAAGTACATATTCATTATAAGATAGCTTGGCATGATGGATTAGAACCCATACTTTAGAGATCAACTGTCCAGGTTTAAGTCTCCCCGGCTGTCTCTTATTGGCTTTGGGTCTATAAACAGAGCTCTGTACTTCGGGCTTCAGTTTCTCCATCTGCAAAGTTGGGGTTAATGACAGTATTTACCTCAGATAGTTGTTCTAGGCATATAATTAAGATTGAAAAAGTTCTCTAAGTGAAGACCCTGAAGGGTGTGGATACCAACAGAGTAAGAACAGTATGTGTGAGTATCTTATTAGATAAATAAACTACTGGAGATTTGACCTACAAATCTTCCTGCTGCAGACAAACAGCCGAAAATCCTCTTGATTTTGGATGTGGCCAACGTGTGGCTGAGCCAGGGCAGCCTAGAGAGCACACAGATGCCTTTCATACTTTCTCAGAAGAAATATTTCCTGGAAGCAAGAACGACGTGGCTGGCTCTCTAGAGTGACATCAAAGAAAAGCTAAGCCTCGACAAGGAGCATCCCATAGCCATGGCAGAAGTAGAGATGCAAGAAAGAAGGCACTTTCAGAAATGCCTTAGAGCCTCCCAATCCTGGGCTGCCCACACTGTACCTTATCAGGTGCTCTCTCTGTGAGAATGTTCTTGCCTGACTCTTCTTTTACAGATAGAGCCAGCCCTGTCTTCCTCTGGCCCCATCACAGCCTGCATGTCATATGCCAGAGGCCAGATTCATCACACTGCTTCAGGGTCATCTCGTGTCAGGAGCTGTGAGTGAAAAACAGCCCTCTTCCCAGCCTTGGTTGTTCCGCCACCCCCACGCCCCTTCCCGCCCACACCCTGTTTCCAACTTCTCAACAGTCATTCTGAGCCTTCACCAATCCAGTCCTCAAGTATCTTTGTTTCTGATTTCACCAGAAAATAAAGGCAGTTGGAAGTGAATGCTTTTAATGTTCTAGCTCCTCTTCTTGACACTCAGCAGCACTTGCCCCTGGGTTCACTCTATGTTAGCAAAGATGTGTCCGTCACTATCCCAGTTAATACCACCTTTCTGTCTTCCTCTTACTGTCTATCTCTGAACACCCTCTCCCTTAAACCCTGGGGAACTTGGGTCAAAAAATTATTTTATCTTTTCTGTATCTTCTACTTCTTATATTCCATTGGTGTCAACAATAGTCTTGTTAGATTTCTTCGTTCACCTTTAAGATGAAAATCTTCTAGACTCAGTTTCTCCATGTAGCTATTGTTTAGATGGCTCCCTTTCTTCTCTTCTATTGACATGACTATTTCCCTTTGTCCTAGAACCTCACTATTCTGTTAGAAGTTTTCTAACAACCCTCATCAATGCCCTCCAAGGGCAATGGGAATTTTTTAGTTCTCTTACTTGTCCAGCTTTATGACGTTAGTATTGTTTACCAGTTCGTCCCCTAACTTCCATTTTTACATGAATTCTTTTCTATTTCTCTGGCCACTTCTCAGTGTTCTTTGTGGCTCTTCTTCCTTTGTGCAGTTTAAACATAGGGATTCATCAGCATTTTATTCTTAGTTCTCTTTTATTGTCAACAAGGGTAAGTTTATCCTTTTCTATATCTTCATCTGTGCTCAGTTTCTGATAAGTTTGAAATTTATTTCTTTAGATCAGTCAGTTGAGTTCCTAATAAAAATATTCTGTTTCTACCTGATTAACTCCATCTGTTCTCCCATTACTGCTCTTCCTCTCACCTCAAATATACTCTTCTAGCATCTTTCCTGTAATACTAGACATTACCTCAATTCCCACCTCTATCTTACAATCAGCATCCATTCAATCCTTCATCCATTCCTGCTTAACATTCCTCCTAAAAACGTCTGCCCCACTGATCATGTTGTAACAACTCACCAAATTTATGTCATCTCTTACCTCAACTGTTGCAGCATTCTCTGCTTTTAGTCTTATTTTACACTGACCAGTTCTTCACTTTTTCTAAAAAATATTTCTTTCAACTAAGTATAAAAAGGCCTTTGATCACCTACAGAACACAGTAAAACTTATTTAGCTGAACTCTGATAACCTTTATACAGCTGTCTTTCAATATTTAATTCCCTAATATCTCCACCAAAGTTCTTTCACGTGTGTGGACACACACACACACACACACACACACACACACACCCCTACCCACTATTGAATTTATCTTGTTATCTGAATAGACTCTCCTCTCTATTGCTTATACATTGCTTTTTCTATGCCCAGGTCATATTTCATCTTTTGCCCAGAAAAGTGCATATTTAGCACTCAAGTCACCATTTTTAAAAAGTTCCCCTCTCCCCTCTGGTGACTTTTCTCTTAAGTTTTTGCTCTAGATCTGGAAGCATCTCCTCCAGGTATCTCACAGTACTCTCTACATAACTGCATAAAAGCAACTGTCCCATTCCATTGTCATTTTGCTCAGGTCTGTAGTCTCTACTCTAAGCTACCTGAGGGTCCATGACCCTTCATTAGTATTTTCTAAGCTTTGGCCAAAAACACAGCCAGGGAAGAGGAAGACTTACAAAGTCATTTTATATATATATATATATATATATATATATATATATATATATATATATATATATATATATATTTGGAGATGGTATAAACTTTCCTTTTTGGAAAAGAAAAAACAGCCCTGAAAATGTTGTTATGTGGAAGGTCAAAGAGTGATTTCTCCCACATAGTTTCTTCCAAAGCACAAGGTTGGTGTAAGGAAGAAAGCCCAACATATAAGAGAAATTCAAACCGTGTGGCAGGAGAGAAAGTAGAAGGGATGGGCTTCTTTATAATAATAAAAAGACAAGGACTGTGGCAGTTATAATGCTGGAGGCAGTTGTGGAAGTGTGTTGACAAATCCAGTTTACAGAAATATGTTAAACCCAGCAAAACCATTTCTTCTGTAAGGCTTAGGGATCCAAAAAAGAAAAAAAGGGGTCAAATGAATATTATCTCAGAAACCCTAGGAGAACATCAAGACTTCATTAGTTAATTGAACATATATTTTTAAACATCCTCCATGTACTAGGGCATTGTTAGATATAATAAGGATACAATGTAAGCAAACCTAACAAACACATCAAACCCTCCAATCAACCAACTAACTAACCAGCCAACCAACCAACCAACCAACCAACCAACCAACCAAACTAAACAAAACAAACACAAATCAAAGCCAAGAACAGAAAAAAAACTCAATAAACTCGATAACAGCAACAAACAAACATTGCCTCTACCTTCATGGTACTTGAAATCTAAGGAGGAAGACTGAAATCAATAAAAAATTATATCAAGGCACAAAACATTACTTGGATAAACATTAGGAAAAAAGAGTTATGTGGAATTGGGAAAGCACAGGAGAGAAGGTCTCTATCTGGAGCTGATTAACACAAAACTCCATTACAAACACAGGTTCCCATGTAAACCACAGCAAAAGAAACCTGAGGAGTCTGAGAAGATCATATCTCTTGTTTGGGATGTAATGTCCATCAGGCCCACCCTGAATTCCTTTTGGCCCCTAGGTATATGAGATGGGGGAGTTTATTTCTTGGCTAGTGTTGCTAGGGGTTACCAGTGATTTGCTAAGGGGAGAAAATGTTTTCTGGATCATTTATTGTGTATCTGCTACTATGGATGCTGCTGTAACACTAGGTGGAATTACATATCATCAGAACAAAAAGTCATTGGAGCCAAGTAAGAGAGATTTAGTTAAATCAGGGCCTATAGCTTCTGAGAAAGAGGAAATGATGCCAACCAGAAACTGATAGAATCTTACCTCCTTTTCCCATCTAATGAAAGTATTTCATACATTCTTGTTAATTCTAACACTATTAATGATTAGCATGTCACACAAAACATCCTTATTAGATTGGAGTTGGAAATAGAAGGCGAATAAGTCCTAGAGCTCTGATATACAGGTTGGTCACTATAGTTAATAATAACATATTGTATACTTGAAATTTGCTAAGAGAGTAGGTCTTGTGTTCTCACTATACACACAAAATGGTAACTATGTATGGTTTGTGATAATTTGATTGTGATAATCATTTCACAATGTATATAAAACATCACATTGTATATCTTAAATGCATATAATTTTTCTTTGTAAATCATATACCTCAATAAAAAGGTAGAAAACAAATCAGTAAATAAAAAATGCTAGCAAATTGGAAGAATCTATGCATATTAGTCAGCATAAAGGAGAATTATTTTATTCAAACAGCCCAAATTAGGAGAAAGGACCAGCAGTGCAATTCCTCAACATTGCAATTTCTCATGAGATCCAGTATTGCAAAAGATAAAGAATGCATAGTGCTTCATTTTGTGTTGAAATAGTCATTATTTTCTGTGAAGGGATGATTTCTTAGTTGGTTGAATGCTAGGTTAATCAAACACAGAAATCTTGGTTGCCTGTGGGCACAGAAGGAAAGTCAGTGCACATGATCTTTAAATTTCCATTCTCCCCTCAGGATGAAATGTGGAATTGGTATTTTCCTTCCATTTGAAGTCACTTGTGACATAACACTCATGCTCTCCCCACCTCCACTTTTTTTTTTTAAACTCTATTCTTGTTAATGTGTTTCTCAGCCAGGAAAAATGACATTAGGAAAAACACATTGTGCAGGTTACGGAGAGGACAAAAATGGAAGTCTGAAAATGAAATATTCTTCATGAAAAAATTGTTATTTCATATCTCTTTGATGATAAAAATACCACCCAATTTTGGAAAAGTTTTATATTTAATTTGACTCTCTGCCATCTTTTAGGAGAGTTGGGAATACAGATTTGCTTGAGGGATAGACTTAACTACAAATTACTACTTCCCAGATCTGGGACATTTGATTCTTATTTTATGAATGCATTTTAGATATTGGGCAAAAAGAGAAATAGGTCAATTTTATACCCTCCTCCCCAGTAAATATCTTCTTTCTTTGCTTCTACAATGAAAAAGAACTTTAAAACATTTACAATCATTTATTAACTATGATGTCTGAATTATGTCTATGTATTTGCAGACTAAGAGTATCTAACGTATGTTGATATTATAGACTTAATCTCATTTACCTCCTCCAAATAATTAAAGGACGCTTCAGGAGGAATGTAATTTGTCTTATTCTCAAATTTTCTCTGCTTTGACATGCCATCCCCCCCAATAAAAAAATATTTTCAAAAGACAGTTGAAGCCAAATCATTTGGTGCTAGTTATCTTGGTGCTTGTTAAAGCTTAGTTTCCAAGTTATTCTTAAGTATTTTAAAATCCAGATTGAAGTTGGGGACATATTTCTAATGATTTGTTTAGTCTGGTAATGATCATCAACCTTTAACATGGGCTGGACCAGCTTTCTCTGTGATTGGTGCTCTTATCACATCTGGTACATTGTTATTAAGCAGACATGTTCTCATAGGAAATGCGAGGGCAAGTTACCCCAGACCTTTGAGTTTGAATGTCTGTTCGACAGTTTAGTTATGTTACTGGATTTGAGGTTGCTTGGCAGGAGCCAGCTTTTCGTCTGGCTCCTCCTTTTGGGAATGGATGATGAAACATGGTTTCTGTGCAGAAAAATGGGCACTGAAAGTCCCAGAAACCATCTCCTTTTCTGAAAAGAGCAAGGCCCTGTGGGATAAACAGTCAGTTCTTTGGGCTTCTGTGTTCCTACATAGCTCTCTGTGTATTTAATCACTGCCCCTGATCTTCAACTTCACATCTCTGATAAACTCTGTGGCCCCCAGTCCTTGGTATTTTAATTCATCCAAATAGCTATAGTCTACCTACTCTGGACAAGGTGTTCTTCTAAAAGCAATAGAAAGATGTGACTCCATGAGCTTACTGTTGAGGGAGGAAGGGGTGGGAAAAGCCCATTCAGAACAACTCTAATGACAGATCTTCACCTAGCAAATACCATCCACTACTTGGAACTTTAGGAGCTTCATGGAGGAATTGGACACTAGAAGGGTTTTGACAGAAACCAAGTAGAAGGCATTCCGGGCAGAACAAACATTTGGTTTTAGTTCTCTACCAATTGGCCTCAAGTTTTGGTGTTTACTACTTAACAAGTCATTTATCTAGGCAGTTAGTCAACTGTGTGTGCCTGTCCTGTGTGGATTAATTGTTATCCAATGCTGGGGTAAATGAGCCTGACGGTCAAGAAGTTTGTAGCCTGTTGGGGCAGAAAATCCCAGCCTTAATGAGAAACTCTCAGAAAATAAACTTTAAGGTGGAGTCCCCATTGTGAGGTGAGGTACTGTTTCAAGTGTTGAAAGTATTGGACTTGAGATTGTTAGAAGTGGTCATGCCATGGAAACAGAGACACAAAATTAGAAAACATGTAAGGGAGGTAGACAGGGCTACTGACTTGCTTGTTTTATCTTTTTTTTTTCATTGGAAAAGAGGTTTTAATTCTGTATGATGGGTCAGAAGTTATTCCAGGCTTTGGAGGCAGAGAAACTAGGCAAACCATTATTGTCTTTTTAAAGTATGCACAACTTGAAAGGGGAGACTGGAATCCCAAAATCAATGTTTAACATAGAGGGAAGAGGGACATTTACTTAAAATACAGAGGTGGATATCCATATTAAGAAACCTGGGCTGAATCTTACTTGAGCAGGTGCTAAGGAGCTGTCCAGAAGGAGGAAGGCTATTCCAGGTGGAGGGGAGTACATGCAACAGATTCTGTGCAATATGAGAGAAGATGGGCCAGCGAGAATGTTCTGTTTTGTTTTTTTGTTTTTTTTAAGTGTTTTTGTTTTGTTTTGATTTGTTTTTAGTTTAAGAACTGTATATAGGCCAGAGATTTGAGAGCAGCAGGCAAGCATGAGAATGCTGTCCCATATGATGATGGAAGAGATAGCGGGGCTAACACATGAAGGACTACAGTAAGGACACAACACATCAGTGGGGGAGTGAGCCATAGAAAGATCTTAGGACCTGAGAGCATAGAAGCAGTGTTTGATGAGATATGGTTAAAATTAACATTTGTCATATAATAAGTGATGGTTAAGGCCTGGAGAAGGACTGCATCCCAAGACACAAAGCATGTGGAGGGAAGATCTGAGAAACAAACCTTCAATGTGAAATTATGCATAGACATTTCTGAGGAAGGAAACCAGATAAAAAATAAGTAGGAATTATCAGAAAGCAGAAAGTAGCCAGGACAGAAGATTGTTAAGACTGACTGTGTCATAGAAGATTGTTAAAACTGTATCATAGAAGGGCTGTAAAAAGAAAAGTGTTAAGCACACCAGAGTCCTGTAGAATAGAAACAGAGGCGTCCACCCAATGTGGCAATGATAAAGTCATTGGTGACCTTTATAAGCACAAACTTGATGCATTGTTGAAAACAGAAAAGCAAATTTCAGGGGTGAAGGGGGAAGTAGGTGGAGAGGAAATAGATGTAATGGGCATAGAACATTCATTTGAGAAATCTGGCAGATCTCTTGGCTGGCGGTGAATGGCTGACTGAGTTGATAGCTAACTGAGGAAGCATGTTGTCATATTCTCTTCAACATAAACCATGTATTTCAGCCAAATGGCCTAATCTTGGTCTTGGAATATGTATTTGGCATTTCCACTTCTGCACTACTGCTCAGCTCCTTAAAATATTTTTGCTCCTCTTCTCTTTTTATCTGAAGTTCATCACTCATTCAATTTAATACTATGTTGTGCTTGAAGTGAGTGTCCATATACATTTGGTTGATTGAAAAGTTTCCTCCTCGTTATATCGTATTTGGAAATTCTGCTAATGTAAGTCGGTTCCAAGAGAAAGAAGAGTACAAAGGATCAGTGGCAACTTGCAATGAACAGGCATTTAAAATTTCCTAAAAAGGAAACATCAAATCTCATCATATGGAAGACATAAATGAATTTTTTTCCTGCTAAGTTTCTGTGGGAGACATACAAGTAAAAACTGTAATTTTCAGCCAAATCATTCACTGAACAAAGAAACAAAGAGAACCAACTCATTACGCCCCTCCCCTCACCTACCAAAAGGGACAAAATCCACATTTTGAGTTACAGAGTTGTCTTGGCATAATAGTTTGAAGATCAAGACATACAAAGAACTATTTCTTCTAAAGAAACATCTAGAGCTAAAAAATTAATAATACTTCTAAGGGAAACAGATATTAATTTTGTATTTGTTATACAATAGACATTATGCTTTCATATATGTTATTTCATGTTCTTCTCACAATCACACTTAGATGAGGGTAATATTAGTAGGAATTCAAAGATGTGTGACTTGAAGCAGAGATACCTGAAAACATACCTCACGTGATCTTTAAGGCATATTGCCCCAACAGTGACATTGTTGTCATACCGCATAATCATTTTGTTCCAAAAGTTTATATAAGGAGTTACTAAAAGCTTAAATTTTCCCAAAAGACTGTTAACTGTAAGCACTCAATGAGCTAAAATAAAAAACAAGAAGGAAAACTAAAAAAAATAAAACCTGACTCAGCTCTTTGTGAGACAATGTGTCATACAAAATATTAGAACTATCAACACCAAAACCCAATAGAAATGCTAATGATGATGCCACTACATTTGAGTCCATCACGTAGTACTTCAGCTATTTTATAAATCAGTTTCCCCACATGTGTTCTCATTCAGTTGTGTGGAACTGAGTGCTGGAAAATCCAGAATCTTACTGGGCTGTTTTTAATAAGACCCTTCTGGTTTGGAAAATGCACTGAACTGCGCATGCTAGAAAAGGTTGACCCTAACAAAAGCTGTTCCTTTCAATTATAACTGGCCAGCGCTGAACATGGCAAACATTTCAGAAGTTGACTGAAAATGGAAAGTGGGAGCACCATCTTGTATTAAGTGTTGGCCCTGTGGGTTTGGAATGCGGCTTGAGGGTTCCAGGCTCAGGAACACAGATGTCTAGCATAGCTGACCAGCTCTGGAAATTTTCCGATTTCTGGCTGCTTTGCTTGGGGCCTGGCAACTGGCTTACGAGAGGCTGGGCTCTGAGTTCTCCCTGGTGCAGATAACAGTGAGTAGAGCCAGCTGGCTCCTACATCTGGCCAACTTGGCAGATGAACTGATTTCACATTTGGGGACCCATGACAGCAAGTTTAGGATCGAGAAAGAAGCTGATACTAGTAAATTAGCTGAAGGACACCAGTCACCAGGGGAAAAATGAGTAACATAAAAGATATAAAAATGATGTTCTGTTTTCACCAGTACTGACTCAGGTACTGAGCACATTTATTCACGAGCTTGGTAATTACATCTTTATAAAGAATGAATGGCTTTAAAATCTTGTAATATGATCATGACCAGGTCCTCTCCTTGTCCAGGCTCCTCTGAGCCCTCTTTTGGAGTAGGCCTCAACCAACGATTTTGTCTCCCCATCCCGCTCCATGCATGGAAAGACTTAAACATGAATATAGCTCAAGGCCACATCCCTAGGAGAAACCTAGCCCCCCTAAAAGTGCCTGCCTGAGAAAGCTCAAGACTGCCTAGTCTTTCATTTACTGTTTGTTCCAATCAACACCAGACAAAGGCCATGACCACCCTTTCTTAGAATACGTGAAGCCTTCTGCTGTCCCTTTGAGATGTACATGTATCTTCTGCCATTAATATTTTTCTCAAGGACCTGCAAGCCCTTCATTTAAAATGTAATCATCAGCAAGAATAGGGTCTCTGTCTTCTAGTCTCTGTGGAAGGATAGGACCATAACTTTTATTTTTCTTGTTATATATTTTATTGATTTTTCAGAGAGGGAAGGAGAGGGATAGAAAGTTAGAAACATCAATGAGAGAGAATCATCGATCAGCTGCCTCTTGCACACCCCCTACTGGGGATGTGCCCGCAACCAAGGTACATGCCCTTGACCGGAATCGAACCCGGGACCCTTCAGTCGGCAGACTGACGCTCTATCCACTGAGCCAAACTGGTTTTGGCAGGACCATAATTTTGATAATTGCCAGCTATTAGACACAATTGGTCTAATTGGCATTAACAGTGACCAAACCTTTGTAAATTTTCACTTCCCTTACTCTACTGACCTTTTTCTTTCCCCTCTCTATTCCCTCATTCTCCTTTTAAAACACCTGGTCACCTCTGAACAAATCAAAGTTGAGTTTAGTCCATAAAAGTCTTTATACCCTATTGCAATAATATATTATGGATTGAAATCTATTCTCATCACCTTGACTAGTGCCTGAGTTTATCATTGATAGGCTTATTGAACTAGGCTGCTTCCACAGCTTGTATGCTGAGCCCCTGAGTGATACTGCCTCTCCAAAGGCACTGTGACTCTGTTTGTGATCTATAGAAAAGGTAGAACCAACGTTGCTCAGAGTGAACAATGTTTACTTTCTTCTATGTTTAAATCCCTGTACTGACTGTAAGGAAGACCCTCAACCTGTGGGCCTTGACCATAGTTTTAGAACACTCCACTAAGCCATGCTTTCCAGAAAAGCAAAATTTCTTGTTACTATTGGGTCAAACCTCAGATCAGTGCTTGCAAAATAAATAAAAATACTTTCTGTGGTTGTATATACGTGGGTGAGGAAGTTTGTGTATGTGTATACTTATGTATATACATGTATAGTACAGAATTAAGTCAATTTCTTTAATCAAATAAAAAAGCTAATCCACAGTTGTAGTAGCAGTATAATATCCCTGACTCCAAAGATATCCATAGACTCATCTGCAACGCATATGCATATGGCATTTTTCATAAGAAAGGGGAATTTGCAGATGAAAGTGAATTAAGAATCCTGAGATAAGGAGATTGGATTGTGTAGTTGGCCCGAATGTAATCACTAGGGAACTGACAAGAGGGAGACAGGAGGTCCCAGTCAGAGACTGGAAGATGTCACCATGTTGATGCTGGGTTTGAAGATAGAGGAAGGAATTAAGGTTCCAGGAATGCAGACCACTTCCAAAAGCTGGAAAAAGAAAGGGAACATTCTCTCTTAGGGCCTTTGGAAAGAATCGGCCCTAATGTAACATCTTGATTTAATTCCAGTGAAAACATTTTGGACCTTTGACTTCCAGAACTACAAAATAATAAATGTGTGTCATTATAAGCCATTAAGTTTGTAGAGACCTGTTATAGCTGCAATAGCAAACCAATTGAACCACCCAGGGGTCCTCAAACTTTTTAAAGTGGGGGCCAGATCACGGTCCCTCAGAGAGCTGGAGGGCCGGACTATATGAACTACTAATTCCTACTGTAACACCTCGGCTGCGCTCACTGCCCAAAAAACCTGGCGGGCCGGATCAGACTCCTCTGCGGGCTGCATGTGGCCCGCGGGCCGTAGTTTGAAGACCCCTGATAAGCAGACAACCTAGAATGAATTTTCCCATGTTGAAAAATGAAGGAACCTAGTTAGTCTTTGGTGCATCCTTGGAGACTTCTTATCTGCTTTCTGCTGACTATTATGCATACTTTTTCTTACTTATCTCTTTTCCTCTGAATTGAACTGTAATAGTTCCTTGTGGGAAGTTGCTCTTCTGTAATA
The DNA here is from genome assembly GCF_964339955.1 of Pipistrellus hanaki. Lineage (NCBI taxonomy): Eukaryota > Metazoa > Chordata > Mammalia > Chiroptera > Vespertilionidae > Pipistrellus > Pipistrellus hanaki. The sequence continues at coordinate 8,761,366 of NC_140504.1, forward strand.
TTGTGTAATTCCACCTCTCTAGTGAACTACACTCACGAAAAGTCTAGGACACAGTAGAATGGATGCATATTTGATTTGTTGATCCCATTTGCTTATTACTATTTTCTGAATTGAACATCTTGTTAATAATTTTCCTAGGAAAATAATACAACATTATAAACCAGGATGAAATTCAAGAAAGAATTGCTTTCCTCACCTCTAATTTCCTGTTTTTTGAGACATTTAATTTACATTTATTTTAACTTATGTTAGGATGGCTCCCATACCAGAACTATTACAGAAAGTATGAAGTAGATTTTGAGAGGAAAATAACATAAAACAGATACTCCCTTTCTCCCTATATTTAAGAAAGACAAATGATTTTGTTTCTGTCCAAAATTTTTGTGTTCATAAAAAATGTTCTCAAGGGCCTCAGTGCCTGTTCCCACCTTTCCATCAGCCTGTGCCTTTCTTCATGTCTCTGTACCCTAGCATCATCCGTTTGCTATGTGCTGTTTATGCTGACAGCCTGAACAATGATGTTATCTAAGTTATATGCAAACATGGTCGGCAACAAGGCTATGTCTTAAATAAGAACTTGAATTTTCCATTGAAATGTAAACTTCTGAAAGATGCATTCTGATCTCCCAACATAGTTATTATAGAAAAAGGGTCTGGCTCTGAAAAATGAGCTTGGTTATTATAATTTGTTTAGAGACAATTCTAACCTGCACAAAAATTTGCTGATATTGAAAATGAATTGGCATTTTCCTTCACAAAAGTTTAAATCACTCATGATGTTCTCAACTGCACAAATTATGCTTGGGTACACGTTTTATACTCTGAGAGTGAGGGCTTGTCTAAAAATGAGAACTTTTTTTGATTGTTAACTAGCTGTGACTTGACAAAATAATCTCATAACCAATTCACCACATATATTGTTTTATAAGCAACTTAGATGTTTATAATCATGTCTTTTAAATATTAATTTGTCAACCTGTGGTTGCAATCTTCATCTAGTAAAAAGGCCAGGTAGGGTTTTTTTGGGGCTCATGTAGTTACGTTGCTTGCCCTCTCTCTATTATTATTATTTTTTTCTCAGCGGCATGGGGTATGGCAGGCTTGGTCTGCCCTGTAGTTGGGTTATTAATGATAATCCTTGGTTGAGACCCTGTAGGAGGCAGGGGAGTTTTAGGCATTGAGCCTCAAATCCTACCTCATATTCTCAGTAGCTATTCCAGGATACACAGGTACTATGATGAAAAGGAATCACATGGAATTTGAGAGATCTAAAACATTACAGTGCAAATACAAGGTGGAACAGTTTAACCAACCAGAAATAAAAATGTTTTTTAGCATTTGTGAAATATTTCTGCAAAAATAACACGATAGCCTTTTGTGAATGTCATTATAGTCTTTGCGCATTGGATATTGCTAATGTGTTTTACTTAGTGCATAGCTAGGAGCCTAGCCTGCCCAGAAATGCAAGGAATATGTTGAAGGCATATGTTAGAGAGATACAGTGTAAGGAATTGAAGGAGAATGGCTGGGGCTTCTCCCCCTGAGACTAGGAAAAGTTGTTAGTTCTCTTAGAGACTCAAGAAGAAGAAAGTGAAGCCTGAGGATCTACTTTTTTTTTTTTTTTTAAGGCATAACAACTCCCAACCCTGAACCTCTTCCCTCCCAGTGAAATAGGATTATCCTGATTTCTCTAATTTGACTGACAACTGTCCCACCAATGGGAATGAGCTGTAAAGTCTTAAAGTGAGCGGGAGTTTCCTTGCTCCTTCAGGCTAAGAGGAAGGGATCCCTGGTATTGCTTTTTATGAAATCTATGACCATTGTATTATGTATCACCTGTGTGTTTAGAGGGCTAAGGGAAAACACTTCAAGGATCTCAGATAAATTATTCTGGATTAAACAGTTAAAGTCATCTTACACTTTAGTTGATCAATTATAAGAGACAGAAAGTGCTGAGATTGAGCCATTAAGTTGAGGATTTTAGACTACTCACAGTGGTTCATATACATTTTTATTTTGGGGGCATCCATTATATAATTTACTGGTTTGCAGTTACTCAGTTTGTGGTAATTACCAAGTTTTACTTTATTACATTTTGTAGTTTTCTATCTCTCATCTCTTTATCTATCTATCTATCATCTATCTATCTATCTATCTATCTATCTATCTATCTATCTATCTACCTACCTATCTATCTATCTCTCTATCTCTCTATCTCTCTATCTCTCTACCTACCTATGTATCATATCTATCTATCTATCTATCTATCTATCTATCTATCTATCTATCTTTAATCTATCATCTATCTAGATACCTACTATCTATCAACTACTTATCTTATAGTGAAACAGCTATGTAGTTAGACTTTTAACCTTAAATATAAATGTATATGATTTAGATTTTTTCTTATTACTTGGTTACACAAACAAGAACTATTTAGGCATTTAGAAAAGTATATCACTCCCTAGGAAATTTCAAATAGCTTATTGATTTGAAAATTTGAATGTCACTATTGGCTTTCTGTTTTTAACACAGGCCAATTGAAATAGATGTGACATCTATAATGTAATTTTAACACATTCAAAATAATCCAGATACATATTTTACCTTGAATATTACCTTCTCCCTATTATTTTTTGAATTAAGAAAATTAGCCAGTTTTCTCTCATTTTGTGTACACACATTCAAATATGAATATTTACTGGGTTTACTATATCAGTTGTATTCAACTTATATCTTGTGACAATGCATTTGTACATTAATGATGTCAAGAAACATTCATCTAACAATAGAGAAATGAGTGATGTAAGGGTCAACTTGCAATCCAACTTTTTCCTCTTTTATTTAGATTTCTTAATTCTGGAGAAATAGTTTTGGAGAGTTTTATTAAGTCATATTATTAACCACAAAGGTATTAAGCAAAACATGTTCCTACCCAGACCTCTGCTCTGATGAAAGTTTTTTGGCTTTGTGAAGGACCCCACAGAAACTTGAATTGCTGGGGATTGTTTTATTTGACTGCTGTGCGTCAGTGGTTTAAGCTTTCAGAGTGCTTCGATTTTACTGCAGAGAGAAAGACATCATTAAGGAGATAATGTTTTGTAGCTCATCACACACACACACACACACACACACACACACACACACACACACACATATATATATTTCAGTATTGTCAAGCAAATTTGAAATTTAATAGATTTCTAAGACAACATCTCATTATTGTTTATGGGATGTCAGTGCCTTTGTTAGGAATTGTGTTTATCTGAACCAAGTCAGGAAAAACATATTGGAGTCAAATTTTGTTTCCTTTTTAGTACCTAGCAGCTGAATTCTTCTGTTGGTTAAGAATCAGAAGGGCTCCAAACAGACAAGGACACTATTTAAAATCTTAAAGTTAAAAAAATATTTTTTTGTTTAATAAGAAAAAAATATCTTAAAGTTTTTCTTTTAATTTGTATGATCATAGATACATTCATATTTAAAAAGAAATGATAATATATTTTAAAAGGATACAGGGATACTGTGAATAAAATGCATAAGATTGTTAACATAACCAGATAATTTTCACAAAATAAATAATAATACAAGTTCTGATCTCAAGCTAGTTATGTACAAGATTATTAAAATAAGAACTTTATTTCAGTTGAATCTAGTAAAAATTCCAATTATAAAATTTCTCAAAAAATTATATTTTAGTTTTGTGGTTGACCTACACATGGCCCTCTATGCATGAAATATGATGTTCTATTTTGACAGGTTTATAATAAAGGTTTTTTTTTTTTTAAGAGATAAAGTCCTTGCCTAATATTAAAGTGTTATTTGCCATGGAAAAGGTGAAAGACAAAGTAAATTAAATCTATTATAGCATACAGCTATGATTATACATTTTTCAAATACAGTATAGGATTTTGAGTTTATACTTTAGACTGTATAACTTCAATGAACTCTATTTGGAGATAATATGCCCAGTGTTTTACTGCCTATAATTCACAAAGCCTCCTGAAGTTGAGAAATGGTATTTGTTCATGTATTTTACTCATTGCCCAAATTTTAAGGCAGAAAATGAGAGAGTGAGCTGGATGGAGTAGGTCTCATCTTTAACAGATGGTAGAGAGGAATTAGCCATGGAGCATTCCTGAACCTTGTGTAGTGACAGTCTGGAATGTCAGAGGAAGAGATAACCTGGGGACTTGCTAACAGGTAGCTTCACGCTGTGCTAGTCTTATAGCTGTAATAGTCCCATGAGTGCAATATGTCCAAAACATAAATGGCAAGTAAAAGAGTTTGAAGGCCCTGACAGGTTTGGCTCAGTGGATGGAGAGTCAGCCTGCGGACTTGGGGGTCCCGGGTTCGATTCCAATCAAGGGCATGTACTTTGGTTGCTGGCACATCCCCAGTGGGGAGTGTGCAGGATGCAGCTGGTCGATGTTTCTCTCTCATCAACATTTCTGACTCTCTGACCCTCTCCCTTCCTCTCTGTAAAAAATCGATAAAATATATTAAAAAATAAAAGCGTTTGAAGTTTACTAAACTGATATATTCCTCAAACAAGATGGCTTCCTCCTCAAATGACTGAACATTTGACTTACATTCTGATTTTAATATATCTCTAATACAACTATACAGTATTTATCCTCAACTGTTTAAGAAAATCTAGTTTCAGTAGTTTATTCATGGTGGTTTGTTTTTTACTTTCAGGTAACGGGATGAAGGCAACTGAGTCTCTCCTGGGTGTTCTATAAACTTAGTCATTTGCAATGGCCATCTCGAATGGCTGTGAGCATTCTCACTAGCTAATGATCTGTGACAACAAGCTCATCCCTTTCCTTACTCAGATCCTTGCATTCCTGAATCTCTGGATATCCCTCTCTTGTTGTCTTCATTTCTGTTTTCCCACTTTAGCCCACCAAGTTTTTTGCATATAACTCTTTTTGGATACCATCTTCCATCTAGATACATTTCTCCTTCCTACTGACTCTAATTTCCCAGAAATCCATTACCAGTAAATGCTCTTGTTAAGTCAAAAATTCTTTACCAATGTGACAGAAATGAACAGTCTCTGGATTTCCTTCACACTCTACCCAGCTCACCCTCGCTAGTCCTGCTTTTATCTAAATGATATGAATACTGCAGCCAAATAGGCCGGCCAATTGTAGACACGTCTCAGAGGCAGTTAATTTGCATATATCTTAAATACCAGAGTTTTATTTTGTTTAGTCTTCCTGGAGCCCATGTTCTTAATGAGCAATTGTCAAAGCATGACAATCCAAAAACCCTTAGATTTTTGGCCTTCATGAAAAATGTCAGAAGTCGAGGAAGTAGAGATGGCTACTTATTTTCATTTGTGAGTTAGGTTTTCATATTCAGGGAAATCTAGATTTTGCAGGAGTCTATACTTATAGCGTCATTTTGCCTATTTATTTATTTATTTATTTATTTATTTTTGAAATACAACATTGAGAGGAAAAACCTGCTTTCACTTAAAATCTGCAGAGGAATCTGGTTTGTCAACCAGTTGTTGCTGCTACTGGAAGGGGTAGTGATTATTCTCATTCCTCTAGCTAAGAAACAATTGAAAATACTGTCTACCCTTTGACCTCAATCAATTGTAGAAACACGTGGTGTCACCAGGCCAACCTGTAAACTAAGGCAGTGTTTTTCAACCTTTTTTGGGCAAAGGCACACTTGTTTCATGAAAAAAATCACGAGGCACACCACCATTAGAAAATGTTAAAAAATTTAACTCTGTGCCTATATTGACTATATATAAAGTAATTCTCTTGAATAGGAATCAAATAAACACAAAGAAAGTATTTTATAATTACTTTATTATGAAATATTAAGTAAACAAAATAGTGAAAAATTATAAAATTCTTGTCTTGTCTGCACCTATGGCACACCAGGCAACATCTCGCGGCACATTAGTGTGCCGTGGAACAGCGGTTGAAAAACGCTGAACTAAGGTATTAACCTGATGGATTTGGATTTAAAACAAACTGTGATTCAAATTATTAGGAATGTGTTTTTTAATGAATAATAATAATAAAAAAACAGGCTTTCCATGTTTCTGCTATTCCATTTCAGAAGGAGAAAGAAAGGCAGCAAGTTAAATTTTTGTTAAAGAAAAAACATTAAAAACACAAGACAAATTTAAAATGATAAGACAAGGAGTTGTCTATGGGCCAGAGGAGGGAATGAATTTATTCCAGAAAAGTGAACAAAGGGCATGTGATACAAACACATAAGGGACCTCTTGAAAAAAAGACAAGTACTTATTTCCTCCTTAGGCAAGAATGAAAAGAATTGGACTCAGCCTGCAATAAAAATAGATATAGTAATGGAAAACTATCTAATCAAAACTAACTGGTCAATGGAGCATGTAGTTAAAGTTAGATCTACAACCTCTGTCACTAGAAAATGAAACATTGGGTTTCAACTATCTGCAGAGACTTTGCTTAGCGAGAGTTCAATTTGTATGTCAGGCAGTTCACAGGATGACCTCATCTTAAACGGCTTATTTTTTGGTCTATACTGAGTGCATATTTCTTACCTTTCAGGCTTACCTTAATGGTTTCTCTTTTTTTCTAAAATATTCTCATGGCTGACTTTATGTTTTTTAGACAGTTCTTTGATTCTAGTTATCTAGAATATCTATCCAGTAATGTTCTAACATTTCCCTTTTTTAAATTTCCACAAGAGATTTCTATAAGAGGGAAGTGAAAGATTAGCTATTAGGATAATATAACATCAGAGACTTACTGTTTATGGTGAATCCTGCAGGGGTTAGATGCCTGGATCTAAATTCTAGCTTTCTGTTTCTTTAGGTCTAAGTTTCTCCATTTAGAAAATGAAAATAACAATATTTACTTATATCAATTAGATACTGCAGTAGAAGAAAAAGTCCTACCACAACTACTTCAAAATAAGAAAAGCAATCTTATTGTAATAGGAAGTCCTTATTTTTTACAGCCAAGTAGTATGCCACTGTGTTAATGTATCACAGGCTTTCTAATCCACTCATCTACTGATGGGCACTTGGGCTGCTTCCAAATCTTGGCTATTGTAAATAATGATGGAATGAACATACGGGTGCATATACTCTTTCAAATTAGTGTTTCAGGACTCATCAGATATATTCCCAGAATTGGAATTGCTGTGTAATAAGGCAGCTCCATTTTAAAATTTTTGAGTTAGCTCCCTACGGTTTTCCAGTGGCCGCATCAGTCTGCATTCCCACCAACAGTTCACCAGGGTTCTCTTTTTTCCTACATCCTTGCCATTTGCTTGTTGATTTATTGATGATGGCCATTGTGACAGGTGTGAGGTGATATTTCATTGTGGTTTTAATTTTCATTTCTCTGATAATTAGTGACATTGATCATCTTTTCATATGTCCATTGGCCATCTGTATGCCCTCTTCAGAGAAGTGTCTATTCAGGTTCTTTGACCAATCTTTCATTGGATTGTTTGCATTTTTGGTGTTGAGTTATGTAAGTTCTTACTAAATTTTGGATATTAATTCCTTATCAAATGTACCATTAGAGAATATGTCCTCATTCTGTGGGTTTTCATTTCTGTGCAAAAACTGTTAGTTGGACGTAGTCCCATTTGTTTATTTTTTCTTGTTTCCCTTGCCCTAGAAAATACAGAAAAAAATTGCTATGAGAAATGCTTGAGATTTTTATTCTTTGAAAATGTCCTTAAAATAAAAACATTTATTTCTTTCTTCATTTTTCATTTTATTATCTACAAGATAGACATGATGTAAGTGGCTCACAGGAAAATCAACCCAACATCATTTTTCATCTTTGGTTTTGGGTAGTACTTTCCATGCATTTTTCTGTGACATGAGATCACAGCTTCAGTTAAGTGTGCTTACATTTTCTGTTTCATTTTACATTTTCTTTCTAAAAATTCCTGCCTATGCAATATCAACTTTCTTTTTTGCTATTGTTAAATTTCTTTTGTACTCTGGATTTTTAAACCTGTGTCAATTTTCTGAAATGATCTAAGCCCTCAGACAATAAAAGGTTATTTTATGCATATTTTGGACATCGTAATAAACTTCCTCTGTTTATTTTGAATGCTACTTCGCATTACAAAGAGATAAATGTGCATTGGCTTTATGAGTTTTAAGGGGGAAGTCACTCTTAATTGTATATGTGTTAATTGGAAGCTAGGGATCTTTAACTTTTTTAAACATGTCATATGACATTTTTACAATACACTTAAAATTAGCCTTCCTATATGATCTCATTTACCATATGTTTGAGTAACTAATATTGTTGTGCATGGAGTAATAAGAGGTACAATGGACTTGTAACCCATGGGTGTTACTTATTTGGGTGCTTGAGTCTTGAAGAGTAGAAAATGTACTCAAACAACAGAGAGTTACCAAGGCCCAGTCATAGAAGGCTTAAAAGTTGAATAAAGTGAGGCAGCCAATAGAAAAAATTCATGGCATAGAAAGGTACAGTAAAATGATTTTAATTTATCTCTTTTTAAATTATGGCTACAAAATGCTCTTGCAACCAGACACTTTCTTAATTTGTTGAGAAATCTAAAGTGCTTGTTTTTGTTTTGACAAAGTCAATTTGTGAAAATAATATGAGTCAGTAAAAGAAACAGAAAATAGGAAATGATTCAAAAATAATTTATCACATTCTCTCTGTATAACAAAGTATAACTAATCAATGCATTGAATGCCTTTGGATCTTTCAATGTTTCTTTAAATGTCATCATTGATGACTGCATGATTTTTTATAGTTTGGACAGTGGATTTAATTTCCGAAATAGACAAATATTTTACTCCAAATAGTCAATAAGGTGAATTTGAGGACAAATTGTAGTGTGATTATAAAGCTCTGAGTTTAGGGTGGGTTAGTTAAAAAAAAGTATTCTCTTCTATAATTATGACATCTGCTGTTTATTTAATGCTGGTGATAAGCCAGGGTTTGTGTATTATCTCATTTAATTCTTATAGCAAATTTGTAAAGTTGTTATTTTCTTCCAAGTGAAAAAATGAACAAAATAAATAGCTGGTAAAAGAAATAAGTAGATACTGACCCAAATTTGTCCTAGGTTTAAAGCTTAAATTTTTATGATTTAGATCCTCAGAATTGCAGATAGAAAACATAAAAGAATATTTTTATTTATATTCTTTTATGAGTTTTGTGATCCTGGGCAAGTTACTTAAATTCTCTAATACTTAATTTCTTAGTTTATTTAAAATAAGAAATTTACACATGTGCTAAACTTACTTGAAGATATTCTAGTGAGAATTAAATGAGATAATTAGGTAAAAAAAGAAGAATTTGTAAAACAACAACAACAACACACAACAAGAACAATTACACAAATGTAAGATAATGTGAGGAAAACTAGAAAAAAAACATTAACTATTTTGAGTAATGGCATCACTCATGGCACACAATGATACAGCATTTGATAGTCCTTTCTTTGAAAGAAAATGCTATTTTGACTTGGATATATTTGTTTAAAAAATAAAAAAATAAGCCTTATTATGTAGCCTAGAGTTACCCCTTAGCCTATATATATTCACTAAAAGAATTGCAAATTTAATGCAAAATATAGTCAATTTGATTATTTGTCTTCAAATAGACTAAACACACAGGTAGCAGAATTTTTGTACTCTGCAAAGAACTGTATTAGCATCACGTAGAATTATACATAAGTACACACAGTACATACAGAAATGTAGACATACATACACATATATAAATGGCTGTATTGACAAATTACCAATGATTATGAAAAGAATACTTGGTGAAGCTGTTTTTAAGACTATGATTATGTCAGCTGGGATTGACTCATAAAAAGAATATCATTTGGAAGAATATAAGAAAGAGATGGTACAAAGCATATTGGACTTAATTTCTTTTTAAAAAAGTTTTCTTTATTGATTAAGTTATTACATACATGTCCTCATCCCCTCATTAGATCCGCACCTCCCCCACTCATGCCCTCACCCCCTTGTTGTCTGTATCAATTGGTTAGGCCTATATGCATGCATACAAGTCCTTTGGTTAATCTCTCCTTCTTACCCTCACCCTCCGCTACCTTCCCTCTGAGGTTTGATGGTCTTAATTTCAATGCTTGGATGTTGAGTATTCTGTGACTTGAACTATTCATTTAATCACATTTAACCTCTTTTTAGCCTTTGTGAAAACATCTTAATGCTCACTATTCCTGCATTCAGCGTTTAGCTTCAAGATAGATTAGAGAAATGAGTTACTATATCTTATTCGTGTGGGCATCCTTCAAACCTAGTTCATTACCCGGCAAAGAGAGATGCTTGAGAAGTGGAAATGAAAGCAGCTTATAAACTTTGTGTATATTAATATTTTCCCTTATTCATTAAAAAAACATTTTTTCAGGTAACTTCTACCTTGCCTGTTTTTATATGACTCTGGAGTAGTGGATAATATGAAATTATTTCAACTCCTCTGAATACAACCCAAGTAGACATCTTGATGTGATGCGTTTAGCTCATACATACGTCATCTTCTTGTGCTCTGACTGGCTGAAATGTCAGCACCAGCAATTAATGGGTGAGATTAAATTAGTACAATGCAAATAATATGGCAGGAATGCACATGGTTTTCACTAAGTTATTACTCTTTTTAAATGAGGCCTAACATGATGTCATCTATTGATGTAAAAGATCATCCATGTCTGAATAGTGGGCTTGTCTGAAGCATGATTAGCTTTATTCCCTGATGATGTTATAATTGGTCTAGCCAAATGCAATATTCTCAGGCTTATCCTTGAGCTAATTGCTCTGATAATCACTGAATTGCATTTTCTCAAAAAAAAAAAAAAAGTCTAAAACTAGATTGCGATTATTAAAGAACTTTTTTTCAATGTAGGAATTATGTTACATATGCAAATGTGTCTTCTGTTTCCTTTATGTGTAATTGTATTTGCCACAGGAAAGAAAAACTTCCCAGATCTCCTAATTTTGAAAGCACAGACTGAAAAATGATCTGAAAGTTCCAAGTGCCTAACTCAATAAAGTTTATCGTGTTTTTTGAATAACTGTGAGTTAACTCCATGCAAAACTCCTTAAAACATAAAATTTTCTACAGAGTTCATCTAGAGGGCTGCCTTTTAAGGCGATTTAGCAACTTCTGCAGTTATTCTGATGCACAAAGTCCAGAGAAGGCACATAATCAAGGCTTTCATCATTGGCCTGGTGGAAAACTATGTACTAGTATTAGTTAGGACACAAAGTGAAAGGCTGGAGCACAGATCCTTTTAAAGCAAAACCCTATGGGATAGTGGTCAGTAGGAATCATAATGGTCTTTCTCTTGAATACCAGAGGTTATAAATTGACACCCAATAATGTTGTATACAACGAAGTTTGTATGCATTATTTCAGTCTATGTATTTAGAAAGGAAACGTCTGTTACAGATTGGAAAGATGTTGGAAAATGGGAAAAAGTCTTAAGTGCAACAAAAATTGATTTTTCAATAAGGATTTGTTACCATCCAATGAAATATGACACAAGTTCCTTGGTTTCTTTTCTGGACATTTATTAATTAAAGGTAACCATGACAATAGAAAGTTAGATCACAAGAATCCTAACCAGTCTGGCCTGATTGCTTTGTTAAGATCAACTCAGGTACATCATTAGAGTTATAAGGCCTCTTCCTTTAAAGCTGAATGATTGCTCAAATGAGTACCTCTACCAAGGTCTACTGTGATCTTGGCACTCTCGTATAGTCTGTGGAGGGAAAAATTCTACTTTTCTGGAAAGAAATTTGGCATTGCTGAAACCAGTTTGGCTCAGTGGATAGAGCGTCAGCCTGTGGACTGAAGGGTCCCTGGTTCAGTTCCGGCCAAGGGCATGTACCTGGGTTGCGGGCACATCCCCAGTATAGGGTGTGCAAGAGGCAGCTGATGGATGATTCTCTCTCATCGATGTTTCTAACTCTTCATCCCTCTCTCTTCCTCTCTGTAAAAAAATAAATAATATATATATATATATATATATATATATATATATATATGAAATTTGACATTATTTAGTAAGATTTATTAAAAAGTTAGTGTCTCTTAGTCAGATAAATCCATATCTAAGGGTTTATCTTCAAAAAAGAATTAGAGATATGTGAACTATATAATCATGTGTAAATATTCATAGAGATATTTAAATAGAAATAAAAATGAGGAAAAGATTTGAAAACTTAAATAGAAGGAATTATAACAATGTGGTATTGGAGCATTTGCCACCATTAAACAATCATGTAATTGATTAGAAAGAAAGTTAAAGTTCATTAATAAGGGAATAAATTAATTATGGCAAATCTATGTCTGGAATATTATATAATCATTACAAAACCAGTTTTACCAGGGTTTTTATGCAGTATAGGTAAATAAAAAGCAAGATTCAGAAAGTATTTTTGATATGACTCCACCTAGGTAAACCAATACAAGGACAAAGAAAATAACTGTATATTTCTGTACACATTTATATGTCTACTAGAGGCTCAGTACATGATATTCATGCACTGGGGGAGAGAGGGGGGAGGAGATGTCTCTCAGCCCAACCTGCATCATCTCCACACTGGGACCCCTATTGGGATCCCTCTAACAATCCAGGAATGCTGGTTCCCTACTGCTTGCCTGCCTGCCTGCCTAATTGCCCCTAATAACTTCTGCCTGCTAGCCTGATCACTCCTGACCACTCCCTGACAGCCTGATCGATGCCTAACTGCTCCCCTGCCAGGTCGATTGCCCCTAACTGCCATCCCCTGCTAGCCTGGTCTCCCCTAACTGTCCTCTCCTGCAGGACTGGTTGCCCCAAACTGCCTTCCCCTGCTGGCCCAGTCACCCCAAACTCCCCTCCTCTGCCAGCCTGGTCATCCCTAACTGCCCTCTCCTGCCAGCCTGGTCAATCCTGTCTTCCCCTGCCAGCCTGGTCACCTGTAACTGCTCTCCCCTGCCAGCCTGGTCTCCCCCAACTGCCCACCCCTGCTGTCCTAGTCACCCCTAACTGCCTTCCCTTGCCAGCCTGGTTGCCCCTAACTGCCCTCCCCTGAAGGTCTGGTCACCCTCAACTGCCCTCCCTTGCTGGCCTGGTCACTCTAACTGCCCTCCTGAGCCAGCCTGGTCTCCCCTAACTGTCCTATACTACCAGCCTGGTCCCCCCAGAACTTCCTTCCCCTGCAGGCCTTGTCCCTCCTAACTGCCCTCATCTGCTGGCCCAGTCACCCCTAACTGCTCTCCACTGCTGACCTGATCACCCCTATCTGCCCTCCCTTGCAGGCCTGATCACCCCCACCTGCTTTCCTTTGCTGGCCTAGTTCCTCCTAACAGCCCTATCCTGCTGGCCATCTTGTGGCAGCCACTTGTGTCCACATAGGGGTGGCCATCTTTGACCACATGGGGGAAGCCATCTTTTGTGTTGGAGTGACAGTCAATTTGCATATTAGTCTTTTATTATATAGGATGTGCATAGATAGGATTATGTAGAAATAGAAAATATATGGGACGCTAACTACTGGGATGCAAAGTGGACTACTTTATGGCAGAGGAGAGCTGATATTGGGTGAAAGGTAGGAAAACAAAAATAAAATCTCCTTAAAATAGCACATGAACATGATCACATTTTTACATGAAATAAAATTGTATGTTTAATTAATATTATAAATAAAATAAATACAGCATCTTAAGTTACCCTTTTAGTGGCATTTAATACAGTGGAGTAATGCTTAAGATGCTATTGTTTAAAGGACAATCTTCATATTTCAAAATCCTTGAGTTAATTACATTTGCCGAAGTCCTTCTTGCCACATAAGGTAACATTAACAGGTTGCAGGGACTAGGACCTGGGTACCTTTGTGAGCCTACCTCCCCAGGCACACTCATTTGTGAGTGTATTGCCTATGGCTGCTTTCTTGCTACAACAGCAGAGTCAGTAATTTTCACAAGAGAACCTATTGCCTAAGATATTTACACGTGGCCCTTTACAGAAAAAGCCTGCAGTTCATTGTTCTAAAAAGGAAGCTCCTACCTTGAGGGAAGGAAGTTTCTGACATTAGAAACCATGGTTCCTGGGAAAGAAACAAGGTCAAAATTTAATCACATCGGAAGTTAAATGAAGTCTAGGTTCTCTTCATGTTAGGCTACAAAATAATCAGGTCTCCCAGCAGTAGGAAGGTTTTCTTCTGCTGCCTCATATGACTGAAACCTTGATTCCGACCCCATGAAGAAAATAACCCTTCAGGATTAGAAACAAAACACGAATTTAGAGTCGGTGGAGTACAAAAGTCTGAGCCATGTGGATGGCATGCACCAGCATAGTTTCACAATGATATGTTGTCGAGCAATGAAGTAAGTAACTAGCTAAGCAAAGCCTATGCTTACACTAGAGGCTTTTAATTTTTGAACTAGCACTTTGGACCCACATCATATCAATCCTGTTATTGTACAAATGGAAATTTAAATTTTGGGTTTACGTAATGTTTACACTCCAAATATCATCATAACTGCCAGAGAAGTACACAAGACATCTGGGAATACAGCACTGTTTTGAAAACTATAGTTTTCATAGTATCACAATAATGCTGTCAGTAAACATATAATTATAATTGACCCCAAATTTGCAAATACTGGCAGAAAACACACAGTCTTTACCATGAAAGAAAACTGTTCATGTGGCTGAGTTCTGTGTAGAATTCCAAGTTTGTAAAGATTATTGAATAGTAGGTCTACAATAGAGAAAACAAAAGTCAACTCTTTATGCTTAAAACCTTATGTATGCATTGACCACTCAGGCTTGGATTTTTGTGTATCCTTATTGTTCAGTTAATGAAAACTTAGGGATATTAATAGCTAATACCTTTGTAGAGCTACCTATGGGTCAGGCACCAAGGCAAGTGTTTCATTTATACTGAGGCACTTAATCCTTTCAAATGGAGCAATTATTACCACTTTAAGGAAGGAAAAGTTGAAAGATAGAGGGACTAAGTAGCTTGACCAAGTTTGCACCACTAAGTAACACGAGTAAGGATTCAAACCCAAGAGTTTAAAAACTGTCTCCTTAACTACTACACTGGGCTACCTCTCAAATACATATTCATACCAAGGAGCTCCTGATCTCCGAGATATGCAGGGAGCAGTAAGTAGAATAGTAGAGGAATTTTCTTATAGAAGTTTCTGAAAGTCTTCTAACAAAGGCCTACACACTATTATAATATACCAACACATATAATTCATTTCAGATTCAGCTTGTTGACTTTCGTCCTTTGCTCATCAACTTACCTTGGCTATATATAATATTAGAATTTTCTGAGGAGTTATAAAACAGTACCACTGCCTGGCTCCATCCAAGGCCAATTAAATCAAAGTCTCTGGGGATGGGGTACTGAGTGTAGGTGTTTAGTGAGAGCTTTCTAGGTAATGCTAGCATACAGCCAGGGTTGAGAACACACTACGGACCCTAATATACCTTATAGATATAGTTCTGAGATTGCAAATGCTTCACCATAAATCACAGCATTAGGTGCTTGAGTTGAGAACACTTTCAACTATCAAATTTTTAATCAAGACTGAGAAACAGGATTCTCTTGGATAAATGTTTACATATTTTGGATGCAATAGGGAATCATTAGGTGCTTTAAAAAAACTAATTGCAGTTGGCATACAAAATTATATGGTTTCAGGTGTGCAGCATACTGATTATACATTTATATAGTTTACTAAGTGATCACTCTTATAAGTCTAGTATCTATTGAATACCATACATAATTTTCACAATATAATTGACTATATTCCCTATGTTATACTTTACATACCCACGACTATTTTTTTAACTTGTAACTTGTACATCTTAATCTCTTCCCCTTTTAATTTTTACATTTTTTCATTTATTTATTTATTTATTTATTTATTTATTTATTTATTTTACCCTTCCCCTTTTTTCACCCATCCCTCTAACCTCTTTCCCATCTGGCAACCATCAAAATGTTCTCTGTATCTATAAGTTTGTTAATTTAAAAAAAAATTCCACATGTAAATGAAATCATATGTTCATTGTAGCATTATTTGCTATAACCAAGGTACAGAAGCAGCCTAAGTGTCTTATTAATAGAAAAATGGATAAAGAAGACATACAATGGAATATTACTCAGCCATATAAAAAATAAAATCTTCATGTCAAGACAAAATGGATGGATTCATAGGATATTATGCTGAGTGAAATAACTCTGAGTGCTTTTGATAACTTCAGCATTTTCCAGAGCCAGCACTCCAAGATTATTAACATTTCACCACCAGTGAATTAGTTCCATAGAAAGAGATGTGAAGAACTTTTTCTGGCGTATGTTCAAATCTTACAAGGTCTGCCAACCAAGAAGTGAAGGAAATATGTCTGAGACTATCTCACTGGACTATCTGTTGTTATGCATCAGCCTGTTGCTATTCAACATGCTGCATAATCTGTTTCATATCCATTAGAGAAAGAAAAGGTTTCTAACTCATAAGAAAAGCAGTGGGTTTGGCCAAACATTTCCAGACTTCTGATTATAATACTGAGGAGATTGATGGACTCTGTTTCACTTGAAGCAGTGCTTACATCCAGCACTGGCATAAACTTGAACCTTTCCCCACCATGATGGAACAAACCTTAAGTAGGCTAGCCACAGAGGATGTATATTACCCATTAGGACTCATTAGATAGCGTATAAGGCTTGTCAGGTATGGATGATCCTGAGATTTCAGTCCAGCCAGGTGCATGTGCATGCATGTGTACACACACACACACACACACACACACACACACACACACACGGGAATTCAGCTGGACAAGTCTTCCAGCTCATTAATACCCCTTTTCCCCGAAAATAAGACAGTGTCTTATATTAATTTTTTCTCCCAAAGTTGCACTAGGTCTTATTTTCAGGGGATGTCTTATCCTTCCATGCGCTAGGTCTTATTTTTGGAGGATGTCTTATTTTCGGGGAAACACGGGTAGCAACAAAAGGAATCATTGCATATGAATGTGTAAAAGAAAAAATAAACAAGTATTTTTTCCCACCTGAAATCAGTATCATTGTGATTTTAATTCTAGGAGAAAGACCTACTGGGAAGTGACATGTGATGATGAAGGATGTCTCTTAATGAATCATAGATACTGGATGGCTAGGCATCTACCTCAATTCCAAGAGCATTCTTTGCCTTTGTCTTTGGAGATGCCCTTAAGTGGACAGTTTCATTTGATAGCCTCCTTGACTGTTAAGTGGACCAAGAGAAAAAAGTTGGCAAGATGACTAATAGAACTTTTATGTTCCGTACTTCTTTTATTGGGTGGAAATAGTAATCATAAATAGATGAAGAGAAGATGCCCATATTTGTGCACATTTACTCTAAATATCCTTTTATGTGTGAATCTCCATCATTGTGGAGCCGTAAAAAATTGTGAAAAATGACAGAAATGCTGGGACTTTGGCCAGAAGTTAAATGCAGCCAGCTCTTGGGAATGAGACCATGGGCCAGTGTAGAATTCTTTGAATGGGAAGCTGGGTTTGAGATGGAAAGTTTTTCTTGCAGACTTTCTCCACTTCTTAATGCTCCCCCCCCCCCCCCACCTGGCCTCCTTTGGAATAGTACACTTGCAGTAACCTGCTTCATGGTCATTATTAGACTCCAGTGTTTTTCAGAACACAAGGCTCATTACTGTAATTGGGACAACGTTGATTTTAAATCAGGTTGCGAACGTAAGGTCATGTCTTGACATTTTGATATGGGCATAGTTGGATCCTGTTTAACTTTTTTCTCAATTCTGAGTCTAGGATGAGGCTAAGATGGTTTCTCATAGCGTTCCCCCCCCTCCCCCCAATGGTAGTGATTATGTGAAAAGAATAATGTAATGAATGACTGGTCTTTGACCCTATTGTGATTACAGAAGCTAATCAATGCAACAAAGCTGCCTTGAGTGATAACCCTCTGCATGATGGGCCACTGGAATGGTTCCATTTTTCTTTAGCATTATATGTCTTCAAGTTTTAGTCTCAAGCTTATCGCAGCTTTTTTTTTTTTTTAATATATTTTATTGATTTTGTACAGAGAGGAAGGGAGAGAGATAGAGAGTTAGAAACATCGATGAGAGAGAGTCATCGATCAGCTGCCTCTTCCACACCCCCTACTGGGGATATGCCCGCAACCAAGGTACATGCCCTTGACCAGAATCGAACCCGGGACCCTTCAGTCCCCAAGCCAACGCTCTATCCATTGAGCCAAACCGGTCTCGGCTTATCGCAGCTTTTGATTATGGTTTGACTTCTGCCTAAGTGTCCTGATCCTCCATTTCTGTGCTGATATCATTCCTTCTGTTTAAAACACCTGACTGCCCCTGCTCATTTGTGCTTCTCCATGATAATTAAAATGGTCTTCAATTCCATGGTTTCAAGTGTCATTCATATCTGATCATTTCCTTACATTTGTTGATATGCACAATTTAAAAATTTTGATAAACCATTTTGGAAATAATAGATCATTTTTTTTTGCATATTTCTTCAGTGTTCTTACAGTAGTTTTCAGTGTCCCTAAAGCAGGTCCCTTGAGTTTCAACCCCTCTCTCTCATCCTCATTACACAGTGAATATCACCTAATTCACAATGACAGACTAATTGCTTAGTGAATGAATCTGATCTGCTTAGTAAAGTTTTTAGTGTCTTATAGAGAATGATAGTAAAAGAAGCAGAATATGGAAATGCATACAAATTCATGCAAATTATGTATGTATCCATTGCTTACAATCTAAAAGAATAAGAAAACATTTTGAAAAAAACTTACACTGTGAACCCAAATAAGCCCTATTAAAACAATTGCGTGTTTTGGAGGGTATCTGAATATATTTGTTCAATGATTATACATCATTGAATGAGAACCTAAGAGACATCATTAGTCCAGAGATTAGTATTACCAAAAAAGTTAAGCATGAATTTATTGTTTTCAAATTTTTAAAAAAATCATTTTTGAGCTCTGAAAAATTGATCTAATTATCTTACAGGCACTTTTAGACTTAGTATTTTAAAGGTAATTTTGGAAAGTTGCTATTAATTAGGAAAAGTTGTTGATAGAAGAAAGATATTTTACACTTAAAAGAATTATCCTAATTGAAGAACCAGTTTCCTTTTTCTTAGTATTCAATAATGGTAAGAGCCTAAAATGAGACGAATTATCCAACAAAGTATTGAAACTTAAGGCCTGATAGGGGCCAGAGGTTGAGAGAAATTTCAATCTGTAAGTATCAATTTCATGGTAGGAGAGAATTATCATGTCTTGCAAAAAAAAAAAAAAAATCGCTCTTACTTTCAGAAAGTAGCTTTGATGAATTTAATGCCAAATTCAATAACTGCATAATATGTTTTTATACAATTTTCTTAGAGGGAATTAATCTTTCTTAAGACAACAACAAAAACATTCTATTTTACCTTTCTTACAATTAAAGTAAATATTTTGTGTATTAGCCATCCAAAATTATTTTAAAAGTCTTTTTTGTTTCATTTATTTGTTTTTAATTTCAATAGTTTGCAAAGATGTAGGAACCTGATATTTTAAAATTAGATACTTTGAAAAGGAAGAATTGGTTATTTTGGAACTAATGAGCTCATTCATTCTTGATATTTTACCTAGAGAAGAATCTGAGAACTATATTGGGTTATATTACCATATGTGTTTATGTTCAATTTTATTGGGTACTTGAAACCCATATTTGTGCATGCAAATGTATCCCTAAATATGCAAATATATTTGACTTCACCATGAAAATATTTACTTGTTCATACAACAAGCTACATTGCCACATACTTTAAACTTGAAGTTAGTATACAAATTTTTATATTACTTAGAAGAAATTAATTGTCCATATAGTAGCAAACATATTTTAAGAAATAATCCTTTAAACTAGACTTCTAATTCTTCTAAGTGCTAGTGGCTAATGTTTCTTATCAAGGAAAATTCCCACTTTTCCATAATCAGATTCCAACAGTGAAGTGATCTGAGATGGCTCTTGACTTTTGTCAGATGACTCAGTAATATCTTTTAATGATTTTATGTAGTTTGGGGAGAATAAATATTTATTGATGAGGCCATAACATCCAGAAAAAAATTGACATTCACCAATTAGAGTTTTGGGCTTTCACTTGTTTAATCTGGCCTTCCTTTCCCGTCTGAACCCATTCTTTTATTAGCTTTCAATTAGAAAGAAAGGAGGTAGACATGGAACAATGCTGATGCCTGTTGAGCAAGCCAATATGATGATTGTATTGGCCAACTGTTCTTACAGAACTTTGCCTCTCCTAATAAAGATGTAGAACTTATTACCCATTCACTTAGGTCTTGGTGGTGTTTGTGACTACTTAGATAAACAGAATCCGCTGTTAGATTTCCAAGGCTTCCTCCTGCACTCTTTTTCTTTCTCTACCTCTCTCTCTTTTTCTCTATCAAGACACTTGTCTCTGAATCCTAGCCACCATTTTGGGAGGAAGCACAGAGCTATGAGTAGGTTTTCTTATTGGCAGCCTAGATAAAATTTTTAACAGACACCAACATCAACTATCAGACATGTGAAGGAGCAAACCTTCAGATGATTCTCAATTCCAGCCTTAAAGCTAACCCAGCTCATTCTTTTTTTTTTTTTTTTTTTTTTTTTGTAGACCGACGCTCTACCACTGAGCTAAACTGGTTTCGGCCCCAGCTCATTCTTGATGAAACAGAGATAAGCTATTCCCACCAAACACTGCTCAAATGTAGCTCACTGATGGGGAAAAAATAGTTTAAGAAGCTTCCCTTCTTTGATTCAGAAGGTGATAATTGTGATCCAATAAACCAGCCCATCCACAACCAGATGGTATGTACTACTTGCAAATGCAGATACTTGTTAGTGAGCTCAGATAAAAATGGAGTTTAGGTAGATCCTTAGCTTTCTGTTATAACATTCCTTAAGTTTAGAGACAGTTTAACGGCGATGACACAGGCATTCCACCCCACCCGGGCTGCTCCAGGCTTCTGGGCAGTGTGGGAAGGTGGAAAGGTGGCTCTGGCCGGAGCAAAAGAGGTGCGAGTAGCCAGGGGAAGGAAGGCCTATTCTTGCACGAATCTTCATGCAGTGGGCCTCTAGTATGATATAAAGCTGTATACAAGGTAGAGTTATAGCTCATGTAAGGAGTGATTAACTGTTGGGCTGGGTTCACTTGGAGGATTGCTTGAAGTGTCAGGTGACATTTGGGCAGTGATGATTGAGAGTGTATTAATTGAAATGTGACTAGCACTTAAATATTAACCGAGGACAATAACTCTTTCTTCCATTGCTTACATTTCTTATTACCCCAACTGAGAGGTACTGTGAAGTTTATGAGAACCATTAAGTAAATTAAACACTTGGCCAGATGCTGTTAAGTCATCATAATGATTCTCAGCTACTTTGAAAACATAGTGCTGGAAGCTGAAAGAGAAGCCTCAGTGGTGGTCTTCCCCCAGACCTTGACCTCAATGGCTTTTGCCCTAGCAATATCCCCTCCTCACAAAAGCATTGGTGCCTGTGCTCTGGCTCTGAAGCTTTGCTTTTGCCTGCTGTGCTATGGAATTCTCCCCTCAAATCATGATGAGCTTACCAGCCCCGGAGTCATTTCCTTACTGTACTGTAATTGCCATTTAATGTAATTCCTTCATCCCCTTTTAAAGGATTTTAATATTGAAGGCTTATTTTCTCTTCTTTTTCTTGCCAAGTTTCTTTCCATTGCTTTCAGCTTTATCGTCTTTAGAAATCCTTTAAATTCTATGACCGAGCACTAGAGGAAATGAGGCAAGAAGCTGAGTATATACCACCAGAAAATAGCGCAAACTTAATGCCTACACCATTTCTCTTGAGTGGATCCTTGATTTTATAGCTTCATCCAGAACAAATGTGATAAAATGAATGGTGACTGATTGGAATGGAGAACTCTAGGGACCTATCTCTCCCTCCTCAAAAGGAGGTAGGAAGGGGCTCTCTGTGAGGGCTGGGATACAGTGGGGGCAAAGGATGCATTTCCTGGACACTCGGGGGCTCTTGTAAGGGCACCAGAGGGCATCCCTGCTCCTGTGCTGTTTGACTGTTGGTGTAAGCACTCTGCTGGCTGTGGACATGGAGGGGCCATGGGAGGAGAAGGAATGGCCAAATGAGAGCAGAGAAGAGGTTATGACTCAGGAGTCTGCTTTGATATCAAATCTGACGGAAAGATTCTAGATTTCACCATGGTCTCAGAAGATGCAGTAATTGGTATAACCTATGAGTTTTATTGGAAATTATAACACACATTATTTAACAAACGCCAATGTATACCCTTTTTTATTTTCTGACGATGCAATGAATGTGGGAAATTCAAGGTCCCTTTTATAGTTAGACTGGAAGAAAAGCTTGTTGCTCTTAATGTAATAGAAGCAAATTTTAGTGTCAGGGGCTTGTATCCTATAAAGCATGCTAGCTGCCAGTGTGGGAGACCCCAATCATTAGCTATATTTTTCTTTTGCTAAGGGAGATAGCTCTCTAACCAAATGTTGTCTTCTTAGAAGGAGATCAATTGGTAATCTTTCTTAGAAATGATAACAACCATTATAATTAGAAAATCTTGAATGTCTAATTGCACTTTGAGCCTCATTATTCTCATTCTGTCTTCAGAAGAGACAGAAAACAACAAGTCAATATATTTAAAAAATTTTTTTAATCTTTATTTTTGAAAGTATTATAGATGCCCCCATTTTCTCCCCCAATTATCCCCTTCTCCAACTCTTGACACCCTCTTGGCCTTCATGGACTCTATTGTCTGTGTCCATGGGTTATGCATATATGCATATAAATTCTTTGTTAGTCTCTTTCCATCCCACCTCAATAGGTCACTATTGTATATAATAAAAGCCTAATATGCAAATTGTCCCCTTGGGCGGGAATTTGACTGACCTGGAGTTCAACCACTCACTATGATCTGCTCTGACCACCAGGGGGCAGTGCAGAACCAGCAGGCATCAGCCATGCAGCACTAGCGGTAGGTGGCAGTGGAGGTGCTGCTGGTCCCAATGGGCCCTGATGAGAACAGGACCATGGTGAGATGGTGGAGCAGGTGAGTGGGTGGCACCAGGTGAAGGTGGGTGTGAGCAGGGGCCCTGATTGCCCTGTTGTTCACCCTGCAGAAGGCAACCAGTGGTGGTGACAGGGGCGGGACTGGTGAGCTGATGGCACCAGGCCAAGTGGGAGGCCCCTGATTTCCCTGCTAGTTGCCCCATATAATGTGGTCAGCAGCGGCAACAGGGGGCAGGGTGAGCAGGTGGTACCAGGCCAAGGTGGGTGTGAGCAGAAGCCCTGATTGCTCCACAGGTTGCCCCACAGGAGGCGACAAGTGGTAGAAATGGGGGCAGGGCGAGACGGTGGCGTCAGACCAAGGCGAAACACCAGGTGGGGTTGTGGGGCTGCGAGGCTGGGGGCACAAGTTAGGGCCCCAAATCCACAGGCCGAGGGACCCCACCTATGCATGGATTTTGTACACTGGCCCTCTAGTTAGTCCTATATAATAAAAGGCTAACATGCAAATTGTCCCCTTTGGAGTTTGACTGACTGAAAGTTTGACTGCTCACTGTGACATGCATTGAACATCAGGGGGGTGGCGTGAAATGAAGGAACCCTAGCTGGCAGCCCACAGTTGGGGGAAGGAAGGCCCTAATTGGCACTGATCACTGGTCTGGCCCAGGAACCCTACCTGTGCAGAATTTTGTGCACTGAGCCTCTAGTCTTTAATAAAACAACTTCACAGAGTTGCTGGAGGTCATGAAGCCATTCATCAGTTTCTGTCTTTATCCTAATATGGAATAATCATTGTAACATTCATATGAAATCATAGCTTTGAACACCAGTCAAAAGTGTTAATTTATTTCCTTTGACTCTCCACTCTAGCTGTCAGCATTTTCATCTTAAAGTGATAGAGTCATAGTTATGAGACCAGGCAATTCCAGCAATAGCAGGCACTCTTTCATGCTCCCCGTTCCCCTGCCACACAAATACTTTCCTGCAGAGATGAAATAAAAAAGTAAAATTGGTAAATGGAAAAAGGGCAACCATCCCAAGATTGAAACAGCTTACTCTTAAAGACACTAGCCTAAGTCTTGCCTGGTATGTCATGCTTGAAAAATTTAGCCATGAAACGTTGGCAATAAGAATCTTTTCAGAATTGCTCCCTGGGTGGGAAAACTCAAGTCAGTTCAGAACAAGTTTGAAGAAAAAAAAATTCATGTTTTTCTAACATTTTCAATGAATTAAGTTGGTGAAAGGTGCTAGATTTATGTCCTTAAAAGTATTCTTCTAGGACATACACAGTGATCCAGGGATGGCAACATTGGTGAGCTCTCATAGCCTTAAGTTGTTATCCATTGGGTTGCTGAGATCTTGTTATCAAGTACTTTCTGGCTTTTGTTAAGATTGTAAGTGATAATCCAAAGTTAGCCCAGCAGATGATTT
Organism: Pipistrellus hanaki; assembly: GCF_964339955.1. Lineage (NCBI taxonomy): Eukaryota > Metazoa > Chordata > Mammalia > Chiroptera > Vespertilionidae > Pipistrellus > Pipistrellus hanaki. The sequence goes on from NC_140504.1 coordinate 8,785,885, forward strand.
TCAAAATTCATGAGAAAAAAATATAAAACAACAGGTCAATATATTTTTTAAAAATTTTATCTTTATTTTTGAAAGTATTATAGATGTCCCCATTCCCCCCCCCCCCATTGACTCCCTCCACCTCATTCTTGCCACCCCCTTGGCCTTCATGGCACTATTGTCTGTGTCCCTGGGTTATGCATATAAATTCTTTGTTAGTCTCTTTCCACCCCACCTCAAGAGGTCACTATTGTATATAATAAAAGCCTAATATGCAAATTGTCCCCTTGGGTGGGAGTTCGACTGACCTGGAGTTTGACCACTCACTATGATGTGCTCTGACCACCAGGGAACATCTATAATACTTTCAAAAATAAAGATAAAATTTTTAAAAAGATATTGACCTGTTGTTTTAAACTTTTTTTCTTATGAATTTTGAAAATTATCTGCTGGGATGATTTTCACTGGTTTTCTCTCTTTTTATCTCTTTCTCACTCAGACATGCTGTTCCTTGTCTCTGCCCACTGCTCATTCCCACTAGATCATTCCTGACTTTTCTTTTCAGGAATTCCAACAGCACCCAAACATGATCAAAAAGGACCACCCAAGCATTGCATTACAACCCTAACTTTTTTTTTTATTCTTTCACAGATACAGTATCCCATAAAGAGCAGGTGTAAATAGAATAGAAAGAAGCTTGCTACTATAATTATACAGTATTTTTTTTTATCAGAATGCTAATTTTCTTTCTTTTTAAAAAAAATATATTTTATTGATTTTGTACAGAGAGGAAGGGAGAGAGATAGAGAGTTAGAAACATCCACGAGAGAGAGTCATCGATCAGCTGCCTCTTGCACACCCCCTACTAGGGATATGCCCGCAACCAAGGTACATGCCCTTGACCGGAATCGAACCCGAGTCCCTTCAGTCCCCAAGCCGACGCTCTATCCATTGAGCCAAACCGGTTTCGGCCAGAATGCTAATTTTCAAATACAAAGATAGTATCAGCATTTCTATCTTAATATATGACAACTTCTGAGTTGGGAGAGAATGATTTTAATACCTAAAAAACCCAGGAACAGCAGTGTAAATTTTCTATCTGTTTATTTTATTTTATTTTATTTTATTTTATTTTATTTTATTTATAACACATTTCCTTATACTTTAGGGATGCACTATTTATCAAAATAAGTAACTCATGAATAAAAAAATGTGGTCTATGGGGATGTTAATATTTCCAGAATTTCCTTCTTTAAAAAATGTTTGATTGTGATAGCTGAAAATGGAATTTTGAAAGCTTATTATATTTTAGTCAAGTGGAGGTTGAACTTGGTATTTATTATGTATTTTCTAAATTTTAGATTCAGGATAACATAAACATTCCAAGAATTTTTCAAACACACAGTTGCCAAAATTTTAAAACAAATAAATAGAATAAAAAACCAATATATATATAATTTCCTAATTCTGGAGATAATAGGCCAAAAAAGGAAAGCTTTAATTAGGCAAATTTCATTTATCACTGGTTATATCCTTGGACACAAAAGATGATTGAGCAAATAATGTTTCATCAGAACCTATCAGAATTGAAGCAAATAGAATTCCACTGTGAGCTTTGACCTGCGGGGCTGGTTAGTGATGAGGAGAAGAACTCTGTAGCTCATTCTGGGCGTGGCCTCTTCAGAAGGTGCACAGAAGCACAGGGATTCATTTAAGCAGCTGCAGGCCCCCGATTTTCTATCTGCTTGTATTTTGGCCAGTGTGTCAAATTCATGGCTTTTCTGCCTTCCTAAACAAATCTGTGATGACAAAGGAAAAACATCACCATGGTATCTCAGATTTCTCTCACTGAGCTTCAAAAGGCAAACAGAAGCCACATGGCACCGTGTGCTTTCTGTTAGATCTCTTGTTGGTCATTTCCCCCTCCAGCTCTAAATGAGCACAATCCAAGATTCCACTCCACAGTGAGCCATAGTGATTTCCTGAGGGGCCAATCAAATAAAAAACCTATCTATTGTGTCTGGGAAAAGAGGAACTTATTACCACCAGGGCTTCGTTATAATTCTATGTACATAATGAAACTGTAGCAGAAGGTGTTTTCTCCCCCTGAAGATAATTTACAAACAAATTTCCAAGTTATTAGTAAACCAGGTACATCACATGATTCAAACTTATATATTTTTGCTTTCTTAAGCAAGTTTTTTATAGTTGAGATGAAATTCCTCACTTAAATCAGCAATTAGAAATGTTGGAAGAACAGGACATGAAAAAGTCTCATTTGCTTAAAATACCAGTGATAACATAGGCTTTAGATTTCGGAAAATTAGAAATAATGTCAGAATATTTGGAGAATACTTATAGATTCTCAGCACAAGAATAAATTTATAACTATTAAAATATGTTTATTTACTGTTTTAAAGCAATTTTTCCTTTTGCATTTTAAAGGTTTATCTAACAGAAATTCAAAATAGCATTAAAAATATGTAATATACCACAATGTATAAGGGGAAAAAACAGACATGTGGTCAAATTTTCAGAAACCTGAATTAATTTCTTCAGTGCTACCATTTATAGATTTCAGTAATTTATTTGACGTTTTCTTTCTTAGTTTTACATTAGAACCTTTATATCTGGAATATACATCCAGGAGTTGCTGACGTTTCTCTATTCTTAACATTTATTTTGGAATAAGTTGATTCAAATGTAAATACAATGAAGCATGGTTGCAGTTTTACAGGCCTTAAAGGCAGTGAGATCTACTCTCTCTCTCTTGGCGCTGAAGGAAACACTCCATGATGCATCCACCAAAGTGTGGAATCACCATCGGGATACTAGAAGGCTGTGGAAGAAAAGCAACTTACTTTTCTTCTTGGATGATGATTTGGAGCAAAGTTTCTTCTGAACCTGTGCCCTATAGGCAGTGCTTACTACCTGATGCCCACGGCTCTCTTTTCTTCTTACCCCCCTATCATTTCCAGTCCTGTCCTTGTCCCTAACAAAGTATTGGTGCCATCTTTATTGCCAGTCAGGAACCAATGGTGTCATAGGCTCTTCTCTGGGTACATTTCTCCTTCCAGAAATGGTTGTATTATCCAGTACAGGCCCATATCTCTGATCCAAAAGCCTTTGGGCCAGATGAGTTTCAGAATTTAAAATTTTAGGTTGCAGATTTAGAAAGGTGACAATCCTATGTTGTCCTCAAATATACTAATACATTTGCAGTGAAATGTAGAAATTAATTTGGATAAAGTAAATAAAGATTATGCATAGCTCCAGGTCAGATTTTGTCACCAAATGGGTTAGGAGTTAGGAAACTTTCAGTTTCTTGGGTTTCAGAATTGCAAATAAATGATTAAGAACCTAGAAAAACAGCACAAGGAAATACAACCAATTGAGTGAGATTGTGGGATTCCAATATGAGTTTAGTGGTACATAGATGTGGGCTGTCCTGCCTTCCACCACTCATCAAATACATTTAGGCTTGTCACCTTATCTATAAGGAAGTAGATTCTGATGGACACCCAACTTGCTCATTCAAGAGGATCAAGATTCTGATTTATTTCAAAAATTCTTTAAACATGCTCACACTCCACCTCATCCCCAAATATTTGCCCCTACATATCCACACAGAATAGGTATATGGAAGATAAATAACAATAAACCTATTTTACGACAAGATACAATCTCACACATGATAATAAAAGTTTAATTTAGTTGTAAAATACAGATGCTGTAAGGGAAGTCCAATTTTGTTGAAGGTTTTTAAAGTATAGTCACATTTGAGGATGAAAATATTGGCTCTACTCTTTATTTAAACTTTCTTTAAGATAAATACTAGTTTAGAAGAGATCTTTGTAAATTTGTTTTTATTTTTCAATTATACTTTATATTCAATATTATATTAGTGTCAGGTGTACAGTATAGTGGTTAGACATTTACGTAACTTAGGATGTGATCTACCTCAGAAGTCTAGTACCCTCCTGGCACCATACATAGTTATTCCAATATTATTGACTATACTAGAGGCCAGATGCACCAAGATTCATGCAAGAATAAGCCTTCCTTCCCCTGGCTGCTGGCACCCAGGACCCAGACCTTTGCTCTGGCTGCTGCCTTCTACCTTTGCTGTGTCTCAGAGCCACCTTCTGCTTTTACTCTGGCCCAGAGCTGCCTTCTGCCTTCATATGCTGTCCAAAGGCCTGTAGCAGCTGGGGCGGGGTGGAATGCCTGTGTAGTTGCCATTGTGATGATACAAACATCCTGTACCATCCTCGGCCATCTTTGTTGCATCAATTTGCATATTTCCTCCTTATTGGCTGTGGCCGCTGACATCTTTGTTGTGAAGTGACAGTCAATTTGAATATTCTGTCTTTATTAGATAGGATTCTCTACATTGTACTTTCCATCCTTATAGCTATTTTGTAACTGCCAATTTATACTTCTTAAACCCTTCACCTTTTTCACCCAGTCCTCCAACCCTTCTCCCATCTGGCAACCATCAGTCTGTTCTCCATATCTGTGAATTTGTTTCTGCTTTTGTTTTTTTAGATTCCACATAGAAGTGAAATCATACTAAATGAAATCAGTCAGACAGAGAAGGGCTTTTTAAAAATGACTTTTATGGCAACAGTGAATGACTCTTTCTTTGGTTCTTTTTGAAAAAAATTGATATTGACTTTTGATGTTCCTACAGTTCAAAATATATTGAGGTCAATAAAGAAGAGCAAAATCCATGTCAACTTTAAAGGGTGAAAAAGATTCGAGGTCATACAATGTGGTTTTTGGTAAACAAGTAACAGCAAGCAAAATTGTCTTTAAAAACACAGGGTGATGAGAAAATATCCATGAGAATTCAACTACTTTTGGAATGAGCGTGAGACATATTTGAACAAAAACTACCCCTTATCCTAACTTTGAAGATTCCTGGAAAGTACAATTTTACAATTTATGTTTATAGTCATCCATTTTAGTGAAGCAGCCACCCCATGGGCACAGGCTTGTTCTGCCTATCAACTTTCCTGACTTCAGACTAGCAGTGAAAGCTGCGAAGAGCTCCATGAAAAATTAATGACACTTCTGAGGGAAAATACATTGCAGAGCACATTGGAACTGACATTTTTGTCTGTAACACAAAGTGAGGTCAAAGGTCATTTTAACCTCTTCATGGTGCTTTGGGTGCAAAGTTATCCTTAGGCAGAGAGTAGTTGAGCTGCCTCGAATTGCTCCTGGCCACCGGACAGCATGGGAGGTAGAGAGATAGACACTTGGATTGCAACCCTCTGTGGTGCAGTTCAATGCAGCCTGCTCAAACTGTTGGGAAAAGTCCCCAAGAGAGGAGGCTGATGGAGGTCTTGAGAAGGTCATCAGTTTGCAAGGCTGGCGTTTAGGACATTTGCTGCAAGGGAGCAATGAGAAGGGAGCTCCGTCAGAGCTTAAGTTCACTGGGAATCACAACAGTAGAAGGATGTAACAGGTTAACATCAGAGGTCACTGTGAGTGCAAAAAGCATTTTCAAGTAAAAAATCCAGCCAAGGTCGTTGGGAGGAGAAGGGATGCAGCCGCAGCTGCAGAATCAGGTCAGAAGGATGTGGAGGGGAGAGCCCAACGATCACAGATGTGAAAAAATGGGTCAGATTGCCAAGAGCACCTCTATACTCTCCGTCTGGCAGGGCCAGGAAGCCAGGGGTACATAAAACAGGCCTCTGGTGGCAGGAAACTGGACATGCATTTGGTCTTTTAGGTCTTTTCAGTCCTGTATTTTTTTGTGATTCCTAAGCAAATTTTGGGGAGGATGTAACAAAATCAAGTTTCCATTGTCCGAAATGAAAGATTTTTATGCTCTGGCTCTTTTGTTATGTGACTCCTGGTTTTTCTGCTTCTGTGCTTTGTTTTCATTGGTCAAGAAGCACAAAGTGGAAGGAAACAGGGCTTTACAACCATCTATCAGTTCCTGCAGTGCTTCCTCTGAGGTAGGCATATCTGATGGGCAGGCCCAGAACAAAGCGGTCTCTTAACAACAGCGTGGCCAACTGGGAGAGCTATCCTGCCCTTTGGTGAGCGAGTTCAAAAAACAGGTACATGGCGCTGACTTCAGAGATGTTTTCCAATGGAAGGATCTGAGTGGTTCAGAAGCAGAGACTTGAAGCCTGGCATGTTTTGTTTTAACCGAGGTTCTGGTTACAGATGTTTCTTAGACACCTTAAGAAGTCCTATCGTGTATAGGAAGCCAACTGTGGGATCAAAAGTTGAGACAAAGGGAAAATTGATCCAGAAAATAGGAGTAATGCTTTTTTTAAATGGATGTTTTAAATTAAACTCACCCATTCCCCTAACCTCCCACTCCCAGGTAAAAATATAGGAAGCAACTTTCTCCTGAGCAGATGATTTTGTTGGAGTTTATTTTTATACTGATTAATCCTGCTCATTTTTGGAGTCCAGTGGTGTATCATGAGGCTAAATCCTCCTTCTCTAGAAGGATAGTTTGCAATCTAACAGAACAGCCTCAAGGGATGTCCTCTGTGCAAGCCATCAAATCTGTGTGCTTGCTGTTCAGAATCAAGTTCAAGATCAGTTTTCAAGTTCCCCTTTCAACAAAGGGGCTACTTCACATTTCCCCTTAAATGGGAATTCTGTGCTGGCTGGAAATAAACTCCACAACATCTGCTATGACTTTTCTAGGTTTTCCAGAGATAATTTTGTCATCACAATAAAGAGAAGTTTAATAGCGCTCCCTCCCCTGAGTTTCAGAATTCATTTAGTACTCAAGAGCATGGCTGCTCTCTCATGCTGTGCTCTCTTGCAGTTGGCAAGTTGATAATACTCAAAAACATAAAGAAAGACATGGGATTGTGGGATTGGTAGGTTAATGTGGAATAGGCAGGTAAATGTTGGAACTTTCAAATCTTCTTTCTAATGTCCTGTGATTAGTCTTACATTTGTTAGATTTCAGGGATATGTAAGAGATAAAATCACCCTCTGAACACTTATCTATAGTAGTGAAATCAACATATATTAACATGGCCACCTATCTAGAAATCACAAGGCTGAAAAATTATTCCAATTTAAAAAAATATATATATTTCTATTGATTACAGAGAGGAAGGGGAAGGGAGAGAGATAGAAACATCAATGATGAGAGAGAATCATTGCTCGGCTGACTCCTGCACACCCCCTACTGGGGATTGAGCCCACAACTTGGGCATGTGCTCTTGACTGTAATGGAACCCAGGACCCTTCAGTCCCCAGGCCAATGCTCTATCCATTGAGCCAAACCGGCCAGGGCAATATCTTCTGATTTTATGTAATAAGTAAACCTGAGCATTTTTTCCCTTCTCTTCGCAGTGTGAAATGCCTAAACTTTAGAAAGTTTTGAATATCCAGAAATTTGGAGATAGAGAAAATGGTAATGTTCTAAGATTTAAAACCCCCCCCTCCCCCCCCAGCAGCTCAATGAGATAGTAATTCTTTCTTGACTTTATTCATTATATGTTGCTATCTAGATGTCCTCTCTTATGGCTTCCCTGCCAGTTCTAATCTCTGCTCCAAGTACAAAAATGTCATTTAAGAGAAAAACGACTGAGGACACATCTTTAATCCCGAATAGCTTATACTTTATTAATGTTCTTCTTTGACTATAATCCTAGTGCTGCGTGAAGGGACCACAGTCTGAAGTTTACTTTCTTTTTCTATGTTCTGTTCCCTTAAGTCTCTGCAGAACCCTGCAGGCTGGATTCAGAAACATTCTGAAACACTTCCAATATTCACTCTCAGTGAAAACTAAGATTCTTGCTCAACACAAGATGGCAGTAGCACACCATGTAAACCTTGCTGATCTGCTCACAGGGGTTAGGGTTGTAGAAATCAGAGACACATTTTCAGGGTCATCGTCCATTTGGGGAGCAGTGTCATGATGAGAATGAGATGAAAATGGTGTTTTTCTTCACTGCAATCACCATCTATGTTACTGATAAAGCTCTTTCAAGGACTCCCCAGGTTAAGAATACTCAATTTTAAATTTGGTCCTATAAAGATTAATTAATATCCTCTATTTGAAAATAAATACTCAAAAGGAGCAGAATGATTCTAAGAGTTCAGTAATTCAAGTATCAGGGAAACAAGACTCAGAAATCCCGGCCAATGTTTATAGCATTCCATCCTGAGCTCTTTCTAGGGAAGATGATAAATTGGAAACCCTGAGACAATGCATTATCTCCTAGTATTTTCCAGTGTTAGAGAAGAGCCATGTCAATTAGTTTAGTGATAATTTCTTTGTTATTAATGGGTTGTTTTTTTTTTTGTTTGTTTCTTTTTAAATCCAATGAATATTAATTTTACAAAAGTTTTACGGGTTACTTCTATTAATTATCTGAGTTCAAAACACAGACAAGCAACTTTTCCTAGCTCCTAAAAGTTGCAACTTCTAAAAAATTGTAAGGTTGTTTTTGTTTATTGTTCTTATTATTCATTTTTAAAAATAGAATACACAATATTCTCTCTGTGGTCCAGGGTATAAGTAGTAATTCAGTAATGCACAAATATATCCTAAATTAAAAAAATATATATACTCAAAATAAAATTCCAGGCAGAAAAGCATTCGGTTTCAATTACAGTTTTGTTATTTGGCTTATAAATCTTGGTAACAATCCTGAAGAATGAGTCCTGACTGTGGCACAGGTACAGATAAGGTTACCAGCTTTCGTGATTAGATTGTGCAAACTTCTGGGGGAGAAAATGGGGAAGGGCACAGAATTATAATTCTGATTCAGTTATAATTTTCAAGTTGGCAAGGAACTATTGGCGATTTCCCAGAAGCAAGCAGCTACTCCAAATTTTGCAGAACACCAGGTGGCAGAATTGCTCTTTTTAAGTCACTTTCCTTTAACTCAAAACTTAGAAACTTTAGTAAGAGAAACAAGTGTTGGCACTAGATATCCACAAATGTTAAGGTGACATTACATGTAACAAAATGAACTAAAGAATGTGGAAAGCTCATATGCTAGCTTCCTATAATTTACATAAAGAAAAGAGAATATATATTACCTCAGTTTTTAAACACATTTCTAACATCTGGCAGATCAGAATTTTATGATACAATTTTACCTATTCTAATAATGATAATTTAATTTAAAGAAAAGTGGGCCTATCTCTTCTCTTTGAGGTAGTGTTTAATTTTAAGTCTCTGAAACTATGACTAACTATTCAAAGAATCCCCTTACATCCTATTTGTGTAACTCAAAAATTCTGTTTCCCACTGAATGCATGAGTTAATGTGAATACAGCTGATGTAAAAAACACTGAAAGAGTTGAACAGAGCACACAACCTAAAGAGATGAAAGAAGCAGACCAGTGTTTTATGGGTGTTGTTTTGTTTTGATTTATGTTACCTAAAGTTTCAAGTGAGAGATAGAGGGGTACTTTTTTACATGAATATAGTTTTAAATGGTGACATATCTGTTTTAAACTGAACATCTCCCTGAACTATGTTTGCCAGGTTTATAGAGAGAAAAACAATTACCAAAGATTCTTTTTTTATTTATTTTATTTTTTTAAATATTTTTTATTGATTTTTCACAGAGAGGAAGAGAGAGGGATAGAGAGTTAGAAACATCGATGAGAGAGAATCATCAATCAGCTGCCTCCTGCACACCCCCCAGTGGGGATGTGCCCGCAACCAAGGTACATGCCCTTGCCCAGAATCGAACTCAGGACCTTTCAGTCCGCAGGCCGATGCTCTATCCACTGAGCCAAACCGGTCCCGGCCCAAAGATTCTTGATAAACACTATTTAAGTCAGTTAGCTATAACTTTTCCTTGGCATATTGCCAGAGTTTGTCTCCAAAACAAGCATGCATTTCAAAATAAAAGAGAGGTAAATTTTAAATTATGAATAAAAATGAAAGCACTTGAAGAAAATGTCCTGAAGCCTGAACTGAAATATACTAATTAGTCTTGTATCAGTCCAATATGTTTTGCCAAAACAATCTTGTGCTTGATTTTAGTGTTGTTTTTCAGTGCAGATCAGCTTTTGGATATCTTTCATGAAGAATTAGCAGGAAGAACAAGAAAACAAATAGAATGCAGAGTTCTTTGTCTGTGATATGGCAATGCACATGATTATTATTTTATCTGAAAAGACCATATTCAGCTTTTTACAGTTTTAAATGGAGATGACATATGTTTATTGCTGCTCGAATCTTTATCAAACCCATTTTGATAATCCCTCCATGGCAACTGAATTCTATGTGTTCTTCTATATATTTGTCCTGTCTTTTTCTACTTAGCTTATCACACTTGGAATGCTGGTATATGTATAGAACAAAACTAACCATATACAATCTGAAGAAATGATGGAAAAGATGTAGAGAAAGGAAAAAGGAAGATAAAAGGTATCATGAAAGCAATTATATGAAAATATAATTGTTCTTGGGAAATACATGGTAAAGTATTCAGAGAATAAGGAAGTGTATCTGCAATTTAATCTCCAAGGTTTAGATTTATATGTATATATTATATTATTTACAAACATATGTAAAAAGAGAAGAGAGGAAGAGAGAAAGCATAAGTGAGCAATTTTGGCAATATGGTGATTCTTGTTGAATATGGCTGAAGGATGTAACAAAGTTCATTGTAAATATTTAACATTTTTTCTATAACTTAGAAATTATTTTAAAATAAAACGTTAATGGTGGTGTGAAGACAAGCCATTATGATTTGAGAATAGGCAATGGAACTTATTTATCATTGAAATGCTTTCACATGCAATTATTTCAGGGATGCTCTCTTCTTGACTTAGAACTCTTTTTCTTTCATCAAAGATACTCTGATACCAAATATAATAAATAATAGATGTAAGACAAATAAATATGAAGCTAAGATGATTGAACTGGAAACATGGGAGATTTACCTTCTTTTCACCTCATTTATAATCCACATCATTGGTCTCTGTCTTAGCTCAGGCTGCCATAACACAATAATATAGATTGTGTGACATACACAACTGAAATTTATGTTCTCATAGTTCTGGAGGTTAGAAGTCCAAGATCAAGGTTCTAGCTGATTCTATTTCTGGTGAGAACTCTGTTTCTGGTTGTAGGAAGCTGCCATCTCACTATGTCTTCAAATGGCTTTTCCTTAATGTGTGTATGAGGAGAGTGAGAGAGTGAGCTCTCTGGTCTCTCTTTATAAGGACATTAATCCTATCAGAACAAGATCCCATCCTTGTGACTTAATTCAACCCTAAGTACTTCCTAAGAGACCTCCTCTTCAACATATGAATTTTTGGGGAACATAAACATTCAGTTCATAACCTTCAAAGAAATCCAGGTTTTCAAGAAACAAAGTAAATCAATGCTTTACACCAGTGGTTCTCAACCTTTCTAATGCTGCGACCCACAGGTTGAGAACTACTAGCAGGGTCACCTAAGACCATCAGAAAACACAGATATTTACATTATGATTCATATCAGTAGCAAAATTACAGTTATGAAGTAGCAACGAAAATAATTTTATGGTTGGGAGTCACCACAACATGAGGAACTGCATTAAAGGGTTGCGGATTAGAAAGGTTGAGAACCACTACTTTACACTATATGCTAAATTGTTTTTTATGGTTCAGAGTACAATTATATAGGACAAGAGGCCTGGTGCATGAAATTCATGCACAGGTAGGATCCCTAGGCCTGACTGGTGATCAGGGTTGATCAGTGGGGGGATTGGGGGGCCCCCCACTGGCACCTGCCTTGGCTGGCCTGGAGCCACCTGCTTTGCCCCACCCCTTGCTGCTACCACTGATCTCCTCCCTCTAGGGGGCAACTGGTGGGGCAATGAGGGAAGATGGTGATGGTTGCCTCCTTGGCTGGCCTGGTGCCTGCAGGCTGGGGGCAGCTCCTGCATTGAGAGTTTGCCCCCTAGTGGGCAGTGACATCATAGCGACCAGTCATTCCACCGATAGTTCGCTGTTCAATTTGCATATTAGGCTTTTATTATATAGGATAATATTCCTAACACTGGCCCATACTTCTCTCAGCAAATAATCATCCTATATTTTATTGTGACATGATTTTTCTCAATGGTTTGTAGCAAATGAATCTCTCTCTCTCTCTCTCTCTCTCTCTCTCTCTCTCTTAATGATTTGGTTAATATACTCTTACTTTTATTTCCTCAATGTTGATTCCACTTTTATTCTGTTTTGTTATAACAGTAGGCTTATTCTAAAAGTTGAAAAGCAATACATTTTAATTAAATTGGCATGTCTATGTATATAGTCCTCACAACAATGTCAATTGATATGATCTAATTATGTCTCCATTTCTATAGTGCCATAAACACAACCCCAATGAAACTTATATAAGAGAATGTTCAAATTGATTTTAATTTTTTACTGTGCTCTAAATACTCAAAATAATGACCCATTTTAGTTTCCTTTATGTGTTTACCATGCTTTTCTGGTATTATCTGGGGTTTTACAAATTCTTTTATTTGTTTTGTTTTTCTTGTTAGAAAAAGAAACATGTTTTCCTTGTCAAGTTCCTAATATCATCTAGCTTTTTGTTTATTCTATTGCTTAAAATTCATTCAATTTTCCCTGTAGAAGGTCACTAGTTTCCTGTTTTAATTTGACCTGAGGCAGAATAGTAGGAAGTTAGGAGAATTCCTTGGAATGAAGAAACTGAAACAGATCACTGATTCAAACTGGCTTTATCCAGCATTCTGACTCACCTGCCTTTTTTTCCCTAGCATGACTACTTCTTTAAGCATTAAGCCCTCAGGACAATGAGGTTCTGATCAACAGCAAATAATTTTAGGAATAAAACCTCAGGTCTGTTGACCACAGAGACAAAGTTTTGGTCAAACTAGACAAACATCTAGATGTTATTTGTGTTTCAGCTCCAGGTCCAGAAAAGCAGCAAAACCAGACAAAGCTATGCCATGGCTGACATCAGGACCAGATGCAATGACTAGAGATTCCCTCTATTCTGTCACATACCAATCACTGGACACCATGACCCTTAAGAGATATTCCTGGAAAACTGATAAATGTTCCATTGAGATCCTCACCCGAGATCTCCCCTAAAATGTCTGCTTTTAGAAAACAGATAAAAATCCTTAAAGCAAAAGACCAAGCATTTACATACACACTCTTTCTAGAGCACCCCTCTTTATTTCCTAAGGCACATATCGTTGCTTTCTTTCTCCAAAGGTCCTTCTTTTCCTTGGTAACTTGTTTCCAGAGTCCATGCAGCCCAGCAGGCTCACATCTTCTGTCTCTGTGACTTTCTTTCTAAAGGGTCAAGTTAGTTCCGCCTAGGCTCATTCCTATTGCTATGATCTTGCCTCTTCTATCTTAAGTCCTTCCTTTGTTTCACTGTCCCCAGCTTTAATAAAGATATTCTCAAAAACACTTGGACTCTGTTGAAAATTCTTTACTATGCAAAGGCTATCACTACTGATTGCAGACAGCATAAAGACAATAAGAAAATATTACCAAAACTTCTATGTACATGAATTTGTTAACTTAGACAAAATGTACCAATTTCTCAAAAACAAACAAACAAACAAAAAACCCCCCACAAACTACCACAACTCACCCTATTGGTTATAGATAATATGCAATTCCTATCAAAATTTCATCAAGACTTCTTTAGATGTAGACAAGATTATTCTAAAATTTATATGGAAAGCCAAAAGAATGAAAATAATTAAAATAATTTTTAAAAATATATTTTAATGATTTTTTACAGAGAGGAAGAGAGAGGGACAGAGAGTTAGAAACATCACTAAGAGAGAATCATCTATCAGCTGCCTCTTGCATACCCTCTACTGGGGATGTGCCGGCAATCAAGGTACATGCCCTTGACAGGAATCGAACCTGGGACCTTTCAGTCCACAGGCTGATGCTGTATCCACTGAGCCAACCCGGTTTCAGCTAATTAAAATATTTTTTAAAGGAATAAAGAGAGGAATCAGTACTTAATTTAAAAACTGCTTATATACCTACAGCAATCAAGGTCAAAACATGTTGGTGGAGAGTTAGACCAATCCACAGAAGAGTTAAGAGTGTTGATTTTCACAGCTACCATGGTTGTGAGGCTGTAGAGGGTGGAGGAATGTGAACAGAGAAAGTTAAAACACCACAGATGTCAACTCTTCTTATTGATATCCACCCACCATTCTTTCCAGAAACAGTCTACAGATTTTTGAAAACCTTTGATTAATTCCTAGAGTTGTAAAAATTTTGATTTTGAAAATTTCTGCTTAGTGTTCTCATAGCTTTTATAGAGAAATGAATTTTTCAGAGGTTTTTCTGCTGCTGAAAATATTTCTGCCTTTTAACACTTAGTCATTTATGAAAAACAATGCCTAAATTTTCCAACATTGACACAGAAATAATGACATACCAATTTTACATGATATAAATTAATTCACCATGAAAACGTATTCTGTTTGCAAGTATTAGAACAATAATGGAATACATGGCCAGACCTTATGCCATAATAGCAAGTTGGTGTCAGTAGTAATTTATTATTAATTGGCCTTAAGTTTATTCCTTCTGTTGGCATTGAAGCTACCTGTTGCCTGTAGTACAGCTTGAGACCCAGGATGGGTCAGTGCAGGAATAACAAATAGACTCATGAGAACTATACATTTTTAGAAGGAAGATTAGGTTGCTTTAAAAAAAATCATAGATAATAGGAATCACTTCTTTAAAAACATTTATCTTCTGTTTTGGTCTATTCTTTCCTTTGAAGGTGTTCAACAACCCCATCCCTAAGGATATAGAGGTTACACAAAGAAAACCACTCAAAGTGTAAGTCAGAAAAGTCAGTCTTCCTCTAAGCCACACTTAGTGTCTCCTTTCACATGTAAGCACCTGTAATACTAGATTGTTCAACTTAGAAAACTGCAAAATAGTTATTGATTCCTGATATGAACTATTTGGTTCACTTCCCTTAATTTCTTATTTTCCCCTCTCATTTCCAATGTTTGGCAACAAATTAAAAATACATTTTGGGCTATTTTATTATTTGTTTATTTTAAAATATATTTTTATTGATTTCTAAGAGGAAAGGAGAAGGTGAGAGAAATAGAAACATTAAGGATGAGAGAGTCACTGATCAGGTGCCTCCTGCATGCCCTCCACTGGGATGGAGCCCGAAACCTGCGCCCTGACCTTCTGATTTGTAGTTCGATGCTCAACCACTGAGCCATGACAGCTGGGCTGGGCTATTTTAGAAGATATAGGGAAAAATTAACAAGCAAATACACTCAAGCATAAGTTCTTAAAACATGTGTTAAATGTCTGTTTTAGCCTCACTACTCAATCTTTTTCTCCCCCTTGCTGGCAAGCTCAGTGCCTCAGACATTCCACTGGGAAGAGAGACTCCCACTGCCTCTGCAGCATTCCCAGTGTAGCCTCTGGTTACCTTTTCTGTTTCACTTAGGTACACTCTCTGATTTCCAGGTAATTGTTGGCATCTCTTATGGAAACTCTTCTCATTATCTTCCCTTTTCTAGGTTTGCTCCTTTGAAATTCCACTTTCCACTTAATTCTTCTTTCAGTGAGACTTAAAAAGGAAAGAAGCTCATGCACTCTCTCATTGTTTTCTTTTGACAAATGGAATGAGGCCGTTCTATTTAAATTTATTTTGCTAGCATACACACTTAGTCTTCTGTCCTCGTACTTTATGGTTTTTTTTTTTATGTCTTTGCTGTTTTCTTACAGTCTGTCTTTTGACATATTTATATAATTTTTAATTTGCTTCTCTTCAGTGTTTGGGAAGCATAAATCTGGACATAGTTCTTGTCAGTTGAAATAATATCTATTTATACTTACCTATGACCAGTGAGGCTCCAATAGTTTGTTAATCATTCATGATTTTTGAATGGGTCAGGATCCAGTACAGGAAACTGGGAGCACTCCAGGGGTTTCAAAGCAGCATGGAGTTTAATTCAGGGATTTTAATTTCTTAAAAATTGTAGAAATGTTTGGAGGAGCAGTAGATCATATCCTTTTTCAGGAACCCGTTTTTGCTACTTACAAAGTTGAAATCAGAACACTGAACACCTATTTGTGCAAAATTAGGCAGGAAGCTTCCTTCTCATTCTGACTGCTAAATCATGCCTGGCAGAATTTTATATACAAAACCATGGATGCAAGAGAGTCTGGAGATTGAAGTTTTTAATTTTCATCTCTCTAAGTAGAAGTAGTGAGAAAGAATGGACTGAGAGCCAATTCAGTCATCAAGTGAATGTGGGTCATTGTCTAGATTCCTAACCCATTTCCTCTCCTACACGTGTACTGTGGCTTCTCTTACTGGACTTTCAAGTAATATCATTCACAGGCTTATTTATATCTGTTCCCAATCACTTATCTGGTGTTTGCTCAATTTTTTTAAAGGCCAAGTATTTCACCCTAAATGTGATTGTCTGCCTTTCAGTGTTTCTTTATACATGCTAGATAGTAGAAGGTTGTTGTCTTAAATCGTGTCCATATATGGGTATATACTAGTAGATGCAGTTTGCCCATGGGAGAACTTTTATTGGAAGAGACAGAATTCTGCTTTTTTTTTTTTCTTTCTACAAACCATATGTTCTATTGTCTAACAATGGGGTAAAGTTTCAAAGTGCTTTCTTTAAACAAGAGTGATGTGCTTATGCAATTTGTCATTGTCTAAAGTTTAGGTCAATGCCTTGAACACAAGCAACCTGAAACGGGAGCCATGGTGTTCTTATTAAATTAGCAATGTGATCTGAAGGGTAATTTCTGCTTCAAGGAGAAAGAAAGATCTTTTATTTTTCCCACGAAAAAATATTACTTTTCTATTTCTCAGGAGCACTCAACTCAAATAAACATATTTATATGACATTTTCTTATCACTTAGCTGTATTTAAAAATTGCTTTCAGTGTCATAGTTTGTACATGCCACCTCTTAAGTAAAAAAATAATTTCTCTATTTCACATTTCTTCAGTTTTTGTTTTTTTTATATTTATTTTATATCACTTTAAAAAATATATTTTATTGATTTTTTTACAGACAGAAAGGGAAATAGATAGTTAGAAACATTGATGAGAGAGAAACTTCGATCAAACTTCCTACTGGGAATGTGCCCACAATCAAGGTACATGCCCTTGACCAGAATCAAACCTGGGACCTTTCAGTCCGCAGGCTGACGCTCTATCCACTGAGCCAAACCAGTTTCAGCTATTTTATATCTCTTGATTGAGGATTGATAAATGACAGTAAATCTATCCTCCTAACCCCCAACCACCACATATTTTATATATTTAAAAATCTTCCTATAAAATATTTTCATAATTTTGAAGAAATGTTTACTTTGGAGTGTAATTTGTATAGATTATTTTCAGTGAGGACATAAACAAGTTGTTCTTAGATTTATGTCATTTAGAATAAAAATGGATATATTCAGAAATATACAGTCATGGTCTTTAATCATTAAGTCTTAAAAAAATGTCATGTAGTTTGCTGGTTTATATGAGAACAATTAATTATAATTTGATGATACTGTAAAAAATGACAAATTGAGTATATCATCACATTGTAAACACTACCTTCTATAAGAGATCTGCTGTCTTCATGTCAACCTGTTTTGATGAGCCAGGAATTTGTAAACACACTGCACGTGTATTTAAGGACATGAAGATTTTGTATCAAATCAGAATTTTAATAGAATGAGTTATAAAATAGAAATAAAACCCAGACTCTAAGAGTTATAATTACCAGGGTACTACAATTTTGTTTTTGTGTGAAAATTGATCAAGAAACCAGAATGTTTAAAATTAACACAAAATAACAGACAGGGAAAGTTATATAAGCCATGACAATACATCATAGTCTGTTTAGGTTGCTGTAATAAAAACCCCATTGCCTGGGTAGCTTAAAATCAGCATTTATTTCTCATAGTTCTGAAGGTTAGGAAGTCCAAGATCAAGGGGCTGGCAGACTTGGTTTCTGGTAGACTTGCTTCCTGGTTCAGAGACAGCCACATTCCTGCTCCGTCCTCAGATGGCTGAACGGGGAGAGGGAGCTCTCTGGCCTTTCCTAAAGGCACTAATCCCACTCATGGAGACTCCACCCTCATCACCTAATCCCCTCCCCAAAACCTCACCTCCAGAGAGCATTACAGTGGGTAGTAGCTTAATATATTAAATTTGTGGATTTTATAGGATTGGCTTTTGATAACTACAATTATTCTCATTAGTATTTTAATATTGAGAGAAAATAACTTTATAAAAATTAAAAATATCATTTTTAAGTTTTTTTTTTCATAGTATACAAAGGAAACTACCTGAGTGTTACATAAGGAACATTCACCTCTCCATTTAAAAGCAAAACTCCTCAAAATGTGCATTGAATATTATAATTCATTACATATTTTTCTTCTCCATAAGGGAACATTTATAAAAAAATGTATTAACATTGAGTTTTTTTCCAAGTAAATAACATCCGTAAGTGATATAACTATAATTTGGAAAATAAAACAAAACTGTGGTCACAAAAGACACTTAAAAATGATGGAAATGGCTCAAAGGCAATGCAAATTTATTTCTAGTTCACACAGTAATTCCAGGGGGCCCATTTCCTTCATCATCATTGGCGATTGCCAATACAAGGGAAAGTGGAAAGTTCAGAAGAGAAATCAGTTTATTAAGTTCTTTGCTTGGAAGTGATTCTCATAATTTCTGTTCATATTACTTTGATGAGAACTATTCACGTGGCCACATCTGTATATTAGGAGGGTAAGTAAATGTATTTCTTCTTCTTCTTCTTCTTCTTCTTCTTTTTTTTTGTTTTGTTAATCCTCACTGGAGGATATTTTTCCCATTGATTTTAGAAAGAGTGGAAGGAGGAGAGGAGAGGAGAGGAGAAGAGAGGGGAGGAGAGAGAGAGAGAGAGAGAGAGAGAGAGAGAGAGAGAGAGAGAGAGAGAGAGAGAGAGAGAGAGAGAAACATTAATGTGAGAGCCACATCAATTGTTTGCCTCCCCAATTTGTCTTAATCAGGGTGGGGAAACTGTAACCCAGGTCCATGCCCTTGACTGGAATTGAACCCATGACCCTTTAGTTCATGGACCGATGCTCTAATCACTGAATCACAGTGGCCAGGGTAGTAAATGTACTTCTTATCTGGCGTGCTGCTTCCCATCTACCAGTGCACACACAGTGAGAATAGGGAAGAAATAGCTACTCCCACACTCCATTTCTCCACTTACCAAATGTACTCTTAGTTCTTTGGGTGGGAAGTGTGCATTTTTCTTCCCCCATGAAGGACACACCTATCCCATTCTTAAGGGAAACATCCCACATTTTAATTATTACTACATCGAGCTCAAAACACAAGATCTCTAAGTGATGTATAGTATTGAGAGAAACTAGCTTTATAAAAATCAAAGATATCACACAGGATCTAAGCTTCTTCATATTATAAGTGGAAACTACCTCAGTTTTACATAAGAAATTTTCACCTCTCCTTTTAAAAGTGGCTTCTATCTATTCATTGACCTGTTAACTAAAGAGACAAGCTGCTTTTTCCCATACCAAATCTACAATGGTAAAAGGATAGAATATTATGTCAAAAAGCTCCCAGTAGTCACTACTCTTGGTCATATTCTGCTGAGCAGGCATTAAAATATCCCCAATAATACATTATAGATGAGATCGGTATTTACTCCTTGAGAGGTACTCTCTTGTTCTCCATACCCCCTGGATTCAACTTTATTTATTTATTTATTTGTTTATTTAAAATATATTTTATTGATTTTTGTACAGAGTGGAAGGGAGAGAGGTAGAGAGTTTGAAACATCAATGAGAGAGAGAGTCATCGATCAGCTGCCTCTTGCACACCCCCTACTGGGGATATGCCCGCAACCAAGGTACATGCCCTTGACCGGAATCGAACCCGGGGCCCTTCAGTCCCCAAGCTGACGCTCTATCCATTGAGCCAAACTGGTCCTGGCTGGATTCAACTTTAGAGTTTCTTTCCACATTAACCTCCCTGTGGTGCCTTTTAAAGTGGGTATTGGAGATTCTGCCTCCTGAGGGCTGACCAGCTTTCACAGCTGACTTTTCATTCAAGCTTGGGGGTTCAGTGTTATGGCTTGCCCATTAGTCACTTGCTTGAGTCTAGACTCATGCTTTCTTTGTCAATATAGTTCTTTCAAAACCTTGATAAGTTTCAGGAATATTTGTTTCTAGTTAGTTTATTGTACCAAACCCTTTCTTAGATATGGTTCTTAACCTGGCCTTATAATTTTGCTTTCTTTCTCCAAACTTAGTAAGTGCTATCTTAAAACCATCTACTATACTAAGCTTGGGTGAGAAATCAATGTTTTTAGTCTGACCTTTGCCATATGGCTGAGTTATTTTTTTTTCTGAAGTCTTAACAGTATTTGGAGAGAAAACACTGTGTGAGCTCCAAGAGCTGATAGTGTTTCTAGTCTCTTACTTTTTGGTTAGTCATACATGAGCTAATTTTTCTCTTAAAATACTTTGCTAAAAGCAGCATGTAAAGCCAATGCATATTAACACTTGGGCTCCTTCCAACAATTTCCTTACAACTGCAGTTGCATTTGTTTTGCATTTGATCTTATCAGGTAACCATTTAATTCAATATTTTGACGCTGCATAGCACAGGTCCCCAAGTTCCCAGCCTACATCACCCTTTTACCCATTGCCTAACTACTAAGCCCATGCCATATATTATATATTTTTCTAAGCAGGAGCTCTTGATTTCAAGGTGTGCCAATTTCTGTATTAGTAAGGGTATGCTGAGCTGTGACAAAATGTCTATGTAAAATGTATAATGGCTCAACACAAGAGGAGATTATTTTCACTGCTATAATAATAGTCTCAGGCATGTATTCCTGATTAGTGGGCAGTTTCTTTTCAGAGACCCAAGTTTCTCCTATTTTGACAGTTCCTGAGGCCATTACCATTTTATCTAGTTTATGGCAGGAGAAAGAAAACATAGAGGGTACACAAGGTTATCACCTTGGTCAGAAAGTGGCACACATTGTTTTCATTCTGCCTATAGGAGTTAGACACAAGGTAGCAGCTAGCTGCACAGCGGTCTTGGTAATGAAGTTCCTAGTTCTGTTAGTTACATCAATATACAGCATAAGAGGAAAGTCAATCTTGATGGGTGGCCAGCTGCCTCTGCCTTATTATCTAATTAACATTTTCATGTGTCTTATAAGTACATCATTGCATAATGTGAACACCTTAGCAATTCTATCATAGAAGAAAAGTTACCTGCAAAGAAATTACTGATTTGACCAAGATCATGTAGTTTGTAAAAGTCAAAGCCTGAATGTGAACCCAGAATTCTTTTTTTCTAAATCTTATGCTCTTTCTGAAAAATTTGTTAGGAAATAAAAGAAAGAAAGAAAAGGAAATGTCTTTTCAACATGATGTAAATTTTGAAATGAATACATATCCAATGAATTTTTGATCAATAGCACATGGCCACAAATCTCAGTTCAATATCATATTTTTCTTATAATAAAGTTATAAAATCTGATATCATTAGTGAATTTAACATGGACATATTTTTTTTCTTTCATAACTTTAAAATTGACCAAAGACTTCAATTACAACATTTTTTTTCTTTTAAGTGAAAAGAAATAAAATGATTTTTGTGAATGGGAACTCACAGTTCATATTTGCCATTAAAGGTTTACTTAAGACTTTAAAATCAATCTTTCTAATGCACATTGTTTATTTGGAAATTGTTTTTTATCAGATAATCATTTATACTTCTCATATTATTTAAAAGTCATTGAGAAATGACTGTTTGGAAGGAGACTCTGTACTAACTGTTCCAGCATTGAAAAGACCTAAAAAGAAAGTTCAATGAAGATAAAATTTCCTTATTGTTTTTCAAAAATCAAATAAATATAGTCAGCATTATAGAGGCAATTTTACTTTTCAGACTTCCCTATATATATTCTATGCCAAATCTAACAGACATTTATAGAACCATAAAAGTTAAAGTTGGAAAAGAGCTTTAAGATGATCTCTTCCAACCTCTCATTCAACTTAAGCAGAACATAATGTAGTCATAAGAGTCTTCATATAGTTTAAAAGAATTAACTAATAGGATAAAATTTATTTCAAAGATTATGCATGTGAGCTTATTTTCTTGACCAAATTGTTGTTGGTGATAACTTTCTATCTTTCTTGGCAGGGCAAGGGGAATTCTGATGGTCTGATCCTCCACTAGACGATATTGTTGCCAATTTGCTCTTTTTGTGGGGAAGGTCTTATGAATTTTGTGACTTTCTTATTTTTTTATTATTGCAAATTATCTGAATATATTATTTATTTGGAAATAATATTTTCTAATTTTTAAGAGCAAAATGTATTTAATGAGCTGTTTAGGGGAGAAAGGAAGATGAAAAATTTAGCACTTTCTTTGCACAAACTTATTGTGATAATGACATTTGCAGTTACTATAATACATTACCTTCTTTAATTCTGAAATTTGCTATCTATTTATACAAATGAGAATTTTTCAGTGAGTAACTGTGACTTCTCTAGGCTAACATCACTTATCTTAGATATTGTGTGTGGGTTTGTCTCATTTAACATACTGGATTTGGCAAATAGTTAATTCACAAAAGCTGTGTGATAGTGTCTTTGTTAGCTTGACAGTTTCTGAAGACAGTAAGATTCATCATTTTAGATTTTTAATATCCAGAAGGCTTTGAATTTGACCATATGTCAAAATATATGATTATAAATAAGTTTTATTTGACATGAGTTCCACCCTTCTTACAGATTTATTATTCTTGCATTTTTCTTCATTGACTTTGGGAGAAGACATTTATTCAAGTTATGTAACAACAGAATAGCCTCTACATTGGGAGTTGTGGCTCACTGTCTGAAGCCTGGTCTAGACAATAGCAAATTCCTCAGTTCTGAACAGGCTGCATGGAATAAGCTGCCAACTTGAACACTGATTTAGCTGAAACATTACATTTCATATTTCAATGTTGCATTCCATTTGATTGTACTAAAATGTTGGACATAGAAATAGAACTCTGGTGTCCTGATTCCATGATCTAGCTTGCGCTGCTTGGCTACAACCCAGAAGACCTAGAAGCCTGCCCAGAACACTGAATACCAACTCCTTGATGGCAAGCAGTGGACTGTGTATGCTTTTTTCCTGTTTGTTCCATGTTAAACATAAAAATAAAAAGCCTAGTCCACAATGAGTCAGATTCTTTCAGTGTGTTGGTCATATCCTAGAAACTAGATTGGCCATCTTCTTAAGTTAATTCTTAGAGGTCACTAAGGATACCAAAGAGGTCCTTTATGGAAAGGAATGGCTTACACAGTTACATACTTTTCTCCCAAAATAATGTGTAGTAAGAAACCATTCAGTCATGTAACACCTGAAGCAGCACACTCTTATTACCAAGATTTTGACAAAATATGCCAATTCTTGTTATTCAATGAAAGAGTAATTTTAAATGACTTTTTTTTATATCAAATTAGGACTGCTGATTGAGCAAGATGTTAACACATATACCTTTTCCTTCTGATTTCCTCTGAAAGCATTAAATAAGATAAAACCTATATGGTCTGAGAGAATATGAAAGGAGCCAGCACTGCAAATAAGATTTCCATAATCCTCAAATGCCCATACAGATCCAGGGGTCTTCAAACTACGGCCCGCGGGCCACATGCAGCCCGCAGAGGAGTCTGATCTGGCCCGCCAGGTTTTATGGGCAGTGAGCGCAGCTGAGGTGATACAGTAGGAATTAGTAGTTCATATAGTCCGGCCCTCCAGCTCTCTGAGGGACCATGATCTGGCCCCCACTTTAAAAAGTTTGAGGACCCCTGGATAGAAAGTGAGACAGTCCACCTCACAGAGAGCATGACATAGTGGCACCATACTCTCCATAAGCCAGGGTGAGGAGGGGTGATGATTAAGAAAAAACTGGCTGAAAACTTGTACAAATTGAATTTTTTATGTCCTGTATAATTCCTTATCTCACAAATTCTACCCAAGAATGCTATGTAAGGCAGGATATCTGAAGTGGATTCTACAGAAAAATTGATTCTGATGTGCTATAGAATGTGTCTTAGCTTGGGCTGCCATAACAAAATTTATAGATTCGGTGACTTAAACAACAGAAATTAATTTTCTTATAGTTCTAGAGGCTGGAAGTCCAAGATCAGAGGACAGCATGGTTGTAGTGAGAGCTCCCTTCCAGGTTTGTAAGTACTCATTTTCTCATTGTGTTCTCACATGGCAGAGAGAAAGATCTCTCTCTCTCTCTCTCTCTCTCTCTCTCTCTCTCTCTCTCTCTCTCTCTCTCTCAACTGCTGTCTGTTGGTGGAAATTCCCAAAAGTTAAGCTAAAACTGAACTTTCTGTCACACTGTTCTCCCACAACCACAGCCTTTCAAGATTATTAGCTTTTTCACTCAAATAAGCTCCTCTTTTATCCAACAAAGGCTAGAACCTTATAAGGAAGGGAATTTGGGGATACATAGCTACCAGTCTCATCTAAATTGTCATATCAAAATCCAGTATATAAATGTGTTGTTCTTAAGGCCATATGTTGTGGATTATGATATAACTATTGAAAAGATAAAATAGAATACTAGTTTCACTGGATCTCATAAAAGTATTTCCATGGTCAGCTGAGAGTTCAAAATACAGAAATGAACAACATGTTAAAAACTGTGGTGAGGTCAAGAAGGTTGAGACTCAACTTGGATTGTTAGATTTGGCAGGTTGGAAGCCATCGATGGCCTTCAGAATAGTGGTTTCATGAGAGTGACAATGGGTAGAAATCTGACTAGTAAATTAGAAGTAAGGAATCAGAAGGGCATAGTCTACACATGCACAGAAACAATACATATATAAGAATATTTATAGCTATAAGGTAAGTTCACCAGCTTGGGGATTATTATCTGTTTTGTTTACCACTGTACTTGAAGTACCTAGTGTCAAGAACCAGGAAGAGTCTGGGATTGTAACATCACAGGTTGGCAAGTTAGCTGCCATCGTTGGATGGATGTTGGCAGAAAACATGAATCTCCTGAGTCAGAGACAGAGGCTCACACTACTCCTGGCACAGTAGGCAACATGAGCTTCATGTGACATGTGGTTAAAGGCATTTGTATTTGCTTGCTAGGATATGTTGATTGTAGAAATTCTAATGTAGCAAAGAAGAAGGGTAAACATAGTACACTTCATTTGGCCACAGGTGTTCTCGCACACCATTTTCTCAAAGATGAAAGACACCAGCTCTTTGTCCACTGAGGCAAATTCAAAGCCTGGCTTAGCTAATGCTTCCAACCAAAAGCTCACAATGTCAGGATGAGATGTAGTCATTTCCATCAGCTTCTAGGTGCATCCCCATGTTCCATTATCCTTTAAACTTCAAATAAAGTTGGGTACCATGGACCCAGTCACATGATGGTGGAATAAGAAAAGGATCACTACCATAAAAATTCCCTATCAGAAAATACCATATTGGAAAAACATAGTAGTCACTGGTCCATAATCATTTTTATATACTGTTGGGCCAAAATAATGAAGATAGTAGGAGAAGGAAGTCTTGTAGGGAGAAGGAGATTCTGTTCTCTAGGGGAAAAAATCCCTGTCTATTGCTTTTCTGGCCGCCATCTTCCATGATGACCCCAAGCGGGACATTAAAGAATTAGACCTCTCTGGAGTTTCACAGCTCTCTAGGCCAACTTTCTGCTTGTGAGTTTGGGGCCTCAGGGTTGCTTTAAGGGTCAAATGGCTGGTGCTGTCTAGATTTAGGACTACTGTGGGTTATAAAATTTTATAAAAACTCATTAATCATCTTGTCATTTCACTTCAAGTCAATTCCATATTTGGTATACAGAGCTAAAGATCTTATTCTGGCATAACTTTTTTGCTTGAAGATTTCAGTTTCTTTCTTTTTTTCTTTTTCTTTTTTAAACTGGCCTCTGCTCTGTCCATCTCTCTTTCTAAATTTAATGTCAGATTCCTAGAAACTGTTTGAAAGAATATGCTTGGGTTGAAAAATAGACCTTAATCATGGTTTTGTCAGCAGAATTACTGCTGTGTTATTTATCTATTGCTGTGTAACAAATTACTCCAAAACTCAGTGGTTTAAAGCAATACATATTTGTTTTCTCAGAGTCAGGGAAGTCTCTCAATACAATTTTAGCAATGCCTCAAATTTCTTTAAAACTTGAAATACAGCCCTAGTCGGTTTGGCTTCATGGACAGAGCTTCGGCCTGTGTACTGAAGGGTCCCAGGTTCCAGGTTTGATTCCCATCTAGGGCACATACTTCTGTTGCAGTCTCCTCCCTGGCTGGGGCCCTGGTCAGGGCTTGTGCAGGAGGCAACCAAACTATGTGTTTCTCTCACATCGATATTTCTGTCTTTCCCTCTCTCTTCCACTCTCTAAAAATCAATGGAAAAACGTCTTCAGATGAGGATTCAAATAACTTGAAATAGAATTACAGAGATAGAGAAAAATAAGCACATCAATTGCTTCCTCTACTTTTTAGCTGGACATGAAATCAAAATTCCCACTTCATCCTGTGGCCTGATCTACATTAGCAGCTGAATTGCAGGTGGTGTTCATAGTCATTTAAGATGACCCAGTTTCCTAAATCTGGTGATTGCTATTTTTTTTTCCCCTTTACTGACTTTTGTTACAAATTTTTTTAGAGTCATGCAGACAGTATTTTATATTCCAAGGGTAATAAAAATCAGCAGGAGGAACAAACCAGGATCTCAACTGTCACACATATTTAAAACAAATGATACTTTGACTTCCTGTTTCCCCACCTAAATGCGTGATTGTATTTTTAGGATGACTATGGTTTCAAAAGGCATCACAAGCACAGAATAAACTGAAAGAAGAAAAGTACTTTGTAAAAAAAACAACACCGCCACTTTATTTGAATTTTGGGGGATGTGTTAGTCTCCTTATCTTAAAAGCCTGGTTTATAGTCATGAGAACTCATGCCATAAAAATGTCAAAAAACCAAGAATCTGTTTCCATAATGTTTTTGTTGTCCTGATAACAAGAGCTTGACACTTCAGTTTGATTCTTGGTTTAATACTTTCCTGAATATTGCTTGCCAGTGAAAAGAACTTGAAATGCTGTGTATAATTTTTACCTGCTGGAAGAAAGAGATGCTCTTAAAGTCTCTTTCATTCCTGAATATTTTTTTATAAATTTGTGAAAAGCACTGTGTTAGATATTATGGCTGATGTAAGTGGGAGCAACAGAGAAGAGAGGAGAAGTATTAGGTGGTGCAAAAAGTATTAGGATCAATAACGGGATCCATGTTCCATTTCTACCACCTATTAGCAATGTGACTATTACAAATAATTCAACATTTCTCATTTTCTTCCCTGGTCAAATAGAGAATAATTATTTTGAACTAGAAAACAGTCTACAGATGTATAAATTCCATTAGTGCTTAGGAAAACTGACCTCACGAAGCCTTTAAAACAATTAGAAAGACAATTATTTTCCTTTATGAGTTTTATTGAGGTAAAATTGACAAATATAATTATAATATATTAAAAGTGTACAACATGATTTGATGTACATGTGCATTATAAATGACTTCTACCACTGAGTTAATTAACTTACTTTTTTTTTGTGTGTGAGATGACTTTACTTCCACTCTTTTGGCAAATTTCAATTATACAATACTTGTTATCAACTATAGTCATGATGTTATACATTAGATTCTCATATCTTATTTATCTTATAAATTAGGGATTATACTTTTTTTTTTTTATCAACCTCTCCCTATTTTCCCCAACACCCAGATTAGTTTTTTTTTTTTTAATATTCCATATATAAGTGATACCATGCTGTATTTGTAATTTTCTTTTGGGTTTATTTCACTTAACAAATGCCCTCCAGGATCATAGGGTTTCTTTTTTTAAAGCTGAGAAATGTTCCATTCTTTCTCTGTGTTTGTAGCATACCATATTATGCCATATTGTCTTGATCCATTCATCTGTTGATGGAAACTTAGATTAGTTATTGCTGATAATGCTGCAATAAACATGGGGAGTACAGATGTCTCTTAAAGTTAGTGATTTATTTCCTTTGACTATAGATCAGAAAAGACATAGCAATAGTCTGTTTTCCCAGCATCATTTGTTAAAAAGAATATTTGTTTTCCACTGTATGTTCTTGCTTCTTTTGTTGAAAAATAATTCATCACATAGGTATGAATTTATTTTGGGGCTCTCTATTCTGTTTTGTTTATCTGTTTGTCTATTTTTATGCCAATACCACATTGCATTGATTACTATAGCTTTGTGATATAGTTTGAAATCAGGAAGTGAGATGCTTTCAGCTTTGTTCTTCTTTCTCAAGATTGCTTTGGCTATTGATTTTAGAGAGGAAGCGAGAGGAGAAAGAGATAGAAACATCAATGATGAGAGAGAGTCATTGATCAGCTACCTCCTGCACACCCCACACTGGGGATCAAGCTGCAACCTGGGCATGTGCCCCAGTTGGGAATTGAACCTTGACCTCCTGGTTTATAGGTTGATGCTCAACCACTGAGCAACACTGGCCGGGCTCAATCTTTTTTTTATTGTGGTAACATTGGCTAATAATATATAAGTTTTAGGTGTCCAACATTATTATTTTATATTTATATGCATTATAGCATGATGACCACCAAAATATTTGTTCCATCACCATATAATTGATCCCGTTTATCCATTGTACCCTATCTCAAATCTCCTTTTCTCTCTGGTAATCACCAATCTCTTTATGAGTTGGTTTTTGTTTTGTTTATTTCTTTTTTGTTTTATGTTCCATATATGAGTGAAATCATATACATTTTTTCCCCATCTGATTTATTTTACTTAGTATAATACCCTCAGGATCCAACTACATTGTCACGAATAGCAATATTTCATTTTTTTAATGACTAATTCAGCCATATAAAAATGATGAAATATGATTTCAACTTCATAAATTTATTGACTTGTTTTGTGGCCTAGAATATGATCTATTCTGGAGAATATTTCATATGTGTTTGGGAAATATGCTTTTTCTGCTGCTGCTGGAGGAAATGTTCCATATATATTAGTTTGGTTTGTTCTGATATAGCATTTAAGTTCAATGTTTCCTTATTAATTTTACGAGTTGTTGAAGTCCCTTTCTATTATTGGTTGCCACTTATTTCTATTTTTATAGCTGTAATATTTGCTTTATATATTTTGGTATTCTAGGGTTAGGGGCATCAAGATTTATAATTGTTATATTCTCTTGATGAAGTAACCCCTTTATTTAATAATGACCTTCTATTTCTTTTAACATCTATTTTGTCTGATATTACTACAGCTCCTCCTGCTTTCTTTGGAATTCCATTTGCATGGAATATATTTTTCTATCTCTTCACTTTCACTCTCTGTGTGTTCCTAAAACTTGGAAAGTCAGGCTGTTAGATATGCAGATTAGCTCCTATCAGGGAGAAACTGAGGCCAGGTACTTTTGCTTACTCACTCTATAGTGAGCCGGAGGACATAGCAAATGGGAGTGCCTGTTCATTCACATAGAATCTCTATTTTGTGGTCCTGAGGGCTCATGAATGCTAGGTTACAGAGTTAGGTGACTTAGGAGCCACAAGTGGTTGGTGTGCCAGGTGGGTAGAGATAGATGCTTTTTGCAGTGCTATGCTGGTAATATGGTTTTATTGTTGGAGTCAGCCACAGGGAGAAAGAAAGGAAGTGCCCACCAGCTCTCTTTTGGGCTCCAGGTAGGACCACAGTTAGCACCCTAGATGGGTGCTAATTAGAAGCAGATCTATAGGCATCAGTTTATAAAGTATGCAGTCACAACCCTTCCAGAGAAAGGGAGAAGATGAGTGTTTTTGTCTGCTCCCTCTGCAGTGGGCATCAGGGGTACAGCCATGGAGAGTGCTTGTGGGCCCATGAACAACTGCTTTCTTGTTTGCTACAGTTCTGTGGGAATCATGAACACAAGCTTTCTTGCTTTCTGAGCTAGGTGATTTGGGATCCCACCATTCAGGTGGCAGCCTTTGAAGTTGGGTCCTAGATGTATGGTAACCCTTCACTCTTCAGAAAGAAGTTGGAAGTTGGAAGGTCCCTACTGTGCGAAGAATGGAGTTTACAGCGAGAATATCTCTGTCTTTCCTGTCTACTTCATTGTAGATATTGTCTCAGTCACCTGATATGTAGGAGTCCCTCTCACAGAGGAAACTGCACTGTGAGTGGCTGACTATTGAGAGCATCCATCGGAGGAGGGAAAGTCAGGAGCCTTCTATGTTGCGGTTGTGGTGACCTGGAAATACAATAGTAATACAGATGAAACAAATCAGCAATGAGAGGCAATTAAACTCAGAAAATTCTGATCCAGTCAGAAAGAGAGAAATTACTGAAACATGTTTTGTAACTATATATTATTTCAGCCACCAAGACCCAAATCTGGCCATCAATTTCCGTCTAGCTCTCATAGATATAATTTACAAATCAATAGAGGTGAATTTCTTTGTTGCTGTATATTGGCATGTATTTGTGAAATGAACTGTAGGATATTTAGTTTCTCAAAACTTGTGTCAATTTTAAAATAAGGAAATAAATATGAAAAGTCATATGAGTGAGCATTCCCAAATATTAAAAAACAAAAACAAAACACAACTGTGATTTGGACTTCATTTAATTTCCTGCTGTCACCCAATGAAGAATTCAAGCTCTTCTGGAGAAAAGGAAAATGAATAAACATGTTTCTTATATTTAATGATTTTTGGCTCAAATGGAAAAATGTTTTTTGAATATCAATTCAAAACCACATGGCTGCCAGCTATTGGCAATTGCACATTACAAAATGGGTTTAGTGGTCAGAAGGAGAATTCCAAGCCTCACAGTTGGTGTACTAAATTCAGGCTATGTCTGTAAAGCAAGGCAAACCCTACCTTGGAATAGCAAACTGTCTGGTATTCTTCGTCATAAAATTACATTGGCACATTAAAAAAAAATTAGTCTGGTATCAATTGTGTTGTTTGAAGTGGCCTCCAATTCAATGGTGAATGGAAATGGTGATGTGGTAACTATGTGTAAATCTCTGGAACAATTGGTGCCTATGCCTTCAAACCTTTTGAGTTTCCTATTTAATGAGACAATGATCAAAGCTTTAGCTCTATGCCCAGCACATAGTAAGTCTTCAAGATATGTCAGCCACTGCACTAATTTCACTGAAGGCCCATTCTCAGTGAAGAATGGTAAAGAAAAGGAGAGATGAGTAATCATCACATCATTTTGCATTCAAGGTCACAGAATCTTTTTTTGGAATTATGCTCTAAGTTCATCGTTAAAAAGAAGGCTATGAAGATTAATTCAAACTAAGTAAGAATTAAAATTATTTAAGTTTCTACATTTAAAAAAATGTCCAATTATACACTATCTTGCATTTGTTACAGCCAAGAATATTTTAGAACAAATAAGTCAAAAAAGATTATATATACATATATATGTATATATATATATATACATATATATGTATATATAATCTTTTTTGACTTATATATATATTTTAAGAAACTAAAACACCTGAACTACTAATTGATTAAGCATTTTTTTACAAGTAAAAAACTGGTCATATTACAAATACATTTAAAAAAGTTGATCAAGTCACAATAAAATACATTCTTTCTTGTACTGAATATTTTACTTTTATGAAAAATCTAATATTTATATTTTCTGATGAAAAAATATATTTTGTAGAGAAAAAAATTATTTGCTCTTTCTAAATGATGGGATTCTATTAGACGTGAACCAAAAGAAATATATATATATATATATATATATATATATATATATATATATATATATATATATTTATAGATAATGAAAATCTATTGCAGTTCCAGGCAAGAAGCTACAAAGGCAGGAACCAATTCCATCCTAAACCTGCAAATGAGAGCCAGACCAGTGGGTTTACCTGCTAGAAAGGCAAGCTCAGTTTATAGGCACTTGAGGTCTTGTGAGAGATGGAAACAGCAAAGAGGATGAGGACATTGAAATCACAATGATGTCACAATTTTTATTCTGAAAACGAACTTGAATAATCTACTTGACTCATGCCCTCAGAGTGAGGTTGGGAAATTTAGTTGTATTGAATCCATGAGGAAACTTAAATGGTCTTCCTCTTTTCCCAAAGAGAAAGAAACATTCTCTCCATTTCTCTCTTATATATATATATATAAAACCCCGGGGCTGGCAAAACAAAGATCTCCTTATGGCCTTCAATCTTAAGGTTTCAATAGCCAAGGGTGTACTAAAATTAGTTGCCTAATTTTCCATGCAGGATATGATAATGGCCTTCCCTTTTCTTGATTACAGGCTTAAGTTTAATGGGAGACTACAGTAAAGGCCAACTAGGTGCATTGTAGTCATCTGCAGGTTCCCACATGATACCACAATCTCCAGCTAGCAGCTTCCCAGGATTCTCTGACACTACATTGGCTTTGTCATCTACCTGGACATGATCCCAACTCACAGAACATGTGAAACAATGGATGTCTCTTTGGGCAAGACCACTTAAAATTTGAGGTTGTGGAGATATCTGGATTTTACTTACGAGGTGAAAAATGCAATGTACTGCCTTTTTTGATTAATGGAACATATGAAAATTATTGAGGATATATAAATGTAAGAAAAAACTGTCAAGGAAAAATAATTTTCAGCAGTAGCTTCCAATATAATTTAAAAAAGTGATCTTTGTCCAAATGGAAAAGCAAAGGTTAGAGTAGGTCACACATGAACTCTCTTGACATTATTCTTAGAACATATCTGTAAACTTAATTATAAAATATTCTAGAAAAGTCAAGATAAATAAAATAAAAAATAAATCCAATGCTATTGCTATATGTAAAATAATATTACTAGCTTGAAAAGAAAGAATAAGAAAAAAAGCAAATCCGTTTGGATGAGAAATATCTATTAATGGTCAATGAATTGATTTTAAATTTTAACATACATTTGGCAAAACAAGGAGGTCATACATGCATATATGTTTTTATGGAGACTGTCTCCAAAGAGAAAAGGAGAAGAAGGAAGAAAAGAAGAAGAAGAAGAAGAAGAAGAAGAAGAAGAAGAAGAAGGAGGAGGAGGAGGAGGAGGAGGAGGAGGAGGAGGAGGAGGAGGAGGAGGAGGAGGAGGAGGAGAAGGAGGAAGAGGAGGAGGAGGAGGAGGAGGAGGAGGAGGAGGAGGAGGAGGAGGAGGAGAAGAAGAAGAAGAAGAAGAAGAAGAAGAAGAAGAAGAAGAAGAAGAAGAAGAAGAAGAAGAAGAAACATACACACACATACACACACACATACACACACACACACGTGAGATTAGGACATTAATTGATTGCCTCCTGCATGACTTCTATGAGAGATCAAGTTGGCAACCTTGGCATATGCCCTAATTGGGGAACTGAACCAGCAACCTTTTGATGCATGGGACAATGCCCAACTGACTGAGATACACTGGCTGCGTCTTGTTGTCCATGTACTTTTAATTTATGTAAATTCATTGTGTTCATATCTACTTCTATTACTTTTCATGGTTTGTGTTTATTTTTTTACTGAAAACTGTTTTTAAGATTCAACCATGGTGTTTGAATACCATGAATCCATCATGTGCAATAACTGGATAGTATTGTGTGGTGTGTACTCATCCCATTTTCACTTGGCCATTCTCCCAGTGGTGGATTCCTTAGTTGCTTCCAAATTCTGCCACTGCAATAAACACCACAGCATGTCCCCTAACAACCTGTATGAGAATATCTTTGAGTCACATACCTAGTAGTAGATTTATGGTGTTATGCAGACTATAACCTTTCTATTTTATGGAGAGAGTTTTGTTCTCCAAAATGACTCTATTCACCAGAGCTCCTCCATACCAGGATTCTCACCAATTCATAGCATTATCTAGCTTTCTAAAAAGTACAAAATGAAATCTTGTTTTAATTTAAATTTGTCTCATTACTATAATCTAATAATTTTTAGTATCTCCTTATATATTTTTTAGTTTCTTGTAAAAATAGCCCATTCATAATTTTTGCTTTATTTTTTTCATAGACTTCTTTATCTGTTTCCTTATCGATTTATAGAATTTAATTATTACTAGTATATAATTTTATTATGTAGAGTACCTATTACATATCTAAAATTCTATTATATAAATATCTTTTTAAAAAAATTTCAAGTATTTTCTGCCATTTTGCCATCTGCTCTGAGCTTTGCCTATGGTGTGATTCACTGACTAGAAATTTTTATTTTAATGTAGTAAAAATTTATTTTTTGCCTTATATTTGTATTTTGGGTATTTTTAAATTTATTTTTTCATGATCCTGCCTCACATATAGTCTATTACATTTTTTCCATGAATTTTACTGTTTTCCATTCCCATTTAAGTCTTTAATTGATGTAGAGTCCACACTTGCATGTGATAATCTATAGAATCCAAGTTTATGTTTCTCTATTTATAGCATGAAAACCTCTCAAAATTGAGAGTTGATTACAACTATGGTAAGAAAGGATTATAATAACATTAATAAAAACATGATATTTTCAATAAAAATCTCCCGCATAGCCAAAATAGGTACAGGATAAAGAAAGAAGTACTTGAAAGATCCAGCAAATTTATACCCTGCCAAAATACCATTATCCAAGCATCACTGCTTTCTAGTTGATATTTCTAGAATTATAGACTATTAGGAAAACCTCAGACTTAGCTAACAGAAGCCACTGCCAGGAGTGGAATTTTTCTGAAATCTTAATGGTTTTTTTATGGGGAGGTTGACTGATAGAAGGAGAAGGAAAATCTTTTTGATAAGGTACAAACAATTGTTTTAAACACCCTGACTTCACCTTGACCTCTTTCCAAGTGATTTTTTTTCTATTGTGTAAATAGCTTCAGTTTAGACAACTCTTCACCCCTGCCTCTCTGGCCTCAATTTCTTTGCTATTTATATCTTTATAGATTGGCACCACTTGTTCATGTAACAATGACTACTAAATCTAGATCTTTTTATCTTCTGCCCAACCTCACAGAAAATGCTGATCTTCAGAGTGTTGCACGTTAGACAGACAATCCGTCAAGTAAAACATGCTGGCAGTCTGGCTGGCTTCTGCGTTTATGGAATTCAAAGTCTTGCCAAGTAAATAAATACAGCAAAAAACACATCCAAAATTAGACATATCCCTAAATAAGCTATTATAGTTAATTCTCCAAGAGCTTTCCTTCCCAGTCTCCTGACTGCTTGTGTTTAAGGTCAGGAGGTCAAAACACATTATGTCCTTCCACTCTGTCTAATGAATGCTCATGTCTATCATAGCAAACCCAAGGAATCTTTGAATTTACAGGATTGTTCAGCAGAGCTACAAGAATGTCTAGTTTATTATTCACAACCAGTAGTGATAGCTCATCTTTTAGTCCAGAGTACATCTTTTAGTTCAGAAAGACAGATATGGAGGTAATTAAGGGGCACCCACTCTTTCTAGCTAATGATGGAAAAATAAGCCCAAAAGCTAACTAAAAAAAAAAAAAAAAGTTATTTTGCAACTTCTCCATTATTGGGTAAATCTGTCTGATCTAAATAGTTCCTGCTATTGTTAAGAAAATTTCCTGCTTTGAATTAAACAGAGAGGCTCAAGGGGTAGGAAAGCAGGGTGGGGTGAGGAGAAGATACTTGAATTAGAAGTAACTGATAACAAGACGCCTTCCCTTTTAAATCCAACAAAAGGGAAACTTTTGTTATTGTTAGACTGACCCACTTTCAATGAAGCTTAAAATGATTTACTTTCAGAAGGGTACAAACTGAAGGAATTTGCTAAGAAGATTTACCTTTTTATGGTGTTATTTAAAATACGGAGAATCAAATACACCCCTGCTATATATTTAAAGCAGGACATATTTTAGCTCTAATCCTAATTAATCCTAGAGATCCATGATAAAGTGATGACCTTGAATGTTGCACACTGGAGTATAACTGCCTTTCTGTGCATGACCAGGGCACACTTTAGTACATCAGTACATCAGGCATATCTGGGGCTCAGAGGCTCAGAGTTCTTCTTCCTCATTTCCCTCCTCCTTCTCTTCATTTTTGTTTTTTTTTTCCACCTTTTCCTTCTGGAGCACAGCCTTGAACTTGATGTGAAGGACTGAAAGTGTCTGAAGACTAAAAGTATCATCACAAACCCCTGATTTGAAAGCTAACACTATAAATCCTACAAGTGAATCTCCTGTCAAAACTCAGTTGCTTAACTTGATTTTTAAAACAACTTTCCCCACATTTAAGAAAACTGAAGCACTGATAGGAGTGGAGAACAGGCTAGGTCTATCCTATATAATAAAAGCCTAATATGTTAAGTGTCCAGTTGACCAGTTGGCTGTTCAACCAATCAAAGCATAATATGCTAATGATATGTTTAAGGCACTCAACTGCTTGCTATGACATGCACTGACCACCAGGGGGCAGATGCTCCAACCAGTAGGTTAGCTTTACTGCTGTGGTCCAGCTGATGGGGACTGAGCGAAATGGGCTGGACATACCCTGGATCCCTCCGGTGACCCTCCCCAGCCCTGATGTTGCACCGGTAGCGTCCCTCAGCCTGGCCTGCACCCTCGCAAAATCTGGGACCCCTCGGGGATGTCAGAGAGCTGGATTTGGCCTGATCCCACAGTCCAGGCTGAAGTACCCCACTGGTTCATGAATTCATGCATTAGACCTCTAGTATTATTATATTGACCTTACAGGTGAGAAACTCAGGCTTACTGAGTGAGGGTAAATATATTGCCCAACTACTCAATGTAACCTCACCAAACCTTCAAAAAAAAAAAAAAAAAAAAAAAAGAAGAAGAAGAAGAAGAAGAAGAAAAAAAGAGAAAGATATCTGTCATGACATTTGCAATGTGGGGAATGGCTTGAAGAGGGAGTAGAGTGCATTTGGGAATTTGTTAGATTCAGAGATTTACCTTCTAGCCGTAGCTTGAGTATGTATTCTTATTTCCTAACTAGACTCCTGGAAGACAGGCACTGTGAATCTATTTCCCCTGTAAGATCTGAGATAGTATCTTATACATAATGTGCTCTCATGCTTCATACATAGTCATCGCCCTAAAAAAGTAATATATACTTTGGTATTTTATAGATAATGAAGTCAAAATAAAGTGAATGCCATTTTTTAATAAAAATATGCTTACATATCCAAATGTCTTTTTGTTGGAGTTTTTAACATCTCCTTGATAATACAGTATTTAATTCAGAAATAAATTATGAAATGAACACTTTTCTATTAGATTTTAACAATGAAGACAAAACAAAATTTAGTGGAAAAAATCCTTAAGTTTATGTTATTTGAAGCTACACATGAACTAACAGAGTTTGAGTAAATTTTAATCTTTTCAATGTAAATGCAGAAAGATATATTTTGTGACAAGTAATACAGAATTGGAAAACTGTAATTTTTTATCTGCTTTTGGAAATAAGCCTACTATCAGAGAAGACACTGAAACAATCTTGGATAGTGATCAAATTTAAGTCCACAAGAAAATAATATACATCTGGCCAGAATTTAAACTTAATAAAATTTGATGAATGTTTCTTTTTCTTCTATCTGACTTTGGGAACAGGTGATAGTTTATCATTCACAAATATTTATTTGGAAAAATTTTCACTCTTATTGTGCATGTAGTAATGTGTAATTCCTATAGAGCAAACTGAGGCAATTCCCTTTTCCTAGTACGGATTGGTCTTTTTTTCTGGATGCAATTTTTCTCATCACTAATATGAGAAGCTTGGTATTAGAGAGAGACCTGGGTTTTCAGGTGCACCTTCCAGATGAAGGTTATTGGGAAAATCTCTTAACTGTTCTATATTCATTTTCCATTGTTGCTGAAATAAATTACTGCATACTCAGTAAATTAGAACAG
This sequence comes from Pipistrellus hanaki, assembly GCF_964339955.1. Classification (NCBI taxonomy): domain Eukaryota; kingdom Metazoa; phylum Chordata; class Mammalia; order Chiroptera; family Vespertilionidae; genus Pipistrellus; species Pipistrellus hanaki. The sequence goes on from NC_140504.1 coordinate 8,823,823, forward strand.
CACAGATTTATTATTTTACAGCTCTGGAGGTCAGAAGTCCTAAAACAAGGTGTTGGCAGGGCTGCATTCCTTCTGGAGACTGCAGGAAGAATGGATTCCCTGGCCTTTTCTAGCCTGAGGCCACCTGCATTCCTTGGCTCATGGCCTCATCCTTCATCTAGTGTTTCTTTGCTTGTGGCAGCATAACTAATCTCTGTGTACCTCCCTGTGTCCTCTCTTCTTATAAAGACACCAGTCATTGGATTTTAGGCCCATTCTAAAACCAGGAAGATTTCATCATGAGATTCTGAATGAATTATATTTGTGAAGACCTTATTTCTAACCAAGGTCACATTTTAAGATTTCAGGTGAACATGATTTCCAGGGGAACACTATTCAATGCACTCAATGCCTTTCTCTAACATAAAACATGGTCTTTATTGTTTTCTTCTTATTATCTAAATCTTTTCATACCAAATATTAGAATTTCAAATTTCATTTCTCTACAAATAACTACCTAATGCAATAGGCTGAATGCTTATAACCCTAACATTTATATGTTGGAGCCCTTGTCCCTAAAGTGATGATATTTGTAGGTGGGATGTGTAGAGGTGGATAGGTAAATATGAGGTAAATATGAGGGTTGAGCCTTCATGAATGGGATTAGTTATAAGAAGAGGCAAGGGAGCAAGCTAGCTTTTATTTCTTCCATGTGAGAAACCTCAAAGAGGATGCTCACCAGAATTGAACTATGCTGGCACCCTGATCTAGGACTTCTAGACTTCATAACAGTGATGAATAAACATCTGTTGCTTATAAGCCAACCAGTTGATGGGATTTTGTTATAGCAGTCTGAGCAGACTAATATACCCAGTCAGCACAAGCACTAGGTCAGCAGCTGGAGGCCTTGTGCTCAGTTCCTTACCCTTTCCAAAGCTAAAGGACCTCACCTTTCTTCTTTTGTCTTGGTATTTACCACATCCTTCACTGGCCTCCAGTTTTCCCAGCCCTCCTTTCCAGAGTTTGGCTCTCGCTGTTTCAGTCTGTGGTCCCTGTGTTACAGGAAGGACTGGGGGCCCTTTTCATACCTCACACTGGTTTCTCCATTAGGTATGACCTTGGGCTACATGTTGAAAACAGGATTTTGGAGAGCTCTTCTCCCATCCTTAGCTCATCACTCATCACTCACCACTAGGTCTTGTCAACCTCTGGGGCTGGATTCTTGTCCTGATGTATATAGGGAGAAGTGCAAACAATTAAACACACTGGTGGCGTGACAAGAGAGTCTAAGAGGTGAAATGCCTGGAAGACTGACAGGCAGCAACAACTGTGGGGACCCAGAGAGGGGGACAGAATGCTTCCTGTTAAGGGAGATACAGGGGCTGCTTTTGGTGCTATGGCAGTCGATGAGGTAAAATAGCATATTTATGCAACTTCATGGAAAAAAGCTTCATATGCTATGTGCAGTGGCAGACTCAGGTAGCTTTTTGACCTGCTAGGTATGGTGCAGATGAAAAAAAGTTTCCCTTTGATTTTCTCTGGTTTCTAGTAAACAATCAGAGGTGTCAGCTGATTTCTTGCACCTGATGGCCAAACAGGTATATAATAAAAACCTCTACAGGTTTTTGCTCTGGAAGGAGATCTATCAGATAAATACTACTATAATATCCCCAATGAAAAAAGGTTGAGCCCAAATCCTGGCTACAGGAATGAGATGAAGAGTCTAAGCATATGAGACTTGCTTTTATGGATGTAAAAATCTAGCACTTGAAATAGATCTTAATCAAGAAGATATTTATTTACCAAATTGCTTGCTTCTAAGATATATATATATATTTCTTTCATCTGTTCTAACATCTCTGAAATTACAGTGCATTCTATAATCACTGATGACCTGCCAATTGTTTTGACAAGGTAGCAATTAAGTACTTATGCATAGCTGTCAGATTCCAGAATGAATGACAGAACCTAGAAAGGGACAAGAGTGGAGCACTTATTTTAAAAAATACTTTGCTTATGGAAACCTTTGTGCAAGAGCCGTGGGCCACCATGCTGTGAGGAAGCCCAATCAGCCCACACTGTGAGACCATATGGAGACGGAGAAGGCCTGAGACTACACAGAAAGAGGTTTGCAGCCAGAGCCAGGTGCTCTAGGCCTCACCACTACAGCTCCAGCTAAGTGAATATCATGAGAAGCCCCAAGCCAGAACTACCCAGCTGAACTCTTTATCCTGACACAGCAAAACCTTGAAAAGTACTGTGTTGCTATTTTAAGCCACTGTTATTTTATACAGAAATAAAAAATAAAACATTAGGTAAACAGTAAAGTGATGAAAGATAAATGCTCCCATTATTCGAGTCGATTCTCAATCATAGCACAAAAGAAAATTGTAGAGCCACCTTGAATCACTTAATTTTACCGAGCCAAATTGGCACTTGAAAAAAATTTCCAATCAAATTTTGGTCACATTGCATTTGGGTATGTACCAAAAGGGTGCTTTATTTCCTCGTAAAATTAATAGTAAATAGAACTTACATACACAACTTAATTTGCATTTTTCTTTTCAGCATACATATAGCATTATTCTTGACTTTGGGTTGCCCAAACTTATGAAGTATTAAGCTTTTGAACAAAAATTCCAAACCTAAATAAATGCTTATGCTTTAACTATAATCTTTTAATCAGAACTCATTGAACTAATTATGGAATCAGAATTCAGATTTTTAAAAAAGTAACATCTCTACAATAGATCAACCGAAGGACTTGTATTCATACATATAAGTACAACCAATGGACACAAAACTCTGGGGAGGGAGGGTATGTATGGGAGGAGGGGCAATGTTAAAATATGTACACAGATAATAATTTAATAAAAAAAGTAAAAGAAAAAAAAAGAGAAAAAAAAAAGAGACTAGTGATAGTCCAGGCTAATGAGGTTTTCAAAACTCTATAATGTAATGAGAAAATAAAGATAATGTAGAAGTAAAAAAAAAAAAAAAAAAAAAAAAAGTAACATCTCTAACAGAGTCTAAGGCAGTACTTCATACTGTAACATAAAGTTACATAACAAAATGTATTGTATTCACTCTGACTTGCATAGACAGAGACTATGAATGACTTCATATCAGATCAATGGTTTTTAGGAAAAGAATTTGAAAAAAGAAATGATTCTCAGGAAATTTTGGAATCATGGAGAAGAGTTTCTAAATCTACACCTATCCTTCTCCTTCTACCCTCCCTATTCTTCCAAAACACACACCATAACTGAGCTCTGATGGAGAAATTTGCAACCACAGGAAATATTTGTTTCATTATAAATTAATCATCTGCATATTCCAAGGGGCCCTTGAAATTTACTTGGCATCTCCACCATGTTTCTCTGTTCTCTCATCAAAGTTTCAAGCAATCTGTTTTCCTCTTCACTTTTAGTAGGACAGTTTATGTTGTAATTTCCAGTGAAAATAAAAGCCATCAGAAGGAGACTTTTTCATTTTTCTGATACCAAACATGACTCTTACTATCCACACTTCCTACTTTAGGCCAATTTTACCCTATGGCTGAAATCCTGTTCCCGTCCACCTTCTCAGGAACCTACTAGGATTGCTGTCAATTCACTCTTTCATATATTAAATGGTATAACTCTTAGTTTTCTGTGTTTCATTATTGGCTGAGTGATGGCGAGCCAGGAAACACTGGAACATTAGAAGATAAACAAAAACTGAGATCAAGTTTGTTTATGCTTGTGAAATATTAAGTGGTTGAATGCATGGAACTTATTAATTTATTAGTTATCTGTCAAAGTTCTTGTTAAAGTTTTGGACATGGGTACAGTTGACAACACAGACAGTATTGTGAAAAGGAAAGAGGATTTAGATCTGGGCAATGGAGTTAAATAATCAGGAAGATGGGATGGTTTTAAAAGAGACTGATAAAAAGTGGCCAGAGAGGAGGAGAAAAACCAAAACACCATATCTCATACAGAAATTATAGACAAACTTTTCCAGAAATTGACTAAAGAAAGCTAGAGTCATAGAGCTGAAACTGTAGAGAAAGGAATGGATTGTGTAGGGATTGTTTTCCTGTATACTTTTAATGCAGAAACTATGTCATTTGATTATGAATGAGTTTCTTCCAGGGGATTATGAACTCTTAATTATGGTTATGGTCAACAAACTTATGTCCTAATAAGTAGTCTATTAAATTTTGTCAATAAACCTATTAAGTCCTGAGTTCTCCATTAGGCTAGGGCCATGGTCGGCAAACTGCAGCTCGCAAGCCTACCTGTGGCTCTTTGGCCCATTGAGTGTGGCTCTTCCACAAAATACCACTGCCTGGGTGAGTCTATTTTGAAGAAGTGTCATTAGAAGAAGTTTAAGTTTAAAAATTTGTCTCTCAAAAGAAATTTCAGTCATTGTACTGTTGATATTTGGCTCTGTTGACTAATAAGTTTGCCGACCACTGAGCTAGGGGATTAGAAGTTGATTAACACACAGTAGGTGCCCTTAAAATGGTCAGAGTCAAATGAGAATGAGGAACTCACTGTTTGTAATTTTTGTTACAGGATCTTGCCACTGTACCTATATGATTCTCCTACAAAGGGTAAGAGAGAGAAAATTGAAGACATTTTTATAAAAAGGGGAGTGTTCTATAAACACTGCCTTTTGCTGTGTGATTTATGATCAAGCTCCAAGACATCTTTGAAGTTAGAATGAGTAGGGACATAACATGAGGTGGCAAATCACTCTGATTACCTCAAAATCATCCGTGAATGGACAGGCTGCAAAACCTCAAACATTTACTATAAGGGTTGTATGGTTGAGGGCATCTTACTTCTTAAAATATTATTTTTGGCAAAATGACCATTAATGTGTTTTCTCTACATTTTCATAATAAAAATCACATTTTGGAGATAAAAGATCACATTGTAATCACAGGAACCAATATCATGACACAGTAGAAGCACTTCTAGGGTGCCGTATATTCTCTTTCCACAATGTGTCAGGGGGAGAGTCTAATACATTTAAAAAATGTATTTATCTTTGCTGAATTTAGGCTCGTTTGATATTGTGTTACAAGCAAGAACACTTCCAGGGAAATTGTTGTATGAAAATTTTCCCCAGATTTCATAAGTTGAATGTTTAAAATTTATGTGCTAATATTTACTTCTTAGTTGGACAAATATTGCTTATCTTTTGAATTTCAAACGCTTAGGAGTAAGCGAAATAATGGACTTCTTTTTTGTTATCTTTAAGGAAGGGTAATTATCATGTAATAGATGATCTGTTTATAGTTTCTGTGGATGTTATCTACCCTAAAAAGTGAGTGATCAGCGTGAAGTAAAGCAGATGGTGCAGGATCTGGTTTGTGTCTGAGAGTAAGTGTATCCGAGAGCTGTCAGGTCCTCACACAACTGTGGGTCATCGTTGTGCCCACTGGCATTCTACAAAGAGCCCTTTGAGCCTGAAATCATTATCAGGCAATTATTTGGGAACTTTGAGAGAGAAAAGTTTTGACATAAATATATTACCTTTCTTATTTCTTTTACTTGGAGTGTTTGCCTCATGTACACGGATAAATACAGATATAGATGAAACAAAAAACAGAGACTCTGCAGCCTATATTTTAAATTGATAGTGGCCACTTTAAAACTTAAGGCATTCAAACTTTAGTTACTATGAGTTATAAGTTTTATAGAAATTAACATTGAATTTTGTTTTCAAAGTTGACTTTTGTGACCATAACCATTGTTAATTTCCTTGGGCTAGAACTGTGTTTGGTAGAACTTGGTACTTTCTCCTTAAGTACGTAACTTTGACCTAATTTTAACATTGCATTATAATTATGTTTCTGTGTCTGTCTTCCCACTCTGAATCCTTGAGGGTATAATCCTTATTTTATTGTATCCAGGCATCTTGTGCATGCCTTGGTACAAAATTGAGTCTTTAGTGAAAGTCCTCAATAAAAGACAGATGATTTATATGTTTATCCAAGATAAATACATATTTATGTACAAAAATGAGTAAATAAATAAATAAATAAGAAGAAAGAGGTTGCTTTCTTATTTATAATATATATTTTATTTCTCACAGGTTCTGGCATGAGAGTAAGTTTAGTAAATATATTTATCTTACATTTTAATTAATTGTAAGTGTCCAATTGCTTTTATTTTAATTATTAAATAAGCCCGACATCAGTATTTATTATATAATTATATTAAGCTTGAAATGTTGGTTCATACATGCCAACAAATCAGTGGATGTTTATAAAACAATTTAATAAAGCCTGTTTACAATTTTTTAAATAAACAGTGTGCTCATACCTTAGTATAATTTCTTATGAAGTGAGAAAAGTAAATATTTTTATAATTTTATATTTAAAATTTGAGCTATCCTAAGAGCTCCTATATAGATCAATATAGCAATAGGAAATATCATTGATATTTATTGCCTTTAATTGAAGATATTAATCAATTCAAACTGTGGAGTTGAATTTTCATCTAATCATTATGATTATGTTCTTCCTCAGAATTCCTTCCCTGATGATATACTCTACAGTAATTATCTCCTAATAGCTTTTATTTGTTGAAGAATAATGATATGCATTTACATGTTCAAATCTTTGGTGAATTGTTTGGTTATATCTCCCTGGTTACCAGCTACCAGCTTTTCAAATTTAATTGATTACCAAAATTGCCTCTATCAAAGACCTTTTACAAATCCTAGTTAAAAATTCAGATACACTCTTCAGGAGGATGTCAGCCTTTCCATCTATATGAAAAAAGACATAAACTCATCACTTTTCCTCATTATACTTATTTACAACAATATTGAACAATTAGAGTTAATTATTTATTACTAGGGGCCTGGTGCAAAAAATTCGTGGATGGGGGGTCCCTTGGCCTGGTCTGCACCATTTTGCAATCTGGAGCCCCTTGGGGGATGTCCGACTGCTGATTTAGGCCAGATGGGGCATAAACTGGCAGTTGGACATCCCTCTCACAATCCAGGACCCCTGGCTCCTAACCACTGACCTGCCTGCCTCATCATTCCTAACCACTCTGCTTGCCTGCCTTATCACCTCTAACCACTCACCTGCCTCCCTGATTGCCCCTAACCACTCTGCCTGACTGATGTCCCTAATTGCTTGCTTGCCTGCCTGATCACCCTCAACCGCCTTTGCCTGCCTGCCTGATCGCCCCTAACCACTGGCCTACCTGATCACTCCTAACAACTCGCCTGCCTGCCTGATTGCCCCAATTGCCTCTGGCTGCCTGATCACCCCTAACCACTTCTGCCTTCGCTCCTGCTGCTGCAGTGACATCCAGAAGGATGTCCAGAAGGTCATTTGACTGTAGGGTCTAATTAGCATATTAGGCTTTTATTATTATACATTCAATATGAATGATGAGATCCAAAAAAATAAAAAAGTTCTCTAAGAAGTGAAAAAAGAAACACACAAGTAAAAAAATCTTATAAACTAATCCCTAGGAGTAATCCATTTTAGAATTATATAAAAAAATCAATTAGGCTGTCTTTCTCATGCTCATCCTTTTCTCTCCTTCACTCTTTCTTGACACGGGGTCACTGAGTCACCATTCTTGCTATTTCCATGTGGCCTTTATTTATTTATTTATTTAATATTCCTTACTCTCTTAATTTCCTCACAAGAAGAGTAATATCTGATGGGTGAAATGGCAAAAGCAACTGTGATGATAGACTCAGTCCCTTACAACATGTTCCCAGCCTGTTCACAGGAATCAGTCTGGTCTACTTTACGCTCTACAGTATGGGACTTGGCTTAGAGGGTAAGGCCTATGGTTGGACGGTTGTGCCAGCAAGCCTTCATTTCTTCACACCTAAAACTTTGTGCCCAGTAGTCATTAACATTAATAAAGCTAATATATTTTGATTTCCATCTCTATGATGCCCATGTCTACACCACAGTTGATTCTGAATGCAGATGAGGAAAGAGGCTTTTGTTAACTCTCTCCGGAATCCCAACATTCCTCTCTTGCATTTTCAATCTGTGCCTTCCCATTGACTTCGTCTTCCATAACTTCTACAGTGTGAGTAGGTCTGTTCTAGTTTACCACAGTCCTTTTGTCTTATCTTTTTTTTTTTAAACCCCATTCTTTTTCTTAGCATGAAATATCTCAAAGTATATTCTATATTTACTCTTTTAATGGCTTCTTTGTCACTTCTCTAATTTTATTGAAACCATATTTGGAAAGGTCTCCAAAGTTCCCCAAATCCTGCATCTCTTTGTTAGTCATCGCCTTCTAGAAAAAAGTAGGTTCAACCCTACCTGTAATATTTCTCATCAAAAGGCAATAAGTTCAGTTGTATAAGGCTTCTGGTTCAGAGCATGACAGTCTATCAGTTTCCCCTTTGTGACTTTATACAGATAGCCTGACAATGTAATGTGTCCTGTCTGCACTTGAACAAATGCACTAACATCTGTAGAGTTCTGTTGATACAGGTGAGAAAAAAGCTATATTTAGGTGCAGGCATGTACTTGGTATAAGTAACAACATAGAATCCTGAAAGAACCAGAAGTAAAAAGTGGTATTCAAGCAAACATTTTATTAGTACCTCTTTGGCAGCCAGATTTTTGAGATTGCTACCTATGAAATAAGCAGGATTACTAGCATTCTGTACCCCTGAGTGAACACAATTGAGAATGATTTAGACATTTTAAAAAATCATATTTCCACTTCTTAACTATCTCTTGGTTTATATTCTGAATGTCTAGTGATTTTCTATTTATCTTTCTAGACTGTCCCACTCAAAAAGTTTAAAAGAGAACTTTCACCTCTGTCTCTCATGTCTTCCTGCCTTAAAACAACTTCTCTTTATTTCTTTCTCTTTTTTTTTTCAGCTGGAAGATTTAATATTTCAACCACTACTGACCCCCACTAGTCTTTTCTTTATGCAGAGCTATAGAAGTGAATTTGACAGCCATAAATGTGATAGTTTTAAAAGACAGAGATGGAATGTAATGTTGAGAGAAGGCTATCAAAAACAGCTGTGAAAGATAGTGAGGACATTGGTTAGCGTGAGAATGATGTAGAGACCTAAATGATTCTCAGCAGCGTAAGATCAACTGAAAAGAGGCAAGTCAGGGTTAGTTTGGACTAGGTGCTCTAGCTGTGGAATAAAGAAACATTTTTTTTTGTCTGTGAGTAATTTTCCTTGGAGTTTAATTTCTGAGTTCCTTTAAACCATCTGTAGTTAAATATGAATTTGTGAATATAGGAGGAAAGAACCAGAGGCATCCATGAGTCTGGAGGAATAGAATTTTGGAAGCTTCTTGTGGTTTAATCCATTTGTTCTATCAGGTCTCAGGACCAAAACCACATTAGTATATGGCATGTGAATTTATCTGAATGCTTCTCTACATATCTCTTGAAAACCTGTAGTAGGGATGAGTAGGCAATTAAAGATTTGACTCTATTGCTATGTCTTTTTATCAGAGCTATTACTAAAATAAAAATATATGTTCTTCAGAGTTACTAACTGAAAATTAAATCTTCTAATAACTTCATTAAAAAAATCAAACAGAAAGAACAAGTCGACAACAATAATAAACCATATGTTCTTAATATTTCAAAGTTGTTGGCACAATCAAACCATCTTTTGAGATTATTTGAGTTATCTCTTGAGGTTGTTGGTCTTGCAAAGTAAATGTATCAGGTATGTGGTTCTTTAATTTTCTAATAATCATTAACATTGGGCATTATATTTTCTAAAATGAAACATGACTATGTTACAGTTTTTAACAAAAGTTGATTTTCTGTTCCTGGTCTTGTTTCAGTGTTTTGTTTTTTTTATTTAAAAATAAGATAATCTAGAAGTTAATGAAGTCAAAAGAGAAAGTTCCATGATGAAAGGCAAAACAAATAGATTTATTAGAAATTTCGATATTACCAGAGTAGAGGTAAAGTTTAAAATTTACATTTAAGTTTACTTTACTAGGGAAAGAATGATTGCATTTTGGGTCACTTGCTCTTACAAAGTTTCAAGGAAAACATAAACAATTATATAATTCAATCAACAAGATTCCAGTCCAACTTCTTTTAGTCAAATTTATTAATGTTTTTCAAAACAGAAAAGTAAACTATTGACCAATTCTTAGGAAATTAATGAGTCTGTTGACAACAATTGATTTCAAAACAATTTCAAGCCACTCACCAGCCAAATGGCAGGAACTAATTCAAATACCTTGGTATTTGAGGATTTGGGAAAAGGTTTGGAAAATTTGATTGAAGTGTTCTATTTCCTCTACCCTTTTCTTATCCCTTAAAGCACCAAAAATTTCTTCATACAAGCCAAATTCTTGGGGGGGGAAATCCATTTTTTTTAACACATGCACATGATTTTTAATCAATTTGAGCCCTCTGGGAATTGCTATATTTATAAATAAAAAATAAAACTATTGTTGCAACTATTCTTCTTTTCCATGATGTGTAACATTCTTCTCCCCCCTCCCCCCAGCTAGAATTAATAGAAATTCATCCATGCTCCCTTATGTAACAGTCATTTTATTGAACTGATGACTCAAAGTTCTTTATGTGGAGTTTACTTCTACTTGATATGAGTTCCTTTGCAAAGCAATGGTTTTGAAGTCCTGAATGTTTTCATAGAAGTCACAATTAAAAAAAATAAAATCTCTGCTCTTGTGTTATAAAATACAAATCTAGATAAATAGTAATTTATATATTAAAATTATAAAATTTAATTTTACCTTATTCTAGTGATCTTACTATATATTTTTTTCTGATAATAGATACATTAAGTAGTCTCCTTAGATTTAAAATTATATTTTAAAGAGAGCAATCTGTTTCTGTTCTAAAATACTTTCCAGGGCAAAGAGAAGTAATGAATTTATATTTATTAGGGTTTTCAGAGATATAAAAAGTTATTGTCATTTCCTGCACGCTTTACCAATTTTCTGTAAAGTTAATAATATTATTGTTTCTATGGAAGCCAACACATAAACAAATCATTTCATGTGCTTATGAGCATGGGGCCAAAAAATCAGACTTGTGAGGGTGTTAATCCAATCTTATCGCTTATTGATTATGTGATCTTCAGCAAGTAATTTTACTTCCCTGTTTCTGCTTCTATTTTTTCCTCCTTCTGTAAAATGATCTACCTCCTAGGTTTGATGATTAAAAGAGATAATACACATTTATGGCTTTATGGCAAGCATCCATTATATGATAACTATTATTAATCTTACATCTTAAACTAACTGAAATTAACAGCTTTCATTAAGTGAGAAATTAAATTTTTACTGTGACAACATAACAATATATTCATGTGAGTAGTAATTTCATTATTTTGCCGTTTAACTGTCATAATAACTTCAAGTCATAATAAGTGTCATCCTTTTGAGAGTTTTATCATTTTAGTACAATAAGCAATGACTTTTTTGCCAAGAATATTTAAAATTAATAATCATAGACAAGCTATAGATATTTATTAAACATTACATATAAATATGTTTTAAAAGTTACTTTGATATTGGTTAATTATTTGGGTACATTCTTTAGTGAGAGCTATTCACAATGAAGAGAAAAATACATATTTCAAATGTTTCTTTAAAATTATTGGATAGCAGATGAGTCAGTGAGGAAGACAGGGCAAAATTATAGGGAGAGCAAGAATCCAAACATATGAGCAAGGTGCATAGGAAAAAATCCACTTTTGCCCCACCAGCATAGACTATCTAAGCAGATTTGGAGTGTGTATTTGGTAGCTTTGAAGAGAAAGGCGAACAAAGTCAAAATCCTAAGTTTACCAAGGTAGACAATATATTGAAGATTCTTTTACCATTATGCTTGCCATTGAAAGGTTACCCACTCAGTACTAGTAAATGTGACCTCAAGTAAGTATCTATAGAACCTCCATTTGTTGTGGACTAAAGGAAAGACTCTCTGGCTTCTGATTTGAGCATAAAGGACAAGAAAAGGTGGAAAGCAATATCTGTGAGTTTACATCCAAATTTGGGATTGAGTGTTCCTAGGATCCTCAAACTTAAGTTGAACTGAAAAATTCTGACTGGACTGGCCAGCATGACTCAGTGTTTGAACATCCACCTATGGACCAGGAGGTCAGGGTTCGATTCCCAGTCAGAGCACTTGCTGAAGTTGCAGGCTTGATCCCCAGTAGGGGGCTTGGAGGAGATAGCCAATCCATGATTTTCTCTCATCCTTGATGTGCCTATCTCTCTTTCCCTCTCCCTTCCTCTCTGAAATCAATAAAACTATATATTTAAAAAAAGAAAAATTATCAGATTGTTAGTGTTACCAGAAGCAAAGCCAAATCCTCTTGAGGAGATTACTTTAATTTATAAAGACAAATTTTTTTTTTTTAAATTGAGTATATCCTTCTAAAATAACCGAGTGCACAATAAAACAAAGGATCATGAGAAAGAAAGAGTAGGATAAAAAAAAAGGAGATTATTGTTTTATGTGTTCATCACCCCACATCTCTTATGCCTCCTATACCGTCTCTGACCTCCCCTCACCTCCCTTTCCCACTCGTAATGACCATACTGTTGTCTGTCAATGAAATATCCTACCAGGATCTGTTCATTTAATTTTGCCTTATTCTTTCAAAAAATAAATCCATAATTCATAACTGTTAGGTGATAAATGACCTTGAAATCTTCACATAGCACTACTTAATTAATTCCATTCAAAGGATATAGATGTTAAAACAATTTCATAATAAAATGATCTCACCCTTAAGATGGTTGCAAGGAAAAAAAAAAGAACAGAAACAGATCTGCATAGGTTTCAAATATTGTGATTACAGATAATATAATAGATATTTTTATTCTTTGAGATAAACTAAAGGATAGCTTTAAAATCCAAAAGAAATGATAAATATAAAATATAGTATAACAGATTTGAAAAAGAAAATCAAATTGATTTTCTGGAAATAAAAAATTACATAGCCAATAGTAAAATCTCAGTTGGGTTGGATATCAGACTGGTGCAATTAAAGCAGTAATTAGGATCTAAGTTAGAAGAAATTATCTGAAATGTGACCTGTGAAGTTCAAAAGATGGAAAATATTGGGTCGGCAGCTAAGTAATTGCGGGTTTCACACATATATGGCTTCAGTTGAATTTTTAGGTTTGCAGACGCAGTACAAATGTAAAACACATTTTGTTATTTGATAGTTGGCTATTCAGCTGTTAATCAGTAAAAAAAGTTTTTTGATCTGTTTTGTAGTTTTCGTTTGGCGTTCGTTGAAAAATGGAAAATCAAAAGGAACATTTTCGTCATATTTTGCTTTTTTATTTCCGCAAAGGGAAAAACGCATCGCAATCTCATAAAAAGTTATGTGCTGTTTATGGTGACGAAGCCTTAAAAGAACGGCAGTGTCAAAATTGGTTTGCCAAATTTCGTTCTGGTGATTTTTCACTCAAAGATGAAAAACGCTCTGGTCGTCCAGTTGAAGTTGATGACGCCCTAATCAAAGCAATAATCAATTCGGACTGTCACAGTACAACACGTGAGATTGCAGAGAAGCTTCATGTATCACATACATGCATTGAAAATCACTTAAAACAACTTGGCTATGTTCAAAAACTCGATACATGGGTTCCTCACGAACTGAAAGAATCACAGTTAACGCAATGCATTAGCAGCTGCGATTTGCTAAAGAAACGTAATGAAAATGATCCATTTTTAAAACGACTGATAACTGCTGATGAAAAATGGGTTGTTTACAACAATATCAAGCGGAAAAGATCGTGGAGCAGGCCAGGTGAACCAACTCAAACAACATCAAAAGCTGATATTCATCAAAAGAAGGTTTTGTTATCAGTTTGGTGGGATTACAAAGGAATTGTCTACTTTGAACTCTTACCACCCAACCGAACGATCAATTCTGATGTCTACATTGAACAACTAACGAAATTAAACAATGCAGTTGAAGAAAAGTGGCCCGAATTGACAAATCAAAAAGGTGTTGTATTCCATCATGACAATGCAAGGCCACACACATCTTTGGTCACTCGGCAAAAATTAATGGAGCTTGGTTGGGATGTTTTGCCACATCCACCATATAGTCCTGACCTTGCACCATCTGATTACTTTTTGTTTCGATCTTTACAAAACTCCTTGAATGGTAAAAATTTCAATAATGATGATGATGTCAAATCGTACCTGATTCAGTTTTTTGCTAATAAAAAACAGAAGTTTTTTGAACGTGGGATTATGATGCTGCCTGAAAGATGGCAAAAGGTCATTGATCAAAATGGGCAATACATTACAGAATAAAGTTATTTAGTTCCATGAAAAAATTGTCTTTGAGTTTCTTTAAAAAATCCGCAATTACTTAGTTGCCGACCCAATATAAGAGAGAGGTTGAGAGATATAGTGGTTGTTGATAAGTTCCAAATTCTTTCTATAATTTCAATAGTATGGAAAAAATGGGACAAATACAAAATTTAGAGACATTATAGTTAAGAATTTTTCAGGAGTGGTGAAATATCCACACTCACAAAATCCCAGTGAATTCCCAGGAGAATATTAAGGAATCCACATGGAGATACATCATAGTGGCACAGCATCATGCAGGATGTCAACTATCAAGAAGGAAAATCTTTCTTTCAAATAGTGACTATTAGACTGCAGCTTATTTGTCAATAGTTTGTGTAAAAACATCCATTCTAGATTTTCATGCTTTATAAGATATATTTCAAGAATAAAGACTAAATAAAAGCTGAGAGAGAGAGAGAGAGAGAGAGAGAGAGAGAGAGTGAGTTTGTTAAGAATAGACCCTTCCTTCAGGTAGAATAGATTCCCTTCAGGTAGAAGGAGAGTAAGAGTAGATGGAAAGGATGAGAAGCAAGAACAAGGAAGTACAAAGAAAGTGGTAAATGTGGGTAAATCTGAATCAGGGTTTCTCAACACCAGCGCTCCTGGCATTATGAGCTGGACATTCTTTGCTGTGAGGACCTGTCCTGTTCATTGCAAGATGTTTAGCTGTATCTTTGGCTTCTACCCACATAGGTGCCAGCAGCATCTCGTCTCTCCCAAACCCCTAGTTATGATAACCAGTAATGTCACTAGACATTGCCAAAGGTCATTCCTTGGGGAGTAAAATTGCCTCTTTTGAGAACAACTGAGCTAAATTAATATTTATTTATAAAGCAATAACAAATAATGCTTTGTGGTTAATAAAAGATTGCATTAAAAGATACAATATAAATCAGGAATAAAAAAAAGACATCTGATAGAAGAAGAAAAAAATAGAAATAATAAGAATAATCTAAAGGAGAGAAAAATTAACAGAACAGGCAGGAGACAGAAAACACCAACTCAGATGGGAGCCTCCAGCAGGCTCAGTGACAAATCAGGGATTATATTCAAAGTGAATGAAATACATGATCCCATGACAGGCAACGCTTTAAAGACTAGGTAAGAGAATAACATTTTCACTGCATGCTGACCATGAGGAACACTTCTAAAACTAAAAGGGCATAGACCATTTGAAAGTGAAGAAAGAAAGAAAGATGCACCTCGAGAAGGGAACCAAAGGAACCCGGTGTAGCTATTCTTAGCAGACACAATGGTGTTCAGCCTTGGTGGAAAAGTCAGCCTGCCTATCTCAATTGTCTCACGCCTGTGACGCAGGGGAAGGAGTCAGCCTTTGGTTTCCGCTCTCTGTGTGTCTGGGCAGCCGGCTCTGCACGTGGAAACCCAGGGACGCAGCCCCTCCAGAGCGTCACAGGATTTCGCTGCCGCCAGGAGCCAAGCTGATAACAGCGCGGAACAAAACACTTCCAGCAGGTCCTGCACCGGGCTTTCCTCTGAGTGACAGAAACAAAAACATCTTTAGACAATGTCTATTGAACCCCTTTTAATGAGAAAGCAGGCCCTGTGTCACATGGAAAACATTCTTCCTCAAGAAGATCATTTGTAAAACTGTGTTCACTAGCTTTTGGCCACTTACAGCAATGGCCTGTCTTTCTGTCTCTCTTTCTTTTCTTTGCTTTGCATTTCCTCCCTCTCTCTCTTTCACACACGATAATAAGCAAGTGCTGGTATATAGAGGCAGCTGGTATTCCCTCAGAGAGAAACCTGAACCCGTTTAAAAAATTGTTTAGCATAACTCCACAGAATCATCTGCCTGATTTTATTTGATTTGGCAAAGATGCTGTCACAGATGTTCATTATTACAAAAGGAAAACACGTTCGTAGTGTGGTCCATGGCTGGAAGGAAAGTGGAGGGACAGTGCACTTTACAAAGTCTCTCAGTGAAATTCATAAGCATCTATGTGTGACCTGGTCATGGGTTACTAAGAGTCTGGTTTCCTTTCAGCACACTGGGGTAAATTCACTTAACCCTATTTGAAGCTGTTGAGATAATGGAGCAATCTCCCCTTAATGGAAGGGGGGCAGGGTTGCATGGTAGGTGGAAAAGCCTTCAAGGCCAGGTTTTGGAGGATCTAAGGAAGATAAAATGCCCAGGCTGCTCTGCTCTTTGATCACTTTCTCCTGCCAGTGTACCTGCACGTCAACCTGGGGAATCTGGGCCGAGGGATTACCCACTTCTCACACAGGAATTCTGCGCGACCTTGTCAACTCTGAGAGCGTGCGATAAACAGCCCAGAGCTCTCAGGAATGACCCTGTTTTAAAGATTCTATAAATAGACTCTGTGGTTCATTATGGAGCTCTCAAGGCTGTCTAGTAAGTGAACAATGAAACTATCAACCCGAATAGCTAATTCCTACGCAGCTTCAAAGACCGAAGTTTGGATCAACTTCCTTCCTCGGACTCATTTATCCACAGAGCTTCTTGGTTCTCACCCTGTGTTGTTGAAAGTCCATGTTTCTTTTTATATCTTCATATTAATATTTGCATCGCTAATAAAAGCTCTGCATATGCAGGCACCATCCCAACTTAATGAATGCATCAAAGTTACTTCCTTACATCTAAATATAATTTTAATGAGGACCTACTCTGAAGAGTGGGGTGCATTTTGCATAGATGCATTATTTAAAAATTTTGTTTAGGCTTACTAAAATGCACAGCTTCAGTTATACACTATATTCTGTTTTCTTCATTCCCACTTTACAAACAACTATCTCTGCTGCTGACATGAGTTCTTTTGTCCCTAAAGGATGTTGTCTCTACGGTTAGGAATTCCTTGGACCTCATTCTCTTCAAAACCTAACTCCCCAAACCTCAATCCAATATTTTGCAAAAGCTGATTCAAGTTTAAGAACAGCTTATATTTATATTCAGATACAATAATCCAAAAGTGATATTGCTAAAACAACAATGTCTTTGTTTCAGAGACTCACTCCTTACATAGCAGGGCTGGTGAAAGCATATGTTAGGCAGAATTTTTCATTTAATAAAATTCACAGTAACTGGATCAGGCCACCACTGTTACCATAGGCTACCTGCCAGGACATACTACACTTGTTATATGGAACCAGCCATTACAATGTTTTTCATTTAGATGAATTCTGCTTCTGGAGCCAAAAACATGTTTGGGCTCACAAAAATATTCACTTTCTTCCCAGTATGAATAGGTTCTGCACAGTTACCACATTCATTTTATCATTTTGGTTGTCAATTTCCATATTCATCCTAGCTCTAAAATTCTGATATCCTCATTCATAAAAGATGATACATTAATATATATATATATATATATATATATATATATATATATATACATACACACACACACACACACACACACACACACACACACACACTGAGTGGCCAGATTGTTATGATCTCTGAGTGCATAATAATCTGGCCACTCAGTGTATGTATTATATGTGTATGTGGGGTCTGGCCAGCCTGGCCAGGGGGAGGGAACATGGGCAGTTGGCCGGCCTGCCTGCTGGTTAAACTCTTGGTCAAGGGGACAATTTGCATATTAGCCTTTTATTATATAGGATATACACTGAGTGGACAGATTATGGGTTCAGAGGTCATAGAAATCTGGCCACTCAGTGTATATACTAGAGGCCTGGTGCATTGCGGGGGTGGGGGTATCCCTCAGCCTGGCCTGCACCCTCTCCAATCTGGGACATTCCTCTCATAATCCAGGACTGCTGGCTATTAATTGCTTGCCTGCCTGTCTGCCGGCCTGATTGCCCCAAACCGCCTCTACCTGCCAGCCTGATTACCCGCAACTGCCCTCCCCTGCCAGCCTGATCTTGCCCCCACCTGACCTCCCCTGCTTTTGCCTCAGCCCCCTCCACTGTGGCTTTGTCCAGAAGGAAGTCTGTCGACCCAGTCTAATTAGCATATTACCCTTTTATTAGTATACTAAAGGCCTGATGCATGAAATCTGTGCAGTAGTAAGCCTTTCTCCACCTGGAACCTGGAACCCAAGCTACCCTTACAGATCCAGTTTCGTCCCGAAGTACATCAGTCTAATTAACATATTACACTTTTATTTTTATATATTTCAGAGAGGAAGGGAGAGGGAAAGAGAAACTCAATGATGAGAAAAAAATCATCAATTGGCTGCACACCCCCCTACACTAGAGATCGAGCCTGCAACCCGGGCATGTGCCCTGACCAGGAATTGAACCTTGACCTCCTGGTTTTTATGTTGACATGCAACCAGTGGACCACACTGGCCAGGTAAAAGATGATACATTTTTTAAATGTATTTGCTCTCAATTGTGTTTCCAGAAATGGTGATTATTACCAAATTAGTTCTGCTGTTATCATACTATGTGCAAGGTATGCTTATGTCTTATATAAAAGAAACACTTTGTGTTGTGTCTTTAACAGCCTCATACTTCCTCCTATTTATCTCATCCTGACATTTGTGTCTGTTGTCCAATCTTCTCAGAGGCTGAAAGAACTTACAGATATATCATTTCAAGAATGAGGTGGGTCATTAGGAATGTGAATAATAATGCTTCAAAATATTTGGCAGAAGGCATTTTAGTGATCAACTTTTCATAGATGCATGAGACCCAGGAGAATAAGTAACTTGCTACTCTCTTAAATCTTTGTATTTCAATGGCAAAAAGATAAATATGGAAAGAAGGTGAAAAGTAAAAGGAGACAGAGATTTGAATTTGTATTATGATATTATTTCTTGATCATCAGATTCATTTCACAGAGGTACATAGAGCTGTTCTTTTGTTTTAGGGCCTATTCTTAGTGACTGGATAAAAAGACTTAGCCTCCAGGGGTTGACTGTCTCCTGGGGAAGTGAACTAGCTCCAGGGTTTTTGTACACATAGATATGGCTGCTAGAACTTAAACTTCACGAAAGCACTTCTTATCTTCTTCACTGATGAATCTGAGCCAGGAACATAGTTGATACTTAGTAAATATTTGTTGAGTTAAAGAACCAATATGCACTACGCTATGCATATACCATAAGATTTATTATACTGCAGGCATCATTGAGTTTATTCCTCAATGCGGGGCAAAGAGAATACTGTGCATTAGGAAGATATGCCTCAGTTATTGGTTTAGCTCCACTGAAGGTAGGATTTTCATTCACAAGTATTTAACTTGTCTGGGGTTTTAAGACATTTAAACATGTGTTTTGGTTAGCAATTCTAAGAGATTATATGCGCTGGGTATAATACACCTTACTATGTAAACGAAATTATTACCTTGTTATGGCTGTTTAAAATCAAAGCCATGCTGCTATTTTTCACAGTTTAAGACCAAAATGTAGACTTGAAAGTTAGTCATGCCAAAGCACCAGCGGCACATCTGCATGGCGTGTTGAAAGAAGGAGGTGACAGAGCCACAAAGTACCCCTGGAATATGTCAGGGTGTCCATGGCACAGTGCTCTGCTGAATGAAAACATTCCAGGAAGTGATTACACTCTGCCATAAGAATGGAGCAAGCATGGGAGGCAAAACTTTTTTTTCTCCCTTTCCTCGGTACTTTCTCTTCCAGAAAAACACAAGGCACAGCCCATCACAAGCAAAGTCCAAATCATCATGAGTCATCAGATAGTACAAGTATGCATAGTAAATGTAGAGAATGGTATCAAACCTTTGCGTTATATTGAAGAGCAGAGGCCACACATTGAGAAGAATGCATTCTAGGGAAGTCCAAGAATAAAATTCAAAATAGAAAAAACCCTCTCATACATACATAACAATGAAGGTGTCTGTAACACAAAAACTTCAAAGATGCATTAGAAATGCTTGCAGATTGGGAAGTTAAAAATAACCCCTTTAATCACTATTACGTGGGATAAACCTCCACTAATAGCAGGCGAGTCATCATTTTTCTGGCTGTACACTTTCAAAGCTCTCATGCCATGGGCTGGGAAAACTGCTCATTAGTGAATTGTGTCTCAATTAGCTACAGTCGGGAATGTTCTGAAGTTTAAAAAAATCACTATGTACTGAGCATACTTCATTAGTCCTATGACCAGTTCATTTGATTGAGCTCCACCCCATCTCTCTTCTTCTCTCACACATGGACTTTCCACATTTTTCTCCCTTCTTTTCAGCTTATTCACGAGATTAAAAGTATGGTGTAAGCCTCTCTTAGAAATCTGAGATGTTACTCATTCTCCATTTCTAACACACACACACACACACACACACACACACACACACACACACACAGAAATAACTTGATGGCAAAAGAGAGACACTTATGAAAACACGCTGGTTTTAAATAAATCTTTATTGATGAAAGTATTGCATATGTCCCCCTTTTCTCCCCATTGATCTCTTCTAGTCAGCCCCCAGTCCCCACCCCACTGTTTATATCCATGGGTTATGGTTGTTGGTTAGATTCTTCCCACCCATCCACCCACCTACCCACCCCCACCTCCTAGCCTTACATTAATATTGCAAAAGATTAAAGTATTTCAATCACGTTTACAGTGGGTGAAAAGAATGGAACCGTTATACTCCACCTGCTAGACTTGCTTCATCAGAATACAAAGCCAGTAAAAGTTTCACAGTCCTGCCAATTTTAATAAGGTTTATGGACATGGCCTGAATAGCTGAATAGGGCACTAGATTTAGCAAATAAAAATATCACTTGGTCCAGTTAAGTCTGAATTTCAAGTGAGCAAAAAATATATTTTTAGTGTATGCATGTATGTCCAAAGCATTGCACAGTATTCAAGGTATTGCATGAGACATACTTCTAAATAATTACTTATTTTTTATATAAAAATCCAAACTTATCTAGATGCCCTGTGCTTTATGTGGTAAGCTTAGAAATGAAACACACAATGGAAGAGGCAGTTCTCAATAATACAGATCAGACTACTCTGTAAGAGGAAGCAAGTGTCACACATGAGAGGATTCATAGTATGAGGCCAATATAGTGACAAATTAATTGAAACAAAGCTAAGTTTTCTATAGAGACTTAGCTCAGTGAGGACAGTTTGCTTCAGAGAAAGTCATGCAACATACCCCTAAGAGAGTATGTTGTTCCATTTTAAATATTCATTTCACTCAACAAGTATTTATTGTCTATCCTTTGCCCTGCACTGCCAAAACAGCCTGTGGTGTTTCTTATTAAACAAAGAAAAAATAAATTTAGACAGAGATGGGTGCTTAAACTGACAATGTGATGGTGTTCATACCTAACAGTTCATAAATAAACACATTGACCTTTTCTCTCTTTCCTCATTTCTTTAAAAAAATGTATTTTATTGATTTTTTACAGAGAGGGAGGGAGAGGGATAGAAAGTTAGAAACATCAATGGGAGAGAAACATTGATCATCTGTCTCCTGCACACCTCCTACTGGGGATGTGCCTGCAACCAAGGTGCATGCCCTTAACCAGAATCGAATCTGGGACCCTTCAGTCCACAGGCAGATGCTCTGTCCACTGAGCCAAACCGGCCAGGGCTCTTTCCTCATTTCTAAGTGTGATTTGCACAAGCTGCTCCATGAATTTTCTGATCATCTGCCTAAAAAATGAGTGATATGATCATGCTTGCATATCTTATTAGTGTTCTTTTGATTCTTTGAATTTCCAGAACTCTTATGGACTGCACCATATTATTCAGTTCTTAATTACAACCTATCCTAGATTATTTTGTTCTGCTTGTTGCACATATACGAACTTGCCTCAAAAATAAAATTTTCATAAGTATTTTGCTTTCCTTTAATAATTTGTGATATCTGCTTGACTGGAGAAAGATTTTAATTTGCTTGAAAATGTACTCAGGAACTTTCAAGGAAATTGATATCAGTTAATATTTATTGCAAATTATTCCTGTAAGAACAAAATGGGATTATGTATGATACAGAGAGACTCTTCTCATGTTAGTTATTTTTTATTTTGTATTTAGATGGAACTACATGCCTTCCTTATAGGTTGGCCTTTTAGAGTAGCTTGGAACCCAGGAAGTAGAGGAAATATTGCATTGCATCTATTAAATGAGTTAATAGATAAGGCTGATTTTTATTACTTGTCTTTAATTTTAATAGCTTCAGCAATGATTTAAATACCCAAAGGAAACAGGTATTACCAGCATGAAAAGTTAGCCAATAATCATAGCAATAATGAAATACAATTGGAAAAAATCAACATAGAAAGTCTTTTGTGCAGAGGGCCTCATAATATATCCTATTTGGTGTTTCTTATAAGATTGGCAAATACACATGCATTTTAAAATCATTTGGCCCTTATCACTATACCTTTACTTATTTATTTTGTTATGAATTTAATAGAGTATTGAATTTAATTAGAAAAGTAGTTATTTTTTATGTTTTCTTGAAAGCAAATTTCACTGTCCTTTTACTCAAATAACTTTTTAATGATAGCATCATCAATAAACTAAATTTACATTTCATAAGTCATTAATTAATTTACTTTAACTTAATGTATGTAAGAGGCCAAAAAGCCACATATGTTGATTAAGACAGAATAAAAATAGAGAGAAACTTTAAACTTGAGACAGTTTAGGGGAAGCTTTTGACCCCAAACACAGTCTTAAAAGAGATAAGTCCTTTGCTGTGGTTTTAAGTAGTGTGGTGCCTAAACAACATGATAAATGTGCTGACATTACAGAGGCCCCAATTAGAGCCAAGATATTTTAATGCACTCTTTGGCATCTCAGAGCACACACACTCTATATGAAGGACTTTTAGATTTATGGTGTGAGAGCAGCCTGGCGTATAGGCCACAGCTCTTTCTTTCTTTAGCTTTTTTAACAAGGAAATTTCCAAACATATACAAGAGTAGAGAGAATAGTATCATAAACCCTCAAGTATCCCTCCCATTTCCAGCAATTTTCAATGCATGGCCAATTTTGTTTTCAACTATCCCCTCACCCTCTCTCCCACCCATGGGTTCTTTGGAAGGAAATGCCAAACATCATGAATATTTTCATGTATATCTCTAAGAGATATACAGTCTTAAAAAAACATAAAAAACAATACAATCTTCACACTTTAAAGAGAGAACAATTCCTCAATCAAATATCCAATCTGTGTCCAGATTTTCTTGATTGGCTCATAACTTTAAAAGAAAATTTGATTAATTCAGGATCCAAATATGCCCACACATTGTAATTGTTATTTGGTTGATGTACCTTCCAAGCTCTTAGTTCTATAGATTCTTTTTCTGTCCCTGAAGTTTATTGGAGGAAACTGATCAAATGCTGCAGAACTTTTCAGTCTAGATTTTTCTGACTGCATTCCCACAGTTTGACTTCAAATGGCGATAGTCTAGTTCTATTGTGTCTTCTGCATTAACTGAAAGAGTTCTATGAAGAAGCATTCTCTCATCAATTTTTCAATTTCCCTGAGATGCAGCCCTTCTTTAACCAAAAAAACAAGAAGAAAAACAAAAAAACAAGGCAAGAAATATGCTTGATTTTTCAAAATAGAAAGTTGGTTTGTAGGACCCTTCCAAGGTGACCAGTAAGTTTTCAATATTTCCATCCCTTGCTTCCATTGTTCTATTGCACTTTTCTAAGCATTTGTACAGACCTGTTCTTTTGTTTTGATAATTTCTTTCTTAATATGTATAGACCACACTTATTCCTCAAAACCTTTTATCTATTTTCTTCTCATTCTAGTATTTCAATTTCTGATAGAAACAGAACAGAAAAAGTATGTACACACATTTCACAGCTCAGAATATAGATTCTTATATGTAACTAAACTAAGTATGATGATTTCTGAATAACACAGAATATAACTATTCACTATTAAGTTTACTCTCAAGGGAAAGAAGATCATGAAAATACTGTTTAAAGAAAAATAAAATTGAATTGGAAAATTAACAACTTTTAAGAGTCACTAAAATGTGCAATAACTGTTTCAGCTAAATGGTACGCTCAAACACAAAATGGCTGAAAATCAGAATTATTTCAGAATTGAAATTGAATTTCATTGAATTGACTCTGTTTAGAATTTGATGTCACATCCAATTATGCCAATCACTAATGAATATATTAGATGTTAAAAATGTAATTAATGCAGGAAAGTAAATTATTTTGGTGATGTATAAGTCTAAATGTTTTTGAAAGTTTTATTTTTTTAAATGATAAAAATCATATTAAATTTAAGGTCATTTATCTTAAAGCCATCCATAATTTATTTAACTTATGTGTGTGGATGGGCTATCTCTTTTCAACTCAGATGGTTAGCATTTATTTAAACTTACCACATCAGCACACTAGTTTGGAAACACTTTTTGAGGTAAGGGCTTACAAGAATTCTTTTTGGGGTATTTTATAATTTCTGAAAGTTATATTTATAATGAAAATTGCATAGGGAATAATTTTTCCATATTTATTAAATTGTAAAATTCATGATATCTTTGGAAGTGAGTAAAATATGGAATCAAATGTATGAAAGTCACAGATATAATTAATATTATATAAATGAGTCAATCTTGTATTTGGTAGTCTTAAATTTTATTCTTTCAATTAAGTTGATATCCATATTCACTGTAATTTATTTTTATGTATATGGAATATGGTGTTAAGTCTTGTAACATAATAAAAAATTAGTGGTTTAAAATGAGCATTCTGCTTGCAAAAATTAGCTTAAGGAAACTAATATTTTTAAGGATAAAATATAGAGTACCAAGTATTTTATTATAATACCAATTATTTTTGGTAATGTTTCATATATATTTAAAATATTTTTTCTTTATTACAATAGATACTCATATCCAGAGAAGATACCTTTGACATTTTTAAAAAGTAAAATCAGAATACAGGCAATTTAAATGTAGAATATTCCTGTTTTAATTTGTTCTGAAAGCTGTTTTAGTTGTCCACACCAAAGATGAAAAGCAATTCTTTTAGAAATGCATTTTATTTAGTTTTCCCAAATTAATTAATTATTTTTTAGTAAAATAACTTTTCTTCTAATTATATTTCAATTGTTATGTACAAACTAATGCATATAAGTAAAACAGCAGGGATGAAAAGAATAAGCAAGGAAAAGGAAAACATATTGACTTGGGAACTAAAACTCAAAGGGAGAGGGTAGCAGTGTGTAAGCAAACTAGTACAAGATGAGGGTGAAATAAGAGTTAAACAAATTGGAGTTCCATTAAATTGAGAAAATATAAAGAGAACTTCCATTGAATTAAAAAAATATGGAGAGAATAAAAATGCCATTTTCCTAGAATAAGTACTTAAAATTTTGAATGCTCCTTTTCAGATGTTGCAGCTATGTACTTAGCTAGTAATATTTACTGTGTTTATTCTGTCAGGCAGTAAGCTAATTAATTTATCTTACTTAAATCTCAAGACAAGTGGATACTGTTCAGGGACATTGGTTTGTAATCTAATCCGATAGTAATCGAAGTTTTAGTTGAATAATATTTATTTCCTAGAGCAAGCACATAATTGACAAGTGGGAAATATGTCCTCAAACCAGAATACTTCTTAGTTATTCTAATAATTCTAAAATAGTCATTAAACCTAAACTTTGCTAGCTCAAATAAAAATATCATTTTGTTTATATTGCAACAATATATTTACATCATCAAAGATTACATCCAAAATTTATTAGTGGTAATAGCATAAGAAAAGGTTGATAATGATTTCAATATGTCTGAACTAATTAATAAAATTCCTATTAGAAAGAATAAATATTTAGAACCATAAAAAAGCATAAAGAACAAAATAAGAAGGGTTATCTATAATCTCACCACTATTCAGTAGTAATAATCATTACTAGTTTAGTGTGTATTATTTAATCATTTTCTTATGTGTGTTTGTGTGTGTGTGTTTGTATTTTTAAACAAAATATGGTTACCCTATGCAGACAGTTTTGTTACATAATATTATAGTTGCCACTGTTTAGTGTGGCATGAGACATAGCTCAGTACTGAGTGCTGTTTAAGAGCTCTGATAGCTGACTGTCTGCTGGATGAAATTCTGGTTCAATTGCTTGCTAGCTGTGTGGCCTTGGCAAGTCACAGATCCTCCCAAGCCTGACTCCTCATTGGTAACATGAGAATGGCAGAATAATAATAATAGTATCTAATTTATAGATTTAAGTTGGTAATCCTTGTGAAGTATTTGGTTCAGGAAATATTTTATATTTTAATGGCAGTTCAGCGAGTCATCATTTACATGGTTTTAAAAAATGCATTGTTTCTCCGAAACCGGTTTGGCTCAGTGGATAGAGCGTCGGCTTGGGGACTGAAGGGCCCCGGGTTCGATTCCGGTCAAGGGCATGTACCTTGGTTGCTGGCACATCCCCAGTATGGGGTGTGCAAGAGGCAGCTGATCGATGACTCTCTCTCATCGATGTTTCTAACTCTCTATCTCTCTCTCTTCCTCTCTGTATAAAATCAATAAAATATATTTAAAAAATGCATTGTTTCATAGAAAATTCTTTTATAGGTTAAGGCACAATATACACATGATGGTACACTAACTTTCAAAAGATTGTGATTATATAACTTTTGCTATAGTCATTTACATAATGCAATTAAATCGTGAAAGAAGCAACTTCACAGAAAGCACAAAACAAATGCAATTACCTACTGAAATATGAAAGTGGTTTATGAAAAAATTTAAGTTAAATCCTCCTCTTAAGTGGCCTCACTTCTATGTTGAGTTTACTTTTTAAACAGTATTTAAAAAATATATTTTTTACTGATTTCAGAAAGGAAAGGAGAGGGAGAGATAGAAATATCAATGATGACAGAGAATTATTGATCTGCCCCCTCCTGCACGCCGCCTACTGGGGATTGAGCCCACAACCCAGATGTTCTCTGACCTGGAATCGAACTGTGACCTGGTTCATAGATCAATGCTCAACCACTGAGCCATGCCAACCAGGCTTTTTAAGCCACTATTTATTGCTTATCAGGACAAAAAGAGATTATAGCTTGAATATTTATTATCTGAATTTCCAGTATGTGATCAGGTTTTCAATTGGTTAGTAAGCTTGTGTTGAAAGAAAATTTAACAGGTTAATGGGGCATAAAACATTGTTTAAAAATGTCATTTCTGGTCTAGCACAGTGGTTAATGTTTTACTGACTTACATGTTTTCCTGTTCATGCTTATTGAGTCCCCTAAATCCCCTGATTCAAATAAGTTAATTAACCGAAAGAGTTCCTACTTAGAAGCAAGCCACTTCTGGGAATAAATGTGTCTACAACAAAATCATGCCACTTTGAACACTGAGTAATATTACTGGACAAGGTTGCGTTATATAATAACTGTTAATTTTTAATGCCTCAATAGTGTGCTATGGAACCAGTAACTTCATTTTGAAATCCCCTTGGTGGGTTATAAGTTGAGTTTGTGAGCAGTGGAGCAAAGATGCTTTTCAATTTCTTCTCCCTCTGTATGATCACAACTGAGCATATAATTTGCAAGGCTATCTCTCCATTTTGTCTTCATATCCTTCTGGACTTCTCCAGTCCTGTGGTCCCATTGCTTCTTTCAAGTGGTTGCTCAAGTGTTTCATAGAAGAAGAAAGATCTCTAGAAGCACTATAATAAAGTATTGAAAATGTTAATAATCTCAACCATGCTGATCCATGTTCAAGGGTCCAAACTCTTATTATTATTGTATTTGTTCATTTATTTTTATAGTTTGGAAGGCTGGTGTGGGATTACCGTGATTAACAGTACAAACATCTCTGAAGCAGTAATGGTCAGAGAATAGAGCACTGACTGCCAGCACGCCTCTATTTTTCATTAATAATGTACTAACTTGTATACTTCTGGAAAGCTGAGATATTTTATTTTTCTTTGTTTTCCAACATGTTGCCAAAGCTATAATATTAACAAATATCTGTTGAATATCCTGTGACAATTTATACCCATCCGTTGTCTTTCTTCTTCCTTTATGGTCTTCCAATAGATATGTGTTGGAATTTCTGCATATTACTGATTGGCATTTACATTTTGTAACATTTTCCATCTTTAGTGTCTTAAATTTTATATTCTGGAGGGTTTCCTGGTCATTATCTTCCAGATTGGTAATATATAATTACCCATTTAGGAAAATTATCTTTAGTGTTGCAAGTATTATAGATGTCCCCCTCTTCCCCAAAGAGCCTTCCTCATCACTCCCATCTCCTGTCCAGGCCTTCACTGCTCTATTGTAATTTCCCATTTTATTAAGTATTCTTATTATTTCAATTAATTTTGGCAATTATACTTTTTAAATTTACCAAAATTCCTTGTTCTTTCATTGTGCTTTTTTTTTTTTAAATGGAATCCCACTCTTATTTTAGGCATGCAACATCCCCAACTCTCTCTGAGATTATTAATAGATATTTCTAAAAGTTATTTATATTTTTTTGCATTATCTCCATTTCTTCTGTGAATACTTAGCTGCCAAGCCAATGAATCTTTTTGCCAGTAGGGTTTGCCCTGCAGATCTGTAGGTCTGCTGTCCTAAGGCCCTTTTTAGTGTGGTTATAGGCCTGACTGAACCAGTCCTGCTACCGGACAAGCCTCTCCTTAGATGAAAGGTTCTCTTGAGTGCAAGCAAGCTGGCAGTGACCATAAGGGTGGAGGACTTTACTTCGGGGGTGGAGTACTCTGATTGCTTTTGTTCAGAGTAGGACTGCTTCTCTTTCCCTATTCCCAACACTCAGCTCCATTGAACAGATCCAGAGTCAGTCACTGTTGTTTCTGCCTCTCTTCTCAACCGCTGCAACTGCCACGTGGGACCATCCAAGAGGACCTTCTGCTCAGATAAAGGTGAGATCTTGAGCTGGGACAGAAACTATGATGAGCTGCTCTGCACACACTGAGGAGAGGGTGGCAGCTGAATGAGCAGCAGTTTTATAAATGTTTTTCCCCCCCTTAAGTTCAGTCTACCCCACCTAGAGCTCTCTCTTGCTCTCTGTAATTCATAATTCCACATTTAGAGCCATTTTATTTTATTTTTTCACCACTGAGAACAGTTCCATTCACCTATGTCTTCCACTCATGCATGTAGTAAGATGTGATTTCTTTGATCTAGATTATACAACCCTATTTGCTTACTGCCTCCTAAAATTTTATTAACCTTTGTTAACTGTTCATGGCAGCCACACTTTCCAATTTTAGCGTTCATATGGGTTTATTTGCTTAATTTTGGTAATATATTTTTACTCTCATTTTAATAGTATAAAGCAAAAACATTATCAGTATAAAAGAAAATGGAATATTTGATAAATATGATTTAGGTATAGACAACATTTCTGAATGTTGAAAACTGCATGTCAGTCAGTTCTTTTGGCATTAAGAGATGTAAATAAAAAGAAATTTTTATGGAGAAGTGGTGTTTTCCAACATTTGGACCACATTCAGGAAAACCAACTTAATGTGAAATAGCATCCTTGGGCTAGTAAAATGGGGGTTAAGTTTATATCTCAAGCCTTAAAGGTCATCAAAGTGATAAGAAGAGAGTGGTTACTAGAATGAAGAAAAACTATATAAAAAAGAGTTATCCTATAGGAGCTGTGGACCTTGACAGAGGGATAGAGTCAATCAACAGGTAAGAAATTAAGATATAAATATTTTATTTCACTCCTATCCCTCTTCTGGTCTGCTGTTGATTTCCATTAACTGAACCCAAATGGTAGCCAGAAAGTACAAGAGGTTATTGATGTCTTCTGTCTAGGTGAGCTTCCAAAGCACAGAACAGGGTAGAGAAAGATGGAGAGTGGATCTGGACAAACAAATGGGATATATCCAGCAGAGTTCAGCCTTCTGTATGCGTTCTTGCACTTTGTTCACAAGAATAATACAAATTGCCATCATCTATGTTGATGGCAATTCAGTAATCTGTCCACCTGAAACTTAAAACAGAAGAAAACAGAAGAAATCACCAGTGTGCTCATATAAGTAAAGGAAAAGGGAAGGTAAAAAGTAAAAAAAATAATTAACATAACATCTTACTGCTGTAATCCCCATTCCTGACACTAGTCATGAGGCCTAATTCAGTACTTACCACCATTGTCCTCACTACTCAGTCCATGTTGATTTTACCTCTGCTAGCACCTCAGCTTGTGGAGTTATTTACCTGGTGAGATAATCTTATATTAGTTCAGCCCATGGTAGTCCAGTCTTTACTGTGTCCCTATAGTTTCCATTGACTGGAGCTGTTGGGAAAGGAAGTACCAATAAACAGCCCCGTAAATCCCCTGGGTTCTACTCATGGACCTCCTTGTGCCAACTGTGCTACAGGAACTCAATTTTACCTTTGTGACTGGGATCAATCACTTCAGTCAATATGTGACCTCATTTTCTTTTGCTGGGCTCAGTGGTATAAGGAGCTCTCAATGACCACAGGAAAGTGTAAGGTTTCTTTGTAAGGAATACAACTCCAAATCCACTTAACCCAAGGTTGTGGGGATGGAAATAAAATTCTCAAGTGATTTATTTTGGTAATAATAAAAATATTATTCTTACCTCTATATTTTAGTTACGTTTCCCCATATTGTCTGATTATGGAAATGATGGGCCCATATAGTAAGCACTGTTTAATTAATATTACTTGTATTGTAATACAGAACTCCAATCTACAGATTGTTGTTTTCCATTTGGCAAGTTAACTGAGCCCTGAGTTGGCCATGACGTTGTACATTAAGCCAGCATGGGCACATGGTAAAATCAGTAAATTTCTTGTTATGAGTCTATTGTCTCATATTATTTACTTCAAAATGAGTGTTCTTTTGGGAGATGATGTTGTTTGGGGGTCCACAGTGATGGGCAAAGTTAAATAATGAAGAGCTTTTTGGGGCACAGCAAAGTAGAGAAAAGAGTGGATCTAGAGGAAAGTACAGCACACAAGTAAACTGGACAGTTTGACAAGGAGAAGGAGAAGAAGAAGTCAAAGGAGAAGAAAGAGAAGAAAAAAAGACAGAAGAAAGGAGGAAGATGAGGAAGAGAAAGAAAAGGCCAGGAGAAGGGTAGGGATATGGATGAAAAAGGAGAGTACTGGATTAAATAATGTTTAGAAAAAAATAATTTACCAGGGTTAAATGCAGATAGGATATCAATAAGACACAGTCTTTCTTATAATTTTGTTCTTTTAAAATTATTAGGAAAAGACAATATGGATTCCAGTTAAAAAGCAAATCTTAATGGAGAAAAAAAATAATAGGTGAACTCTTCTTAACTTTGAAACATTATGATGGTGACTCAGATCTAATGCAAGAGTAATAGTCTTTGCCAGCAAAGTAGTTCTGTTAGGTTGATGTGATCAGAGAAAGTAGGCAAAAAAGTTTTCAACTAGCAAGATAACCTGTCATTCAATCAACTGAGGAGTTATCCTGTCATATCGATATACTGCTCAAAGCACTAGATCTATGGAAAGGAAAACCAAACTCCTCTTATAAGCCAGCAGTTTAGTAAAAAAACACACATGCAAAACAACATATATAATAAAAGTGACAATCACTATGTACAACTTGCGATGTGACACCCTCCCCACACCACCCTCTCAAACAAAAACGTTGGCTGAAAGTACCGGGATGGGAATGGAGAAGGGTCAGAGTGAGTTCAGAGGAAGTTTTACAAAATATTTGACTTCGGTGGAGGGTGAGTGAGGTGTTATCCCAATAAACAACAGAGGAAGAAAAATATCACAGGTAGTAATGAAAGCAAGTGTAATTGTTAACAGTGTCTGAGGCAGAGGTGAAAATCAAAAGAGTTCATCACGAAAGGTACTCTAGTGAGAGGTTTATTAAAAAGCTTATGACTACAAGGTAAATGACATCTGGAGGGAAAAAGAAATGGCTGCTGCTCACAAAACAAAAGCTGGGAAACAGTTTTAAAGAAGCCGAGGTGGAAAGACAGTGTCTAAATGTGATATCTAAGTAGGCAGAGGCAGGATTCTTTGGCGCTTGCGCTGTGGAACTACATGCTCCTTCATGGCTGCATGTTTCATTAGCTTGTTAAATCTACATCCAACGGTGTGTTTTTTACTATTATAATGAGGTTAAGGTCACACAGTGGTTGTTCTGGGCCTTAGCTGTTCTGGGTTGAGAAAATCTCTTTGTCCAGGTGATACCTGTTGTCAATGTGACCACTAATTAGGTAAAGGTTGTTTTTTTTTTTTTTTTTTTTTTTTTTTTTTTTGTGTGTGTGTGTGTGTGTGTTTAAATATATTTTTATCAATATCAGAGAGGAAGGAAGAGGGAGAAAGGAACAGCAACGATGAAAGAATCATTGATTGGCTGCCTCCTGCACACCTACTGGGAATCGAACCCACAACCTAGGTATGTGTCCCATCTGGGAATCTAACTGTGACCTCATAGGCTAATGGCCAACCACTGAGTCACATCAACTGGGCATTCACAGGGTTTGAAGGGAGATCAGTGGAAGTTCTAATCATATTTAGGAGAGGCTCAGCCTGAATCAGGATTATCAGGAAGGATGAAATATTTAGGCCATTACTTCAGTATGTCCCTCATAGATAATGTGAGGAGGAAAGATCAGAGAATAAGGCTGGGGAAGAAACAGAAAGCTGATGTGATTTATTTGTATTTCCCTTTTCATTATTATGTAGAATGACTGGTATCTAAAGAATTGTAGATTCTATATGCATGAGAATAAAATAAGCCACAAATAGATTTTTTTCTGTCAGTACTCATTTTAATAGCAATACAATTCTGCACCTTAAAATAGTAATTACCACATGAGATCTGTTGTTGAGAACCATTTGCATCTTTGACCTTCTGAAAATGATAACTGAATCATTCAGTGTGCTATAGCTTCTAGACTAGAGGCTCAGTGCATGAAATTCTTGCAGGTTCCCTAGGCCTGGCCAGCGATCAGGGACAATTGGGGCCTTCTGGCTGTCTCCTGGGGCCTTCCTTTGTTCTGACCCCCACCAGGTAGTCAACACAAGTAATAGTGAGCTATTGAATTCCTCATCTTCTGGTCGAACGCCCAAAGGGACAATTTGCATATTAGGCTTTTATATATATAGATGAGTGTATTAAAAAAGAAAAGCTGTGGTACCTTTACACAATGGAATATTACGTGGCCCTAAAAAAGAAAATCTTGCCTTTTGCAATAGCATAGATGTGACCTCATAAGACTCCCATGCAGGCCCAGTATGGCCACTCCCTTAAGCATTAAGCCCTAGAGATAACATCTAGGTCTCAGTTGTGTTTCAGCTCCAGGCCCAGAGAAGCAGCAAAAGCAGGCAAGGCATGCCATGGCTGATTTTAGAACTAGCTGCATTGAGTAATGGTCCCCTGCCCTGGCACTGACCAATCAATGGAAACCATGATCCTGAACTGACACATCTGTAAAGCTGATGGATATTCTATTGAAATCCTCCCTTGGACTTCCAGGTAAAAGCCCTTAGAATGGAGGACCTAGTGCGAGCTCTCTCTATAGACAAGCTGTGCCTCTTCCCCCAGATGAGTTTTCATTGCCTCTTCCTTTCTCCTAAGCCACAAGATCCCTTCTTCTGCCCCTGTAACTTGTTTCCTGAATCAATTTCTTCTACAGCTCACTCCTTCTATTTCTGTGACTTTCCAAATAAAATTTATCTTATAGTTTGAGTCTTGGCTCTGAATTCTTTCTTAACCAGAACTCAAGTACCAAGGTTGCTGAACTGAAGTCCAATAGCTGGCCGCCATATTTGCTGCCAATAGTTATGGTTATTTTTAATACATTTGTTTTTAACTTTCAACTAGAGTTATAAGTAAATTTTAATTAATTTCTTAGCATAATTAAAGTTATTTTTACCTCTCTTTTAAAGAGATAGAGAGAAACACAACTTTATGATTAGGAAATAATTAACTATGGGAAAAGCAGCTGAAGTAGTTAAAATTAGATGATAATGAAATTCTTAATATCTGTATTTATCTCTGGCAAAGTTGACTTATTCATCATATGTAGCTTATCTATTATGAATTATAGCCTTAATTAATAGATTATTACATGTCTTGGCTCCTATATATAAAATCATGTTACATGGTAAAGATGAACACATGACAATTTATATAAAATATTCTATTACGTTTTAAAGAATTCCACTAGATTATTTCAAAACATCCACCCACTCTTAGCTATCTTGTATCTCAAACACTTAAGGTCACTGAAGACAAAAATAAAATGTGTCATTTTTGGAGGGACATGTAAATATTGTCCACAGTTTTTCATGTTTTCATTACCAAAGAGAGTGAGCCGAGTCTCTAGGGCCTGGAGCTGGGACACTGAGCCATGCTTACATTCTTAGTGAGCTCGAGAACAAACAGTTCAAGTACATACATGACATATTCTTAGACTTTTCTTGGCAAGATGGCAGAAATGTTTTCAGCTACTGACATGTTATTTAATTTTTATTTTTTTTCTGGCACCAATGGTGTCAAAATATTCCTGTAAAACTGTTGCTGGTTTTGCCTTTTTAGTTTCTTATGTGTGAAAGTGTGTTCTGCACAGACAGGACAGGCTGTGATGTATGAAAGCATAAAACAAGTGACCCTGGTCTGAGAGCTGAGGATTGAGCTCTTTATTCTCTGCCTGGCACTCCAGTGCCTGAATGAATAGAGCCCAGCAACACTTTAAAACACAACTAATGAGCATATTCACACATTCACAGTCTGCATGCATATTCATTAACTTCAATTTCAATGGCTGAGCAAAAACCAAAAAGACATAGCTATAAAATTATGAGCATCAGGAATAATTCTCCCGAAACAGAATGATGTTTTTGTTATCACTTACGTATTCAGAACTTCAGAATTTACAGATAATTAAATCAGCAATTTCTGTTCTCATTTCCCTCTAATTTCTGCTGGTTGTTTTCGATAGTGAAATTAATAAGAAAGCCAGTGTGCCATCAGCTCACTTTTTATGAGGTTCTCTTCTTTCCAAATATTCCTTTTGCTCTATACCATTAATATCACCCAGTCTAGAATCCTTTCTGAAACAAGTTGAGATATTTATTTTAGAAACAAAAAAAAAAGCAGAAAGAAGGTTCTCCAGAAGATATTTAATTAATAACTAATTATATAATTTTTTTCATATCCTCATCTAATATATAGCAACATGGTATTAATGTTAGCAGAGTATTAATTCTCTATTGATAAGTTTTGTCTACAAATATTTGTGTGTACTCTTAATATGCAAATAAAGCATCCCTGAAATTTATCCTAATGAATAATTTTAAATTGAATTCATGAATTATGTTTTTTTTTTTCTGGTTAATATTCCAAGCCTTTCGTCTACTTCTTTCCTAATTAGATATTATCATATTCATTAGTTTGATGAAACTGCAAATATTCAACAATAATTAAGTAACCATATGAATTTAGTTGAGAAATATTCAGGAATATAACTAATATTCAGAGAGAATTATAGCTAAAATAAAATTATTTCCATTTAAGTTTTTTTTTTTTAACATTCTGGGTGGTATAATAATGTCAAGTTAAAACTTGGAAATGTTTCTATATCTTTAATAGTACTGTAATAATAATAATAAAATACAAGTACTTTCAATATTATTGATAGTAGTTTAATGTAATAATAGCACATCATTCATGAAAATAAGAGAACTAAAAAATTACTTTCCAATATTCCTGCTGGGACCCTTCTTATTTCTACTGATTCCCAGCTCTGTCTATTTGCTGCTGGTGTGTGATTTGCAAGTTCAATCTGTTTCATAGACTTGAAACAAAGGGACTAGACTAGATGGGTGAGTGAGTGCGTATGACTGACTGTGTGTGCATCACATCATCTCTTTGCATATGCTGTGCTTGAGAGAAAGATAAGGTAGCAAAAAGAACTACTCTTCTCACTCCTCCATTGCTGCCCTATGAAGCAGGAAGACTGGCAGCAATGAGACCAGAACTTGGATGTGCTCCAGTGACTTCTGGAACATTTAGCCTCTGCTCGCAGCTTCCAAGAGTGAAGCAAGGACTTTGAGGGATATCTGGAAGTCCTTTGAAAGACTTATGTAATAAAATATTTTTTTTTTGTCTCTTGCAAGCAAAAGTTTTTAATTAGGTTTACACCGTTTATTGTTTGTGCAAACGTTACCAGTTATAAAGTTTTAGGTTGTCAATTTGGCCTTAGAAATTGTATGAAGCCCTGCCACAGTGCACTGAAATGGTGTTCACTCATGTTCCCTCCTTGGACCTAACACGTTTTGCCTCTCAGGTGGGCCAAAGGAATATGGATACCCCACCATGGTACCTCGGGTAAACCTTTACTTATTGTAGTATGTCCTGGAGCCTACATCCCTCAGAGAACATTTGAACATTTATTTTAAAGAGCCAATTTTTAAAGCAACTACAAAGATTAAATAGAGTGGCGTTCATGGTCCCTAAAAAGTCAGTATTGTGACCAAAGTGTAATTTGACAATCCTTTGTATTGTTTTCATACATTTTATAAAATTCACATAATACACTTAAATTAAGGGGCAGGTGAAAGTTTTTTTCTTTTGTAATTTCTGTAGAAATCAGTTTAAGTTTGAAAGAATAGTATTCTTTACATGAAACTACCCTATTTATCTTTAGTTATATATTTTGTATTTTACATATTTTTAATATTATTTTTTATTTTGAATATCTTTTTAATTAATGTTTTTTAATATACTTTATTGATTTTCCACAGAGAGGAAGAGAGAGGGATAGAGAATTAGAAACATTAATGAGAGAGAAACATTGATCAGCCGCCTCCTGCACACCCCACACTGGAAATGTGCCCACAACCATGGTACTTGCCCTTGACTGGAATCGAACCTGGGACCCTTAAGTCCGCAGGTTGACACTCTATCCACTGAGCCAAACTGGTTTTGGCTAATTAATGTTTTATATGTCTAAGTATGACTTTAAGTGTACAAGTAAGAGAAATAATAAGAACAAACAAAATATAGAACTTACTATGCATTATATTTCTTTCTGAGATGATTTAACATATATACTTAATTTAATTCTCGCAACAATCATTTATCTATCTATAGTTCATACATAAGTAGTTGAGGCATGAAAAAATTTTAGTAAATTTCCCAAGTTCCACAACTAATAAGTTGTAGGCTGAGGTTCCAACCTATGTTGTCTGGCACAGTAGTCATATCCTTAGTGACTGCTATGATGTCTTACTACAGAGTGAAGGTTAACACAAAACGGAAACTTCAAAGTAAGTGCTTGGTAAAAGAAAACAAAACACATTAATATTAGTTTTGCCTAAGTTTGGCCTTTGAATAATTAAATAGCTATGTAAACAGAGGTACACAACTCTTATTGTGCTGCTCTAAATATTCAGGCAATGTTAGTGAAGAATCACTAAATACATAGGAATATCAATTTAGAAAGAAAACAGACTTTGAAATATTAAGGAGGTGATATTTGAAAAAGGTGGCTCATAATGTTTTAAAAGGTGGAAGTAAATCATGTTTTTTTTTTTTTTAAATTTATTGGTTAATGACTAAAATGA
Source organism: Pipistrellus hanaki (assembly GCF_964339955.1). Classification (NCBI taxonomy): domain Eukaryota; kingdom Metazoa; phylum Chordata; class Mammalia; order Chiroptera; family Vespertilionidae; genus Pipistrellus; species Pipistrellus hanaki. The sequence goes on from NC_140504.1 coordinate 8,861,636, forward strand.
CCTGAATTACAATTGCATACCAGTGTAGTTAGTAGAGTACATTCATTTTTAACTTTAAAAGTTGTTCAAACACAGCCTCAGGTGTCCAGAATTTTCTTGTCTACTGATGTTCATTCTTTCACACTCAATTCCTGTCAACAACCCAACTTGACTTTCTTTTTGTTTCTGATAGGAGAATAAATAATTGCTAGTGAATAGGAGTGCTTAGGTCCCTGCTCTCATGAAACCTATATTATTTTGAAGGTTGCAAACAAAACTCCGTAACTACAACACAATTCATTGAACTGGGTGAAATGGAAAACACGCACAGAGCCATCCTGGCTCAGAGGAAGGGTGCATAAGATCACCCTGTATGGGGGAGTCAGGAGAAGGAATAGTTTTCCAGGCAACATGGGGAAAGCCTTGAAGAAGAGAGAGCCAAGGCGTACTTTTAAAAAAATCTCAAAAAATTGGAAAGTTAGGGCTTTGAATTTAGACTTTTTTGAGTTCAAATCAGAACTTAACCATTTTCTAAATAATATGGTATTTTGTGACATAAGAAATGTTACTTCATTTTTCAAATCCCTAGCTAGAAATTCATTCTACCTTGAAAATATTTAGGAAGGATTATAGGTGATTTAGAATGCAAAGCAAGTTCTTGATTATTGCTCTTGAGTTCATTGTAGCAAAGCTGCAGAGCTGATGGTAAGAATGCTGAGAAAGGTGGCTAGAAGATTCAACGTAGCATGGCCATGTTGGCCATGTCTAGAGTTTGGACTTTGTCCTAAGAGGAATAGAAAAAAATCTAAAGGGCTTAAAATAAGAATTATGCCATCAGAGTTGCATTTTGAAAATAATTAACATTGAGATGAAGTCATGTTGTACAGCAAAAATAAAAAAAAATATTTTATTTTGTAAGGTGTTGAAGACAAGGCTGAATAAAAGCGAACATGTGAACAGCGGCAGCAACCAAACCCACTAGAAATGTACACTTTATATATTTTTTCTTATACATAGAAAGATCCTGGCTGACAAACAGGATCTTAGAAAACCACCTACATGCAGACAATGTCTCTGGATCACAAAACCATTACATAACTTGTTCATAATTCTTAGAAAAATATATGGCCTTTTTAGTCGTTGACATACCCACATGTGCAGACAAATAAAAATCACATGCCTAGCAGATGGTTAGAAATTTGATTACACTTGAGTTCAGTATTGTAACATTTGTGATTTTTATATACTTAGACTGTTGTTGCCTGTTACTTATTATGTTGTGATTGCATTCAATAAATGTTTGCTGAATCAATGTTTATGTGCAAGTCATTTTAGTATTAGACTTACTGTCACTTCTTATTGATTCCATTCATGTATTGTCTTACCACATAATATAATATTGTATGTTCCCTCTTGGATTATTTGTTCTTTTTATTTCATTGTGTAGGATATGTACCTGATAAATATTGTTGACATTGCATTTCTTATGTGCCTGCATCATATTTCTCTGGTATGAAATTAGTACCATTTCCTCCCTTCTTCAACATATAACTATAAGTATTTTAAATGCAGTATGTTCAGAGGCCCAACTATGTAGGGGGAAAAAATCTAGTGAGGGGGAAGGCTTTATATAATTGCAGATTCCTGAACCCTATTCCTGATTTACTGAATCAAAATGTTCTAGGTACAGGTTCCTTGGAACCTGCCTTTAAAAAATGTTGTTTAGAAGAATTCAAGTTTGAAAACCTCTTCCCAATGTGTGCGTCATTCTTTTCCGTTGAAGTAAAGAGAACTAAATCTTCTCAGTGCTGTCATTTCATTAATTATTACTTGACTGGTAAAATAATATCCATGAGCGAGTGTCTTAATTTCTTCCAAATTAAACAGAAGAATAATTTCATGAAGAATTGATGAATAAGCAGGTGTTTTAGTCTGAATGTTCGTGTTGCCCCATAATTCATATGTTGAAGTCCTAATACCTAATGTGATGGTGTTAGGGGGTTGGGAAGTGATTAGAACATGAGGGTGGGCTCTTTATGAATGGATTAATGCTCTTATAAGAGGCTCATAAGAGCTCTCCTGGCTTTTCTGTTAAGTGAGAAAACAATAAGAAGTCTGTCCTACAAGAGGGCTCTTCACCCAATCATTTGGGCACCCTGATCTCAGACTCCTGCCTCAAAACCATGAGACACATAATTCTATTGTTTATAAGCTACCCAGTCTGGTCTTTTGTTATAGCAAACAAATGAAGATAGCTGATAATATATATGCTGAATAAGTAACTTCTGAAGACAAAAATATGATAATTTAAACATCATCACCTGAAATGCATGCCCATATGGTATGTAACAATTTTTTTGTGTTTGATATTTTTAAAGAATGACATAATATTTTTATGTGTACCAAACCTGTAAGGAAAAACTAATTTAAAAAAATATATTTTTTATTGATTTTTTACAGAGCGGAAGAGAGAGGGATAGAGAGCCAGAAACATAGATGAGAGAGAAACATTGACCAGCTGCCTCCTGCACACTCCCCACTGGGTATGTGCTTGCAATCAAGGTACATGCTCTTGACCGGAATCGAACCTGGGACCTTTCAGTCTGCAGGCCGATGCTCTATTCACTAAGCCAAACCGGTTTCAGCAGGAAGAACTAATTTTTAAGAATTTAGATTCAAAAGGAATACCCACAGACTCAAATAAGGTTGAACCGATCACAATTAAACCTCAATTGTAAAATCACATGCTAGATTAAAAACATCCATGAAATAAATCCAGGATGTGGAAAGAGCTGGACTCAGGACAGTTTATTTGCAAAAGGCAGATGGCTTTTGGTTGAATACAAGCTGCATATGAATCAATAATGTGAAGTAGTTGCCAAAAACGGAGAAATTGTTTTTACACTATAATGTTTCAGCAATAACAAAAGTAAGTACAAAATTATCCTAATGCCATCAGCATGACACAATTTCAGTTGTTGCATATTCTCTTGCAGGCCTTGCACACATACATGCATAACTAAGAGTTCAGTTTACATATCACTGTACAAATGTTGCTTTTTCTACCTAATATCATATTATGGAGCTAATGTGATTTCCATTAATTATAAAATTTGCTGAAGGCAAGAAAAATTATTGCGCAGTCTTGCTCCATGCATGACCCTGGCACACAGCACCACATCTGGAGATGAGCTCCCTGGGGCCAACATCCTGCCAAGAGGATTCTTAGGGATTCATGAAAGTTTTTATGCACTTGAAGGCTCATTTCATTTTCCTTGTTTGTCTCTAGAGAGCACACAGTTAGGATCAATTGAATGGAACTCAACAATCTGTTATTGATCCTCCACTAAATTTAAGGCATTGGGCTTAGAGTTTAGGGCTAAATGGACAACAGAGACGATATCTGCATCCACAGACTTTAGAGTCTGGTTGAAAACCAAGCATAAACTTCTTGCTAACTCCTTTTAAAGCCTCTGAGATAAATTTCCAAAACGCTTTTCTAAAAGAACTGTATCAAATTTGTCTCCCACCAGGATTATGAGAAAGCTATTTCAACATATCCTTCTAGAAACATTGCATATTAACTTTTTTCCAGATTTACATGAAAATGGTATATCACTTTAATTTCAATTTTTGTTACTAGTGCAAAACTATTTTTCAAGTATTTATTAATAATTATCATATGAACTGGTTGATCATATATTCCCCTAATTTATTGCAGGAAACTGTGAAATTTCTAGGTTAAATGTAGTTATAATATTTTCTGGTTTCTTATAAAACTTATTTGGTATTCTTTTTAAATAATCAGATTTCAACCCAAAATTATATTAGCAAGCACATTCTAAATTATCTGAAAAAAAGAACACACCCAATAGAACATCTTTTAAAAATTAATGAAGAAATTATCTAGTTAGTGAGTGAAATGGGCATAATTCAATTAGCATAGAGCAATGAAACCAAATAAGTAGTTTAGAACTTTGTTACATATTATAATTTTATTCAGAAGAAGAGCAATACTGGAAATCACTAGAGAAATGAAAGAGTTTTCATTAAGCATCACTGGGGAAACTGATTATCTATTTTGAAAATAAAAACACAAAAACATCACTCAATCATTTATATAATCTCTGACAAAATAGAAAAAATTTCCAGATTGATTCAAAAATTAATTACTAAAATTCAATAAAAACTAATATGAAAAATGATCAACTCATTGAATAATAGTGCATTTTGTTTTGACTAAAAAGAAAGATAAAACACTGTGATAAAATCTGTTTTCACATAATTTTCCTCAAATATAATATATTGATTTTCTGAAAGAATACATGGAAGTCATAAGTTTATGAGTCAAATATTTATCCATACTTATATCCATAAGCCTGCAAAAAAAAAAATGACAAATTGTATAACTGTCTGAATTCTTGAATTACTGTGTGACTGATAGTTATTTCATCAGTATATTTCCATCTTCCTAGGAAAGAGCTCTTTTCCAACTCTAAATACAAATAAGTCAAGTAACTTAACACATTATTATTTTTATTTAAATGAGGAGTCTGAGGCTATTCTTATGATCAAGTACTATTCTTATGATCAAGGCCAACCATTAGGAAGTGTGTCAACCCATAGATCTTTTTGATCCCAGAGACTAAGTTCTTACACTTTCTGTATGTTATTTCCTTATGAATGGTTGCCCTAGCCAACTGGACAGCAAGAGGCAGCATTCATCTTTCAGTAAGTCTTTTTTTTAAAAAAATATATTTTATTGATTTTTGTACAGAGAGGAAGGGAGAGAGATAGAGAGTTAGAAACATCAATGAGAGAGAGTCATCGGTCAGCTGCCTCTTGCACACCCCCTACTGGGGATATGCCCGCAACCAAGGCACATGCCCTTGACCGGAATCGAACCCAGGCCCTCCAGTCCCCAAGCCGATGCTCCATCCATTGAGCCAAACCGGTCCCGGCGATCTTTCAGTAAGTCTTGAATGAATGTCTGCTGTGAATTATGCACCAAACTAGGGTACCCTCCTCCCACTTTTGCCCCTTTCTTCCCTTTGTCATCCCCATCCTTCATGGAGCATAAGGATAGGTTGGAAGAGAAAATTGTAGTCATCTTTTCCAAGCAGAAGATCCCTCAAAGGCAAATTTTCCTTGAGCTATTTCTTTGAATTTAACCCTCTTGAAATAAAATATACTATAGTTTTAGTAATATTTGTCTAAAAAAATAAAATTGTCCTAAAATGTACTTGGTATAGTAAAATTGTACTATTCAGAGTGCATGAGATACAGTGTTTTGAATAATTGGACTTAATGGTTAATTTCTGTCTCTATTTGGCATATGTCCAAATACACCAATATGCATCACTGTCTTAGGAAGTGGAGTAAAATGCACTTGCAGTAAGTGTATTTGACATTCTATCTGTGTCATACCATGCCATTTATCAGTGTCTTTTCTAGTCTTTCAGTGAAGCTATTCAGGATGGAACAGATTAAGTTAAACCATGTGATTTTTTAAAGGATATGGCTTCTAAAGTTGCTTTTGTTGTGCCCAGATTTCGTGAGCCCCAATGAGCACCAGGGAGCCGAATCCCATGCAATTGCAGAAAACCTGAATTCCAAGCTAGCATGGGCTCTGTCCCACTCACCCCGACAACATGGCGGACTAGAGAGCAAACTTCAACAAGTCAAAGGGTTTTATACTGGTGGTGATGTCACTGCTTTGGCTGACCCTGATTGGCTGGGTGAGGGCTAGGGTCCAGTTATACAAAATGGAGGATAGTTCCGCCCTGCCCTCTCACTTTCAGGAATAAATATTTGACATTGGCGATGGCAAGTGGAAAATATGGCTATAATTGAAGAATTTAGAATATCTGGTTTTCTTTCAAAAGTGATGTCTAAATTTTCTTCCCATCTCAATGTGCTAAAAGCTTCTGTCAATATAAGCATTAAATCTACAGGTCTTAGGCTATTTGGTTTCTATGACTCAGGGTCTTCATTGTAAAATAAAAGAAATAATTATTCCACAGAATTCTTATGTAGATCATGAAAAATAAAGAATATGGATCTAAAGAGAATTTGTAAGAAGTGACACGCTTGGATATATAAGATTAATTGATGAAAATCACTAAAAGTACCTTCACTTAGTTTCCCCACCACGGACATCAGAACTGTGATTTTAGGAGTCAGTCAGCATTCATCCAATATCTGAAAGGGATTTTTCTATAAAACTCAAAGAAAACAATAGAAGGATATTTTGACCAAAAATATATTACTAAATATGCGCCACAAAATTAGAACACCATTTATTGATACTTTACAGAATTCAAAATAATAAAGTAGTTAATATTATATAGAATAATGTAAAATAGTATGCAATGGAGTTTTGAGTTTATTCCTTCTTTTCTCCTCTTGGGTGAAATCCCTAAACAAGGAAAAGCTAAGAGAATGCATGAACTCCATTCCGGTTCAGACTGGATCACTCTATAACTTCTCATATGCCTCTTATTTCTTAGGGGCTACACTACGCTACACTGAGTTGTTGCTTCCTCCCATCAGAGATATTAAAAATTACAGAACATTTCTCATTCTATGTGTGAAATTAGTCAATAGGATTTTAAACAACCTATGATTAGGTTGTCCTGAAGCTCTATATTTCTTATTAATCTAGGGAATCTGTGATCCCATAAATACTTGCACTGTTTTTGCACAAGCTCTCTGATATAATCTGGCCATGGGAAGAGTATTTTCCTCAAAGTCCAAGTTAAAATATGTTCTTGATGCCATGGCTGGATAGCTCAATTGTTTGGAGTGTCATCCCCTCCAATAAAAGGTTGTGAGTTTGTTTCCTGGTCAGAGCACATAACTGGTTTGTGGGTCTCATTCCCCGCGGGGCACATACAAGTAGCAACCAATAGCTGCTTCTCTCTCTCTCTCTCTCTCTCTCTCTCTCTCTCTCTCTCTCTCTCTCTCTTTCTCTCTCTCTCTTTCATCTCTTTCTCTCCATAAAAATATATCCTCTAGTGACGACTGAAAAAATAAAAATAAAAGTGTTCCCTGAGAATATCATGCTAAGCAAAATAAGTCAGACAGAAAACATTAAGAACTATATGATTTCACTCATGTGTGGGATATAAAACTGAAAGCAGCAAATGAGCTCATAAAAACGAAAAATCATAGATACAGACAACAGTATGGTGGTTACCAGAGGGAATGTGAGTGGATGGCGTAGTAGAGAGTAAAGGGCGTCAAATGTTTGGTGATGGAAGATGATTTGACTTTGGATGGTGAACACACAATGCAATGCACAGATCATTCTATATAATAAAAGCCTAATATGCTAAGTGTCCGTTTGTCTGTTCAACCAATCAACATGTAATATGCTAATGATATGCAAAGGGTGCTCAACTGCTTGCTATGACATGCACTGACCACTTGGGGGCAGATGATCCGACTGATGAGGTTAGCTTGCTGCTGGGGTCCGGTTGATCAGGACTGAGCAAGACAGGCTGGACATGCCCTGGAACTCTCCCATAATCCCTCCCTGGCTGGCCAACCTCTAATGTCCATCCCTGACCCCGATTGTGCACCAGGGTGTCCCTTGGCCTGGCCTGTGCCCTCTCACAATCCAGGACCCCTTGGGGGATGTAGAGAGCTGATTTTGGCCTGATTCTTCAGACCAGGCTAAGGGACCCCACTGGTGCATGAATTTGTGCACTGGGCCTCTAGTATATCATATAAATGTACACTTGAAACCTATATAATCTTATTAACCAATGCCATCCCAAAAAATTTAATTAAAAAATATTAAAACAACACATTTCACACTGATGGAGGCATACCATGCCCATCACACTGCTCATTGTCACACTTTTAAGACATTTACCAGTTACTGCAGTGCAGAACTTAATTGCTATTTATTTCCTAATTCATATTATGAGGGCACAGTTTCACATATATTGATCCCTATTATTCATTTCTTACAATATTATGGAAATTTTGTGGGGAAGGATAAGTAGGGCAGGACAGTATTTCTCTCCAAATATACTTCAAGGCAGTGAGAAAATCCAAGTCATTATTGCTGATTAACTAGCAGCTCTCCCACTGTTTTTGGCACAAAACAAGGCATGTGCTCACGCCTTTGAGTCACAGAGAGAATCACTATGAAAAGGGAGTTTGAAGATTAAGAAATTAGTTTTCACATTTCCAGGGTGCTTCACTGAATTTTTTGCTCATCACTCAGCCACTTCACAAGGTTACAGTCATCACTGAATGATCACTGAAGCAGTGAGTGAGTTTTATGCCAGTCCCTCCCATCCTGTTCTACCTCCAAAAGGAAACATCTTCAGATGCTAAGACCGATGTTAATAAATTGAACTTTTAAAAGCTGAAGTTATTTGTATTATTTATAGTCATTATTACATAGTGACTAGCACACAATCATTTTTTTTCAAATTGAAATCTTAAAGTAAGATAATTTGAGCTTTAATTAATTCCACTGGGACTATTATACTAATACAATATCTGAAAAATTTAAATGTTGAAATACTGAAATAGAGCAAGTAATGAGAATATAGTTTCAAAATTTATATAAATGCTATTGATAAATCATAAATGAGAAAACTACTCTAAAAAATGGATTTAAAATTTTCTGTCAAGATTACATTTGACATGCGGTAATAGAAACTTGATTAGGAAGTACTAGACCAGAAAGCAATTTATTTTTCATAGATAAAAACCTGGTGGTGGGTTATCCAGGGCTAGCATGGCAAGTGCAGGATGCTCTCAGATACTTCTGCTACTTCCTGTGTTCTGGTCAGCCGTGCTTAGCATGTGGTCTATAACCGCTAGCTTCCCTACCTCAGAATATCTGAATTATGTCCACAGGAAAGAGTGAAAGGCAAAGGGCAAAGGCTGAAAGGTACTTGCCAACTGACTTCCTCTTTCTTACCAGCTTTACAGGAAATCATACTCCATGACTTCCTTCAAGTCTCATTGGCAGGAAGCAGGACATGTGGCTACTCCAAATAGCCTGGATTCTGCAAAGCTAAGTATTGCTTTGTGAGTAAAAAGAGAAATGAAGAATGAACATTAGGCAGGGTACTAAGTAAATTAAAAAGACTCTCATAAAAATAACAATCACGAGGTTCCAAAATAGTTTTGAATTTTTATTTATGAAACTAGTGGCCTGATGCATGAAATTCATGCACGGGGCGGGGGGGGGGGGGGGGGGGCGGGGGAGGGGGGGAGGAGGGAGTGGCTGTCCCTCAGCTCAGCCTGCATCCTTTCCAATCTGGGACCCCTCGGACAACATCCCTCTTGCAATTTGGGACTGCTGGCTCCTAACTGCTCACCTGCCTGCCTGCCTGACTGCCCCTAAGCACTCTGCCTGCCAGCCTGTTCACCCCCAAATGCCCCCTGCTGGCCTTATCACCCCCACCTTCCCCCCCTGCATGCCTGATCACCCCCAACTTCCCTCCTCTCCTGGCCTGATTGCCCCTAACCGCCTCTGCCTTGGCCCTGCCACCGTGGCTTTGTCCAGAAGGACGTCCGGAAGGTCTCCTGGAAGGTCTCCTGATCTATTATAATTAGCATATTACCCTTTTATTAGTATAGATGTGTATCCTTTTCTACTACTTATGAAAAAAAGAGAAAATTTCCTTAGATGAGGTAAAGTGTGACTAAAATACTTGATGATATTTACTTGTTAATCTCAGTAGTGGATTATAATGCTTATGATTATTTATTTTCTGACAAATGAAAAACAAAGTGTATCTAAAATGACCTCTGTTATTTCTTTACTGAGATTAATGGATTAAAAGAGAGATTCATGTATTAAAAATTAGTTTAAAATAACTCTAATAATTACTTTTATATTTTATGCATGGAATTGCTTATTTAGATTCAGGAGGACACCACAATTTGTTTTACTTGTTATTTTACATTATGCCAACATTACAAATTAAGTATACATTAAGGTTGGGCTTAAAACTAATGTGATTCATCAGAAAATACGCAAAATGTTTATTTTGTAAGTATCACATTAATCATTGTTCTCATAAATTATCTTCACTACCCATAGCTTCCATTCCAATTTATAAAGCAAAACAAAATTAACACATTTTGGATAAATTTTAGCTCTTCTAGTGAGCTACTCGAGGTAGATTCTTTAAAAAAAAATATTTTATTGATTTTTTACAGAGAGGAAGGGAGAGAGATGGAGAGCCAGAAACATCGATGAGAGAGAACCATTGACCAGCTGTCTCCTGCACACACCCTACCGGGGATGTGCCCACAACCAATGTACATGCCCTTGACTAGAATCGAACCTAGGACCTTTCATTCCGCAGACCAACGCTCTACCACTGAACCAGACTGGTTTCGGCTCCAGGTAAATTCTTAATTAAAGTTAGTTATTCTTGTTTGAATAAATCAAATTATGTTTCTCTCTATCAAAGTTAATTATAAAGTTAATGAATTCTAATTTTTTATTGCTTATGCACATCTTATTTCATTTAAATATTTTAATAGGCATCAATGTAGGTCCTAATAGATAGTATATAGTTTACTTTTTAGAGATTGTGTGTATGTGTGTGTGTGTATTTTGGGGGAAGGTAATATGGAAAGTAAGAAGTTCAGTAAAAGGAAAAATTCTTAAGAAAATAAGCTTCTTTATGGTGCAACTGATGTAATTAAAAAGGAAAGAAGCAATGGGAAGGTCAGACGTTATATGCATGTCCTTCGGGCAGCTTCATCAGGAGACTGCAACTGAGCACTCCCCAGCGAACCCCTGGCCATTCCCTGCAGGTCAATGGGGGAAGTAGTCCAACAAAGGGGTGGTAGATGCATGCCCTGTAAAGTTGGGGAGACATACGGAGATATTTGCCTGCCAATCACACCTGGGGACAGAAATGATTAGCCAGAATGGGCGGGGCCACTGCAAGCCTATAAACAGTTGGGAACACATCATCCCCTCAACAAAGAAATTCTCTCTTTTGGGGGTTCTTGGGGCTGTGACTCTTGGCTCCTAGAGCTCTCTTGTCCCCCTTCCCTGCATTCACCAGTGTTTCCTGAATAGCCATGTGACCGTGCGGGCCCCATCGTCAATGTACTGATGGGCAAGAGCTAGGAACATAAACTAAGCTAACCTGCTGCGGGATCGGATTGCGCCCTAACATGGAGTGGGGACTCTGGACACTGGCTCTGATTTTAGCTCTGCCGAAGCCCCAGCTACACTCCTTCTGTGACCAGACAAAGGGAAGTGGGACTTTGGAAACTCAGGGATTTAATTCCACAGAAATAAAAATCATTTATTCTCCCCCTGTGCGAGGTCTCAGAAAATTCTTTTTCTTGGGATTTCCAAGAATTCCACTCCCACTAGCAACAGGAGGGGGTGAGGACCTCCCATTTCCACCGATAGCAATGCGGCTGGAGGATGTTGCTGAAAAATAAAGCACCATCAAGATTTTTCAATTTTCAGACCATTGTTCAGAGGATGATGGCATGCTACAGAAATGAATGGAGGTGGGAATAGTCCTTGCAGAGTGGAGATGGCCCTGGCATGAAATACATAATAGGGACTCAGAAAGAAAAACAGCTTCATGACCAGCCCACCCTGCACAGAGTCCCAATAACACTTTCCTTCCATTCTAATCTGCTGCCTTAAAATAAGACACATGTACTACTATTTGTAATACTTTAAACAATAAAATTAAATTAAAAGAATAACACATGTCGAATATAAAATAAATAAATAAATAAATAAATCTTAAAAATAAAAGAGAGCCGAAACCGGTTTGGCTCAGTGGATTGAGCGTCGGTCTGCGGACTGAAAGGTCCCAGGTTCGATTCCAGTCAAGGGCATGTACATTGGTTGCGGGCACATTCCCAGTAGGGGGTGTGCAGGAGGCAGCTGGTCGATGTTTCTCTCTCATCAGTGTTTCTAGCTCTCTATCCCTATCCCTTCCTCTCTGTAAAAAATCAATAAAATATATTAAAAAAATAAATAAAATAACAGAGAATATAATAACAGTGATTATAGGATCAGAGGAGGGGAAGATTTTGATCGGAGGGTACAAACTTTCAATTATTAGATGAATAAGTTCTGCAGATCTAAGAGATAATATATTATCATTAACTGAAGAGTGACTTCAGTTAATGATAATAAATTGCACACATAAAATTTGCTGAAAGTGTAGATTTCAAGTATTCTTACCAGAAAAACATGTTAATTATGTGAGGTAATGGGCATGTTAATTATCTTCATTGTGATCATTGTTTTACAATGTATACATATATGAAACCATCGTGTTGTATGCCTTAAATATATATACTTTTTATTTGTCAAATGAGAAGATATTACATTACTAAAATAGAAAAAAAGTGAAATAATTACAGTATTTGAAAATAAAGAAAAAGAGAGTTTGAGATTAAGTGGAAGCAGTAAGTATATTGGTTGGAAAAAAATAACCTTAGTTAAGGATAATTGCTGTTCCTGAAAAAAAAAAAATCATGAAACAATATAATAGAAGAAACTTTTTCTTATATTAAGAAATAACTGGTACCACAAGTATTACAGAAAACACAAATAAAATTTGACTGCTATTGGGCATATTCTAGCCAGTTGTGAAACTTTCAGGATAAAAAAAAAAATCTTCAGGAATCCAAGCAAAAATGCAAGACATTTTCAAAGAAAAAAAAAATTGCCTAGCTATATTTAGAACCAAAAGAAAATAGACTATTATCTAAAATAATCTGAGGAAAATAAAAGAAAGAATGGACTAAGAATGAGCCAGGTTGCCATTCACCCGTGAAGAATGGTATGAAGACATTCTCCCACCTACCAAGAATAGCAACTAGCACTCCTTGAGTACCTGCTTTAGGCCAAGTCCTTTCCTGCATGCTTTACACATATTATCACCCCAGATTCTCATGATAATCTCATGAAAGGGGATGCAATTACTATATTTTATAGTTGAAGAAATTGAGGTAAATTAGTAAATTTGTCCAAAACTCTACATCTTTCTGATGACAGAGCTCGGGTTTAAACTCAGGTAACTTGGCTGAAAAAAAACTGTATGTTTTTCTACCACACCACACTGCCAATAACCTGAAATAATTTAGAGAGTCATGAAACAACGATGTCTTCTGATAAAATTAAGAAATACACTAACAAACCAAGCAGGTGGTGAATTTCAGCCAGTAAAAAGATGAATGAATTATGGTTACAGATGAGAATGGCACTTGGCAAAATTAAAATGTTAGTGTGATAGTGTATATACTACCGTGTTTCCCCCAAAATAAGACATCCTCCAAAAATAAGATGTACTTACAGGTTTCCTTCTGAGTGAAATATAAGGCATCTCCCCAAAAATAAGGCCCCCCCTAGGCTAAACATGAGAGATTTGGTCCACTGATTCTGAAAGAAATGGAGTAACAAGAAATTCACCAGGAAATTCAGGAATTGGATTGTTATGATGATGTTCCAGAAGATGATGACATGATTGTCATTGAATAAATGAGTAAATTCTTGATACTGTAGGATTCACAGTTTGTCTGGTTTGTGTTGACAACTACCGTATTACCGTACTATATACAGGTAATAAATTTCTTTTATTTTCATTTAACAATAAATGTGTACCGTATTCTTCTTCATGGAAAAATAAGACATCCCCTGAAAATAAGACCTAGTGCATCTTTGGGAGCAAAAATTAATATAAGACACTGTCTTATTTTCGGGGAAGCAGGGTAGTACATCCAACAAGAATGGGAGCAGAGAGGAAAAAAGGTGGGGATGAATTACCAGTGATAATCTGCTTATCTATCTCATAAGGGAGAAAATGGATTCTGCTCAAAATTATACTGTCATTGAAGTGATACCTTCTATCTATTCACATTGTTTATAGACTTGTTTTTGTCTGAGAGTTTCATAAATATCTGGAGGCCACAGTTTCTTCAGTTTCAATGAAACTTATCTTTCTTCTGTTAAATTTAAGTAGAACTCAATAAAATAATTTAATTACTATATTATGTATCATCTGTATAATATAACCAAAATGTCATAATGTTATTTTTAAAAAATATATTTTATTGACTTTCTACAGAGAGGAAAAGAGAGGGATAGAGAGTTAGAAACATCGATTCAGCTACCTCTTGCACACTCCTTACTGGGGATGTGCCGGCAACCATGGTACATGCCCTTGATCAGAACTGAACCTGGGACCCTTGAGTTTGCAGGCCGACGCTCTATTCACTGAGCCGAACCAGTTAGGGTTCAAATGTTATTTATCTGTCTAATTGAATTGTGAAATATCTAGAATAATACACCCATAATGTAGTAACATCTCTAGATATTCAGGGTAATACGGCTTGAATATTTTAGTCAGTCTAGGTCCTAGCAGTTCTATTTTTTGTTTGCTGGTTTCTGGCTTGAGAAGGCACAAGTAATTAAGTAACTACCTTGAGCTGAGACCTGCAGTATATCAGAGTCTAAAATTGCAAAGATGAGAAAAGTATAAAATCTGCAACCAAGTAATTAGAAAAGCTAGCTAATGGATCAATCCTATGTCTACTTCTTGAACATTAGAATCATGTAGGCTAGTCCCTGGGGACACAGCATTATATATTGGTCCTTGGTTCATTGCGTATAGCATATTGTGGACCTTTGCACCTAACCACACAAGGGAGGCACAATCAAGGTCTGGCTTAAAGGCGGCCTTCATGCCCAGGAGAAGGGGACTGCTGGTGGTGTTAGTAGACAAACTGATAGAGGCAGTGACGAGGGATTTATAACAGCATGAGAAGCACTTGTTATTTCTGGGTTCTCTTATCAGAAAACAGAACAATCCATGGGGGTCCCCCAGAGGTCAGCCAGGGACAAAAGACTTGGTGGCAAAAGGGAATTATGTCATATGGGTTCTTATAGTGCAACTTGCATGGATGCTCTCAAGTTGTTTTGAGGTCTTCTAGGTGGGAAACTTGGCTTGACCTGTTGAAGGAGTGAGTCCGGGGGCCAAAATTTATTTTATTTTTAAACTGGTCTCTTTTTAGGTTTCTGACCCCACCGCCTCCATTTCCACCACTTGCTCCAAATCCTCAGTTACCTAGTTCCTTGCTGTTTCTCTGCAGCTGGAATCTATTGCTCCCTCTCACCGACTTGGCCTCCAAAATATGTGGAACCAATACCACTTCCTGTTTTGATAGTATAATGCCACAGACATAGTGTGTCTTCATGTCAACAAAACATTTGGTGAGATCTCTTCTGGCATTTTTTCCCCTAGAATTTTCAATATTACAACTTACTGTTTTTTTCAATTTCTTGTGGACATATTTTCCAGTTATATTGGAATGTCTTTAGTGTTTGTGATAGTAAAGATTAGTTCCATCAGTTTCCCCACTGCTGATACCATCTAGGATTTTGTCATTGATTAAAGTCAACACTGGACTAGGATAAATGTTTAATCTAGTTTGAGTGGCTATTCATTGAAGAATGAAGCATCCCATATAGAATAAAAAGCTAATATGCAAATAGACCAAATGGTGGAACAACTGGTTGCTATAATGCACACTGACCACCAGGGAGCAGACGCTTACTGCAGGAGCTGCCCCCTCATGATGTGTTAGGGTTGGTGAAAGGACTTAGCCCTATCCTCTCTGATCTAGGTAAGTACACCAAAGCCTGCTGATCTCAGTATCTAAAACATGAAGGGAGGTTCTTTCAGACGTAAAACCACAGGTTTTAATTTATCTTTCAATCAGGGCTATTATTTGGAGAATGCAGGAACTAAGAACATGACACTTTTATTCCTGTTTTGGTTAGACCCTTGGGTATCTTGTTTGATAACCATGTGGGAGGGATTTTTGACAGTGACAAAAGAATTAAGCTTTCCTAGCCTGGTGTATTAGTCAAAGTTCTCCTAGAAACAGAACCAATAGAAGATTTATTATAAGAAACTGGCTGGTGAAATTCTGGAGGCGAAGATGCCCCACGATCTTCCATATGAGAACTGAAGACCCAGGAAAGCCGGTATTGTAATTCAATCTGAAATCAAAGGCTGGGAACCAGGAGAGCTGACTGATATAAATCCCAGTGAAGGGGCAAGAGAAAATGAGATGAGATGTTTCAGTTCAATGAGTGAAGCAAGAAAAAGAAGGGAGTAATTCTCCCCTCCTTCAATTTTGTTCTATGTAGGTTCCCGGTGGATTAGATGAAGCCCACCCGCATTGGTGAGGAAAATCTACTTTATGGAGTTCACCCACTCAAATGCTCTTCTGGAAATACCCTCATGTTCACACCCCAAAAATAATGTTTATCTGAATACCTCCTGGCCAGTCAAGTGGATACATAAAATTAACCATTATACTTCCTGATTGAAAAATGATTATAATACCATTGAAATCTATGCTGACCTCTAAGGTACCTTATAATATTTATTGAGAAGTACTATAATCAGTCTCTGCTGGCTTTTGCTCTAGAAAGACAGAGGCACACTATCTCTCAAGCAGTTGGTATACTGCTTGCACACAGAAGTTATTTCTTTTTTTAAAATATATTTTTATTGATTTTAGAGAGGAAGGGAGAGGAAGGGAGAGAGATGGAAATATACATGATGAGAGAGAATCATTGATCAGCTGCCTCCTGTACATCCCACACTGGGGATTGTGACTGCAACCGGGACATATGCTCTGATCTGGAACCAAACTGGTGACCTCTCAGTTCTTCAGTCAATACTCAATCACTGAGCTAGACTGGCTGGGCCAGAAGTTATTTCAATGAATAACATAATTTTAAGTGTATCATTTCAAAAACATATTTCTCAGATATTTGGAGCCTCCAAGAAAGCATTTAATTAAGTATGTACTATGTACTCTAAAAGGCATACTCATTTAGAGAGGAAGACATTGATGTTTTAAAGGGTTGACCCAAGTCTCCAGGCTTAGGAGGTGCCAAAACTGAGATCCAAACAGAGGTACATAGAATGTCAGAACCAACTCTTGGCCTAGGACTACTAAGTTAGCTCAAGGGTACAGGAGGGGTTCTAGTTCCTTTCCAACATTAGTTCAAATGACTCAATACCAGTTTTTCTGGCTCTGGGCAGCAACTTGGCCATTCTTTGGTTTGCTGATTGACATGAAGGATAATTAACTAAAAAATGTCCTTATGAATAGTGTCTCCTTTTATCATGTTGTTTATTTACAAAAGATTTGGAGTAAGATGAGAGAGAGAGAAGCAGAGGAGGGGCAAGAAATTAAAAAGTCTAAATAGGCAAGACAGAAACATTTGTGAGGAAGAAACTAATATTCCATCTTCCTATTAAGTATATACTTTCACATATGGTTATGTTATACAAATTAAATCTGTTACATTAGTACATTATAATAGATACAAATAATGAAGGGTATAATAACACAATAAAGTATTATATTGTAACACATAATATAAATAAATCTTTGTATTCTCAGGCTGGTCATTTCTGCAAGGGAGAAGTCAAAGATGTAGAAAATAGAATTAAAGGTATGAAAAGCATATTAGGAAAAATTTGTGTAAGAATAAGCATATCATAATTTCCTAGATAGTTATTGAAATTAGGTTTATAGGCTTAAATTTGAGATATCTGGCAGTCAAAGGAAAAGTGAGATACAAGAATTGTTATTAATTTTATATTGTCCGGGAAGAACATTCATTTAGTTGTTAGTGTGACAACCATATTAAAGCCCTATTGCTTGTGCATGTACTTACGAGTTCTCTCAATAATGTGTTTGATGTGCAATCTGCAGCCAGATATACTCATGTGCTTCCCTGGGTTTTATTTCGTTCTTCTATGAAGGTTTCCCGGGGCCCAATATTCATACCTCTGGGTGCCACAGAGCATGACACAAATGGGTTATGAGCTACAACCTGCCCCATCCTGCTGGGGTTACAGGTCCTGAGTTCCATCTTCAAATGAATCACCTTGCAAACTGATAGTATTTCTGTTCCTTTGAGGGAACATTCTATGTTTATAATTTCTCTAGAACTAGAAAGCATAGTTAAAAGAAACAAGCTGGTCCTGGAAAATACTACATTTTCCCAGGGGAGCAGGATGAGGAGAGAGAAATATATTTCAAAGCAAAACTCTATTTTCCTTGTGACATACCAACTATCCATATTTTTATGTACAGGTTAGTAGTTGGATTATAGAAATTCCAAGGCATCATGAAGGGCCCGTAAATCCTTTCAATTATAAATACTTTGCTTGAGTAGTTGAAGGTTCAGTTTTTAAAAAAATTTATCTTTATTGTTGAAAGTATTACAGATGTTTCTCTTTTTTTTCCCATGGACCTCCACCCTACCCGGCCCGTTTCTTTCTTCCTTCCTTTCTTCCTTTCTCTCTCTCTCTCTCTCTCTCTCTCTCTCTCTCTCTCTCTCTCTCTCTCTCTCTCTCTCTCTCTCTCTCTCTCTCTCTTTCTTTCTTCTTTTATTAGTTGATATCTCATTGGCCTTCTAATCACTAACACTTAGTGTGAGCATGTTATCTCCAGCCAGAGAATTTTCTCAGAAAATGTCTTGGCTATAATGAGGGACAAATGAAAATTAAGTATTTTGAATGGGAAGAAGCTAGAGAAAGAGGGTTTAGGATACAGTTTATTGCACAACCGTTGAACCTATAATTGCAGGACAGCTCAGCCAAGGGTATGATTAGTGTCTGATTCAATGTCAGATGTATGAATAATGAAAACTGCTGTAATAATTTCATATCTCTTGTAAGGCCTGACTTATAAACAGATTTGAAAGTTTGGACCATCCCTAAGTATTTCTAGATGTCCTTACAAAACCTACTAATTTTTTTTTTTTTTACTTAGATATAGAAATAAATTGAAGAAATAAATGAAAGCATATAACACAAATATGCTATATTATTGACCTTAGTACTGCAGAGGGGATGTGTGGAGGTAGAAAAGGGTATGGGCAATAAATGGTGATGAAAAAAACAACAACCATAAAATAAAGAAAAAAAGTTACTTCTCTAAAAAAATAAAATACAAATTATTTATTTAAAGAAACACAAAACAATAAAAACTTAAAAATAATGTTATGTTTCTTAAATTTGTTTGATCTAAAATGACATCCTAGCTTTCTTTTCAGGAATATCTTATAAGTAAATTTATAATTGAAAGGATTTATGGGCCCTTCCTTAATGAGTTACACATAGCAGGTCCTTTTTTTTTTTTTTTTTTTTTTTTTTATCAAAATAAATATAGGCCTTCATAATTTTTCTGTCTCCTTTAATAGTTAACTATATTAGCCGAAACCAGTTTGGCTCAGTGGTAGAGCGTCGGTCTGCGGACTGAAAGGTCTCAGGTTTGATTCTGGTCAGGGGCATGTACATTGGTTGCAGGCACATCCCAGTGGGGGGTGTGCAGGAGGCAGCTGGTCGATGTTTCTCTCTCATCGACGTTTCTAGCTCTCTATCTCTCTCCTTTCCTCTCTGTAAAAAATCAATAAAATATATTTTAAAAAAATAGTTAACTATATTACATTAAAACTAGAGGTTTGGTGCACTAATTTGTGCACTAGTGGGATTCCTCAGCCTGGCCTGTGGGATTGGGCCCAAACTAGCTCTCTGACATCCCCTGAGGGGTTCTGGATTGTGCGAGGGTGCAGGCCAGGTTGGGGGACCCTACTTGGGCACGATCAAAGCCAGGAATGGATGCAGGAGGTTGGCCATCTGGGGAGGGACCACAGGAGGGCTCCAGGGCATGTCTGGCCCATCTCACTCAGTCCCAATTGGCCAAACCCCAAAAGCAAGCTAACCTACCAGTCAGAGCATCTGCCCCCTGGTGGCCAGTGCACATCATAGCGAGCGGTTGAGCAACCTTAGCATATCATTAGCATATTATGCTTTGATTGGTTGAATGGCAGACCAGACAATTGGACACTTAGCATATTAGGCTTTTATTCACAGGACTAGGCTTTTATTACATAGGATTATATTTTGTATGGAACATAGCTATTGACAACTCAAATATTATTTTGTGGGTTTTCAATAGTCATGAACTAAAATGTAATTAGTTGTATACTGTCTGCATAGCATCTTCAAAATTACAGCATTATATGTATTATAAATATGAATTAAACACAGGCTTTAAAAATAAGTAACATAGCTATCTGGCTTTTGTTAATAATTTTGATAACCAGTGAGAGGCATTAAAGTAAGATTTCAAAAAAACAAGTGGTGTGCAATTTTCAGAGAAGGTAAGAAACACAATTTCTTTTTTCCTTTGGTAGGTCCACAGCCAAGCCATGGAGAGATGAACCCATGGGAGACTAATTAGTTCTTGTAACTCATATGCTCCTGAGGCTTTCCCACAGTACCACTTAGCCAGTTCCTGGACAAGGTAATTTACCATGTCTCTTACTGTCCTACTCCCAAAGGCACATTCATCTTCCTTTGTCAGAATCATGCTGAGGTATGAAGTTTAATCTTTGTGATCATGAAAGGTATTCTGGCTAGCAGAATGAGAGAAAGAATTGTGTTTTCAGTAAATTCATCTACTACTTTGAACTATTAAATTGCTACTACCTGATGAAAATAACCAACTTCAAATGAGAGAATAACCTAAAATATGGTTATACCTACTTTGTTTTTTCACCAAACTTGTCTTTTCAAAGTCTGTGAATCTCATTAGTGAAGGATCAAAGTAGACTGAAGAACATTTATGGAAGATTGGAAAAGTTGATATAAGACTGGAAATCATAGATACATATGAATATTTTAGGGACAATGTTGATCAATAGCATCTGAAATCTTTATCTCAATCAAAGAGAGAAATGAATAAAATTAAGAAATTTAGTTGTGAAGAAAGTGAGGAAAAATTAGATGAGAAGTATTGATAAAGTATATTTAAAGATATAATAAATGCACTGTATTTTAAATAATACTCTGTATAAACTTCTTAAAACTGGAAATATTTTAGAATATGAAAAATTTCACAAAGTATTAATTATACACCACAACACTCTTTTTAGTATTATATTTTTTTTCAAAATCAAATGTACTCTTTATTTAGGGAAATGACAGTTGCCATTTTATACTTAGAAAACAATTTTTTTTCTAATTAATTATATGTTGTTGAATCATATATGTCAAAAGTATTTACAAAATATTTAGTATCTGAGAAAAAATAGATAAATGGAATAGTGTATATACACATTTTTTTTCTGACACAAAAAACTATTTCATGATAGGTACAATCATGTATCACATTCCTCTGCCTTTTATCTAACTTCACATTATCCTTTCTTATATTTCTGATGAAGTTACACTCTCCTTTTAATTATTGAATTATTTATTATATATGGCTCTTCTAATCCAGAACAGAAATATGGATAAAAGGAAAGTTACAGTGGAATTTTGGGGGTTCAAATGGCAGTTTCTGAAATAAACACCAAGGGTATTAGTGAAGGTTAGATAAATTAGAGGTAAGGCAGGCTAGATTTATGATTTGTGTGCATGTTTTAGAGCTTCTGGTTTATGGGCAGAAAGTTAGTGAAGTATAAACCTTGGTCCTCATGGAGATACAGAGAAAGAGAGACAAAGGGGGAGACAGAGAGAGAGAGAGAGAGAATCTGCTGATAATGATTTAAGCACAAATTAGAAAACAACAAATTTTGAATTTAAAGTAAAGATAGATTCATCTAATTTTTGAGCAAAATCTATATAATTTGGTATTTTTAATTTGAAACATTTACATTAAAAACTCTGTAATGATGTGTTGAATAACTATGTGTTTTCTTCCAAGTCAAGCAAATGAAGTAGTATCTTAAAGGCCCAACAAATAAGGAATGACATGAAATCTATTTTTTAGAGAAGTATATTCCCACTGAATTTCTATCTTGTCACCATAGGTTCTATTACATTTTATTCTAGTTTAAGACATCTGCAACCACACATTCCATGTCATTAAGAAGAAAATGCAGCAATATTTTTCAAAACATTGATATAATTGTATTAGTTGCTATTTACTCACATTCTGGCCTTTCTCACACTTAATTTTGTTTCAGAAAATTTACTTTAATACAAAACATACCACAATACATTTTTAATGGTAACTGATAAGAAACTTGAATCTTATGGAATGTGCACAACCTTCTGTTGTCCTCCATCCCTCAAGCAACAATCTCAGTTCAAGTCTTCAGGTTCTCTTGTTCATTGCAATAACTATCTATTTCCCATCCAGTTATTCCAATCCACTCTCCAATGGCTGCCATATAGATTTTTGCAAAATCCTATAAAATAAAGAGATAATATGCAAATTGACCCTCACACCCTCATGTCACAAGATGGCTGCCCCCACATCATCACAAGATGGGTACTCCCTCCGAAACCGGTTTGGCTCAGTGGTAGAGCATCGGTCTGTGGACTGAAAGGTCCCAGGTTCAATTCCGGTCAAGGGCATGTACATCAGTTGCGGGCACATCCCCGGTAGGGGGTGTGCAAGAGGCAGCTGGTCGATGTTTCTCTCTCATTGATGTTTCTAGCTCTCTATCTCTCTCCCTTTCTCTCTGTAAGAAATCAATAAAATATATTTATAAAAAAGAAAAAAGAAAAAGATGGGTACTCCCATGTCATCACAAGACGGCCACCACAAGATGGATGCCCCCACATCATCACAATATGGCTACCCTCACATTGTCACAAGATGGCTGCCCCCACATTGTCACAAGATTGCCTCCAGGGGAGGGCAGTTGGGGGGGGGGGGCTGGAGGACCAGGCCTGCAGGGGAGGGCATTTGGGGGTGATAGGGCTAGCAGGGGAGCAGTTAGGTGTCAATCAGGCTGGCAGGGAAGTGGTTAGGGGGCAATCAGGCTGGCAGGCAGGCAAGTGGTTAGAAACCAGCAGTCCTGTATTGTGAGAGGGATGTCTGACTGCCAGTTTAGGCCTGATCCCAGTCTGATGGGCAGTCGGACATCCCCTGAGGGGTCCCAGATTGGAGAGAATGCAGGCTGGGCTGAGGGACTCTCCCCCTGTGCAAGAATTTTGTGCACTGGGCCTCTAGTATAAATAAAATTACTTCACTCTCCTTCAAGATTTTTTAAGTGATTGCTTACAACCCACAAGATAATAGGGAAACTTAGATTGACATACAGGGCCCTACAGGCTATGTCCCTGCCTACTGGCTCAGCTTCATCTGCCTCTAGTCTTGACCCTCTCTGCATTAGCTGTTCTGAAAAGTTTGGCACCCCCATAGACATCATGTTATGCTGCTTTCTTGGCTGGGACAGCTCTTTCCCCTTGCTGCTCAGTGCACTCCTACTCTTCCTTCAAAGCTCAAATACTAACTTTTCCAATTTACTGAGCAATACCAGTAAGCACCAATTTCTTCTTCTTCTTCTTTAGAACCTTATATATAACTAGAGGCCTGGTGCATGGGATTTGTGCACTGGTGGGGGGGTATGGTCTGTGGGATCAGCTCACTGCAGGAGCAGTAGCTCATCCTGGTCAGCCAAATGGCTGTTGACTCAACCTGAGCAGCTGCTCCCACTGTGGGAGCACCACTCATCCAGGTCAGTTGAACAGTGCTCCCACTGTGGGAACATACTGACCACCAGGGGTCAGCTCCTGCGTTGAGCGTCTGCCCCCTGGTGGTCAGTGAATGTCATATTGACTGGTTGATGTGGTTGTTCTGCTGTTTGGTTGCTGGGCTTTTATTATATAGGATGCTATTTGGACACCAGCCATTATTGTTTTCAACTCTTTGCTAATCCAGCACTTTCAGATAGAGCTCCTTTAATAGTCACTTGTTGAAAGAATGAATGAAAACAAATAGCTTCTTACCAAACATTAGGGACATGGAATATTTCATTGCTCTCTTCCAACAGGCTACTATAAACCTTTGAGATTACACACAATGTAATTGAAAGCCTCATATGCCCAGAAATTCTAGGACCATATTATTTTCCTATATTGAAAGTTTTCTTAAGAACATGTTATCTATGAGATATTTAGTATGTAATCAATCAAACAAACAAAAAAACAAACAATAGTCCCTCACAAAGGTTCTTATACCATTTTTATTTACTTAATTAATTTATAAATACTATTAAATTCCTACTATCACTATGTTCAAGACACCATGCTAGGTGTTATGGATACACAAAAAAAATAGCATGTGGATTGTTTCTTTCAAGTATTCATGCTTCAGCTCTTGTCTCCTCTCTCTCCCCCTTTCCTTCATATTTCCTCTCTATCTGAGGAGTCACTGTCAGATGGGCCTTATTCCACATATGTAGTCTTTACGGATATGGAGCCTAGGGATTGTGGGGGAATTGAAACAAGAAGAGATATTTACATAATGTTCCTTTCAAGTTCCATTTTGGCTAAATTGTAAAATCTGATTTTAGAATAATGTATACTTGGAATGAGTCAGAAGAATATGAGTCTATAATATGGAAGTCAGCTGTAGTTGGAATAAATGAATCTTTCATTAAGTTAGGGTCCCAATTGACTGTGAATGTTTTGCCATTCAGAATTAGAAATTTGATTTCTGTAATATTTCCTGAAATGACTATAAATTTTTATGGAGACTCATGTCTTGATCACTTTTACTTTGTGTTTGATGCAGGAAGAATATAATTTGCTTCTGTTCAATGCTATCTGTAGACTGGACACCCCTCCCAAACCCACCGCCCCTGACTGAGCCACTCTTTTCTCCCTTTTGCTCTGCTTTTTTGCTTTGGGACTTTTCTTCTTGTCAGCCTTACACAAAAGGCATTCTTTCTCAGGTGCTATCTGCAGCATTTTTTGTTGTTCCTTGTTTTTAAGAGGCTTCTGTAGGTGATTTTAAAAGGATTCTTAAAGACCCAACATTGATTTATCTGTTTCTGTATTTAACTGAAAAAGATAAATAATTAAGACTTTAGAGATAACCAATCCAGGACCACTATATGGTAAGTCAGCTAATCTCCAAAACTAGTTACATGAAAAGGAAATTCCTAATTTACTTTACATTTCCCAAAGAGTTTTCTACATATCTGAAGACCCTGGCATTCACTTATGTGGATCCAATGTAATGAAATTTTATACTGCAATTAAAAAAATATTCTTCCTATACCAACATATTGAGGGCTAGGATTCAACATATTCATTTTGACATGGCACAAACATTCAGTTCTTTGTAATACTCTTTGAAATTTGTTATGTCAGCCCAAGGTGACTAATACTGATTTGGTACTGAGAAGTGGATTGTTGCTATAACAAATGCTTAGAAGTATAGAAGTGTTTTTAGCACTGGGTAATGGGTAAATGCTAGAGGAATTTTGAGGTGCATGCTATGATTGCTGTGAATAGAATGTTGGTAGAAATATAAATGTTAAAGGCCATTCTTTCAAGTTTCAGAGAAAAACGAGGAACAGGACATTGGAAATTACAGAAAAGGTGACCCTTACTATAAATTGGCAAAGAACTTGACTGATTTGTATTCCAGTGTTTTGTAGAAGGTAGAATTTGCAAGCAACAAAAAACAGGATATTTAGCAGAGGCTAAGTTAGATATTTAGCAAAGTATTTAAGGTACAGCTTGGATCTTTCTTATTGCTTACAGTAACACAAAAGAGGAGAGAGATGCATTGAGGAAGAAATAGTTAAGTAAAAAGAAATTAAAACGTGGAGATGTAAAAAATTCTCAATTTACCCATCTATATAATAAAAGCCTAAGCAATCATCATGGCGGAACGACCATAATGACCAATCACTATGATTCCCACTGATCACCAGGGGTAGACACTCCATGCAGGACCTACCGCCTGGTGGTCAGTGCGCTCCCACAGGGGAAGCACCACTCAGCCAGAAAATGGGCTCATGGCTGGTGAGTACAGTGGGAGTGGTGGGAACCTCTCCTGCCTCCGTGGCAGCACTAAGGAGCATCTAGCCGAGCAGTAAGGAGAGAGAGGGTCCCAAGCACTTCTGGACTGCTAGAGGGCGTAGGCTGTGCTGAGGGTCCCCCTATCCCCCAGTGCACAAATGTTGTGCACTGGATCTCTAGTATTCAAATAATGAAGAACACCAAGAGTGTGCCTAAATAATCACTTGGTAAATAGAACATGTGTGCGACTTGTGAACTTAATCAGCCAACTCAGTGGAAGCCAGGAATAGAGATTGGGTTATACCAGCAGTCTCTTCCAGCTGGGATTATAGTAGACACCAAAAATGAGACAAAATTAAGGAAGGCTGTAGGATTTCCTAGGTTCACAACTGAAGTCAAAATTTGCTTCAGAATGAATCACACCTTGAGTCTTACCCAGACTTGATTTAGATGTTATTCAGGTGATATTTTGGACTTTAGACTTTAAAATTGATGCTGGGATGCGTTAAGACTTTTCGAAGTGGTAGGGTAGAAAAATGTACTTTGCATGTGAAAAGGGCACACATCTGGGGGAGCGGAGGTAGATTGCTATGGCATGACTCATTTTCCTTCCCCCCCACCCCCCAAATCATATATTAAAGCAGTAACTCCCAATGTAACTGTATTTAGAGATTGGGCTTTTAGAGGTAATCAACATTAAATGAGGTCTTGTGTATGGACCTAACCTGATGGGATTGATGATCTTATAAGAAGAGAGAAAGAAGGCACATATCTGCGAGGCAGGCAGAGAACTCTCACAAGAAACTGAATCAGTCAGAACATTGATCTTGGACTTCTAAACTCTAGAAGTATGAGAAAATAAATTTTAGGTTTTCAAGCCACTCCATCTATGGTTTTTGTTAAGGCAACCTGAGCTGATTCAGACATCCCCCCGTGGTGCCAACCTGCTTTGGACCATTACATGTGTAGGCCAAACAGTTACATTGTTTTGAGTAAGAATTGGAGTTGTTTGCTGAAGCAGTCAACTTGCTCTGACTGATACGGTAACAGAGGAAAATATGTGGAAAGATAATAATAATAAAAGGACATAGGATGGTGCCAGGAACCCCAAGAAGCAACAGATTTACCACAGGTCTTAAACATGCAGTATTATCATTAGGTCCGATGACAAAAGAGATGGTCATTATGTTATTTCATGTAACTGTTTGAGAAAAAAAACACACATAACTAATTCAGAAGTTCTTCAAGAAAAATGTTCCAACTATGTGAGAGGCTCAATCAGATTTAGCAATTATGGCTACAGAAAAGTGCCAGCCTTTGTATTTTTAATAGCTGCCAAAACAAGACATTCAAAGCGAACTGTTAACAGAAGGATATATCCTAGTAAGCACTCTTCTTGTGGGACAGAAACAAAAGGAGAAGAGCCACAATGACCTGACACAGAGCACATGCATTCTTAAATTTGAGGTTCATGCCTGATAAGGAGTGTTCATTTAAACCACAGCTGCAAGTCTTGAGTTGGACATTTTGCTTTATATCTCAAACAAAATGGTATGTTTTCAATAGTTTGCTTTAAAGGCAGAGAATGTGTCATGCATTCATGTTACATACCATTCCTAGGTCTTCACATTAACCTTTGCTAGAGAAAAACGTATATTTTTTTAAAAAAAGAATTAGTCTCAATAGGCTGGGCTATGCTGTAATAACAAATATACCCCTAGATCTTAGTGGCTGTTCAAATCCAAGTTTCATAGGCAGAATAAGGATCTCCCCCAGATGTACATGTTCTAATTCCCCAAACCTATTGCCTATGTTACCATTTAAAGGAGAATTTGAATGTTTGATTGAATTAAGACCCTTGAGATGGGATGATTATCTTGGGCTATCTGAGTAGGTCCCATATAACACTGATAGTTCTTATAATATGGAGGCAGGAAGGTGAGAGTCATAAGGCAAGGTGATGACAGAAGCAGAGGTTGAAATGATGTGGCCATGAGCTAAGGGATGTGGGCAGCCTCTAGAAAGTGGGGAAAAACAAGGAATAGATAGTTCCTTAAAGTCTTCAGAAAGAATACAGATGGACCAACATCTTGATTTTAGTTCTGTGAGGACCATTCAGATTTCGGACTTCAAGAACTGTTAGATAACAATTTGTCAGGTTATTTTAAAGCCACTAAATGTGTGATGATTTGTTTCAGCATCTATAGGAAACTAAAACATCAACTTCATTTTTACTTACATCAAAAACACAAATGCAGGTGTGGTGGTGATTCAGGGATTCTGAGTCACTTCCAGTAGGTAGGAAGGCATATGAACAGAGTCCTAGTTTGCTACAGAAAGCAGAGTTATTGACCAGGCAGACTTGCCTTATGTAAGATTCTTCTACTTCCCCCAGGCCAGAATTCAGTCATGGCCCCAATCTAACTGTAAGAGAGCCTGGGAAGCATACCCTGTGTAGAGAAATAGGGAACTATTCAATGAATACATAATTTTTTTCCAGCAGAATCTTGTATAAAACATTTTCTTTTCAAAATCTTTGAATGATTATTGCATATTTTCTTAAATTTAATGTTGGAAGGGAAATAGCTGATACTAATAAGAATATAATTTTTTTTCACAAAAATTGATATTTTCTCTAATTTTCCATAGGGTGCTTTTTACATTTTCTTTATGCTTTATTTTTATCAAAGAATTATTTCAGAAAAATATATTTTCTAGGTATTTGTATAGAACACAGTAAATCATTTAAATGCAATTATATTGCTGTTGATATGGTACTCTTAAATCAATTTGTAGTTTTTAATACAGAGAGATATTTTCTTATTTATTTTAGATCAGTACTTTTTTTTTCTAAATCAGTCTTACGTATGTTTCTTAAAATCAATCTCTATTCTCTTAAATTTTGCATAATCGTTTATCATTTGATTTTTTGCAGTGTTTTTCCCTCTGCTTTCTGCAATAGTTTCTCAAACTGATCTTCAGAATCATTTAAAAATATTTTCCACAGTGGCTATTGTACTCATTTTTAAAGTATATTATTATTAAAGTTTAACATGAAGTACATATGTAATCGTGTTGTTTACCTGACATCATAAATTAAGTTGCAGAATTAATAAGTATTTTATAGTATTTATATAAGGATAACATTAAATTATGTGAAGTACTTAGGGATAAACCTTAAAACTCAGAAAGAATGGGTATTAATTCAAATATTTCTAACTTGGGTAATTATGACTTGGGAATTATGACAATTGTTGAATTTTTCTGGAGATAGCAATACAAACATGAACAGAGCATTATTCCTGTCTTTGGATTGCATAGTTGGGTAAGAAGAAACAGCCATTTAAAGAGATACTTACAGCCCAGCTGGCATGACTCAGTGGTTGAGCATCGACCTATGAACCAGGAGGTCATGGTTCCATTTCTGGTTAGGATATACTAGTATATCCCAGTTGCTGGCTCAATCCCTAGTGTGGGGCATGCAGGATACAGCCCATCAATGATTCTCTCTCATTGATATTTCTAGATCCCCTCTTCTTTCTTCTCTGAAATATATATGTATTTGGTAATCCTTACCCAAGGATATTTTTCCATTGATTTTTAGGGAAAGTGGTAGATAAATGGAAAGACAGAGAGAAACATCGATGTGAG
This sequence comes from Pipistrellus hanaki, assembly GCF_964339955.1. Lineage (NCBI taxonomy): Eukaryota > Metazoa > Chordata > Mammalia > Chiroptera > Vespertilionidae > Pipistrellus > Pipistrellus hanaki. The sequence goes on from NC_140504.1 coordinate 8,891,101, forward strand.
AGAAACACGTAGATTAGTTGCTTCCTGCACATGCCTGGACCAGAGAGCCTGGGCCTGAGAGGAGCCTGCAACCAAGGTATGTGCCCTTGATTGGAATTGAATCTGGGGCCCTTTGCTCTGCAGGCTGACACGGGATAGGGCTAAAAATATATTAAAAACAAAAGATACTTACAGAAGATAATGTGTAATAGGAGTTAGAGAAGATTTTATGCTAATATATCCATTCCCCCAATCTTACATAATAATAGACAAACATGTAAATTAATTGTACCTTCGCTATGCCCACAGCCAATCAGAATGACTATGCAAATTAACCTTAAAAAGATGGCAGTTAATTTGCATACCTAGGCACCCAGCGTATGTGTCCCAGGAACATCCTGGCCCCCAGGTCACTGTGAGGTAAGGCCTGGGCAGGAGTAGACTCCCTGTGATCGATCGCAGGGAGCTGGGGTCTGTTCCTGCCCAAGGCTGGAAGCCTCCACCGGCAGGACTGGAGGCGAGTGGCCTAAGCTGTCAGTAGGACATCCCCTGAAGGTTCCAGTATGTGAGAAAGGGCAGGTTGGCTGAAGGATCCAGTGCACGAATTTCATGCAAGGAACCCCTATTAATTAATGTTAGAGTTGAATTTATAGGAAGCTGGTAAACGCACTGTGGGTTTTTCCAACTCTTCAGCTGGAACCTTTATAGGAAGCAGTCTCCACCAGCAGCTGAGGGGTCTCCAACTGAGTATGAACAGAGCATGCAACTTAAAATTCATTGTTATAATTTGAGAATCATGTTCAGTATCCAGTTTTGTTATTTCAACATTTGTGGGTCTTTGGATTTTGTAAAACATCAAAGCAGATCTCTTCTTATTTTTAATAATTATGATTTAATACAATTGGCAAAATATAAAACGTCTAGCTCAACATATCTAAAATTAGACAACTCTCACCACTGATTTTAATGAATGTGCCACATTTTTCTCTGAAGCATATGGGTAAATATTGAAGCATTTTTTTTTTAAAAGAGTCATATAACAATCACCTTTTGAGAAGAATTTTGTTTTTGACACATCCTATTTTTTATATGGTATATTTTACAGAACTTGAGACCAGTATTAAAATGATTATTACCTCTTCCAAACAAGGGAGTATTTATATAATAAAAAATGTCAGGGTTTAAAAGAAAAATATTCTGGAGCACTTAAATAAGGCAAATGTTCAATACTCTTTGCAACTTTACCCTACACAGAAATATTTTTAGGATGACTGAAATAAAGTCAAAGCAAACATTTTCTTAATTATATGAATAATATTTATTCTTTTACTTCTACAGATTGAACTATTTTGTCATTATGGTGTCTATTATGTAATGAAGAATGATAGTAATGGCAAATATCAGGTTTTAGTCATATCATATTATACCTTTTGATATTCACAATAATGATATCAATGAAATTGATAAAATTAATAGTTGTTTGAGCACAGTCTTTTACATTCAATTAGTTTCAAAATTTTCCAAGCCTGGGGGAAAATTTCCCAAGCCTGGTTATTTGGTTGAGCATTGACTTATGAACCGGGAGGTTACGGTTTGATTCTGAGTCACAGCACATGTCCAGGTTGAGGGCTCGAGGTCAATGATTCTCTCTCATCATTGATGTTTCTCTCTTTCCCTTTCTCTTACTTTCTGAAATCAATAAAAACACATTTTATAATTTTTTTCAAAACACATATCAATTATGTCATCTTTACAACTATATTTATGAGAAAGATAGAAAGGTGTTAAAATTTTTATTTTACACAAGAACAAATTTATGGCCAAGAGTTAAGCAATCTAGCAAAGATTATAAATAAGTTAGTTTTGGAATAGAAGTACTTGTTTTGTTCATCTTTGGCAGAAATGCATAAAAATACATAAACTAATTTTTTAAACAAATGGAAGTTCTGTCACCAAATGATTTTCTGAATTTATTTCATTATTCTGATTTTATTGTTAGTTCCTTATTACAAAACAAAAATCATCTTCCAACTGAGTTCCTCACAACTAATATTTATATACAGCTCCAAGAAGTTCAAATGAATTCAGACTGGGTTAAATGTTTTGTTTGCTTGTATATTTAACTTTATAAGAAACTACCAAATGGCTTTTCCTTTGTGGCTATACCATTTTACATGCTTATCAGCAATGTATAAAAAATACAGTGATTTTATATTCTTACACTAGGTACTGTCAACCTTTTAAATTTTACCCATCTTAATAAGTTTTTAATAGTTATTAGGTTTTGATTTGCATTTCTCAGATCAGTAACAGTGTTTTGTGCTCAACAGTGCTTAGTAGCTCCTTGTATATTATCTTTTGTGAATTGTCTTTTAAATCTTGTGTCTAATTTTTATTGAATTTTAAAGACTTTATAAATTAAAGATCAAGTGCTGTGTTAAATATATTGGAAAATATTGAAAATATTTTATCTCTGTTGCTTGTTTATCATTTTGCAACAGTATATTATAGAAATCTTTAGTTTTGATTGAGTCTGATCTTTTTTGTTGTCTTTTTTTTATGGTTTGTGCTTTTTATGTCCTCCTTAAGAAATCTGTGCCTTAACAGATTTGATCAAAAAGAAAAACCTTTAAATATTATAGAATACTTATATTGCCAATTATTTGAGCCTGCTTTATTTATATAGGTAAAAAGGAAAAAAAATATGTACAGTAGCAACTATTGGGTCGGCAACTAAGTAATTGCGGATTTTTTAAAGAAAATCAAAGACAATTTTTTCATGGAACTAAATAACTTTATTCTGTAATGTATTGCCCATTTTGATCAATGACCTTTTGCCATCTTTCAGGCAGCATCATAATCCCACGTTCAAAAAACTTCTGGTTTTTATTAGCAAAAAACTGAATCAGGTACGATTTGACATCATCATCATTATTGAAATTTTTACCATTCAAGGAGTTTTGTAAAGATCGAAACAAAAAGTAATCAGATGGTGCAAGGTCAGGACTATATGGTGGATGTGGCAAAACATCCCAACCAAGCTCCATTAATTTTTGCCGAGTGACCAAAGATGTGTGTGGCCTTGCATTGTCATGATGGAATACAACACCTTTTCGATTTGTCAATTCGGGCCGCTTTTCTTCAACTGCATTGTTTAATTTCGTTAGTTGTTCAATGTAGACATCAGAATTGATCGGTTGGGTGGTAAGAGTTCAAAGTAGACAATTCCTTTGTAATCCCACCAAACTGATAACAAAACCTTCTTTTGATGAATATCAGCTTTTGATGTTGTTTGAGTTGGTTCACCTGGCCTGCTCCACGATCTTTTCCGCTTGATATTGTTGTAAACAACCCATTTTTCATCGCCAGTTATCAGTCGTTTTAAAAATGGATCATTTTCATTACGTTTCTTTAGCAAATTGCAGCTGCTAATGCGTTGCGTTAACTGTGATTCTTTCAGTTCGTGAGGAACCCATGTATCGAGTTTTTGAACATACCCAAGTTGTTTTAAGTGATTTTCAATGCATGTATGTGATACATGAAGCTTCTCTGCAATCTCACGTGTTGTACTGTGACAGTCCGAATTGATTATTGCTTTGATTAGGGCGTCATCAACTTCAACTGGACGACCAGAGCGTTTTTCATCTTTGAGTGAAAAATCACCAGAACGAAATTTGGCAAACCAATTTTGACACTGCCGTTCTTTTAAGGCTTCGTCACCATAAACAGCACATAACTTTTTATGAGCTTGCGATGCGTTTTTTCCTTTGCAGAAATAAAAAAGCAAAATATGACGAAAATGTTCCTTTTGATTTTCCATTTTTCAACGAACGCCAAACGAAAACTACAAAACAGATCAAAAAACTTTTTTTTACTGATTAACAGCTGAATAGCCAACTATCAAATAACAAAATGTGTTTTACATTTGTACTACGTCTGCAAACCTAAAAATTCAACTGAAGCCATATATGTGTGAAACCCGCAATTACTTAGCTGCCGACCCAATATTTAATCTGACAATAAGTTAATCCTTTCCTTGTCTCTTCTCAAGTAAAGCCATTTTCATAAACAATTTATACTGCTGTAAATGTCTGTGTTTATTTATATAAGGAGTGTTTATTTTCCCAAGAAAGTTAACTTTCCCCTTTCCCATACTTGTCATGAAGAACTTGAAGGTTTCTTGAATGTTGGAAGCATTATTGGAGCCTTTTTAAGCAGCTCAGACTCTAACATTGTACGGTGTGTACCCTGCTTATGCAGGCTGGTCCTCTCCAGGAGTGTGGCAGTCACCAGACAGCAACATCCAAGCAAGAATGATGCTGGGACTAGAACTTACTTCTCACCTGCACACATACCAACTGCTGTGATGGCTACCGAGCAGGGCTTTGCTTATAAAAGCATCAAGTTTTTAATTCTTTCTACAAAAGGATGGGAATCACCCATATCCGACAATAAAAGTGTGTTCATGGGTTATCTATCTTGCTCGAATTTCCAGACACTTGGCTGCATTTTAGATATGTGAGTGCTCTTCTGAAGCGAAACCAACTCCAATTCCTTCCTTTCAGGAGTATCACAAAGAATACAACTCCCTCTAAAATAATGAAAATAGCATTTCTTCAGCTATGCTCCCTCCTCCAGTAACAATTGTTACCTACCCTCCCCCTGCTTATTTGCTTTTTGTAGAGTATAATTGGCCCACCAAAGGGACACAGTATGGGTAACATTTACAAAACTGAAAAGAATGTTTGACCTCATTTGCATAGCCCAAAAGGAAACTAGTTTGCTGAAGGAATTTATTCACAGAGGTTTTGTTCTCTTCCATGCATCAGAGAAACAACTCACAGAAAGCTAAAGTCTCTCTTCACTCCAAGTTATGGGTGGACATTTTATATGTGGGAAAATATTGGATAGTTAGCATGGGATTGACTAGAACCTGGCATTTCCTAGGGATATGGGAATCTCATAATAGTGGAATCTTTAGAGTGGACATAAAGGATCACACATAAAACTGATGTTAAACATTGGCCTGGTTTTTTTTTTTTGTTTGTTTGTTTTTTTTGTTTTTTTTTTCTTTTTTGTAATACTATTTCAATAAAATGTTAGGTCAACCATGGATTCTTAAAGGAGGACTGGAAGCAGGAACTTGACTGAGGTATCTAATGGTCATTCTGGCTTAGCCACCGACTGATAGGGATTTAAAGAGGGTTGGATTGCTGAAAGGCACTTTCTATATAAATTTTAGGTCCATACACTAGAAGTATAAATTTTATATGCATAATATAAGGTGGTTAGCCATGGATACATCCAGAACCCCCTATTGTTTTATTTATTTTTTATCAATATTTTGTTATTATCAAGTGAAATCATTATGCACATTTTATCCTGGAACTTGATTTTATCCCAGGGCATTCATAGTGATGCAGAATTCAAGAATCAAAAGCCTGACAAGTGTTGTTCAGTGGTTGATTATTGACCCAAGATCCAAGAGGCCACCAGTTTGATTCCTGATCAGGGCACTTGCCTGGGTTGCAGGCTTAATCCCTAGTGAGAGATGTGCAGGAAGCAGCTTATCAATGATGCTTCTCTCTCATAGATGTTTCTATCTCTCTCTCCCTTTCTCTTCCTCTCTAAAAATAAATGAAAAACATATTAAAGAGAGAATCCACAGGGATCAGGCCTAAACCGGCAGTCAGATATCCCTCTCACAATCTGGGACCACTGGCCCTTAACTGCTCACCTGCCTGCCTTCCTGATCACCCCTAACTGCCTCTGCCTGCCTACCTGATTGCCCCTAACTCCTCTGTCTGCCTGCCTGATAGCCCCCAACTGCCCTGCCTTACTGGCCTGATTGACCCTAACTGCCTCTTCCTTGGCCCCCACCACCATGGCTTGGTCCAGAAGGAAGTCAAACATTCGGAAGATGGCCTGTCAACCCGGTCTAATTAGCATATTACCTTTTAGTAGTGTAGATAGATTATATAGGATAGGATTGCTTAAATGAGGGGTGGGGGAAGCCTCTTTCAGCAAGAAGAGATACTCTTGGCAGACAAAAAAACGTAATCCCTATACTGGACTGATGCACTATACTGCCAAACCAGTCATTAAAAAATTGATCTGCTTTATTACATCTCAGACCAAAGAGCTGATCAGCCCCACCTCTCTCTCTCCGAGAGGTTAACAGGTCAGCCCGCTCGCCAGTCCCCATCCACTCGAGCCTGCTGCATGCCTAGCTTGGTCTTTGGTTGTCCATTCGGTCATTTTGGATGTTACGGACCCTGGCTCTTTATATATAGAGATTATAGCACCAGTGATAGCTCTGCATTTTAATAGAAAGAAACAAATCTCCAAACCCCAAATGCAAATTTTGGAAGTAACATACCTTTGCATGGGCACTAGAACCACTTGGTAAATGAGAGCTTATATCCTGGCATCAAAACTAATATTCCTATAGCATCTCAGAAAGAAAATTGCCAAATTATTTTTGGCTTCACCAAGGTTTTTGTGTGTGCTTACTACTAAAAATAAGGTAAAAAATGTTCAGAGTTTGGGTTTCATTTCAAATGAGACTTAAGCATAAGAAATACAATATCTTTACTAAGCAGCTAGAGAAACACAACCAGCTCATCATATTAAATTAGTTTGAAAACTAGGTTTGAATTTACATATTTGAGTAATCAGAACTCTTAAAAATAGTAGCTATGCCAGGGTAAACTGTGGCAGGTCTATGCTTTTTTCCTTTTTACATAAACTTATACTGTAAATAGTAAGGGTAAAGGACAGAAACATGGTAAATAATAAAATTATATGAGAACATTCTTATGTGCTCCCTTGGGGCCCTAATGTTCGATAATTTACTCCTTAAGATGAGCCTCCTTAATTTTTTTATTGCCTCGAGCAAAAGTTTCTAACTTTTCCATGTTATGTCTTCTCTACATTTCTTCTCATAGAAGTAACCCATCTATCCAGAACACTTGCATTCTGAGAATATTAATTCTGAAGTGGAAATAAGGTTAGCCAACACTCCCAGCTCTGCTTAACTTGGAGACAAAGAAACTTGAAACTTTCCAACTGTGGTAACTTCTAGACCATCCTCTTCCAGACTTTTGAATGGGCTCCAGAAAGAAGGGCCAGGCAGTTTCCTTCTGTTACATATCAGTATAATGAGCTTAGGTGATAAGCTCTCTGGAAATACTTGAAGAGTCATCGAACCCACTGGATTTTCTAAACATCATGGCTTTGTAACGTTCTTGGTGACAGTGCATTTTCAATCCTGTGGATTTGTGGTGCTGGCCTGTGAAGTCCATGATCTATGTTTCCTCCCTCCTTGTCTGAAAGCCTGGAATGAAGTACACACTTAATGAATGTGGACTTATCTTTTTTCTAATAAAACTGGAGGGTGGTTATGACCTAATATTTAACCATTCACCCTTCATGAAGAATTATGATTTTTAGAGAGGAAAGTCATGGTTAACTAAGATTTATTGTCCCATAAGTTATTTAAACTCATAAGCATGCTATTTAAGGCCAATTTGTATGCTTCATGGAGCCAGTATCATCCACTGAAAAAAAAAAGGGAGGACTTTATTATTGATGCTTTCTAAAAACAAAATAATGTCTATATAATCAGGCATTGCTAATTCTGGGAATGAATTAAAGTCAAAATATCAAAAATAAAAATATCAATATATACCAAAATGGGATTATATATGATAAATATATCATATATATGTCATTAAAATAGTCTGAAATTAAAGAAAATGTGTTATTTGTTACATGTGTTCTGCTGTCTTAGCCTTTTCAGGACATTATAAAATGCTTCTGAAGTGGTCCTCAGTTCTCTAATATACACTATGTCTTTTTTGTTGTTAATCCTCACCCAGGGACATGTTTCCCCATTGATTTTCAGAGAGAGTGGAAGGGAGGGGGGAGAGACACAGAGAGAGAAAGATTGATGTGAGAGAGACACATAGGTCGGTTGCTTTTCACACAATCCCTGGTTGGGGCTGGGATTGGGCCTGCAGTCAAGGTCTGTGCCTTTGACTGGCATCGAACCCAAGGCCCTTCAGTCCCCAGGCCAATGCTCTAATTACTGAAAAAACCCCAGCTAGAACAAAAGTATTTCTTTTTTTTTTTTAAGTTGTATTTTTCTTCATTTTCACATAAAGTTATATTTTTCTTCATTTTCACAACTCCCAAAGCTGTTATAACAATTTTACATAATTATATTAAAAAAAACTGTAAAGGATTCTGCAGTGTTGAATAATTGCATAGAAGCTTATTTCTGTATGTAAAGAAATATTGAATAAAAGCAATGAAATATTTTTCGTTTTATTGCCTTTCACAGGATACTTGGAAAGAAATGTTGTGTTATAATTATGTATAAAGTTTAAGGTGCTTAACATCCATTGACTTTTTCACTTTATTCTTTAAAGCCCATATTCTTATAATGCTCTTATTTTAAATAGGAGAAAGCTCTTGAAACTCAGCAGCTATAATATCATGATGTAACACATGCAAATTAAGAAAATCATTTACTTCTTAAATTGTAAAAGTCATTCATAGCTTCTGAATATACCACTCAGATCATTAACAGATAATAATATACAAACACATGTGTACTTTCTAGTCACTCGAACCAGTTTATTTTTTCATTAGTAAAATGCCAGAGTGCAGAAGACCTGCCAAGTCCCCATCTCTGGAAAATATCGGTGCGAGGCCAACCTCACCTCGCAAAATTTTAACAAGAAATTTGCAGAACTTGGCTGCTTTGAAAGACTTCAAGTGCTCTCCGGTGTCTTTTGTGGATTTTCTGCTTTTGACATTTTTCTTGAAGATAGAACATGGCTATACATAATTGAATTTTAAAAGCACATTAACAAATGTTTAACATGGTATTCATAACTTTCAGAAGATAGTCATACCTTACCACCGCATTAGGGATAGGAGAACTGCAAAGACTTTATTTCTTATACCTTTTAAGTAGTGGATAGTAGAGGAGCAAATTATAAGTTTCCCCCCCTCCCCCACTTTCGTATTTAGATGCTTGAAATCAGAGTTGCTGCTATAACCACCACGTACTCACAAGGTCAAGCTACAGGTTTTTAAGTAATTGCAGGAACATAAATGCTGTAGCACTCTGACCAGCTGAGATCTTCTGTAGGGTGGTTTTCAGTTCAGCAACAGCTGAAGTCACCTGTTCTTGACACTTTCAATATCATTCCTCCGAAGGATCTTAGTAGATCTTTCTGTTTCAATTCCTTCCAGGTGCCTGTTTATGTCCAGGAGCACTGCTTTTCTTTAAATTAAGGACATTTGCTTAGGAGAAGGATTTAACCCACTTTCTATAATCCTTGGGAAGTTTAGTCCTCAGGAAAAATGTGAGTTCTCTGTTTTAATTCATGAAATATTTTGAGAGAAGTATTGTGCCTGTTCCTCGAGCCATGCGAGGGCTGATTATTTTTTCTCTTTAAAACTGTGTGTGTGTGTGCAAGTGTGGGGGTGTATTTTGTAGGACGTAAACTTTAGATGAGCATAAGTCCTTTGTGAAACTGCTACTTAACTACTGACTGCTGATCTAACAGTGCAAAACTACATTCCCCCAAGAATAAAGAAAAGATTCTCAACAATCAGTGACCCATTGGCATTGGCACATGTTTAGAAACACTTATTAGTAATGCTTCTATGAAAAAGTGTGCTTATGCCTGGCAATCTTTATGCTTCTCTATTTCCTTTTGTAACAGAACTTCAAAGTATTAACCAGGACACGTGCTCAGGACCCCCGCTTAGCTTGCGTGTAGGTAAGATCATATGACCAAGTTCTAGCTGATGGCTTGTAAACAGAAATAATGTGTGAATTGAAGTGTCAGGTATTTAAAGGATAGCTTCAACTCTCTAATTTTTTCTTTACTTCTTTCTGCTGGTTGTATGCCTTCTTTGAAGAGGTAGACAAATACCATGCACTAAGGGAGTGTCAGAGCAACCAAAATAAAGACACTATGATTCTCAGATTATGTAGGGACACAAAGGGTTAGCTGTTAGAGCTAGATGAGGTTAGCCTATCTTCTAACTTATGTAGTCAACTTTTCCAATGACAAAATTGTCAAACACAAAAATAGAGAAGATATGATAAACATCCATATATGTACCAGAATTAGCAAAGTTAACTTACTATAAAATAATATAATATACTATAAATAACTCACTCCTCTTTCCTTCTTATAAGTAATTGCTGTTTTGAACTTACTGTATATCTTTCCCATTTGTACTTTTAAGTGTACTACAAACATGTGTGTCCAAGAAAAACATAGCATTTTTATTGCACTCAAAAGTTTCATATGAATATTTGCCAATATTATATCTGATAAGGGTTTAATCTCCAAAATTTATAGGGAATTCATACAATTTAACAAAAGGAAGATAAACAATCCAATCAAAATTGGGCAAAGAACCTAAATAGACACTTTTTGAAAGTGGACATAAGAAGGCCAAGAGACATATGAAAACATGTTCAAAGTTACTAATCAACTGAGAGATGCAAATCAAAATGACAATTTGAGTTAAAATAATATTAAGCAGCAATATGTAACTTATATTTTCTGCAGGCAGTTTAATTTTATTCTTTTAACTATATCATCATTTCCTTTTTTATAAATTATTATCCTCTAACTGAACCTCTACTCTATTTATGTCTGAAATGCAGAAATATGTCTTTTTGTGATGGCAAATTGATGCAATTATTTTCATTTAATTATTTATATCTTAGAGGCCTGTTGGTAATCCACTGCTCTGCATTCAATAGGATTGAAATTAACAAAGTTTCTAGTACAAACTATTACAAAATAATTATGTTTATTGGAAATCAATGTCATTTTTAGCTTTAAGGTTGCAATTCAAAGAGGGAAAGATTATAATAAAAATTGGGGTTTAGGATAAACTTTTACAAATAAACAAAAAAGGGATAGTTTGTTCTCCATGTCTCATAAAGCACACATGGGTAGATATAAACTGTAATATTTGTCTCTGTATTGTCAAGGCTGGTGAGTTCACTCAATTTTCAATTTATAAACATTAAGAGTTTGTTTCATCTATAATTTTTGATTTTGTCTTTGTTTAAATCAATAATTATTTAAGGAGAAACCTGGGATGGGATTCATTCTTCCTACTCTAGCCCTTACCATTCATGTCTGGTGCACTCTAGCATCCATGCCAGAGCATGTCCTAAAAAATAAATGTCATCTGTCCTGGACAGAATGCAGTATAATATGATTAATACAAACGATTGAACATTTTCATATGTGTTATATAGTGAAAAATCTTTTAAAATCAGTGGATGCTTCCTACATGGTGATCTCTGCAACCAGAAACATTGCATGTTTATCCCTTAACAGGTGAAGGGGAGAGCAGAAAGAGACAGCTTGGAGACTGTAGGTGGAACATAGAGATGGTAGTGTAATGAATTCTGCCAATGCCTTTTTCTCCAACTCCAGATTTACCAGGATCTGGTGAACTTTTCAATACTTTTTTTTTCAAGGAAAAAATCTTCTCCCTTAGAACTTTTTGATGGTGGTTGTTTCAAAATAGAAATAATGTAATAAAGTCATAGACAGCATAGAGAACATTTATGTGGAGCTGAATTCTTTGTTTTAATCTTCAAAATATATGATGAAGGAACATATCTTTTAATTAGGAACATATCTCAGTCATATGACAAAGATAGAACTATATATTCGTCACCCTGCTTCCTCTTCAAGGACACATAAACACTGCAATCCCCAAGATCCCTTGCATTGGTGTCAATGATGAAGTTCTAAACATTGGTGTATAGAATATATTGAAGATATTTTCAGACATAGCCCTTAAAGTAATAACTCTTGTGATGCTCTGATTCTTTTTTCCCCACCCTATAATGATTCTGGATGCCACTTGTTTCCATTATAGAATGGAAACAGCCTGGTTCCTGAGTTGCTGTTTGATGAAGAGCTGCTGAGTAAAACTGAGAGATCCTCACACTCATATTAGACTGTGGCATGAACAAAAAAAATAACCTTTACTTATAGTAAAATGTTGAAATGTATTTGTTATTACAATATAACTACCTTGTTCTGATTTATATAGAAAATAGAAAACTAAAATATGTGACAATAGTGAAGAGATTTAGTCAAGTGGTAAAGACTCAGGTAGGTATTGGAGGCTAGAAAGATGGTAATAAGTATTATATAGTAAGAAAGTATTTAGTAATATTTGGATGTGCAACTCCTTGAGAGGAAGTCTATAAAGCTAGGACACATGGATGGATAAAATGAAAGCATGAGTGTGTGTAGTTATTATTGACGGTACTTGACAAGTTATTACAAAAGAAATCAACTGACAGTTTTATGAGCATAAAGGAAAGAAAATAGGGATGACAGCAATGTTGCCCCATGCGGTGCTAGATTTCAAACAGTAAGGGATGGGATTGCAAAGATTGCATGCCAAAATCATGCTATGATCATAAGTTGGTTAGATTCACATGGAGAAAAGAACAGACTGAAAACTGTGGTATTTAGTATAACTCTCAACTAAATGAAGGAATTGAGGAAAAAAGAATTTAAGGGTTTTGCCTTGTACCAGTCACTCTTCAATAACTGAGAGGTAGACATAGTGATGGGAACAAGGAAATTAATTTGTTTTGTGATTTAAATCAAGGAAAGAACTATGGGTATGGTCTTAAGCATAGGGAACTGACTGGAAGTAAACAGAGAAGAAGCCTACTCGGTTTTTAACAGAAATATATCCTCAAAATCTGGACTGTTTAGCTCCAAAACTAAGACTTAGGCTTTCATTATTAAGAGAAAGGCACCTCCTAAGGAATCGCCATTTCAGAAGTAGACTGAAGCAGATTCATGAACAGAGAGTAACTTTCTAGAAGCTGACATCTAGGAAGACAGGCCTAAGGGAGTTGTTTCCCCAGAGAAACAGAGAAAAGGCCTAATCAAGAATCTCGCCCAACCCCAACCTGCTTTCATAATAGCTGCCAGTGAGATTGCAAGATTTTAATCAAACAATGACTTCTACATGTCTTCCACATCCCTCATTTCTGATCAGACATGTTTATTGAGACACTGGAGGCCCACTGCATGAAATTTGTGCATGGGGTGGTGGTGGTGGGATGTCACCTCAGCCCAGCCTACTCCCTCTCCAATCTGGGACCCATCAGCTAGGGCTTGGCCATGGCAGGGAGCTTTGGGCCCCAGGTTTGAAGGCCGGCCATGCCCCCAATTGTGGGAGACCCAGAGTTCTACCACACCCTGGCTGGGGCCCAGACGTCCCTTCCACAGCTGAGCCCCAGCAGAAGGGAGCTCTAAGCCCCAGCTGGGATGCGGCAATGACAGGGAGCTCTGGGCCCTGGTTTGAAGGTCAACCTTACCCCCCATCACGGGAGACCCAGAGTTCCACCACACTCCAGCTGGGACCAGAGCTCCCTACCTCTGCCGCACCCTGGGTGGGGCCCAGGACCCAGTCAGTTGGTTGTTCCTCACTTCTCCTCCCTGCTGGCCTTGTCGCCCCATGTAGGCTCCTGTTCGATAGTTTATTCAATCGTTTAGATGATGAGGGCCCCTGAATTTTTATATAACTAGGATTTTCTCCCTCTATCAGGTATGCAGGGACAGACATCTTATTATTTTAGTTGATAGGTCATTGGATCTGCAGGGGTCATATCTGGACCTATGAGAGGCTATTTCACATTCCTGATTATCCTGGTCTTTAAATATTTGCAATAATGTGATAGAAATAGATAGAATTGATCATCCTTAGGAAGGCGACAAGAATCTTCAGTACATAAAAGAAATAAAATAGTTTGGAGACCAGAATAGTAGACTGCTGAAGAGTCAGTGTTAGGTTTCCACCACATCATATCCCTGAGTCTGGCCAATGGAATGTGGATCCTACTGTGTCCTTGGAAGCCTTGTGTTCAAGGTGGCAGACATACAACATTGCTAATTGCTAATTTTCTGTGTTATGTGTTCATCTCTTCAGCCATGCTTCAGTCAAGAGCAAAATCATGGCAACATAGGGAGGAAGAGGCAAGATCACTATCATCTAAACAAGACATTGGTTCTTCAATAAATAGGGCTGGCATCTAGTGTTTATTATACAGAAATAAAAACACACATATATATTCACATATACATATGTAGACTCCTTTGTAATATAAACACTTACTATTAATTATATATTAAATGTTTCTTAGAGCAAGTAGTTCAGAAATGTTGGGAGAGTGTGAAATATTCCTAAAGAAAATACTTCTGAAATAGTGAACAGTGGGAACTTGTGGGAAGGGCAATCTCATTGAGTTTTTTTTTCTCTATGTAAAACATGTATAACAAGATGTAATTTTTCTGTTATTTGGGGGACTAGCAATGATGTATATAAAAGAAGAAAGCCTGACATATGGAAATGATTGATAATTGTAAATATTCACGGCAATGCTATTTATTTTCAGAATGGAGAGAAATTATTAAGAACATGTTGTTTTATAAATGATGCAAATGCTTATTCCTCAAATAATATATTAGGTACAATTGCTGCCAATATCTCATAGAATGTGCAATTTGACAATTATCTTTCCTAAATTTTTACATCTAAATAGTAGAAAAGAAAGTGGCATTACAGATAGTAATACAGTATGGGTTCAATAGTTTGGACACAAAGTGATATTGTGTCTTATATTAGTGATACTTGGGCTTCCTAACTCACTTGGGTTCAGCTGTGGGGCTCAAGATATGTTGGATGCAGTGGATGGAAGGAGACAGCAAAGTTGCAGATCAGGGACCCACTATGGCTTGTCTGGGCCTCTGCTCAGAACTCTAGTACCTGCCCTCTGTTGTATAATTAGGAAGGCTTCTTATTCCATATCTTAAACTGATGCAGATCCAGAGTTTCACAGCATGTAGTTATTTACAAGTGGCTTGGGGTTGAGTCACTTGGCTGTTATCTTTTTATTATCTATTGGGTCGGCAGCTAAGTAATTGCGGGTTTCACACATATATGGCTTCAGTTGAATTTTTAGGTTTGCAGACGTAGTAAAATGTAAAACACATTTTGTTATTTGATAGTTGGCTATTCAGCTGTTAATCAGTAAAAAAAGTTTTTTGATCTGTTTTGTAGTTTTCGTTTGGCGTTCGTTGAAAAATGGAAAATCAAAAGGAACATTTTCATCATATTTTGCTTTTTTATTTCCGCAAAGGGAAAACGCATCGCAAGCTCATAAAAAGTTATGTGCTGTTTATGGTGACGAAGCCTTAAAAGAACGGCAGTGTCAAAATTGGTTTGCCAAATTTCGTTCTGGTGATTTTTCACTCAAAGATGAAAAACGCTCTGGTCGTCCAGTTGAAGTTGATGACGCCCTAATCAAAGCAATAATCAATTCGGACTGTCACAGTACAACACGTGAGATTGCAGAGAAGCTTCATGTATCACATACATGCATTGAAAATCACTTAAAACAACTTGGCTATGTTCAAAAACTCGATACATGGGTTCCTCACGAACTGAAAGAATCACAGTTAACGCAACGCATTAGCAGCTGCGATTTGCTAAAGAAACGTAATGAAAATGATCCATTTTTAAAATGACTGATAACTGGCGATGAAAATGGGTTGTTTACAACAATATCAAGCGGAAAAGATCGTGGAGCAGGCCAGGTGAACCAACTCAAACAACATCAAAAGCTGATATTCATCAAAAGAAGGTTTTGTTATCAGTTTGGTGGGATTACAAAGGAATTGTCTACTTTGAACTCTTACCACCCAACCGAACGATCAATTCTGATGTCTACATTGAACAACTAACGAAATTAAACAATGCAGTTGAAGAAAAGCGGCCCGAATTGACAAATCGAAAAGGTGTTGTATTCCATCATGACAATGCAAGGCCACACACATCTTTGGTCACTCGGCAAAAATTAATGGAGCTTGGTTGGGATGTTTTGCCACATCCACCATATAGTCCTGACCTTGCACCATCTGATTACTTTTTGTTTCGATCTTTACAAAACTCCTTGAATGGTAAAAATTTCAATAATGATGATGATGTCAAATCGTACCTGATTCAGTTTTTTGCTAATAAAAACCAGAAGTTTTTTGAACGTGGGATTATGATGCTGCCTGAAAGATGGCAAAAGGTCATTGATCAAAATGGGCAATACATTACAGAATAAAGTTATTTAGTTCCATGAAAAAATTGTCTTTGATTTTCTTTTAAAAATCCGCAATTACTTACTTGCCGACCCAATATTTCCCCCATTATTTTGCCCTCTCTGATTTCCATTGTGCAGCCTTCCCTTGATTGCTTATTTTCTATCATCATCTGTATCATCTTAGCTGTTTAGCATTGCAAAATAGTTCTTAAAGTCAACTTTAATGAATCTGTTGGCACTATGCCATCTGAGTCCACAAACAGAGTAAAAAATTCAAGACATCAAATTATATTGATTGAGATAGATTTCCTTCTAACAGTCTGTATATAAAAGGAAACTATTTAAGCACATATCTTTTGAAAATAATAGATATCAAACTCTTGCAAAACAACATTTTTGTCAGATAATTGTAAATGAATGAGAAACATATGGATTAAGTTTCCATCAAAAACTCCCATATTTATAAATTTAATAGAATTTTTTTTTGCAAAAGTCTTTTTATTTTGCCAATTCCAAAATATTTGGAAACATTTGAGAATTATTTTCAAACATTAAAAGTCACAGCATATTTATTATTTTATAAACAAAAGTAAGAAAGAAAAGAACTATAAAGTTACTTCTACAGAAATAATTATCAAGTAGATAGGGTTGTAATCTTAATAGTCCATGGATTATTTCAAATCTAATTACTGGACAAAAAAGAACATCATGTTTTGAAAACCAGAAGCATGTTGTAAAACTCAGAAAAATATTAAAAACCCAAGAAATGAAACTATACTGCTTACTCTCAAAAGATAAATTTCATATTAATATGAATGAGTATTTATTGAACTTAAAGTAAGAATAAAATGTACTGTGTATCATTGGTTTTAAACAGTAATTAACCAGTATGAATTTAGATCTTACAAAATTAAACAAAATTCTGTTTTAATTGTATTGTAATCAGTGGTAAAAATGTAAGGTGATTCTATTAGTCATGACTTTTTGGTTTCGTTGTCTAAGATGGCTTAACTAATCTTAGGCAAAAATATTTTAAACATTTAAAGGAAAAGGGTATATTGGATAACACAATGCAGAAGCCCTGGTCACGAGCTAAGTTTTGTCATAAAAAATGTGTGCAAGCCCAGCCTCTGTGGCTCAGTGATTGAGTGTTGAACTATGACCCAAGAGGTCATGCTTCAATTCCTGGTCATGGCACATGCCCAGGTTGTGATTTTGATCCCCAGTGAGGACCCTGCAGAAGGCAGCCAATTAATTATTCTCTCTCATCATTGATGTTTCTATCTTTCTCTTCCTCTGAAATTAATAAAAATATATTTAAAATATTTTTAAGTGTCCAAGAACTCACTTCCTGACTCTTATTTCCCCTCTCTATGTTGGCCTTCTTCTTGGACAGTATTTTAAAAAATGTCAGTGAAAAGCTTCCAGCTCTTAGGTTCCCAACAATGGAGGGAAAAGAAACATCTCTGGGACAGTTCTAACAAAAGTTTAAGATACTGCAGTGCTTCTTTGTGATGTATTCATCTCTTCGCAGCCATGCTTCAGTCATGAGCAAAGTCATGGCAACTTAGTGAGGAAGGAGCAGGATCAGTACCATCCAAACAAGATGGACTAAGGGTGGAGGCATTGGTTTCTCAATAAATAGGGATGGTATTTCCAAAAGAAATGAGAAGAGGTGCTAATCAGACAACAATATCAGAGACTTACAAGGAGGAGTATTTTTTATTTTCTTCCAGTACTAGCTACAATTTCTATAACATCGGTGGCATTATTCGCTATCCTGATATGATGTATTATATTGATTGTTTTCTGAAATGTAATAAAAATGAATGATTTAGTGTTCCCTGCCTGGTTAATGGCATTTTTCTCCAAACCAGTCTAGTGTGTTTTGATTGACCAGGGCTAGGAAAAGTGGACTCTTACCTTTTTGAACGTTCTCTTAGATTCTTTTTATTTTTCTTTAAGATTGCTTTGTGATTGTCTCCCTTTTTTTCTCCCTAGCAATCTATCAATGAGGCTAGGGTAGGAAGTCTGGCCCTGAGCCTCCTGCCTCAGAGAGTTTGGGGGTGGGGAAGGCAGGCAGAGGTCCCAAAGATAGAAGATATGGCTATGGTGATTGAGATCATATCTTCTTAAGCTTGAAGAGAAATATTTTCTTAGGTTTCTTTTTTGAGCTGTTCTCCTCATCAAAATTGTAAGATTCCAAGAACCAAGATTAGCCAGATGGGGTCAGGATCAGGGGAAAGGAGCCCAAGAAATATTCTGGTTAACCTCTAAAGTATGTGCAATGAGTTGTAGAATTTCATGCTATGCAATAAGATGAAAGACTGACTGCATAGGGTTTTGGACACAGCTCTGGCTAGTGATAAAGTCTATCCTCTGTTTATCTTCTCTTACCACTTCTGTAATCAGAACAGGAATGGTTGAGGATTCCAAGATAGTGTTTGTCATTTTTGTATCTTCTTTGATGACAGAAAGACTAGTCATAGAAGTTACCCTTTATGGGATTTTACAAAGAAAAGAAGATCTCTATGGAAAGAGCCATATATTTAAAAAAGAAAGAAAGATAGCAAAAGGAAGAAAGAGAAAAAAAACCTCCACAAAACCCTTAAGTATAAAGAAAAATTTTTAGGTGTAGAAAAATCAAGGTAAATTTAGTATTCTATTTGCTTTGTGGCTTCTTGAACAACTTTAAAAGGAAGATTTTCTATCTAGAGTAAGTTTTTATGGATGTGTTAAAAATAAATTGAAAACTGAAGAATTTTTTAGATATTTTAGTCAGATTTAAAAAAAAATTCTTTTTGCATAATGTTGAGTAATTTAATCCTCTGTGCTTAAATTATGTTCTAATTTAACAGACAAGGCAAGCAAGGTCTTAGTTAGTAGTACTTAATCTACACATCCTGTTTATGTCTTCATTTGTACTACTCTCAGAGTTAAGAAGTATTTCTGTAATTCCTGTTTTACTTTATGAGTAACTCAAGAAGTATTTACTCTGTCTAAATAGTTATAATAATATTTGTTAGTCACTGAATCATTTTCATTTTCATTTCATAAAATTCTTGTTAGTAGAAATATATCAACACTGAAGCACTAATAACTCATTTGTGTAATATTTATTTTTCTAGTATAGTAACAGATGCACGAGATAAACAATGACAATCATATTTGCTAATATTTCTCCAACACTTCTGTGTGTGACAGTCATTGTTTTCAATGTCTTACATGTCTAAACACGTTTTAGCATCAAGGCAAACAATTAAAGTATTTATTATTATTCACATTTTACCAAGAGTTCACTGAGCACTGACAAATAAGTACAATCCATTTTTTGCTGTTTTATTTCTTAAAGCTTTTTTGAACACTTATTAAAAGAATGCTTGAGTCTGTGAAATGAACCTTACTTTTACAACAATCTTTGTAAATAATGGATTTAAGCAACCATATGATATAAAATATACTATAATTGCTTTAAAAATAGCTTCCTAAACTTGAGGTACAAAAATCAATATTAAATATTTTCAAAATGTATACATAAAATGTTTGTCAAACTTAGAATTGTAATAACATCATTTGATTGAAAATCCATAATCATTCAACAGATGCCTATTAGGCATTTACATTTTTGTTGATTTTTTGTTTTCCCTAAAGGAAATACTCAGAAGGCAATTAAGAAACACACACACACACACACACACACGCACAAACACACACACACACACATATAATTTATAATCTATTTTCATTAAGATAAATAATTGTTTATTCTCAGGTTCTATTGGCAGTTTTTTAGCTTGTTGAGTTACAATTGACAAAAATTTAAGATATTTAAAGGGTATACCATTGTGACTTAATATTCATTTACATTGTAAGAGGATCCCCACTATCTAGTTAATGAGTGCACTATTTATCTATTTATTTATTTATTTATTTATTTATTTATTTATTTATTTATTTATTTTGAGTGCGGAACTCTAACACTATGCGTTGGCTTACGTGGTCATTATGACTGGATGACAGATGACTGGCCAGTAGCTATGATATTCACTGACCATCTGGGGGCAGATGTTTAATACAGGATCTGCCTCCTGGTGGTTAGTGCTCTCCCACAGCCAACCTTCTGTGGTCCCTCCTCCCTCCGCTGGCCAGCACCAATTGACCTCAACTGGGACTAGGATCTGCCAGTTCGAGGAATCTCACCTATGCACGAATTTGTGCACTGGGCCTCTAATTTATATATAACTAGAGGCTCAGCACACAAAATTCGTGCTCGGGGTGAGAGAGTGTCCCTCAGCCCAGCCTGCACCATCTCTAATCTGGGACCCCTCTAGGGATGTTCAACTGCCTGTTTAGACCAGTGGGATCAGGTCTAAACGAGCAGTCAGACATCCCTCTCCCAATCCAGGACTGCTGGCTCCCAACTGCTTACCTGCTTGCCTTCCTGATTGCCCCTAATTGATTCTGCCTGTCAGCCTGATTAACCCCTAACCACTCTCCTGCCATCCTGATTGATGTCTAACTACTCCCCTGCCAGCCTGTTTGTCCCAAACTTTTCTCCTCTGAAGATCTGGCCACCCCTAACTGCCCTCCCCTGCAGGGTTGATTGCCTCCAACTGCCCTACCTTGCAGACCTGGTGCCTCCCAACTGCCCTACCCTATTGGCCATCTTGTGGTATCCATCTTGTCTCCACATGGGGGCAGGATCTTTAACCACATGGGGACAGCCATCTTGTGTGTTGGAGTGATGGTCAATCTACATATTATTCTTTTATTAGGATATGGACTGGTTTGTCTTTTAAATTTAATAGTTATAGTAAATGGAATATTCTTATTATATACTAGAGGCATGAAATTTGTGCAAGAGTAGGCCTTCCTTCCCCTGGCTGCAGGCACTGGCTTCCAAATCTGGCATCTGGGACACGGGCTTCTTTCTGGCCACCAGCAGGCACCCGGGACCTGAGCTACCCTAGCAGCCCTGGCTTCATCCAGAAGGTAGTCTGGAAAGCTGTCCAGTCTAATCAGCATATTACACTTTTACTATTATAGATCATTGGAAACTGGCTTTCCAAATGATACTCTCCAGAATAGTGTTCCTTTTAAAGCTGAAATAAATTATTTAGTGCACAAATCTTTGCCCCCACTGCATCTGCTACATTCATCTTATTTCCAGATGTCACATCACTCCCCTTCCTTTCACAAAACAGCTCCTAGAGAAGAACTCTGAGATTTGAAAAATAAGCAAATATCCAGGCTCTGGTACTATTTACCAGCAGACTAACACAAATTGGAATGGATGCTCCAAAATTTCCTTTTGTTGTAACTCCATAGTTAAAGTCTACATTGTTCCTACAGTGTTGTCATCACACAATTAGTATTATTATTATAATACCTGGGATTAGTGATTGTTAACCTCAAACATCTGATGTTCTGATTTAGCAATTTAAATGTATCTAGACTTTTATTTTCTGGGATCACTTTTATCATTTTTATTCTGGAAGTGTATTATATCGTATAAAGTATATTTATTTTTTATTATTTTTAATCCTCAACTGAAGATATTTCCCCATTGACTTTTAGAGAGAGTGGAAGAGAGAGGGAAAGACAGAAATACCAAGTTAAAGAGAGACATTGATTGGTTTTCTGCAACTGAGGTATGAGCCCTGGACAGAAATCAAACCCTGGACCCTTTGGTCTGCAGACTGATGCTCTAGCCACTGAGCCAAACCTGCTAGAGCATATTGTATGAAGTCTAAAAGAGGCATAGCCTATATCTTTGGGGAGAATACAATTAATGACAGGAGATTAAGACTGTCTCTGAAACATTTCATTAGTTCACTATGTTCACATGATAAAAAACCATGTGAACATAGAATTACAGAGATCCCAGCACCAGATTCTAGCCATGCTGTCTTCTGAGGTATGTCATTTTGGGGGCAAGACAGCTAACATTTTACCAACAATATTCCCCCTTTATAAAATTGAAATTATAATAACTATTCACATTGGGGTGGAAAGAATTATATATAATGGTAGAAAAATACCTGAAACATAATATATTCCTAAATGATATTTATTTCCTTCCTTTTCATTTGTATTAATAGAAAAATATTATCCTGAAATAAAAATAATCTAATAAGTATGAAAACCCATTAAAGTTGCTTGCATGGACATCCATTTGCCCTGTTACTCAAAACTATGCTTTAATTTTTAATCACATCCTCAAATTCTTGTAAAGATCATGCATATTATGAAAGGATGGGAAATGGATAATATACACATATAAAAAGAATTAAAATCCTTAATTAAATACACTGTATGTTGAAATAACTTAAATTTGAAAAAAAATATATTCACCATAACTTAAAATATAGTTTTGTTATGGTCCTATTCATGTTAATTACTAATAAAGCATATAGCCTTGATATGAATGTCAATGACATTCTTAATTTATCATAGAAAAATTGACAAATTATTATATACATTTTGTGTTTATGTTCTTAATCTTTGATATACCATTTATTATTCACAGTCTGCAAAATTGTTGCTGGAAAAAATTAAAAAATGTGTTTACATATTGTTACAAACTTAAATTGTAGAAAATTTGAAGAAAAATTTAGCATTATTTTAAAGAGATACTGTCTTAATACTTTCTAAAACATGGGATACCAAATGACAAATAAGTCATAATATTACTATATTAATTATCGAGAGTACATTACTAAATTTATAATTATATCGAATACATGTTATACAAATAGATAATTCTAAGCCGCTTAATAATTGAAAATTGTTTTAAAGAATAAATGTTTATTTTGAAATATATTCCTCCCACACTACTGATTTTGTGGGAAACTCTTGAAAACATTATTAAGAAATATGCAAAAAGTACCTTGCAGTGAGGATTAAAGCATGCAGAGCCTTGATTAGTGTGGCTCAGTTGGTTGAGCATATCCCATGCACTGAGGAGTTTCCAGTTTGATTCCTGGTCAGAACACATACCTGGGTTATGGGTTCAATCACTGGTCAAAGTGTTTTGGGGAGGCAATCTATTGATGTTTCTCTCTCACTCTCCTTCTCTCTGTTAAATCAATTAAAAGCATATTTAAAAGATGCAGATATATCATGGTAATTAGAATGTTCAGGGCAGAAATGACTTAAGACACTCATTTTGGTTTAGCATAGGGATAACTAGAACAAAAATATCTTCTTTCCCACTAACAGTAAGACTATTCAAAAACTGAAATTTATAGGCAAATAATTTTCCTTTACTTAGCATAATTGAGATTTGCTCAATTTCTCATTTTCTTACAAGTGGAAAAGATCATAAACTTGATAAGAATCTCTAAAAGATAGAAATTAATTCAATTATTTTGCTTGTAAAGATGGAGATATTCAAGACTATGAAACATGTAACAGCACTCAAATTTAAGGAATAACTGAAACAAATGTTACAAACTGGTGCATAAGGAATTATTAAAAAATAAAATTCATGCCTTAGCTGATTTTGCTCAGTAGATATTGTGTTGGTCTGTGGACTGAAAGGTCATGGGTTAATCCCAGTCAAGGACACATGCCCAGGTTTCAGGCTTTCGGGGACATGCAGGAGGCAGCTGATCAATAATTCTCTCTCATCATTGATGTTTCTATTATTTCTCTCTCTCCCTTAATCTCTGACATCAATAAAAATATATTAAAAATAATAAAATTCATTAGATGACTGAGTCCATATCAATTACAATAATTTACTACAGTAACTTAAGAGGTAGAAAGTCAGTATGGTTAAATTGTTAAAAATCTGTTTTTACATATAAACAAATATTTAATAACAGATCTTTCTGCTAAATATTTTAATCCCACTGGTTTTAACTCAAAAGTGATTATTAATTTGTATGAGTTGCTCTTTATAACCCAACTACTATGATGATTTCATGATAAATTGCCATATTGGGTCAAATTAATGGCTTGCATAATCAAGTGTTCTGTTTCTGAATGACACCAAAGGATGTTTAACTAAGATGGGGAACAAAATTGGCCATAGCACTTATCCCTGGAGAATCCTGTTTGTATTTTTTTCGTCCAAGATGAATTCTCTCTGTTTACTTTTTCTTATGCCAGTTTCCTAATTATGTCCAAATATTTTTCATAGCCTTGTGATTTTTCTGTAAAAAATACTTTTTATGAACAACACACACACACACACACACACACACACACACACATGCTGTCTTATTCACACTTTTTTTTTTTGCTCTCTTAGAAAATGTATATATAGACAGGCAAGCATGAGTTTTCCTTGGCTGATGGTGATTTATATTTCCTTAAATGCTGTTTTATTCCCAATTCCTTGTTAGAGTTTCATCTGGGCTTCTTAGAGCTCAAGAGTTATTACGTATATAGCAGTTTCTACTAATTAAAGAAAAAGATTCCGTGTTAATTAATTCAGGCTGCTCTAAGAAAATATCATGGACTGGGTGGTTTATAAACAACAGAAATTAGTTCTGGAGTCTATAAGTGTGAGAACAGGGTGACAACATGGTCGCATGTGGATTACTGAGCCTTGTGGGGTTTCTTTTATGAGGACCCTAAATCCTATTTATAGAGGCTCCCCCTTCATGACCTAATTGCCTCCCAAACGCCCCACCTCCTAACACCATCACTGTGGGCATTAGGATTCCAGCATGTGAACTATGGGCAACACAACCATTCAGACCATAACAGGTGCACAGACACTGATAACTTTTTACATAAATGACAAGGGTGGGAAGAAGGGTCCCAGGAAGGCTCTCAATGAGGACTGACTCTTGAATGACATGATTGAGGATGTGTAAAGGATCACCCTGTAAATAATGGTAGTGACGTCCAGATGGACTAAGTGGACGTCCAGATGGACGTCCAGATGTGTAAAGGATCACCCTGTAAATAATGGTAGTGACGTCCAGTGACGTCCAATGTCATGGACTCCAAGGCGTGTTCAGGAAAGTGCAACATCCTTTTAGTAACTATAGTGTAGTGCCTTATAATATAAGGCACATTTGGGATGTATAACTGGAAATGTAGGGAAGAAAATAAACACATTCAACGCCATCATTAACAGTGTTTTTCAAACTTTAAAATGAGGAATATTTAAATTTGTAACCCAGGATATATGTATATATACATATAGCTATCTTTTTAGAGATAAGCAAACCTTGCTCTGCATGTTCATGATGGTTCTACTAGAGGCCCTGTGTACCAATTCATGCATGGGGTCCCTTGGGGTGGCCTGTGGGGATGGAGCCGAAACCTGCAGTCCAATGCCACCTACAGCTCTTACCTGCTGCCCTGGCTCATCCTGGCCCCACTGCACCTGCCACAAGCTAGTGCCCAATCAGTCCCAATTGGGAGAGGCTCACACCACTGTAGTGGCACTCATCAGCCATGAACCCTGCATCGGGTGCCCTCCCAAGGGGAATAGCCTGTGTGATCAGGCCAAAACCAGCTCTCCGACATCCCCCAAGGGATCTTGGATTGCAAGAGGGTTCAGGCTAGGCCAAGAGATCCCATCAGTGCACAACTGGGGCAAGAAGGGACCACAGAAGGGCTCCAGGGCATGTCTGGCCCCTCTCACTCAGTCCAGATCTGCTGGACCCCAGCAGCAAGCTAACTCTACCAGTCAGAGCATCTGTCCCCTGGTGGTCAGTGCATGCCATAGTGAGTGGTTGAGCAGCCTTAGCATATCATTAGCATATTATGCTTTGATTGGATGACTAGACACTTAACATATTAGGTTTTTATTATATAGGATAGGTCAGACATCTTTGACAGGTTTCACTGGGCTAAAAACCTAACCAAATCACTGGGTACTAGTAGGACTGTTATTTCTTCCTAAAAATCCTAGGAGGAGAGTCTTTTCCTTGCCTTTTTCAGTTTCTAGAGACCACCAAAATTCTTAGCTTCCATCTTCAAAGCCATCCATGGTGGGTCAAGTTCTTCTCACACAAACATGTCTCTGGTTCTGTGCCAAAAGAAGAACTGGAAGAGGTTTTATGCTTATAATGGCACATATGTTTAGATTGAGCCCATCTGAACAAGAATCTGCTCATCTCAATTTCCTTACCCTTAATTACATCTGCAAAATCCTTTTTTTCATATAAGATAACCTATTTATAAATTCTGGGAACTAGAATATGGACATCATTGGGGGCTTATTATCCTATTTAATGCAGTCAACATTCTTGTTCCCTAAGATTTACATTTGTCCCATATGTGAAAAAAAATTAAAATATATCTTTATTGATTTCAGACAGGAAAGAGAGATAGAAACAACAATGATGGGAGAGAATCATTGATTGGTTGCCTCCTACATGTCCCCCACTGGGGATCAAGCCTGCAACCTAGGCATGTACCCTTGATCATAATTGAACCTGGAACCCTTCAGTCCACAGGCTGACACTCTATCCACTGAGCCAAACCAGCCTAGGGTCCAAATGTGAAATTTATTCACTGAACCCAAGTTCCTCAAAAGTCTCACTCATTAGCATATAAACAAAGTGTCTAAAAATCTCATCTAAACCTCATCAGCTCAAAAGTCCCAAATGCCATTATCTCAATGATTGAATTCAGGTACGGTTGAAGCTCTCAGTGTCATCTGCCCTGGGGCACAATTCTCTTCCAGTTACAAGTGTGTAAAAGTAAAGAAACATGATATCTGTCCCTGAAATACAATGGTAGGCCAGGCATAGGATACCATTTATAGACATTCAATTTTTAAAAAAGAGAGAAAATTAAAGCAGGGTGAGGGTGAGTAGGGGGGGGGGGGGGGGGGGAGGGAGGAGCGCTGGTCCCAACAATGTCTAAATCCAGCTGGGTAAACTTTGTTAGGATTCAATGCCCATGAAGAATCCTCTGTGATTTGCAGCTCCTTTCAGGCTCCGAGCTTCCAGCTTTTGAATCATCTTTCCCTTTGCACGACATATGGCAGGAGTTTGCAGCTGAGTAGGCTGATCAGCTTGTTTCCTACCAGTAGAATCTTAGGGATCCCATAGCCTCCTCTCATTTCATACTTTATCCCTTTTAATCTAAACAGGCAGTGTTTCTTGTAGCGTAAAATTTCCAAGAACCTTGTGGACTTCCCATGTATGCCATGGAGATGGGCTGCACTGCATAAGGGACTTCCACAGCTATTTCTTAGATAGTTAGTTCTCTATTTTTGGCGTCTGCTGAGATAATCTGAGGGACAACACCCTTAAAATTTCTAGATGTTTCCTGGGATGGAGGGGATCTGAGAGTCACGCTCTTCATCTCTTCAAAGAGCTCCTTGTGTGACTGAGTGTTGTGACCTTCTGATCCTTCTGAAGTATTGGCAGAAAATTGTTACAGCCACACCCTCAGCTTGTTCTTCAGATAGTACATCCCTGACAGTGTATCTCTTAATTTTAGCATCTTTTGCAATCTGGATAGGCCGAGAATTTCCCAAATCATCACCTCTTGGTTCCTTTTTGTTTAATAATTTTTCTCCCAATTTATCTCCTTCTTTTTGCATTTACTGTAAGCAGTGAAAAGAAATCAGGCTGTTTCTCCATCCCTTTGCTTGGAAATCTCTTCAGCTAAATATTATATTTCATAATTTATAAGTTTTGCCTTCCATGTAGCTGCAAAAGACATTCTGCTAAGATTTCTGCCACTACAGGTAAGGAAAACCTTTCCTATAGTTTTCAATAATGTGTTGCTTATTTCTTTCTGAACCCTCACCCACAGCACCTGCTATGTCTGTATTTCTACGAACAGTCTGTTTGCAATTATTGAGGTATTCTCTAAGGCAGTGGTCGGCAAACTCATTAGTCAACAGCGCCAATATCAACAGTACAATGATTGAAATTTCTTCCCCCCCCCCCATATATTTTTATTGATTTTTTTTACAGAGAGGAAGGGAGAGAGATAAAGAGCTAGAAATGTTGATGAGAGAGAAACACCGACCAGCTGCCTCTTGCACACCCCCTACCGGGGATATGCCCGCAACCAACATACATGCCCCTGACCGGAATAGAACCTGGGACTTTTCAGTCCGCAGATCGAAGCTCTACCACTGAGCCAAACCGGTTTTGGCTGAAATTTCTTTTGAGAGAGCCAACATTTTTAAACTTAAACTTCTTCTAATGCCACTTCTTCAAAATAGACTGGTCCGTGCCGCGGTATTTTGTGGAAGAGCCACACTCAAGGGGCCAAAGAGCTGCATGTGGCTCTCGACCTGCAGTTTGCCTACCACGGTTCTAAGGCAATCTATGTTTTCTCTTCCATGCTCTTCACTTCCTTCTCGTCTTTGCTAGGAGAGCCACTCACATCCACTTTTCTCCTAACAGCATGTTCAAGGCAATCTAAACTTTTCGAATATGCTCCTCAAAATTCATTCAGGCTTAATTTCTGTCCAATCTAAAGCCACCTTGACAACTTTTGAGGTTATGTGTTACAGCACTGTCTCACTATCGCTGCCATAACAGATTCCTACATTGTAATGCCTTTAAAAATCATATTATCTTATAGCCAGCAACCCCCCTTCCTGGAAATGCTTCCTACAGAGAATGAAGGTTCTCTTTGTTCCCTTGAGTTTCATTCAGTTGATGCCCACCTTTTCTAAGGAACAGAATCAACAGTGACTTTTGTCTCCCCCAAATTCCTGTTTTGCTTACAGACTACACACTATTCAGTATAACTTACCGTGTGCTCTGCTGTTTCATTATTTATCTTCAAAATACATGTCAAGTTATTTTAAGAATACAATTTGATATCTCAGGACAGAAACTTCTGGCATTCCTGGCATTTATTATAGTGTTTTTACATAGTAACCACTCTGATTCTATTTGTGAATGATGACGCAAAACATGACAGATGACAGGATAGTTAAAGAAAGTTTGCTTTATGAAGTGAAATTTTTAGAAAGCCAAAATACTGTACTAACATTGAGGGATTGTGCATGTAATGCCTTATCATTACTCTCCAATTTCTAAGTGCAGTGATTATTTGTAAAATATTTTAGTTTATAAATGCTTTCAACACAAATTATCTCTTTGATCTTCAGACATACAAACACTCTTATACTAGGGAACAAAATAGAATAATATTTATATTTCGTTTGTGTTTGCTGACTTACACAAGGTTAAGGAAGGTGCTGGTAGCAAAATTGAAACATAAGTCCAAGACATGTGATTCTAAAAACCAGTGTTTTTCCCACTGTACTATACTTTCCTCTTTTGTGCAAATATTATAATAAACTGTTAACTGATGCACATATAATCATCCCATTACATTAAAGTTTGTAAAAAGTAAAGATGTTACAAGAAGGAGTAATTAATTTTATAAACCTCCCTCTTGGTGTTATCAGTGAAAATGTGGTAATACTGTACTTGTCAGAGAGAGTAATTATTCTAATTGCAAAAGAGGCATATCATGAGCAGTTGAGTTAAATCATTTCATTGTAAGAGCACTGACTATTTAAATTCCTCTTTCCAAGCATTTGGTACATTTTGATAATTTATTCTTACAATGTCTTAGAGCGAGTATGTGTTAAAGTTTTTATAAAGCACATAATCAACAAAAGGATGTGTCTAATGGAGAGCAAAGGAAACCCCAACACTTAGAAAGAAGTTATGTTATTAAAAATGAAAATATTTGATAATTCATAATTATACTTCTAAATAGGAAATACTTATATTTACATCACAGTTTTAGAAGTGCTGGTATAAGACACAAGACAGCTTACATCTCACAGCATTAGCAGCAGACAGAGAAAAAAGTTAAAACATGGAACATCAATAACTACATGGGTGGCTAAGGAATGCTGGTTCATGTGCTTCGTTGTTATTTGAGAAGGAGCAAAGGGGAAAATTTGACATCAAAATGTACCAACTGGAATGCATCATCAAGAAATATTAAAACCTAGAGATCAGAGAGGAAACAGTTGATGGTGCCCATCCAAATACTATAATTAAAGAGAAACTCCATATTTCTTTAGCCATGATAGCAGAAGAGTCCTACTAATGAAAGTGAATCTATATTAGAGTCCCATTGCTTGATTCTGTGGTCAGCTGCAGCCACATGACTCTGATAAAAATCTCTTATGGAATCCACGTTCCCAGATCTTCTGATTAGAGTATAGATTGCAATATATACTTCTCTTTTAAGGACAACTACTGGGTGGATATAAATTCCCAATGCCAACCTCTTGTAATTTTCCTTCTTGTTAATGATTACCTTTGCATTGACTTCCATAAAATAGTCTCTCTTGAATTGCTTTGCTAAGTCAACTTACTGCCCTCAAGGAGCAGATATTGTCGTTAGTTAACGTCTGCAGCCAAGCTATTTCTTAGAATCAAATGCCAAAGTGCACAGAAGTGACATGAGGACTCCGGAACCAGACTCATGAAATGGTCAGCGCTCCAAGGAATCCAGATAGGACACTTCTTTCAGATGTTCGCTGGCACCACAGACTCTCGATGCTGCCAGCATGGCTGCTAAGAATTTTTCATAACTGTACATGGTGTTCTTAACTGTTCCGTGTTCCCCATTCCGGAGTCAAAGGTCTGGGTGAGAACATCTGATTGGCAAAGCCTGCAAGAAAGTGAGGAGAGTAAATATCTCAAAAGTAGGAAGTGTGTTTGGATGCTAAGCAGCCAAACCATGACTATCGTCCATGAAACCAAGGTAGATTTTGTGCTATAAACTGAGGACGGCTCTTAAGTATCTGGACTTTTATGAAAGGCTGAGGGCCAACATTTTTTCTTTCATAAAATCAGCAGTTTTCAGTGATAGCCTTTAACTATCATCTAGTCTGATGCTTCTCAAAGCTTCAGTTGAATATGGAAGGGTAATAACGACAAAGAATTTCCCTGATATATAGTCCATTTTATTTTTTGGAGGGGGCAGCGCAGATTGCTTTGAGAGAAAAGTATTTCTGGTATCAACCTTTTAGAATTGTTTTTAGAGCTACAGAGGAAATGGACCTAATTATTCTAAAATAATTATCTCTTTTAAATTAAGTATATGAGTGATTTTTAAAAAATAAATTTCCAATTTAATTAGTTCAACTGTGTTTAAAAATTCTTCATATGATGTACTGTTGGCTCAATATCCCTGCTTCCACCATTCCTCTTTGACACACAAAGACATACAAACATACACAAACACACCACCACAGACCCATGTTCACACACACACACACGTGATCCTGAGAAATGAGTACTGAATAAAGTCTGACAAGTGAATGGTGTGGAAAGGCTAGCATTCTATATTTCTGTTGCTAACTAGGGTTACTTCTTTGGAGGCCACATAACATGGTTCACTCATATTGAACTTTTTCTACATTTGTTCTTAAAGTGTTCTCTTGTGAAGTCATGTCTCTCCTTTTAAGGATGATGTCTTTATCTCAGTGCATGATATTGGCTGAACCTGCGAATTAGATTTTTAGTGTGGGTAACATTTTGGGCCTGGGTCATGACCCTGTAAACCAGCTTGGGGGCATTCTTTTCCCAAATGCTGTCATCTGTAATTATGTTAAGCATAAAATACTGGGACATCCTTTGAAATCTCAATCAGATGACACTATGAAAGACTCCGATAGCATTTTGGAAACACAGATCCATCCATGTGTTGTGTAGGTGTTCTCAGGTGGTAAAGATATATAAATATATCTGCAAGTCTTTTAAATATACACATTTCTTTCACACTCTAGAGCAGCGTTTTTCAACCGCTGTTCCGCGGCACACTAGTGTGCCGCGAGATGTTGCCTGGTGTGCCGTAGGTGCAGACAAGACAAGAATTTTATAATTTTTCACTATTTTGTTTACTTAATATTTCATAATAAAGTAATTATAAAATACTTTCTTTGTGTTTATTTGATTCCTATTCAAGAGAATTACTTTATATATAGTCAATATAGGCACAGAGTTAAATTTTTTAACATTTTCTAATGGTGGTGTGCCTCGTGATTTTTTTCATGAAACAAGTGTGCCTTTGCCCAAAAAAGGTTGAAAAACATAGACTCTCCTTCAGAATCTCCATGATTCATTTGGTGTGAGAAATGGCTTGGTCCTAAGACTTTTTTCTAATCAAATTCATTCATTCATGTCAAACCCAACCCCAAAGTTAGTATTATGTGGCCACAGGGGAGGGTGGTTTTGTCACCATCTTGATATTTCTTTATGCAACTCCAAAGAGGAATGAGGATATTCCATTAATTTAGGGCCAGGCAAATCCTCTAAAATAATTAAAATTATGAGGACCTGTCATTCTATGTTTTATCCTGCTTTTGATAAAGACATCATCCTCTACAGAGAAATCTTTCTCTCCACTATAAAATTACCAGAAGTGTGATGATAAATGGCAATCGACACTTATGTTCGGGATTGGAGAGTATTAAGGAGTGGTGGGGACTGTGGTAAACAGAAGAGTGGATTTTTTTCATTGTTATTGTTGGAGTGCCATTCCATAGATGGAGCCAATTGTTGTCATTCAGGAATGTGAGTCAGTGTTGCTAGATCTTTCAGTTTTTTCAGAAGAAGCCAGAAATCTGGGTTTTTATGTGAAATTTCCCAGTTTTAAACATTCATAACATTTTAACAGACCATATAGGAGCCAAATACAACATATCTGTTGGCCAGGTTCAACTTGCAAGTTGCCAGTTTGCAACCTCTGTTCTAGAGACCTGGAGCTGGAGCCCAACAACAATAGCAAAGTGCTCAGTAATCGTCGCTCCCTGAGGACCTGTGGCTCTCAGCAAAAATAGATCCTTGATAAATCTCCCCTGGCAGCCTGCCCTCATTGCTCCAGATTCCAAAGGTGGCAAGCCTCCTATGATCCCTGCGGGGTCTCACCGCATCACATTAACCGTTACCTTTCCCACCAGACCATGAATTCCTTAAGAGAAGGGAAAGCCTTTGCTCACACAAATCGTGTAATAACTGAAGCATGCAAATTTTCATGAGTAAACCCCACTTTACCAAGAATTCTTCTATAATAGAATTTTCAACATTTCTTCCCCCATATTCAAAGAGAAGATGCTCTTGAAACACTGACTTACTTTTTTAATTATAAAATATTTTTATTGATTTCAGAGAGGAATGGAGATGGAAAGAAAGATTGAAACATCAATGATGAGAGAGAATCATTGGTTGGCTGCTTCCTGCATGTCCCCTCCCCTCCTCCACTGGGGATCGAGGCCGCAACCTGGGCATGTGACATGACCAGTAATCGAACCATGACCTCCTGGTTCCTAGGTCAACACACAACTCTTGAGCCGCTGTGGCTGGGCTGACTTATTTTTTAATCTTTTGACTGAGCAGTTTTTTTTTTCTCCTCCCCCTCTTCCTCTTTCTTCTTAACAATGTCATTTTATTTTTTGTCCATCACCATTTATTCCTCTATGCCTTCTTCCACCTCCTACCAGTCCTGGTCTCCCTGCCTCAGAATAATTAGTTCTTAGCTGTTAAGAATATAGCATAATGTAGAACAGAAACTAATTGATAAGATGTTTCAAGATCAGGTAATCTGTATTGAGTATCTACTAAGTGTCCCTAAACTATAAATGCAAAAGCATGCATGACGTGAGCAACCAATGTCTGACAAAAAGCCACTTTTATAAAAAAGAACAAATGTCTGTCAACATTGTCACAGCGGCGTCCACACGGTCTCAGGACCTGATCCTCTTGCATGGAAGGCATCATGGCTGGTCTTCACTGGATCTCCTCTGAGCGTGCTCCAGAAACACGTCTGACTGTGCACCCTGTCATTCTCAGATTCTCTCTTGTGTTTTTCAGATTTTGAAATATCCATGCTCATGCCAATTTTTGTAAATCCCAGGGAGGATCTTGGACCACATATGTGTTTTAAAATAACATTGGAAGAAGTAAGTTAATAAATGCCAAATTGTTATATAATATAAGCTTTTAGGAATTATAATTTTGGACTGGTGTCATTGCAAGAAAGCAATTCTGAAGTTACTGTAATAGTAATAGCTACTATTTATATAGTGTGGACTCTTGATGTGAAATATGATTCATGTGTTACTTTGTGGAGTTCTCACAAAAAATTACCAAGGGATGGTTATATGTGCTGGATGCTTTATATGTGTAGCATTTTATTACTCACCAATAAATAAAAAAAATAATAAGAAAGGTATTATTATTTCAATTAACACTTGGGGGGAAAAACAAGACTTAAAGAGGCTTAAATATTTTGCTTAGATTTGCCTTGTTGTTTAAGAGACCGGGCCTAGATTTGAAAGTTACCCCATGAAAAGTCATGAGTTTTCTATCACACCACTAATTCTTTGATTGTGGTCTAAAACAGTTTCACCCAGTGATTGCTATTTGTGGGGTATTTCACCAGGCTTCCAGTTACCTCATATACTCATATATACATTAGAAATAATTTGGCCACAAGTAATTATGTCTAACAAAAAGCTAAATGGCGAACTAAACAATATGGTAACTTGTTTTTGTTTGTTTGTTGTTTTTTTTAAATATATTTTATTGATTTTGCACAGAGAGGAATTGAGAGGGACAGAGAGTTAGAAACGTCGATAAAAGAGAAACATTGACCAGCTGCCTCTTGCACACCCCCTACTGGGGATGTGCCCGCAACCAAGGTACATGCCCTTGACCGGAATCGAACCCAGGACCTTTCAGTCCGCAGGCCGACGCTCTATCCACTGAGCCAAACCGGTCCCGGCGTAACTTGTTTTTTTTTATTAGACATCAACTTGAGACAGGGACTAGCATCAGAAGTTTACACAGACAGTGTTCTTGGAAACATCACCTTAGGGAATGGGTAGAGGGAGAGTTGGTTGAGCTTTGTTTTCAACTAGAGGCCTGGTGCAATGAATTTGTGCATGGCAAGGGGGGTGTTCCCCTCAGCCCAGCCTGCACCCTCTCTAATCAGGGACCCCTTGGGGAATGTCTGACTGCCGGTTTAGGCCTGATTCAGGGGAATCAATGTTTTTTAACATTGCAAGATGGCAACTCAAATTCCAGGGGATCAGGCCTAAACCGGCAGTCGGACATCCCTCTCATAATTCTGGGCCACTGGCTCCTAATCACTCACTTGCCTGCCTGCCTGATCACCCCTAACTGTCCCCCATTCTGGCCTAGTAACCTCTTACTCCCCCCCCCTCCCCGCTGGACTGGTTGCCCCCAACTAACCCCCTATGCCAGCCTGGTCACCCCAATTGCTTCCCCTCCCCCCACCAGCCTGGTCACCCCATGCAGCCTGCTGTTCAGTTGTTTGGTTATCCCTCATTAACCCCCTTGCTGGTTTGGTCGCCCCATGCAGCCTGCTTGTTCAGTTGTTTGGTCATCTCTCACTAACCCCCCCGTTGGCCTGGTTGTAGGGCATGAGGGTCATTTTGCATATTACCTCTTTATTATATAAGATAAGTCTCAGCTGAGTTTATGAGGAACTTCAAGATGGGATGGCTCTTCAGAGTTCTTCTGTGTTGAAAGGAGACACCCAGGACTTTGACCTTCACATCTACCAGTTACTGGATACAGGCTTCCCCAGGAAGGGGACATATCTTTGAGTGAGAAAGTGTTCTTCAGCTTATGGCCATTCTGGAAGAGGGTTTGACAGCTCAAGAGACATAAGCTCATAATTTTTCTAGAAGCTGGGAGAATAAATCCTGAAATCCTGAATGGTGAACCAGGCATCCCAGGATAGCACTCACAAAAACAAACACCCTGACTTCCTCTCACATGACAAGAAAACTAGATATCAATGGTGGCCAACTTTGGGTTCAGCCATTCAATGATGTCGAGATTTATGCATGACTGTTTGTTTTGGTCCATTTTTTTTTTTTTTAACATTGCAAGATGGCAACTCCAACTCTAGGCATCAAGCTGAGAACAAGGGGAAAGAGGCATATGCTGTACAACCATACACAGACCATAAGAGCATGTGGGTGGGGAGGTGGGAGGTGAGGCTTGGCGATGAAAAATAATACTCACCTTAAATGGTGCTTATCCCAACTGAATCCATCTGAATCTGCAGAATATGATAGAAGATGAAGAATAAAATGGGGATGAAAATAGGATGGGGCTAAAGCACTGATTACAAAAAAATTTCAACTTTATAAGCAATAGGTAACAAAAAGGATGAAGAAATCCAGTTCTATCTAATGAGACCTAAACTGTGCTTTTATTTATTTATAGCAATCTCTGTTTGCACCATCAGAGACATTTAGCTTCTTATTAACTATTGCTCAATGCTGATGTTTACTGGCATTGATATTAGATAAGAGTACATCTGTGTTAAATTAGCTTAGTAAGGTTTATAAGTGGGGTCATAGAGTCCTAGTAATTTAGGGATGGAGAGACATTGGTAAATACCTAATGCAAACTCATCTTTTTACACTCAGGAAACTGAGATTATATAGGGGCACGTTTAAAATAAATATAGGTATGACCTTTTGAAAATTGTTTCCCCCTCTTTTTCCACTGAGGAACAGTTATGTGCTTTTCTGGTCTTGGGCTTCTCTGTAAGCAAATTTATCAGAGTAACTGTCACACACAAAAAAAGTTGAAACAATTCCCATCAGGGAAAAGAAATAGAGATATGTAACAACCATTTTCACCCTCTTTCATCTCATGGAACACATAAATGACTGAAATTCTGTGGCGCACCCAAAAATCTGACACACAAAAAAGGTATACTTTTGATTTATTCACACTGGGAGGCTATTGTTGTGTTGGCTGCTGTCATGTTTTTATTTGACAATAGAAGAGAAATGGGGTCAGTGCCCCTGACTGTATAGTTAGGTATTGCATGTTTTAAAAATTCTTGTGGTACACCATGTGCTGAGGCATACCAGTTGAAAATTGCTGGCTTAAGTAGTTATTGTGAGATTGAAGTCTACTTCAGGAGCCAAACAAATCAAACATTAGAAGTACCATCTTTTAACAAAGTAATTATTTAAAAATAATACTTGATGATTATTGCTTTATTTATAGAACAATTAACATGTTTCTGATTCAGTAAAATAAAACAGATCTTTTAGCAAGCAACTACTTACCTTGATGATTTCCCAATAGCCCAAATCACAACAGATTTCAATGGCAGAAGTTTGTTTAATGGGAAAATCTATCCAAAGTTTGTTTCATCTACAGTGGGGAAATACTGGTATGCTAATAGGTTGATACAGAAAGCCAAGAGTTTTGCAAAAATTTCAACTGGCTGGTTGTTATGTGTGATCCATGTGAAGGAACTATTGAAAAAAAATAACCAATGGGATAGGTCAATCACTTTTAAAAATGTTACTTTGAGGATTGGATAGTTTAATAAAGTAACTATTTTTCTGGTATTGGATGTACTACATTGGGGGATATAAACAGTTCCAATGTATGAGTGACATGGCACAGGTGAATAGGCTAGTCTAAGCAACACAATCATTTGCATATTATAACATATACTGTATATAATTAAAGGAGTGCATATTTTTAGATTGCTCTAAGGAACAATTGATATTGACTTACATGCCCACACAACATTATTTATTGGCTAGTGAGAAATTCATGATTGATTAGAAAATCCTTCTAAGCATTAATATTCTCAGCTCTGGAAGCCTTCATTTCATTTAAGATTTGAGGGCACATATTAAATTCAGAATTATTATTAACTACAATTGAGAATTATGTGTTGGAACTTTATTTCACAAGATAACTGAATCATGCCAACCTTTGTCTAATTTGGAGAGGGGAAGGAGGCAGGAAAA
Source organism: Pipistrellus hanaki (assembly GCF_964339955.1). Taxonomy (NCBI): domain Eukaryota; kingdom Metazoa; phylum Chordata; class Mammalia; order Chiroptera; family Vespertilionidae; genus Pipistrellus; species Pipistrellus hanaki. Next base: position 8,928,990 of record NC_140504.1, read on the forward strand.
TTAGAATAAATAGATCTTTCTAGTTCTATTTAGGAGCATTTTTGGTAATATACATATATATATAATATATATCGATATATATATATATATATTGTGTATATATATATATATATATATATATATATATTAGATTAAAACACTCTCATGCCACTCTCTGTTGTTTTTTTTTTAATTTTCTGTTAAATCCCTTCTTTGATTATGTCTTCTTAATGACATGTAGGATCAGAATGGAGAGTAGGGGAGCTGTTTTGTGTCTGTTGCATCTTTATGATTGGTCTCTACTATCAGCTGATTCAGACACAGACACTCAAACCTCCATCCCTGACATTCAAACAAATCCTTCAGTGTTAAAATAGTTACAAGTTAATTCTCTGATATTAGAGTTAAAACCCTGAGATTATTTTAATCAAGGGCTGCGCATAGAAACTGGTGTTAGAGAAGACTTGAAGGGTGGTGGGTAATCCTATAGCAACACATCCATGTGACAAATCCAGTGCCATCATCAAAGCAGGCCAAGATATTAGATGGTTGCCACTTGGGATACAGCTTCCAAGTTCTTTATATATGCCACCTAAAGAAAAGTGGAGCAATAAAAAAATAGAAAGGCAAATAAAAAATCTGAATGAATGTACCCCTTAATTTAATGATTTACATGCATGCCAGAAATAATTTATTTAAAAGGACATCTAATGTAAATGCATTTCCATTGAAGGTCTTAAGAGTGATTTTTCAAAATTAGTGTGGATAAGAACAATTTATACATACTATGTGTTTATACATTATTTTTTTTGTAATAGTCAGGTAAATTATCCATCTTTGGTCTTTTAGTAACTTTTTGAGCAATACTGAATTTATGTTTCCTTGGAGAAATAAAAGAATTGAAGTGGATCTGTACTATGAAGGTCTAGCCATGGAATAACAGATATAGGAATGATTTATTGTATATAAACAGGTGATCCGGTGATTTTCTATAAAACAACTTAGACTCAAACATGGACATGTGGGATGATTTATTAAATACCTCAGCATATTTATACTCGATGCATTCTATTTTTTGTAGTCCTGGTAAAATTCAGGTGCTGTTGGATGTTGGTGTTGAATTAATGTGGTCACATCAGGGTAAAACAACTATAATGCAACCCTAAAATGGGACTAATAAAATATCTATGTATTAATAGAACTTAATGATAACTTAGTTTCATGTATGTTCTTGCTTTTTTTGGGTCACATTTATTCTTAAAGCTCCGATAGAATATAGATAAAGTTAAGGTCATCATTTCAAATAAACAACAAAAAATTACATACATAGGGGGACACATTCCTAATAATAAATTAATCTATTCAAATCAGCAATGGGCATTCTGTTTTCTTATGGATCATGAACTAGGAATGGTTTTAAGATTTTTAAAAAAGTGTTTTAAAAAAATAAAGAAAAAATATATATCACAGAGACTATTATGTGCCCCACAAATTCTATATGGTCCTTTACAGAAAAAGTTTGCTGACCCCTCTTCTAAAGTGCCTGCTGTGTTTATAGGTGGTGCTTAATTTAAACTTATTGGACTGCTAAGATGACTTATTAACAGTGAATTTAAGGGACACGTGGATCAAAGGGTGTAAGAACTGAGGGGTGTTCTTGTTATAAACTTAAAATTTATAATCTAAATGTCTCAGATAGCTTGTGGTTAGTTTAGTTTTGGTTATACAGTTAGATTACTTATTATATATTACATTCAATTTCAGTCAAAAGAAGCACCTATTTTCTATCATGTTCTATTTTTGGAGTGACAGTAGGCCAGCTAGGAAATCTAAGTTTGAGTGAAATAGGCAAGTATTATAACTGATAAATAGGAATTTCAAAATTTCTAGAGGTAATAAGATTTTTTTTAAAAAAGCATTAAAAAGTTAGCAATAGCCAATTTTAAAGCATGAAGCAGTATAAAATAATTGAGTAATCAAAGATGTACTTTATGATAGCAAATTAATCACAAAATTTCTCAATTTCCACTCCATGCATTAATACTACACCTACTACTATTCATTACTGTAATCAGAAAACAATAATTCTAACTTTTTCCTTATAGTTTTGAAGTATTAAAATTAGATTTATGATAAAAATTTAATTTATAGCCTGAGTAATAAGAATAATTTTCTTAATAGTTCAGGGAATAGAAGTTCATTAAGAATATGGGGAATGTAATGTAGGTAGAATTGACTTGTTTATCTTGTACCCATGTCCTTTGAGTTCCCTTCTTCAATTAGATATATGTAATATAGAATATATATGGAATTACTAATTTTATGTGCTTTTGTGTCTGACTTTTGTTCAACATCCTGTATTGAGATTTATCCAAAAATGAATTGCATATATCAATAGTTTTTTTTCTTTTTATAGATAAGTAATATTTCATTATATAAATACTAGAGGCCTGGTGCATGAAATTCGTGCATTGGGGGGGTGTCCCTCAGCTCAGCCTGTACTCTCTTCAATGTGGGACCCCTTGAGGGATGTTTGACAGCCTGTTTACAGGGATTGGGCCATGGGGGTGTGGCCAGCCTGGGTGAGGGGCTGATGGCTGTTTGCAGGCTAGTGAAGCCCCCAAGCAGGGACCTTCATCCCATGAGAGTGTGGCCAGCCTGGGTCAGGAGCTGAGGGCTGTTTTCAAGCTGGCCACACCCCTGGTAATCCAAGCTCCTAGGCCCCTTTTTTTATTTTTTCAACACCTTCTTGAGCAGAGGCCAGGGCCAACTGGAAGCAGGTATTTGGGATTTATTTATCTTCTATAATTAAAACTTTGTATCCTTGAGTGGAGGCCAGGACCAGCCAGGGTGGGCAGGAAGCTTGTCTTCCTCTATCACTGGGGGAAACCCAAGCCTCCTTCTCACTCCAGCTCCATGGCTGCCACCATCTTTGTAGTGTTAATTTGCATACTCACTCCTGATTGGCTGGTGGGTGTAGTGGAGTGATGGCCAATTTGCACATTTCTCTTTTCTTAGTGTAGAAATGAAATATATTATTTGTTTATCTTTTTAGTTGGTGACCAACATTTGAGTTTGGGAATATTAAGAGTAAAGATGTTATAACCATTTTATATGGATACATTTTTATTTCCCTTAAGTAAATGGCTCAGTATGATATTACTGAATAATATGGTCTGTGCATTTTATTAACTTTATAAAAAACTGTCAAAATGATTTTCAAAGTTAATGTACCATTTTTTCACTTACAACAGAAATATATAAAATTTCCAGTTGCTTAACATTGTCTCTAAATAAAAGGGTTCCCAAGATCTCAAAATTCGAAACCAGCAATCTTCTTAAATGTATTGGTATAGAATTGGCTCAACATTCTTTATGGGCAGGGACCATGTAAGAGTTCAAATTCTGGGAGGCTGGTTCTTTGGAAATGACCTTCGAAGACAAGCTACTCCAACCTGCTAATATACATCTAGGTAGTAACATCTTAAGTGCTTTTCTTAGCTATTTCTGTAATGTGAATTTCAGATAACATCCTTTGAATATAATCTAACAACTCAAGATGTGTAGATTACAGTTAAAATTTCTACTTATGTACACCCCACTGCTTTTCTAATTAAATTTTTTAAAATTTATTTTAAACCTCACCTGAGGTTATTTTTCCATTGATTTTTAAAGATAGTGGGAGAGGAGAGAGAGAGAAAGAAAGAGATGAGAGAAATACATAGATTGATTGCCTCCTTCAAGTGCTCAGACCAGGACCTGGGCCAGGGGCGAGCCTGCAACCCAGGTATGTGCCCTTGATCAGAATGGTATGCAGGACCCTTTGGTCTGCAGTCTGATGCTCTATTTACTGAGCCAAACTGGCTAGGACTCCCACTGCTTTTTTTGAAGTATTTTTACTTTTAAAAGCAAATTACAGAAGATGTAACATCACAGATTTGTACTCCTACTAAATTGTATTTTTATATATTAACACAAATAATCTTATATAATGAATGGGTAATGTGCAAATCAACCAAATGGCCAAATGACCAGTTATTATGATGTGCACTGATCTCCAGGGGGCAGATGCTCAACACAGGAGCTCAGTGAGCTAACACAGGGGGCGGGAGGTGCTGCTCAGTCAAGCCCTGCAAGCATAGTGGTGGTGGTGGAGCCTCTCCCAGCTCTGTGGCAGCACTAAAGATGTCTGACTACCAGCTTAGGTCCACTCCCCACAACTAGGCTTAAGCCGGCAGTCAGACATCCCCTGAGGGGTCCCAATCTGTGAGAGGATGTAGGCCAATCAAGCTGAGGGACCCCCCAGAGTTCAAAGATTTCCATGCACCTGCCTCTATTAGAACTATAAAGCCAAACCACCAGAAAACAATATTTGAAACAAACATTAAATCAATCTATTTATGTAAAATATCAAATTAATCCATTTATATAAAAATCTACATAAATTTGGAAGATAAACTCTAAGACCTAAACAAAAGTAGAGAAAAACTGGGACAATTAATTAAGAATGTTCAAGAGCTTATGTGAGTGAACATGAATAAGGTAAAAAAAAATTATGCCTAATTGTAAAATACTGTTATATTTATAAAAATCAAAACAAACCAATCAAGAATAAAAGGCAAGCAAATATTTCTAAAGCAAAATTTTGGACTTAGCCTTGCACTAAAGATGGGTTCTACAGGTGTTTGCCTTTAGGAAATCTGTGCTTAATAGACTCAAGGTGTCAACAAAGGAATTCTTCCCAAGTGAATAATTGATTTCTACTGAAATAAATACAAGAAAATTATATAGATAAACAAGCTAACATAAATGATGAATACCGTATTTACAGAAGAGACATTTGGTACAAAATGTTGTAACTAAATTCATCTCTTAATTATTTAAAGATGATTATTCAATTGTGCATTAGTCAGCCTGGTTTCTTGTTCACCACTATGCGTTTTAGCCCTCACTATGCTGTTCAGATTTTCAGTGCTCCATTTATTTATGTTTTCTCTTTCCTTCTCTGGATATCTACATCAGATGTCGCCAAGCACAAGTCATAACTTTCCAACAAAGTCTTTGTTGAGTATATTGGTCCAAAGTCAGCTCTCTGTTCTTCTTGCTCTAATCAGTTATATCAATTACTTGGGATAATTAGTCATCTTGCATTCTTATTTCATGGTTCCTGTACTACTGAAATTTTTCTCATTGAAATTCTTCATATCCTTACGACTAGAGTCCAAGTCTTATACCCACCATGCCTCTCATATTTCAAATAATAAATGCATACTTTAAGGCTACAAGTAAATATTTGTTTAATTAAAAATAATGCAATCTAAGCTTTAAATATATATATATATATATATATATATATATATATATATATATATATATATATATTTACAGAGAGGAAGGGAGAGGGATAGAGAGTTAGATCGATAAGAGAAAAACATCCATCAGCCGCCTCCTGCATCTCCCCCTTCCCCTCCACTGGAGTTTGAGCCTGCAACCAAGGTACATACATATCCATGACCAGAATTGAACTTGGGACTCTTTAGTTCCTTGGGCTGACATTCTATCCACTAAGAGAAACTGGTTAGGGTCAATCTAAGCTTTTTAATATCTCTTTTTTTTTGTTGTTGTTGTTATCCCAATTTTGACATATTTTCACTAATTTCTCAATTAGAAGTCAGTAATGTAAAAAATCATTTGCAAAATAATTTGAACATGTAATACTCTAATCTTAAAAGATTCAGATACTACAGAATACATATACACATGCACAAACCACATTACAGATTGTTTATATGGAAAAACAATGAAATTCTCTATGCATCACTTAACCAAACCATGCATTGTGATCATTTTAAACTATGTTCTACAAAAAGTACTGTGCTTAGATACTCATCAAAATAATATCTGCCTCGCTTGCATTGCTTAGTGATTGAGCGTTGACCTATGATTCAGGAGGTTATGGTTAGATTCTCGGTTAGGGCACACGCCTGGATTGCCAGCTCAATCCCTAGTGTGGGGCATACAGAAGGCAGCTGATCAATGATTCTCTCTAATAATTGATGTTTCTATCTCTCTTTCTTTCTCCCTTCCACTCTGAAATCAATAAAAATACATTAAAAATCACATCTACTAATAGTTCTTAAGAACTTAATCCCATTTGGTATCGCTATATCATTCAGATTCACAAACTTTATGAGTTTTAAGGTTGAGAGAGAGAACACTTAACTCATTTAGTCTTGACTAGTAGCTTTGGGAGGGCAAAAATTGTGCTAGAGCATCTCTGTATCTTCTATAGAAAGAACTTTGAATAACATTTTATCTTTGAATGAAAAAAGAAATACCTCACCAGAACCCAAATATTCTTATTAACAATAAAACTTTCTTGTTAAAAATATAAGGAGGTGAAACCAAACAAAGTGGAGACCCCACATGAAGCAGAAAACACTTATAAATAGGTAAATAGAGAGCCATGTTTTAACTTGCAATTATTTTATTTTATTTACTTATTTTTTAACTTGTAATAATTTTAAAAAAGCAGTTACATTTTGTGGCAGAACAATGTCAAACATACACAATCATTAATGAGATGCCATGATAATTCCATGAATCTAGTAGCAACTAATAAGGTCAAACTGAACATTTTTTGGCTGCGTCAAGGTCTGAATTTCAGTGGTGAGATAGTTGCAGTACCTTACCTTCAGGCCATGTAAATAAAAACACCCAATAAAACACAACTTGGTTCTCATGAAGCCAGAAAATTAATATTAATAAGTGTGGTTTTAATGTGACTATAGAAAATGGTTATTTACTGTTGTACCACTAACCTCCATGGGGGACCTCCTATTTATTATTTACCAATAACCTGTACTGAATTCAATCTTGTCCTAGAAGAAAATAATCTGCATTGTGTACTAACAAGTCTCTTTGGTTGCTGAGGGCAAAATCCTTGATTGCGTGTACAGTGTGTGTGTGTGTGTGTGTGTGTGTGTGTGTGTGTGTGAGAGAGAGAGAGAGAGAGAGAGAGAGAGAGAGAGAGAGAGATGTGTTTGAACCAGTCTTTTCAAATATTGCTTTTAGGGTGGGAATTTGAATTTTTGGGGAATACCATATTTTTGAATACATGTTTAAATATGTTTAGATAAGTTTAGAGACTAAGGGGTCTTCAAAATGTTGGCCTCTTTGTTTTATTCTTCTCTCCCCTTTCCCCACTGCATTGTTCTGCAACTCGGGGTATTTTAACCTTTCAACTTGATGTTATTTTCTCTTGAATGGAGAGCTTGTACAGGTAATGCATACATTGCATTACTGCACATTAATTACCTTTTTAAAGCATGGTAGGAGCTAGTTATTGCAAGGGCTATTATTTATCCTAATTGATCCCAGCTGAGCTTGGGAGGGAGCCTGGCCTGAGAGTCTTCAAAAACTTGCCAAGAGACTGTCAGATTTGATAACTCACACCACTCCAGTCTTGGCTCAGAGAGGTCAGTAACAGAGTGAACACTAAGCTCTCCCCGATATCCAAGCCTGCTGAAAAATGCAGACACGCTGCCAGCTGACGCGCAAGCCACTAGATTTTCAGCTTTGTTTTAAGAGGCTCATGTGTTCTTGGAACTAGGGATGGGCTGCTTAACAATGAGGAGACATTCCCATGTGGAACTACAGAGCAGATGTGACTGCCCTGTGTGCTGGGAGGCATCTGTGTTTGTTAAAACATGGTTTGTGCCTTGGCCTAAAGATTTAGGATGACCTGGAAATATAACAAAAACCTTAAATTATGCTTCTTTGATTGAATAACTGAAAGCATCCACGGATTTGATGTTTATTACTCTATGTTACACTCATCCTTTCTTACATAAAACTTCTCATTTGCAGATTATAAAAACACTGTTGTTCTACATTATCAGAGCTCCAGCTGAATGATATTTTCAGTTAATTTATTACATTAAGTTGTAAGCGCCATGAAGGAAAGAAAACAATATTTGCCTCTTCACTGTTGTGGCTTCTTTGCCTAGCACAATCCCTGGTCTCGTGATGAGCCCTCAGAAATTCAGGATGGGGCAAAAGTAGGTTTACAGTTGTTTGCCTGGAAAATAATACAGTAATTAATAAATAGCACAAGAATAAACCATTTCACGTACTCACAACTGTAAACCTACTTTTGCCCCACTCTGTTCTTATTGGACAGATGACTAAAGAACTGTGCGACTGAAAAATCTGGGCAATTTATTTTAAGGCTTTTTTTCTTTCTCTAAAACTTGTCAGTTGATGGATATGTTAGTTAAGTCACATTATTGTGGTAATCCTTTTACACTTTATAGTATCATGTTGTACACCTTGAACTTACACTAGATGTCAATCATAAGAGTAAACTTGGGAAAAAGAATGCAATTTTAAATAAATAAATAAATTATTGCCACTTTTAAAGACATTTTGATATGAATGTACCATTTAAGTCAGAGTTTTCCAGCAAATTCAACCTGCAGATTTTTAAAATAGCATACTACCTGGGAAGAATATCTTTAAAGTTGTCTGAAACAGAAGGAAATTTTACTTTGGAAGATTTTTCCTTCTTTCCTATTTTTCAGTTTATGTATATGTGCACCTTCTTTCTATTTCTACCCTCATTTTTGAAATGAGGCTTTATTGTCACCATAGATTAAACTTTTTTAAAATATATATTTTATTGATTTTTTACAGAGAGGAAGGGAGAGAGATAGAGAGCTAGAAATGTCGATGAGAGAGAAACACTGACCAGCTGCCTCCTGCACATCCCCTACCGGGGATGTGCCCACAACCAACGTACATGCCCCTGACCGGAATAGAACCTGGGACCTTTCAGTCTGCAGACCGACGCTCTTCTGCTGAGCCAAACCGGTTTCGGCAGATTAAACTTTTTATTGTCATGATGGACCCCAAATTCTTTGCCCCTCCTCAGTGAGAGGAGGGGATAATTTCCTTCCTCTTGATTCTGGGTGGACACTGTGACTGACTTGGACAGTAGAATGCCTCAGGATTGACACTGGGTAACTTCCAAGCATGGACCTTAATAGACTTGAAATTTGCTTTGTTATCTCTGTTGGTATCCCCCCTGCAGGAAGCCAGATGCCTGTAAGAGGGGCAGGTGACCACCATCTTGTGTGGAAGGCCAGTCTTTGGAAATAGAGAAAAGAACAGAGGAAGGAATGCACAGGTACTAGACAAGCAAGTGAATTTCTTGGATCTCCAAGCAGAGTGAAGGGAGAGAGCAAATGCCAAGGTCTATTCTTTCCCAAACTCCTGAGCAACAAAAAACGTGAGCAATTAAGTGATTATCATTTTAAGCCACTAAATTTTGGGGTACTTTTTATACATGCAGTATATAACAAAATGTACTTTCAACATTAAGAATATTACTTTTCTCAATATAATAGTTTAAGTATGCTCATAATATATGCTTTGAGGAAAATAAGAAATAATCCCCAAACTTTTATAAGTAAGAGCCCTTGAAATAGATGGTTCATTCCAGTATAATGTTAACATTTTATACTGATGGTTAGCAATAAAAATGATTGAAGCTTTATCATGTCTTCACAATACTTAATGCTCAAAACTTCAACGTTAGAAAAAATGGCCCTCAAAGTTAGATGTTTCCTAGAGTTTATTCTATAAACATTTTTTTTAAAAATAGAATATAGTTACATTCTGTTTACCATAAAGACATACCCAAAATCCTTGGGTTATATGGAATATTGTAACTAATTAATAAAGTAATGGGGTTATTTGCTGCATAACAATTGCAAATGTTTTTCATTATTTTTCTCTGTGACTTTCTATAAAATAATTCAGCAACTATTGACTTAGCAATTTCTATAATAGAGATAGGTTAGACTGAAGCTATAAAAAATGTTAGCCGAAACTGGTTTGGCTCAGTGGATAGAGCGTCAGCCTGCAGACTGAAGCGTCTCAGGTTCGATTCCGGTCAAGGGCATGTACCTTAGTTGCGGGCACAACCCCAGGAGGGGGTGTGCAGGAGGCAGCTGATGGATGTTTCTCTCTTATCCATCTTTCTAACTCTCTATCTCTCTCCCTTCCTCTCTGTAAAAAAAATCAATAAAATATATTTTAAAAAATATATATCTCACCATTATTTCTTACTTTTTGTATTAGTTAGGATTTAAAATGGAGAGTGAGCAGGAACCCAAAAATAATTATAGAACTCTATCATTGTCTCATAAAATTCTAAGCAGCTAGCTATCTGACAGCTCCATTCTGCAAATTAATAGGAGCTTAAGTTTCTTCTATTTGGTGGCACTCACTCTATTACTCCCTAGAATACTGTACTTCAGGATTCATTATGGGGAGAGGCTCAGGCAAAAGCCGGACACCAGGGGGATGCAGGGGGCCCCCTCAAAGGCCTCTGGGCTCCAAAGGCTCCTAGTCCTGCTTGAAGGTGAGATTTTTGAAGAGATACTCGCCCTGCCCAGTCTGGGGGTCAGCCTGCAGAGATGAGTCAGGTGTTGCCCATTATCTTGATGAGTTCCACCTCCTCACCCCAAAATTGGTACTCCAGAAATCACAGAGCTGAGGGTCTGCACCGGTAGAACTCCAGGTATGTAACTCCAAGAGGGCCTAGTTCAGGTTCCTCTTCAAGGCCAAGGTGGCTTCCATGGTGTTCTGAGTTTTGCCCCACCCATCCTGGGGAGGCTTCAGCACTTCTTAGAAGAGAATGTGGCCACCTTGCTTGTTTTGCAACTTTAAGAGTTGCTCAGCGCCCTTGAGCTTCTTCTCTGTCAACTCAGGAAAGAAGTGGCCCACGCTCTCAAGAGCCACATCCTCACGGTCAAAAGGTAGGTGTGGGTGGCCCACAGATGCAGGTTGGCTCAGGTTGGCCACAGCTTCCACTTGTGTGGAATAATTCTGATGAATTTGGGGGCTCACAGTTGTTTGACAATAAGGAGTTAAGGTAGAAAAAAACCCCCAGCATGTTGGCTGGTCTTGGAGGAGGTTCTGAAGGTGGTGACTGGATAAGATCCTGGAGAGCGGCTGGAGGCTGGGGGAAAGGGAATCCCTGGGTCTGTTCCAACCAAACACTGTTGAAACAGTAGACAGATCTGGACTACTGCAGGCACTTGAGGAGCTATTCCCTTTTATTTTGGATTATTCTATCTATCTATCTATCTATCTATCTATCTATCTATCTATCTATCATCTATCTATCTATCTATCTATCTATCTATCATCTAATCTATCCATACATCTGTCATTTGTCTATCCATCTTCATCAGTTATCTGTCTATCTGTAGCCAAAATACTGGGAGAAAACCAACTTTCAGGACAAAGATCTTTTATCCATACTTGCCTATTCTCAAGGTGAATCTTAGAAAAAGCCATGTCCATTTATTACCCAATGATTTCTAAAGCAGCAAGTCTGAGATAGAACCCAACCTTCCACTGTCATCCTGCAGCAATGAGTCAGCACCTCTGTAGAGACTTTGGGCAGACCTCGGACATCCACTCTACTAGCCGATGAAGCCTGTGGATGATCTTTTGTAGAAAAAAAAATCTACAGAATGAAAATTTTAACATATGCCTGCATGTTTGCTTATTTATCATTATCCTGTTTTCATCTGGAAAATCAAGTAACCCAAAAGAACCTTGCTATTTTAATAAGTGTTTGAAAGGAAATATGAAAACTTTCACATAGCCTGTTATCATACTGTATTAACTACATTGTAATTTTTTAGGAAAACATAATTCCTATTCATTTGTCAACATTATATGTTTTGATGACCTCTCTCATGCTCAATGTGAATACTTTTAAAGTACATAATCAATTAGAAAAATGTAGGTACTAACATTCCTTTTTTTTTTTTTTTTTTTTTTTTTTTTTAGCCACACTTCATGCAAGAATTTCTTCCACATCTTCTCTGTAACTGAAAGTAAATTTTCTCTGGTAACCAAAAGTCTCTCTACCTTTCTGATGGACACCCTTTAATCCCACCTAGGGAAGAAAGAGATTCCAAAGATTACTGACTCATGGGCATCACTTAAAAACAATTCTTTTACTCCTTTTCTGTGATTCTTGTCGTGTTAGATAGTCTCTTCAGCCTGGCAGTCATCAACTTACAATCTCCTAACATTCTTATTTCTTCTTATTTCTTCAGTAGTTGCTCCACTTCAGTCCTATAATTAGTTTCATCATCCAAGTCAATGATCCTCCTAACACACTGGCTCAGAGTCCTTCAATCCTTATAAAACCAGTTTTCCAGTTTATCTGTTACTTAAAAACATAAATGTAGCCTTGATTGAAGTCATCACATCTCTGTTTCATCTCATTCTACAATTTTGAATGTTAAAACTTCTCCTCCTTGACAATGAAGAATTATAAGAACAGTAGTTCTCTCCCATGTCCATAACCCTGGTAACCCTGTTTTTTTTGTTTGTTTGGATGTTTTTTTTTTTTTTTTTTAATCTCAATTCTAACTTCTACTACTATTTTAATCTTCAAATCCAAAGCCTACTTCAGATCTAACTTTTCTTCATTACTAGCCAGGAAGTCAAAAGCAGCCATGTCATCTCCCACATGTGGCCTCCAGGGGCTCCAATACCCAGGACACACCGCTGTGACTTCATTGACAATCCTTTATTATATCCACTGTTGGTTTTTCTACATCTGTTCTCCAAACTGCAGTTGGTAAAAAAAAAAAATAAAAGAAAAACAAAAAGTCAATAACATGCTGACCAGATCCACTTCAAGTTCATGTTATTCTCATCATTCCTCATTACTGTTTAAATTATTATCATGTTCCTTTCGGCAGGTGTTTCAAATGATCGCTCAACTAACTGCCAATTCCCTTGTTCCCAAAGACGCAAATTTCCTCCATCCTCAAGAATAGTGAAATCGTATGTCAAGAATCATTTTACCTCCATTGATCCACATTGTAAACATACATTGAAGAGCTTGCTATTGGCCAGGTGCTAGAGACAGAATAATATTAAGTCAGGGTTCATCTATTGCAAAATTCATTTCTGGAATGAGAAACACATAACCACATATGTCAAACACAAGGCTCGCGGGCCAAATCCAGCCCGCCAGGCCTTGCAATGTGGCCCACACCGCGCTGTCATCACTGCACTCCGCTGTCAGTTTATGACATTGTCAGTTTATGACTGTTCAGTAAACCATTCGGCCCGCGATTTAGGCTGGATTTTAGATTTTGGCCCCTTCTCTGATTGAGTTCGACACCCCTAAAACAGTGATTTTGACTTAACATGTTAAAGGTTACATCTGTGGTTCTTTTTCTCTCCTCCCCCTCCCCTTATCCTTATCTACCTTTGCTTCCTACCTAGGAGGAACAAACGCCTCTCTTCTTTCCGATGTTCTCTTTTTACAGAACACAGTTATGCTATTACAGCACAAATGCTTGATTATTTTGACTGACTGCTTGCCCTTATAGGGGCTTTCCTCCTTCTCTGTGTCTTTTTAGAAATCTAGAAGCATAATCAAGTACTAAAATAAAAGTTGGTTTTCATATATCTAGGCAACAGTTCAGCATTGTCTGTGTTCTGGTTAGTAGGACCAGAACACAGACAATGCTGATATTCCCTGTGTAAATGATAATTTAGAAGAAAATATCTCCACACAGATCAAATACATAACAAGAGTAAATCTACAGGACACATAAGACCTGTGCAAAAATTAATAAGAATTATGGATACATTTATATATTATCAATATTTTGAATAAATTTAAATGTTGCTTAAGCAATTTATGGAAAGTCTAAGCACTGTGTCCCCTTTTCCCTAGATTAATTTATACCTTTTTGACAGGCAAGCAGCAAGAATATGAGGATTCTAGTCTGACAGCTGCAAGGAACTGGTTCTGCCAAGAAGAAGAATGAGCCTGGGAAGGATCTCTAGTGCCAGATGAGAACGCAGCCTGCCATCACCTTGACTTCAGCCTGAACAGACAGCCCAGCCACAGTGTGCTGGACTTCTGACCTTCAGAACTGTGAGCTGCTAAGTTTGTGGTAATGAATGACGCAGCAATAGAGAACTATTGTGACATTTAAATATTTCCAGTCAGAGTCTTAAGGGAGCATTTTTAATTTTAACATGATCAATCTAATAATTATGAATAATGAGCATTTTTTAAAGTTATAAACACATAAATAAAAGTTTTAATAAAAAGTAAGTGAACTGATAGATCTTATAGATGTAATTAAATGCGTTCTATTGTCTCAATAATTTATGTGTATTGTGTAAAAGATCAGAAAGCCCATAAAAAACTTTGGTTTTTCTAAATTCTTTATTTAAAAATCTTGAAGATCAATGAGACAGACATTTACAACTCCAAAAATGTGTTTGAAAATTAATCATAAAACAAAATAAAATTAGGCCCTAACCATGCAAAGATAAATTACAATTGGATTAAATATTTAAAACCCAAATGATTAAACCACAAAAATCTAAGAGATAATAAGCTTAGAATTGCAATGACTTTCTACATACAAAATAATGCAAGAAAATAAAAACACTCTGCATGGCAAAAAGCAGAAGCAAAATTAAAAAGACAAAGAAAAGTAGAAAATATTTACAAAGAATATATCTTTAAAATAAAAGGAGTTTTAAGGAATCATTGGTAGCTACAAAGTAGTCATGGAGATATAAAGTACAGTATAGGAAATATAGTCAATAATATTATAACAAGTATGTATGATGCCAGCTGGAAACATTAGGGGGAACACTTTGTAAAGTATGTAATTGTTTAACCACTCTGCTGTACACATGAAAGTAATACAAAATAATATTTATTGTAAACTGTACTTGAAAAAAAAAGTTAAATTATTGAGATAAATGAGAAAAAATGTTGGATAGGATAGGTTTTTCAGAGCAGTAGTAATGGAAATGTTTAGAAGTATGCCAATAATTAAACTAAATGAAGAACACTACTTTCCATTTATGGAATTGGTAAACATGACTTAAGTTATAATGCGGAAACAGATACATTGCATGCAACTTGAATCTAGTGCTAAAATGTTCATATCCTTTGAAGAAGTAATTTAACTTCTGGGAAACCAAATTAAGAAAATGATCAGAAATGTGGAAAGTAAGTTACGGTATAACTATATAGCAGAATATTGTGTTCACTTTTAGGTATTTTAGAAAAAATTAATTACATGGGGGAAATGCCCATAGTTTTTTAAGTGGGAAAGTTAGACATAAAGTTCCATGTCTATTGGGCAGCTATATCCAAAGAAAAATAATGAGAAGATGCCCCATAATGAATGATTATTTCAGGATTTGAAGACGAGAGGACTTTTATTTAAATAATTTATCTTTTAGAGTTTTCTTTCTTTCCTAGTTTCTGTGTAGAACATCCTTATTAACTTTTTAATCAGTAACAGACGTACATAAGTGACCACTTTAGTTGTTGCTGTGCCCTTGCTACTAAGAGTGTGATGTGGTCCACTAGCAGGGCATCACCTGGGTGCGTGTTAGACATGCGAAGCCTCCTGCAGGAAGCCTCCTGGCATCCAAAAAATGCCATTTTGAAATCACGTGACCTTCAAGGATAATTTTGAGACTTGAAGAGGCTATTTTCTCCCTTGCTTCCTAACACTACACATGTTCATTGGTTTATTCCCTGTGTTTTATTTCAATATCTTTGTGTTTTAATGATTCCCATGTCTAAGCAGAGCAAAGCAATTTTTTTGTTTGTTTTTGTTTGAAAAAGAAAAATCATATTGCTATTTTGGCCATGGATTTTAGATAATAATGGCCTTTTTTTTTTATAAGTGTCCTTTTAAAATAACAATGTTAATGCTAGCCTTATTGGGTCAAATATTGTAAAAAATTTTTGCTATGAATGGAAATATAAAACATTATCTTCATAGGCTCATATTCAGTTCATTTAGCAAGGAATTCAATGAAATGTCATGTTATTTAAAACTTCATTTTCTAAAGTGGAGAACTTTATAATTTAAAAACTTGAAGAGCTCCACTAATTATCCATTACTGAGGACCTATAATATTAATCTCTGTATTCAAACTTATTTCTTAAATTATCCACTAATATACTGTCTTTGGTTTTTACAGAGAGATATCAAAACTGAATTAATTTAATGTCATTGACCATAATGTTATGCAATCTAGCATAAATACGCTTTCTCAAAATAAATCTTTCTGCTAGAAAAAAAGTTTGCATAAGTGCTCTTCTAAAACTGTGAGTAATATTGAAGATAATTAATGTTGTGTATTAAGATGTTCTTTATAGTTTCTGAACTTAGAATGAATTTAGTACTAAAATAACAGTAACTTATGCATCCTGGATGTCTTGTACACATTCCTTTCTTCACCTACATGCTTTTTAAACTTTCTTCTTCAACTTTAGTAGATTCCTCAAGTGTAAAGTGGCAGGAACCATACTTGACATGGTGGTCCATGAGAATCAAATGCAATTAATTACACATGTTCCTCAAGGAACTTTGTCTGTCAAAAATGGGGTGATATTCTGTAAATAGCAGCTAGTATTACTAAAAAGTTCCCATTTTTAAAGTATTTTGAAATATAACTAAACAAAAAATTTTGGAAGTAGATATAAATACAATTATCATTATTATTTTATAAAAGTTATTTTAGGAATTTATTAAGGAATACCACTCTATCACAATATATTTTTAAGTGTTTATAATGTTTTGAGATTTAAGAACACTTATTAAAAGATGCCTATTAGTTTCTTAACCACTCAATCTTAAAACTATTTTTTTAAGTGAACAATTAATCACAGATTGTGTTTTAAGGATGTGTAAGTCAAGGGGAAAGAAAAAAAGCCAATGGACACATTTTGTTTCCAGTTGCTACTCTCCTAGAATTTTGAAGACCTGGGTTTTAGGTCAATTCTTCAAGTAAACAACTTATTTATTTTTCTTTGAGCCTCAGTTCCCTTATCTGCACTATGATAGGATGAGACCAGGTTCTTGCAAACCTTCTTTTGACTCAAAAATTTCAAAGATTTACTTATATTCCTCTAATCTGAATTTGGCTCCTTATAGTCAAGAATGAACACTTTTATTTCTTTTATATTGTTCAAAGTTTACATTGAAAAGTTTAAGATAAACTTGCATTTTAGAAGTCCATGTCCTGAGGAAGATTTCAGAATACACTATTCATGATCAACTATTCCAGGAACATAGAATGCTTTTGAATTTTGGTCAGTATTCTCAGAGATCTTTAGCTCCTACCTGATCTTAGACCTGATTTCCATTTAACCATTTTTCTTAGTAAGCTAGAAATGTTAAGACGATATTACTTAAGTTGGGAGATTTAGATCAAGTTCATACAGGAAACTAGATTAAGTTCACAATCAGAAGGCTGACTTCATCTGTCATTCATTTTTATCTATCTATATCTATCTATCATCATCTATTTATCAACTATCATCTATCTATCTAGCATTTATCATCTATCATCATCATCTATCATCTACCTAACATCAATTTTTAATCTACCTATGTTTCATCTATCCATTTTAGTAGAGTACCTAATTTGCTATGCCGCAAACAAGCTAGTGAATTCTACAGAAATTATGTGCATGACAATGGTATATGCTTCTGTTTTCTAGACATACAAATATTGAGATTGATAGCAGGGCAAGAAGACCCAAACTGTCTGTAAGGAGTATTTGTTGGAATTGGGGACTGGGATATGGTCACACATAATGATGAAGTTCTAACTGATACAATAATATTTTATTTTTCACTTAAATGTAAAGCAACATATTGAATCACTTTGTGAATGAATGTATTTAGAATACGCTGTAGACCACGGAACATGTACTAGCAGGATGATGATTATATTTAGACCAGATGGACCTTCTGGGTGGTCTTCAAAAAGAAAACCAGTAAAAGATCCATTGCAGCAAGGTAATTTAAAAGAGTTAATAAAAGCATAGATTGATATTGTGTGGTCCATATTACATTAAAAATAAACCTTAATATTTTTGTAGAGATACCTAATACAAGTATTTTTATTTGGCTTACAAAAGCCCTGTTTATAAGATAACTTAATGGACTACTTCAAATATTTCAGACTATGAATTTTGTCTAATCAGGTTTAAAACTTGGACTAAAATCAATTTCAATTTATTTGAAAATTCAGTTTCCAAATTTAGGGATCAGCCAGATGTTATATGTCAGATTTATTCTTAGTTCCTTAAGAAAAGGCAGCAAAACTGATGTAACACTTTCCAAAGAGATTTGCTCTATACCCTTTCTTATTAATACAATGTTTTAAAGATCATCTCCATATAAGTAAAACCAGATGTATCATCACAGGAGATTTATTTTAATAAGTATAAACTCATACCATCATTTTTAAAATTTAAGTAACATCATCATCAGTTTTGTGTATAGATTCTATTTGTGAAAATGTTTAACAGCCGAACGCGCTAACCGATTGCGCCACAGAGACCGAGCTTATTTGTGAAAATGTTTAAAACTATGAATAAGAATGTCTTACAATTGGCATATGGAATTCTTTGGTTAAAATTCTCCTTTCAGTTAACATTATTAGAAGACATTTCTTGACGAGAAGATCAGGATGCTCTTCAAATGCAGTTAGTATCAAGTGTTTTCACTATTATTTACAACACATGGACATTAGACAAAACATAGCTAATATTTTACAGGCATAACTGTAGCTTCAAAAACACTATGGGTGAGAAAGGGAATTGGTCTTCTGGTCCTGAATTCCTTGCTCTGTTCACCAATTCACAGAATGTGCCCTCAGGATCCTTTCACTTGAATGCAGTTAGATGAGAAAAAGCAACAACAATGACAATTCATGTAATCAAAGGTAATTTCAAATTTGGTATACTTCCCTGATTAAATTACAAAAGAGCTTCAAGTTTCAGTCTGGGTGTGAGCATATTTTTTAAATATATTTTTTATTGACTTCAGAGAAGAAGAGAAAGGGAGAGAGAGATAGAAACATTAATGATGAGATAAAAACATTATGAGAGAGAAATATTGATTGACTGCCTCCTATATACCCTAGATTGGGGCTGAAGACAGCAACCAGCGCATGTGCCCTGACCTGGAATTGAACCTCAACCTCCAGGTTCACTTTGAAGCTCAATCACTGAGTCACATTAGCCGGGCCTGACTGTGAGCATATTTGCTGGTGGCAATAATTTTCTCAATTATGAAATATGAAATAAATAATAATATTGTGGTATCTCTGTACTCAGTAATGGAGCACAAGTTACTCAATTGCTTTTGGATACATTTATACTCTGACTGGTGTAGAGATCAGTCATTGGCTTTTGGCTATCCTATGTCCTATGTCAATAGTTACTCTTTCTTTTAGAATTTCATAGCTTAATCAGAAGTCCCTGAACTGTAAGATTTAGAAGGACAATAATCAAGATTATAATCTTACCATTTTTAAACAAACTTTTGGAAATTATTTTAATAATAACTTTGCAGAACAAAACTATTTAAAATAATATTATTTATACTCCTAAAATCTTAACACATGATGAATTCTGTTTTAACATCAGTATGTTAATTTATAGTGCCCTGCTAAGTAATACACATTTTACAAAATGGGCTTTACATTACTGAATTAGTACATTTCACTGCCAGTATATTTATTCTGTAGGATATTTTTATTGTATATTTTATTTCGTATATGTATTATGCATAATGTATACAAGGGAAATAATGTAAGTGATCTTTCAGGACTGAAAGCCATTTTATCTTCATCATCTAATCTATTATAGAATGTCTGATCCACCATGCCAAAAATTTCCTGCCTGACAGGAGCTCCCAGACCAAGCAGAATTTAAGAACTAATTAGCTCCAGGATGAATCTATTAAATGTTGTCAAGTTAATAAAAATTCTATCGTTCCCCATGCATTTGCACTGCCTATTTCATATTCTATTTTTGCCAAGAAACCTAGTCAGTATGAATTAACTTTTATACAATAACTTCAATAAGGTCTTTAAAAAATGTAGTTACATAAAACAGGCCATTTAAACAGGCTCTCAATTAACAACATGATTCTTAATACAAAGAACAGTTTCAAATAGTTGGTCTTACGTAAAAGCAGAGCAATTTACCAATGAAACCATACTTCTTATTTAACTACAATAGGAGCTAGCATGGACTGAGTATTTTTCTAAGGAGAGCTTAAATTGAAAGATGATAGATAATCCCTTCAATTTAAAAATGAAAAAAAAAAATAAAGACCCTGAGAAGTTCATTCTCTTTAATTATAGCAAGAGGGAAGTAAATCAGCAAATCCACAAATGACTGTTATTTCTGTTAGAATGTAGACTTTGATGTTAAGTTCAACGGCATTGCCATAAACCAGTGGCTCTTGAACTCCAGCATGCATTAGAATGGTACAGATGCTGTGCTCCAGTTTCAGGATTTCTGTTCGGCACATCTACGATGGAGTCTGAGAAGTTGTATTTCTAACTCTTTCCCAGGTGGTGCTGATGCTACCAGATTGCAAACCACATGTGGAGAACCACAGATATGCACAATGTGATAGGGCCATATAAGTTATAAGGAAGTGTATGGACATTACAGTTGCCAGATTCAGAATAGTGTGTGTGTGTGTGTGTGTGTGTGTGTGTGTGTGTGTGTGTGTGTTTGTGTATGAGAAAATGATGTTGGAGGAGTACATAGAACATTCAACTGTATTAGAAGAAACAATTTATAAGAATTAAACAGAGTGAATAGATGAGTATACGCTGTATCATTGCCCATAGCTTTTGTATGTCTTGAACATTTCACAATTCACTTTTTCAAAAAGAGGAAAAGTTTTGAAGACTAAATTGTTTGAAATTACTAATTCCGTATAAAATGGAGAACTGCCGATCAAGTACATTCTATTTGCCAAGATATACAGCACTGTTAGCTTTCATTTATTTTGATCAGATAGTTTAACATAAGCTGAAAAAAAGTAGAAATCCTTCAAAAATATAGTTACACAATTTAAATAATAGAGAAATATATTGGGTAATGACTGCTCTTTTTCTGTTTATTAGTTTACTCAACAAATAGTTATTGAGTGCCTAATCAGAAAATAGTATAAGCTCTGGGAATACAACAAGGGCCAAAACAAACAAAAACCCTGTTCTCATGGAGCCTACATTATATAAAACTTATTTTATATTTGTTCAATAACAAGCAAAACCAGCAAACAAACAATGCATCACTTGGTAGAAGAAAAGACTAGTAAACATAAACTTAAAAAATAAATCCAGTTTGAGATAAAAAACAAAACAAAACAAACACAACTGTGAGAGAATAAAGGTGATTCTAAGGTTTAGAATTTTCTCAGGATATGCTAATAAGGAAAAGTAAGTCTCATCTGATTTACTTCCCTCTTGCTAATTAAAGAGAATGAACTTCTCAGGGTCTTTATTTATTTTTTATTTTTTTCATTTTTAAATTGAAGGGATTATCTATCATCTTTCGATTTAAGCTCTCCTTAGAAAAATTAAAAGTTTAATATAATTTTCATGAGAAATTGGATTAAACTTATAACTAGATGTTCTTCCTTTAAAGTCACAATTTTTAAGTAATATTTTTCTCCCAGTGTTTTTCTTCTAAATGTCAAACAGTCATACACAACAGTTTTTCCTCCCTCCATGAGTATCTCACTTGTACATACAACACATTTTTCATGGTAACATTTCTAAATAGAGCCAATGATTTGGGAGTAAGGGTAAAGTTATTTGGATGGCTCCCCCACAGACCAAAATGCATCCCCCCCGCCCCCCCCCCCCCCCCCCCCCCGCAAAAAAAGAGTAATGGTCCCTTTCAGTTGGGAGTTAGTGAACTAATTCAGGAATAAAACATAATGTTTACATATTTCTTTACTGCTTAACTAATTTATTTACTCAACAAGCATGTTTTGGACATTTAACAACTTACTAGCACAGGGCATAGTACTCACAATAAAAAGATTAGTCAGATACGGTCCTGTTCTCAGATAGCTTTGAGGTGGATGGGAGAGATATGAATATGGGAAGAGGAGAGCCCTGATGTAATTATGTTGTGGAAAATACTTGAATAACATCAAACATACTCTAGTCCAGTGGTTGGCAAACTCATTAGTCAACAGAGTGGTAAACGGCAGCTCGAGAGCCGCAGTTTGCCGACCACTGCTCTAGACAGAACAGTCAAGCATTCGCAGAGGATATGCTGCTTAGAGCTGAGCTTAGAAGACTGAATAGAGTTAGTTAAGTAGAGGAGGTAAGGGCAGTTCAAAAGGTGACTATAGCAATAGAGAAATGACTGCAGCATTTGCTTTGGTCAAGTTTGTGACCAAGAAATTTGAGGGGGAAAAATGATTAAAATACTGATTTGTATTTGCGTGTGTGTGTGTGTGCCTGTGCGTCTGTGTAAGGTGCTCTTTCTGGTTTCTGCTAAGTGTTAAAATTTTAAGACGTAGCTCAGAGAATGAAATCCTCTACTGGAGGTCAGGCACTGCCATAGTTTTCAGGTATTTAAACATGCAGAAGACACAGTCTTCCTTTCAATGAGTTTATACTCCCACTGGAGGCCCGGTGGATGAATTTTGTGCATGGGTGGAGTCCCTAGGGTTGGCCGGCAATCAGGGCCAATCGGGGCCTTCCTGCCATAGGGAGGGACCAGGCCAGGTTGGCCAGCCATGGGAGGTTGGCTGTGGGAACACACTTGCCACCAGGGGGAAGCTCCTGCATTGAGTGTCTGCCCCTTGTGGTCATTATAGCAACTGGTTGTTCAGGTCGTCCCAGCATTCTGGTCACTTAGGCTTTTATAGACATAGACTAGGGGCCCAGTGCACGGATTCATGCACCTAGAAAGGAACTGTGGGTCACGAGGCTGCAATGGGCACAGGTCTTGGCCCGTCCTCCATGCCCCTGCCTGACCCCACCTGCCATGGCCCCATCTCCCCTGTCTGCCAGCAACCCCGCTCCCATGTTGTTGGTGCCAGCCCCCCTTGCATCCGCTCACAGTGCAGAGTGGTTGGGGCTGGTGCCAGCAGCTGGTGTGAGTGGGGCCAGAGACATCAGTGGGTGTGAGTGGTGGCTGCTGCCTCAATTGCCCCTCAGGAACAGGGGAGGTGGAGAAGCCCTCGGGCGTGATTGGGGCCAGCAGCCGTTACTTGCACCCGCTGATGGCACCAAGCAATTGGGACCAGCACTGGGCGCCAGCAGTAGGTGCAAGTGGAAGCTTTAGGGCCATTAAATATATCAGCTTTATTTGATGAAAACTATAAAAGTCCTTGGAGGAGCTATCAGTGCTTCCCAAGCTCTTACATTTTGTGACTTAATACTAAGGAAACTCAATTTCATGCATTTTTTATAGGTCAATGTTCCAACCTTAAAAAATAACCAATTATTTTATCAGCAAAATTAGTTTATTTCAGAATGGCAGAGGAAATGCAATTCAGGGCACAGAAACCATGGCAAACCATAAACAAGTCAGGAGAGCAAAGGAGAGGAACATTGCTGTAAAGAGAAAAAGAAGAGGGTTGAGAGAAACTGTTATAAACCAAACTAGAGGCCTGGTGCATGAAAATTCAGCCCAGCCTGCCCCCTCTCACAGTCGGGGAGCCCACAGGGGCAGGAGGCAATCCAGTGATCAGGGGAAGGCAATGCCCAATCACACCTCTTCTGTTGCCACTGCCGGCAGTGCAAGCCTTGGCCAGCCCTGGTTACCTGAGCCTTGGGCGGCCCTGGGAAGCTCAGGGGCTGAGGGGAATGGGAGACTCCAGAGGCAGGCACCTGCTGCCCTGGAAGGGCTAAGGGGATTGGGCGTTGCCATCTTGTGGCTGTGGCTGCCGCCATCTTTGAGGGCATGGCAGTCAATTTGCACATTCCCTTCTTATTGGCTGAGGGCATTGCCATCTTTGGGACAGCATGAGGGTCAATTAGCATATTCCCTCTTTATTGGATAGGATGTTCATTTGAGTAAATGGGAGTCCCAAGTGGAGTGGCTTCTTATTGGCTGTCATTGTGATTTCTTATTGGGCTTGTTGCTAGGCAAGAAGAAAATCTTCCTCCTGCTGAACTAGTAAATTAACTTTCTAATTGAGAAACTTAAGGTGTGGTGAGTGGTAATGGATGACAGCTTCCTCTTCAGGACTTCCAAATTACATTTTACATGTGGTTTCTTTTACTCATTTTCACAAGTACTAGTATACTTAAGTACACATTGTTTGTTTATTGAATGATTTGGGGAAATTCTTTTTTTTTTTAACCTTTTTTTAAATTAAATTATTATCTGTGTACATATTTTAACATTCCGGGGGAATTCTTTAGTAGACAAATAGTCTTATTTGTATTTTATCTGGAAGGAAATTCAAAACAATACCAACCAACCATTAAAACAAACAAGCAAAGCAAAAACTGTGTGTTGTTTTTTTTTTTCCTTTCCAACGTTAAAATGTACCAGTGTTCTTTCTGCTTTCTCTCAAATAGAAAATCTTACATTGTAATGTATTTTTAAATATATCTATTAGCTATTGTTTTGGGTTGTTTATACCTCCTTCTAATATATTAATCCAGATAATGGTCTTATATAATAAAACAATGCAAATTGACCGAACGGCAGAATGACTGGTTGCTATGATGCACACTGACCACCAGGGAGCAGATGCTCAATGCAGGGGGCAGCTTCCGGGGCCGCTCCTGCGTTGAGCATCTGCACCCCCCCAGCCCCCCCCCTCCCCCCGGCCTGAGAGGGAGGTGACTGGCATCAGTGATCAGGGAGTGGGGCTGGCTGGCGGGCACACCACCGGTTGCCTCTCACAAACCTGCAGTCAGACATCCCCCAAGGGCACAGGCTGGGCTGAGGGATCCCCTCCCCCCCCCCTCCCATGCACAAATTTTGTGCACCAGGACTGTAGTATGAGACTAAAACCATGTCTTCTTTTAAGTATATTTTATTGATTTTGTACAGAGAGGAAGGGAGAGAGATAGAGAGTTCCATGTCTTCTTTTAAACATTTATTTAATCAAACTGGAATACTAGCAAGTAAAGAAAGGTTATTCACTCAAATATAGTATAAACTTGTTTATATAAAACATACATACAGTATAGGGACATGCTTATAACACATTTTCCCCTTTCTGCTGGTGTGGTGCAGTTCATGAAAAAGTCTATGTGGGTATTAAAGTTCTGTGTTTAAATGGAGTCATGTAGCACTCTAAGTTAAATCCTTTAAACCTTAAATTATTATTTCTTTGTTAGTAATATTAAAATGAATAGCATTCATAATTTTTATTAAGTAGGTTTCAAATCCAATGAAACTTGAAACTTTGTTTGGTATCTTTATACATTCTTATTTAGCTGCCATTGCGAACAGCATGATCAGCATAAAAAATGAGTAAAGCTTTCTTTTTACTTATAAAGGTCAGGTTTATGCTTAGTATTATTGTCATATAGCAGACTTCAGAATCATGATTAGTACTATACTGACAAGAAGATTTCATGTAAAATTATTTTATCATAAATATACCTTTTAAAATAACGTTTTGATAGAATAATGAAGGAACAAGGATGATAATCTATGTTGTTTTAAATTTGAAAACATTTTTATTTTATTCTAGTGGGAGAGTAGAGGTATCACAAAGAAACTTTTAAATTACATTGTTGCTTATTTAGTAGCAATATTTCAGGTGATGATAGTTCATGAAGAAAGAGCTACCCAGAGCTCCTCACACACACTGCTCCAAAACTAAAGTTATGATTTGTACATAGCAATTTACTAGCAGCACCAACACTTACTATGCTGACTAAAATGCTAGCCTGTTAAGACATTTCTTGTATTATCAGATTTATAAGGTAAACTTTCCACTTTTAGTTCTAAATGACTCAATCTTATGCACATCAAATAAACAGACTTACATATGATAGGTTAAAAAATCTTTTTTTTTTAATGTGTAGAACAGAAACCTATGAAATCAGTTCTTAATACCTACTAAAATGCTTTCGTGTTCGTATTGAGAAACAAAATGTGTGACGATTTTGCCAAAGAGACTAAAGACCCTCTTAAGACCCTTTCTTTCCATAGTCTCACCCCCAAGTAAAGAAGTTTGTAAGGAAATGAGTGTTCTATCAAGACTTTTTCCAGCCTGTTTCTAGCTTGGTACTTTCATTGACAACCTCCTGGAACTCATGTTTAAATATCATGTTTGATTATTCCATGAATACAAACGGAAGCAGATCCTCATTTGATTGCCCCTCCCCACATAATTTCTTTCATTTTGACATGGCTTGTGAGAAATATTTTCTGCATCAGTTTTCTCTTCAGATCACGGTAAAGGCTGTAGTCTGCTTCTCTCCTAGGAGGTTTCCCTTTAATTGTCTGATATTCCCCGTTTCTCACTGAAACAGCTAAATTACATTCTTCCAATGATAGTGAGTTCCACACTTGGGAAGTAAGAGGGTGTCATGGTAACAAGAGAGGATGATCAGTGAACTACTCCATGCCCATTCCTAAATAGGATGGCAGAGATTCTAAAATAAGGCAGTATTTAGTTCTACTCCATTATATTCATGCTGAACATCCAAAATGTAATCTGTCTTGATAAGTTGGGGACAATTGAAAATCTTGTTAAATTTATGTTTTGAAATTATTTTTAATTTCTTAACATAATAAAACAGATTATTGAGCCTACTTGAACTGGCTGAACTTTTCAACCTGTCAGGATCCAAGGGAAGTCTTTAACATTTGCCTCTTATAATAAGCCCATAAGCATGCTTTCTTTCTCTTTGAAAGTCTTAATTCACAAGCTTGGTTGAAAATGCCTTATGTCCACTGATAGACTAAGTTAGGACCTCTTATCCATCCTGCACCCTCTCTAGTAGAGCTTATTGCTTTCCAGAAGTTTAATGTCTTCACTCTCCAATATAGAAACCTGTTCTTACTCTACTACTTTAGCCAAAGCCAGTAGAAATGAACTCACTCAAAATGAAGTTCTAGCATATCTTGGAGACATAATTTTGCTTCTGAGGTTTGTTTTGGGCTCCAAATTTCAAGTATCTGAAATCCAGGTAATGCTAGAATCTTTGTACATTTGATTTAGGTGCCCTGGTACAAGATTACATATGGAAGTGAGAAGATTTAGGGCAACTGTCTAAATCAATGGTATAACATCCTTTTGTATCTAATTTATCTTCTGTTATTCCTCCTCTCTTTTTAATTATTATGGATTTTTTTTGTGGCCAGATTCAGGCTAGATAGCCTTATTAATAGCCAATATCTTGCAAGTTTGCATTATGGCAAGATTAGTAGGTAGCAAGTTAGTTGCTTGCACATTAGAGAATATATCTTTAAAAATTTAGAATCTGGATATCAAAATAATTTTGAATTATTTTTATAGCTATAATTCTTCATATTTCATATGTATCCCTCATTTGACACAATGTAAGTTTACTTTTTTTTAAAAAAGAAAAGCATTTTAAACCCACAAGATATTTTGAGGTAATTACATGCTGTCATTGCATTTTTCCAACTTTCAAGAAAAAAAGTAATAATGTAAGAAATAGATTTATTTTCACACTGACTCAATGTTTTGCTTTCATTGTGGTGTAGGGCTAATGCAATTTTCAAGAATTTTAGGTATTTATTTTGTGTGATTTCCCTGGACCAAACTGTATCCTTTGTGAATTTTGGTACTTTATAATGGGGAAAAAATTTGCCGCAAATTAAACTGGTTGGATTTTATAGTTCTTCTTTAGAACATCTTCCCCATCTTTCATCAAACGGCAATTACCCACAGTCCACACACTATATTACTTGATTTTTTTTTATGAGACCTCTAGCTACAGAGAAAAAATAATAATTTTCCTCCTAACTGTTCTATTATAGAATTTTCCTTTCACAAAGCATCTATGTTCCCTATTAGAGTGATTAAAATCAGTTTCATGTAGTGCCAACAGGAGGATCATGTCTCTCCCTCAAAGAACTATTGTAAACACATAATCTCTTTTATTTATATTGCTCCTACTGTATAAGGCCTCTTTTATGATATTGCTGACTCCCGGGTCACATTGTCATGTCCTGGATCTTTATAGGTGCATAAGGTCTTTCATCTTGCTCCAGGATTTGCTTTAGAAATAGATGAGATTTGATTTTTGACTTGGGTAGACCACACTACAGACAGTAGCAACTGACTTATCAGGATCCAAACACCCTCCCTGCCATCCGTAGGGAGTTGGCACCATCTACATTAGACAACAGATCAGATTATAAGCTTTTCTGCCACCACATGGACTCAAAATATTATTTGAGTTCCTTCATAGCCTTCATCACATTAGGAATGTTCCAGAATACACTGCTTTCTAGCCCTGTCTCCCTGACCCCTATAATGAGTATTTAAGCAAATGCTTTCAAAACATTTGAAAGTACACCTTATTATTAAACTTCCCATCTTGGGCAGGGTACTACTAACAGTCCCCTTCATGGCACCAAGTTCTCACTGCCTCTCACCACTCAACCAACCAAATCTATTGTGCAGAAGTTAATGCATCTATATCAGAGGATTGCCTTCTAACTCAGCGGAGCCAGATTTATGTTGTTAAACTTGCTTTAAAAGAACAGACCTATTGAAATAGAAGAAGGAGATACTCCTTCTCCTTGAGGTAGGCATTCTGAAAGATTAAGTGAAGAATATGTCAGAATACCAGAGTTCAAATCCAGGTTTTACTATGTATTAACTATGTGATTGGGGGCAGTTTTAACTCTCTGGGCCTGTTTCTTCACCTTTAAAATGAAGCTAATATGTTACTTATGTCAAGGCATTGTTAGAAGAAATAAATGTAAGATAAAACAAGGCCTAGTTAAAAATAAGCAATTAATGATCATTAGCAATTGTTATCTTTTTACTATCATTAACTCTCCATTATTTATCTTTTTTTCTTTTTTTCTGTGGGAACCAGGATGAATAATAAGAGCAGTCTAGAAAATTAGTAGTTGACATGTACCTTGATAAAGGTTTACCTTGGCAATCTTCAGCATATTATTTTTGCTTACATCATAATACATGTATTTACTCTATAGAACGAGTAAACAATC
Source organism: Pipistrellus hanaki (assembly GCF_964339955.1). Taxonomy (NCBI): domain Eukaryota; kingdom Metazoa; phylum Chordata; class Mammalia; order Chiroptera; family Vespertilionidae; genus Pipistrellus; species Pipistrellus hanaki. The sequence continues at coordinate 8,958,031 of NC_140504.1, forward strand.
AATATCCAATATAGTATTTTGTATACCACTCAAACATACCAACTGAGTTCATTACATGTTAAATTATTAACTAATTAAATTTTAATCACTTGATATTATGCAGGTGTTTTCTTGCTAGATCATTATTTTATTGTTGAAGTATATCTTGGTGATATTTGGAGACATTGGTTGGGATTCTCATAGAGCTAGAATGTGCTGGCTTTTTTCTTCCCAATTAAAAAAAATGGAATCTGAGCTTTTGCTATCTAAATATTCACTATCCTAAACAATTTTATTATAGAAATGGATTATATATGATAAGGATTGCATTTGTTGTCTTAGTTGATCTCCCTTAGGCTAATATACTCTGTTGATTTTCTTTCATCTTCAAATCCTCAAGGAAAAAAGTATTGCTTTTTACTTGTTCGCTAATTCTACATTCAATTATACACACTATGACCATTTTTGCACCTGCCCCTTTACTGACTTGTTTTTTTAAAGTTGACCAGTTCCCACATAATTAGTCCCCACATTCCAACTCTAAAGTTGTACTAGAAGCCCTAGAATTTGTTACTTAATTTTTATCTGTTTCATTACCTTTGATCAAACCTTAAATGGGCTGTCTGACACTATAATAATATCCTAATTGTGTGTGTGTGTGTGTGTGTGTGTGTGTGTGTGTGTGTGTGTTTTGTCTTTTTTTTTTTATCACATATGAAGACTGGTCAGACTTTAACTGTTAACGATTAAAGGAAATATTAAACATAAAGGGCATACATTTGTTTGAAAACCTAGTGCTTGTTTTGGGAACTTTAGTAGAGAGGTTTAGGCAAATAGATGGATAATAAAATCTGAGTGAAATATTAAATCCTAGATTATTGAGAAATACAGGTGAACATGATTTATCTCTTATGTTTATGTTTAGATTTTCCTTTAGTATCCATAGTATTTAGTAAAATGCTTTGCATATTTCAGATGTTCAAGAACTTCTTATCTCAGAAAACAAAGGAAAATATTGCAAGTATATTAAATTACTAAAATTCACATTTCTTTACATATTTTAAATGTATCTAGGACAGCCTAGCTGGTGTGGCTCAGTGATTGAGCATTTACCGATGAACCAGGAGATCACAGTTTGATTCCCAGTTAGGGCACATGCCAGGTTGTAGGCTTGATCCCCAGTGGGGGGCATGCAGGCGACATCTCATCACTGATGTCTCTCTCTCTCTCTCTCTCTCTCTCTCTCTCTCTCTCTCTCTCTCTTCCATTTCAATAAAATGTATATTTAAAAAAGTATCTAGGACAGAGAATGTATTTTTTTTGCTTCTATAGTTCCTTTGAAGTATTTAAACAATAATATAAATTTTATTGTTTTCTTCATTATTATTGACTAGAGGCCCAGTGCACGAATTTGTGCACCGGTGGGGTCCCTTGGGCTGACTCATGAGGATCCAGCCAAAACAGGCTCTCTGACATCTCCCGAGGGGTCCCAGATTGTGAGTGGGCACAAGTCAGGCCAAGGGATATCACCAGTTCATGAATCCGTGCACCAAGTCTTTAGTATGCACATAAGATCTTTGGTTAATCTCTTCTCAACATCCCCTCCTCCCCATTTCCCTCTGAGATTCATCAATCTATTCCATGTTTCCATGCTTGTGGTATCTGCTCCTGGATTAAGCATCTTCCCCCTGGTGGTCAGTGCACATCATAGCTACCAACTGTTCAGCCAGTCAGCCGGTTGTTTAGGCTTTTATATAGATAGATAGATAGATAGATAGATAGATAGATAGATATAGATATAGATATAGATATAGATATAGATATAGATATAGATATAGATATAGATATAGATATAGAGATAGAGATAGAGATATAGATATAGATATAGATTATCATATATCTGCACATATACTTATGTATTTGATGACTATATTATATACATACATATATGTATATGTACTATAGTCAAAGATAAGTTAATGATGAAATTGAGTATTGCTTTGCTTTTGAATTCTTATTTTTGATCTGCTTTGTTTACAGAATATCTCTCTCTGTATAGTATTTGATGAACCCCCTGAGCTAAAAATAGTAACTTCTGGAAAAGAACTCAGTCCTGGTACTTAGCCATATTATTCATCTTATATGGCTAATGCTTTTAGAATGCAGTGATTCAACTACATGTGGCTTTTTAAAATTTTTCAGAAAATATGAAGTCATACATCACGGATTAATATTCTTCTCTTGCCCTCCACCCCCCGTTCCCCTCCCACACACACATATCCACACACAAATGTCTCTCTTGTGGTTAGTGATATTAATCCATTCCTGTGGCTTTGCAGTCCAGGGGAATATAGTGCAGTGAGCCTCCTGATTTAAAACCAAAGGCTTATGGTGTTCTTTGGCTTGCTGTCCCCTTGGCTTTCTGCAGAGGCCAGCATCCATGGGAGGGATTTGCTTTGTTTTTCTAATTATCAGCAGCTGGGTGAAATAGCATCCAAAATTGGGGGAAAGCAACAGCCATGCAAATAACAGGTGTTCCCAAGGATCAAGTTCTTAAACAACCTTAGTAGTCATATGAGATGTGCCATGTGGCTGAACTGTCTCTGATGATAGATTCAAAACATCAGAAATTTGCATACAATAGATGGTTTGGTTCAGTTCCAGCATATTAAATAGATTTAGCAATTTTTTAGAAGGCATTTGTGGCTAAAGAGAAAGAAAAGTACCCTAACATGGAATGCCTATACAGAATCATTTTATTTTGGTTTGGTTTCTTACTCTTCCTCTCTTTGTCACATATCCACCCCAATACACTCAGGCATTCTCACACACACACACTCACTCACATACACACATACACACACGCTCATATGTTTATATATTCATGTGTATGTACGCATAAACACAACTTTGTTTGAAGTGTTGCAATGACATACAGGGTCATCTGTTATAATTTAATTTATAAATTAAATAGATCTCAAAAGACCATAAGAAGACATCATGAAATAGCTCCTTGGGTCAATCCTGAGCTGCAAGACTCATTAAATTATTTAGAAAATTATTTTGAGTTTATAAAAGCTGAAAAATGTTGACATGATAGATTTAGATAAAGAAAGGTACAAACAATTATCTTCTCATGAAAATAGTCGTAAAAATATAAGCATACATCAAATTTATGACAAAATCATGATCTCAAAAGAGATAATACCTCATATAAGGAGCCAATGTTAAAAAGTAAGCAATCTATATCTTCTACAAGAGGTTTTAGAGGGTGTGTGAACTAACCCTTAAGCTTCAATCACCAGTTGGGTTCTTTCAGTAACATGTCACAATCTGCTATCTTACAGTGACTCAGTATATCAAAGGCTAATCACTGTCAGAGAAGCAGTGAAAGTAAGAAGAGAGAGAATGACAAGAACACACAGTTAAATAAAGATACTCATCCTTTGGCTCACGTTTCTCCCCACTCCAGCACACTAAAGAGAGCCAGGAGGAGACGGATCAGAGCCATAGCTTGCCTCACCCAGCCCTAACTTCCTGCAAACATCTGGGTCTCAGCTCAGATCCAGGATGGGTTGAGAGAAGCTCATTCTTACATTGGATTTGAGAATTCTTAGTTTCTACTAAAACTTTAAAGGGTATCAATCAATAACTAAAAGTTGTGAAAACATTGTGGAAGCTGCTCATATGTCATAAAGGATAAGAAAGGATGATTGACACAACATAGTTGAAAATAGTGATTGTGGAAAAATCAAATCAAATTACTGATTTGAAGTTGTGTACCTCTCTGCTCTCATATGGATGAGATAGAACTGCTCTCTACCAAAGAAACATGGTAGAATCTTGAAAATTCCCTAAAAGAACCTTGTATTTTCTCTTTTACCTCCTTTCCATAAATATTAAAGGGCAAAAGGCAAAGTCTATATTTGAGATTGTTATTACTCAATGACTAGAGTCATGTTCCATTTATTCTGTCATTTTTAATGTGATCAACTCTGTTTAGAACACGAGTTTTCTATGAGTTTTCATCATATGTACATTAATTTTTCTATGTGAACTTGTCTTTTTCTGATACTATTATCTTATATAATAAAAGGGTAATATGCAAATAGAACAAACAGCAGATCGACAAGTTGCTATGATGTGCAACTTACCACCAGGGGACAGATGTCCAATGCAGGAGCTGCCCCTGGTGATCAGTGTGCTCCCACAGGGGAGCACCACTCAGCCAGAGCCAGGCTCACGGATGGTGAGCACAGACACAGTGGCGGTGGCCTCTTCTGCCTCTGAGGCAGCATTAAGGATGTTCGACTGACTGCTTAGGCCCACTCCCCGCAGGCAGGGGACAGGCCTAACCCACCACTTGGACATCCCCCAAGGGCTCCTGGACTGTGATAGGGTGCTGGCTGGGTTGAGGGACACCTCCCCCCCTCTCAGTGCATGAATCTCATGCACCGGGCCTCTAGTTTTCAATAATAAGATATAAAGACATGCTGAAACAGGTTTGGCTCAGTGGATAGAGTGTGGGCCTGCGGACTGAAAGGTCCCAGGTTCGATTCCAGTCAAGGGCATGGACCTTGGTTGTGGGCACATCTCCAGTGGGGGGTATGCAGGAGGCAGCTGATAGATGATTCTCTCTCATCGATGTTTCTAACTCTCTATCCCTCTCTCTTCCTCTCTGTAAAAAGTTAATAAAATGTTTGTTTTTTAAAAAAGATACAAAGACAAAATATATGCTAACATCTTATTATTTTACCAAATTCTTCTTTTAATTGTTTTATGGGGAAGGGTTGTTACTAGTAGCAGGCACAATATTATAATACAGTTTCTGCTAAGACTTTCATATTTATCTTTTAACTAAAGTCTATATTTATATAAATATTCTTAAATAATAAGATCAACTTTCTCAAAAATATTTTCTATATAATCTAAATCATGTTCTGGTCTACAGGTAACATCAGTGAGTAATGCTTATATCAACAAAGTTTTTATTAGTAACATTTCCCAGGAAGAAAAATAAATTTTATAAAAACTTTTACCTGGCTTAGCTTGTTTGGCTCAGTGGATAGAACACTGGCCTACAGACTGAAGGGTCCTGGATTGGATTCTGTTCAAGGCCATGCAGGTTCCTCCCTGGCCTCGATCCTGGTTGGGAATTGTACAGGAGGCAACCAATCTATGTGTTTCTCTCACATCAATGTTTCTCTCAGTCTTTCCCTCTCTCTTCCACTCTCCTTAAAAATCAATGGGAAAATAACCTTGGGTAAGGATTAAAAAGCAAAACAAAACAAAACGAAATGACTTTTTACCAAATTAGTCAGCTTCATAAAAGAAAGCTATTTTTTATTTTTTATTTTTTAAAATATTTTTATTGATTTCTTACAGAGAGGAAGAGAGAGGGATAAAGAGTCAGAAACATCAATGAGAGAGAATCATCGATCAGCTGCCTCTTGCACACCCCCTGCTGGGGATGTGCCCGCAACCAAGGTACATGCCCTTGACCAGAATCGAACCTGGGATATTTCAGTCCGCAGGCCGACTCTCTATCCACTGAGCCAAACCGGTTTCGGCAGAAAGCTACTTTTTAAAATATAAGAGTTCAGGGAAAATGTGTTTTAAAAATATCTGAATATTCATTTTGATCTACCTAAATTACATCTATAGAGAGAAAGTGATTTTCTTTTTACCCTAACTATAGAAGTGGTGGTCCCACCAACCTCTCTTTACTATGTAGCATCTTTCTTCAAATCTTAAATTTAAAGATTTTACTTTTTCATATCTTCAAATTTACAGATTTTCTTCTCTTGAACTTACAAAATTTTCTCTATCAGTAATCTCCACCTCCTAGACTCTCTCAATTTAAATTCTTTTTTAAAAATATATATATTTTATTGATCTTTTACAGAGAGGAAGGAAGAGGGACAGAGAGTCAGAAACATGGATGAGAGAGAAGCATTGATCAGCTGCCTCCTGCGCACTCCCAACTGGGGATGTAGCCACAAGCAAGGTACATGCCCTTGAACGGAATCGAACCTGGGACCCTTCAGTTCCCTTGCCAACGATCTATCCAGTGAGCCAAACCAGCCAGGGCTCAATTTAAATTCTTAAATCTTCCAAGATCCTGAGTAAAATATATCTGAATATAAATGTATCTAAGAGAATAAAGCATGCAATACATATCCTTGAGTGCATTCACATTAATACACACTAACCTCAGCCGTTTACAGGTACAATTGCAATAATATGGCTTCTATTACATGGAAAGTGGTGAGGCCAACATCTCACATTTATACTCATGGTAACATTTACATTCACAATATTGCTCTGACTAGTGTTCCTTGCCCTGACTTTCCCATCCTAAACGTTTTCCAAAGCCTATGCCCCTGCTGAATTTTGGCCATGTCTAGCTGTCACTCAAGATTCTCCAGCCTTTGCAAATTTTCTTTTCCCTCTGTCCGCCATTTCTTTGTGTCACAGTTCTTCCTCTCAGAACACAGACTTTCCCGTTTATTTCAGCTTTCCTTATCTTCTAAGCTCCGGGCCCCTGATGACTGTTTTTCTGGTCTTTTGTTCAGTGGTTAGCTAACCAGGCCCATCCCTCCTCTGCACTTCGGCTCTTCTTGGTTAGTGAGCCGGATGAGCACTGTGTTTTCTTTACCTCAGCGCTCATGAACTTGATCTGAACTGTGGTGCTTGGTTCTTCCTCTCACTGCAACTTCTGCCCTTGAAAAAAAAAAAAAAAAAGGCAACCATAATCTGAAGGTTCTGGTTAATCAAAATGTCACCCTACTTAAGAAAATGGTCTAACATAAATGAATCCAGCACCCAAGGGGGAAAAAAAACACATAATTACATCTTAGATCTGACTTTTGTAGAATAAAAATAAATAAATAAATATAGGTTCTAGCAGTGTTATTTTATTAAGTCAACCAAATCAAGACCGCTTTCCTTTTCTTTGTCTTTCTTTCTTTTTTTTCCCAAAGGGCTTGAGCTCAATAAAATGTACACGATCCTTTGCCAAACAATTAAAAAAAAAATTTTTTTTTAAGCCCATGGGTATTTCAAGGGAAATTCAACCCACATGTTTCTGATTCATTTACACTTAATTCATTAAAATGTTGTTTACTAAGAGCTATTTGATGTCCAAGTGCCTTATGAGTCTTTTTAAATGACTTTTTATGCCATTTTTTTCCTCAAAAACAGGAAGTGGTATTTGCTATTAACTCAAATCAAAAAGGGTTGGATTTCATGTGAATTACATAAAGCACACCGCGATGATTGTATCTCTCCTGGGTCATCTTTGCTATGAGAGAGCACCGAACAGTAATCTGAATAGACTGTGTGTTGTTAATGAAATTCCAAATTTCTCCAACATAACACCAAAGTTTACCAACAGAGGAAGACTTCCAAAGTCAATCTTTAAAGGGGCACATAAAATAAACCAATTTAACCCGATGGACATATTATTATACAGCATAGGCAGTGTTACAGCAGAAACATCTCACATATGATAGTCAGGATACTTTTAGAGTCCGTTTATTTAAATCCAATTTTTCCATCTGTCTTTTATTTTACCCAAGAAAGGGGCAGTTTGGCTGTGGAGAAAGCATTGGCCTATGGACTGAAGAGTCCTGGGTTCAATTTCTGTCAAGGGCACATGCCCAGTTGTGGGCATGGTCCCCAGTAGGGGTTGTGCAGGAAACAGTCAATCAATGATTCACTCCCATCACTGATGTTTCTATCTCTCTCACTCTTTCCATTCCTCTCTGAAATCAATAAAAACATTAAAAAATATACACAAAATAGTATTTCCAAAAAAGGAAGCAAGGAACTTTGTATTAAACACACACACACACACACACACACACACACACACACACACACACTAAGAGAGAGGGAGAGGTGAAGGAAAGGAAAAGAGGGAGAGGAGAGAGGGGAGAGAGAGAAAGAGAAAGAGAGAGAGAGATTATAACAGATTAAGCAAATAGAATGTGTGTTCATTGACAATAAGAAACACGCTAGTATAAAGCATCACTTACTTAGTCATGCTTTTTAAAATGGAGAGAAGACTTCTTTAAAGAAATAGTTAGATAGGGGATATGCAGTATTTTCTTGGTGAGAAAGAAATGTGGGAATGCTGGAGCAATGAGTCTGCACTTCCTCAGAGATGCTTTTGTACTCACACAGCACTGAAGACTCTCCTCCAGAACTCTGCAGGTCCAAGTGGAACCCAGCACCAAAGCCACTCAACTGTTCTGGTTGGTTTAGTTTTCAACATAGACAAATCATAAAGGAATCCAAGTAGACTAAATAGAACCCATACTATTCGTTTGGGTCAGATCTTCTGCAGATAAAATAAAAACTATTAGAAACACTAAATTCATAGAAAACTCATTCATAATCAAGTGGCCTGATTTTTCTAGGGTTGGACTCAATTTCACATAATACATGTGAGAACTGTAAAGACTTCACATTATTTCATAAAAGACTCTCCTACTGCTTCCAATGCTAAATAGCTGAGGTCCTAAATCCTAAACCATTGCTAATTCTTTCAAGGATTCAGAAATATTAATGAAAAACACAATAAAATGATGTGTAATATTCTGCATTGTACTGAGAATCATTATTTTAATTGAGAAATTTTTAGCATTAATATAGTTGGGAATTCGGAATCTATTAAAATATCATGAGTTATTCTACATGTGTCTCTTCATAGTTGGCTATATATGTAAGGTAATACAATAACTGACTTTGGAGTAATAGACTATTTTTTAAAATTGAATATTAGCTGCAATTCAAATTAATCCTTATGCCATGATTTTATTTGAGAGAAGAAAATGCTAGGACTGAATAAGTACAAATAAGTGATACGGTATGTAAAAGTAACCCATATTAAAGTATTACTTATGCTTTGAAATTCCCAACATGTCAGTCAATTTCACAATAGCTTGTATTGAAAGTCATCCTAACAGTCAAAGAAAATCAGGTGTAGAACAATTAATATTTCCTTATCTTTATTTTTAGTGTCTCATATATAAGCCAGTTGTTGAGTGATCTGAGAAACATCTGATAGGGTGCTCATTTTAGAGCAACCCTTTGGGAGGGAGAATTATAGATTTTAATGTGAAAATATTGTAGCTATGTTTTAATTGATTTTATTTTCTACTTTTATTTAAAATGCTAGAAATATTGGATATTAAAGAAAAAGCACTTGAGAATACATATAATTTTGCCTTTGAAAAGAATCCAAATGTTATTACATCTCAAACTCAACATGAACACATTTTTCCATATAAGGTAAATATATTCCCTTCTTCTGCTGCTTTAGTGTTATTTCATATCAGAAACTCGGGCTCTCTAGCACTTGCCTACTTTATGGGATTTACTATATCGGTCTAGTAATAATTAATGTCGTTTTTAAACATTCGTTTAAAATCTTGCTTGGCGTTGACTTGTATTGACATAACCTTCAAACACGTGGTATCTACAGAACGTGTGAAGTGCAATTAACAAGTTTTGCTTGAAAAAGTTTGTGTTTGGTTTGGTTTTTGTTGCAGAACTAGGGCTAAGAAGATGGCGGATGAAGAGCATATTCAGCACTGCATGCTTTACGAGTTCCAATTAGGAAGAAAAGCAAGTGAGGCTGCAAAAAACATCTGTAGTGCTCTTGGTCAAGATGCAGTTAGCGCCAGAAAATGCCAGCGTTGGTTTGAGAAATTTGGCGAGGGAAATTTTTCGTTAGATGACAAGAGTGGTCGAGGCCGTGTGTCCAATTTTGATCAAGAAGCTCTTCAAGCTCTTTTGGTGCAAAATCCTCAAATTACCCAACAAGAGCTTGCGACAACTTTAAATTGTTCACAAAAAACAATTTCCAATCAATTGCGTGCACTTGGCAAAGTCCAAAAGTTTGGAAAATGGGTTCCTCATGAGTTGACCGACAACAACCGTAATCAAAGAGTCACAATTTGCAGTTCGCTCCTCTCTCGTCAAAACCGTTTGCCGTTTTTAGAGCAAATTGTTACCGGAGATGAACAATGGGTGCTGTATGTTAATTTGAAAAGGTGGCCTCAATGGTTGGACAAAAATGAGGCTCTGCAGCCCACGCCAAAACCTGACTTGCATGCGAAAAAGTGATGTGTGTTTGGTGGAATTTTAAAGGAATTCTTCATTATGAACTTTTACCATCTAACCAAACCATTACAAGTGCAGTGTATAGTGCCCAATTGGAAAGGTTAGCCCAAGCTTTAAGAGAAAAAGAACCCGAGCTGATTAATCGGAAGGGCGTAATTCTTCACCACGATAACGCACGACCGCATAGTGCAAGATTCACTGCTGAAAAACTGCGCCAGTTGGAATGGGAAGTTCTCCCTCAACCTGCATATTCTCCTGATATTGCCCCTTCCGATTACCATTTGTTTCGTTCTTTGCAAAACTTTCTTCTTGGAAAAAAAATTTAATAATGAAGAATGCCTCAAAAATGCATTGACCGAATTTTTTGCATCAAAATCACAAGAATTTTACAACAGAGGGATTAAAATGCTTCTTGAGAGTTGGGCACAAGTAGTAGAAAACAACGGCAACTATATTGTTGATTAAATTTTGTTGTATTATTTAAATAAATTCAATTTTAAAAAAGTATTAGAAAACGACATTAATTATTACTAGACCTAATATTTTCCCACTGTTCAAGATTGAGTCAGTTTCATTCTCTTTCCTCCAATCTTCTCCCCATAATTCTACCTGCAGAGATATGTTACTGATCTGTAGAACATTATCCTCCAACATATGCAGCCATTGTACAAGGGTCTGTGTCCTTGTTGCTTTGATCTTCTCAAGCTCAAATAATGCAAATGTCATTATTGGGGATCCTCTTGTAAAGACCTTCAATCATGGGTAATTCTAACTTGTTAGGTCAAGAATGATTATCTATAGAAAACAGGAAGGTGAGGAGAGTGCATAAAATTGGGCCCACATGTGTTTATCACAGGAAGAGTGCAGGATCTGAATATGCATATGTATTTATGTGTGCAGATTATGACAAAATATAGATATCTTCATAGCTTCCAAAATGTGTTTCTGAAACACAATTTTATATAATATCCACACTCCCTTTATAAAGAACAAAATAGTTTTGCAAAACTTTGCCCTAAATTACACGTGTCCTTACTCTCACCATTCTAAAAGCAACTGTTAGACCATTCATATAGGATTTGCCATTGGATGACTCCAAACTTATGCTGCTGCCCTTGGTACATTACCCATTATGTAAGACAAAGGATAGAAGCGAGCAAGAGGGAGAGAGAGTTTATTCTGAGGAAATATCATTGTCACTGGAACTTCACTCATCCACCACCATCTATGGGAGGCTGGAAGAAGATGTTTCTCCTTTAGCTTCAGTCACACTTAGGGCGGAAAAGCAAAAAACTCTGAGAACTTGATTTGCCTATTGGACTTCAGGAGACACTGGGAATGTTATGCATACTCAACAAGGATAAAGTGAGCTATATACTAGTATACACTTTTTATTTTATTTATTTATTTTTATATTTTATTGATTTTTTTACAGAGAGGAAGGGAGAAGGATAGAAAGTTAGAAACATCAATGAGAGAGAAACAATGATCAGCTGCCTCCTGTACACCTTCTACTGCGATATGCCCAAAACCAAGGTACATGCCCTTGACAGGAATTGAACCTGGGACCTTTCAGTCTGCAGGCCCACACTATCCACTGAGCCAAACCGGTCATAGCTAGTATACACTTCTTAAATAATAGTATAGCAAATAAATGAACTTCCCAAGGTCCAAGAACATGCTTGCCTTGTGTTATTGTAAGAAGGATCTTGATCAAGATGACTATCCAGACAGCAAATGGAACTCCAAGTAGGAGAGGCCTGCTTCAAAGAATAGTAGCTGAAAGACGCCAGAAAGGATCTGTGAGGAATCTTCAGTAACATCACATTGAAAGGCATTCACCAAGTCCACAGAGCACCAACACCATGACACAACTCACACATAAGCCCATGTTCAGTGTTCTATTATCACTTATCTTGGTCCAACTGAGGGCAGGGTAAGGTAAGGAGAGGGAGAGGAAGTCACTATAGGCTTCTAGGATTTCAGGATTGAGTTAGAGGAGGCAGACATATTAAATAGATTTAGGACAGAGGAAAAAATACTGGTTTATTCTGTATAGTAATTCATCCAGGGTATTTTATTTGTATCTTATAGAAACAATACTTTAACTTCGAGGTGTTCAGACACACTCACATGAAACCTCTCTTCATAGTATAAAATATGTCTGTGTTTTGGCACTTACAAACACTGAAGGGTAGTAATTTCTTTTCCTGCCTCTCATCATATGTAAATATATGGATGGTGTTATCAACCAGTTGATCTATGCCAAATATGCCAAAGATAAATGCATGTTCAGTCCATGAATGTTTCAACCAGATTATTCCACAAGTCAAACACATCTAGAGAGAGAGACATTTAATAAAATGTGGGACTTTTTATGAAACCTTACTTTTGTTATGTTAAATAAAAATAAAGGTTATTGAAAATGTTATGGGTTTAAATGTTTTATTTTACATAATACACTCTAAAACTAAAATTGCAGTGTAAACACAATAGAAAAAGGAAAACATACAGAAAGAAATGTTCAGTGAAAAGGCATTTTATATGTTATAAAGATAGGAATACATTTTAATATCTGAGTATATCTAAAATATTTAATTCTAAATTTGTTTTTTAAGAGTCAAGAAGCTCAAACTACTTATTGTATCTCTCATAAGGCAGGTAATGGATATTCACAAATCTGGTCCTAGTTATTTAAGAGGAGAAAAAAAAGATAGCAGCAGAAATAAACAAGACAAGGCAGCCAAAAAGACAAACAGTACAGAGTTTTCATATTTTAATATTATTATTTGGTTCAGATTTGAAATTATATTTTATATTTCTTTTGACTCTGTTAGTCCCCTAAGGGCAAACATATCCCATCTTTTAGAATTACCAATCAAAAATACTTCACCCATATGTGGAATCTAATGAACAAAGTAAACTGATGAATAAAATAGGTCCAGAGACATAGAAACATGGAACAGACTGAAGAATCTCAGACGAAAGGTGGGCTGGGTGGGTAGATGGGAAGAGATCAACCAAAGATATATGCATATATGCATCACCTAGGACACAGACAATAGGGTGGTGAAGGCCTAGGGTGGGAGAAAGGAGTAGGGTCAATTGGGGGGAAAAGGGGACGTGTTTAATACTTTCAGCAATAAAGATTTAAAAAAATAAAAGGGCAGATAGAAAGTGAAAAATAAATTTATCTTTGGTCAGGCACTGTTTTCAGGCTATCATTCTTTCACTATTCGAAATAAGGTTTAACCAGAAAGTTTATGCAGAGTTAAAAAGTGACCAAATATTGAAAATGACTCAAAGTGAATTTGATTTGTTTAGTTCAGGTCTGTTAAATATCAAGGGTGGAGATGTCAACCTTGCATAAGGTCAGCACTGAAATCAGTCAGCTATCGCTATGGATAAATACCAAAGAGGCAAAGATGACATTCTCAATGAAATGGTCTTGAGAAGGTGGAGGCTGGGCCCCCTGGAAGTAAATCCATGAATACACCCACATACGCCCAAGTCACTTCTCAGGAAATAATTTATTCGACCACCAATTTCACTTTCAGAGAATGTTAACATGGGGGAAGATAGGAGAAGAGCCATTTCAGTGGAAGCAAAACAATGCCTATACAAGTTGGCTCTTCTCAAATGGAATACCTGGGTTAGCAACAAAGACCACATTGGAAAGGGAGTTAATTATCACCAACCTTCTGAAGGCAAGGGACAAAACACGCACTGTGGGATTCCAGATCCGTCAGCAATCTCTCTCCCAGGTCACTCATCACAAGAACCCTGGCCTCACCAGAACAGGCGGGCCTCACCCACTTCAAAGACCACAGGAAAACCCATCTCTTCAACAAAAGTATCCTTTCAGCCTATGTGGAGTGTTTTTTTTTTTTTCCTTTTTTTTTTCCTACTCTTCATCCCCCAGGTTAATTTCAGGGTTCTCTGATACAATAATCTTGAACAGTAGAGAATACAACCTAAACACTTACAACTGACCTTCTTTCTTTCAAAATGATTAGAGAAAAAGTTAGCATGATTCGAGTTATGTCCTAGGTGTTGATTTTTATGAAAGCCTATAATTCCAAGAGATGGAACTGTTTAATTTGGTTTCTATTGTGGCTAAAACAGTACTCTGAAGGAATAGAAAATGAAAGGCAGTATTTATGAGTGATGGCTGGGTTTCAAAGACTTCTGATCCATGACATACATCCCAAGAACCCATAGAATGCGCAATTTAAATAGATTGCCATGAGGACTTGTATGCATCCATGTAAGCATAACCAATGGACACAGACACTAGAGAGGTGAGGTCATGTGCTGGTGGGTTGGGTGGCCAGGGAGAGGTCAATGGGGGGAAAAAAGGAGACATATGTAAAACTGTATGTAATACTTTAAACAATAGAGAATATAAATAGATTGCCATAAAACATTTACAATCACTTTTCAAATTGCCTAGGTGATTCTTGGTGTCAGCAATATATTTATTTATTACTAGAGGCCTAGTGCATGAAAATTTGTGCACTGGAGGCAGGGGTCCCACAGCCCGGCCTCCCCCCCTCTCACAGTCCAGGAGCACTCAGGGGATGTCCTACTGATGGCTTAGGCCTGCTCCCTCTTTGGGAGGCGACCCAACCCAATCAGGGGAAGGCGTCGCTCCAGCACCCTGCTGCTGCTCCCACTGCTGGTCCTCCTCGGCCCTTCCAGCTGCTGCATCTTTGTCCAGAAGGATGTCTGGTCTATCCAGTCTAATTAGCATATTACCCTTTAATTAGTATAAATTACTTTCTCTTGGCCAATTTCCCTTTTTGTATTCTCAGGAAACAACATTTGAAATGAACACTTTCCCTTTTTGTTTATATAATAAAATGACTTAGAATTCCCCACATGACAGGCACTGTGCTAATCTTCATCTAGAAATAGATACTAATTTTGACTCGGTTGTACAAATGAAAAAACTGAGTTGTACAGCAGGGAAGCAAGACTCCCACTCAGCTGCTGTTTCTCTTTGCAGCATGTTATGCTGCTCACCTACCAACAAATTCTTGTTCTTCTGTGATCCCTTTTCTGGCCTCTAGGACACCAAGTCCTTTGAAACCTATGTCATTCCATTTTCCACTGTCAGTTATTCAAGTGGACTAAGAGCGTCTACTGGACAAATCCCAAATCTTGAAGGACTTAAACCTAAGACTCAAAGCTTAGTGGTTTCATGGTTTTGTAGCTTTCCCTGAATCATCAACTGGTACATATAAAAAATAGTTTTGAATAACAGTCTCATGGATTTTAATACCATTATGTCACATTTAGTATGTGTGTATATAGAATGTTTATTGTCATGCAAAGCATGAGGCAAACTATTAAAGTGGTTTATTTACTTTTAATCTGATGGTGGTTACCCAAGTCATATCTATAAAATGTAGGCAGAGATTACAGTCAGACAAAAAAGTTTCAGAAGGCCCAGGAAGCATGGATTGTTGAATACAAGAGGCAGATTCTTTTTCCGTGACATACAGAATTAATAAAAGAAATCATGAAGAAAGGCCCTTCACATTTAAAACAAAACATTAGAAGGGAAAGATCTCTGCATTACTCTTCCTTTTGATGTTAAGAATGAGGACTCCAAACCAAGATAGATTATTTTCCCTAGTACTAGTTAATCATGATAATTTCCTAGAAATTTTCAAATTCAACCACTAGATGTCATGCAGAGACCACAAAGTACACTACCTTGAATCATTTCAGGTTAGTCATACTCAGTTTTGTAAGCTTCAATATTTAAGGTGGTTTGGAAAAACTTTAACCACCAGGCATTAAAGATACAGATCAATAGAAATATTCCACCTGATACATGCACACCTGATACATACATGTACTCTATGTCAAAAACATACAGAAGGAAAGGGCTATTACATTATCCACTGAAATGTGTTACTTCAGGAATCTGAGCAGTTAATGTAAGTGGTTTTAAGAGAAAGATTCTACAGCCTCCCTTGGGCAGTAATTATGTTCTTTACCCAGAATTGCCCAGAGAAGTTCCAGAATTCAAACTATTGGGGGAGGGGGAGTCATATAATAGGGGAAAAGTCAAAGGATTTGGACTCAGGAAGCTTATGGATTAAATGCCAGCTTGACTGTATGCTAATTGAGTAAATCTGGCATAATACTTAACATCTGTGAGTATCTGTTTTGTGGTCTGTGCAGTGAAAATAATACCTAACAAACAGTGATTGTAAATATTCAATAGAATATTGTGTATTTATCATTTGGAAGAATTTAGGGCATTCTGTACATGCTTAATGAACGAATAGTTTTAATTTAGCATCATCTTCAAAATTAAAATATGATGTAAAATATTATAATAGAACTAGCAGCCCAGTGCATGAAATTCATGCACTCGGTGGGGGGTGGAGGGGATCCCTCAGCCCTGCCGGTGCCCTATTGTAGTCTGAAAGCCCTTGGGGGATGGCCAACTAATGGTTTAGGCCTGCCTGGCTGAGCCTTGTGGGAGCACACTGACCACCACCAGGGGGCAGCTCCTATGTTGAGCATTTGCCCCTTGGTGGTCAGTGCACATCATAGTGACTGGTCATTCTGCTGTTTGGTCAATTCGCATATTAGCCTTTTATTATATAAGATTCTGAAACCATAAAAGGGACTTATAATTTAGAAAAAGAGGCAAGGATGGTTCACACTTGGGGTGAGTAGTGAATTCAGTCTAAGGGGATGGATAAGGTTCCATGCCATGGGAATTATATAGACTTTGCTTGAGAAGGGAATGCAAGCAGATATTTTTAAAATTTATTTTTTAAATATATTTTTATTGATTTCAGAGAGGAAGGGAGAAGGAGAGACAGAAGCATCATGATGAGATAAAATCATTGATCCACTGTCTCTTGCATTCCCCACATTCAACCCAGGCATGTACCCTGACCAGGAATCAAACTGTGACCTCAACCACTGAGCCATGCTGGCTGGACTAGCGCTGTGTGTTTTTATTTATTTATTTATTTATTTATTTATTTATTTATTTATTTATTATTGATTTCAGAGAGGAAGGAAGAAGGAGAGAGATAAATATCAATAATCAGAGAGAATAATTGATTAGCTGCCTCCTGCACACACCCTACTGGGGATGTGCCCTGATTAGGAATTAAACCTTGACCTCCTAGTTCATAGGTTGATGCTCAACCACTGAGCAACACTGGCTGGGCCAAGAACATTTTTTTTTTTAAATAAATAGAAGTTTGGTTATACCTGACATGTGAATTGATGGTGGGTGAGTAGTATATGTGTGATTATAAGAATAGGATTTTTTCATCAGTTAGGGTGGACACTTTGAAGGTTCATGTAAACCATTCTGAGGAGTTTGGAAGTTTTCTTTTTTGGCATATGCAATAATGTGTTTTTGAAGAATAGATGAGTAACATAATTAGCTGCATGCTCAATAAAGATATTCCTATTTTCAGTGTATAAGTTGTATCTGAAGGATCTAAAGTTAATTGGTTACCATTGGTTAGGGTTAGCATAGGGCAGTGTCCTTGTCACAAAGAGACAGAGCGGATTCAAAAGAATCACATGGATAAAAGGCTACAGAAAATGAAGAGGATTTGATACAGAATTCATTGTTTTTGCTTGGGGGGAGAGAAATATATTAACTCAGGCAGTGAAGAAAAGGAGATATTACCAGTTTAAAGATGAACAGGATTGGAGGCCTTAATCCACTAGGTAATTGGATATTTATATTTGGATCTCAGAGAAGAGTTATACATTTGATTTCAGTTACTAACTGATAAGTGAGAGCTGAAGCCACCGGAAGATCAGGTTGTTAAAAAAGATTGCATTATATTGAAATAGCATCTGGCTTTAGGCATAGAGACATTTCAGAAACTAGTAAGTGAAAGAGGAAGGTCTACCAAGAAAACTGGGTATATAAGCACAAAGAGAATTTCAAGATCACTTGAGTGTTTGGAATTGGCTAAGCCTGCATCAGTGGAAAAGAAGAATAAGAAGATAGGAAAAGGGGGAAGTTAACCAATAAAATTTTCAAGGAAGTGAAAGGAGACAGGATCCAGACCAGGACTGCTGATTGGCAAGATAAAGGATTCCTTTCAACCTATAATTCAAAATATAAACAATAATGAGCCAAAATAAGTAGAAGGAAGGCTGACAAGTTTGCAGAAAAAAAAGTAAAACATTCCACCCATCATTCCACAAAACCAATTTTGAATCAAGAGAAAATTTATAAAATATAAATCATAGCCTTTATTATTAAGAACCATACTAGCATAAAAACCTCTCTGTGGTGTATGATATATACATGAGACTTATATATGCATATATAATTATGCATATATGATATCAAACACATATAACATACACATTTTTATATGTACACATATGTAACATATTATATACATAACTTGGTTGACACATACCATAATAAAGAATCTCTTCTCTTTATACATGTTTTTCTTACATCAATGAATTCTGAATCAAGTTTTAAAGGTGATGCCAGGTTTTCTCAAAGACTCTAATTCTCTGATTATGTAGTTTTATTTTTTTTAAGTTAACTATTTTAAAGAAGAAAATAAAAATTAATTTTTATGTTAAAATCATTTTGATTTTTCTATATTAAAACATTGAGAGCACTGCTGTAGAAAAATAATGTTAAAGATAACATTAAAATAACATATTCTTATAATTAAACTAGAGGCCAGATGCACAAAATTTGTGCACGGCAGGGGTGGGGGGGTTGGGTTGTCCCTGAGTTCAACCTGCACCCTCTCCAATCTGGGAACCCTGGGGGGATGTCCAACTGCCTGTTTAGGCCCGATCTCTTGCCAGCTGCTCCCCTGTCAGCCCGATTGTCCCCAACTGCCCTCCTCTGACAACATGGTCACCCCCAAATACCCTCCCCTGCATATTTCCTCTTTATTAGATAGGGTTTTTTTTTCTTTAACATATTGGACAGCCCTAACTGGTTTGGCTCAGGGGATGGAGCATCGGCCTGCAGACTCAAGGGTCCCAAGTTCAATTCTGGTCAAGGGCATATACCTTGGTTGGGGGAACATACCCAGTAGGGAATGTACAGGAGGCAGCTGATTGATATTTCTCTCTCATAGATGTTTTTAGCTCTCTATTCCTTTCCCTTTCTTTCTGTAAAAAAAAAAAAAAAAAAAAAAAAAAAAAAAAAAAAAAAAAAATCAATAAAGTATATTAAAAAAAAAAGAGAAACATTTAAGATTCCTCCAAATATGCCTGGCTGGTGTGACTCAGTGGTTGATAATCCAGGCTGCCACCCCTGGATGGGGATTACGCTGTGGGGGTGCTCACCTCTCCCAGGCTGAGACCCCTGCCCAGGCTGCCACCTTTGGGAGGGGATCACGCCATGGGGAGTGAATTTGTTTTTGTTTCTGTAAAGGGTCAGGAGGGCCTCTGGGCAGCATTCTGCCAGGCTGCATACTCTATCAACTTTCAACAGCAGCCCTCCCTGAGACTGGGGGACTCCAGTGGAGCTGAGAGGACTGGGCACCCCCATCTTGTGGCTATGGGCACTGCCATGTTGTCATGGAGTGATGGTTAATTTGCATATTACTCTTTTATTAGATAGGATAGTGCATTAAAATATGGAGCATTTTGCTTTATATTTTAGAACCTTTAATATGATGAATTTGTAATGTGTGATATACCATGTAGGGTAGGATAAGAAATATTTTAAGTATAAAAGAGGAAATGATGAAGAAAATTAATATTTTAGCAATTAAGGGGGTGTTAAGGTATTCAAGCTATGTTTTGTCTTTAGATTGTCTGTTTTCAAGAATCTTTCAAAAATAATAAACATATTTGATGGTTTTTATAATTCATTGAAGTAACTTAACTGAACTTCTTGATAGACTTGTTTACAATGATTAATTGACCACATACTTCTTTTTTTAATATATATTTTATTGATTTTTTACAGAGAGGAAGAGAGAGGGATAGAGAGTTAGAAACATCGATGAGAGAGAATCATTGATCAGCTGCCTCTTGCACACCTCCTACTGGGGATGTGCCCGCGACCAAGATACATGCCCTTGACTGGAATCAAACCTGGGACCTTTCAGTCCACAGGCCGATGCTCTATCCACTGAGCCAAACCGGTTTCGGTGACCACATACTTCTTAGCAAGCTTTTACTGCCCAACAGGCATATGCTTGCACCTTAGGTTCCTGTTAATAAGAAATTTTGTGACCACTTCTTAAAAAGTAAAAGTAAAGGAAGGTTGAGAAAACTGATTTTATTCCTACACAGAGCTTGATTTTAAATATGTACACCCCAACTACGTAACTCTGTACACAAGGATCTCATTGTTTATTTTTATAGTTGCTGCTTTATTTAAAAATTTGTCTCTAAAGTTTATATTTGGCAAGACCAATAATGAAAATAAGCTGGTTTATATTTTTTCTTATTTCAAGGTGTGCATGTGTATATATGTGTGAAATCAACTATGTCCAAATTCCAATTAGACCACTTTTACCTTGGTAATGTGCATGTGTATGTGTGTGTGCATGTTTTCATTTCTTGTGGTTTATCCAGATGAAGGTATCGGTCTTAAGAGACAAGGCTCACCATGTAAGAGTGTTTATATACAGTGGGGTGGGGACAACTATGTCCAAATTTAATTAGACCACTTTTACCTTGGTAATTTTGGAATTATGGAACTCTTTTTCAATTTCTTTACTCCCCTCTTTTCTCCTACACTCTTGCTCAGAAAAGCATGCAAGCTCAGGTGTGTTTATTAACAAAAATCATTGAAATTTAAGATTTGGAAACTCATTGAAATTAGAACCCATTTTATTTTTATAAATGTCTACTAGAAAACATTTACTTTTACAGAGAGAGAAAGAAGGAGAGAGAGAGAGAGAGAGAGAAAGAGAGAGAGAGAGAGAGAGAGAGAGAGAGAGAGAGAGAGAGAGAGAGAGAGAAAGAGAGAGAATTTGGTAACTATGGTTTTATTTCAGCTTAATGTATAAAAGTGATGGATGGTCCAAAGAAAGCAAATATAATAATTCCTTTATAGTTTACATGTTACGCTTAGGAAAAATAAATTATTTAAAAATAAACTTTATTTACATAACAGTTGTAGAGTTACAGAGAAATTGTGAAGGTAGTACAAAGATTTCCCATATATTCCACACTCAGTTTCCTTTATTATAATCCAAGATCCATATCAATAGATTATTAATTGAAATCCATAATGTATTAAGATTTCCTTTAAAAAAAAATCAAATGATTTTTTTCTTTTCCACATCCCATTCAGGATATGACCTTTAGTTGTCATTCCTTCTTAGGTTCCTCTTAGCTATGCCGGTTTCTCACACTTTCCTTGTTTTTGATGACTTTATCAAGTTTGAGGACTACTTGCCAGGTATTTGTGGAGGATTCTCATTTATTGGAGTTTACCTGCTTTTTTGTCTCATGATTTGACTGGCTATGGGTTTTTGAAAGTAAGATCATTAAAGTACCATTTCCATTGCATTATATCAAAGGTTGTTTCATTGCATACTAGCAACGTGAGTTTTTACTACGGATGTTGATCTTACCAGGCTGATGTGGTGATTTTCAGGTTCTTCACTTTAATAAATTTATTATGAATAATAATTATAATAAATAGACACATGATATCTTTGAGTTACTGTGAAGTAAATATATTTTGATTGCATCCCAAAAGGCTTATTTTCAGAAGTATGAGAAGTGCAGTACATCTTTCTTAAGAAGTCCTATGACATAATCTGCAAAGACTGTTATTATAGTCAGGCTCTTAAGTATGTTCTCATAATTATACAATGTATGTAAAATAATTTATCTATTCTTCTCACCCCAAATAAAGCCTAAAATAAAGCTATTCATATGTTAATCAGAAGCTTTTTTTAATTTCAATTACTCTTTATTACCTTTTTCCATACTCTTCTGTTGGGAAGAAAGTAATGCACACTTAAAGAGGGGGGCTATATTATAAGAACTTGACGGAATGTTTGGAATTTTTGGATTAGGAGATCTTTTTTCTCTTCTACACTAATATGTTAATTCACTTATTAATTCTATCAGCAAGGGTTCATGGGTATTTATTTATTTAAATACTTTGGTTTTTAATCCAGTACTACTATATTTTGTTCAAATTTGGAACTTTGGGTACTAGGAGCTCTTTTAGTGGTCTTTAGTGAGCTTTGAGCTTTGACATAGTCCCATCAATGTGGAGTTATTTTCAGGGGGAGGAGACCTTCTAACTTCCTGCCACTACAAGATGTTTCATGCTCACTAGTATATTTCTTGCCCAAGTCATGGTTCCTTTTAGAGGCCTGGTGCACAAAATTTATGGACGGGGTAGGGGGTTGTCCCTCAGCCCATCCTGCACTCTTTCCAATCTGGGACCCCTCAAGGTATGTCTTGACATACCTCTCACAATCCAGGACTGCTGGCTCCCAACTGCTCGCCTGCCTGCCTTCCTGTTGCCCCTAATTGCTTCTGCCTGCCAGCCTGATCACCCACTAACCATCCCTCTGCCAGCCTGATTGATGCCTAACTGCTCCCCTGCCAGCCTGATTGCCCCTAAATGACCTCCCCTGCAGGTCTGATCACCCCTAACTGCCCTCCCCTGCTAGCCTGATCACCCACAACTGCCCTCCCCTGCTGGCCTGATTGCCCAAAAATGCCCTCACCCAGAAGAGCCATGGCCACAGAAGTGTCTTGCAGATCCTGCAAAAATACATGCACATCGAGAGCTCAGTGTGTATGTAAGAAGTCTGCGAGCTAAATTCGGAGAGGTGTGGCAAAGGTCAGATTGAAGGAGATGGTGAGGGAGGAGGCACCAGAATTCCCATGAGGCTCTGTAAAAGGACCTTGGGGGAGAGGCAGCCTTGGGTCCATTCCTTGCTGAAACTCTGATGTTCTCAGCCTCTGCTTCCTCTTGCCAGAAGCTAGCAGACTTGAAGCCAGGGTTGTAGGGGGTTTGAGCTCAGAAAGTTGCAGCTGCCTGGCTGGAGAACCAGATCACCTGTGTGCTGGCACTGGCTTCACCACTGACTCTGGCATGGCTGTGGGAGATTGTGGGGTGGTTAGTAGGATGTTCTCAAGCACAGTCTGGGGTGTCTGTTCCTTCAGATGGTTTGAATGTGGGCCAGTCTGCCAATACAATAGACCTGGCTCTGTGGGAATGCCCCCTGGCAGTTGTCTTTGTTGGGTGCCTCAATCCCATAGAGGAAGGTGTTTCAATTCTCTGGGCACCAGCCCAAGTGCTCAGGTGTCGCTGCGGGGTGCACAGGGCCTAGGTATTCAGCAGGCACTGCAGCAGTGTAATGTTTTAGGCTCACTGTCAGAGATATAGCTGTCTGCCTGCCTCCCAACTGCTGGGGTAGCCCAAATTTTATTTTTTAATGTGTTTTTAAGTATATATTTTGATTAATACACCCGATGGAAGTGGTGAGAGCGACATTAAATTAATAGGAAAAACATATCTTAGAAGTTATAATTTAAGAACTCTGTAGATGAGCTGTTATAGTGTTCCTAATTAGGTAGTTTGGGATTTTTCTTCACTCTGATCATGATCCAAAAATCAAATTCTCAACCAAGACACTAATATATCGAATTGATTTTTTTCTTCTGTATTATAGGTATTTAGGTTATAAAAATATGCCTAAAATACCCACTGTCAACCCTTGAAGAAAGTCTTAAGAAGAAATTTATATAAACACAACGAAATTTACAAGTGATGTATTATAGAATTGTACCTTTGAAACACATAATTTTATTAACCACTCTTATTCCAATAAATTTGATAAAATTAAAACAAAATTTTAACAAGTCTCAGGTAAGTTGGGAAGAATATAAACAAAATAATTCACTTGAAGAAAATAAAACCAAAAGAGAAAAACAGAATCAAGTTTACCACAAATGTTTTATGCTATAGAAAAACTTAAAGAAAATGTAATTTTATTGATTTCAGAGAGTAAAGGAGAGGAAGAGAGAGAGAGAAACATCAATGATGTGAGAGAATCATTGATTGGCTGCCTCCTGCATGCTCCCCCCTGGGGGCTGAGCCCACAACCAGGCATGACTTCTGACTGGGAGTGACCTTCTGGTTCATAGGTCAATGCTCAACCACTGAGACATGCTGGCCTAGTGAGACATCTTTGAATATAAGATGATTAAGTGTGTGAGTGAGCTGAAAGGAGAAATTGTAGAATGAAATGAATAGAGGACCAAAGTGATACCATGACAGAGTTAGTTAAGTTGAAGGAAGCAAATTAGACAGTGTAGAAAATTAAGATGGCATCAGAAGAAAGCCATGAAGCAGTCTCAGTGAAATGAAGGGGAAAATGATAAAGTAATCTGAGAGATGTTCAGGTTCATAGTACATAGGAAATGTTGATCCAAAATAAAGACAAATGGTGTGATGGAAGTGAAAATCCAACAAATGGAATTAAAAAAAAATACATAATGCTAGAAAATATTTCCAAAATTGAAACTAATTCTCACAGATCAAAAGTGCACTGTTTTTAAGAAATTCATTAGAATAACCAATTTCTTGACATTCTGGTAAAGTGATTGAATTTCAAGGATAAAGAAAGAATTCATTAAGTATCCAAGAACTTACAAAGGGGATAAATCTGGTTGGGCTCAGATACCTTTATGGAAAAATGGTGTGCCAGAAGACAATAGAACAATATTTACAAAATTCTAAGGAAAAAGTATGTCTCAAGAATATTATAACCAGGAAAATTATTATTGAAGTACAAAATGGCAATACTGGTGTTCTTTATATAAAAACCTAGAGAATATGCTATGCCTCATCCCACCTTAGAGTGAAACCTCATAAGAGACAAATGAAGAAATTGTTTTAAAATAACTGAATGATGAACATTGAAATCAGGTATACATAGATAGAGAATAAATAATTGTGAGAAATATTTTTATAAAGTAAGTCAATGTATATTAATAAAAAGTAACATATTTAAAATAATAACAGGTAAAATACAGGTATAGCAACCTCAATGATGAGAGAGAATCATTGATAGGCTGCCTCCTGCATGCCCCCACTGAGGATCAAGCCCAAAACCCTGGCATGTACCCTGACTAGGAGTGACCTTCTGGTTCATAGGTCAATACTCAACTACTGAGCCACACCAGCGAGGCTCATTGTAGATTTTAAGTGTGTTCACAGGATCCAAGGAAGATAAAGCTTTTGCTAAAATCGATCTACCATCAATGGAGGAGATTAATAAATAAATGACTTTATTAATTAATTCAGAGTCTGGATATAACTGTTCCTATTAAGCGAGAGTAAAAGAAACAGGTTGTTACCTTTTTGTTCATTTTTTTGGGAAATACATAAATGTTTAAGTTTCATTGTCAACTTATTGAGGTTTTTATTTTCTGATTTTCCTCATTTCTTTAATAACTCAAAAGTTCTTTTTCAACTCTAGATTAGTTGAGTATTCACTTATACTTTTTCTATGTTTCCAATTATTTCTAATTAGGCCTAATTCTCTAATTCATTGGGAGTATATTTTTAAATGGTTTTAAATGAATATATATTTTATATATATAATTAGCTGATATATATATATATATATATATATATATATATATATATATATATGCTATTGTAACATATTTAGTGGGTATTTCTACTTGTGGTCTATCTTTATTTTTTATTAATTTTTTTACATGAGAAGATATATTTTCAAGACATATATTTCTTTCCATCTAACTCATTGACCTCTCTGTTTTCTCTGTCTCCCATCAACTACTGTACTATAATAACTGGTTTACCTGTCTATATGCATAATACCTTTCTATTAATACTGGAATTCATAGACCAATAACAACATTATCTCCTTGGATCTTATTAGATCCTAGCCCAACCAACTGAATTAAAATCTGAATTTTATAAAAGATCCCCTGATAATTTGAATGAGCATTAAGATTTGAGATGCCCTGCTTTACTAGATTTCTGAGGGCAAATATTATTTATCTTGTTCATCATCATATCTTTATCTCCCTGGCCAGTGTCTGGCACATAGTATTTGCTCAGTAAGTATTTGAATGATTACATTAATTAGGTATTTTAATAAGATAAAGAAAAATATATCTGTGCATAATTACTAAGGAGCATCAACACATCTAATTTAATGGTGTAAACACAATTTTGAGGAGCCATAGGAATGCTTATGAATGCTTACAGAGTGGAGGTGTGGATTGTGACTTGTCCTCAATATTTTTGCAGTTTTATATAATATGATGCCTGTTATATGGCACCAAAATTAACCTAATTACATGAAAGTTGAGAATAAGAAGTTAATTTTTCCCAAGGCATAAAGAACTATGGAAACATAACTAAGAGAAATGGAATCTATACTTTCCATATCTCTGATGCAGCATTTGTTCTCTATATTCTCATAGTCACTGTCCTTGCTTCTTTTGTCTCACTTAATGCATAGCATCTACTTATCTGTCCAAATATTATAATGTTATGACCTCAAAGGCAGGGACCATTTCTAATTACTTTAGAAACATCAGTCTGAGAATATGCATTTATTGATTTATTTTATTCTTACTAAAAAAACAAACAAACAAAACAAAAAAAACCAAAACAACAGCAATACCAAAAAAACTGTCTTATAAAGATCATAGGACTAGAGGTCTTGTGCATGAATTCATACACAGGTGGGGTCCCCAGCTGGCAGTCAGGGCTGATTGGGGGGTTGGTCAGGGGGAGGGGCTGTGGGAGGTTGGCTGAGAGGGATAGGGGGGGAATGTGGGAGGTTGGCTGGCTAGCCACGGGAGGTTGGATGTGGGAGTGCACTGACCACCAGGGGGCAGATCATTATTTGAGCTTCTGCTTCCTGGTGGTCAGTGAGTGTCATGGCAACAGGTCAACCGGTCGTTCAGTTGTTTAGTCACTTAGGCTTTTATATATATAATTATAAATATTTTTATTTTCCCAATTTGGTCATGGTTATGCTATTATCAGAACACAGTTTTACTGCTCAATTTCTCACTATAAATAAGACATCAACTCTTAACACATTTATTTCATTATTTGATTTTGAGAATAGTCATAAAAATTAAAGAACATAAAAAACATGTTTTCAAAACATAAACAATTACAAAGACTTTACACATATTTTATTACTTGATCTCCAAAACCACTTTTGAAGGTTAGATATCATTATGATTACTCTGAGCAAAGCAGAATTGAGACTGAATTTCTACTTTCATACTACAAATTTCAAAACATTTCCATCGCATAATGGTATAAACTAAACACTCCTAAAGTAGAAGGTTCAATTATTTTTTTATAGAAAGAATTCTATAAACATTAAGTATAAGAAAACAATGCTGATTCCTCTGGAAATTTTATTATCTGTTACAAAAACAATGACACTAAATATATTTTAAGATAAATTAAGTTATTAATGTCATCTTTTGTTGAATCATTAATTTTCTTACATGAGCTCATGTATTCTTATAAGGTAAGATCAGTATGCAAAATATTTAATTTTAGCTTTACCAAAAGAATCAGTAGAGGTATTAATTGTTCTCATATTTAAATATTTGTTCATTGCAAAATTCCAGTCAACAAATTCTTTATTTGTTAGGTTAGTAGATACTGAGCCATCCTGGCAGTCAGTCTGGGGTGGGGCTCATGTATTTCATAGATTCAAAGATGCCATCCCATCCAATAGAACGGCAATATGCAAATTGACCATCACTCTGCAACAAAAGATGGTGGCACCCATAGCCAATAAGGAGGGAATATGCAAATTGATGTGACAAAGATGGCTGCAGCTGGGCCAGGACACTGGTGTTGTCACCATAGCAATGACATAGGAATTCTGCCCTGCCCCTGCCACTCTGGTCCTCTGGGAAGCATGTAAGTGCTCAGGCACAGAGCTGCCAGGGTGGGGTGGGATGCCTGCTATAGAGGGGGTTGGGAGTTTGAGGGAGCTACAGGAGGGCAAAAGGGCTAGAGTGAAGGCGGAAGGTGACTCTGGCTGGAGCAAAGGCAGAAGGCTCTGTCCAGGGTCCCGGTGCCAGAGGGAAGCCAGTGCTAGCAGCCAGGAGAAGTCCTATTGTTGCACAAATCTAGTTATTTATAAAATTGTAAATTTAATATTAAATTTTGTGCAATCACCACTTCACTGACCATATGCTAAAATTTTAAGATGCTTTCTATTTTCAGATCATTCTTACAACAGAATAAATTCATTTTTTTCTGCTATCAGCATGAAATTAGTGACCAAGCTAACCAAGGATACATTTACTCTTTACAAAAAATCTGCTGCCCATTTATCCATTTCAGTGTACCATTTAGAGAGTACTGCCAGTGCCCAATAAAGGCATCAACTGAAATCACCATCGTGGCAACACAAATTGGTTCCTGATGTGGAAGAAAATCCCCAAACTGCTGATAGGCTATTTCATATCTCAGCTTCCATGTTATTTCCCTGGAGCCTAAAATAGATTTAATAATGTCCTGTTTAATTATTGAACATGATTAAGGGTTTTACAATATCATGTTTTTTTCATTGAATGGACACATTATTCAGAAGCTAGGAACATAAATGGCCCTATTGTAATGGTCATTGCCTGAATTGAGAGATTTTCAGTTTCAAATGATTGAATATACAACTAAAAGTGGAAATTAATTATATCAGAGAACACAGGGTGATTCCATGGTTGGTTTAACAGCTCAATGGTGGGACCAATGTATTCATGCCTTGCATCTCTGTCCTCAGCTGTACTCAACATATCAGCCCTGTTCAAGTCTATATTTCCAAAAAGACTGTGGCAAACTCAGGCATTCAGGGAGACACAATTATCATCACATTCTCTGAAAGACAAGCAGAGGCCTTCCTCCCATGATTTTTCATCTAATTAAAGAAGAAAATATTTCTACATGCTCAGCCCTCATCCTAAAGACATTCATATTTTTCATTTTTCAGGAACAATTAATTATGTTTATTGGACAATAATTTATGGTCATAGAACAATGGAGATCAGAAAATTGCTAAAATATATTAAAGAAAAAAGACTTGTTCCTGGCTCTCATATCTAATATATTATAACAGATTGTTTATTGAATAATTTATGAAGTGCTAACATAATCTCCCCAAATATGTCTAATTTCATCAATAAAGTGAAGAAACTATATATATATATGTGTGTGTGTGTGTGTGTGTATATATATATGTATATATATGGCTAAGTGACAGGCTGACGGGTCAACTGGCTGACCCGCCAGTAGGTATGATGCACACTAACCACCAGGGGGCAGTTGCTCAACACAGGAGCTGCCGAGGGACAGCAACTTTGTAGAGTGCCCTCTTACACTCCAGGATTCCTAGGGGGATGTCAGACTTCCAGTTTTGGCCAGATCCCCACAGGCCAGGCCAAGAGACTCCACCTGCAGGAGGGACCCCATTCACTCCACATACGCCCTTCAAGCCCCAGGGCTGCCTCAGGTGTGGCTGGCCATGGAGGGACTGCGGGAGGTTGACTCCAGGGTGTGTCTGGACTGCCTCACCTAGTCCCACTCTGCTGGCCACCTTCTAATTAATTTACTTTCAATGTGCATGAATGTGCACACTGAGTCTCTACTACATTATAACACTCTGAGAATGAATGGTTGGTGAAGGCTTGCCAAAATCCATTTTCTCCCTAGGAGTTTAGACACAGAGCCAACTAGTTTGAAGAGCATGTATATAGAATTAATACTGATGCAAAAGGGTTTTTTATGTATTCATTTTGAGCATAGTCTTGTAATTATGACTTTAATTCATTTTCCTCTGTGTACTAGTTGCCTATTAAATTACCACAAACTTGGAGGCTTACACAACAGAAATTTACTCTCTCAAAGTCTGGAAGCACAAAGTTCTTTGGAGGTTTTAGAGGAGAATCTGTTCCTTACCTTACCTAGCTTCTAGCATTTTCTGGCTTGTACTGCATTGTTATCTCCTCTTCCAGGCTCACATTGACTTCTCTTCTTCAGGACTGTTGACCTCAGGGGGTGTTACATTTTCAAATATGGTAGCCAGGGAAAGCCTCAAGAATCTTCCCTAGGAAATGGAACAAATGTAGCAGAGACTTAAGGATCACACAAATATCTAGGATATATCTGTGCTTTGGACACCTTTTTCTCTTGCAATCAGATTAGCTGCATGACTGAGTGGTAGGTGACCTTTGGATCCATGTAGAAAGAAGAGATACATGCCACTTTCAGGCCAGCTACTCAAAATTGTCACAATCACGCAAATCTCCTGTTTTCTGTGTGACCAGAATGAAAGGACTCTGAGATGGTGAAGTTGCTCAAAGGTACCTGAAATCTCTGCTTTCAGGAGGGAGAACTGGCCAGGGCATTTCCCAATTCTCACTGAACTGTGACATTAGCAAAAAACAAAACAAAACAAAGCAGACCAAACAAATAAAACAAAACAAAAACCATAAAAAACATTTAAAAAAAAAAACACCCTAAAGTATATTATGTTAAACTAGTTAGATGATGTATAGTATATCTTTTAGTGTTAGTGACCTTAACCAATAGTCTAGTTCTGTAGCTATCAGAGAGGTATATCTCAGGCAGAGGCCCTGAGCCTGGATCAAGTTTGGTGTGCTGGAGGATTCCTGGGTATCTGAAATGGAGCTAGAGGAAGAGAGGAGAAGGAGATAAAGTGGAAATCATGTAGTGCTATTGTTAGCTTTGGCTTGTACACTGAGAGGATTTATAACCCAAGAGAGCTAGTATCTAACTTTCATTTAAAAATTATCATCTTGGCTGCTGAGTATAATAAGCCAGTCAGAGAAAGACAAGCATCACATGATCTCACTCTATATGTAGAATCTAATGAACAAAATCAACCGGTGAACAAAATAGATCCAGAGACACAAAAGAATGGAACAGACTGTCAAATCTCAGAGGAAAGGCCGGGGTGGGTGGGTGCAAAGAGGTCAACCAAAGAACTTGTATGCATACACATGGACAAAGACAATTGGGTGGTTCAGGCCTGAGGCAAGGGGCAGGAGTGAGCCAAAAGGGACCAATGGGGAGAAAATGGGGACATATGTAATACTTTCAACAATAAATATTTAAAAAGCAAAGAATTGATGTGAGAGGAAGTGCAGGCGGAGCAGCCCTTTAGGAGAAGATTATGCAGGTAAAATGTGATGAAGGTTTGGCAAGAGTGCTGTTGGTCCAGGGATTAGCTACGTGGTGTGAGAGAAAAAGATAAATCAAGGGTAATAATAGGTTTTCCACATTGCCATGTGGAAGAAAATATTTGCTATTAAAGATGACTAAAAAGATGACTCAAGATTTTATTGAAGGGAGGGAGGAATGGGAAGACCAAATGTCGACCTGTTAAATTTGAGATGCCTTTTAGACATCCAAGTAATATTTACAGTAGGCATTTCAACCTGGAAATATAAATTGGGAAATCATCAGTGGATAGGTGAGATGAGATTAGATGCTTTTAGTAGGGCAGTGACTTTTAAAGAGAAGAGATACCAATGGAGTGAGTTCAGAGCACCTTGCAGTTCAGAGTCTGGAGACTTAAGAAAAATCAAACAAAGAACTCTGAGCAAAATCTCTGAAAAGAAGAACAATCAAGGAAATGGTATCCTGGAAATCATCTGGAAAACATGTTTTAAGAAAGAGAAAGTGTCAGCTAATTCAAACACTGCTGAGAAGTATATGTGGGATCTAGTAAGGAGAGAATCATGTTGGATAGAAGCTTGGAAAAATCCTTCACAGAAGCAGGAAGGAAAGCCAAGTGTTGGGACAGATACAGGTACTGATGCTTTTCATGGTGGAGGTTTGTCTAGTTGTGTTCTGGTTTTTACTATTTTCTTTGTAAAAAAGAAACCAGGATCATTCATAGAGATGGGAATATACGTTAGTAGGTACAGAGAGGAGGAAAAGACTGAAAACCATCTTTAAAAAATGAAGAAGAAAAAAAAAAAAAAACACCAAAAATGAAGAAGGTAAATGTAGTATTCCAGTAATGTACTGTGAAGCAGGCAAGCATTGTTGTGGTGTTTCCCATGTGTGGATGACAAGTAGGAAGCAGTCACAAATTAGATTTCATCAGAGTAGAGATTTTTTTTTTTTTTCAGATTTGTAAGAGGAAGGGCTTAAGGCAAAGGAACAGGGATCAGAAGTCAGGAAATGAGAGAAGCTTGATGAGGACAAAAACCTTGCTCATTTTGCTCACGGACATGACTCAGGCACCGAGAAGAGCACAAGCCCTTATAAGAACAATTAAGTTAAGTGCACTGTTTGGGAACTTCTAGGAAAATTAGGGTTCTTTTACTATTTAAAGTTCAAGTTTGCTCTAATATGTTAATATTCTATTGTATGTAAAGCCCTCCTAGAAGTGTCTCTTTTAGGGTCATATATTTTACCCACCATTGTCCACAAGGATGGTGAGCGAGGGCCAGCCTCAGTAGAATGGATTGGGTTCCATGTAATGAATACAGGTGTGCAGACTGATTAGGGTTGTGCAAATATAAGGGAGCTGTGTTCTTCACCTTCTGCTCACTTGCCATCTCTCTATCATTCACTTTTAATTAAAAGATTAGCGGGTAGTTCTGAAAAATACAACAAGGGAGGAAGTACCGGCTTCCTTCTATGGTTTCAGGTAGCAGGGTTATTGAAAGCAATATTTTTTTTGCCAGGAAGAGTTTTCGGATAAAATACAGATCTCAGCTTTCACACATGGGGCTTTTTATCTTGACCTGTGTATGGGAGGTATAAATTAGCAAGAAACATGATGAGATTTGCTCTGTATTTAGTGTTTTAAGGTAAGTAGCATTTAGTTTTCTTGTATATATTTGGTCTCTCTCTCTCTCTCTGGTAAGTTGACATTTAATTTCATGTTCTTTTTTTTAAGTATGTTTATTAATTTTAGAGAGGAGAGAGAGAGAGAGAAACATCAATAATGAGAGATAATCATTGGTTTGCTGCCTCCTGCACAGTCCACACTGTGGACTGAGCCTGCAACCTGGGCATGTGCCCTAACCAGGAATCAAAGTGTGACCTCCTGGTTCATAAGTCCACGCTCAACCACTGGCCCGGCTAATGTCATGTTCTTGATTGCAACTGGGTTAGATTTATATTTTGAACCTCTGAGTGCAAGTGGGTCAGATTTGCTCAGCCTTCATCTGAACCATATCTAATATTCTTCAATAGTCTTTATTTTCTTTATTCAGGTTAGTGAACTCCCAAACTTAGTTGAATACATAAGCAATAAACAATTAGGCCCTAAGGACAGGGATGTATAACATTTCTACAGTGACTTGGGAAGAGTACTGAATTCTAAGACAGGGGATTTGGGTCTTTTTTGTGATTCTGCACCTGACAGGTTGGGCTTTTGTTTCCTTGTGCTTTAAGTGAGAAGTTAATCTTGTAGGTGTTTGATGGTCCTTGCATTTTCAGGGGTTACATGAATGTGAATTGATTATCAGAGTTGATCTAAGAATTTTTGAAAGTATGTCATAGATCCCAAAAAGAGCGCAAAGGAAAGATGAAGGTCAAAAATGGTTTATTATTATTATTATTATTATTATTATTATTATTATTATTTTGTGTGTGTGTTCATATTTGGGAAAGGACAGAAGGCAAGTCTAGTGCCAACCCAGAACATTAGCTACATTGTAAATAAGAGGTAAATGTGAAAGATTTAAAACTCATCTTTGTCAAAAGGCAGCTGAAGTAACTAAAGAAGGATTTTCTTCCCTCAAGAATACAGAGATTATTCCATTGGTGGTGTTTACTCTTGCCCCATTTTCCATTCAGGGGTAAATTACATAATTAGGAGTCACACTGACAGATCTTATGAAGACACAAATCATTCTAAAATTCAAATTAAAGATCACCTTCAAATTGATCATATTTTGAATATTCTCAATTGTATATTAATCATATGAAATTATGCTTCTATCTATTTAGAAAAATAATAATATGTCAAATGAAGGTGGTTTCTCTACCTGAAGAAAAATTTAATATTTGGGAATTAGCCCTACCTGTTTTTGCTCAGTGGATAGATTGAAGGGTCCTGGGTTCGATTCTGGTCAAAGACGTAGGCCTGGGTTGTGGGATCATTCCCCAGTAAGAGGGCATACAGGAAGCAGCAATTCAATGATTCTTTCTTCTATCTCTCCTTTTCTCTCCCTTCCTCTCTAAAGTCAATAAAAATATATTAAAAAATGACAACACATAAGCCTCTTTTAGAAGAAAAAATTTTTGAGGTTCTCATCAAACTGTAACATAAACTAGGAAAAAGAGATAAACTGATATATCTGCACTGACATCTAAGAACAAATCTTAAACTCATATTTGTGTGGAGTCTGATATTTTTCCTTACCAATAATGAAAATATACATAGTAGTACAAATTTACATGCATTTTTAAATTTTAATAAAATTAACTTCATTTATCTTCATTTGTTTTTTTTTTATCATCTTCATTTCTTCAGATGTGAATTATTTCAAAAGATGGTGAAAAAGTAATATTATCTGTAAGTAAAATTTATGGCAACGCTAACTACCAATGAAAATTCCCTTTACCATATGTTAAGATTAAATTATACACCTAATATATTTTAATATATTGAAGTAAAGAACTTTTTGGATGAAGCAATGGGCATTACTCTTAAAAAGTGATAGCATGGATAAGGAAAGAATTGTGAGAAATTAAAAATGCCTTCAGAAATCTGCAGAGCAGATTAAGAACATTCCTGGTTTGCCATTTAATTAGTCATTAAAGACCCTAGGGTTTTATTTGAATTTTTCCAAGGCACTAATTTGAATGAGAAACTGTGATATTCTTATAAGAAGTTGTAGGAATTAGCTCAAAAGTATGCAAAGGAACTGCCAAGCTTCTACATCTTGACTTGATTTTGTGGTACTCTATTTTGTCTAGTCCATATTTTATGGAGAAAATTATACGCTCTGTGAATTTTGGATTATATTAAGTTCTCTGAATCTCTTCAGAATGTCCAAAACCTACATTATTATAGGTTTTGATAGTCTGGGTAATTTTATGAATTGTGATATATTTAATTTTTAATAGAAATTGAAATTATAGGAAAATTGTGGTGGTGAGATATACATTACTAGAAGTTTTTAAATGGAATAGGCAGCGCAGAAAGATATAACTAAAAAACAATGTACATGGGAGTATGTTTATGACTGTATATATTATATAGCATCATAGTGTCAAATTATGCTATCATTAAGTAGATTTAGATATGGTAGAAATGTAAGTTCCACCAACCTGTATATGTGTAATATTTTCTTTTTTTAAATATATTTTATTGATTTTTTTACAGAGAGGAAGAGAGAGGGATAAAGAGTTAGAAACATTGATGAGAGAGAATCATCGATCAACTGCCTCTTGCACACCCCCTACTGGGGATGTGCTCACAACCAAGGTACATGCCCTTGATCAGAATCGAACCTGGGACCTTTCAGTCCGCAGAGGCTGATGCTCTATCCACTGAGCCAAACTGGTTTCGGCAGATATGTGTAATATTTTCCATCTTAGGAATGAGAAAGCACTCACTGTTTGCGATTTTCCACAAAATATATTGCACTAATCAGAATACTCCTGTCCAGGGTAACAAAATTCCCTTAAAGCAGCGGTTCTCAACCTTTCTAATGCCGTGACCCTTTCGTACAGCTCCTCATGTTGTGGTGACCCCTAACCATAAATTTATTTTCCTTTCTACTTCATAACTGTAATTTTGCTACTGTTATGAACCAGAATGTAAATATCTGTGTTTTCTGACGGTCTTAGACAACCCCTGTGAAAGGGCCGTTCAACCACCAAAGGGGTTACAGCCCACAAGTTGAGAACCGCCGCCTTAAAGGGTTGTAACTGAAAAGAATTAAAAAATTAAAAGGCAAATATGTCTGCAAATAATAAACCATATCTACCTCTATAAATTATTTAAAATATTGTTATTTTATAGTTAAAAACAATTCTCAAATAAATTTTAAACAGCATGTTGAAGTCAAAGTACAATCCCTGACTGACCTGACTAAACCTTGGTTGTTCCAAATCTAACTCAAGTCCTAGGTCCACATGTCCTTGTTTCATATCTCTCATTTTCTGGGTTATTTTATTCAGATCTTCAGGCTTAGCTACCATCTTTAGTGATGTATCTTTTTAAAAAAATATATATTTTATTGATTTTTTACAGAGAGGAAGAGGGATAGAGAGTTGAAACATCAATGAGAATCATAGATCAGCTGCCTCTTGCACACTTCCTATTGGGGATGTGCCCGCAACCAAAGTACATGCCCTTGACGGAATCAAACCTGGGACCTTCCAGTCCACAGACCAAAGCTCTATCCACTGAGCCAAACCGGTTTCGGCAGTGATGTATTTTTTTTTTTCAGAAGATATAATGATTAATTAAATCAATCCTGTTAATAGTAAATATTTGACCTTATGTTTCCATATTAGTGATTTAGCTTCTGCCCTGCCTAAGACCAGTTTAACTCCTATGGCTTATTTTCAAGAAAAGTCTCCACTTCCATCTAGTTCCTCTGTGCCTGAATTCTTGACTTGGTGTTGACTCTCCATCCTTTAGGCAATTGCCCTATCTCGCTAAATTGTTTCATGGGTCAACTGTATATGTACACAACCTACCATTTTTTTTTTCTTTTCTTTTCTTTTTTTTTTTTGAGAACCCAGGTAACAAGTTTAGCTGTTTTATAAATATAAGTTGTTCTTAGTGATTCTTCTGGCCAGTGGATATAATTTCTTCTATTCTTCCATGCACTCAATTTTTATATTTTACTAGAGAGTGATGCTTTAATTCATTATCATCTTAGTGTAAGTTACATTGATTCAAGATATAGGGCAACAGGATAGATTTAATTATCATTAAGTAGCTAGAAAATGTTAGATATATACAAAGCAGAAAGAAGAGGCCTCTTGTGATTGTACTACCCAGGCGATAGACTGAGGATGAGAAAGAAAAAAATGCATAGATTTTCTATTTTACTCAAGTGAGCCTTCTTGGGGAATTAACAAACAGACAGACAAATAAACAAACAAACAAAACCCAAAATAAAACACACAAAAAAAACCCCCAAGCAAAGCCAATTATTGAAAGTGATAGCCATTTTAAAATATATATATATTTTTTGATTTTTACAGAGAAGAAGGGAGAATTAGAAATATCGATAAGAGAGAAACATCGATCAGCTGCCTCCTGCACACCTCCTACTGGGGATGTGCCCGCAACCAAGGTACATGCCCTTGACTGGAATTGAACCTGGGAGCTTTCAGTCCGCAGGCCGACCCTCTATCCACTGAGCCAAACCAGTTAGGGCGATAGACTTTTCTAAAAAAATTTTTTTCAAGTCAGTTATTTCAAGTTACCTTAATAGGTAAATTGAATACCTAAATATTGTATGTAATGGTACTCTGAATTAAGAAAGAATTCAGAGATGAGATTAAAAGCAGGACCATATTGCTCAATATAAAACTTTTCAGAGCATGAATGGAGTAAAACATATTGAATTTTGTCAAATATAACCAGTTTTATTTTATATATTGTTCCATATATAATCCAGTTTAATATATAAAACTACTTTATTATTTGGCTTTCTGGAGAAGAATATTTCATGTGAAAAGTCATACAGTAAAAAAGGGCCAAGGGAGATATGTTTTATATATATACTAGAAGCCCAATGCAAGAAGATTTGTGCTAGAATGGGCTTTCCTTTCCCTGGCTGCCAGCATCACCTTTCCACTCCAGCTCAGCCCTTTTCTGCTCAGGCCCCTGAACTGCCTTTTTCTTCTTTGGAAGCCACCTCTTTCCTCTCCAGGAGCCACCTCTTTCCACTTCAGCCCAGCCTTCCCACGCTGCCCAGAGGGTCTGAGAGACCAGGGATGGGTCAGAATGCCTGCATTGTCGCCATGGCGATGATGCAAATGCCCTGCCCCCATCTCTCAGTGCCTGTGTATGCAAATTAACCACCATCTTTGTTGCGTTAATTTGCATATCACTCCTGATTGACTGGTGGTGTAGCGGAGGTATGGTCAATTTAGATGTTTGTCTATTATTAGGTAAGATATAAAACATATTTCCAAAAATAGGATGGAATTACATGACAGAATGGATCTACAGAATGAAGATCCATTATCTTGTCTTATTAAATATAGTTATACTTAATATAACTATTAAATACAGTTCTATTAATATAACTATTAAATATAGTTCTATTTAATATAACTATTAAATATAGTTATGTTTAATAACAGTAGAAAACAATGCTAATGTTCAATGCTACCTTAATGAGCTTGGCAGTGATCACCTTCTTGCTAATATCAAACTTGTGCCATGCCAGCGCAGCCAAGGGGTTGGCGAGCCTGAGGGAGGGCTGGTGAAGGATGAAGAAAAGATAGACAGAGAGAATAAGCTGGGTCTAGGTGGATCTTCTGTGCCTGACTGAGACCACAGAACAGATCCAGACTACAAACTGATGCTTTAATTTCCAGTCAGAGGTAAACAAGGTAATTTACAATGTTCTTATAAGTTTCACTTGTTTTGGCAGCACTTGCTGCACCTCCCACAGCCCATTAGCTACCCAGGAAATATCTAGGGAGTAGTCACAAGATCAAGCTTAATTATGCTTAGAGGGCTATGCCCTCCAAGCTGGGACTTGTTTGTGGCTTTGCCAGCAGGTCAGTCCCAGGCTTAAGCTTATAACTGCTTCCTACACAAACTATTCACTTTTTTAAAATTACTCTTTCAGTCTGCTTTATTATTAATCACTCACTTCTTCTGAAAACATGTCCCTTTCTCAGCTTTCTTCAAATAGTAATTTAATTTAACTCCTCTGTCAGCTTCCCACCTGGGTCTTTGCTTCTCTTCATATGCCTTTTTCATTTTGTTCCTTTCAGTCCACACTCTAGCCTTCATTGAACCCAGTTATTACCTGCCCCAACCAGTTTCCAGGCTGGATAAGTTAACAAAACCATCATAAGTATTTTATTTTCCTTCATTCTGTAGATCTGTTGTCATGTAATCCCATCCTATTTTTTGAAATATTGTATATTCACATCTTTTCAATTTTCACAACACTATAGCAACTGTTCCTGGATTGCTATCAGAGATCTTTGGTGATATTTTTTAAATCTAGTTTGCCCAGCAACACAATCCAACTTGCAATTCCCCCCACCCCAATTAATTTTCATACATCAATTAAATTGTCCAGTTAAGCCGAAACCGGTTTGGCTCAGTGGTAGAGCGTTGGTCTGCGGACTGAAAGGTCCCAGGTTTGATTCCGGTCAAGGGCATGTACCTTGGTTGCGGGCACATCCCTGGTAGGGGGTGTGCAGGAGGCAGCTGGTCAAAGTTTCCCTCTCATCAATGTTTCTAGCTCTCTATCTCTCTCCCTTCTTATCTGTAAAAAAATCAATATAATATAAAAAATATTAAAAAATAAATTGTCCAGTTAACATGTACTAAATTCCCATTAGAAGTCTGTGTTTGACATTATATGACATACAAAGCCAAAGAATATAGTAAGACACCTAACCTTCAAGAAGGATTCCATTTATTAACAGAATAATACAAATAGCTAAAAAAAAAAAAATGGAATGCATAAATTGTATAATATATATGCAAAGATTTCTAAATAAGTTACAATATCAAGCAAGGAGAGTAAATGTCAATTTCAATGGAATTTTAGAATATGTGTTGCATTTAAACTGGCAGAATTTTTAGAATAAATATTCAGGATATAAGAGTTCAAGAATAGAAAATGTAGGAATTGAATTATTTTAAAAGCCTTTGAATAAGTTTACTTGGGGATAAAAATAAAGTAGAAATAGAAAATTGAAGATTGAAAGTCATGGTTGAGACCAGACTATTGACTAATTAAACATAGATTGATAAATATATAAAGTGATAACTATGATAAATGTATAAATACATGGATGAAAACAAAACCAGATGTATAAATATTGAATAGATGAAAGAGAAATGGTTAGATAAATGGATAGGCAGAATGCTAGATATAGAAAGAACATTTTGTATGAAGATACAGAAATTTAAATGGCTCCAGTAGAGATTCCAAGGAAATTACTTTGAATAACTTCTGTTATTCTAATTACAATATATTAGGTTGCAATGTCACCTGTTAATTTTTTAATAACAGAGAAGGGATTGAGGCTTTGCCCAGACATTAAATTCAAAGCAATATTTTTAGAGACTATACTCAGCTTTAGGTAATAGGATCAAGGTAAACATGCACCTAGAAATATATATATATATAAATATATATATATGTATGAACCTGCACATGAATCTGTGTGCCAGTAGCTCGCTGTAGCCCTCCAGTAGCTCTCTGTCTGCTGCCCTGCCCTCCTGTAGTCCCTCTGCCCTCTCCCCCTTTCCCCCCTCATAGCTTGCTGTCCTGCCCCGTCCTGTAGCTCTCCACTACCCACTTGTAATTTACTGCCCCACCCTCCTGCTGATCCGTGATCCAGTTATCGGTCTTTATTGCTTATTACATCTTTATTATATAGAATATATTAATTATTATTATTATTTTTTCCCAAATGTATGGCCTGTGAAACGTGTTGTTCATGTGTCTTCTCCAGCAGCTGGGGCATCCTCACCTTTGGTGTTTCTGGTGTAAATGACTTGAGCTCTGTGCTTTGAAACTAGTTTAATAAGTAAGTGCTCTACGAAGGAGCTCCTGAAGGGTTGTCCTGGCCAAGGAGCCACAAATCTTCAGTCTCTAGGAGACAACAGCTGCGTTATAACCTTATAGTTATAACCTTCCTTACAGAGTTCGTCATGTGTTGCTTTGTCCTGAACTTTGCCTTTGGACCACTTCTTTTTGGCCTTGACCCTGGACTTGTTCATGGGGTCTTTGTCTTTCTTGGTTGTCTTTCTTGGTTGTCTTTCCAGCATCTTTCTTCTTGTTGTTGTCCTTGGGCTGCATTGGGAGACTCAGAGCGGGGCTGAGCCAACTGCCTGGCAGATACCAGACCAAGAGGAAGCACAGCTCTCCACCCTAGAAATACTTTTGTTTGTAGGTGAACTCTTGAGAAGTTGAGCAAGTTCTCCTTCGGGGGCCTGCAGTTCATAGACTGAAGTAGAAGGCATTTCACCTAAGACACCATAACACAATTAATTAATTAATTTTCTGCACTTCAGTTTTATT
Source organism: Pipistrellus hanaki (assembly GCF_964339955.1). Lineage (NCBI taxonomy): Eukaryota > Metazoa > Chordata > Mammalia > Chiroptera > Vespertilionidae > Pipistrellus > Pipistrellus hanaki. The sequence continues at coordinate 8,999,365 of NC_140504.1, forward strand.
TTCTCAAATAAATTATAATATGGTATATCTCATACTTTAAAATCTCTCACAATATACAGAGTCCAAAATTCTTTTTTTTTTTTTTTTTGGTAAATATTCAAGTGATTGAGTATAGTGATTGTATAGATTTTTAAGTCTATCTGGCAGGGGACTCATTCTTGGCTTAGTAATTTTTAGATAATCATTAAATACTTTTCATTTGTTTTATTCATTCAAACCTGGACAACAGTGCATATGGAGAGATTTAAATACCAACTTTCAAATTTAAATAAGACATTTTACATTTTCTACGTCCTGTGTAGATAGTAAAAAAGACAACTGTTTTGGAATCAACCCTTTTGTTCATTATTTGATAAAATAATTCTGTTCTCAGTTGGATATTTGTAGCTAGGATTTATAATCAAGATAATTTTCTAATGAAAAAAATGTAAATTCAGTGATGCTGAATTCCGTCAAGCTGAAACTTAGATTTAAAATTTCTAAGTGATATAAATGTTGAATATTTACTATGTTAGATATCCAACTATCTACATTTTATTCAGTATGATCATATATTGGCCTTAAAATAAATAATGCATTTCATTTTTTCCAGTCTCTCAATGATAGTCAAAATGTAGGGAAAGGAAAGATTGTGTTACAAATAGTTTCAGTAAAATTGTTCATTAGGAAATACATATCAAACCTCTATAACGTGTTTCCAATAGTATAGAGTAATGCTTAGGGCAAGGTGGCATAGTGAGAGCTTATAGCCTTCATATAACTTTTATACTTCCACTTCACTGGTTTTGCTAGAAGACACTTTTATTATCTTTGGCTAATTCATAGTCCCCAAAATATAATTATGGATTCCATTAGACCTTACAAATAATTTTCTACTTCAAGTCTCCAGCAATAAAATCAGCAGTGCAAGTCATCTCAAATATCAAATTAATATTGCTTATATAGAAAAATTCCTTGAAATGATTTATTTTTAGCTGTTAATTTTAAGAATTGATATACCTAGTAAATGATTAACGTGCTATCCTTCTGACCATTTTAGGGCAGTGTTTGCACATGACTAAACAAATAGATCTTTGCAGAGCATACGATACACGTCTGCTCTTTGCTTTCTTGATTGATTTGGATAACTGTACAATCATTAAGCTGAAGTCTCTCTTAAAGGGTAGAAAGGGCTGCTGGCAGGGAGCCAGTTTGGCAGGCTCTTCTATGTTGTGGTCTGTTTGGTTCATCTACTGAGACATGGATTAAGATAAATTTATAGGAAATCCTATTGAGGTAAAGATCTACTGGATAAGTACGGGGTAAAATTAATTTAGGCCTCTCTTCTCCTTCAATATAACCTTTTAAAATACTAGGTTACAGTGTGTTCGTTTTACTTGTAATTTTGATATAAGATACTAATGGAAGTGACATTTAAAAAGGAACTAACTTTTGTATATAAACTGTAACTGGTATGTCTCAAAAGTACTTTTCCATTTGGGCCTTAAATATGATAACATTCTCCAGGTTGTGAGCATAGATGAGAAGCCATTAAATTCTAAGTTTGCAAAGATCAATATGTACAATGGCTGTCTCTTACAAAGCAAAGGGTTCTGAAATGTTGATTTATAGATTAAAATATTAACTGAGCACCGTTACAGATTTCATAATTTTGTTGTTGCTGATTTCATGGATCTGGAGCCTTCACAAGGCATCATTGTTTTTGTTTGGCCTTACAAAATCCCATTGTAAGAACACCAAATTTAAGAAAAGAAGAAAATTTTAGGTAAAAGGTAGCCTTAAAATGGTGAACTGCATCCTCTCGGCTCAACCCCTTGCATTTTGGTCAGTCAAGGATGAGCACTCTGACCCCATCCCCCAACCCTGGCCCTGACCTAAGAGTAAGACTAATAGCGGTTATTTGCTCCTCATACAGTCCTATCATAAGCCTCATTTTGTAGATAAATTTACGAGGAACTGAAAGAATTTAAATGATTTCTCTAAAATAAAAAAAGTCAGCCAGTGAAGTAGTGAGGAGATGAATTCAAACCCTCTAAAATCACGCTTGTATTTTCTAGTGGTGTCAGCTGTGTCAGCTATGTGAGGAGCACAGACTGCTCTCATGAATTGAAAAAAGAAAAGAGAAAAAAAAAAGAAAAAGAAAAAGGAGGAATGAAAGAACAAAAAGGAAAGAAATAGCTCAGAGTTTGGCAGAAACATCCCTGATGCCCTGAAATGAAGGCAAGGATTCGGATTCCAAGGGCACAGATGTGTGGCTTGCAAGGAAGTGGCTCCTGGCCAGACAGCAGAACACTCATCCAGGGGAGGCTCTGTCCCAGTGCAGGGAGAAGAGAGTGGGGGAGGGGCAACAATGGACTAGTGTGCCCAATAAAATGAAAAGGCCACAACGGTGCTTGCTCAGCTAACTTACTATTTTAACCAAACTTTTGGAAGCCGTAGCTGATGAAAGTATCCAAAAAACATTTGAATAGTTGCTGTATGAAACAGCCTGGAAAATGGGAATGGAAAGACAAACAGAAGGAATGATAGCGTGAGTCTGGGTGCCCCATTGCTGCAGGAGAGGAACTCAGTTCATTGGAAGCTTCCAGGGAAGTCGACAACTTCTTTGGAGCCCTTGTCCTGCGATTCTTTTTTCCAAGCGTCTCTGCATTTTGATAGGCCTAACTATGTTAGCCACTGATGAAGAAACAAGTAACTGTAGTATAGTGCTGGAAAAAAAAAATCAGAATTAATATTTTTTAAGGACTAAATATGCCCTCCTTGCTTTAGGAATAGCTCCTGTTTAGTTAACTAAAATGACTTCAGTTTTGTCCAGGAAGAACCTGTCTCTTTTCCACAAAACTCCTCTTTCCTAAGTCATTTATCTTTCTCTTTTCTTTATTTACTAGAGGCCTGGTGCACGAATTCGGGGCCTGACCTAACTGGTTTGACTTAGTGGATAGAGAGTTGGCCTGCGGATTGAATGGTCCTAGGTTCGATTCCAGTCAAAGGCACATGCCTAGGTTGTGAGCTCAGTCCTTAGGGAGGGGAGTGCAGGAGGCAGCCAATCAATGACTTCCTCTCATCATTGATGTTTCTATCTCTCTCTTCCTCTTCCTTCCTCTCTGAAATCAATAAAAATATATTAAAATTTTTTTTAAAAAAATGAATAAAGAATGTAAAATGTAAAAAAAAAACTACCCAGTTCTTGAAATAAGCATTTATTGTGACATAATATATAATGTTCATTATTAGTACAAAAATATCTTTAGTTAACATAGTGTTTAAATGTAGTATGTATGTGCGCACACCCACTCTGTCATCTATCTATCTATCTATCTATCTATCTATCTATCTATCTATCATCTATCTGTCTCTTTTTCTATCTAATGGGTCATTAAAATAGACTTTACCCATTATCTCCACTCTCAGGCAAACTGAAACATTGCTGATGCTGCTGATAGGCATGCATATGTTCTATACACACATACTTGAATAATCTATGTTGGATTTGCCAAAAGTGTGTAAATACTGCTTTCTTTGAGGATAATTGTCTGCATAACAGAAAGTGGCAGGGAGGAGGAAACGGTGTGGATGCTTCTTACTCTTTAATCCAAGTTTGGGAAGAAAATTATGTGAGAGAATGCTTTGGAGAATTGACTGTGGGTCTCTGTGGTCTAGGAAACAGAGATTAGTACCTGCTTGTTCAGTATTCACTGGACTTTTAGTTCGGGCCAGGCATAGACTGGGGGATGTGTGGAAGTAGTCAGAGAGAGCTTTTCTTGGTGAACCCAACTCAAAGAGGCTGCTGGGTAGGACCAAGCAACTCCAGGGGTGTCAGTGCATGTGACAGACTCTTTGAAGTGGATGAGATTATAGTTCAGATTTGAAGTTTGACCTTGGGTAACTGCAATTTGTGACATTTCCAGCCTTATAACTTATATTATGACACATGCATATTATTTGCTTATACATAAGCCAACTATGTCTACTTTTGTTTATGCTCTAAATACATATACTTCTGAGGGAATAGGTTTGTGCTATATCATGCATACAACAAATTTTCATACAATAAGAATATTCTATTTTTATGGTCATTTATTGATATTTGTAGTTAATATTTACCTATAAGTAGCTAAATTCAAAATTTAATGAGAATTTTCAAATTGCCTCACTTTTTTTAAAAAAATATTTTATTGATTTTTTTACAGAGAAGAAGAGAGAGAGATAGAGAGCTAGAAACGTCGACGAGAGAGAAACATTGACCAGCTGCCTCTTGCACACCCCCTACCAGGGATGTGCCCGCAACCAATGTACATGCCCTTGACCGGAATAGAACCTGGGACCTTTCAGTCCGCAGGCCGACGCTCTACCACTGAGCCAAACTGGAATTGCCTCACTTTTTAAAGAAATTGGAACAAATCTATTGTGTGAGATTGACTGTGTAATCATCAAAGGTTTTTTTCCAAATATAATGAGAAAGTTGACTTGTAATTAGCTTTTGCTGCTTGGCATTTGTACTTTCATGATAATTATTAGATTTACACAAGCCCTTCATTTATGTTATATGTAATTTGATTTGAAATATTTCTTACTATAATAAACATAATTTTATATTACTCAAATATAATTTTAGTGGATCTATTTTCTCATAAAGGTTATTAGTTTTTTTTTTAAAAGGTCTGAGGATACTTCTTTAATAATATTTCATTAAACTGAATGAGCAATGGAGATGTGAATTTTAGAGCTAGTTGGATTATAACCATGAGAACTTGGGGAAGATAAGAGAAAGTGAAAGGCTTCAAAATATATACAGGCAATATCCTCCCCATTATGAAACTATTCATTCAGAGGTGGCCCAGACATGAATCATAAGCAGAAATAATTCCAAGAATGAGGTGGGGGAAAAGGTATGTCAAGATCACTACCTAAAGTCTAGACATATTTTCCTCATTAACAAATGTGTGATGATATTCAAAACTCATTTATTTATTGATCTCTCCTTTCTAGGGGTAAAACATGGAAGAGCAGTTTGATTTTCACTTGCTATTCCCTTAGTAATAAAATACACTTTGCTAAATTCAAAATACATCATTTGAAATTTCTCTGTTTTCTTTGCTGTTCTTTATCTAACCCAACAATGCCTTTAATATTCTGTATAAGCTAGATGTTTTCTTTTCATATAAAGGAGCATATGTCAGTGGCGCAAGTACATCATTCTGGAATAAAGATGATCCTCATTATGCACACTGCCCCCTTTCTTTTCAGTCTGGGTAGTTTGGGTTTTTATCTCTGTTGACAGTGTGCAAACAGTACCTCTAGAATTTTATTTCAGTCAACGTATTTCCTATCTAAGCAGCAGGACAGCTTGAGGTGTTGCACTCCAACAGGCAAAAGTGATATCACAGAGGTTCTGGGTGTTGACGGCCAGAATCACCAGTGACAGGTGACGAGACACAGTGGAATTGACGGGTGGTGAGAGATTATTGCTGCCCTGCAAAGCACGATGTCAAGAAGCATTCTCAGCTATTTGGCAGATGACAGACTGGCTGGAAATATTTGGTGTGAAATGGCCATTCTCATTCACACTCAAAGATGTAAGCAATGACTTCAGCATTGCCCAAGAGATAAAACAGAAAGAGGCATGCAGAAGCAGACATCTGGTCTACCATGTAGAGAGCCATTACATTTTTTCTCATTTTCTAGCTCCATGCGTTTCCTTATAATGGTTGTTTCACACGATTTGGGGAATTTCCTTCCATCACAATTAATGTTTAGACTGAAGACTCTTTGTTAGACTGCTGTGAGATGAAGTTATGAGTTCCATTTTGGTGGCTTCTCCAAACAAAACTGTCCTATTTTAAGAATGTCTAAATAGCGCGTGGAATTTAACCTACCTGGGTTTTCCATATGCCCTTTCCTTTTTTTTTAAATCTCTGGGGTAATGCTGACATCATTGCTGAGAAGTCTGAGTGTGAATGCACAGAAAGGGACTCTCAAACTGAACCATGCTAGCAGCTCACCCTGGGAATGACCTGTATTCTGACAGTGGCCCTTTCTTACACAGCTACCTCAAGATAATCAACTGTGAAAGCAATTAGGAATATAGTTCGAGTCTGTAGTAGGGTTCCTGCTGTGCCTGGAAGGCAATCAATCGTGTCTTAGTAAATAGATAGAAATGAAAGACTAATATAACCCCAGATAAAGTATTGAAAGACCAGAGAATTTTACAGAAAGTTGAGAAGATAGTAGTCTGAGTGGAAGCCTACTGTGAAAGTACAATCATATCTTTGATGAAAGAATTTATAACTAAAACATAAGAAGCTCCATTAAATACTTTTCATGGTTGAGTTACTGTCTATATATAATAACACTCAACTTTCTAAATGTAAATCATTCTCAGACCTTGGTTTAGTTGGCATATACATGCTCAGATATTAACTTCACTCTTATTTATAGATATCTGTATCAGAAGGTCCCTCATAGTAACAATTCTGTCCTCCACGATTACTCCAGGTAAATGTTACTTATTTTATTAACTTAAATACATAGGAAAATTTAAATTTTGGTAGCAGTAGATGTATACAATGCTCTCATCAACAAATTATTTAGGTATTATAGGCTTTTTCTCTTTAAGTCTTAACTGGAGATTTGTGTCCCATTTGTTGATACAAAAGCTATATCTGGCTTGAAAAATGGCAAAATCTCTTTACATAAAGCCCACGTACGTCAGTACTTACACACTGCCTCTTTCTCACATTCAGGGGAAGCCAAAACACAATGTTTTCATAATCCTTCAAAACACCCACAAAAAGAAATGTGACAAAATTTAAACAGCAATACTACTATTTAGATATTTTTCCATAAAAATAAAACCACGTTATTTTTCCCAAAAATATTCCCCAAAGAAAACAGAGCTTTACCTTATCGTGGTAACTTGGGAATTTTCCATGAAAAATTTTAAAGCCGATGTAGAGTTTAAAAGGTGTATTACTGTACATTACTATTCAAAGTGCCTTTAAAGGGTTTTAAAATTCCAGTGCTGCACCTGAATGCTCCACACAACACTCTTAATTGCCTTGCAACTCCTCTATAATTCTGGATTTAAAAAAAAAAAGACAAAAAGTGTAACAGGAAGACTAAAAATTTATTCCTTCATGTTAAAACTCATAATATAAAATCAAAATTATGTCAGCACAAATTTTTGTGTGTTTTCATTGGGAAAAGTGTACTCAAAGTGCTTTTATTATAGGTTATATCTTCAAATTAACAGTTCATTACTAAAGAGAATATAAGAAAGTTTCCCTTTTCAGAAAATTACTTTTGTGCTAAAAAATCCCACTTGTAAAGTAATTTCTACAGTAAAGGGGGTCCCAGGACTTGAATACAAACCCCATCTAATAGATAGTATGCAGGGCAAAATAGCTCACCTGTAGGTTAATACAAAATAATTGGGTCCACAATATACCTAACGAGTTTCAGCCTAATTTAATCATTTCAAAATATTTATAAATGCTAATACACATTTTTTTCAAAAAAAATTTATTGGATTGCAATAAAATATTGTTACATTATACGTTCACAGATTATGTAAGGTCATGAGAAAATGGTAAATGTTTGAACTGCAATACATTCGTATTTTTCTTTTCACTAAATTTAAGTAAGTGTGTGTGTATATATGCATTTTGATTTGGTGACAATAAAGGAAATTAGAACATGGCTATATGTAAAGGATTGGGTTAATATCATGGTCTTAATTTAAACAGCATTTTCCAGTCCAAGTAATAAATAATATTAGCAATATAATATGTTCAGTATTTAAAAAAAAGAATAAAAATACTATTTTATTTTTAAATTTCTTGTATTTGCTGGAGAAAGTCTTTAGGCCTAGGCAGACTTTTTCTTTTTGTTCCCTCAAAATTAGGATTATTACCCATTTTTTCTCTTATTTTGTACTCTTATCAGCTGGGCGCTCTCTCACCCATGACCTCCCTCTACAATCAGACTGCAGAGTGGAAGCAGTTAGCTCTAATCCCCACTCCCTGGATGCCCCTTAGAAAAACGACCTAGTCTCTGCATTGTAAAGTTTTACAGCTCCCACCATGGGGAAACACATAAAAACCAGAAATATTTCAAATAAAAAGGCTAAAAACACTCACATTGTGTATTTTAAGAGTTAAGAACAGAATTTGGAGGTAGAATGCCAAGTTCCACTACTTATTAATTAGCTTTGTTGCCATGGTCAAGCTATTTAACTGCTCCCTTTCCTATTTAGTACCAAGAGGATAATCATAAGCTTCCCTCACGTGGCATTGTATAGATTAAATGAAATCATGCCTGTAAATGCTTAATACAGAGCCCGATTGTTCAATGTGTTTGTTTCTTCTTTCATTTGAACAAAACAAACCAAAGCCAAACTCTCTAGAAGTTAGCTATTCATATGTTTTCCAAAGAAGAAAATTCTGATTTTTTGGATATTCTGGTTAATATTTCATTAAAATGTAGTGTGAAGGAATCTACTATAGCACGTGACATTCCAGAATAGTAGAAGACACTGGGTACCTTGTTTGACTTATTTTTGTGGGTCTTGTATTCAGAGTTTAAGCAAGTCATTTCATTGGGAGGAAAGATAGGGAGGAGGAGGGAAAAAGAGAAAGAGTGATGAGGTGAAGCAGGAGGAAATTCTAAGAAAAGGATGTTGTTAGTCAGTCTGGAGTCATTGAGTGCTTCTCTGGCAAGAGGTATTAGCCTTCATAAAGCTTCTTGGGTGAACCAAAGAATTGTTATTGCCTTAAGTGGAGCAATAGAATGAGCAATAACAATTTTAGGCTTTCCTGATGTTCATTCACTCATCTAACAAACATTCATTGAGTACTTCTTATGTGTCAGGCATTGTTTTAGGGTCCGGTGATACAGTTTTTAAAACAAATTTAACAAACATCCCATTGTTTATGTAGTTTATTTTCTGTTGGGAATGAGATATCTATACTAATAAAAGAGTAATATGCTAATTAGTCTGTGAGACCTTCCACAAACCTTCCAGATGTCCTTCGGACAAAGCCAGGGGCTTGGCTGGCTTGCAAACTATCCCCTAATGGTCCTCAGCCCCTCGCCCAGGCTGGCCCCGCCCCCAATGGGACTCCTACCCTGATCAGGAACCCCCTTTAGGAATGTTCTTCCAAACAAAGACAGTGGTGGGGCCAAGCCAGAGGTAGTTAGGAGCAATCAGGCCAGAAGGGGAGGGCAGTTGGGGGTGATCAGGCCAGCAGGGGAGGGCCAATTGGGGTCAAGCAGGCCAGCAGTAGGGGGCAGTTTGGGGCGATCAGGCCAGCAGAGAGACAGTTGGGGTCAAACAGGCCAGCAGGCAGAATGGTTAGGGGCGATTAAGCAGGCAGGCAGTGAGCAGTTAGGAACTAGCAGTCCTAGATTGTGAGAGGGATGTCCAGGGATCAGGCCTAAATTGGCAGTTGGACATCCCTTGAGGGGTCCCAGATTGGAGAGGGTGCAGGCTGGGCAGAAGGACACCTCCGTCCACCATGCACAAATTTCGTGCACCAGGCCACTAGTGTGTATATATATATATATATATATATATATATATATATATATATAATGATAGATAGTGATAAGTATGATAAAAAATAAATTAGTAATAAAGGAGGTTAAAGAATGCTAGCAATGAATAATTAACCTAATAGTTAAGTCAAAGAAGCCCTCTCAAAAAAGGTAACAATTGAGTCAAGTCCTCAAAGAAATGAGGGGATGAGGCTGTGGATAATCATGAGGAGACTGTTTCTAGGCAAAAAAGAACACAGCAAGTTCAAAAACCTGGTTTAGAAATTGACCAGTACGATTAAGGCATGTTGCACAAGCCAGTGTGTCTTCAGAAGAGTGAGCATTGGGGGTAGTAATAGGAGATAGACTAAGCATAAAGAGAAAGGAAATCCAAGTTAAGAAAGTAAAATTTTCTTGTATTTTAATCAAAATCTAATTATATTGAGAGAAGTTGAGTTACAGAAAATCCACCTCTTTTCATTTCTTTCATCTTAACTTCATTAGGATATGGATATTTGATAATTCCATCAATATTAAACCATTTATGGCACTGAAGACCATCATACAGCAACTGATGACATGATCTGACTTGGAATTTTTTGAAGGTCACTTTGGATGGCTATGCCATCCAGGTGACATAAGGTGAAAACAAAAGCCAACCAAGAGGTCAAAGCAACAGTCTAAATGAGAGATGACTGAATATTGGACCAAGATGGTAACATTGGAGATGATGAAAAGTGATTTGATCCAGAAATATGTATTATGAAGGTAGAGGAATAGAAACGATACAGTTGTTGATGATTAAAGTAGGAATGGCTGCAGGAGGATAATATTATGGTTTAAAAAATTGAAATCAGTTTTAATTTAATTTGAACTACCTATTACTAGGCTACCAGGATTAATGAAAGTGAGTATGCTATATATTGATGTGTAATTGACACAAAATTGCAACTAATAACTGTTATTCATTTCACAAATATTTAAGGTTTACCATGTGATCAATATCATAGTTGCCACAGGGGGTGTCTCAGGAGTAATACAAAAGTTTATATGCCTTGATTATGTTTGTATGTCTTGATAGAAAGATTAAGTAATCAATATTGAGGGAGGAATCCAGGAAGTCTTTTTGAAATAGCTGTTTTTACCGAGGTATAAGGGAAAATGGAAAGGTGTAAAAGTATGAGGGAAGGTAAAGAGAATCAGTGAGTTCAAAAGATGAAAGAAACTCCTTGCAGAGACCTAGAGAAGAGCGTGCACACATTACATTTGAGGAGTTATGAATATTTCATAGTGTTACGACACCAGTGAGGTTAGGAAAATAGTGAGAAAGGCTGGAGGAAAAAATCAGGGAAAATTCTTTAAGTATTACATCAAATATTCTGTTTGTTTTGGTTTTAAGTATTTTTATTTATTTCAGGGAGGAAAGGAGAAGGAGAGAGAGATAGAAACACAGGTAATGAGAGAGAATTATTGATCAGCTGTCTCCTGCACACTCCCTACTGGGGATAGAGCCTGCAACCCCAGCATATGCTCTTGACTGGAACCGAACATGGGACCCTTCAGTCTGCAGGCTGACACTGTATCCACTGAGCCAAACCAGTTAGGGCCATATAGGATATTTAAGACTATTTGTGTGAGTGTGTGTGTGTGTGTGTGTGTGTGTGTGTGTGTGTGTGGTGAGGTATATGAGGTATGTGAAAGGGGTTGGGGAAAGAGATTAGTGATAGGATTTACATTTCAGAAAAACTCCTAGCTACAAGATAGAGAATACATAGGTAAGGGTAGGGTAAACAAAAGTAACCTGGAAGTAATCTAGTTCAGACTTGATAGAAAGACGGTAAGAAAAGAAAATGCCTTTTTTAGACTGGAGGAATCAATCCTAGAAGAAATAACCAAGTAGGAATTACCAATCACAATTACAAATTGATAAAAATAGATAAATTTAAGATTACATTTTCTGAGTGTTGTATTTATTTGGAAAAGTCAGAGAGAAGCAGTCCATGGGGAACATTAGGTCCCTGTAAATTGCAGAGTAAGTAGGAAATGTCATCGGTGTATATATGAATGGGTGTTTGAGACAGAAGACATAAAAGCCATAATAGATCTACCTGCCTCACAATTTAGCTTCATGGTGGCTCTAATTATGTAGTTACATGAGGAATATGGGATAAAGAAACTCCTACCAACTTTCATGATTTCAACCTCATATAATCAGTAGGTGATAACAGAAGATGTTTCAGTTACTGATTACTGTGTAACATTCTCTGTCCCAGAAATAAATCCTTTATGGCTCGAAATAACAACACTCGTTTCTGCTTTTGAATCTGCACTTTATGTAGGATTCAGTAAAGATGAGAAATATCTAGTCTTCTTTTGGAAGACTCAAAATCCTAAGGGCTGGACAACAAGGCTGTTTGCACAACTCTGTTTAATTCTGCACCTAGTTTCAGGACACTTTATGTGGTTTTTCAAGATATGGATCTCAGGATAGTCCAACTTCTCACATGGCATCTCAAACATCTGAGATCCACGTTCTAAGAAATCTCATGGAACCTTTCAGGTTTCTTCTGAATAGCCTCAGAGGTTTAAGAATGTCACTTCTGCATTCTATTGGTCAAACAGGTCATTCAGGAGGGGAATTAGATTCAGCCTTCAAGATGAAGGGGAGATAAATATTTCTGGCCAGCATTTCAGTGAGGTAGGACACTTGAAGTTTATATATTTTAACTCTTTCCTATAAAGGAGAATTATTTACTAATGTCATCTTTGGGAAATAGTAAAATCTATCACAACGCAACTCTCTACCATGCCATTTATTTATTATAAATTATGGGCCAAAAGTTGACCTATACAGATTTTCCTAAGGTAACAGCAAGATTTCTTTTTTTCTTTTTTTAATGTTTACTTTTATTGATTTCAGAGAGGAAGGGAGAGGGATAGAGAGATAGAAACATCAGTGATGAGAGAGAATCTTTGATTGGCTGCCTCCGAATGACCCTTACTGGGAATCAAGCCCGTAACCTAGGCATGTGACCTTGGCTGGATTTGAACCTGGGACCTTTCAGTCCACAGGCTGATGCTCTATCCATTGAGCCAAACCAGCTAAGGTAACAGCCAGATTTCTTTATAAACAATGGCCAACTCTTTTCTGTTCAAAGTAAAAGAATGTAAGGAAATGTGCCTAACTATTAAAGATTGCTATAGGTAAACTGTCACATTGCAAAAAATCGAAACATTCTGTAACATAACTAATAGAGCCAGGTATCCAAGATGGGAGGAGGAAATATAAAAAGGTTGAAATCTGGAACTTGTTCCTGATGAAATGAAGAGCCAAAGGACCCAGGCGTTTTGGACAAATGGTGGTGATAAGGACAAGACCTGCCTGATGAGTGGTTGCCTGGAGTCAGAGTTGTTCTTTAGAGATGGAATTCAGTTAGTCAGGACTATTTTGTTTTAAAGACCATGGCCGGGGCCCAGTTCCATGGGAGCACGTAAAGTTTTCAATAGTGTGGGGCCAAGGACTGGCTGGGTTTGGATCATTGTGCAACCTGGATGTCTTTGCCATGCATGTGTCAGGGCTGAATGCTTGCTGCATTAGAAAGAAAGGAATTTCCCCAACAGTAAGCAGTATTCGATCTTGGAATGTTCTGCTAGTGGATTTTAACTGGAATAAATGTCAATTGTCAGCTGTGATCCTGTTGGGAATTAGAATGAGAGACACTTGATTTTTTTGTTCTAGAATTTTGCTATAATCAAACCATATTAAGACCAAATATTTTTAAATCACAATTTTAATTTATGAAAAAAAAAGCATATTTAGACTTCGACATCTTGGTTTGAAAACTTCCAAGTTTATGCACATAAATTAGGCACTTCCTAAATATTTGTGGGAGAGAGGTATAGTCACTCTAAACTAGACTTTGTATAATTTTGAAGACTTCTGTAATTCTATTCAAAGAGCATATAAATGAGATGCATACATCATTATTTAATATTTTTAAGAAACTAGAATGGAGTCTCTTTCCAGTATCACTGAAAAATAAGAAATAATGATTTTAAAAAAATCATAAGATAATAATTTTATTAAAACTATACCCAAAGATGTTCTATACCCCCAAAAAATAGTTTAGAAATTTCTAAAAATGATGTTGGATGTAAGACTGCTTTCTTTAACTCTTCAGGAATATTATAGATTCAAAATTAGAATACAGTTTCAGTTCTTATGTTAAATTATTGAAATGCATACAAAGTTTAACTGCTCTGAGGTCATATCTAAGCAGTTCACTAAATCAACATTATATTAACCTTTGTTTATTCTTCTTCAGATTCTTGAAGGTTAAAAACAAAGGACATGCCTCAGGTCTAGTCTTAATGTCAACATTAAAAATTAGCAGGAAGAATGTATCCAATAGGAAGAGGAAGTAAGAGAGATAACACTATACAGGAATGATAGAATGTCAAGGAAAAAATAAAGAGTAAAATTCAAAACAAATTTTATAAAACATGTACATTTCTTTACTCACATTTAGGTGCTGACTTATTAGCTATTCATTAACCTCCACTCAACCTGTGAGAATGTCCTTTTGTAAGTTTTAAACTTTGAATATCTAGATTATAGTTCCAGCTTTTGAGAAAAGCCCAAGACCCAACTCTTTATGCAGACATCATACATTAATGTAATTTCAACCTTTTAAGTTAATATACTTTGGCAGTTTAATGAGTAGCAAATGGATTGGATGAAAAATACATACAAGCCTGCATAAATCTCAGTTGGCTTCAGAAGAACAAATTCAGTTTTCTCTGGTCCATGGAAAGACTGGGCATAACTCCTTTTGACTCATGTAAACCTATAAAATTATTCTGGTTTATATGTATACAATATGTTGGATCAGTTATCCTCACTATTAATTTCTTCAGTGTTTGTCCATTGTTTCAATGACAATGGGAAGGAAATATACAATTAGAAATAGTCATAGTCTCAGTTCACCATTGGGAAAATATCCTTGGATGATAGATATAAAGTCCAGACAACATCTAATGCACAGCATTTTCAAGCCATGGGACATTTTAATCATTAAGAAAAAGGACAGCTTGCCTCTTGTTAGCTAAACTGCAAGGGACTTGAGCCTAGGAATAAAGTCTAATTAACTATATTTACTTGGGTAAAATCATAATAAAGTCAGTTTCAGGAAACCACCGTTATCACATTAAATTCATAAGCTGGGGAAACATTTGCTTAAAAAAATAATATATATATATATATATATATATATATATATATATACACACACACACATATATATATATATATGTATATATATATATATATATATATATATAAAATTGATTTTTTTAACAGAGAGGAAGGGAGAGGGATAGAGAGTTAGAAACATCGCTGAGAGAGAAACATTGATCAGCTGTCTCCTGCACATCTCCCACTGGGAATGTGCCCACAACAGAGGTACATGCCCTTGACCAGAATTGAACCTGGGACCCTTCAGTCCATAGGCTGACTCTCTATCCACTGAGCCAAACCGGTTAAGACAACATTTGTTTCTATAGAAACTAAGGGAAGTAGTTAGTACGTGTAGAACAGTCATCTTACTCTATCAGTCCCGAGCATTCAGGTACAGAAAATAAAAGCTTTAAAAGAACTTGGTTGTTTGGAGTGACTGCCTAGGAATTTCAAATGTCATCATTATGCTTCAGAATTGGCATGAAAAGGTACTGAGAGCCTCAGAAGTTATTGATTTCTCAAATGTTACAGGATCATGCCTGTTTCATTAAGAGAGCCTCAATTACATAATGAATACTATGTGGTGCTTTTTTACACTTTATACAATGGATTTTCTTTTGCCAGATTCTATGAGATGAAAGGGAAGGGATAGGGATTGTAAATATGTTCTCTTTCCATGGATTTCCCAAACCCTGGCTACAGAAAAATCAGTCTACCCAACTTCCTTTTATTTCTGGCGAAAACTTGTTTTTTTTTTACTAATTATCCCCAGCTGTAGCAGATTCTGTACTTCTTAGTTTTGAACTTCACATGCTCTCATATCCGTATGCTTCTTGTATGAAATATTGGGTCTTAAAATGGGAAATCCTTTGGGAGGGGTGACTAGAATATGATTGTCTGAAAAGAAAAAAAAAATTAAATTTGAAGCTAAATAATAGTTCCTTCTATTCTTCCTGTTTGTTGCCAGTCAACTGCTTAGAATCATTGTATTGGTATTTGCCTACAATAACAACGGAGCATATTCTTCCAAATATCAAGAATTTTGTTAGAATTCATTTTTTTAAATTTCACATTTTTCTTTCTCTTGTTTTTCTTTCAAAGGAAGTCGGTATGCCAAGTTCTAATTTTAAATTCACCACTGCCCCCAATATGCAGATTTTGCTGAAGTGAACTCAAGGCTCTTCAGAGGACTGGACGTTCTCTGGTAAACAACAGCAGTGAAATTGTAACAAATACAGCTCTGGGCTTAGTGACCTGCACTGTTTGGATGGCGAGGCTAAAAACAGCAAAGAGGTACATAGTATGTGACAGAAAACTGAAGAAGAACAAAGCAGTACCAGAGAGATGGAGTTACATTTATTTTGCGCGGGTCCAGAGGAAAATATCTCTCAAATTCTGGGCCCCAACATGCAGGAATTTTCCCTATTTATATGATTTTACCTTCTTTGTCTCCCAAATATGAGTATTTCCAGCCCTTTTAGCAAGTTCTTAAAGAGGCTTATATGTGTTGGGCCTTGAGACCTCAAGCAGAGGCCTAGCCTGGCGCCAGCACTGATAACCTTGTCTGGGGAAGGTTTAATGGCCTCACTGAAGTGGGAGTAGTCCTAGCAAGCAAGAATTTACAGAAGCCAATTAGCAGGGTTAAAATTTCAAACAGTAGTTTTCATGTAAGATGGATGTTTCAGTAGATTGCAGTGAGTTTTAATGTATACACCTGCTCACTCTGTGTTTGCCCTGGTTGACAGTATCTTTTTCTTGCCTTTGCAATCACTTTGTCATTTATACTTCAGTGAAAATAATAGAGAAGGGGCCCTAGCCAGTTTTGCTCAGTGGGTAGAGTGTGCACTGAAGGGTCCCAGGTTCGATTCTGGTCAAGGGCACATGCTCACCTTGTGGGCTCGATCCCCAGTGTGGGGTGTGCAGGAGGCAGCCAATCAATGATTCCCTTTCATCATTGATGTTTCTATCTCCCTCTCCCCCTCTCTTTTTCTCTGAAATAGAAAATATATATTAAAAAATAATAATAGAGAAAGACCTAATAGCAAACCTTTGACCTTTAGCTGGTGTGTTTCCTGGTAATTCCAAAAGCTGAAAAATGACAGTTTGAATACATGTTAAAACAATATGCATTTTCATAAGCTATAATGTAATTCTTTGGCAATGACAAAAACACATTGACCTTTAAAAAAAAATAAAAGCAATTTTATAATTTGAAAATCATGAGTCCCAGGTAAGGTAACCTTCTAGAAGAAGTTTTACATGAAAACAATAATAAAATTCAGGCATATTTTATATTCTGGAGGGGTTTTTTTTGTTTGTTTGTTTATTTGTTTGTTTTTGTGAAAAAAACAATGCTTTTATTCTTATA
This sequence comes from Pipistrellus hanaki, assembly GCF_964339955.1. Lineage (NCBI taxonomy): Eukaryota > Metazoa > Chordata > Mammalia > Chiroptera > Vespertilionidae > Pipistrellus > Pipistrellus hanaki. The sequence goes on from NC_140504.1 coordinate 9,016,503, forward strand.
AAGTTATCTTGAATTAAGCCACTTTATTGAATTTGCTTATTTGTTTTAAATGGTCTTTCTCTACATTCCACCAAAGTTGCATTTTTTATGAGACTCACACGACATTTCTCTCCCACTTGCTTTCTTTGTTGCATTGACTGTGTTATACGGTATTTTATGTTCAAGAGTGGTCAGCAATTGGGCAATGCTATTTGTTTTTCATATTACTAAATTTTCTCTATTACATAGAATGCTTGCTCTAAGTCTACCAATTGGCATATTACATTGGTAGAATTCTTAATGTCAATCATTATTTGTACTGTAGCCTGATTTTTTAAACATATGCCATCAGAGTCAATTATCTAATGTTCCATTAGGGATTTCACATTTACATTTTTAACTTAATTTTATGTTATATCTCATTTCCCAGTTGTGGGAACAGTTATACTGTCACCAACAAAAATAAAAAGCTGAACGTAATTTATGATTTATATAAGAATTAATTATTATTTAAACTTTCTCAGAGCTCAGGAGTAAAAACATCTAACCTTGGGGCACTGGGGAGGGGAATTTTTTTTTTTTTTTTTGTAATTACCATTTAAAATTACTTAATTCAGTTTGCTCTTTCACATTTTATTTTATTTTATTTTATTTTATTTTATTTTATTTTATTGTGCACTAGTTTTTTCTTTGTGTTCACCTTTCTACTTATTCCACCTATTGAGTATTTTAACTCCTATGTATTCTTTACTATTGTTATTAAAACATTTTAATGTTCACATTATTTCAGGTGTCCCTTCCTTTCCTCCCTTTGCCCAATTCCACTTAAACTCTTATTTAAATCATATCTACTATGTCAAATTTCACTTGCTGTAAGTCTGTTCTGACAGTTTTGCTTTAGATGGTGTATGATTTACGATTGATTTTATTTGTTTTATAGTAATTATATATTTTAGGTGTCTAGTTCAGGAGTTGGCAAATGATGGCTCACAGGCCAAAACTGGGCCTCCACCTGTATTTTTAAGTAAAGTTTTAGTGGAACAGAGAAACATCTATTTGTTTATGCATTGTTGGTGGCTGATTTTGTGCACATCAGCAGAGTTGAGTAATTGGGACAGAGTCTGTGGGACTTGCCAGGTGTAAAATATTATCTGCTCCTTAAGAAAGAGTTTGCTGACCATCTGTTTGGTCAAAATCACCTTGAGTTCATAACTCCTGGGAGTATTAGTTAGTCTCTGTTTAAATGTGTATTTGGAAAGATCGGAGGCCTAGCTCTCATTTGCATTCCTAAGGATAAATTGAGAGAGAGTGGGGGGGTGAGAGAGAGAGAAGGGAAGAGAAGAGAAGAGAAGAGAAGAGAAGAGAAGAGAAGAGAAGAGAAGAGAAGAGAAGAGAAGAGAAGAGAAGAGATGACAACTAAGTAGCACCAGAATACCAGTTCATTCCTTGAGAACAGTTCTTTTGTTGCCTCATCACCAAGCAACTATTTGGGTCAAATATTTACCTTTCATTTAAATTTCTTTGAAGGGATTGGCATTGAGGAAAGTGCAATAGTTGTTATGGGGTTATGAGATGCTGCTCCTGTGCCCCCTCAGTTTTGCAGCACATAGTCTCATAGCTACTGGCCATGCAGCCTACATTCCTTTCCAGAAACTGCTCTCATCCTAAGGGATCTGCCCCACTTCTTCCCCCATCCCCAGTGATGGGTGTCACTGCAGAGTTCAAAGGCCTGGCTCCCAGGTCTCAATTAGAGATATCTCTCAAGGACCACCCCAGCTCTAGAATTTCCTGTAGGACTGGCTGACCTTGCTGTAGCATTACAATGCAGTTCATTCTATTTTTCTACCTAATTCTGTTTCCCTGGCTCTTTTCTAGATGGCGTTTCAGAGAGCACTTCCCACACACAGATTTCAAAGTCTCCCATCAGCTTCCTGGGCCTGCTCTGAGAAAGGAGGAAGTCTCCTTTACTTTGTTCCATGATCCTTGAGATGCAAAGACTGAGGGGATCCATAGGAAAACATGGAAGGGAAGCCAACCAGTCGAGTATGGTTTATATCAGCTCCTTTCAATGTCAGGGTAACTTCTGCTGTGCCGATTTTACTCAGTCAGACTGGGCAGGTTGGCCTCTTGCTGGCATTTCCATAATGTGGGAGGGCAATTATTCTCTCATGGCTACATTTATTCTCTCTAAGTCAAGAGACAGAAATGGAACTCCAAAACTCCAGTCCAATCTTTCCTCCAACTGCTGTGATTGCAAACCCCTTGATCCAGACTATTGACACCCCTCTCTTACTTCCAATTCCTATCACTTCCCATATATATACACACATCAGCTTATGATACTTTTAATTTCCCAGATGATACCATATTTTATGTTTGTTTTAATTCTTGGTTCTTTTTAATTCATGCTTCACTTTCACTCATGAACACAAAGTTTTTTGGTTTTTTTTTTTTTTTAGGGGGGGGATTAGGGAAGTACCTTTATTTATAAACCTATATTGAGACAATTCAAGTATAAATCCATATTTTCTATTAGCAAGCTTTAGCTAATAATGAGATTTTTGTTTGTTTTAACTGTTCAACCAAGGAGGCCTCCTAGGATCTAAAAAATACAACAGTAATTATTAATGTGAGCTTTCTATGTTCCCCCAAAATGGAAAACAACATTAAAATATTTTTGTTTATATCACTCCTCTGAATAAAGGTCCAGGGTTGCCAATTATTCTGTTACCCTGGGTAATATGTCCACCCATAGTAACTGTTTCCAGACTTATCCATTCTCCACTTCAGGTTCTCTCCCTTCATGCTCACCATGCAAATGGCTTCAGTAGAAACCAGTAGAAGCCATCAGAGCATCCTATGAATATGACTTTTCCACTAGCACACAATGTAGTTCTTTCTTATCCATTCACTTTCCATAGTTATGCATAACCAATTGTGGTCTAGAAATAATAAATGGAGAACTCCAGAATAAACAATTCGTAAGATTTAAACTGCATGCTATTCCGAGAAGCATGATGAAATCTTGTGCCATCTTGTTCCATTCACCTGAGTCATGAATCATCCCATTATCCAGCATATCCTTGCTGTATAAGTAGCCTCCAGTTATTAGATTGACTGTTAGATTCATGGGGCTTGCGTTCAAGTTCATGTAACCTTTACTTTACTTAATGATGGTCTCAAAGCCCAAAAGTAGTGGCACTAGCAATTTGCATATGCCAAAGGGAAGCTGTAAAGTGCTTCCTTTAAGGGAAAATGTGAAAGTTCTCTACTTAGTGAGACATTTCATCATTATTACAAGAAGGGTGACTATAGTACAATAAGATATTTTAAGAGGAAGAAAGGCAGAGGCAGAGAGAGAGAGAGAGAGAGAGAGAGAGAGAGAATTCATATAACTTTTATCAGTGTATTATATAATTATTCTATTTTATCACTAGTTATTTACTAGTTATTATTGTTAATATCCTACTGTTCCTAATATATAAATTAAACTTTATCATAAATCTGTGCTTTCAAATATCACTGGGGGTCTTGGAACATATCTACATGGATAAGAGGGACTATTGTATAGCATAAGAACATCTTGTCTCAGCTCCAGAGTGACATAGCTCATTGCTATCTTACATTCACTTCCACGTTCCAAAGTCTGGCTCCATTAAACTTATCTGAAACTGTAATCATGATGTTCAGTGTCAAACCTCGTTCTCCTGATTCTTTCCCAGCTTTGCCTTTTTCTTTCTTGTTTTACAGCAAGTCACCCAGGTAACCATTGAGATCAGAAATCTGGGTGTTTGCACATCACTCTCCGATAAATTCTGACACTTTTACCTGTCAATTCCTCTTGAATCTATTTATCTCCCTCTCTATAGCCAATATCCTAGTGCAAATAATAATAATTTTCTCACCTGTACTGATGTGACAGCCTATTGATTCGCCTCTCACCAACATTTCTCTTCTCTCCAATCTCTTCTCTGTACTTCAGTCAAATAGACTGATTTTTTAAGTTGACATCTATTTTTTTTTCATCATAAGTGTAAATTGTATATAATTTTGGCATATTATAAATATGGTACAATGAAATAAAATTATTAGAAGTTTTATATTCCTTGGAATAAAAAAAATACCATGGCAATTTGTTCACTATAATACATCATCCATCAATAAAAATATTTTATTCTTATTTTTAATATTTATAGTTGTAAACAATTAACATTATTCATATAGATAAATTATTGGGAATAGTAGTGTATAAGAGTAAGAATATGTAATTTTTAATCTCAAAATATGTATGTCCAAATTCACAATTATCTATAATATAGACATGTTTTTTAATTTTCCATTTTTCCCCACAAACATTTGGAAGCTCCTTGATCTCAAGGCAAAAAAAAAATGTTTTTTGATACTCTGAGCCATTCACCAAACCCCTTGATCCAGACTACTGACACCTCTCTCTTACTTCCAATTCCTATCACTTCCCATATATATACACACATCAGCTTATGATACTTTTAATTTCCCAGATAATTCTATATTTTCTACTTGTTTTAATTCCTGGTTCTTTTTCATTCATGCTTCACTTTCACTCATGAACAATTACAGAATATGTATCTTTATAAAAAATCGTATTTCTCAAAATAACTTCAATAAGTATACTTTGTAATTTAAAAAATATTACTGAAGATAATTTCTGGTGTGGGGACTGTTATATAGTAAACTGTGCCCGTCTTACCCTGCAGAAAGGAAGCATTCCAGAATATCCTCAGGAATGGGAGGTTGGAGCCACCATGTGGGACTCAAATTACCTGCTTGGGCAGAACTCGGTCTCTGAGTTATTTCAGCCTTAGAATAAGAAATATCATGTGCCAATATATAAAAATGTTTTGGTGCATACACAATTTCATTAATAGAAAATTGATATATTAAAGAACATCAAAGGGAATATTTTAATAAAAGCACAGTAGGGAAAGCGACTCAGACTTACATACTTTGCAGCTTAAGGAAAGGTAGTGAGCCTGCTGATTTTCCTCAGTTAAAGAACTTTAAAAGCTTAGTTTTGGGCTGCATTAAAATGTATTCTTCTATGTTGGTAATACTTCTTTAAACTCATTTCTAACATGACTCTGTTTTTTCCAAATGTGATATTTAGAAACAATATTTTTTTAGAATAATACATAAAAGGTTTTGTTTTATTAAAAATGTTAACCTTCTGATAGCATATCATATCTGGTGTTATAATAACATAAGCTAAATATTTTGGTGTATTTCTTACTAGCCTTTCTATATATAAATATATAATATTTATATAATTATGTGAACAATATATTATCAGTTGGTACAAGTAATTATTTCTAATTACTGTGATGTTATTCTTCCTTTGCATCATTAAATACTCAATGCATTTCTGCACACATTCTATTTTATGAATATTGCTTTACTTATTTTATCATTCTTCCACTATTGAAAATTAAGATTATTGACAAAAAATAACTCATAGATACAAAGAACAGATAGGTTACTTCCATAGGCAAAAAAATGAGGGTGACCAAAAATGGGTGAAGGGGTTCAAAAGGCACAAACTTGCAGTTAGCTATAAAACAATTAAGTGATGGAGATATATTGAGCAGCATCATGACTACAGTTATTGATATTGTATTGTACTGGTATATTTGAAAGTGTTAAGAGAGTAGATCTTAAAAGTTCTTACAGCAAGGAAAAATTATTACTATTCATGGTGACCAATGTTAACTATTATATGTCCAGTCAAATTAGCATATTACCTTTTTATTATCAATAAAGTATATGAGTCTATACTAATAAAAAGGTAATATGCTAATTTGACTGGACATCTCTTGGCGACTGTCTGGTCATCCTTCTGGACAAAGCTAAGGTGGTGGGGCCAAGGCAGAGGCAGTTAAGGGTGATCAGGCTGGCAGGGGAAAGTAGTTTGGAGGATCAGGTAGGCAGGGGAGAGAAGTTAGGGGAGATAAGGCAGGCAAGCAGTGGTGGCAAGGGTCGATCAGGCAGGCAGGGGAGCAGTTAGGGACATCAGACAGGCAGAGTGGTTAAATGCAATTAAATAGGCAGGCAGCTGAGTGGTTAGGAACTACTGGTACTGGATTGTGAGAGGGGTTTCTGACTGCCTTTTTAGGCCTGATCCCTGTGGCAGTTGGACATCCCCCGAGGGGTCCCAGATTGGAGAGGGTGCAGGCTGGGCTGAGGGACAGCACACTGTGCATTATTTTTGTGCACTGGGCCTCTAGTATACATTTATAATGTTTTATATCTATAACTAATATAATATGTTGATGATACATTATTTTAAATAAAGAAAAATTGAGAGTGCTGAAATATGGAAGTATTTTGCTGTTATAAATAATATTGCAATAAATAGTATATTATTAAATATGCACATTTCTTTCTGATGGTGTATTTCTTTAATATAAATTGGTAGTGTGAATATTTAAGGCTTTTGAAATGTGCTGTCAAACTATCCTCTACTGCGATTAGTACATATTTTTTCATATTCTTATATACATATGCATGAATATATTCAAAAGAACACGTATTTTTAACTAGATATGTGCACGCAGCACTTTATTTTCTGCCTATTTCTAAATCTGGGTCAGGAGTGGAGGTCTGGCTCAGACAGGCCCCAGCAGGCCGGCTGAGTTTCACATGGCTGCCTTTGCTCTTACCTTGACCTCTTTTCCAAATACTTCTCAAGGTCTGGTAATCCTGTGGTCATGAACTCCATGGAAGATTATTACAAGGCTGCACCACTATAATACAGTTTAGAGTAATTAGTTTTCTTTTTTATTCTACCCATTGTGTGACGCTTTAAAGGATTTGCTGCTTTAATTTAAAAATCTCTTACAAAAGCAACTGAGCACTTGCCTTTTTTGTTTTAATATCCCCCCAACGTTCAGATCCTTTTAACTCTATCCAGCAGCTTTACATGGCACATGATTCTAGTTAAAAGCCTCCACTCATGCTTGATGGCATTACTTTCACCACTGATTATATCAAAATAAATGGAATGCTTCATACATTTAAAAATGTATGAAAGCAAAAAAATATTGGCTAACTTGTCTCCCCACATCTTTTCACTATGATGAGTTTTCTTTGGAAGTAGCCATGTGACTTATTTATATATATCTTATAAGTCCTTATTGATAGTGAAGGGCAACAATTACACACTGAGGTATTCACTTCATTATTTTAAAAAAGTGATACTTTCAAGATTAATATAGCCTGGGAGAGTAAAAAGATAAAATTTTACAATTGTCCTGACTCTGATCATTTCTTACCAGGATGATTTCAAATGTCTGAATGGCTCCTCCTTTTTTCATCATATTATGTTTTCATCATATTATGTGTGTGTGTGCGTGTGTGTGTGTGTGTGTGTGTGTGTGAGAGAGAGAGAGAGAGAGAGAGAGAGAGAGAGAGAGAGAGAGTAATTGCGGCCCTTCACTATTTTAAATGCTTAAATAACTTGCCACTTTTGCATAAAAAATTATTTACTTAAGGAAGTAAAGTATTTGGAGGAAAACCAAATTTAATTCTAGTTAGTAGAGTCCCCACTTTGTAAATTGTAGGTTACATAATCTTGGTAATGTTATTTTTACCGTTTAAGTCTTAGATTCTTCATTTGTACCTTCTATAATTAATGAAGAATAGTTGGTTATTCCCAGAGACCAGGATGTTAAAAATTTAGCAGCTTGATCCAACTATCTGAAGTCTGATCCTTTTCAAGTTAATTTCTCATTCCTCTCCTCAATATATGTTTATTCATATGTATATTATGAATTTCCTACTTCCACACCCTTATCCCCCAAATCCTAGACTAAAATTGATATTCTACAAAAGGACACCTTGTTTTTAATATTTGAAATGTACAAACATTTATATATGTTAACCATTATTATTGTTTTATTTTATACAAGATTTTTGAATAGTTGGCCCTCACTCTCCAGCCCTAATCTTTGCTTGTCTTGTTTCATATCCTATTCACACATTATATCTTAGTTATACAAAAACTCTCAGCATAGAAGACTATGTCTCATTATTTTGGGGAAATCTTTTTCTAGTCAGCCCTTGAATATCTTGGATTAATATTCTTATTAATAATTTCTTTTTTAAATTCATGTACACTTTCAGGATAAAATAGATCAACATGATTTTTTTAAAACTCAAACATAAATACAAATTTTAGCTTCTGTATGAGGCTGAAGTTCATACCTTTAAGCAGAAATGGTCTCCTTTAGAGAACTTAACATCACCTAATATGGTTTCTTAATCCGAATCATAAAGGCAAAAAGAAGGGAACAAATATTTGTTGAGAATATGTACCACAAGTGTCAGGAAATCATATTGTATCTATACCAATAAAAGAGAAACATGCAAATTACCATCACTCCACTACATCCAACAGCCAATCAGTTTAATTTGTGTATGCAAATTAAACCAAAAACATGGTGACAGCCCCACTCCCAGCCACTCCTGGCCTATGGTAGTCTGAGAAGTCAGGCGTCAGCACCTGAGGCTGGCTGCAGCCACGGAGACCAAGAAGCCACCTTCCCAATAATCCCAGGCCACAGCCAGCCAGAGAAACCTCATGTCCATCTGCCCCATGTCCTGGGGGAGACAGAGAAACCAGCCCCAGGGCCTGAGGCTGGGTGGAGCCCAGGAAACAAAGAAATCGCCTACCTGGTGATTCCAGGCTGCAGCCAGCTGGAGAAGCTGCCTACCCCACGTCCTGGGTGAGACAAGAACCAGGGTGCCAGTACCTGAGGCTGGCTGCAGCCCAGGAGATGAAGAAGCCACCTGCCCTGTGATTCAAGGCCACAGCCAGCCCTAGAAGTTGCCCCCACTGTATCTGAGGGAAGATGGAGAAGCCGCCTGCCTGCAGTAGAGATGCCAGCACCTGCAGATAGCCTGGTTGATGGAGAAGCCTCCCACCCCATGGTCCAGGGCCATTACCTGCAGCTGGCTGTGGCCTGGGAGATGGAGAAGCTGCCCACCCTGCAGTCCTGGGCACCAGCACTTGTGACTGTAGCACTGGCAAAGCCACCTGCCCACCATTCCCTAAGGCTGCAGCCAGCCTGGGTGCCTATAGCTGACCAGAGGAGGGAAGCCTGAATCCCGGGTGCCTGTGGTCAGCTGGAGGAGAGAATCCTGGGCCCTGGGTGCATGACTGAGGCAGAAATGGTTAGGGGCAATCACGCCAGCAGGGGAGCCATTAGAGATGATCAGGCTGGCAGGCAGAAGCTGTTAGACTCAATCAGGCAGGGAGCAGTTAGGAGCCAGCAGAACTGGATTGTGAGAGGGATGTCTGACTGTGAGTTATCCCATGAGGGGTCCCAGATTGGAGAGAGTGCAGGCCAGGCTGAGGGACACCCTCCCCACCACCACCTCCCCCTCTTCTCCCCCGCCCCCCCCCCCATACACGAATTTCTTGCGCTGAGCCTCTAGTTAACTCATAATCATCCTTGAACTCTTTATCAAGTTGATACAAATATCTGAAGAAATATCAGTTCTCCATCAAAGTGTATTGGCTTTAAACCTCAGAAGGATTAACTCAAAGTGTATTGGCTTTAAACCTCAGAAGGATTAACTCATTTTGTCAAGGTCATATGACTTTAGAATATAAACTCTTGGAGTTAACCTTGTTCTTCTACTCTTCCTCTGTCTCTGATGAAACTACACACACTCGGATTGCTCCTCTTCATTACCAGGGTTAGGTAGCATATAAGAGGCACAAAGAGGTAGTTACATGGCTACACATGATGTCTTTCCCAGAACTCATACTTAATCTGTAGTCTTCATAACCCTAAGATATTAATACGGAGAAATATGGAAGTGTGATAGCAGGCACGTATATGATGTTGAATAGTTTATTCATTGAAATCTAACAATAAGCACTCATCAAAGATTTCCATTTAATTAATTGCTCTGGTGAGCTGAAACAAGTTAATTATTCTCAATAGTATTTTGAAGAGGATGCCCTTCTTAAATAAAATATTATAGTTTGTTATCTGATATATCTTATGTAATGGTGAACATAATAAAAAAGAGAAAACAAACACCTTGATTGCATTTCATATGACTTAGAAAACTTTCTGAGGGTGTTCAGCTAATATTTATTACCTGGGATAACACAGGAAATGGAAAATGGCATACCTAATGTTAGCACGAGTTAATTTATTATGCTTATAAATTACAAAAACATTTTTAAAAGAACTATTCTTAAGAAAATCATGAAGCAATATTTTCTCATGATTTTGTGAAGATGCTTGTTTACTAGTACATCATCTATACTAATAACAGCCTAGGTGATCTACTTGCCTTGGTGCTGTGATGCCCTAATGCTGTCACAAGATGGCGGCACATACAGTGGAGGCAAGGCCCATTGGCTGAGCAGCGTGGTGAGACCTGTGGTTCCTGTGGTTCCGTCCAGTGCAAAAGAGGCTGGTCCTGGCATCTCCTCTGCCTTGTGCGGAGGAGATGGGTCACCGTGGAGAGTCCCCATGACATCTCACACTGCCGAGGTGGACCCCTGGTAGGAGCCTACCTCTTTGGGGCAATTGATCACAGGGCTCCCACACTGTGAGAGGGCCCAGGCTAGGCTAGGGGATCCTCCCACCCGAGTGCACAAATTTTGTGCACTGGGCCACTCGTTTCTTAAATAAAAACCAAGAAAAAAATCTGTTGTTTCTTCACTGTGGTTTTGGTGGTGCTAGTGATGGAAACTATAGTAATTTCAGAGAGCAGCACAATGTGGCTTGAACCCTTTCAACAAGATTGAAGGACATTGATTATGTTTGTCAATCGTGATACTTATTAGCAGCTGTGGGGTATGTCTTCTCCCATCAGTAGCGACATTGTTAAATGAATTAACCTATGAAATATATCCAGCTCATTACAAGCTTTACATGCTATCTATCGATCAAAGCAAATAACCCGATAGCTAGCTATTGTCATAGTAATTAAAATGTGTTTGTCTCAAATAACAGAACTCTCGAGTGACCATTCTTTAATTTTACAATATTATCTTACACGTTTCGAAATCTGGATATGGAGAGGTTGCAGTGGCCCAGAAATCAAACTTCAGTGGCTTTCCATCCTTTTTCTCACCCCTTTCCTGTACCTTTTGTTGCCACTCAAGATGGCAAGAGGCCTGAGCATTTCCCGGCATGGCATGCAGCTGCAGTGGCATTTGGTGACGAGGAACATCTCCTTTTGTGCAGCTTTTCTCATTAGAGTGAACATCTGAACATCTCTTCCCTGAAATCTCATTAGACAGGATTAAGTGCCTGGCCAATGTCTAAACCAATCACTGTCAAATAAAATGCCATTTATAAGGTTGGCCCCACACAATCCTGATGCAACCCATGAGGTTTGGAATTGAATAGTGTAAGGGGAAACTTTAATAACACCATGTTTTTTCAGCAAGCAAGGTATCAGAGAACTAGAAGTGGTGATGGAGGGAGCGAATGGATATGGGGTGCATGGCTGGTAGTCTGCAACATTATTATTATTGGAGTTTCTTATTTATTATTAGAGTTTTGCAGATTAAGATTTAACATATTTCCTAGAGTAGACAGTGTTGGAGCCTCATCCCTAAATCCCTGGATCTCCTTTCTGGGAACCGGGTGTGCTCATTCCTTAAGTTCTATGCACTTTGCCACTAAAGTCTGGCGATGGCAAGCTTCACAGGAATGCACTTGTCTTATCACAGTGTGTTGTCCATATGGATAGCTTAGGTTCATCAAGATGGCCCGTAAGTAATAAGCAACTCAAGCCCCCCTGACTCCAGATGGGGCAAACTGTGCAATTTACTCTACAGAGCTCCCATGGGGTCAGGCTGAGTCTGTACTTCCCCTGAAATCATAGCCTGGCTTGACTTCTTCCATTTCCCTACCCTGTTTCCTACACTTCCTTACAGGTTTCTCCTGGAAGAATTTCCTTATGAAGTCACTTGTCGAATGCTCAGCTCAGGGCCCTCTGAGAGAACTTGACCTAAGATGGCTTCAAAATTGTTTGTGAGCACATTCAATTAAATGTTAACCAATCATGTAACAATAATGTTTATATAGACCGGACTTATCAGGAAAGAAAAAGCTGATACAATTAAAAAATAATTATTTTCTCAACTCCATTTCCTTATTTAAAATCTTTGAAACTAATATTTCATGAAAAGAGTATCTTATGTCATCATTACTTATACACTTATTTGGTTTGCTATGTTTTAATAAATATATTATACTATAATAAGTCCTTTTTTAATTAAACTTTGGACACCATAAATCAAATGAAAATAATAAAAAAGGTAAAGATAACGTAATGGAATTCTAACATTATATCTCTGTTATACATCCTATTTTATTAGGATCACTATAAATTACCTTTAAAAATATATATACACACACAGACACACACATATATATAATTCCAAAGTTTTCAAGTAATTTCACACACAAAAATTGATTGATAGGAAATCAGTGTCTTATTTGAATTTGATAAAGCCATGTAATGAGTAGTATTTTTTATTTTATTTTTTAATTACAGTTGACATTCAATATAATTTTATATTAGCTTCAGGTGTACAACCTAGTGGTCAGACAATCATAAAATTTACAAAGTGAATCCCCCAGTATTTCAAATACTCATATAGAACCATAAATAAAATGAATAGTACTGACATATTTTTAACAATTGTATTTTCAGCTCAACTTTTATTTTGCTCCTATAACCTTAAGTTTCTAAATAGATATAACCTCCATCTCTAAAATGTCACCTAGAGACAAACTATTAGGAAGTATTTTAAAGTTGTTAGAATTACATAAAGTCCAGTTTCATATAGCACAGCTGTACATTCATAAAACACCCATGTGCTTTGAAATTCATCGGCAAGTGCTTTCATTGACAAATAGCTTTTGCTTACACTTCCTCTTCATAAGAGCAGGATCTAACAAGGTCTATACTCTGAAACTCTTTAAGATCTCTAAAGTAAGAAGTTACTCTTGAAATAAGACATTTCCTTTCGTGATGACCTCATTTTGAAAGGTCAAGGAGTAAATAGGAAATTCTTAGCAATTGAAATAGCATTGCCAAGAGAGGGAAGGAAATCACTTACTGCATTATTTTCAAAGAACTTTTTTGTTTGAAAGTCAGATTAGAGCTTTCCATCTCTGCTTTTCCCCTCATTAAGTCTTTCAAAGAACAAAATTTATTTCTTCCTTGCTTCCCCTGTAATGGGAAGAGGAGCTTTCTGTGCTTCATGTGCATTTTTTTTCAGATAAATCAATAAAGAGTGACAATAATTGATATCTACTTTAAAAAAACTTAAGATAGAATTATGTTAAATTTGTCATGACTTAATTTATGTATATGTGATATCAAATATGCCTTTATTTTAAAATATTATTTATTTGGACTATGCATATAAAACATCCATGTAATTACTATTTCTACTTTTCTTATCCAATTACTTTGGCAGTATTAAAAGACAAGGAATATTTCATTGTAGAGTTGTTTGTAAGCATTAAATATGTTTTTGCTTATTTATTAGTTATATCCACATGCATTTTTAAAGGCTCTATGCCTATTAGAATGATTATAACATTGATATAAGGAGATATGTAAGCATCTTCAGTACAAAGAAACATAAGATACATGTTAAACAAAGCACATAGATTCAGACGGTTCACCTGTGAGATTCAGGAAATTCTTGAAAGTGATGTGTCATTGGATTTAAAGGAGAGTCTTCTGAGAAAATATGACCACTACCCTAATCATGAGAGTTACACATGTTCAATTTACTTAAAAAGACAATAGTATGTATTTAAAAAAGTAACAATAATCCAGTTCATCTGGAGGCTACATGTATGGTAAAACTGACAGTTTATTCCAGATAATAGAATGTCATGAATGCCAATTTACAGTGTGACCTTAATTCAGAAATTGGAAGAAGTACAAGTTGTTTTTAGGAGGGTCAAATATCCAAAGCCATTTTTGAAATATTAATGTGACAGGGGTATGTGTGCTATCTTGGAGAAGAAGAAACTCGTGGCATAGCAAAAAGACAGGTGGTAATTGCAATAGCCTGAAAGGCCAGAGCAGGATGTTGGGATAGGTAAGAGTGACATACATAATGGACCCGACATACAGTGACAGTGATAAATGGTTAGAATTAGTGGACCAGCACCAGGGAGGAGTCATAGATACCTCGTGGCTTCTCAGAGAGCATGGTGAGATGAAGGAAAAGGGTAACAATAATAATCACAACTAATGCATAGTGACAGTTTCTTATATATTACAGGTCAGGCATTTTTCTAAAGGCTTTCTGTGGATTACCTCTTTTAATTCTCATGGCATCTCTGTCATCATAGGGATTCAGGCAAAAACAAAACAACGGTGGTAGTAATCACAATAAGTGTACAGAGCAAGTATAAACTCTGTATGTATTTATGAGTGTTTCTAATTGTACAATTAAGTAAATTGTTTTTTTCAATTAAAATAAATTTTTCAAATAAAAATTCTGTATGAAGTTATTATATCACTCAATTTTCCATTATTGATCTTATTGTAAACTGGGGGCTCATGCATGAAGATTTGTGCAATAGGTCTTCCTTCCCCTGGCTGCCAGCACCGGTTTTCCTCCGGCACCTGGGACTCAGGCCTTCTCTCTGGCCATGGCCTCTTGTCTTTGCTCTGGCTGGAGTCTTCACTTCAGCCAGAGCCTTCAGTGTTCACTCCGGCTTGGAGCCTTCAATCTTCTCTGCTCCTGTAGCTCCCTCTGCCCACCACCGTCCTCCTCATAGCAGGTGTCCCGCCCTGCCTGGATGCTCCACCTGCATATGTAAATTAACCTGTCATCTTTTGTGTTAATTTGCATGCTCACTCCTGATTGGCTGGTACCATCATGGAGGTATGGTCATTTGCATATTTCTCTTTTATTAATGTAGATAATCATATATGTGTGAACTATATTTCTTGTTTGTTTGTTTTGTGTTGTTAATTCTTACCTGAGGAAATTTTTCCATTGATTTTTAAGGAGAGTGGAAGAAAGAGGAAAAAACAGAGAGAGACATCAATGTGTAAGAAACACATTGATTGGTTGCCTCCTGCACCAGTCCCACCCAGGCCCCAAGGCCTCAGGCTGGGGAGGGGCCTGCAATAAGGTACAAGCCCTTGACCAGAATCAAATTTGTGTCCTTTTGGTCCACAGGATGATGCTCTATCCACTGAGTCAAACCATGTAGAAAAAAAATATATTTCTTAGACCTATCCCAAGAAAACCCTATTTCATTGAAATTTTCAGTATAATTTCTCCTGCAATTAGTTCATATTGCTTTGACCAATGGGTAATGATAAGATTAAAGTATTGGTGGAATTAAAATGAGTTAAATATGACATTTCTTTATATTTCAAAAAAGTTCTGAAAAAATTATAAAAACCACCTTATAAGTTCAGGGATATATTCTCCAGAGCATACTAGAATGCTCTGTTGCTCAGAGGTGGCTGGTCTTTTTGTGCTATTTCTGCCTTCAACTGATTGGATAAGGCCCACCCACTTAATGAAGAGCAATCTGTTTTACTGAAAGTCCACTAATTTAAATATTAATCTCATATAAAAACACCCTCACAGGGACAGGTAATAATAAAGAATAATGTATAGTTTGTTAAAATCTATACTATTATTCGTTCTCCTCTTATCATTTGTAGTCTCATATTGGGAGGGAAGCCATTGACCTAAATAAAACAACTTGCATAGTGCCTGAAATATATTATACAAGGTGCTCAATAGATGTTAACTCTATTCCCCTTTTGACTCTGTCTTCTGTGAAGGAAAAATGCTCACATAGATTCTTGCAGGCCATCGGACTGGTTCTTTTCAGGCTTATGGGTCTTGAGAAAGTTTAGGCATATGATTATTACTTGTATGTTAACTGAAATAGTTACAGTTAAAAATCAATAGTTCCTAGTATTGAATTTAATGTTGAGTTACAGTTTCTTTTAGGTATTTTCTAAGACATCACATAGCCATCTAACTTCTCACAAAGCCAGGTGTCTACATTATAAAGAGCAATTTATGTTTATTTTATTTAGCGCATGTGTATTTTATGCACATGTCTAAAACCAAAGCAACAACCAAGAACACATCTGCATCTTATGATGTGCTCACCTCCCTTGGGGAAAGCACAATGTTCAGATATTTTGCAAGGTCAGAGGTCCAGCACTTCTTGTGTGTGTGTATGTGTGTGTGTGTAGGTGTGTATAGCTGTGTGTATGTGTGGTGTGTAATTTTCATATCATAAAAAAGAACATTTTAATCTGCCTTCAAGGATATTTTTTCAGTGACACTTCATGAAACTCATTTAAAAGGGGAAAGTAACATACCATTTTTGTGGAAATGGTGAAGACTTATGGAATATATAGAAATGTACAGGATGAATACAAAAATCCCACCATTCCAAGAAAAGTCCCTGCAATTGCCTATTCATTCAATAAGTGATTGCATCTTAGACACTGGTGTAAGTGAGACAGAATCTACAGAAGGGCCATGTTTTTTTTTTTTTTTAAAGATTCTTGCTGAATGTCTAGTCTATAGGTCTATAGCTGTAAAGCTGATCTCTAATCTTATTCCAAATAACTCAGAAGCCACTGATCAATTTTAAATTTTCAGCAGAAGGTAGGTACAAAACAGATATTTAAAAAAATATTTTATTGTTTTTTTTTTTTTTACAGAGAGGAAGTGAGAGGGATAGAGAGTTAGAAACATTGATGAGAGAGAAACATCAATCAGCTGCCTCCTGCACACCTCCCACTTGGGATGTGCCTGCAACCAAGATATATGCCCTTGATCGGAATCGAGCCTGGGACCCTTCAGTCCACAGGCTGATGTACTATCCACTGAGCCAAACCGGTTAGGTTTGGCTCAGTGGATAGTACAAAACAAACCAAACAAACCAAAACAAACATTTTTTTAAATGAATGAATCACAAAAGCAGAGAGCCAATATGAAGAGAAACACTTTTCTTTTATCAAAAGTGTCTTGCCCTAGCTGGTTTGGCTCAGTGGATAGAGCATTGACCTGTGGACTGAAGGGTCCCAGGTTCAATTCTGGTCAAGGGCACATGTCTGAGTTGTGGTCTCAATCACCAGTGTGGGGTGTGCAGGAGGCAGCGGATCAATGATTCTCTCTAATCATTGATATTTTCTATCTCTCCATCCCTTTTCCTTCTTCTCTGAAATCAATAAAAAAATATATTTTAAAAACTGCCTTCATTGTAGTTACTGTTAAAGCCAGTTGCAAGTGGCTGACTACCAATGTAGCCATCTTGCCCTCCACATGGTTGTATATTTACATGTAAGATTGGCTTCTATTTCTGAATAATTTTTGTGAAATATTTTATTATATTTAGAAAAGAAAAAAATGAAGGCAGCATCTAGTTTCATAGACTTAACTACTTTGAGACCTTTAATTTTCTTTACAAGTTTACTAAAACAACACATGTAGGATGCTAAATTTAGGCCTAGCATTTTAATAATTTAACCTATGTGATAAATTCTTGACAACAGAATCACAAGTTTCATAAAACAAGAACAATATACTTTCTAAAAATTTAGCAATGTCAGATGAAAATTACATAGTGATAATAATCCCTCAAACTAGAGATCACAATGTCAGATTTCTAAATTTACTGGAAGAGACATATCCATCTCCCCCGACTATATCTAAGAAATGAGATTATATTATAGTTTGCCAGCGCATTCATATTGTGGGGAGTAAAATATAAAAGACAACAGGCCTGGTGCATGAAATTTGTGCATTGATGGGGGTGCCCTCAGCCCAGTCTGCACCCTCTCCAATCTGGAACCCATCAGGGATGTCCGACTGCTGGCTTAGGCACAATCCCACAGATATTGGGCCTAAATCAGCAGTCAGACATCCCTCTCACAATCCTGGACTGCTGGTGCCCAACCACTCATCTGCCTGCCAGCCTTATCACCCCCTAACCACTCCCCTGCTAGCCTGATCAATGCCTAACTGCTCCCCTGAAGGCCCGATTGTCCCCAACTGCCCTCTCCTGTTGGCCTGGTTGCCCCTAACTATCCTACCCTGCTGGTCTGTTTGCCCCTAACTTCCAGGAATAGTCACCCTTAACTGTCCTCCCCTGCAGGCCTGGACACCCCCAACTGCCCTCCCCTGTAGGCCTGGTCACCCCTAACTGTCCTTCCCTGTTGGCCAGGTACCCTTCCCCCCTCACCTGCCTATCCCTGCAGGCCTGCCTCCCCTCCCCCCCCCCCAACCACCCTCCCCTGCAGGCCTGGTCCCCCCAACTGCCCTCCCTGCTGGCCATCTTTGAGACCACATTAGGGCAGCGATCTTCTGCTTGAGTGTGAAGGTCAATTTGCATATTATCTCTTTATTATATGATACCAAGAAGGTTCTGACTCTTAAATCTTTTAAATGACCTGACTTTGTATCCCCACTTTCACGTTGTGTGACCAAGTTTGAAGGTCTCATTCTTCCTTCAATTATTACTTGGCTCTATAGATTAAAGCTTCCTGAACCCCAACACTGTATATTCATCCTGATCCTCAGAAATCTGTATTTGTGTGGTCAGTATTTAGTTATCAGTGCTCTATACATGTGTTAAATCTACAGACTCTGAATAATTTTCACAGAGCAGATTAAAGATCCTTGTTTTGAAAAGTTAGCAATAATTACAAAATAAATTCTTGTTTTTGAATAAAATCCTGAATCCATCTTGCTACCTTGAAGTGAACTGGACTTGACAATAAGCATCCATTCTTTTTTTTTTTTCAGTGCTACTTTTATAAGACAAGGACAGCAAGACAAAAACACTTCCACATTTACTGGATGCACTTGGCACACAAAAAACTCAACTCCTTCGCGGTTACAGATTATGACTTTCATGTTAAAAAGAAAGCCTACACTGTAGTATAGAATCACCTGCTGAGAGAACTAAGATGTCTATTTCCCTGGAAGTTTTCTAAAGGCATTATCATTTATTACTCAGAGATATTTTAGCTGCTTCTGGCAGGACATTTAGTTCCATTTGGTTTTTAAGTTGAATTTTATTTATGATCATTAATCGTCCAGTTAAGCCTATTCTGGTTGAAATTGTCCTAATGTGAGAGTATCCATCTGCCTCTTCCATCTTTTATTAGGAAATAAGGGAATTGGAATACAATTTTGGAGTTCATTCTATTTATTTAAGCACAACTAAGTTCATGTTTAATGTTAAATATTTCATACCTTTTCATAATTTGAACAATTGTAGTTCTGATATTGTAACTACAGCATCTGGAACTGTAAAATACATGTCACAGTATGTGCAACTGTCCTATATATAAATTTATCATAAACATATATGTACAAGGGTAGTGACTTGCCAAGGAATAGTTATGACTATAATAGAAAGACTTTTGAACAAAACTCTGGCCCTCCCTTTGTGTGTGTGTGTGTGTGTGTGTGTGTAAATATTTACAAACATTGCTACCAATTTATTATCTGATTTTAGATGAGAGTACAAAAATTTTTAAGGCAAAAATGTGTATCACTAATTAAAGTACTGCATACAACTGATTTAATGAGGTTCAATGTGTATGATTCTCTCATTCCAAACAAAGTTGTAAAGATTTAATATTATTATGATGATACAAGAGGCCCAGTGCAGAAATTTGTGCACCAGTGGGGTCCCTTGGCCTGGCTTGCACGATCAGGCCAGAACTGGCTTTCTGACATCCCCTGGAGGTTCCCAGATTGTGAGAGGGTGTAGTCCAGGCTGAGGGACTCTCATGGGTGCACAATCAGAGCTGGGGAGGGACACAGAATGCTGGCCAGTTGGGGAGGGACTGCGGGAGGCCTCCAGGGTGTGTCTGGCCAGTCTTGCTCAGTCCCAATTGGGTGGACTCCAGCAGCAAGCTAACCTACTGGTCAGAGCATATGCCCTCTAGTGGTAAGTGCATGTCATAGTGAGCGGTTGGCCTTAGCATATCATAAGCATATTACATTTTGATTGGATGACTGGATGACCAGGCAACCAGAAGACTGTCTGGAACTTAGCATATTAGGCTTTTATTAAGGATTATTTTCTACTCTTTTTATTGGGAAACTTCTTCCTTGTGAATTTTGTGATTTTCATAAACTCACATTGGAAATTTTACCCATAGTTTCTGATTTGCTGAGTTTAGAGCATATGTTCCAAACATTTTTTCCCCTCAAAATTCTTATGTCTATTAAAGAAAATTTAATACTTATACTTTTCATTTACTTGCATTTAAACTTATCAGAATGTTGTTCTGCAAGAGCTTTTTGAAGTCTAAGAGATATTACAGGTCTTTCAATGTCCCGAGGAAGTACTCTGCTAAAATTAAAATATTTTATCTTCTGGATTTTTCCTTTTCAGGTGTAATATAATTTTAAGAAGTCAAAATAATAAACAGGCTGTATTCTATTTTCTCTTTTTGATTGGAATTTTTAATATTTCAAAACTAACATACATTTTAAATACATAATTAATATAGAGCACTAGGGAGTCCTTTTCTTCTAAGAAATTTTAGACAATGTGGATTAAGATTCACTGGTTTTTGATCCCATTATTCTGGCTCTAATATTTTCATGGTTGTAATTCTGAAAGTACATTAAAAAAAAAAAAAAAACATTGTATAAGATGATAAACTATGCACACACATTCATCACAGAGCCTTATGTAAAAAATACAAAAGGCAAGAAGGAGAAGAAATATTATCTATTTTTTAAAAGATTTAAAATCATTGTGTCTGGCCCTAGCTGATTTGGCTCAGTGGATAGAGCATTGGCCTGCGGACTGAAGGGTCCTGTGTTCAATTCTGGTCAAGGGCAAATGCCCAAGTTGTAGGCTTGATCCCCAGAAGGGGATATGCAGAAGGCAGGCAATCAGTGATTCTCATCATTGAGGTTTCTAACTCTCTCTGCCTCTTTCTCTCTGAAAACAATAAAACTATTTAAAAAAAAAAAAGAAAGTGATAGTGAGCTTTCAGCCAATGGACACAGTTAATGATGAAAATGTGAGAACGGAGCCTAGGTATTGCTAATGATAGTAGTAAAACCTAGGACTCATCTTCCAGAACCATAGAAATGACTGACATTTGGTCACATGTCTATTGTTCGTTTGATTTATTCATAACATACATGAGACTCCACCCTCTCATTCTCTCAACTCTCATTCCACATATCTTACCCATCTAAGGGAGTTCTTTCTATCTCTAGACTGCTTGGGCCATGAATATACTGACAACAAATAACAGTGGCAAATGACGACAAAAGCAACTACCATTTACTCCTGCTCACTTCCTGGGATGTGCCTCACCCACCTCCCAGGACTCCAAATACATGCTTCTTTTTTTCATAGGCACTTCTATTATTTTCAAATTGCATGATAAACATTTGAAAACAATTTAGGTGTTAACCATCAAATGCTTCCTCTTCAATAGAGCAGAAAAAATGTACTTTGAAGGAGCGAGTTGTTCCAGAGAATCATTTTATTTGTGATGGTTTCTATTTAATTTTATAACTGATTTCTTCTTCAACTGGAACTTGTAGGTTGAAGGACCAAATTATTCTTTTTTCATTGTTTAAAGTATTACATATAGTATTACATATGTTTCTTTTTTCCCCCATTGGCCTCCCCTGAGCCACCGCCCATCCCCTCACCCCCGCCTGGCACATGCCCTCACCCCTCTAGTATCTATGTCCATTGGTTGCATGAATAGAAGTCCTTTGGTTGATATTTTACCCTCTCTCCCACCCTTGCCCCCGCCTTCCCTCTGAAGTTTGACAGTCTGTTCAATGCCTCTCTGTCTCTTTATCTATTTTTGTTCATCAGTTTATGTTGTTCATTATATTCAACAAATGGGTGAGATCATGTGACATCTTCGGGTATAGAAACTAGAGATTGACTAACAGGTACTTGCATTATGATATTCAATTTCTTAAATGGGCATGCTTTTGAAAATATGTGATGTTTGATTTACCTTTTGAGAACCATGCTCTTGACCCAAAAGCCACTTGCTTGTTAATAACACTGTTAAAAAAACAAACACATAAGCTCATCATGTCTTGGGACTTCATGTCACTCTGCACATTTCCCATCATTCTGAGATGAAGTCATTTATTTCTTCTCAATTTGAATAGTTTTAATCAGATCACAATGTTCCCTCTAAAGAATTTCTTTTTCAATTCAAGGAAAGAAGTCAAACATTCTTTTAAAATCGCTTTACAATATACCACATTGTAATTTACTTTGCATCAACAAAGTACAAATAACAGACATCCTCAAATTATATTTTGAAAGTCTGCACATATTGAACTAGTTTAGAAACTGACTAGAAATATATATATATATATATATATATATATATATATATATATATATTACTTTTACTGTAATAAAGCTAACAATATATTTTAAAGTCTACTATGTGATATGTGTTTCAAAATGATCAAGTTATGTAGCAATATAATCTTGGAATAGTTTTTATTGAGTTGGTTTGTCTTTTTCCATGCTTTGAAAGCAAGGATATTGACTAAGACATCAGTTGTGCATTGACAAAATGTTTTATTCCATTTGTGACATGATGGACTTGAGAAGAGGTAAAAGAAGGCTATTTATAATTTTTCTGGATGTCAGACAAAAGCCAGAACTATATTGACCACACTGGGATATTCTGGATGGGGGAAAAAGTAGATTTACAGTTGTTTGTGTGGAAAATAATACTATAATTAATGAATAATACAAGAATAAACTGTGTTTTGCATACTAACAATTGTGCACCTACTTTTGCCTCACCCTGTATGGATGTCCTATTCATAAAGTTTTTGTATAGAGGTATGGATAAATTCTCTAAAGACTGCAAATTATCTCCCATTATTGAAAACCTAAGCAATTTTCTCCCCAATTCACTTAATTGTCTCTAACAAATAGTATTCTTTTAAAAGGTTCAAAATGTGTTTTAAAGGTATATATAATGTTTACTTATGTTTTATTCATTACACTTCATTTTCCCTGTCTGGAGTCATGAACATTAAAGCCCATGATGACTAGTAGTAAGATCCAATGTGGTTTCCCCTTTTCTTTTTGTCCAATAAAAACTATTTCTGGTTTTAGTAGTCTACATAAGGGAATTAATGGGAGGAAATATCACTCCCTGACCAGACCATAAACATTCAACATGATTATGTTAAATTACTGTCCCAACAAGCTAACCATTTGGTATATTCCTTATGTTGATAATTGTTAGCAAGTATCGAGTACATAATGATGGAGCCAAGGCACCAAAGGAAATAGATGGAAATAAAATATCCAGCCCTGACCTTGATATAATTATAATTTTCTTAAAGTTCAAGACATGTTTACAACAGCAAAGGCAACAACAAAGACATAGGAAGCAATAAATGACAATGGAGATAATTAACACCAGAAAGGAGTTCCCTGTGGGTCTGGGTAGTCATAGACCCAATGACCTGAAGTTGGTCTTAACAAATTAAAACAATGAAAATAGAGAATTTTAAAAGCACGGTTAAAGGTCAAAAGCATACTTTTTTTTTTTTTTTTTTTTTTTTTTTTTAGCGTGTCAGTAATATGTGGTCTTAAACGTACCAAGCACCACACTGCCAACCCTTTTACTTGCCCAGCCCTGTTACATGAATCAGGAATAAAGTTGTATTACTTTCAACCATGTTATGGAAAATGTTTTGTTTTATTTTTTATTTTTCTTAGCAAGTTAGTTTACATTATAATGAGTACCAATTACAAGTCAATCAATTTTCTGATGAGTTTCAGATGCATTGTTACTTCATTTAAATACTTAGGAAGACTCCAAAGTATATGCAATAATATTTTGAGAATTATAAATCCAAATGTGCAATATAATGTTATATGTTGATTACATAGCAATAAAAAGAGAAATGTGCATTTTCATAAAAAAAAAACAAAACAAAAAACAAACAAACAAACAAACAAAACAAAAAAACATACCGAGCAGGGTTTGCTAATCTTTTGGGGTTGATCTCCCATAAAGTAGAGAATTTGCCTTGCAGCTGCCCTGGAAAGAGGCCTCCTCCAAGGGTTGAGGAAGAGTTTAAATTCTCTCATCTGCATTCCCTCCCTGTCCACTCCCCGAGGACTGACAATAAGGGATTTGTGAAGTGGGCATTTATCCACTGCTCAGAACAGTTCTGGGACGATTTGTTCAAATCGACCAAGCTACAGAGAAACCATCTGTGGATGACTATTTTTGCATGAAATTTCGAATACTCATGAAATAATGTCCTAGAGGCAAGATTCTCCTCTCTGTCCTAAGTAATCCTGAGACAAATGGGCCCCAGCTAGAATTGACTCACTTGAAATGTACAAACATCTTAATCCTCTCTTTCATCTGTCTCTAAATATTCATGACTCCCCTTTAGCTTGTTAAAAAAAAAAAAAATCTGTAGCCCAGCTGGTGTGGTTGAGTGTCAGTCATTAAATTATGAACCATGAAGTCACAGTTCGAATCTTGATCAGGTTACATGCCTGGATTGTCGCTCAGTACCCAGTGTGGGGGGTGCAGGAGGCAGCTAACCAATGATTCTCTCTCGTCGTTGATGTTTCTCTCTCTCTCTCCCTCTATGCTCCCTTCCTTTCTGAAATAAATAAAAATGTATTTAAAAAATCTGAATTAAATATATGAAACCTCTCCCTGCCATATTAGGTACCCATTTAAGATAATCAACATTAGCTCTTGATGTTGATTCTCAAGTTGTGTGAGTTACTAACTTCAGATGGTGAGGTCTGGATTACAGTTAACTTGGAAAGCATTGTAAATATAAGGTGTTTCTAAGCAAAGCAGGGTACTTATCTTTAAGTTACCTATCCATCCTCCAAAGATTGTGCCTTTTTACTTGCCAGGAGGATTGCAATTAGAGTGAGTCAATGGTGTGGGAGAGCATAGTGTGAACGCAGCACTCCCTGTACTGCTGTTTGAAACATAAATTCATATACTCTTATCAAAAAGCTTTAGGGATATAGAATTTAGCAATACATGTTTAGAAACTTAAAATATTTATACCACTTGATTCTGTAATTCTCAGCTCTAGAAAGTGCTATCAACAAGAAGAAAAATGCTTTCAGAAGAAAAATATTAAAAATAAATAATAATACTTATCTCTCTGAATGGTGGATTATGAGTGATTTTTTTTTAAAATGTCAAACCCATCCTCTAAAGTTTGCTACTCAATTTAGCTTGCTAATCAATGTATCTAACAAATGAGATTTTTTTTTTTTTTACCATTGATATTTTTACTATTGGGTAGCATATCAAAATTTTTTTCACACACACACACACACACGCACGCACAACTCCTGAAATAAGACAAATGCCTTCTAACAAAATAATCTAGAGCACTTCCTTTTCAAATGGAGAAGTGGTTTTAAGAAGTGTAATTGAACCTAAGTATTTGGGTCAGACCTCTCAGCCTTGTTTAAATTAGATCATTTCTTCCTTCCCATTAAATACAAATATTCAGTGTTGATATGAATCAATAAAACAAAGAAGTAGTGGGATTACATTTATTGTGAGCAAATGCTCATAGTCATTTCTATTTATAAGCATGTACAATTGTTTCCTACCTTTTATCTTCAACTACATTTGCTTTGGTGTTATTAGATATTAAGAAAAGAGCATATAGCTATTAATACAATTGTACCCTACTGATGAAATAAAACTATGAAAATATTTCATTCATATCTTTTATTTATAACATATAATTTACCTCTATACTAAGTTATTAACTACTATATCTAATATTTAGTAAGTACCATTTTATTATATTTACAATAAAACATTATTTCATTTGAGTATTTTATTAACACATTGCTATATTATAATACCACCATATATTACCATTTCATTATATTGATAACAATATAATATTATTTTATTAAATAGTATTTTATTATGGTATTTTATTAAAGTCAGCCAATCAATTTATATTACTTTCTCCAGTTTTCATTTTGACTAAAATGTAAATATTTAGTCTGTACTCAAAGCTTTTGATAAAGGATAAAGATCTGATACTTGGGAATTTTGATAGTAGTTAACAAATCAGTTTGATGGTGACAATTTTGAGGTAAATTGGCTTAGAAGCAAACTTTTATGAAAATAAAATAGCAGAAAAAATGATTTGTATAATAAATTTCATTTTTGCTAATCATTAGAGTATAAATATTTTCTTAGTATTCAACTCCTGATATTCAAGCTAAAAGCTATTTAGTGAGCTCAACTTCAACATATATATAAACCATATAGATGAATAACATATTCTACATAAGAATGTTAGCTCTAGAAAATGCCATCAACGGTGTTTACCCTTTATTTCTATAAATAAGAAAAGATAGTTACATAACTAATATCAGAGAAGAGAGTAGAGCTCAGGACTCTAGGACCCCAGCCCAGGACATTTTCTAAATATGTAAGACTTACTATGCTAAACTCTGAGAGGTACTTAAACTTGAGGTGGGGCCATGTAATCTCAAAATTCACAAACACATTCTGATTTTATGTCCAGAATGTACCATGAATCCAATGGTTAGAATCTGTTGTACGATATATAAAAGTATGAGAGAAATAAACTATGAAAGATCTACTGATCTTCAGGTTCTCTACAAGCCTCTTAAAATGTAACCTATTTACTTGCTACTGCCACCTATAGAATGATACACTACTTTCCCTGTGGCACAAATTATTGTAGAATACTGAGATTCATAGGTCCAAGAAACAAACAATGTTGTAAAATCAGAATTTTAACCAAATTCTACCTAATTATGAAAGTCCAAGTTCTCTCTACTGAATCAAAAGGTATCTATAAGACTCTTTAGTAAAATACTTGGCTTAAGACTGGATACATTATTATTATTATTATTATTATTATTATTATTATTATTATCTTTAAAGGGAAGGATCTATGTCCCCTGTAAAGACATATCATTTGGTCAGGTAAAGGACTCGGATTTATTTTTTAACTTATTAACCATGCTTGAGATAGGAAAGAAATGACACACTCCAAATAGTATCATTATAAGAAAGGATTTTTGACAACAATAGTATCAAGGTATAGACTAAGGATAACCCAAAGAGGTTTGGCTAGCACAGTGAAGCTATTACCAAACTTAGACTCAAAGGCGGGGACAGGTTACTGGAACCTGGAAGGAGAAGAATTGTAGAGAACAAGTTGCTGTAAGAGGAGTAATGACTTCTGCCTAGAGGCAAGTCCACAGGAAGGCATCCAAGGGGGTTAATACCCCTAGCTACACTCAAACTCATCCCTCTGATGGTCAGTTAGGACTCCCCAGGCACTAATCACCAACTCTATATAAGCAAATTAGGTGATAAAGTGAGAGCAAAGCAATGCCCACTGAGGCTTCATTACTAGGAAGGTAGCATTCAAAACCAGGAGAGTGTCTGGTGCACACTATTCTGTGTTGGTCACATAGCACATTTTTGCTCATTTCTGAGAAATTCATTTTCAGAAGAAAAAAAAAATCATTGGAAAAAAGGTGCACGATTTGAAAGAAGAAATACCTATATGACAAAGAGTTCAGAATGGACTTGACACTGAGAATAGAAAGAGTTATAAATGAGGGGAAAGAAAAGGAAAAGTATGATGCAGACAAAGTACATTAACAAGTCATTCATGATTAATAAAGGAATAGAAATATCACTCATATTATTTTAAGCAGAAAAAGAGAGATTGTGACTCAACTTTAATTTTTAAAGACCAAAGAGAGTTCCATTTTGTTCATGTGTCAGCCCCTGAAATCAGCTGTGCTGGGAACAAAATGTATTCTTCTGGTTACCCAACCACATGACACCAAGATTATCTCATCAAGGCTACAAGGAGTAAAGGAAGCAAAGGAAGCTCAAGAGGGGATGTGGGCAGAGAACAATACATTCACTACTAGAGGCCTGATGCACAAAATTCATGAAAGGAGCTTGGCCCTTTCAGCCCCAGTTTCTTCCAGAAGGTCGTCCGGAAGGTTGTTCTGCTGTCTGGTCTAATTAGCTTATTACCCTCTTATTATTATAGACTAGAGACCCAGTGCATGAAATTCTTGCACTGGAAGGGTGCTCCTTAGCCCAGCCTGTACCCTCTCCAATCTGGGACCCCTCAGGGGATGCCTGACTGCTAGTTTAGTCCCAATCCTGGCAGTTGGACATCCCTCTCACAGTCTGGGACTGCTGGCTCCTAACCACTCACCTGCCTGCCTGCCTGATTGCCCCTGCCTGCCTTCCAGCTTGATCACCCCCTAACCACTCCCCTGACGGCCCAATTGATGTCTAACTGCTCCCCTGCTGGCCCGGTCACCCCCAACTGCCTTTACCTGCTGGCCTGTTTGCCCTCAACTGCCCTCCCCTGCCAGCTTGTTCACCCTCAACTGCTCTCCCCTGCTGGCCATCTTGTTGTAGTCATCTTGTGGTCCCATCTTGTGACAATGTGGGGATGGCCATCTTGTGGCAGCCATATTGTGACATGAGGGCAAGATGCAACATAGGCTTTTATTAGTATAGATAGGTTATGAGCCTTGTCTTTAAATGCTTCTCATGACAAAAGAGAATTAAAATTGCCCAATGTGAGTCTATAGGACTTAATGTGGGCAATTATAGGAAGTCAGATATTGACTAAATTATTTAATTCTGTCTATAAATGAAATTCTCAGTGAGATACCTATCCTTAGAAATGTGTCAGCAAAGAATAAGAGGTTTTTCTTACTCTTTCTCAGTACTAGAAATCTTTCTAGCTCTAAGTTTCTCTTTGTGATTGTGATCTATAACTGAGTAAAGTAACATGTTGTTTTTTTTTTAATTGAGTATTTAAAATTCCTTTGCTTTCTCCACCATTATTCCCCAGAGTTCAACAAAGGAGGAGAGTCTTTTGCTTCAGGCACAATGGTATTGAAATAAACCTGTGAGAGATGTATTGTATTAGAAAGCGTAGATATACATTAACTGACTCAATGAGTAGGCTATAGGAAACACAGAAAGAAATGCTTTCTACATATGTCAATAAAAACAAATCATTCTGTCTTTTGCAGAAAGAAAAATAGATAATTAAAGCAGTCCTTGTCATTGCACAACATTATGCAGTTCCCAGTGAGAAAGAGGCTTCAGTAAAACATTAGAAAGGATTACTTTTCATCTAGTACTACTTCTGAATAACCACTGTGGCTTCCAAAAGGTCTTATGCTCTGTTCTGTTTAAAAGCAAACAAAACAAGCAAAGACAGCTGTTCAGTATTTTGTAAAGAATTTAGATGGGTCCTGGCCTAAATGGCTCAGTGATTGAGCATCAACCTATGAACCAGGAGGTCAAGGTTCAATTTCTCATCAGGGCACATGCTGGGATTGTTGACTTTATCACCAGTGTGGGGCATGCAGGAGGCTGCTGATTAATGATTCTGTCTCATCATTGATGTTTCTCTCTCTTCCTCTACCCTCCTCTCTGAAATAAATAAAAATACATTTAATAAAAAAATTTAGATGATGAGGAACCTTTGTAATAATATGAACAATAAAGATTGATTTAAAAAAATTTAGATGGGATTAAGTAAGAGCAGGATAGTCTCATGGACAAAGAATCAAGTGTGTTCATAAAGTCATATTATATCTGAGATTAAAATTAAGAATACCCTTATAGGAAGAAGTTTGAAGAGTAGATATTTCATGTGCTTTTCTAAGATAAAGTTTATTAAACATAAGAGAAGAGTTAATCTTAGATAAGTGCATAATTACACACTAGTGTTTCTTATGTAATAGTTTTGTATTTTTATTGATTGTTCCTTATCTTTATATGTTGATCTCCAGCAATGTCATATAAATACATTTCACATTCTTAGGACTTTCAAAAAATTGTAAAAATGACTTAAATTGTTTATCATATGTATTTATAAGTTAATCCAAGTATAAATGTCTATGAAAACATAAGAATTGTGCTTAGTATTCTACCAAAGTACTCTGTGATGATACTTAACTACTCATATACTTTATTTGTGAAATACTAATGGAAAAACATTTTTCTACTTGGAGGACTATCCTAGGTTAAATTGATGAAAATTCAGTGACTTTCTCAGAAGAAATCCTTATAAATATTTTAAAGGTATTCTTATTATAAAACCACTACTGACTGAATTTCTCTGGGAACAGTATCTTCTAGTTAGTTTAATTTAATTTCTGTTGAACTGAGCATTAATAGATAAAACTATTTTGTTTACATTGTTAAAATGATTTCTAAAACCTCAACGGGCAGTGTCCTTTTTCTTGCCTAAATACAGTCCAGTCAAGAATAAATAACCCTCCATGTGATGATTTGCAATTTGATGTTATTTATACAGTATATGTAATGTTTGAAAAAATTGAACTAAGCTTGTGTTGACACCAACCAAGATGGGTTGCTGATTGAACATTTCTGAAATAAAATTGTCTATAAATTTCCTGTTTATTATGTTTTAAGATTGTAGTCATTCTAGTTTTATTGTTTTCTATTACCCTTAAATGCAAGCTTTTTGAAAAATTTCAGGGAGAGAGTACTACACATTAATGGAATATTAAGAAAAACTGTACATGTAATCAATCAATTTCACAGTAAAAAATTAAAAGTGTGTATGTGGAAAGGGAAAGTTCTTTCTTGTTATGTCTCATTATGCTCAATAATAGTATATATTCTACTAATGCTTTCAACTGGGAGACAAAAGCATTTGGTCTTCTCTGTTTTATTTACTAGAGGCCTGATGAATGAATTCGTGCACCAGTGGGGTCCCTCGGCCTGGCCTGCAGGATTGGGCCAAAACTGGCTCTCCAACATCCTCTGAGGGGTCCCGGATTTTGGGAAGGTGCAGGACAGGCTAAGGGACTCCACTGATGATGCACAATCAGGGCTGTGGAGGGATGTAGGAGGTTGGCCAGCTAGGGAGGAAGCATGGGAGGGCTCCAGGGCATGTCCTGCCTATCTTGCTCAGTCCTGATCAGCCAGACCCAGCAATCTAATCTACAGGCCAGAGTGTCTGCCCCCTGGTGGTCAGTGCATGTCACAAGTATCTTCCCTCTGATGGTCAGTGCATGTCATATCAAGCGGTTGAGCGGCCTTAGTATATCATTAGCATATCACCCTTTGATTGGTTGAATGGCTGACTGGTTGACCAGATACTTAGCATATTAGGCTTTTTTTATATAGGATAGAATTGGCTGATGGTTAATAATTATGTTCTTATACTTTGAGTAGGTAGCTAAACATCTGATTTCACTGAATGTTCAGATTAGAAATCTGATCATCCCCAATGTTTGCCCTTTCTAACATTATTTAACTTCCTTTTTTAATCAGCAGAAAGCTAGCAAGTGCTAGTTCATTTTCCTCGTTCATTGTTGCTAAATGTTAATTCATTAGTCTTTAGATCATGAAGCTGGAGCCAGACCAAAGGCAAGAGATTTCTGCTTCTGGCTAGTAGAAAACTGGAAGGAACATTGGTCTCATTTTAATAATGAGATAAAATCAAATAAAGTACAAAGTCATAGCTTTTCCTGAGTCCATCAGAAAGCTGAGGTTGCAATTCAACTAAATTGTTTGAATTCCAAAGACAAACATGTCCCTCCAAAAGAACACAAGAACTAGTTCACCCAGGTCAAAGCATCGAGGGAAGAAGAGGCTGCTTAGCAGCTGCAATAAAAGTCAATACAAATAATTTAAGAGAAAATCTGGAGTCAGGCTGGAGACAAAAAAAGAGCTTTGTTACAAGCTTGTAGGAAATGATCTTTAGCTGCAGGAGGAGAATGTTATGCTACTTGCTTCCCTTAGACATTTCTATCCAATGAAACAAAAACCTGAAGCTCCAGGAGGAGGAACAAAAGGCCCTTTACCTTAAGAACAGAGAAAAGACCCATTGTCAGTGGGGAAAGAGCAGAGGAAAAGCTTTCTCTTATAGATTGAGGGGAAGAAAACCACCATTGACCCAGAATCCTGTATCTATGCCCAATTAAGATTTGTGTTCCATGGAGTAGGATCAAAGAATACTCAGCACAAACTGGCACAGGTTCATGGGCACAACTTAGCTGACCTGGGGAAAAGAATTCTGAGAAATTCCTCTGCTTTCTTCCCCATGAGGCGGGGCCCATGGATATGCTTGGTTGAGGATGAACCTGGATAACAGTAAACCTTTGCCAGCTGCCACCACCAGACCAGAATCAAGCAATAGGCTAATGCACTTGATCGTTGGGGGAGAATTAGAGCATGGAGTGAGATCCCTTCTGCAGGGCAGTATGCAGAGATGATGAAAGCTGAGGGTGTATTAAAAATATTGAGAAAAAGACAAAACACACAAAATAAAAACCCTCTGACACTCTAGCCACACTTTGAGCACAAGGCAACAGGACTGCTAATAGTATGTGAAAACTGTGATAATGTAGGAAGGACAGCAACAGCAAAACCCCAAACACTTCAACTAAAAAATGCTCAGTTCACCCAGAAGTCAGGAAAAGGGAAGAATGAAAACTGAAGTGAAGAGAAAATAAACAAATAACAAAGTGGTAGGAATAATACCAAATATCAATAATTACATTAAATGTGAATAGCCTAAACAAATCAATTAAAATCCAGAGATTGTTAGAATGGAATAAAAAAAATCCAAATATATTCATTATTGTTTTTTGTTTTTTTTAAGGCAATCTACTATTCTTTTTATTTTTCTTCCCTCTTATTTTTTTAATTTTTTATCCCTGTCCACTTGCTTAACTGAACTAATTCCTTTAGTTGAAAGAGAAAGAAAGAGAGCATCCTACTTTTTTTGTTAATGCAAGGTCATACAAAAATGTGAGGGCATTTTGTACTAATTATACCACTTTTGGTACTATGCCACCTGGCTGAGTTTTGTTTTCTGGTGGCAATTTTATAGCAACCTTATAAAAAAGGTTCCAAACCAAAGCTAGCTAGCTTTGCTGAAAAATGAAAGAAGTGAAAAAATGCTGAGAAAGGTAAAAAAATAAGAGCTGAGACAGCTAAATATTTAATATAGGGTCACAACACTAGAGAAAAAGATCTCAGTGGCTAGAGGAAAAATAAAAGAAGAGAGGCATATAAACTGATTACCCCATAACTGTACACTAGCGCAACAATACTTGTTTATTATTTATGAACTAGACCTTCTTTCCCCTGGCTGCTGGCAACACCTCCATTCTGGCTGGAGCCACCTTTTTGCTCAGGCCTGGAGCTGCCTTTTCACCTTTCCATGCTGCCCAGAGGCCCAGAGCAGCTGGGGCAGTGCAGAGTGCCAGTGTTCTGCCCCGCCCCCAGCTGCTCTGCTAGACACCTGCATATACAAATTAACCCACCATCTTTGTTGGGTTAATTTGCATACTTACTCCCGATTGGCTGGTGGGCATTGCAAAAGTATGTTTAATTAGCATCTTACTCTTTTATTAGTGTAGATTTTTAACTGTGTTTTTTTAAACTGGGTTCTTTGTCCTTTATTGAGTTATAAATTTGACTCATTTATATAGTATCTTCTTACTGAATTTCATGGCATGTACACAATCAATGCATTATTTAAATATACTGATGCCAATGGTAGTGAGTTTCAGAAACTAGGACAAAAAAAAAACAACAACATTTAAAATTTTAAAATATTGCAACAAAAGGGGAGAAATCCCACCATTTATTGGATACTTTGAGAATCAGAATTACATAATATTGTACATTTTTAAATTTTAGGAATTAAATTAAAAAATTAAGCTACAGAGTTGTTTACACAAAAGGTGAAGGACAGGGTAATGACTACAACCCAGGTATTCTGATTCGTAGGCGAATAGTTCCACGCTAACTCTATGCTAGAGCAATTGTAAAGACATTCCCAAGAACAAGAGATACTAGTCAAAATTAATTCTTTAGTCACAGTAGGGAAAACGATCAAAACTAAATTGAAACATGGTGAAGCATCTTTCCCTGCTGCATTTTTGCCCAGTGTGTAATGAATGGGTGGGCAAACTTTCCATCCTATGTCTCCTCTACCACTGGTTAATATTGGAATCTGAATTTTAATACTTTTGTCCAGCAAAATAGGATCAGTGTACAAAAAAAAGAGTCTTGAATTGTTACTTATGTACAATTCATAAGAAATTGGGTGAGACATGCTAAACAAAAATTTGGAAACTATATGAACAAAACTGTACCTCTACACATTTATAAAACAACTAGAGGCCCGGTGCACAGATTCGTGCACTGGTGGGGTCCCTTAGCCTGGCCTGCGCCCTCTCACAATCCGGGACCCCTCGGGAGATATGGGACTGCCTGTTTCAGCCCTGAAGGGATCAGACCGAACTGGCAGTCCAAGATCCCCTGAGTGAATGTATCAGTGTGCGAAGCTGTGGGCAGCCAGGGAGGAACCTGAGCCAGGCCCAGGTGCAGCTCCCACTCATCCGAGTCCCACTGCACCTGTTGCTGCCGCTGCTTGGCTTGGCTTGGTAGCACTGTTATGGAGGTGGGAGAGGCTCATATCACACAGCTGTGCTCACCAGCGCCAGCCATGAGCCAGGCTTCTGTCTGAGTGGTGCTCCCGCTGTGGGAGTGCACTGACCACCAGCGGGTGGCTCCTGCATTGAGCATATACCCCTTTGTGGTCAGTGCACATCATAGTGACCAGTCAGCCAGTCATTCTGTCGACCGGTCACTTAGGCTTTTATATATATAGATATATGTTTGTTCAATAATATGCAAAATGTGGAAATCAGCATTCACCACTTTGAAACCACCGATCTAGTTAGTGTATGAAATCTTATATTTTGAGTAAATTGCATTAGAGACATGCTGTTTAATAAAAATAATTTATAGCAATGCTAGTGCATGAGAATGATAAGGGATCAAACATACTGGCTTCATGAAGAATGGCGCTCAAGCTGTGTATATCTTGATTCCAGCTAAATAATAAAAAGTATCCATTTTGGCCACACAGCTTTTACATAGTTTTTGACAAAAGTCATATGCTTGGCTAAGCAAGTTGAATGAAGGATTCTAATCAAAATTCTCCGGTGGAAAAATGCCAGGGGCTTAAAGTACCAGTGGGGAGCACAGGTAGAGTTGGAAGAATCACTGGAGTCTTAAGAACAGTAACAAAAAGTAAAGAGGAAAGGGTGTGTTGTAACAAACTAGAGTGAAGCAAAATCTTGCTCCCTTTTCTTAAGGAAATAGGACCAAATGCCATTTTACATTGCCTTGCTTTCCACCCCAGGCTCCGCCTCCCCCTGCCATGGCAGGACAGCCTGTCCTTAGCCTAGAGTTGACACAGAACTAACTGTGCCTTCGCTTCTAATTAAAATGGTCAGGGGCATTACTGATTAGAAGTAGGGAAACAGAACCGTTTTTATTTACTCCAAACTAATTTGGGCTCATCCAACATCAAAGGAAATGGAGGTCTGAAAAAACAAACAGACTACAAACTGTTGACCTGTTATTGTTTTCTGTAATTAAGATGACTGTGGCCCTTTGAAAGGCTGGCTCAGCAACCATGACACCCCAAAGGCAAGGGATCTTCCCGCCTGGAGAGTCTCAGGGTTCCCTGTTTCTGAAAGTACATTTTGAAAATGAGGTTTTAATAACACAAACTCCACTCAGGATATTCCCAAATGTCCAAACAAGTGTTTTCATATTGAAATATATATGTTTGCATACACACACACACACACACACACATTTTGCTTGTGTGCAACAGTTTGCTTGCTGGGTGTTGGATTGCGTACATCTCACATCTCATTAAAACATCCCTTTACCACTAAAAACCCAGCCACTTAGTGGGATATGCTAGTAAAACGACCTCCTTTCAGGTTTCAATATGCCTACTTTCTTATTATTTTATTTATTTTTTAATCCTCACCTGAGGTTATACTTTCTTAAAAATTTTAGTTTTGTTTTTATCAATCACCATTTATCCCCTCTATACCTACTTTTACTCCGCCCTTCCCCACCTCCTTCCCTG
This sequence comes from Pipistrellus hanaki, assembly GCF_964339955.1. Classification (NCBI taxonomy): domain Eukaryota; kingdom Metazoa; phylum Chordata; class Mammalia; order Chiroptera; family Vespertilionidae; genus Pipistrellus; species Pipistrellus hanaki. Next base: position 9,052,543 of record NC_140504.1, read on the forward strand.
CAGCAATCACCACACTGTTGTCCGTGTCCAGGAGTTCTTGCTGTATCTGAAACAGCAGACTGTTTTTTCCAAAATTAATTATTTTTATGATGTTTTCTTTTCTTTCTATTTTTTTTTTGTCAGAGTCGTGATAAAAATCTACTCATCTTAAGTCCTAAAACTGTCAGCTGCTTTTCCTTTAACCCCAGATGCTGGTACAAAGTGGAAGTTAGAGAACTGGAAAAAAAAAAAGTGCATAAAAGAGAACGTTTGGAGTTCAGGTTATTGTGAAAGTTTGGACTAAAATAAGAATGGCCGAAATCAAATATGTACATTGCAATCTAACTGATCCTAAGTAAAGCCCCACATATCACAGCGTAAGTCATATTTCTCATGAGGCACACAATGATTTCCAAACTGGATATTTGGTTGATACAATATATGGCTTGAAAAGTACAATTGATATGTATAATTTATGGTAAATTTAAAGTGAGTGTAAAGTAGACATATTCTCACCAGTTATTTAATAGACATTGTTAACGAAAAAACCATTGAAACCTATAAAGAATTTTTGTGGGTTTATTTGAGCCCAACTGTTGACATATGCCAGGAAGCAGAACCTCAACGGATTGAGATAATGCTCCGAAGAATGGCGGGTTACATTTCTATATTAATACATTGCAATCAAAGGAAAGGGACGTAGGTGAGTTACATGAAATTGATTGGTGATAGATAAGGGATATGGGACAGAGCGAAGCGGGGAATCCTCTGGGATAGGGAAAAAGGTGAAATGATGGACATGAGCTTCTTTCATAGAGATGGATACAGGATACTTTAACATAATTACAGTTGACAATTAACTTGATAACAACAATAATGAGGGAATGTCTCAAGGCCATTTGTTGTGCCTTGAGGCGTCCAGGGTAAAAAGGAAGTTACAAGTTACCCAGACATCTCACACATATGTTATCTTAGAGGCAGGAAGGCAGAATTGCTTAGTAAAGAACATCTACCGTATTTTCCGGTGTATAAGACGACTTTTGAAACGGAAAAAAAGTCAACCGAAAATTGGGGGCAAAAGACCAAAATTGCACAAAAATTACCTGCAGATCTTGACGGCAAAGTAAGTCTTTTCTTTGAAATGGGGGGTAGTCTTATACAGCAAATATAGGCCTAAACCTATGTTTTTACTGTAAAATTAGGGGGTCGTCTTATATGCCAGAAGTTGATCTTTGTCAGGTAAAATATCTGAGACATGACTACCCACTATATCCTGTTTGTAGTTAGATATTTAATTTTCAAACCATCTTTTGTGGTTATTTTAGGTCTCTGAGTTTGCAAGACTGCCACACAGGCCTTCCCTGAGCTTGTCAGGTTAGCATGTGGCTATTTTCTTTCACAACATGAATGAGTAGAACTATTTTCTATTTCCTACTCTGATAAGAAAGGCCATTTGCTCTCCAATGAGGGCCATTTCTGGCTCCCAGAGGTACCCTCTTCCCCCACTTCTGTTCACCATCTTCCATTTTCAAACAGTTATTGTAATTAGCTAGTTTATTACTATTAGTAAAGGAAAGGAAGCAGAGAGAAGTTAAATATTGTAAGCATGGTCATCTGAGCAGCTTGATCAAGAAGCTACAAGTTCACCTCTGTAGGAAACCGCTGGTCCATTCCCTGCAGATCACTGGGGGAAGGGATAGAACAAAAAGGGAGATGGGCATATGTGCAGTGAAGTTAGGGTGATGCAGGAGAGGTGCTTATCAGTGTAGCCTGAGGAACAATGAGTTGGCTGGCAGGTGGATGCCATTAGAATTGTGTGAAATCTTCCAGGGTTAAGTGGTTCATTTGAAGAAGCTCCTAATTAAAATTCCCTGACAAATAGTTCCCTGTCACTTGTTCACTGTGTGCTCACCTGTTTCTTCTCCATAGCCATGTGGCCTTAAGTAGCTACATGACCCATGGCCATGGGGACCCCACATGCAATGGGTTGTTGCTGGGAATGCCAGCTAAGCTAGCCAGATGCTGGACTAGATTGTACTTTAATACGAAGCAGACATTCTGGGCAGTGGCCTTAATTCTGGCTCTGCTGAAGATATGGTTGGACTTGTTCCATGGCAGGACAGGTGAAGATGGGCCATTGAAGGGGAACCCCCCTTAATTTTACATCATCAATAAAGCTTTCAAATAAAAAAAATCTTCCCTGGGGGGTGGGGCTCAGGAATTTTTTTTCCTCATGGAACCCCAAGAACTCCACTTCCACTGACAACAAAATCAGCAACATCATATCTTGTCACTCTGACTCTAAAAATCTGTTCTTCTTGTTTCATCTCTCTCTGACCCATTCAGGAAAGGTTCCCAGGTTATAAGAATATACCTCCCTAAACTATGACTCTTTAGCATAAATATTATTTTGGTTGATTACTTTGATAAATATCACACACAGGAAAGACTCTGAAACCAGATTAGAAGTTACCCTTTCGTAAGGAAAATTTACATTTATAAGGGAAATCTCCATGTGTTAAAGGTACCAGGAAGAGAAGGAGGACTAGATCACAAACATCACAAGGAACTTTTATCAATGAAGAAGATTTAATCTGCCAAACAAATCTCACTTTAGTTTATGGTACTTTTAAAAAAATTATTACCTGGGCATATTTTTTCATTGATACTAGAGGAGAGTAAGGGGGGTGGGGTGGTAGAGAATATATGTGTGGGAGGAAGAGAGAAAGAGAGAGAGAGAGAGAGAGAGAGAGAGAGAGAGAGAGAGAGAGAGAGAGAGAGAGAGGAAGAGAGAGAAACATTGACTGGTTGCCTCCTGGTCTCCAGATTGGGGATCAAACCCACAATCTGGGCATGTGCCCTGATCAGGAATTGAACCTGAGACCCTTCAGTGCACCGATGAACTGTTTTCCTGGCCATCTCTTCATGTCTGGCCTCTTTCACACTCTTCTCTCTTTTGTCTTTGGTGTATGCCTGATTTGTAAGCCACCTCTGAGTATTACTCAATTTCTCTGGGTAGCTCCCATGCATACATGAGGGTACACCTGTTAACAAACTTTGTTGACTAAAGAAAGTCAAGCCCAAGAAAAGTTTTATGAGAGTTTATTTGAGCCAAACCAATGACAATTGTCAGGAAGCAAAATCTCAACAGATTGAGAAAATGCTTCAAAGAATGGCAGTTTTGCAACTTACTTCATACAGTAAAATCAAAGGAGAAGTCACAAGGAGGATTGCATGGGCTCCATGGGTGGTCGATTAAGGGGGTGGGGGAAAGCAAAGCAGGAAAATCTCTGGAATTGGATAAAAAGCAAAATGAAAAGACACATGTTTCTTTTACATTGCTAAATACGAGATAGTTAATTAAAACTTACAGCGCATAGAGATGATGACCTGGGAACAAGATAACAATGAAGGGTTCTGTGATGTTCTCTGGTGTCAGTGGTTGTGACTTGAGGGGGCTGGAAAAGAAAGTTACTCTGACATTTCAAAGGTGTTTTATTCTAGATGCAGAACAGGGGGCACAGCTCCCATAATGTAGAGATTGACTTTTGTCAAGGAAGCCATAGTCCTAGGACATGACAACTCATTATGACCCATGTGTAGTTGAAAACTTTTATGTTCAGATCATCCTATGGCTTTCCTTTTGGTCTCTGAATTTATAAGAACTTCCATGTGGCCTCACGTCAGCTTGTCTGTTTAACATGTGCCCACTTTTGTTCACAACTTGTGTTTGTTTTTATCTTAATTTGTCTTAGCTTGCTGGGCTCCCAACTGAGAATTTAGAAGAGTAGAGAAAAAGATAATTATTTTCTTCCCTAAATGAATGATAGTGTGCCCCCCAGGTAATTTGGAATAATCTTCCCATATCAAGGATTTAATTACATCACCAAAGTTCTGTTTTCCATATAAAGTAGTATATTCATAGGCTCCAGTGTTTAAGGTATGAATATCTTGGGGGAAAGGGGTGTCGTTATTCTCCCTAATATAACTGTTTCTAAAAGGAAAAGTAGAGCCCGAGTGGCATAGCTCAGTGGTTGAATGTCATCCTGTGAACCAGGTTATGAGCTCAATCCTCAGTCAGAGGTAGCAATGGATGATTCTCTCTCATCATTGATGTTTCTATCTTTCCCTTCCTCTCTGAAATCAATACAAATATATTATTTATATGTAAAAAGAAAAGAAAAAGTGGATAGGTTTGATGAGGACATGGGCTAACTGGGGGAAAATACTTTGGTTTGAGGCTATCATTATAATAGAACATCAGGAATGCATTAATGTCACACAAGAGCTAACATTAATTTCCTTAGCAATGAGTTACATAATCTGTGTAAATGTTATTTGTTAAGAATAATGGGTAACAAACAGTATTTAGGAAAGAAGTAATTTGTATAATCCGCAGTTTAAAACATGATGAGAGGATGTTTTTATTATATTTCTTTTATTGTATTACCTTCTTACTTTTGTCTGAATCCACTTATTGGCTGCTCTAGACTCTGGGTCTACAGAGAAACACAATGTCCAACAATAAACAAATGCCATGAGAGCTTAATAAGTTTATTTATAAGAGACTAATAGACTCTTGGTCCTCAGGAATTGTTTATTTCTTTAACTCTGACTTACATGTACTTGTGATAAGGTACATGTAATTTGATGACTAAATGGGCAACAAATGTTGTTACCAAATAGGTAGAAGAATTAAATTTACAAAACATATTCTTGAAAATTTAGGGCCACCAAAATGTTTTTTATAAGAAAAAAATCCCTTGCAAATCCCTTCAAATATGTCTTGATTTGTAAGATATTTTGTGGCCATACACAGTATGACATGCACTTTGCTGAATTCTAAGGATAAAAATATAAACAAGGTAAAAGTAAGCATATGTTAGGTATTAATTTTTCATGACTTATTAAAAAATTTAAAGATAACTTATGACTTTTAACCTTTTAGATTTTAGTGAAAAACACTAGTATAAATATGATGGAAATACTGCTAAGATTTTTAGCTTGGTAAACTGCAGATTTTAACATTAAATAATGGACGAACTATTATAGAATATAAACACAATAGAGAGAGATAATCACACATCTTTGGAAATACAGCAAACCAAACAACTAATCTGCCAGAGAAAGTTGTACAGTGTTTCTCAAAGGATATGGTACTTCAGCCATTTTTAATGTGGGAGCTAAAAAATAATTTTTCTCCACCTTTTCTAGTTGAGCTAATAATCACATTAACAAAAACATGGTAACAAGAGAAAACGTATATGTTTATTACAAATGTACATGCCAGAAGTGTCATAAGATATGATACTTTGTGCATTGGCAAGTTGAGATTTATATGCTATTATGGACCAAAGAGAAAGGAGGTAAGATTTCAAAGGATACAGGCAACTTATAGGTCATGAAGGAAGAGTGGAACACATATGGCAGGCAAATTCTTGCTAAATAACCCAGAAACAGTGAGATAGGAGGGATGGGGCTGTCTAGTTAACAGGCCCCTGATTGGAGCCTTTCTATAACATACTCAGAGGAATAGTTAAGATTCGCCTCCTGAAGCAGATCTTTTATATGGACATCTCTTAGGCAGGAGAGGGGAAAGAGGGCCAAATATTCTTTCTGAGAAAACCTCTCTTTAAAAAAAAAAAATAACCAGCTTAAAATAAATATCCCAAATAGCAGAGTTTTGAATGCTAAAACCAACAGAAAACAAGAGACATCAAAGAGTTTGTATGGTAGGAATGAAACACTCAATAGAAACATTACAGAATAAAGTTGAAGAAATCTCACATCAACCTAAAGGATTTGAATATCAAAAGGGAAAATTAGAATGTTCAAAGACTTATCAATCCAGAAGATCCAATATAAAAAAATGAATTTTCAGAGAAAGTAATGAGATAAAATTCTCACCACAAAATTATTATTATTTTTTTTTTTGAATACTGAAAAGGTAAAAATTTGGCATTAATGTTCAAACTATGTCCCTACAGGAACCTAAATTGTCAACAAAAGTGTGAAAGGACAAAGAAGAGCAAGCCAGATCACCTGACTTTGACCACAGCAGATGTAGTTTTATAGTGTCTAACAGTCATGCACCCACTGTATGTGGTAAGCAATATTTGTGATAAAGTGAAGACATACCTTAGTTATAGAGTATCAAGCTTGAACTCTATATCCTAAAGCTCAAAATGTAAGACATTAAAATAATTTATCAAAGTTCCAAACCAAGATATATTCTATATTTTTCTGGACTTGAAAACCCCATTAAAAGAAAACAAATTTAATCTTATGTGGTTTATACTCATTCTGAATGCCTTTTCATGAGTCACTTCTGCTTAAGGCACATCTGTTTTTATTCTATCTCCAGGTAATAGTTTATCATCAAATCCAAGCAACTACAGTAACTCATCACCTTTTAGCCTGAAACATAACTCAAAAGTGTTTTTATTTAGCCCTAGATGGTGTGACTCAGTTGGTTGGACATCACCCAGTGCACAAAAAGGTTGCTGGTTCTATTCCCAGTCAGGGCACATGCCTAGGTTGTGGGCTAGATCCCTAGGGAGCATGCAGGAGGCAGCCAATGATATTTTGCTCTCACATGGATGTTTCTCAATCTCTTTCCCCCTTCCTCTTTCTCTAAAAATCAATACATTTATAAACAGCTTTTATTTAGTTACAATATAGTTTCTTTTCTTTTGTTTTTCTTTTTTTGCTAAGTCATTGGTTGATTTCAGCCTTTTAACATTCTTGATGCTTACAGTTTCATGCATTATCTTGCAACATTTAATTAAATTTCAAGAAACATGTGACCTGCTTTTGTAGAAAGGATAATTTATTTGGAACATATTTTAACTTTATATGAGAAAAGGAAGAAATGGAGAAAAATTAACCTACATGTAGTGTACCAGAAAATTTTAATTCAGCTTTTTTAATATTAGGATATGACCTATTCAGGCTGTTAAATCTCAGGGTAAAGAAATCATTCATCAGGCATCTAGAAAATAGAAACAAAATGAAAATAAAGAAAAGTGCCATACTTTGCAGAAATATGTTGTGCTTAAAGACAATGGAGTAATGTCTAAAAGTTTAAAAGGTAAAGGAGTATAACCCAACAATTTTATAGCCAGCTAAGATATCTTTCAAGTATAAACACATTATGGGGACAATTGAAAACATGAAAGATCTAAAGAAATAATGGCATATGGGACTCAAATGGAATAAATAATTCAAGTATAGAAAGCCTTAAATATCACCACTGATGAAAATCTATGACCCTTAAAAATAAAACTATATATCCTTAAAGAACATAAAAATATAAAACTGAATAGTGTAATGATATATCTTACAAACAGAATATAGGCAGACAAATGGTTGAAATATGTGGCATTTCCTTTGTTTATAGCAAAAAGTGAATAGATTTTTAAAAATAAAAAACTGTGGTCAAAACTATTGCTCATATGAGTAAAATATTATCTTAATTTCTAGTTTTTAATATGCAATAACTCTGTGGTATGGAAACAGTTACTTGAATTCTAATAATATATTTATGTTTTATTTTTAAGTTTTTATTATTGAAAATTAAACTTTAATTTAATAATTTTACTATAATGCTTTCATAGTACAGTTCTGTTTTCTTTAAAAACAGGCTTCTATCTGTTTTCCATATATTTTTATATCTACATATATGCTTAGAAAAATGTGTGGAATGAGATTCACTTATAGTTCATAATGCTTATTTCATTGTAAAAAGATTTGAGTGATTGTTATATACATTTTTTTAATTCTTTAAAGTTAATATGCATTACATATGCAAGATAATAAAAGTAATACTTATTAATAAAATTACTAGAAGCCCTCTGAGCTCAGTCTTCTCCTTGTCTTTTCATGCTCATCTTTCTGACTGGGAGACTGACCCCTTGGACTGTATAACCTCAGCTTTCCCACAGGCAGGGACATCCCAGGGCCAGGGGGGTAGGTTGGGATATTTTTTCTCCATTCCCTATCATTTAGGGGAGCATGTTCTATTAGTGTTTGGTACCCTCCATGACTGTGACTTTCATCATGGAATCCCCTATGCTAAGGCTCCATCTCCAATTGTGCTATTACATGCTTTTGTCCTGTCGGCCAGGGTTGGTAATGGCTTCCCACTCTTGCTGATCTCTGTGTGCCTCAACACCCATTGTCTATGCTCTTACCAGGGTAAGGTTTCTTTTTTAAAAAAATATTTATTGTTGAAAGTATTACATATGTCCCTTTTTTCTTTCATTGATCCTTTATAGCCCTCCCCTGCACCCCACCCCAGGCCTCCACCACCCTATTGTCTGTGTACATGGTAATGCATATATAAATACCAAGTTCTTTGGGTGGTAACTATTTGAGTTTGCTGCAGGACTGAGAGCATAAATAACAAATGACATTTTGTTTTTTGTTTTATGGTATTTTATTCTAAAAATACATTGATTAAATAATTTTTTTGTGTCAGGCTGTAGGTTTTTACATTATAGGTTTTAACATTGGAGTTGTGAAAACATGGCTCAGTTCCGGTGCACAAAAATGAGTGCTTTTATAGTAAACTAGAGGCCTTTTGCACAAAATTCATGCACTCTCGGGTGAGGGGGTCCCTTCAGCCCGGCCTGTGCCCTCTCACAGTTTAAGAGCTGTCAGTTGGATACCCTTAGTGCTCCTGCCACCACCACTAAGCTTGCCAGCTGTGAACCCAGCTTCTGGCTGAACAGCACTCTCCCTGTGGGAGTGCACTGACCACCAGGGGGCAGCTCCTACATTGAGTGTCTGCCCCCTGGTGATCAATGCACATCATAGTGACTGGACATTTAGTCTATTTGCATGTTAGCCTTTTATTATATAAGATAGCAAAAATATATTTTATGCACCTAGTGCATTTGACAAAATTTTTATTAAAGTATTCTATTGCTCAAACAGATATTTAATTTTTATTGATTGATTTCATTCTCAAGTGTTACTACTACCTACTATTTTTTTTTTTTATCATGTTATAGATGAGATAAAGTAAAGTAGGATTTTACTTGTCCAAATGGGCATTTTCTGATGTATAATAAATATGTTGTGGCCTAATCAGAGGTTTACATGGATGTTTCTGCTAAAGATTTTCACACCTAATAGTGGGTTCTTTCATGGGTGCTCAAGTGAATTCATATATGTTTAAATATTTCAGGTACATTGGCAGGGGATACACAGGATGGAACATATCAGTTCTCTCTCTCAGCCCTTCCCACTCCTGCCATCAAGACCTTTCTCCCCTTTACCTCTTAAAGTCTGAATTCAGCTGGGATTTTAGGTAACTTCTGGGAAGTATTAAAACTCATTACTTGGTTGTCCAGAATATTTGCCCTCTTTTATTTTCCAATAATGCTCTCTGAATTGTTTCCCTAATACTTTTAAAAGATGTGTGGCACTGCAGCCGAGCGCCGCGCGGGACAGGAATTATAGTTATCGTTTCAGATGAGGTGTGTTGAAAGCGTTCAGGATGACGCAGTTGGCAGTTCGCAGGACTGGCCTTCTTATTATTACCATCTGTGTCAACTTGGAGCCTCCTCCATTACAGAGAAGACAAGAAAAAATGAAGCTGTGGTTGTGTTTGGTGGAGATTCCCCCCCCCCCAACCCCCTCTCATTATGATTGACCCTGGGATACACACTAAGTAGGTGAATGAAACTGAAAAAAATTGTTCCAAGCTTTTGCTGGATAGCACTCATAACTATCAGCACATACAATTAGTGTTTAAAAATGTTCCCCCTTCTACAACTTTCTTACATCTATTTCTTTGGAGAAACAGTAATAGTGATGATAAAAAATATATCACTTCCTCTGTGGAACCTGGTGAAATTTGCAATATAGCCTTTATAGCAAATATATTCTTACTGGCAAAAAAAAAAAAAAATGTGGTTCGTTTTTATAACAAAGCACATTGGCAGTTGAAGTGAGCAAAGAACAAGTATTGTGCAGCCTATATGAAGGCCTTGGAATCCTGAACTATTTGGAAGGAACCTGACTCATTTCAGGGAATTTATGTAGGTCAGAATCAACCACAAAATGAAAAAAAGCTAAGAAAATGCTGAGAGTCAACTTTTATGTTTTTCATGTTGGATTTATAAGTGAATGATATCATTTGAAGACTTGACTATAAGGGCACACTAAAAAACATCAAACATATACCCAAGTCATAGAGATAAAAAAAAAACCTAAACTGAGCAATTTATTCTTAATAATTCACACTAAGTCATTTTCATTCCGCAAGACTAGAACATTATTTTTTTTTCAGCACCAGAACATAGGAAGTACCATTTCATATGTGAGAAAGGTATGGGACTTAATACCAGAAACACACTACAGTAGTCAAAGTATATTTATATACAGTTACACAGTTTAAGTAGTCAATAAAAGTTACATTTCTTGCCCAACTGGCATGGCTCAGTGTTTGAGCATCAATGTATGAACCAGCAGGTTGGGTTCGAATCCTGATCAGGACATATGCCTAGGTTGTGGGCTGGATCCCCAGTATGGGGCATGCAGGAGGCAGCAAATTAATGATTCTTATCATTGATGTTTCTATCTCTCTGTCCCTCTTCTTTTCTCTCTGAATTAAAAAAAAAAGATCCCTGAAGTGTCAACAAGATATCTCTCTGCACTTCAACAAGATATCTCTCTGCACTGGATTCCACTGTTAATTTTACAAGGTCTTATGGTTTTCAGACTAATTAAAAGGTGAAATAGAAATGCCTGAAAGTTCATTCACAAAAATCACCATATTAAAAAAAATGTTAATTTTGTACTGAAATATGAGTTCTACAAGCACAGAAATAGTGTCAGGAATGTTGGCTGAGTAAAAGCTGAGGCTTAGGCGACCTTATATGAAGAGTATAATCAGGTAAGGTATCCTTCCTAAGATATCAATAGATTTATTCTCATCCATGAGAGGTTCCTTCTGATATACTAGTACACTAGTCTGTCAGTTGGAAATAAAAAAATGGGTCCAATGGAAGACAGACAACATGGAGGAGGAAGAGAATGGCAATTTCCTAAGACAAAATAAAAAAAGATTCTGGAAATAAAGACATGGACAAGTCTTACATGCAGGAAGGAAACTGTTTTGAAGCCTTATATAGAGATATTCTGTTCTTGAGACTACTCTCAACTATATGCCCCTAGAAACCTAAATGATCCCGATGAAATACAACCTATGGCAGGAGAGTACATCAGCATTACAGGCTGTCTGAGTAGATAGAAGATTCCTCCAAGAATGTCTGATGCTCAAGATTCTTCCCAACAGCAAGTGTTAAGCTGCATAAGAAAGTCACCTGCTTGGTGGATGAGTGCACACAACTTTAAATGATAGAAACTGGATGAGAGCTGCAGAACTCTTGGCACAAATCACTCTTTTTAAGCCTCCATACTGAGACGTGACCAAACGCTAGCCTGACTTCTTCAGTTCAAGACCATGTTCCTAGGATGAGTCTAGTTCTCTTCAAATGAACTGCTTGGGGAAAAAAAACAAAACACTGCCAAAGAACTTGGGTTAGTTCCAGTCAAAACTTAACTATATGCCACTAGCCTACCTTTCTTAGCACATTTACTTTTCAAACTTGCAATTATAAATATTTTCTCTGTTCCCTTGAGTTGTAAGTCTCCTACTACCATGCAACATTGCCTCAAAGACCTGGAAGCTAACTCTTTGAAATGCAGATATATAGAGAGATAGCTCATGGGAGTGGGGTTCTTGGGTGACACAGAAATAAGCATTTTCAGAGGCCCCAATGGGAGAATGAGATGTGGTAAGAGACTTTATTTGTGTGGAGTCACTTTCCTCAGTTTCCAAAGCTCCATGTCCCTTTAGCCAGTCCTGAAAAGGGGGCAGCTGTGGATTCAGCAAAGACAGAAGCAGGGACAGTGTCCCAAGCTTCCATTCCATGTTACATCCTGGTCCAGGTCAGCATCAGGCTAATTAGAGTCCATTAGTCCATTGTGTGGGTCCCATGTGGCTGAGAGCCAATGCAGGGGAGTGTGCCTGCTGCAATAGGAGTCCCACGAGAGCTATAGGGTCAAGAGTCAGGAGCCAAGAACTTGAACTCTCTTTGCCTAGGAATTTAAATATTGATATTTTGCATGCTTGCAGCGACCATGCTTATTCTAGCCATTCATTTGTTCTCAGGTGTGACTGGCAGATGAGCACCTCCCTCATTACCTGGACCTTACTGGACATGTGTCTATTGTCCAGCCCCTTCCCTCATGGTTACTCAGGGAACAGACTTGGAGAACGTTAGCTACAGATTTCTGGCAAAGCTTTATATGGTATGCCTATGCTATCTAGTCTTCCCTTTACTTCTTTCCTGTTAAATAAAAAACAGATTATTACACTGGTATCACTGCCTTTCTCAAAAATGGAACTGACATTAATTTGTTCTGCATGGAAGGAAACACTCTTGATACTCTTCTCTTATTATGCCATCCTTCATATAAAATCCATCATGAATTTCTCCCCATTTTACCTGCTGTATTTCTCTCAAATGCATTTATGTATTATTGCCTCTCCCACCACTAATAGGCCAGGCCATTGCTTCTGGACTGGACTATTGCAAAAGCCTTCAGTCTGGTTCATTTCCCATCTTGTAACAGGAGATATATCCTAACAAGGCAGAATATGCCATTGCTCATTGTTGCCCCCACTCCACCTACTCCTCACTCTTTAGTCTCATCTACATTGGCATGCTATTTTTCATCTTTAAACATATAGCATCATTTACTTATTTATTGTCTTTGCTGATATACATTTGCAAATGCTTAGAACAAAACATGTAGTAGGCAGGCAATAAATATTTATAAAATGTTAAATGCTCTTAGAATGAAAATCAAAGTTTTTGTTTTATTTTCATGGTAAATAAGACCCCACATTATCTCCCCTTCCTTCTTCTCCAGTCCTATATTTTCCATCTAATTTTTCTCCTATAAACTCACTGGCTTTCTAGATTTATTATCCAGCATTGGGTAAAGAGTAAGGACAGAGGGATTTTTATATTCCTAGGCAATAACCTGTGAGGGTGCACCAAACCAACAAATCTACACTAATAAAAGAGAAACATGCAAATTGACTGCCCTTCCGCTACACCCACCAGCCAACCAGGAGTGAGTATGCAAATTAACCCAACAAAGATGGCAGTTAATTTGCATATGCAGGTGTGGAGCGAAGACTGAAGACAGCATAGAAGGAAGCCACGCACTGCAGAAGGGAGCAAAGCAGCAGAGAAGAGAGGGAGCGAGGCAGTGGAGAAGGGAGTGAAGCTACAGGAAGCCATATTCTTGCAGGAATCTTCCTGCAATGGGCCTCTAGTATTTATATATTTTAGTGCAGAGAGTTGAGACAGTGAAAAAGGGTAGTCACATTGCACTATTGATAGGAACATTTAACCCTAGCAGGACCACTGAACCTTTATTCTTTAGCAAACCCTAACTTTTTGCTTTCATAATTTCCAAACATCCTATAGCTTCCATATCATTTATCAATTTCTTAATGAAATCTTCCCCAAGAAGAGAACCTCTCTTCTCTTTTTTAGTTTTTTGCTTTCCTGGGAAAAAGTGCACATTCTTTTTCTGTATAGATTATGTTTTACTTTATAGCTAGATGTGATTTCATGCAATTAATTGGGTTAAGAGTTGTCCTCTCTATCAGAATACAAGCTCCATAAAAACAACAGCACATCTTTTAGTTTTATATTTCTTGGTAGCAAAATATAATTTATTAATATTTCTTTATATTATTTGCAAACTTTTGATGACAGGAGAAAAAAAGGAAGAGATAAATAAGAAAGGAAAACAATAGCATATTCTTTATATTCTTTATAGAATATAAAGAATGCCTTTTCATTAACTGAGGTTGTAAAGAAATATTCATAATGAAATGATCACAAATACTAATCTACTTACAATTAGATGTTAAATGTTTCTCTGGAGATGCTAACACAGAGTGATGGAAATAATGGAAATATATTGAAACAATTAAATCTTTTTTTTTTCTCAATGAACCTCATTGTGAACTTCACATATGAACAAGAAAAGAAGGTGCATTAGGAGTGACAGTTTGGAAACTTTCTCCCTTAGTTTCTTCATAATCCGGAGTTTTAATCCCACAGCTCTGAATAATATAAAAAATTTGCTTTATATACTTGGGATTAATATGAGAAAAGCAAGTGTAGAATGCATGTATATATGTATATGTAGTACAAATCCTTTCAACAGTCAATGTGAATATCAAAGTTTGATGCACTGAACTTTGAAATAGGTGCAGAATGGCATCCTTCCAGGCTGGCAATTCTTGCAAAGTAATTTTAGAGTTATTCTCTCTTTGCTTCATGTGCTTTTGCAGTCAAGTCCCCAGGAATGCAGGAAATTAACAAGGTTAGCTGTGGGCATGAGGTACCCTTCTGATGACCTACACACCTGAACTCACACTGGAAGAAGCACAGAGAATTTGCAGGTTTGAATGTTTGCCAGAAGTAACAACCAAATACTGTTAGAATAAAAAGCAGTTTGCATGCTTTTACTTTATGTCTGTGAACTACTGCTTAATGAATGTTTACTTTTACATCCAACTAATTATTTCTTTCTCTTGTGGCTAACAAACATTCTCTGATTTTCTTTCTGATTTATTATATCTGAACCTTTCTGGATTTTTTTATTTTTGGTATATTTTACTTATTTGGTTTTTGGTTTTTATCTCCCTTTATTATTTTTTTTCTTAGGGCTTTGAATACAATCCATTTCTATAATTCTGTTAGATTAAATCTGGCTTGATTTTCTTATATTATCCTGGTTTAAATATCTTGTCTCTTGGTGGAAAGATAAAAATATGGGTCAGATTCCTTTTATATGGACTAAAAACTGCTTATTTCACAAGATAGTTGTTCTCTTTTTGATTCCAAGAAGCCTAAATAATACCCTTTAGTTACTGGATACTCTGTGGGAAAGATATAGTCACATAAATCAACAAGATAATAATATTCTCTACCCTGCAAACCCCAATGGTCATGCTAAGGAGAGAGAATTCCTAGCAAAACTCTGTTTTGCTGAATTTGATGAAATATAGATATACAATTGGGAACAGGTTGTAGGACTTAATCACAGCATATTGCAAAGTGACTCCTAACAATCAGAGTGAGAGAAAAGATTGAGAAGATGGTTGAAAGAACTGGGAGAACTCATAGATATGACAGCTGTCATAAGAAATGAACACTTGGGAAAGAGAAAAATATTTAAGGGGGTTCATAGAAAGTATGTTAGTGTAAAGTAATCCCCTCTTGCATCTTTCCTTAAAACTTTTAGAATTATAAATATTGATATAACCACTAATAGCATCAGAGTTGGATGTGTGTATGCTTACGTATATGTATGTATTGTATGTTATGTGACAGGTTTTATGACTCAGTCTGGGTAGGAGCTGAGTGAGAAAAGAGCCACATTCAGTGTCCCTTAAATCTTCTTTATATTAGCATATAGACTGCACTTTATAATAAGCATAACATCAACACTCATTTATTTGACACATATTATTAATAATTGAATGTCTACTGCATTTTGGATAATTGTCTAGGTGTTTGGAGTACATCACTGAACAGAACCAATAAAAACATTGTCCTTGAGGAGTTTATATTCTAGCTGGGGAAGAAAGACAATAGAAAACAGAAATAATAAAATAATCAATAATAAAATTACACAATAGTATAGGTAGCTATAGTTAGAAGCAAGATAAGGAGTTGTGAGGGGAAGGGGATGGGAGTTTTACATTGTTCCTCAGGATTGGCCTTAGTGAGAGTGACAACATGAACACATTATTAATTATAGTTCAGTGTAGTAAATCAGGAGCATCAGCAAACTTTTCTTAAAGGACCAGATAATGAATATTTTCCACTTTGCAAGTCAAAAGGTAAAATTGAGGCTATGAGATGAATATTTATAATAGCACTTAAAATGCAATCACTTAAGCTATAAAGAAGCAGATCCTGCAAAAGTCTCAGAAAAGAACTCTCCATGTGAGGGAATAGGCAGGAAGTGCAAAGAGCCTGCAGGAAAGTGTAACTGGTGTGTTTGAGAAAAGCAAAAAAGGAAAGTGTGGCTCCATTTGAGAATTACAAAGGGGAGAGAAATATGAGAAGTCAAAGAAATAAAAGGGAGTGAGGAGGGCAGATTATACAGGACTCCATGAGGCACTTCCAAAACTTTGGCTGTTGCCTCAGAGAAACAGGGAGCCATTGCAAGGTTTTTAATGAGCTACCTGACCTGCCTTATGTTTTTAAAAGATCTCCATTAACTAAGTCATTGCAAGGTATTAAAAATACCCAAAGGTCCTAAAGCATTTTGTTTAATTTTAAAACAGCTACATGGACATACAAAAACTAATCAAAGCAAATATAATGATCTGCTCAAGTTTATATGTGCTGTCTTACCATTTCAGTTCACTAGGAATCTGGGTGACCTAAGTTCCAGTCCTCATGGGCTCCTAAATAGCTTTGACTTGGTCAAGTCGTTTTACCTTTGCAGAGCTGGGAACTTCAAATTTCCAAGTGAGGCAGGAGGGCCCGATCATCTCCCAGGACTGTGTCATTTTCCCACCACATTTAATGTAGAATGTAATCTGTTTGAGGTGTTAGATTTTG
The DNA here is from genome assembly GCF_964339955.1 of Pipistrellus hanaki. Classification (NCBI taxonomy): domain Eukaryota; kingdom Metazoa; phylum Chordata; class Mammalia; order Chiroptera; family Vespertilionidae; genus Pipistrellus; species Pipistrellus hanaki. Next base: position 9,069,201 of record NC_140504.1, read on the forward strand.
TCATGCTCTTCTTCCAGGACAGAAGTCATTGTTTATTTACTTTTATTGAATTCTTTTCTGCTTAATACACTTTAAATTGTTTTTGTTTTCTTCACGGAACCCTCAGTGAATCAAGGACATACGACGAAATGTAAAAAGATGTTTCATTAAAAAAATATTGCCCAGCCTGAGTGGCTCAATAGTTAGGCATCGACCTATGAATTAGGAGGTCATGGTCAATTTCTCCCGTCAGGGCACATGACTAGGCTGTGGGCTTGGTCCCCAGTAGGAGGTGTGCAAGAGGCCACTGATCAACGATTCTCTCTCATCATTGATGCTTCTATCTCTCTATACCTCACCCTTCCTCTCTAAAATCAATAAAAAAAAAACAGCAACAACAACCCCCCCCACAATACTCTATAACACACTGTGATGTGAGTGAACTCCATGGACAACCATAGAGCTTAACAAAGTGAAACAGACCAATAGTACACTCCTCCCTCATTTCAACATAACTGTTTAGGCACACTATATCTAAGGCTAACCAAATATTCTTCAATGCCATTTATTCATCCTGGACATGTAGAAACACTACATTTCTCACCCTCCTCTGCAATTAAAGTGAAACCATGTGATTGTGTTCTGGACAGCAGCAGGAGGAGAGGAGAAATGATGTATCCTATGGCATGTTGGTAAACCAGCTTTCTAGAAAGATGGGAGGAAATACCTACTTTGTAATGTTTGCCAACTTTCCTGGTATAATACATGCGGCTTCAGTAAACTTGGAGTTGGAAAGACATACACAAAATTTACACATCACCGAAATTTTGACTCCAAAATTAGTCATTATACCCTATACAGGACCATCCATGCTCTCGTCCCCTTCCATGGCTACCACAAAGGCCTCATTTGCAGGTAGGCATCATCATAAAACGGAAGTGTATCTGACTGCAATGTGAATGGGAAATAGATTTCATATGTGTTAAGTCACTGGAATTGAAGGATGCTTGTTTTTGCAGTGTAGCCTAGCCTAGCCTGTCTCTGTTCTAACTGATGTTGTTTCTGGGAGGCATGCACATGCATTGACGATGATGGTCTTTAGCAAAATCTTTAGCATCTACAAGAAAATGTAGCAGCCACCAACCCTCAAAGGAAAACCTACTGTTTGCTGGGATAGCAGCAGAGGCCAACCAAGCAGCATAATTAAAAAAAAAAAAAAAGTAAATATATATATATATATATATATATATATATATATATATATATATATATTTAAATTGCAACAACTGGTGACACAGTGGAAGCTTTCATTCAGAATAAACTTTCATTCAGAATAAACCTTTCAATAGACCCCCTCCCCCCCACTCTCAGGGGAGCTACCCCTGTTTTCATGAACACATGCAAATAGCACTTAGAAGACTTTCAGAATACTTAGCAGGTGGGTTCCACAGAAACTTACTGTCTGATGTGATGTAGGTTGGCTCACGAATCAGTACTTCCTTTGTATGAATGTGATGTTATTTATACCTACAGGATGATAAGAATGGAAGTCATATTTGTTATTTTTTATTGTTTCATAATAATAAAAGTCATGATTTAAGTTTTTTCATTAATAAAGTTAGTATTTCAATGTATAGGTATTTAAATTATTTATACATGTGTATACGGGGAACTCTGTTCTCTTGTTTTTGTGGACAAAACTCCTGGAAGTGTTTGGAAGAGGAAATTAAACATAACATTCACAGCTTATTTCTTCTCCTCTTCTTGAAGCTGGCTCCTGAGGAGAAGAGAGTCTTTCCTTTTCTTCTTCATGTTATTCAGCTTAAAAGGCCAGCTGGGTGGTAGTGTTTGTCCAAGGGCATGGTTTACTTTAGAAAAGCACTTGCCCAAAGACATGCGACATCTGCAATATAAGCTTGACCAATTATGAAGGCAACATCCAGGGTCCAGATGGGTCTAACTTTTTGCTTAATTTCTCAATTTTTAAACAGGGAAAAGAGGTGCTATTACTTGGGTCTTACTCCAAAATTAAAAGGTCAAGCTGAGAATCTGGTATATAGTTTTTAATGCAATATATTTGCAAAAATATATATTCTCTCTTTATGTTGCATTTCAATGACATACGTACTACCAAATAGCAATCATATTAAGGAAAGTATGTATGTTAAGTGACATAGTTGAGTATCTAAGAAGAAATTCTTCTACAGTGAACAGCAAAAGTCTCTCAGACATGGATTTTGTTGACAATGCAAATTTATTACAGGCTGTTGCAAGCACATGGAAATGTCATCTTGCTAAAATGCTTAGAGGAAGGAAACAAGAAAGCTTAGAGAGGGACTATAAAGACCTCTGCTGTGCTGGAGAAATTGTGGGCAGGAAATGTGTGAGGAGATGGCTTCTTTGTTGTGAATCACTATAACCAATTTAGGGATAAGAGTTGAAGTGGATCTTTTCATTAAATATGCTAGAAAAAAAAATTAGAGCACTGAGATATTAGGTGGGATGGGGGAAAGAGATAAATCATTCCAGTGTCAGCATGGGAGTGAGGTTTGCTGTTGGTGAGTCAGTAAATAGCAATTGTCCAACTAATGACAGCTGCTTCAGAAATAGGAATTGATTTATATTCTTCACTATTCTGAGTTAAAGAGGAAACAATTAAGAAGATGAGTGTCTCATGGACACTTAAGAATAATGACTTTTATACATTTCATGGTTAATAATTCTTTAATTAGCAGCTTGATAAAAGTTAAATAACATTTTTCAGAATGGACAGAAAAATCAATAGATTATACAAATAAATATGAATAAGGCTTGTGATTTCAGACCTGCTTTGTAAAGAGCTGAAAGTCACTACTCCCATTTTCACCAAAAGAAAAATGTTGGAAAACCTGAAATTAAATAATTTATCTTGGACCTATCAGAGAATTGAATTCACAGGGCAAACTACCACCCCCAAATCTAGAGAAACACACTAACATGTTTTTATCTGGAAGGGAAGCCGATAGAACTATAAACTGGTAAGAACATTTAGATGGTGAAATTGAGTGTGCACTTAATATGATAGTAAAAACCTTTCAATAGACACACACACCCCCACTCTCAGGGGGGAGCTACCTCCATTTTCATGGGTTTACCTTCAAGAGCCCTATAAAATTCTCCCCATGAGCATTTGAGAAAAGTCCAAGGCTATGGCAAAAATAGGGAAAAAATGATTATTCTGACATAGACCTAAATCCTTAAAAAAAAAAACCAGTATACTCCAAAGATAAGTGCTCTGTTGATAACTCACACTCCAGTTCCCTCAAGGCCTAATCCCTCAGCTCAGGGGAACAAAAATTGATAACTGCGTTTAGAACTTTGAAGAAATGTACACTGAACAGTGAACACTGAAGCCCAGAAGGAGAGTAGGGATAGGGGAGAAACACTGGCAGAAGCTGGTCAAGGTCATGAGATGAGGTCCACTAAACGACTGAGCTTTAATTGGAAGATTATTTTCCCCCACACCTTACCACCACATTAACAAAGCTCCAGTGTAATAGAGTGGATGATAGGTAAAATGTCCAGAAGACACAGACTCTCTCTGAAAAGGAGTACCCAAGAAAGTTTCAAGTCAAGTTGGAAGAAAAGACAAGAACTTTAGAGGAATTTGATACAACTGTCACCTATAGCTATAGTAAACATTGAGCACATTGAGCGTAAGTGTTAGCACTTATGATAATCTGAGCCAAAGTAGTAGAGTTCATTTTTTAAAATATATATTTTATTGATTTTTTTACAGAGAGGAAAGAAGGATAGAGAGTTAGAAACATTGATGAAAGAGAAACATCGATCAGCTGCCTCCTGCACACCTCCTACTGGGGATGTGCCCGCAACCAAGGTACATGCCCTTGACCAGAATCGAACCTGGAACCTTTCAGTCTTCAGGCCGATGCTCTATCCACTGAGCCAAACCAGTTTAGGCTAGAGTCAATGTTTTAAGTGTGGCCTGCACACAATGACTTTTTTTTCCAAAGAGTGGAGATAGAGAGAGGGGAAAAGGCTGATTTTAAAGTAGCGAAACCTGAAAACACTGTCTTCCCTGGTGAAGATTACATCAACGGTGATAAATCGTATTTATAACATCTTACTTTTGATACTATAGTGATGAGAATTGCACATTACTTTGTGGTCTTCCTCTCAGAAACCCACAACTCCTGTCTAATGAGGAGGAAAACATCAGGAAAATACCAATCAAGGAGCATTCTGTCAAGTACTAGAACCTGAAAATATTCATTGAAAGTTTTATGTCACAAGTTCCTCATTTTTCTTTTTTATTCAAGAAATAACTTTAAAATTAGCATATGAGTACAAAAGCAAAACAACTTAAAAGCAAGCATCTATTTTGTTAAATTGGGCTTTTTGTCTTTGGCAACAAGAAAAAAAATGTGCTGCAACTAAGGAATACGTAACTTTTAACCATATAGTAAAAGCTCAATAAATGTTCATATTTATTTCCAACAAATCATCCAATACTATGAATATAGATGCATTCAGCAAGTGTAATTCATTGTGTAGAATAACTTAGACACCACAATTCTAATAAAGCAAAATTAGCCTACCTAACTGGTCTTCCACACATTGTAAATACTTGGGATTTGGTTATCCAAAGAGATTTCCTTTAAATTACTGTTAACACATTAGGATTAACTCAGCCAGTCCATTTGAAAATCCATAATTGCTGTTATAAAATATTAAACTGGGCTTAAGACTATGGAGCGACAAAGAACACTAGAGAATATATACAAGTGAATTAAGCACAAGTGTGCATTTGTTCCTGGGCACATCTGTACTTTGTTTGCAGCTTCTACGTAGCATTGTGTGGGACTAAAACATACTTTCCACTTATAAATGGAACGAGAAACCTGACACAATCATTATACAAATTTTAGCCTGGAAGTGTGCTGGTTTCATGTTTTCCATTTCCTCTGACCTTTTCCCTTCCATCAGATTTGTGAATGGTGAATAGTGTGCTTATTTTTATTTGTTTTACTGTGTGAGGCTTTTGATTTTCAACAAACTCCACTTTAGGTATAACATTTTTTTTGTAGTCAAAATTAAGGAATAAGCTTTAATGAGAAAAAAAGGTATAATTATAGGGAATGAAAGGGTTTAATTGAGAGTTCAGGGATTGCAAAATAAATAAAGGGAGAAAACAGGAGAATATAACCATAATAAATAATTTTAGCAAATGAAAATCCCCAGATACTTTTTTGAGAGTGTTTAAATATTTCAGTGAAAGTTAAGTAAAATGGAAAGGATAGTCTTTGGAAAATCTAACTCATTTATGTAAAGAGACAAAAAAGCAAATTACAATAAAAGTTTCAAAAGAAAAAAACACAAAATACAGAATCAAGTTATTTGAATGACATTTTTAATACAGTAGGTAGCATGATGCTGTATTGCTCTATTTGGGAAGTAGATTAGGGAAAGCTATTAATCTGTTATTAGAATACTTTTTTCTACTAATATTATTATAAGCAAACTAGAAGGCTGGTGCACGAATTGGTGCATGGGTGGGGTCCCTTGGCCTGGCCAGTGATCAAAGCCTAACAGAGGGCCAGCCAGCCAGTGGGGAGGTTGGCTGTGGAAGTGCACTGACCACCAGGGGGCAGCTCCTGCATTGAGCATCTGCCCTCTGGTGGTCAGTGCATGTCATAGTAACTGGTCAATCAGTCGTTCTGCTCATTTGGTAGTAACAGTTGCTTAGGTTTTTATATATAGATAGGAATAAAGAGACAAATTTCTAAGATGAATGTTTTAAAAAGATAAAAATATTAATAACTTGTTTGGACACCTAAAAATTCACCATATGATGTTTTGTTAAAAGATGTTATATTCAAAGGAAATCAAAATTTTATATAATATATAAATATATAATAATAAAATTGCAGAATACTATAGTATTATGTAAACTGTAAGTTTTGCTAATATGCAGTAGTTTAATTGATGGGAGGTGGATGATAGGAAACAAGTTTCAGAGCATTGAATGCTAAGTGAAAGATGCATATTAAAAATTCATTTATTTATTTTATTATTTTTTAAAAAATCCTTACCTGAGGGTATTTTTCCATTGATTTTAGAAAGAGAGGAAGAGAGAGGAAAAGGCAGAGAGAAACATCAATGAGAGAATAACACATCGATTGGTTGCCTTCTGCAGGAGTTCTGTCCAGGGCCTAGGCCAGGGAGGATCCTGTAATCAAGGTACATGCCCTTGACTGGAATCAAACCAGGGACCTTTCAGTCACAGGCCAATGCTCTTTTTCACTGAGGCAAACCAGCGAGGCTAAAAGTTATTTTGCATGTATAGAAGTTCTGTGAAAGTATCTGTAAAACCTACACAGGAAAACCTACACAGAAAGCTGGTTATGCTGGTTGAATCCCAAATTGCCTAGGGGAGAAAGGTAAAAGAGTTTTGGTTTTTACTTTGCATCTTCTTGTGTCCTTCTCATATTTTTGAGTCTAAGTATTACCTTGTCATAAAATAAATTAAAAAAAACCTTGCTATTAATCCACTGATTGTGTTTAATTTGTTATAGAAATTGTAGATAAATTTATAAGAACAATCGTATGCCTACCTAACTACATCCTACCAATTTTTAAATTGGTCTGTCTTTTGGTGTTATTCTGTAGGTACCCTGTATAGATTCTGAATATTAAACCCCTAGTAGGTCTATTATTTGAAAATATTTATCCTATTCTCTAAGTTGGATTTTTCACTTTCTAGATAATATCCTTTGATGCACTAAAATTTTAATGCTGATGAAGTCCAATTGTGTATTGTTCCTTTTGTTGCTCATGTTTTTGACATCATATCAAATAACCTGATGCCAAATACAAGATCAAGAAAACTGACTCATATTTTATAGTTTTGATCTTATACTTACATCATTAGTCCATTTTGAATTGTTTTTATATGCTGGCAGGCAGTGATTCAGCTTCATTCTTTCGCATTGAAAATCCAGTTGTTCAAGTGACTAATCTTTCTCATTGAGTATATTTGGAATCTTTGTTGAAAATCGATTGTACAGATATATAAGGGATTTTTATGGACTATTCATATTATTCCACTGTTAATTCTGGAATCTATATTTTATTTATTTTGAGTGAATCATATCATTATTAAAACTTCCAATCTTGTCATTTATTAAGGTCTTATTTAACATCTTTCAGCAACATTTTGTAGTTTTTAGTGTAAAATTTTTTCACCTCCTTAACTAAATTTATTCCTTGACAGTTTGTTATTTTATATGGTGTTATAAATGTAATTGCTTTATTATTTTAATTTTTTGATATCTATATTCACAAGAAATATTGGTCTGTAATTTACTTTTCTTATGGTGTTGCTACTTAGCTTTAGAATCAGGATAATGCTAGCCTCATATAGTAACTTTCCTTCTCTTCTATTTTTCAGAAGAATTTGAGAAGAAATGGTGTTCATTCCTTTTTAAATGTTTGGTAGAATTCACCAGAGAGGCCATTTGAATCTGGGCTTTTCTTTGCTGGAAGGTTTTTGATGGTTAGTTGTCTCTGTAGTTGTTACAGGTAGTTGAGATTTTCTCTCTTTCTGTCTTTCTGTCTTTCTTTCAGTCTTTCTTTCTTTCTTTCTTTCTTTCTTTCTTTCTTTCTTTTTTTTGAATTACATTAGGTAATCAATGTGTTGCTAAGTATTTCTTTCTTTCTTTCTTTTGAATTACATTGGGTAATCAATGTGTTGCTAAGTATTCATCTAGTTTATCTAATTTTTAGCATACAAATTTTTATAGTATTTTCTAATTCTGTCATTAGAGATGTTTTAAGTAATAAAGACAAACATGTGGAATTTTCCTATTTCCACAACTGTCAGGAAAAAAGTCTTTAAGCTTTTTATTGTTATTATGCCTTAATATTTAATCCCTTCTTGGAGTATTTGGTGAGTGACTGATACAGAATGCCACGTTTTGGAATCTGATTGGAGAAGTGCTGACAGACTTCTGAAAAAGATAAGACACTAGAGGAAATTATTGACACAATTCTGCTTAGTATAAGAAAGCTTTATTCTAAGTGAAAATATTCAACGAATCCTCATCTTTTATATTATACAATTAGTATTCATAAGCAATATGATAACCAATGTGCATATGTTGGTACCCAAAGATAAAATGTGGCATTAAAGATATTTTTTACTTTCATCAGCCACTGAGATCAAAAGGAAAATACAAATGATTGTGGATAAATCTCTTTTATAACTTTATTATTTGATTATGCATCACAAGCACATACACATTCTTTATACACACAAATACACATACACACACTCACACTTACATAGAGATTAGAGCTGTAATACAATATAATTGTCCTTTTTTGGAATGTCTTTAATGATTTCCAATATAGACAATTTCAATGTAAGGGAACATTTGCCCTGGATTATTTGAATGAATAGCTCCGTGATAAGGTGTATTAGATATTAAGATGTGCTGATCTTTGCCCAGCTAGAGAAATTATTAGAATGCTGAACTCTGCCACTTGTAGAATGTCCTGCCACATCCCCAAACTGTTCAAATCTAAGGTGAGCAGTAAGTTCTTCCTCTAGGTGAAAAACTGGATGATGACTCAGACTTTCTTCCTATCTTAAGTTTCTATCATTTAAAATAAGTCTGTGGTGTCTAAGGCTATGAGATCAAATCGCGTTTCTTTGTTACTGGAAATCCCCACTTCAAACCCAAAGAGCAGGCCTTTCAAAAGCATTCACTGAGGCAACACACTTAACCGAAAAGCATGACTTCATTTTGGCATGATTAGGCTTCAAATCAGGTCAGTGAGTTAGATGTGAATGAGTGGATTGTTCGTGGGCACTGGATCGAATTAGTCTTTCATTTATTTTTAGAAATTCATTAGACCAATTATGACAACCACAAAGGGATGTCTTATGATTGAGAAGTGCAAATTATAAGAACAGGGATATTCATTGTTAAGTGTGAGATAAAAATTTCTGTGTAGCTTACTCATTAAAACCTGCTTCCTTTTACAAAAATGTCTTTCAGAAAAAAATAGAGATTGCAGGTAAAAGGCACTGTGCCAAAACATAACTGCTGAGTGTACAACATACTGGTAAATTTGAAATGTTTAAAAAATCAGTTCAGGTTTGAATTTATAAAGGAAACTAAAATTATCAAGTTTCACTTTTACCATTATGCTCTCAGATGTGCAAATGCACTAATTGGTTTTCAAATATGTAAAACTAAAATTTTATATCCTTGGATTCTTATGCCTACATTTAAGCAATTGTGATTTTAAAAAGATACTTAATACATACCCTAGTCTAGGAAAAAGGGCATGAGCTTTGTAGTCTGACTCATTTATGACTGATTCTACTACTTTTTGACTTTGGGCTACTTCCTGAGGTTCCTCAACTTTACTCATGGGTTAAGCAGGGACCCTAGTCATTTTGTTGTTGTTGTTGTTTTAAATATATTTTATAGATTTCAGAGAGAAAGAGAGAGATAGAAACATCAGTGATGAGAGAGAATCATTGATTGGCTGTCTCCTGCACACCCCATACTGGGGATTGAGCCTGCAACTTGGGCATGTGCTCTGACCAGGGATTGAATAGTGACCTTCTGGTGCATAGGTCAAAGCTCAACCACTGATCCATGCCAGTCGGGTTTTGGTCATTATTCTTAAGAATAAAACATCAATTAAGAAAGAAATAGGTATGTGTAAAATATCTGGTGTATAAGTGGTTCTATATAAACTAATTTAATGTAGCATCACACAATTATGAGCATATTTGTAGATGAAAAGATATTAGCTTTACATTTTTCTTTATAAACTTTAAACACATCAGAAAGCAAAGGTTCACTATTTACAAAAGTCATGTTACTTGCTGTGGTTCACCATTCTCAAATCACTTAAACGGTCTCTCCTCACAAATAATAAAAAATGTATAAGGATTTCCAAAAACAAACACGATTGGCATTGAAAAGATGCTTCACAGAATTCGTTCATACCTGGAGTTTATATTTTGTTGTAATTAAAATTCTTCATTTAGGGATAAAACATTAATCATTTGCCACACTGAAAAAAACAACCTACTAACAAAGCCACAGCCATATGAAGGATTTCGTGTTTAGAGAATTTTTTTAAGTTTGGTAGCAATCTAAGTTTCTTTCTGCTCATCATATCTATGTTACGGAAGCCACTAAAAGAGACTTCTGCATAGCAATTTTTCCCCTTAGCTATTATGTCAGATTATGGAGCCAACTAGATGGTGGTTGTGATTAAATTATTTAATACAGATAGTTCATGCAATAATACTTTTTTTTTTTCTATTTGGTGGTTTCAGTGAAAATGCCTGTACAAATAGGTATTGCAGTACAATTACATTGTATATGTTTGATTTGAGGAGTGTTTTGTAACCTGATTACTATGTTTGTAAAGCAAATGTTTTGTTTTATCTTGAAGAAATGAAACCAGGCGGCATTTATGGGAATGGTTCAGATTTGAAGCCAATAACTATATAAGGTAAAGTTACCAAGAGAGATTGTCTTAGATTCTTGCAAATCCAATTCTGGGCCCTAGTGAAGCCAGTTTCATATTAATATTAATGCCATTATACATAAGCTTTAGAGTCAGATCAATTTAATCTAAACTCAGGGGTTCAGAGGATTCAATCGCTATCAGTTTTACTTTGTGAAATGAGATAAATTTATGGTTTTGTTGGGAATGATGATAATTGACGATGAACATGATAAAATTGTGCAACAAGTCACAGATTGAAAAAACAGAGACTGTCTGTGCTCCTTTTACAGCTGTGGATGACTGCTCAACTTCCTTTTTCTCAGTGTGTTGTTTATGAGTGAGTCAATTATAACCTCCACTAAGATTTCCAAAGCCTTTACAACTAACAAAGAAGCTGTGGTTTCCATTTATTGAACCCTTGTGTAGGCTTGTAAAAATGGAAAGTTATTAAAAAGAAAAAACAAAAAACCTGTGTGAAGAGCCAAGACAGTAACCAGAAAGCACATTTGCATGCAGATTTCTCAATTGAATTAATTTCTTGTAATGACTGGACCAAAAACCAAGTTACACTCAAATGAGGTCTTTTTTTTCTTCCTTTTTATAGAAATGGGGTAATCTCTTTAAACAAAGCAGACTCAGTGCCTGTGTTGTTCCTTAGAAACTTGTTTGATTACCTGTCCTGAAACTAGGGAGAGATGGAATGAACAGGCCATCAAAATGACCCTATACTCTATAGAGCAGAAAGCACTGTAAGCATAGACATTGCCTTTATAAAAATCAGAGCTGAGCAGAAACTGGTTTGGCTCAGTGGATAGAGCATAAGTCTGTGGACTGAAAGGTCCCAGGTTTGATTCCAGTCAAGGGCATGTACATCGGTTGCGGGCACATCCCTGGTGGGGTGTGTACAGGAGGCAGCTGGTTGATGTATCTCTCTCATCGATGCTTCTAGCTCTCTATCCCTTTCCCTTCCTCTCTGTGAAAAATCAATAAAATATATATATTTTTAAAGAGAAATCAAAGCTAAGATATCAAGCTTAACCTAAGTTTGCATTCCTGATAAGCATTCAGAAAACTAACAGATTATTCTAGAAGGGAGAAGGTAATTGCCAAGAACACAAGGCCACAGATAGAAAACAAGTCTCTTCATAAATGTCAATTAAAAATTAAGATGGAGCTCTATCTGGTTTGTCTCAGTGGATAGACTATTGGGCTGTGGACTGAAGCTTCCTATATTTGATTCTGGTCAAGGGCACATGCCTGGATTGCAGGCTTGATCCCCAGTAGGGGGCATGCAGGAGGCAGCTGATCAATAGTTCTCTCTTATCATTGATGTTTCTATCTCTCTCTCCCTCTTTCTTCCTCTCTGAAACCAATAAAAATATATTTAAAAAAATAAGATGGAGGAGTAAGAACTGGGATGCTTGGCTTTTCCCCTGGATAATCAGCAACATGGCTTGACTAATGGTCACAAGATTCAGACCTCTAGCAGGCTAAAGATAACATCTTGACATAAGTTGTTTCAGCTTCCAAGAACTAAGGTGAAAAGACCCACTGGCTTGTTTCCCATAAGATCAGATAAAGGTATTAGCACAGGTAGTTAGATGTTAACAAAGGAAGGGAGCAAAGGGAATCAGACATTATTAAGCCTAATAAACCATGGAGCTGAATGGAGCAATAACTCTGCTTCACTAGAAACTTTCAGCATTCAAAGGCTCTCCAGAGGACTGTTGCATCCTCCAACCTTGGGACCTAATCCCCAAAGAGGGCAGGAAGGATCATCTCTGGTCATAATCCAGAATTCCCAAGGGAAAGATGAAACAATAAAGGGGACATTCTACTGAGTGCATGCACAATAGAAGCCAACGCGGTGCAGGGTGAGGTCCTTCTACTTTTAGGCATTCACAGGAGGAGCTAAGATAGTGACCATAAGAGAGAAGTGTCTAGCCTGGGGAAAGGATTGGTCTGGGTAAGGGACAGAGAACCCCGGAAGATCTTCAAAATAGATTGATTAGAGGAAAGGCCCAGCACAAACTTGTGAAGGATTGGAAATTGATTGGTTAGTTTTGAAAGAGCAGCTGTTCCTTTCCAAGCCCAAGATAATATAATCCAAGGTTAATAAAGACAAGCTCTCCCTTTCTCTCTCTGTCTCTCACTTGGTAACAAGTGCTCACCGCTCACCTATGTCTTCATGCTCATCCATGTGCTTGTGTGTTCTCTGTAGCAGCCATGTGGGTCTAGAAGCCACATGGACCCCAAGTGCAACTCCAAGAACAGGTTCCATGCTGTATCCTGGGTACAGCAATGCAAAGCACAGCTGGGGACAGGAACTAAGTGAAAAATAGAGACAGGGAGCAAAACTGGACTAAGTTTTAAAAAGGACTAAACAAATGCCACAAAATTTCTGGACCTGACCCTACTTTTGGGCTCGATAAAGACTAGACTAGACTAGACTTCTTACATAGCAGAATAGATCTGAACCCAGGACAGTCTTTTGTGTTTGCTCCAACTTCAATGAACCTTCCTATCATACCTCATTCTCCCATGTGTGGTCCTCGAAATGCTTTTTTTGTTACACCACAAAGACTCCATTTCTATAGGCAACAAAGGGACATGGGGAAAGACCTCAGAATTATTCCAGGAACTGAAAAAATGATTTATTACCCTTACGTCACCTCTGACCAGTCAGTTCCCAGAACAACCTTAAAACCTTTACCCCGAGGTGTCTTGTGGTGCTGTCCGATATAATCTTTAACCTACAAGCCATAAGGGAGTCAAGTCTTCAGGGTATTAGAGAGTTTATATTGGCCAATTCAATATTAAGCTATTTTTTTCTTTTTATATTGCAAACTCCTTCAGTCCCCAAGCCGACGCTCTATCCACTGAGCCAGACTGGTCTCGGCTATATTGCAAACTCCTGTTCATGCATTTCTTTGGCCTAGTGCCCACAGGCAGATGAACTAAAAATAAATAATTGAATAAATAAATTTTCGGTAACAGTTTGCTATAAGGGTCATATTTTAATCTCTCTGTCAAAATGGAGTTGAAGTAAGTAAAATTATGGGGCATACAAGCAGAAAATAATCCAATGTTCCGATATAAAAATGATTTTTAATTAAGAAAAAAAGAAATAACCACTTATCTCATTAGAGAGTCATAGAACAAAAAAAGTAGAATAACACTTAATATTTAACAAATATGAGTCAATAATGCTTTTGTCATTTTTTTGCAAGTCTAATTTAGCTCTATTTTGTTAAATTTGCATTTTATGCTTTTTTTTTTACCTCCTTCACCAAATAAAAATGGTAATATTATTTAGTTATTAAAACATACATATAGAAAATGGTGTAACTCTACTCTTTATTAACCTTCACCTTGTGAAGTCACCAGTTATTGGAGATTTGATTTCTGTAACATATCTAACATGTTTTTGTTTGTTTTTTCAAAGAAGAAAATCTTTTAGAGCTAAGTAAATTCAAACTAACATGGATTACATTTAATGTTTTGTAATAGCATTTTTCATTTGGCATTCCAATAAATAAATGTTTTTCTGCTTGGAGGTGGTTTACTTAATCATGTTTTTGATTAGCCTTTATAGGAAATGAAGACATGCCAGCATTTATGTAGTTTTCCAGATTTCATTATTGCCTCAGGCTTATATTTATTCTTATTACTTGCTAGCTTAGATACAAGGTGAATACCTAGGAGAAAGAGAAAATTAATTTTAGAAGTAATAAAAATAAAAGAACTAATGAAAACACACAACTATGCAGCCTATTAGGAATCTTGTTTCATTAAAAAAAACTACTGGTTCTGATACTGTCGTAAGAATCTGGTTATTATTTACAGGAAAGGAGTAGGAGGAAGACTAGATAATAAGTGCATCCCATTTATATAGTTTTACTAATTGAGCACTCTTTAGCTCTGTTCCCTGCTGATCGATGGGGAAAGGGACCAGACAGAGGCAGTTTAGATGCATGCCCAGGAGGTCTGAGTGATGTGGGAAGGTGCCTACTTGCCTGTCAGTCACAGCTGGGAGCAAGTAAGTGACCAGAATAGGCATGGCCATTGCAGGTGAGCAAAACCTGAATGTCTAAACTTCTGAATAAAGAATCCCTCTAATTCCCCCCCACCTCCCGCCACCCCTTTCTGGTGTGCCAGGTTTCTGGCTTTCCTGTACCAGGGGGTACACTCCCCTGTGCCAGGTAGACTCACACAATGGACCAATGGACTTCAATGAACCTGAACTAGACATGGCTACAACATGGGACAGAGACTCTGGACACTGGCCCTCCTTTTGGCTTTGCTGAACTCACAGCTGCCCTTCTTTCAGGACTGGCTTAAGGGCAATGGGATATTGGAAACTAAGGAATGTAACTCCATGCCAATAAAGCCTTCTACCACCTCTCGTTCTTCCTTGGGGGCCTCTAAGAATATTTAACTCAGGAGTGCCCCCAAGAACCCCGCTCTCATGGGTAACGGAGGGACCCAGCTTGTGTACTCCTCTGGTAGCAGTTCCTTTCAGAGTGTCTGATTGTAGTATTTTCTAGAAATTAGATGACATTGTCTTTTTTAATTAGTATTTCTGTCCTTACAATTAGGACAACATCATTTTCTCTAAGAAATATTTGACCGTAGAAATCTATATTGAAGTATACTGTATTACATAAGAAGACAATACATTATTTTTAAAAAATATATTTTATTGATTTTTTACAGAGAGGAAGAGAGAGTGATGGAGAATTAGAAATATCTATGAGAGAAAAACATCAATCAACTGCCTCCTGCACACCCCCCACTGGGGACATGCCCACAACCAAGGTACATGCCCTTGACCAGAATCGAACCCTGGACCTTTCAGTCTGCAGGCTGATGCTTTATCCACTGAGACAAACCGGTTTCAGCAAGACAATACATTATTATCAAAGTTTCAGCCTTATTTTTTTACATATAGACCTAACTATTAAAATAATGAGGGCTCGTATTTTTCATGGTCATTTTAGCCTCAGAGAAGGTCAAATAAGTTATATAAAATGTTGTGAAGGAGCCATTCATAATATAAAAACAATCTAAAACTATGTAATCAAGACATAATAGCAGTTCTTTCTCTATTTCTTTTCTTTTTTTCATTTAAAACCTTTATGAACAAACTCTAATAATGCCCTTCATTGGAATCCAATTAGAATTCTGTTCCATTACAGACCAGAACCTTTGTACTGTTAGGCAATCAAAAGCATTTCTCTCCTTTGTGGCAAATGTAAATTTGATTACCTAATGCTAATGAAGGTTTGTTGGCAAAGGAAATGGATACCCTGGTAAATCCACAACAGAAAAGACTCTCTCTGGAGAGTGTAATTTGCATAGCTACATTTTCATTACCTTTGATCTTTATATGGAAGCAGTATCTTTTCAGGTGCAAATGTTTGAAACTGACAATTGGTAGGCAAGGCACAGTCTCAATTTGGGTTGTTTTTGGCTAAAAAAAGACTTGGAATGACATACTTTTTCTATTGACACTGTTTAACAGTTTGCATATTGTCTAAAAAGGTTTTTACATCTTACCTTTTTGTTAGAGAATTAAATTCAACAGCAAGGATACTGCCTCTTCTCTTTTTGAGGTTGGGATGCAGAAGGCCCAAATGACAGAATAGCTTGTGGCTGTTGATTGGAAAATTCCAGACTGATGGATAGCTTTCTGAGAGAGGTTGAAACAGCAAATAAGTCAAGTGTTAAACCTAGGTTGAGTATTGAAACCTAGGGTCCTGATGACTTTGATTAAATTTAGCTTTAAATCCTAGGTAGAACTCATCTCTTTCTCTCTGTCTATACTCTCAGAGACCTTGCCTTTTCACCCAGAGTCAATGATCCCTGAGGCAGAGGATGACAGTAGTCTGGAGCCAACTAATGGTCACAAGGTGGACCCTCTGGCAAGCTAAAGATAACATTATGGCCTAAAGTATGTCTCATCTTTTGAGCCCTAAGGTGAAATGACCCTGTGACTGCTTTTCCAAGAAAACGGACAGAAAAACAAAACTGTCCGGAAGACCTGAAGAAATGACCTCACCTTTGACCAAAACACAGCAGGAGCCTACAACTCTAACTGATGGTTTCTTGTGGTTTTGCCCCAAGTAATCTGTATTCTACATGTCATTGGGGAGTTGGGGCTTTTGGGCATTAGCTTCCTGTTCTGGGTGATGCCATTCATTTATCACAAAGATTTTCAACCTTTTTTTTTTTTTTTTTAAAATTTCATGACACATAAATTATTACTAAAATTCTGTAGCACACACAAAAAATATATGCTATATTTTTTGCTGATCTGACCAAAAAAGGTATAATTTTGACTCAGTCACACTGGAGGGCTATTGTGTTGGCTGTTGTCATTTTTTTATTTGGCAATCTGAGAAAAGAGGTCAGTGCCCTTACTAAATAGTTAGGTATTACATGTTTTAAAATTTCTTGTGGCACACCAGTGTGACATGGTGTTTAAGAATTTCTGATTTATAGCCAAATATCCAACAAATAGTCAAATAATTCTACTGCAATTATCAGTATTTAGTGTTGGCTTTGCTAGCACCTAGTGGACAAACTCTATTCAATATCATTTCCCTTCCCTTCCCTTCCCTTCCCTTCCCTTCCCTTCCCTTCCCTTCCCTTCCCTTCCCTTCCCTTCCCTTCCCTTCCCTTCCCTTCCCTTCTCTTCTCTCCCCACCCCTCCCCTTTCTTTTTCCTCTCTTTCTATCCTATTTTCATTCCTTCCTTCTTTCATTCCTTTCTTATTTTTTTCCTTTTACCATTCTTTTGAAGGCTGTGTCTCAAAAGCAAAATATATGCAAGCAAACAAATGTCTTGTGATATCCCTGAGTATGCTATGTTACTATACAGCTGTATTACAACAAAATTAACACATTTATGAATTCTTTTGAAATTTAAAATATATTTAGGCATGAAACCACAGCAGGAAATAAGAAAAAAACACATTCTTAAACAATATTCACCTACTATTATTTTACAACAGCACAATATTCCACTTCCTTAAATAAAGACTGATAGTAAATGCAGTCTGCATTCAGTTCATGTGATTTGTAGTGAAATAAATTATTTGCATGTATGATAAGTGCTTGAATAATTTGTAATAGAAAAATTATCCAGTTGACAAATTTCTCTTCTTTATAACAATAAATGGCACCTTCATATAATAATTAAATAAATTTTTGGAAGTTAGTCTAATAGAAATTTTTCTCATTCTTCATTTTATAGGAAGAATACTTAACAGTCCATATTTTGCTTATATCTTTTTCATTTTTTTTATTGGTTAAGGTATTACATGTGTCCATAACAGTCCATATTTTACTTGTGTCTTTATAACATCATAAATTGCCTCCATATCTTGAAATTATGTGAAAAAATCAAAGAGTGAAACATGCTCCCCTTGGAGTATGAAAAAGAACTGTTTGCTGAAAGAACATTATAATCTTCAGCTCTAATAATCTCTCCTCAGAGTAAAGAAAAGAACCTTTTTATTTCTCACTATTAAAAAAAGATTATGTCTATATCAATATTTCTTTATAAACTGGATCTGTGCTCACTTGTCTCCATATGAACCAGGGTCAAGGGTTCATAGTGTTTAATAATAACCTGCTGCATTCTCTCCCAGGGACTGAGACCATGAAAAGGTACCAGGAGAGAAAAATCCACTTTATGTTTACTTTTGAGATAATTTTGAAAGTACCTTATCTTTTCCACATCAATCAGAGCTAATATAATTCTATTTAAGGAAGAACATTTTATTTTACTTTCCTTTTGAAGAATCATGTGAGTTTCTCAAAGTATACCTGATATCCAGGGCAACCTTTGAAACATTTGGAGAATCAAGGATTAAAATTGAGATAGAAACCAATGTAAGAATTATCGATAAAGTCATAAAAGTGAAAATATTCAAATTATTTGCTAATAGAACATTACATTTCTCTCCAACTTACTCATATAACATATGAATTAACTCAATGAAGTCTTTCAAACTTGTAAGAGTTACCTAAATTCTAAAAACTAATGTGATGATTGTGGTCAGCATATGAAAAGTGCAAGAGACATTTGAAGTGGCCGGCCACACTAGAGCAAGGGAGAGCCAACTAACAGTTGGCATATTGCCTAAGGTGCTGCTCCATAAAGGCAGTTAGCAAAACAGAGTGGAATGCTACTCAGTGGATGTAGTTAATTTTCTAATTAATCTATTTAACTAAGGTATGTTTTATAAAGTTTTGCTTGAAAATTTTAAATATCCAGCTCCGGGCATGCATTGTTTTAAAGGCCCCATCTTCTGGAGGGAAGGGATGGACTCATTTGTGATTGTGTGAAATTAACTTGATAGGAACTCTACCTTTCACTGCTAATATGCTCAGTTCAAGGTCCTGTTTATCCCCACACAATTTTAGGAGTAGAGATAACAAATATCACAGAAGAATGCAGACAGGCTAGAATCAATGTTGTCTGATGGGGGTTCCAGACAGATCTTTTCCCTGTCTACCCCCAATTTTGGACTTCGTTCTTAAACAAGATGAGTTAGGGGAAATCATTGTTCTCTTTTTATTTTTTATTTTTATTTATTTTTTATTATTATTATTTTTTTAAGAGACTAAGGGTGTCCAAGTTTTTGAGTATACAAATCAGTGAATTTCAAAAGCACATTTAATAACCATTCATCTCTCCCACTCATCCATACTCCCTCCATCACCATTCTTAATAATGGTTCCCTTAACTTACTCATGCCTATATTCTTTCTGCTCATGTGACTCTCATCAGCTTTCAGCTCTTTGTGACAATTTGTATAACAGGATACTATGCTGGGCTACTCTTGGAAATCTCTCAAGTTAAACAGATTCCTAAATTTGGGGGGGGGGGGGTAAATTTTAATATTTTGTCATTTCAGACTTCAAAGGGCCATCCCAGCTCAGAGCTCACTGAGGGTTTGGCTAAGGCTCTTCTTCCTTCCTCTACCCAATTCTGCTTCCTTTGCTTCTCCCTCTGGTAGAGATCCAGACAGCATTTTCCCCCCAACCCCCCCCCCCCACACACACACACACACACACACACCGCTTCTCCAATCTTCCTGCGCATGAACCTCTGATTTCAGAGCTGCTTCTGGAGAAACCCAACCTGTAAAAGTGACCATATCACTTACGGTCCAAACTAAGACTTTTTACAGGTGAAAGAGTGTTTTAACCAGATGGAATGCAGGTACACGGACACAGGCTAAATAGACCCAAGTGAACTGAGACATATGGTCACCCTAAGTTTCAGAAAATACAACCAGGTATTCAATACTACGTAACTGGTTGTGGAATGTCAGGCTGATTATTAACCTCACAAAGTCTCACTCTCCTCAGGTGTAAAACCAAGATGATGATACCTGCTTTCACTGTAGAAGTAGACTTGGTTAAGACAACGTGTATGAAACATTGGTATAATGCTTGGGATTTAATACACAGCAGTTCATATCCTCATTACATTTAATTTACAGATGAAAATGTGAAGTCCAGAGAGATTAAATAAATCCAAATGTCACACATATCAGGAAGTGGAACAGCCAGGATTCAAATTCAGTTTTCTGGCTCCTAAACCCATCCTGATAGCCAAGTTGCCAGACCATCATTTTTGGTCATTTAAAAAAATTCATCCTTTAAAACCTAATATACTACTCAGTTATCTGATCTATTAAATATTCTTTTGATTGGAAGTGGCAAGCAAACAAACAAACAAACAAACAAAAAAAAACCCTAAAAATCCCAAGCAAACTTAATCAGAAAAAAAAATTTGTTCACTCATCTAATGGAAACTCTCAGGGGAGTTCTGTGTTCAAGGCTGCATGCTTCAATGACCTTAAAAGGTTATGTGAGAATTTAATATCTCTTATTTCATATCTGGGCTGCTTTTTTTTTCAGTGTTGGCTGTATTTTCAGTCACACTTTTCCACATGTTTGGAAAGATGGCTGTTAGCAGTTCCAGGCCAGGGTAGCATGTAATTCCAGAGCTGAGAAATGCAAAAGCCTTTCTTTTCCACCATCTATACTAATCCCTATTTTTTTTTTCCCTGGTTATATTTGGCATATATATCCACTAGAGTTCTACTCTCCTCTCTCCTTAAATCTCCAATATTTCTTCCCTTTCCTCTCTTAGTGAGTGAATGGCCTGACTTCTCATTTAACTGAGAAAATTAAGTAAATCACAAGATGCTCCCACCACCAAATTTATCAGCATGCCTACATGTAAAACCATATTCTATGTGTGTGTGTTTTTTCCTTTGAGAGTGGGTAGTCTGTCAGTGCTTCTCTTACCAAAGACAAAGCTACATCCCTATTTATTACTACGGAACATTTTCCTGAAAAGTATGCTTTTTGGGTTCTTCCTTATGATTTACACCCCTACTAATCATTCTTGTCAATATTTGTTTTCAAGGAAGAACTATGATTCAAATATCTCTTAGGGCAGTGTGTGAAAGAAAATCAAAGGTTAAATTTGGCCTTAAAGATTGGTTAAGGATATAAATCTTTTTTGTATGCAATTTTATTATATTGAAACTAGAGACCCAGTGCATGAAAATTCATGTACTGGAGAGGGATGTCCCTCAGCCCAGCCTGCCCAATCTCACAGTCCCGGAGCTCTCAGGGGCAAGAAATGACCTGGTGATCAGGGGAAAACAATGTCCCCATCACACCTCTGCTGCTGCCACTGCTGGCAGCACAAGCCTCAGCCAGCCCTGGTTACCAGAGCCTCAAAGCGGCCCAGGGCAGCTTGAGCAGCTGCCATCTGAGGCTTTCCTGTGTCTTGGACTGGCCCTGGGTGGCTGGGTGACTGAGGGGACTGAGGGACTTCAGAGAAAGGCACATGGCAGGGCTGTGGGTGCTGCCATATTTGAGGGTGTGAAGGTCAATTAGCATATTCCCTCCTATTGGCTGTGGGCGCCGCCATCTTTGTGACAGAGTGAGGGTCAATTAGCATATTCCCTCTTTATTAGATAAGATACTATCTTCAAATGATAACTTTTCACATATGCATTTCAATTCTTAATTTTTCTGCTTTTGTTCCTCCAAAGAAATGTACGCCATACTGCCCTATTTTCTATTCCCTCAGGTTTTTTATTTTTCCTTAAGTGAGAGTGAGCAGTGATGACGACTAAACAATTGAGTTAAATCCAACTCCTGTGATTGTGCTAGCTGCTTAACAAAATCTCCTACTCAAGTTACTGAGATTCAACCTTACTTTTAATACTACTAAAACTCCCAAAAGCTGAATAAATAAATTTTGAGATGATTTTAGGTAAATGTGGTGAGTCTATGATGAAATGTTTGTAGGACCTTATTTTTAATAGATTTGATACATAATTGATATAGAGAATAGGAGAATGGCTAGTCAGAAATGGCTACTTAATAGTGTGAATTGACTAGTTGTCTCTTGCATGCACATAATCATAGAGTAAAGTGGAAGATGGGATAATTTATAATTTATGAGGATAAAGAAACTATCAGTGAAGAAAGGGTTGGTTTTCAAAGAGTAGAAGATAATATCCTATGCCAAACTTAATAAAAAATGAGATAACCCTTTAAAACTTGTAAAGTTCAATACTGTTGGTTTTCTTATGCAAAAATGATACAACCTTGAAAGAAAGTAATTGCTATATTTTCAAAAGGTATAAAATCTAAGGCCAAAAGTTAAGTAAATTTTCTAAGGTCATCCAGTAAGTTGGGCAAATCTAGACTCTAGATAAGTAACATGCTAACCTGGCTCTAGACCTATATGCTCATCATGATAGCATGGGCTTTTGATAACCTGTATCTGATGAGGGTCCCAAATGAATCATACTATCCGACATTCACATTTTGTGAAGTCTTCACCCATGATGAATCAGGGTTGGCACTGTGTAGATGATAGAATGTGAAATGCTTTTTCCTTGCTCTCTTGGAATGTGTACCCTATGAGATTCCTGCTGCTATGTAAGAAGTTCCATAGTATGAGGCTCCAAGCTATAAAGAAACTCAAGCTATCCAAGTAGAGAGGTTTCTTAAAGAAAGAGAGCTCTTCCATCAGTTCATTCTGAGATCCTATTTGAGGTGTTAGAAATGTGAATGAAGAAGCTCTCTTGCATGTATAGTTTAGGTGAATCTTCAATAGACTCTAGTCCTTGCCACCATCTGACTGCCAATTTAGGAGATACCTCAAATAAGAAATACCCAGCTGTGGTCATTTCAAGCTCATTATAACAAATAATTGTTTTCAGTTACCAAGTTTTGGGGTAATTTTCTCTGCAACATAAGATAACCAAATGCCTGTCTGTCTCGAAGGTTGGGAAAGGAGCAGAAATAAAGGACCTTATTAAGTAATTTACAGGAAGATGTATTGCAAATTTTGAAAAATGCTACTTAAAATGCAAGGTTAGAATAAACTACAAGGAGACTCAAAAGTCATAAGGCCTGAGTTTGAATCCTCTTCTTCACATTCTCTCACCTATAGCTCTTGCATAAATCCCATTCAAGCTCTCCCAGTTGAAATGTCATTATCAAAAAAAACCTATGATAATAAAATATGGCTCAGTTTAGAATCTCAGATGAGAATATTTTGTGTTTAAGTGTTTTCATAAATTGCAAAATCTTACTGATATATGAAATGTTATTATGGGTAAAATATAGAAGCAGGGGAGTATGATCTTATACACAACAGGGAAATTATGTTTGAGTTAATGAAATAAAGTTTCAACAAGGAAGTCATTCACTATATGTTATTTAGCCTCCATTATTCAGGAAGAATTGTGCTTCAATCTGGGAACCTGATACTGAATACAATAGATAATAATAATTGCCTACAATGAGCTTATAGTCTAATATTGATCAAATGAATTATTTTCACTTAAACAACCATTCATGGAATAAAAGGAATATATTTTTCTCTAATTATTAGTAGTCACAATGGTCATGCTAGTGGTGGCACTATTACAGATATTGTGGTGATAGTGGGAGATAATTTCTATTTTGAGACAATCATGGCATAATTAGTCGTTCACTAATTCCTATGAGGAAATGTGGAAATTCTATAATACCATCCAATTAATGGAAAGGAAGGGTCAATCTCTTATTGATAATAATTCCTTAGAATGACCGTAGTTTAAAAATGGTGCAGTCTGCAATTTGATGATGTTTATTGAAAAATAACAAAATTCATTTTTATCACCAGCTCACCAGGAATTAAATATTGTCTTGTGTTCTATGAAACCTTGCTTTAAATTGTTGACAGAGGCTGAAAGGGGAAAAAAGTCACCATAATGGGCTTATAAAACAAAAATATATACACAGATCCACTCCACTTTCTAGACTTGGAGTATGCAATTTCAGAAATTATACCTTTGAAAAGATTTGAAGTTAGTATTGTGTGATGTAGCCAAAACAAGCAGCATCATTTAAATGCCTTTCAAGAACCTGTAGGCTTAAGAAAAAGAAAGAAAGGGATCCTGCTTAGCTCTTTATAATAGTATGTGGCCATACTGTTACGTAGGAGGTTTACACATAAATGCGTATATGCTTCTAAATCATTTCATGGACACTAAACTTCAGAAGGAATATAATCACAGTCAAATAACTCTAAAGTATCAGGAAGTTTAGAGGAAAGACATGTGTGAAGGAAAGGAGTAATGATAGGAACTGTATCTAATTATTTATAGCTAAAGTGTTAGTTAGGAAAATATCATGGCCTTATGAATATTAAAGAGCATTTCCCAAAACGTTGTTTAATATTGAATCTTGATTATGAAATAGATTTAAATTATATATGTAAAATATATCTCACTTTCAACCTATAATTAGTACTTATTAGCAAGTGCTTATAAAGATATTTTCATTTCTAGTGATATTAAAAGGCATCCTATCTAATAAAAGAGTAATATGCAAATTAACCATCACTCCACTACACCCACAAGCCATGACCACCAGCCAATCAAGAGTGAGCATGCAAATTAACCCAACCAAGATGGCTATGGACATAGAGAGAGCAGGAGGCTTGGGTTTCTCTGGCAATGGAGGAAGCCAAGCTTTCTGCACACCCTGGCCAGCCCAGACCTCCACTCAAGGCTACAAAGTTTCAATTATAAAAGATACATAATTCCCAACAGAAATGGCTGCAGCCATGGAGCTGGAGAGAGCAGGAGGCTTGAATTGCCCCCAGTGATGGAGAAGGCCAAGCTTTCCGCATACCCTGGTGTAGAGAGCAGTCTGGGAAGGCAGGTGGACATTCTTTTAATTCTTATCAGCTGAGCCCGAGGGCACTGGCAGAATCCTGTTATCAGTACTGATTTCTTATCTTTATCTGTGTGCTTGGAATGAGGAACAAATAGGACCTTGACTCACCCAGGTCTTGATATGCTAAATCTTGTACCAAGAAATAAGGAGCTTACCCAGATTTTGATGAATAGGATCTGGGCACACCCGAAACTCCTTTTGACCTTATAATCCCTTTTGGAAACCATTAAATGTGCTGTGTTGTCTGTGGTGAGTGTGACTGTCTCTCCATCAGAGAGATTGTGCCCACCTAGTGCCCAGCTTTATGAATCTATTTCTGCCTCTTGTCTCTTTCTTTCTCTAATTTCTTCATCTCCAGCTCCTCCACTCAGGAACCTGTTGTTTTTCCATGTGGGACGCAGAAAACAGAGAAAATGCCCACTGCACCCTGGCCTGCCTTGGTCTCTGCTTAAGGCTACAAAGTTTGAATTATAGAAGATAAATAAATCCCAAACCAGGGTCTCCACTTGGGTCACCAGGGGCTGTCTTCAGCCTGCAAACCACCACAGGCCCCACACCCATGCCACCCCATGACCCAAGGGAACCCCCATCCTGATCTGGGACACCCTTCAGGGCAAACCAGCTGGCCCCTACCCATGTACCAGGCTTCTATGCTATCTAATTCTATCTAATAAAAGAATAATATGCAAATTGACCATCTTTCCAACATACAAGATGGCTTCCCCCATGTGGTCAAAGATGTCTGCCCCCATGCGAACACAAGAGGGCTGTCACAAGATGGCTCACTTTCTGGTGGCAGCCATTTCTGTTGTGGGCATGGCTTGTGGGTGTAGCGGATTGATGGTTAATTTGCATATTACTCTTTTATTAGAGTAAGGATCGGGCCTAAACAGGCAGTCGGACATCCCTCGAGGGGTCCCAGACTGAGAGGGTACATGGGAGTACATTCTGTGTCTTTTGTGTATTAAAGAACTTTGACCTTGCAATTAATTTCCAAGGTGACAGCGTTTACTTTGCCAGGTGGTAACAACAACAGAAGTCAGCATTGTGGATGGGCACAGAGAAACCATGGCTCCAGGAGAGAAAGTGCAGCTGAATGGAACATAGTCAGCATAGACACGTTGTGGTGAAAACTATGTCAAAATGGAACTCTGGGCATCCAACACCATTAAGTGCTCTGGCCCTCTATAACCAACAAATAAACATCTTTTTGAAAACAAACAAAAACCAAAATTAAAAGAAAGAAAGAAAAGGTGTTAAGTGTGTGAATTGGGAAAATTGTATGACACAACATGTTTCTGATAATAACACTGAGGGAGCGTTTTCCATTTTTTGAGACCAGCATGTAGAATACTTAAAGACTTGAAATGATGGGGTTGAGTTTTCTGATTAAGTTAGCACTAAAACCCTCTCATTAAAATAAAGACGTGCAGCTATCCTCTGATGATATTTCTTGGCCTTGTGTCTACATCTCAAGGTCAGAAAACTCACTCAGAATTCTCATGACTAAGCTAATTTCACTGACTTGGTCAAGGGAGTGCTTTCCAATAATCTTTTATAGGCAGTCTTTGTTGAAGAATGGCTCCTAAGGTTTAATATCTTATCCTAATTCAAATCATACAGTCCGTAATTTCCTGGTATCCAAACAAACCTAGTGGGCAGGCACGAACAAAATTTGGCCACAAACACTAGCAATCAACATTTTCACTCAAGCTTTAATAAGAGGCCTGTGGCTACAATGCCATTTGCCAATGGATAGAAGCCCTCATATCAACCTCAGCCATGAATGTGATTTATTTGAAAAAGGAAAGAAAAAAAACAGAAGCCATCTGGGTAAAACTCACTGCCTGTGGTATGAACCTTGACCAATCCAGCAGAGCCACCATCCAGCAACAAAACCACTGATTAAAGGGAAAAAAATTGGACGAAATAATAAAGAAAGGAGAGATAAAGCAAAATCTTTTGATTATTCAAGTGTCAGATTATTCAAGTGTCATTATAGCTCACACTGCTTTGTCCAGAATAGGTGCTTAGAGTAATTAATGATAATGATGGTGATGATAAAATATTGGAAAACACTAATAATTATTAAGCCCAGGTACCATAATTGAGAGTTTATGTATTAACCCTTCTGATCCTTGCATATGAAAGCTCAGAAAAAGAAATAAATGGCCTGACCTCTCAGAGGAAGTAAAGGATGCCACCAGATGAACCCAGATGGTTTGGCCACTGAAGGCTTGTTCTTAACCATTGGGTTCTGCCTTGTCTCCATAATCCATCCACATGGCAGATGAAAATTAATTGACATGTAAGAATTTCATAGTGGGTAAGATAAAACTGTCACCTAAGGGGTTTCTCTAGTACAGGAACATGTAGAATAGCCCAGTGGTACCAACATTTAGGATTAAAACCAGTAGCACATTGTAGCAGCAGAAGACTACTGGTTTTAATCCTATATCCTCATTAGTTGAGAGCAAGCAACAAAGATAAGCATTCCTTAGATCTACCAGATGCCAAACATTGTACTGCTCATTTCAAAAACTTATCTCCTTTGATCAAATACAAAATGGTCTGTTTGAAGAATGCTTCTAAACATAGGTGAGCAGCCCTAGTGTTTCTTGATTTTTTAGTTTTACAATATATATATATATATATTTGGTTGTTTTCTTTATTTGTCTTTTTTGGCAATTAAGCAATAATAACACATTCAATAAAATAGCCTGATTTCAAGTTATGTGTTAATTTTTAGAATGTATTTGATCACTGCTTTTTACTAATGCTTCAGGTATTGTGATTGCATTCTCTTCTTGACTATGTAATAATATACTTTAAAATATGTACATTCACGTGCCTCAAATTGTTAAGAAACCATTAGAGACTTATTCTTAATAGGCTTCTCCAATAAATATATTTTCTCAATGTCTATTAATATTAATGTTCCTTATTTAAATTAAGCATGGGATAACTATATTTTGTCCCATCATGCAAAATAAAGTACCATTAGTGATGGGTGCTGTGCACTTGCTTTGTGCCATGCTCTGCTGTAATTAAATCTCTTCCAGTTGCATTAACCTCTAATTGACAAATTATGTAGGTATTATCACTATCATATTTACTTTACATAGCAAGCCTCTCAAATTTAAACTAAGCTTAAAAATCCAGCAACATTGTGAGATGCATTGTCTTGTAATAAAAAAGGATGTAACTAAGGTTGAATTGATGATACTCCATGAGCTATTGTCATAACAAAACAGTAAAAGTTATTCTCTGAAAAGGGATCAAGTTTTAAAAATAAGTGGGAGGAAGACCAAGTATCATCCAGAAGCCAGTTTCTCATTTTCTCAGTACTGTGGGCAACTTTTATAAGGATGACAAAATTGGATTTACTGAAAATGAAATTTTGATGAAGTGCTATTGAAGTATAGTATTCTATAAAATCCCATGTTATGTTAGAAGGAGTTAGATGACAACAAAATAGATTATTCTGACACAGATATAATCTTACATTTGATGTTTTCCCCTAAGTTGTGGTATAGTGACTATTTTGGTATTTTCTGAAATGTGTAAATCATATTTCCCTACTTTTAAGTCCTGATCTTAGCCCAGTGACTTCTTGAAACCTGGCTTTATTCTAAATTTTCCTTATTCCTTAGCTGCTAAACGGCAGCATCATTTAACATGAATACTATGCAGATATCTTTTACTTGGTGATAATCTTTCCGTTCTTCTCTTGTTTTCTCAACTTGTTTATGAACTCCTGGGTCAAGTTTCATGACTTTTACAACATTTCTCCTTTTGTATCGCCTCTATGTTGCTAAGATAATAGTAATTTCTTAAGAAGGATTTTTTGAGTCATTGATCAAGTTATTAACAGTATTACTAACAAGAAGACCATAGCCTATTCGCTATTCAAAATAGTATGGATTAAGAAAGTTTCCTTTCTTACAAATTTGAGAAGAGTTTTGATGCTCATTCTCTTGATATGTAAACTCAATTACACTTCCCATTTTGTAAACAAACAAACAACAAACAAACAAACAAAAAAACAGCTTCATTTGGGAAACATCTTTTGTCAAGGTCTTAATTTTACCATCTTTAAACATTTATTTAGATTCTTTATAAAGATTGCACATGATATCAAGTAAAATTAGCAAAAAGATTGTCCCACAATTTGACTCATTTAAAAATTTTAGTGGGCAGATGTCACCAGAATCTTTTTGTTTAAAGAGCAGATTTTCAAGTGTATCTGAGAGTCTGATTCAGTGGCTATGGAACATGACCTGAGAACCTTCATGTTAAATGTATGAAGATGCAGATTATCTCACTTCTCGAGAAACGTTGAGGTGTTTATAATTTGTGATCAAAACAAAACAAAACATGTGCTAAATACTTTATAGGAAAATATATGAATGAGGCACATGTTCAGCATTTAAATCATACTAATTTCTTTTTTGAGTTGATTTTCTTTTTTTGCATTTGCTTATACTTTTTATTAAAAGTAGAAGACCTTATGAGATGTTTTGATCATGGTAAAGTTACTATAGAGTGACTCAGTGCTATCTAACCATGAAGTGGAAGGAATTAAAAGTTGAAGGAGAATCCAGGCTGACGTTCCATTTTTATTTTATGTATTCTGGGCTCCAAGTAGAAGCGAAGAGATATTGAGAGGAGGAAAAGAAACAGAAAAAGCATTAACACCTTGGTGATAATGCTGAGATCAGTGGCACCAGGAAACTACATTGGAGTCACTCTGTTACCTTTGGAAAGCGGACTGTTAAAGGGGGGCTTTTGCCCAGTGCTTAGGTAGGAGGAATGTTAGTGAGACAGTACTCCATAGCAGAAACCTAGGGAAAGGGTGATACACATTGCCAGACAACAGCAGAGTAACCCTTAGCCAACACCTGGATCTATTGTAAGAGGAACAATGAGAAATAAATCCACCCAGGACTTTGGTATCTATTCTATTCTCAAAATAAGAAAAGGTAAGATAAACATATAGATAACTATCAACACCAAGACTGGCCTTGGTTCAGTGAACAGATTTGAAGAGTAAGAAAATAACATAATTAGCCTAAACCAGTTTGGCTCAGTGGATAGAGCGTTGGTCTGCGGACTGAAGGGTCCTGGGTTCGATTCCGGTCAAGGGCATGTACAGTGGTTGCAAGCACATCCCCAGTAGGGGGTGTGCAAGAGGCAGCTGATGGATGATTCTCTCTCGTCGATGTTTCTAACTCTCTATCCCTCTCTCTTCCTCTCTGTAAAATATCAATAAAATATATTAAAAACAAAAAAGAAAAAGAAAATAACATAATTAGCATGTAAGCAGGAAAAAAAACACAAAACTAGTCTCTGAGACTTCTGCTGCTGCCCATGAAGTATTATTTCTACCAGAATTATCCTCCCTTTGTAAACATGTAGAAATTCAGAAAAAGCATATGAACCAATGATTTTCATGCATTCAACACAGGCAGCCAAAGGCTGTGGTCTATTAGAAAAGGGAATCAACAGAGAATGTGTTCAAGGTGCCAGCTTACTCACTTAAAGCAATTTCCAGCCTGCTGCGCAGGGAGGGGAAATCCAAAGGAAGGCAGCCTGATTTGCTGAACATAAGAGTTAGGTCCCCAAGCCCAGGGAGGCCAAGGCAGCCAGAACCAGTAGGACAGATGAACAGAGAGAAGGGGCCTCCACAAAGAGAACTGGAAAGATACTCAGAAAGAGTCTTCCTGGAGTTTTGGGGTGAACACTGATCAGTGCCTACATGAAGGAAAACTGCATGAGAGAGGAAAAACAACCACCACGAGCAGCAGGCCAAAAGAATTCCTGGAGCTCATACTCGCCTGGGAAGGGTTCACGTTGGCCCCAGCCAGAGGGAAAGACATGTAATACACTGAGTATCAGGCGGAGTTCTCAAATGAATCACCCTCCGCCTTGGGCCAAATTAGCTCTAGAGTCAAGACTGCTCTGAACCCACCATAAGCAAGCTTATGTGCAAGCCACACAATTATTCACACACACCCCCACCCCACCCCAAGTGCCTTTACCTCATATTAGAGCAAAACCCATTTCTTTTTTATTTATTTATCTTTGTTATTGAAAGCATAACAGATGCTTTATTTTTCCCCATTGACCCTCTCCACTCCCCTGAGCCTCTCCCCAAGCCTTCATCACTTTGTTGTCTATGTCCATTGGTTATGCATAGATGCATATAAATCCCCAGTAAATTTCTTCCCATCCACTCACCACCTCCATCTTCCCTCTGAGATTCCTTAGTCTTTCCCACACTTCTATGTCTCTAGATCTATTTTGTTCACCTGTTTATTTTGTTCATTAAATTCCATATATGAGTGAGATCATGTGGCACTTTTCTTTCTCTGACTGGCTTATTTTGCTAAACATAATACTCTCCAGGTCCCTCCATGCTGTCTCAAGGGGTAAGAGGGCCTTATTTTTTACAGCTGCATAGTATTCCGTGGCATAACTGTACCACAGCTTTTTAATCCACTCATCTACTGGTGGGCACTTGGGCTGTTTTCAGATGTTAGCTATTGTAAATTGTGCTGCTATGAACATAGGGGTGCATATATCCTTTCTGATTGGTGTCTCTGATTTCTTGGGATATATTCCTAGAAGTGGGATCACTGGGCCAAATGGCATCTCCATTTTTTTATTTTTTGAGGAAAGTCCTACTGTTTTCCAGAGTGGCTGCACCAGTCTGCATTCCCACCAGCAGTGCATGAGGGTTCCCTGTTCTCCACATCCTCTCCAGCACTTGTACATCTCTAGCACTTGTACCTTTGTTGATTTGTAACCCAGTTCTTTTTTAAAGAACTAGAATGATACCTTAACTGCATCTCAGAATAAAACCCAGTTCTTTTTAAAGAAATAGAATGAAATTCTTAGCAGCATATCTATAGCAGCAAAATGTCAGAGAGCAATTTTAATTTATTTAAGCGGTCTACCTCAATATTTGGCTCCTTAACGGTAGCTATAATAATGATGTTCTTATTGAATATAGGGAACTAAAGGAGGGCATAGAGACACATAGAAATTACTGCAGTGTAAGGAGGTTGGTGCAGAGCAAAGTCAGAAAAACGTAAGGAGATAAAAAACTAGATTTTTTAAAAGGAAGCAAATTTGTTTCCCAGATGGAAGTGGGGTTGGAGGGATGAGTGAAAAAGGGGAAAGGATTAAGATGTACAAATTGCCAGGTATAAAAACAGTCATGGGAATGTAAAGTACAGCATAGGGAATATAGTCAAAATATTGTAATAGCTATGTATGGTGTCAGATAGGTACTAGACTTATCAGGATGGTCACTTTGTTAGTTACAGAAATGTCCAATCACTATGAACACCTGAAATATGTACAATCACTATGTACATATTGTGTGTCTACTATAATAAAAATATAACAGGAAACAGTTTAAGAAAAATAGAGAAAAGGTCAATGGATTTAACAAATAGGGCACTGGAGACATTTTTAAAGGCTTATTTCAATGATAGTAGAGCCCACCCTAGAAAAATGCTGAAGTAGAGCCTTGGCTGTGTTAACTGAATGATTATTTATTGTCTGATTCTGTTGATGTTTTCTTGTTGGTATGAAAGGTAAAATAAAATAAGATTAAGCAGGTCTAGAGAAACTAAAAAGTGACGAGGAAATGATGTATATTTAGTCCCTTAGCATTTAACATTTTGACTGCTACCATGACTAAGAAAAAAATCTCAAGGAATACCCCACCTAAAATTATCATTTAATAATAGGCTGTGAGTAGAGGGAGATTTTCCTCCCCAAATTACAGGCAGAATATTACCAAGAATCTAGGTTACTTCGCTTCAATGCCTTAATTTTAGTCATTTTTACATAGCCTTTTTTTCTCTTGTTCCCCCTTATGCTTTTAAAGACAAGGCGACTTCTCAGATATTTAAAAAAAAAGTTTAAACAAGCTGGTGTTTACGCCGCAAAAAGTTGAATTAAGAAATGGAGGTTTAGTTAACATGAAAAAGTATGTTAAATTATTAATAAAGAAGAAACAGTGTGTCTGCTTATTATAACACATATCCTGAAGTGGGCAGAGGCAGGTCCCATGAAAGCCAAGATTCTGCCTGTGTTGGCTTAGAAGTTTATTGTAAAACATTTCTGAGCCAAGGACATTTAGAGGAGCAATGCCAAGTTAGTATGAAGGTGCCAATGCAGAAGGATCTTTAAAAGATGGAGACTCCCTCACCGCAGTAACGGGAAGTACAATTCATGTCACGTCAGTTTAACTGGAGACATCTGCTACGAAGGTACAGAAGCTTATCTGTCTATGAATTTCGAAGGAGAACTATTCAGGCCATGCTCACCCACTTGGTTTTAATAAAGGCTCTATAAAAGTTTCTTTTCAAATGCTACCTTTTTATGAAGCCAAGTTTCAATCTCTGCTATCCTTGGCCATTATTTTAATTTTAAATTATAGGTAGAGAAGAAGGATGGGGTACAAAAAAGAAAATCTTAACCCCACTTGGAAGTCTGTCATTTCTCAAGAAATGTTTTCCCTCATCATAGTGAAACCTGGAGCTTCTATGTTACCGAAGGCCCCTGTGCATTCTTCACTCGTCTATTCTGTCCATTGGGAATCATCTTTATTAGGCTTGATATACAGTAAGCTTTCAATAAGCATTTATTCAATTACTACCCATGAAAACCTCAAATGTTTTTATGAGTGCAGAAATGATGATCAGTAGGTTAATAATAAAGTTTCTGAAAATCCAAGATTCAGATATAAATAAGATTTAAAAAAATGATGGGAAAAGACAAGGAATCACATTAACCACAACAAATATAGTGTTTGGACAGATAAATCTTAGAAATATATCAGTGGGTAGAATCCCAAGTTTTCAAGATATAAATATTTCATGCAATTTTTTTCTTCAATAGCTGATTCATCATTTAATGTAGCTTACTAAATGACACATATCTCACTTAAAATTATGGTTCTTCTCACCTTATAATTCTATTCTGATGTGTTTTAAAACTTACAGGCCAAGCAATGAGCCTCATTACCCATCATCATGAAATATAATAACCTATCCACTTCCTAACCCCACAATAGGCCGCAATCAGGAACATCCTTACCATCTCAGATGGATCAGAGATGATCCAGTTTCTGTCATTGCTTCAGGCATATTCTTCAGGCTTTTTCATTGGAGAGGTACTATTTTATTCTAATATTATACATAGTACAAAGTATAGAGCAAGAGCAGGGTGGACTTGTTGGACCCCTTTGACAATCCAATACGAAATCACTGTTAGCCATTATAGTTATGTCAAGTGCTATGTCAAGACTGATGTAATGGAGTGTAATGGGAACACTTTTAGGAGGGATCAGGAATACCCCAAGCCACAAGGGTATTGGATAAGGACTCCATGTGGACATCAGAGGAATGGGACCTCCACCCTTGGTGGGCTGTATGAACTAAGAGCTCCAACCACCCAACCCTTGAGAATGGATGTACCAGAGGTTACGCTTGCAGCCCTGCTGACTTCCACTCTAAGGGACCTGTGCCTGGCTTGAGATTGATGACCCCCCTCTCCACCTGTGGACTCTCCAGTGACCAAGACTTTGTGCTGGACGCTCACTCGTTCTACCTCTATGTGTTTAACCTACCTGTGACTCTATTAGCTTATTGGTGGGGGTTTGGGGAAAGGGGGATATCTCCCTTAATAAACCTGGGATTATAGAAAGACACAGACCTGTGTGAGTAACCCCTTCCAGGGATGCTCCTTGCTTACGATGAAAACTCAGAAATCATGACTGTATAGATTATATCTGTGTAGGATTAGTTATTTGAAATAAGTCAACCTTACTTAGTGGAGCCCTTTTGGCCTTCCATAGGTCCACTGTTAAATAAATTATTCAATTTATTATACCATTAGAATAAACAAAAAAAATACCTTATGTTTTCTTTTGTTTCTAGAGCACACTTTTCTAAACCTAGTATTTAAGTCCAATAACATTATTTAAAGTATTAATTAGGGCATTAAATTATAATGTCTTACTCATTATTTTATTTGAATTTAAAGTATTTACATCAATTAAGATGAAGTTTTTAAAATATATATTTTTATGATTTCAGAGAGGAAGGGAGAAGGAGGGAGATAGAAATATCAATGATGAGAGAGAATCACTGATTGGCTGCCTCCCGCATGCACCACACTGGGGATGGAACCCACAACCCAGGCATGTGCTCAGACCAGGACTTGAACCATCACCTCCTGATTTCATAGGTTGACACTCAACAACTGAGCCATGTCGGTCAGGTTCAAGTTTTTCAGTTAAATATGGAATATAGTAGTAAGGAACTTTCAAAATCCAGGTGCTCAGCCTAGCCAGCGTGGATCAGTGGTTGAGCATCGACCCATGAATAAAGAGGTCATGGTTTGATTCCTGGTCAGGGAATATGCCCAGGTTGCTGGCTGGATCCCCAGAATGGGGTGTGCAGGAGGCAACTGATTAATGATTCTCTCTCACTGTCTCCCTTCTGCTCTGAAATCAATAAAAATATATATATTTTAAAAATTTAGGTGCTCAAATAGGAATATTACTACATATTGATTAAAAGATCTTAAGTCAAAACTTATTCTATACTCTCTTGCTTCAAACTATGATATTAAAGCCAATTTGAGAAGTTAATATTTAATGTTAGTTAACTGAAAACTCTGTTGTATATTTAGGTATTAAAAGTTAAATACAGGTTTGTACACTAAATTTAGCTAGTTGGGCTAAAAAGTAACCTCAGAGTTAGAAAAAAAAAAATAGTGCTCACTTCCAACAACTTATGCAAAACACTGCTGTGAGGTCAAGGCTAACTGAATAGAACAAGACATGATTTTTATATTTCTGTAGAATTTACCAGATTCTAGGGTAAGAGTAAGCTTTGTTTTTACTTTTAAATATTATTTTAAACTTAATGAAAAGACAAATTTTCAATAATTTTATTTATTCTTTTAATGTCAAATTTTAATCTAATTATTCCATCTAATCTTGGAAATGAGATTTTAAACACTGAAACTATGTATTAACCAATAGAAATAGACACCAATTTCCATTTTTAAGCAGAAGCCAATTTACTTTGTTGGGGAAATATATAGTTTAAATAATAAAATACTTCCAGTATGTTTCAAAAGAAAACCCGTTATTGAATTAGGTAGAAAATATTTCTTTATAAAATACCAATATCAAGATCAAACTATAAAAAAAAAATTTTCAATTTAAGCCCACTTTTATTATTGTTAGGTGAATCATTTTTATTGTGACTGTATTTAAAAGAGTCAATTGGCTTGTGTGTTCAACCTGTGACCATTTCTCTCTCTTGCACTATAATTGCCCAAACCACTGATGTCAGCAACAACAGCTCAACTGTTCTCCAACCTCCCTTTGGGACTTGGGACACAGACATAAATTACTAGTTGCTACCCAGTATGTGGAGTTGGAATCAGAAGTTGCCTTATTCTGTCTTCAAGAAAGGCATCCCAACACTAAGGTGACAGGAAGTGCTCCACTTTAACCCTGAGTTCTGATTTAGCCTCTGGCATAAATACACAGGTGTTGACATTGTAAATAACCAACCCCTTATTAGAAATGAAAAAATAGTTCTTTTAAATAATGTGTTTGGGGTGAAAAGGACAGGGGAAAGTAAAAAACACCATAGAACCTTATATCATGGTGGCATTAAAAGGATTTTAAAAAAGACCACGTGTTTTAGGATTAATACAATTTTGGCTCCAGTCCCTCTCTATTGCTTACTCATTGTACACAATTAAAAAAAAAAAATGAGAAAAAGATGCTCACTCATTGTACATGATTCAAATAAATGAGAAAAAGAATCCTAACTTTATAGTAATTTGCAGGTATATCAACCTCATATGAAATCATGTAAGAAACTAAGGCAGTATAAATATTAAAGTATTAACATTAGAGCTAAATCTATTGTTCTATTTAACTGAGACAAGTTAGTTGTTATACGGAGTCAGAGGTGCTATATACACTTAGGAAAATGTCTATTATTACTAGTTATACTGAAGGCAGAATACTGTTGAGGAAAATGGATTTGGAGATCTGGTTTTGGGCTGAACTATGCTAATGTAAGATCTTGGTAATCTTTTCTCTCAAATGTTTGTCCTCTTTATCTTTCAAACTACCTTCAAATTGGAATCAGAAGTTGCCTTATTCTGTCTTCAAGAAAGGCACCCCAAATAATCAATGACTCTAGAGTCAACTTATTCAAACATGAAAGACAATGTTAAGTTTTGTTTAACCTCTTCTTTCTGAATCTTTCTTTTTTTAAATCTTATTTTAAGATTCTTTAGGATCTTTTTACTTTTTCACATCTGGAGAAGGTGGATCTAGGTAACCAATTATACTTTATTTGTATCTCATTTACACTTCAGTGTGGTCTTTACCATTTAAGCACATGAATTTAATAATAACATAGTGGATATTTTACATTGGTAAAAAAGTTTTAAATCAAATTGGGAACACTGAAGGGATAATGGATTGCTAATATGACTGACTTTATAATGAATTTAATTTTATTTTAGGGATGGTATATATAAATGTATAGTTCTTGATTTCTAGGAGTCTTTCTTCCTCACTTCCTAGGCAGGTCAGAACTTTCCTAGGGAGCTTAGTGCAAGCTAATAGTGGCTGAATTCAAATTTCTGTTCTGAGTTTCTTTAATACTTGAAATTCCCTTACTCCTGACTTAAACAGAGGCAGTATTCATCTTTCTCTGATTTTTTCCTCCACTCCCATAATGTAAGGCTTCCCTCCTTATATTTTAAAACAGCTATTGTATTTTTTGGGACACATTTTTACATGTCCCAAAATGTTAATATATATTTAATGATATATATTTTAATATTATATTTCCCTTACCTCATTCTCTGTAATGCATTCCTAGAACACAAGGTTAGGCATGCTTAATTATCAAGTTGAGAAAATTATTTATCATTGGGATAATAATATTTTATTAAATAAAATTTTGCTTCACTATACAATATGGATTATATATGGTAAAAATAAAAACATGAAGTATATAATGTTAAAAAACTTAGTTTATTTTTTAAAATAAGTAGTTTAGAAAAAACTATTTCAGAAAGTGATAAATTTTTTGTGTGTAGTCAAAGTAAAATGACTATGGATGACCACATGAATGCAACCATTAAACTAGATTATACTAGCATTAAACTAGATTATATTTGCTTGACCCACTCACCAGTTTCGGAGAGCTAAGTTGTTTGTTTCATGAAGTTTTCCAAATTTTCACCTCCAGTGAGTGTCATGGAGACTCACAGTTTCTCTGTTTTAAAGCTTCTTTGGAAACTCAGAAAAGGCTGTGTAGTCTGTATATAGACACAGCCAGGAAGTGCTAGAAAATTAGAGCCTCCAGGAACACAATTCAACTAATGTGGAGCCAAAAGTCAGGAAATAAAAGCCCATCTTTTCTATTCTTCAGAAGAACAATTCTGTTATGTTCTCCAGAGTTCCTTAGAGGGTACCAGGGTTGTTCCTATTGATAACAGTAGTGGTAACAAACTCAATAATTCATTCCTCATTGGCTTTTCTCCCATCTTTTCTGTTTCTATGAATACCTAAATAAAATACTTCTACTATGTTCCTTCTACAGCAAGCATGTCAAACTCACGGCCTTCGGACTGCATGTGGCCCGCAATGAATATTTTTGTGGCTCAGCCAATATAATGGTATGTAGGAAACATTTTAATAAAAAATTGTAGCTTAATTTTTATAATATCTTGTTATATATAACTAGGTGCCCAGTGCATGCAACACTGGGCACCTAGTTATATATAACAAGATATTATAAAAATTATGCATGGGGGGGGGTGGCGGGGAGGGTGTCCCTCTGGGATCCCTCTCACAATCCAGGGGTGCTGGCTCCCAACTGCTCACCTGCCTGCCTGCCTGCCTGATTGCCCCTAACTGCTTCTGCCTGCTAGCCTGATCACCCCCTAACCATTCCCCTGCCAGCCTGATTAACACCTAATTGAAGGCTTGGTTCCCCCCAACTGCCCTCCTCTGCTGGCCTGGTCCCCCCTAATTGCCCTCCCTTGCAGGCCTGGGTCATCCCCAACTGCCCTCACATGTGGGCCTGGTCCCCCCTAACTGCCCTTTTCTGCTGGCCTGATTGCCTATAATTGCCTTCCCTGCTGATCCTCTTGTGGTGGCCATCTTGGGTGTTGGAGTGATGTCAATTTGCATATTACTTTTTTATTAGATTGGATTATTAATAATGGACAACAATGTTCACTAATGACTGATTACTATAATTGTGTTGCATTCATTTCCCTTATGTGCCTTACATGCAGGTGCACCATTTCTCTCCACTAATACTGACAGTGAGTATTTTAGCAGCCAATTGTCATGTCATTAGTCTTGTTTGGTGTGTGCAACAGGAAATATTTGTCTTTCAGAGAACAATAAAAATAGGTTTATTTGCATTACGCTTGTTAAATTGTGCAGTTATTCAGTGTCTGGTGAGTTAATGTTCAAGAAAAAAATATTAATTTTTATTAAAATATTCCATTATTTTATGTTAATGTTTACTCATTTATTTCAGCCCTTTGTATTCAGCATGTCTCTATCAAATAAACCTATTGAAGCTTTTGTCTTTTTGGGGCCCACATAAACTTCAACGTTGTTTATTTGGGCTATGTTAGCCTTTGAGTTTGACATGCTTGCTCTACAGGTTCTAGGGAACCCAGGTTAAGAACATTATACATCTTTATGCCATCCTGTAATGTTTTGCCTAGAGAAATAGAAACACTAGTAACTTTGGTTGAAAAGTGGAAGTTCACTGTTATAAAACCATTAATCTTCTTGTAGCTTTAAAAAAAAATAAGTTTTTATTGATTTTCTAGAGAGAGAGGAAAGGAGAAGAAGAGAGAGATAGAAACATTAATAAGAGGAACATCATTGAGCAGCTACCTCCTATATGCTCCTCCAGCCCGCCCCCCCCCCCCCCAGAGGATCAAGCCTGCAACCAGGGTATGTGCCCTGACCAGGAATCAAACCATGCAGCCTCTTGGTTCCTGGGTTGATGCTCAAATGCTGAGCTACACCAGCCGGGCATCTTCTTGTAGCTTTAATAGAGATCTACTCTGAGGACTTCCATGACTAATTTAATGTTACAACCAAGTTCTCCTACAAAGCTTCTTTATATGTCTAATACATGTCATCAGAGGAGAGATTATGTCTCATTCAGCCTGTATTACCACCTGTTATCATAAGTCTTAATACATTATAGTCATTAATGGAATGTGTTATAAATATAAATGAGAGAATTACTAATTGGTTACGCTTTATTTTGCATTTATAATGTTAGTCACCACTGGGTAGATAATGGTAGTAAATAAAATTAAATTCAACAAACTCAGCTATGGACAAACATTAAAACATATTTCTAAAATATTACACATAATCAGACACTTACACTTTTTCTGTAAAAGTATTTCAAACTAGTGGTGTTGTTACTAAATAAATACTTAAGCATAATATGAATTTAAATAACAAACCAAAATTATATTTTCAGTAATCTATGTTCCACTATTATTAATATGCTCTTCTTTAACTTTGGATTAGCAAATATACTTTAAAATATTTTTCATAGGTATAAGATTTTTCATGTTCTTATGTGCAAACTATCTCTACATTCATGCCAAAGCAACAAAATTTCAACAAAAAAATTTCAGTAACTGTTAAAAGAAAGGCTTAAAAATATTTTTAGAACTTCACCAAAGTTACTTCATTAGAGGGAGTTGATTCACATCCAAAATTCCAGATCAAATGTTATATTGAAATAAAATAAACCATGAATATAATCTTGTAGTATTCTCATATTTGTTAAATCCTACTTTTAAACATGAAGTAGTGTAGTGAAGGCCTGGGTCGGGTGGAAAGTCGGTGCAGGAAGGCAATGGGGGGAAATGGAGGACATCTTTAATACCCTTAACAATAAAGATAAATAGATAAAATCCAGCTTTTAAATTTATATTCCCTGTTTAAAAAATTGCCAGTGAATAACCAAACCAATCACACATTTATAAAATGAGTATGCAATAATGTTTTTCTATCTATAATAATAATATGCTAATTAGACCGCACATTCTTCCAAAAGACCTTCCAGACAAAGCCGGGTCTGCAAGGGTAGCCTGGGTCCCGGATACAAAAAGGAAGCTGGTGCCAGCAGCGGGGGAAGGAAGGCCTACTCTTGCGTGAATTTCATGCATCGGGCCTCTAGTTGTAAAATAATATACAACATAAACAGAATAGCTGTGAATGATAAGACTATGTTTACTCATGTGTATTTATTTCAAATATGATCTATAAAACTATTGATTTAGTTTGAACATGAAAAAATATTATGCCTTTTTCATTTTAGCAGGAGTGTTTTTAAATGTAAGGAATATTTTTAGCCGGCACCGGTTTGGCTCAGTGGATAGAGCGTCGGCCTGCGGACTGAAAAGTCCCGGGTTCGATTCCGGTCAAGGGCATGTACCTTGGTTGCGGGCACATTCCCAGTAGGGGGTGTGCTAGAGGCAGCTGGTCGATGATTCTCTCTCATCAATGTTTCTAACTCTCTATCCCTCTCTCTTCCTCTCTGTGAAAAATCAATAAAATATATTAAAAAAAATAATAAATAAATGTAAGGAATATTTTTGAACATTCTTTCAGGTAAAAACATAGTTTTTAAATGAGACTAGATTTGTAACTCATATAGTTTGCACATATTTACAAAAACTGCATATGTTCCATGTTAAATAATGTTAAATTATGATGATGAAGATGCTTCTGAAAATATGAATCTTGCAGTCTCATTTTTCTATGGCCCAAGTGTTATTACGTACTGCACAAGACATTGTAAGTGCATAATAAATATTTGATACTTTTATTGCCTTTTTCTCATAAATAAGTTATCTTATTTATTTCTTTTCTGATCTGATTTCTAATCATTCTTCAGAACATTTTTCAGTTATTATTTTCACATTTTTATCTCAATAGATTTTAGAAAATATATGTTACAAATTTACTTTTATTTTATTAAATGTTTACAAATACTATTTTCTTATATTTTAAACTGGGAAAGAAAATATTTCCCAGTTTAAAATATAAGAAAATAGTATTTGTAAACATTTTAATATTGTCTACATGAGTGGATGATGTGGGTCATCCAAGTTGAGTTGAATGCTTGCTCTTAGCTTCCAGCGGTCAAAACTCACGGCCAATGCAGCTGTTCATTTTATCAGAGCTGCACTCAATTTCAGTGTGTACTTAAGGGTGTTCCAAGAATCACCTTCCAAGTTTTTATTTCTTTTTTATCCCCTTTATTTTATTGTCAGGTTTTCTGCTTCGTATTAAGTGTTATAACATATCTATTAAGCTCTACTAAGATTTAATTATTAGAGGTTGACATTTATTGTAGATGCAAGTGGCAACGG
This sequence comes from Pipistrellus hanaki, assembly GCF_964339955.1. Lineage (NCBI taxonomy): Eukaryota > Metazoa > Chordata > Mammalia > Chiroptera > Vespertilionidae > Pipistrellus > Pipistrellus hanaki. The sequence goes on from NC_140504.1 coordinate 9,111,494, forward strand.
AGTAGTCAGTATCTTTGGCAAATACATCTGAGAATTGATAATGACAAAAATTATGGTCATATGGTGGGAGACAAAGAGGTTAAAAAGGGGACATCTGTAATACTTTCAACAATCAAGATAAATTAAAAAAAAATTTGCACATTCAAAAGATTTTACTTTCCCTGTCTTAGGTTCTCATCTCTAACCTAAATACTCTCAGTAGTTTTCTAATTAATGTTTTCTGCAATTTGCTTACTTTTTCTAATTTTTCCTTATTCTTTCCTACATTAAACAGAAGTGGATGCTTTAAATTGATGTTTCTTTAAGCTATTACATTATTAGAATTATTAACTATAATCTTTAAGTTACCACCCAGGTTGGTTTTGAATCATGCTGAAATAATAAGTCACTTTAAAATCCTGAATGGCTGAGCATCACTTGTGCTCAAAGTTCAATGACATGACCAAGTCACATGTCTCCACCTAGGCACAGCAAAGCCATGTGCCAAGAAGCAGGGAGATGGATATAATTGGGGTACAGTGCAAATGACTAACAGTGCTTAGGAAGGTTTACAGAGTTACAGAGCATCCTCATTACCCTCAGCTATTTTTAAATTTATATTCAACACAATCTTCATTAAAGGAACTAGTTGGAGGTGTTTTTTTGTTAAATAAAATGAAAAGATTTCCCATACTTTATTTTCTTTCATTCTCAAAGAATGATAAGAGAACATTTCAGAAAAAAAATTTCAAGTACATGGGAAATGGTTAGTAAACATTTTCTTTAAATACTTGAGGTCCAGTACTTGTCAACACATGTTATTTTCAGAAGTTACTCATGTCTTAAGTGTTTCTATGTCTCAGATTTCTGAATATGAAGATTCAAGCAGTCTACTCACACAATTAACATCAGTGACCAGACTGACCTGAAAGTCTCATAAATAAATTAAATGACTCTCTGAGCCCAAGTCTTCTTAGATCTTCTACAAGAAATGTATGTAGTACAATTATTGAACTTTAGCATATGTTTGACAGCAATACCTTTAATTTCTCAAAATAGAGATATAGACTGAATACCTTTTTATAAACTATTGCTTTTACATAATTCAGTCTATAATGCTGCTATAGAAATTGATTCTGTATTGATTCACTAATGTAAGAGTCTTTTTTTACTTTTAGTTTAGGGAAATTTGCTGTGCTTTGTCTAACTTGGATGCCATCTGACATAAAGCCACTTCTGGTCACTTTCAGTAACTTAAAGCTCCAAATATGGTTAAAATGAAATGCCAGGACATAATTTATAGTATTAGAAGATCTGAAGGGCTCTACATTCAAAAGCCATAACTTTCACAAACCCATAAATAATTAATTTTAATAGCAACCAAAAGTATTAGGTGGACTAGTTTGGGTCTCTTAAAAAATCTAAGACAAAGTAGAATTCATCTCAAATATTTCTCAATGCTTTAAAAGTCAACATTTCACCTGTAGAGGCTTCTCACTCTGCTCTGGGTTGCTCCTTTGGCTTAGTGTGATTGGGACTCAAAGCCTCCCATTTGAAAACATGTCAACTTCTCCAAGTCAAGTGATTTTCCTTGCAGCATAAAATTAGAAGAAGTCATTTTTGAGTGAGATCCACATGGATCAAAAAAATTGACTAGAAATAGTATTTCTTGGAAATGTTAGCTTCTTTAATAGAAAAAAAAGGAGGTCAGTTTTACTGCTCCCATCTGTTCAATGCAAGCTGGAAGATGAAATAGAGTGATCCCACAACATACTCAGATAGAGCTTGGCTTTAAAATTGTTTCAGTTGTCCTTTCATTTATTTAAAAATATAGTAATTGAGTGATAGAATCCATCTAAGCTTGTAAAAATAATTGTTTACTTAATTAAAAAAATATATTCAACTAATAAAAGGTATTATTTGCCACATATAAGATGTCTTAATGTATTGCAAAGGAGAAATATCATTGTAAAGGTCACTTTATAAATTTAACTGTTATTATTCAATAATTCAAAATCATTTGTTAGTAAGGTATCAAGCAAAGTAGGCTTTTGTGGATAGATATAATTTAACATGACCCCTAGTGACCCACACATTTGTGTAATCCCCTTTTGTTGAACAAAATAAGACCTTTAATTTTCTTCTAACTGTTAGAATACAACAAAAATAATGAGATATTACTCTTATGATTATGTAAACTATATGGCAAAAGTGAAGCGATTTTGCATGTGTAATTAAGGTCAATAATCATTTGGCTGTATGTTCAGCAAAAGGGTTATTACTATGAGTGGCCCAGACATGATCAGTTGAGTCTATTAAAAGAAGATACAGCTGTTAGAAACAAGGTATGTCAGAGTCTCTTCCCAGCAATATTTTGAAGAAGCAGGCATTGGGGACTGGGCCATGGTAGGGAATGACAGGAGATGTCTAGAAGCTGAGTGCTTTCAGTCCTGTAATCACAAGAAATAAATTCTTCCAATGGCTTCAACGAATTTACAGTGCCTTAGATAAGACACCAACACCAACTGACACCTTGACTGCAGCATGTGAGACCATGAGCAGAGACCCCCAATAAGCCATGCTTGGATTCTTGACCCATGGAAACTGTGAGATAGTAAACGGGGATTGTTTGAAGTTGCTAAGTTTGAGGTAATTGGTTATGCAGCATAGAAAACTAATACTCTCTACTCTAAGGACCTACAACCTTGACAAGGAGATACATTATACATTATATACAAGAATTACAATACAAAGTGAAATCAGGTAAAGCTTTATGGCAGATGAGTAAGAATTCGGGGGGAGGGGGGGAGTGAGAAGTATTTTCTGAAGGAATCAGGGACATTTTTTAAAGAAGGCAGTTCTGTGTTCATTTAAAAGTGCAAAAGTTCCTCTAGGTGGACATACAAAGAAATCAGAGCTGACAAATTGTATGAAGGAAGGCATATTGTGAGCTATTTATATGGGCTGAATCTAGAACACGTGAAGGGGAATAGTGAGGCTTTATGTTGAAAACTTTTTGATAGACTTTTAGATAACTGAGCATGGTGTGGGTTATTACTGAAGGTATATTTGATGGGAGGGAATTGGGATGGTTTTCCACCTACTACTTTTGTTACCTTGCACAAATAAATCACTTCCCCAAATTCTCTTCTCTCTTCTATGCAATGAGTGAAAAACAAAAACAAAAACAACAACAACAACAAAAATAACCAAACAAATCTTCCCTATATGAAGTGTGGCAATGGTACTATCCTGTTTCCCTGAAAATAAGACAGTGTCTTATATTAATTTTTGCTCCCAAAGATGCGCTAGGTCTTATTTTCAGGGGATGTCTTATTTTTCCATGAAGAAGAATACGGTACACATTTATTGTTAAATGAAAATAAAGGAAATTTATTACCTGTATCGGTACGGTACGGTAGTACGGTAGTTGTCAACATAAACCAGACAAACTGTGAATCCTACAGAATTAAGAGTTTACTCATTTATTCAATGACAATCATGTCATCATCTTCTGGAATATCATCATAACAATCCAAATCCTGAATTTCCTGGTGAATTTCTTGTGACTCCATTTCTTTCAGAATCAGTGGACCAAATCTCTCATGTTTAGCCTAGGGTAGAGGTGTCGAACCCAATCAGAGAAGGGACCAAAATCTAAAATCTAGCCTAAATCGCGGGCCGAATGGTTTACTGAACAGTCATAAACTGACAATGTCATAAACTGACAGCGGAGTGCAGTGATGACAGCGCGGTGCGGGCCACATTGCAAGGCCTGGCGGGCTGGATTTGGCCCTCGGGCCTTGTGTTTGACACATGTGGCCTAGGGGAACCTTATTTTCAGGGGGATGCCTTATATTTCACTCAGAAGGAAACCTGTAAGTAGGTCTTATTTTTCAGAGGATGTCTTATTTTTGGGGAAACACGGTAGTTGCTCAATACAAAAAAGGCCTGGTGGTTATTATCTACAGCATCTATGGCTATAGAAAAGAGGATAACTTGAAGTAAGAAGATGATAAAGACAAGTTAGAAGGTAGCACAATGATTTTAGATTGACAGCAGTGGTTGGAATAGAATGTGAGACAGATATGAGAAGGTGGAAAGATACAAAGAACCAACTACAATTTCTTGCCAACATAAGATGTTTCTAAAAGGAACATAAAACATTACAAGGTATTAAAAGTTCTTTATTTTTTTAAATGAAAACATCATTGTTTTTATCCTGGGTCCAGTCTGTTCTTTGATGTCATTATTATATCCAATACAATTACAGCTGCCCCAGGCTGATTGGATTTTGTTGGCTAATGAAAGCGATTAAGGTTTTGAAACATGGTATGATGTGATCACATCTGTTCTTGCAAAACATAGACATCATGACATCTGGAGAGCCAATAAAAGCTAACTAAGGCAGGATAAAGTACTACTGTATAATCTAGTAAAGAGACCATGACATTTATGTAGGAACCATTTTGGTGAGTACAAAAATGGTGTAATAGTTCTAGACATAAGCCAAAGGGAAAATTTATAGATTTTGGTGAATGATTGAATTTGGGATGTAATAGGGGGGGAAAGAGGTGATTGAATATGGGATATAAACAGGGATAAAAAGAGGTATCCTGGGGACAGTTTGTATTGACTTTCATGAGCAGATTTTGCACATCTGTCCCCAACTTTCTATTTAGCAATACCAAATTGTTAGTTTAATTATCCATGGTGTACACAATCAGATTATAAATTAGGACATCTTGATGGGGATATGTTTGTTAAATATCTACCAGTATACTACTGGATGATTCTTGGTTTTCCAAACTAAACAACTAGAAAGGTGGCAGTGTTATTGGAGAAATGTGTGGATAATTTTTCTTAGTTGCTAGTGGGAGTGGGGTATCTTTTTCCCCCTGAGTGTACTAAGTGCTGGAGTCAGGTTCTTATGATATCTAGAGAAAAATAATTTTCTGATACTCACGTGGGAGAATTAGTAATTTTTATTTGCATGGAGTTATATCCTGGGATTCTAAAGTCCCATTTTCTTTTTTAAAAATATATTTTCTTTATTTTTTAAAGAGAGGAAGGGAGAGAGATAGAGAGTTAGAAATATCGATGAGAGGGAAACATCGATCAGCTGCCTCTTGCACACCTCCTACTGGGATGTGCCCGCATCCCAGGTACATGCCCTTGACCAGAATCGAACCTGGAACCTTTCAGTCTACAGGCTGACGCTCAGTCCACTGAGCCAAACTGATTAGGGCGAAAGTCCCATTTTCTTTAACCCAGTCCTGGAAAACATGCAGTTGGGGATTCAGTAGAGCTGTAAGCAAAGTCAATGTCCAACGTTTTTGTTCCATGGTGGAGCTGGGTCAGGTAGCATTCGGTTAGTGGATGTCCATTAGTCCATGATGTGTGGTGTCCACTTGGCCATAGGGGAGCCAAGAGAGTATACCCGCTGCAACAAGAATTCCAAGAGAGCAAACTCCTTTGTTTAGGAGTTTTTTAAGTACCTCAATCCTTCCCAGGCTCTCAGTGGCCACGCCTACTCTGGCCAGTGACCTGTTCCCAGTTGTGACTGACAGACAAGTACCTTCCCTATGGATTTACTGGGCACGTTAAAATATTTGGCCTTTCTTTTTGCTCCTTTCCAGTCATTCATAACTGGGTTAATTACAACAGTATCAACAGTTCTAGGAGTTGACATAGGTAAATCAAGAGAAAAACCATTAGAATTGAAAAAAAGGTAAATGAGGTAAAAGAAGCATGACTTTTCTGGTTGGGATAGGGGGCATGTTTGCTTGAGGGCTTCTTGGGTTTGAGGTGGCAGAAGTTCCCCTAATATTTATTGAAAAACTAACTTGTGTGTCTTCCAGTATGGCAATCAACTAGTATGCTGGGACTATAAAAATTGAAGCTTGAACCACGTACACAACTAGACACACACATGCACCATATGGAATCCTCAATATGGGATGGTCATTGAAGCAGTAGCAAGAGGGATCATGAAGAATATATAGAAATAGGAAAACGAAGGGCAGAACTTTCAGATATTTATGGCCGAAGGCATTTGAAAAGGAGAAATGAGGACTTGTATACATGCATATAAGTGCAACCAATGGACACAAAACTCTGGGGAGGAAGGGGATGTGTGGGAGGGGGTCAAAAAAAATCAATAAAATATATTTAAAAAAAAAAATTAAAAAAAAAAAGAAAAGAAAAGGAGAAATGACATTGTCAACAATCTAGGGGGAAGGAGGTAGGAGCTGGGATGATGGGCTGCAGAGCAGATAAGGATGGAATCTGAGAATCTGCCCAGAGGGTTTGATGAGTAGAGGTCTGTACAGGGCAATGTTGCCCAGAGGGTTGGAGCAGAATCTATAGTTCACATTTTTCCTGACTAAGTCATCCTGAACATTACGTGGAGGGTTTGAGGCTCCAGCTCAGCATTCCTGGTCCAGTAGTGAGTTCATGCAGGAAGTCTTCAGCCTGTTCTTTAAGAAACATTGTGGAAGGAATGAAGAAATAACAGGAAATGGGATATGCAATTGTAAGGTTAGGAGGGTAGCTTTCTCTTTCTTGCATTTTGGCAGAAACTGGAGAAGAGAGAAACATTGGAATTTTGACTGGAAGTGGGTTCATGAAGTATATTTCCAGGTTAGAAGTAAATTGAAACGAGTTTGCAAATCAGAGAAGAGGAAAAGAGGAATGATGTACAAGAAAAAGGAAGGAAAAGAAGTTGAATCGGGCCATGGAAGAGAAAAACGTGGTTACTCCCTTTTTGAGATGGCCAGGAAGAGAAAGGTGTTGATATTTAAACTAAGAAAATACACTTTTTTTTAAAGGAAACACTTAAATATTGACCACATTGTACCGTATTCAGTTGATAAAAATAATTCTTGTCATTGAATATTTCTATCTTAATACCAAATAAAATATAGTTAAAAGGAAAATGAAAAGCATTTAAAAAAAAAAAAAAAGGTAAAGTGATTAGTTTTCCACTAGGGTTTAAAACTCTATTCACATGAAAAAGGTTTTTTAATTTCTTTTTTCCCAAAGACACACAGCTGAAATCGAAGCTCTACACTGCCCTCCAGATGGCTATCAAATTAAGGAATCATCATCTGATTAGATTAACTGCTACCATCTGGAGAGTTCAAATAGAAAGACATTTTTTATTTTATTTTTGTAAGGAATTGTTTAGAAAGGTGTTAGAAAGACTGAAAGAGAAAAGGATGGAAGAAGTATTCTGCAGAGATGAGGAAGGGGATTCTCTCCCTGGACAGAGGACAGAGGCATGAACCTCCCCTGACCACTGAGCTGGTAGCACCACCATTGCTGCTGGCAGGAGCCTGCCCGGCTGCTGTTGCTGGAACCTCCGGTGATTCTGGCACCCACAGTTCCAATGGCTGCACCTGCTCGAGCTGGAAGCACCATTCCTCCTTCTCATTTATTGCGAGTGTTTCCCGCAGGCCAACTCCAGTTAGCGCCCATTTTGCAAGGGGGTCTTGGAAATACCGTTTTCAAGTGTCTGAGGCCCTCTGGTCCTGAGAAGAGCACAGAATGATTAGACTTGGACTCAGTGCTGATAGATATTGTCTGGCACACTGGTCTACATCTTTCCAAAGGGAAAAGAGAGGATGCTTGAGAACATATAAGCTTGGTTTGAAGGTAAAACACACTATATCAGACACAGGGTTATAAGAGTCTGGCTGCATGTTACCTGAGTTATAATGTAATGAAAAAAGGTAAAAAGATTCATATGTTTCTTGTTACCTTTTTTCATTATATTTTTTTATCAGTGGTCTAACCCAGATCTTCTTTTCTCATGAGCAACACGTGCACATTATCTATCTATCTATCATCTATCATCTATCTATATCTATCACAAATCATCTATCATCTATTTATCTACCTGTCACCTGTATATTATCTACATTTCTACTATCTATCATCTATGCCTTTATAATTTTGAGGCAATCCATTTTTTGAGAAACTTTCTAACAAATAGCTTATTTATACAAGAGTTATAGCATAGATTTGATTCTTATTGAGTTTTTCAGGAACTATTTATGGATTGTTTTCTATGTGCATTGTACTAGGTGCAATGGGAAGTAAAATTATCAAGAATGTCAGCTGACATTTATTGAGAACTGATTTTATTCTTGGAACTTCCTAAATAGTATATAATATCCATTTACATTCCTTTTTTTAAATATATTTTATTGATTTTTTTACAGAGAGGAAGGGAGAGAGATAGAGAGCTAGAAACGTCAATGAGAGAAACATCGATCAGCTGCCTCCTGCACACCCTCCACCGGGGATGTGCCCGCAACCAATGTACATGCCCTTGACCGGAATCGAACCTGGGACCTTTCAGTCCTCAGACCGACGCTCTACCACTGAGCCAAACCAGTTTCGGCAATAACCATTAACATTCTTATAGCTACCTTACTAAATAGGTGCTCTTATTATTTTCACAATGAAAACATTTCATACAATATATTTGAATACAGACTAGGATATGTATTCAAATATATGCACAACTGGAATTCATACTGACATGGAAAAAGTTGTTTCTAAGTACTTAACCCATTCTATTTAATGCTTATAGTACATCAAAGCTTTTACTTTAAGTTAAAATTTTTTGTACATATTGCCTTTCTGCTATATACTGTAAAATTCTTACAGCACTGACTACTGAGCCACTTAGTGAGATGTGATGTCAGGTGAGCTGCATAAACTGTCGGAGATTCCTTTTGTGTTGCTGTTTATGTTTCCATATCCTAGTCAAATATATTTTATGAAATGTTTTTATTGAAATCACCTAAAAGGTGTGTGTGTGCGTCTTTAGAGAAGTTTTTCAGGACCATTTTTCTGAAGTGTTTACTTGAGACATGATTGGAAATTTACAACATACTCTTAGTAAAACAGCGACACCATATTTAGTGCCAAGACCTTTATACAATTTCTGAATTTAGAATAAAATAATGTTTTTGTATAATTAAGGTGTGTTGAAGTCTTGACATCATTTCTATTCTAGCAAGAAAAACTAGAGGACTCTGGAGTGGTGTTTATATATACAAGTGTATGTGTGTGTTTATACATATATGGTGTGTGTATTTATATATGTCATGTGGCATAGGAAACAGCCATAGAAGAGCAAATGATACCACCCTACCCCTTTTGAGAGCATCTCATTCTCTGTAAAATTCTCCATACAGACCTTTGGATGCTAACCAGGCTTATGATAACTGTCCTAGAGAGCAGCTAGTTGGCTGACTTAATTCTTTCTGAAGCTTGTGTAAACATCAGGATGTCTCAGACAAATTAACTAAGTAATGTTGGAGAGATATATTAATTGTCATTAATCCATATACACATATTAATTGATATTAATATATAAAATTAATTTACATTAATTAATATATTAATTGATTTCAGAGAAGAAGGGAGAGGGAGAGAGAGATAGAAGCATCAATGATGAGAAGCTTCCTGCATGCCCCACACTGGGGATAGACTGGGAATCAAACGGTGCCCTGACCGGGAGTCAACCTGTGATCTCCTGGTTCATAGATTGATTCTCAACCACTTAGCCATGCAGGCCAGGGTTGGAGAGTTATATTTTAATCAAATTATAATGTTTATATAATTCTAACCACTGAAGTATTGTTTTCCTCCAAAATTTAAAACCATCTACATTATTTATACAGGAGCTTAGGGAGGCATATTTTATGAGTCTTTTTTTTTTCTTCTTCCTTTTGGTGTGTGAAATGGACAAACAGAAGCAATTACTTAAACAAACAAGTGATAGAACATCAAATAATTTGTAGTTAAGGATTAGGATGGATGGTAGAGCTTACAGAAATTATGGAAAAGAAAAAAATAAAGTGGAGGAGAAAATGACAAATCTAGGCATTTAAAGAGGAAGAAGAGGAAGAAAAGGAAGAAGAGTGAGAGGTGGAGACCGATGTGTGCATTTAGGTGTGTGGCTAAGATTATGTGCAATAAAACATTCAAGTGTATATACTTATACAAAGATTCAAAATAGTGAGTAAGCTTCAAACTGAGAAAGAGAAAGTGAGAAACTTCCTCTGAAATTGTGATAAAATATAAGTAGTGTTTGGGTTTTCTGTTATCACAGGCATTGCATTACATTTTACAGTAATACCTAAGACCAAATCATTAACTTAGAGGATTTCTAACCTTCGAATAAAGAACTTCTACCTTGTAAGAAAAATCAGATGGGGTCTGAAGAACTTTTGACCCTAGTAAGGGTCAAGGAGAATCTGTATTAATATATAATATCTGTACTACTTTATATATTTCTCTGGGGAACCTTCACATCTGCTTTTCCATTTTATCCTCACAATAACTCTGTAAAGTGAGAAAGACAAATATTACACTCCTCATTTTATAGATGGGAAACTGGGGTCCATTAAGGTCAAATGAGTTGGCTAAAGTAGAACAGCCAAGATTAGAACCCAGGGCACCTAACGCTGCATGTAGACCTCTTTCTAACACACCCCGATACCTCCCATACCGGCCTCTCGAAAGCTGCATTGTGGCCTAAGGGTAAGTCAAGTTATTTTCATTCGCTTTATTTCCCTGAATTAGGAATTTTGAGAGGGCTAACACCTTAGTGTATGTACAATGGATTTTTCCTATTAGGTAACGCTGCCCTTTGCTTCACCCAACACACAGCTGGGCTAAGTAATTCGAAAGGAATGTTGTCATGCCAAAGACTCAAGGAAAAGTAGGTTGAGTAAAAACCAATTTATTAAAACAAATCCAGAGTTTTTAAGAGTCCCCTGGTCAAACATTAAGGTGTTCTTACCACAGAAATACATAATAATTTTATGTGTTTGGATATATAGCAAAAAATCAAAAACGATTACCCTTTCTGAAAATGTGACTGTTTACAAGGCCCTAGAATGTGTATTTTCAAAAAGCCTAGAAACCAAACTCATAAAAACACAACACAGCTTTGACACATAGAAGTATTAGACTACAGAAGAGTTATTTTGACCATTAAATAATAATGCCATATTTTTTTTCTCTTAACGATGAACTAAGTTGATTTGTTTGGGAAGTTCTATCAGACAACCCCAAGAGATAAATTTGTTCCAGGTGTTCATTTAAAAAAAATTTTTAAAAAAATAAATAAATAAAGATACTTATCAAAGAAGATTAAGGTCTAGTTTTGTTTTCTTCTGTCCTAGAACTTGGCTTGTTGTTCTGCATGAGATGAAACTCATGTGATTTTTCTCCCTGCAATCTAATCTGTCAGCGTACAGAGGATTCAGGGTAGTCAGTACGAAGAGATCTGTTACCCCTAACAATCCTTTCTCTTTAAATAGAATCCACTTGAAATGAAACTGGGGCTTATATTTCACTCGTGGTAGATAAACATTGACAACCGAATTAGAGTACTAGATTTTCTTAGATGTCTCAGTACTTTTACAAAGTCCAGTGCACTGAAATCTAAAAAAGGAGAGAATAAGCCTGCTGCCCTAATAAGAGCTGTGGGAATAATGGGGCTCCTTTCCTTGTCCACGGACAGGCAGTAATGTATAACATTTTTTTAGAAATAGTGTATAGTGTTCAAAGCTTCAGTATTTGAAGAGCTGGGACAGCCGAAAGCAGTAGACAGGATGCCCCAAGAAAGGGCTGAGACAATGTCAGAACAGAAAATAGGCAAAGCAACAACTCAAGAATCTGGGAAACATTGTGCTGATTCATGTGTTTGTTTTGATTTGTTTCACAACTATTTTTTTTACATTCATTAGGTAAAAGAAAGAGATGAACTGAGGCACTCAAATGTCGCCTTTTATTGTTTACACTGTAGATCCAGTGCATGGATTTGTGCACATTGAAAGAAAATTAATTAGAAGGTGACAAGTGGGGCAGGACTGGAACAGGACTGTGCCCAGAGTGAGTGGGGTCCCTCCAGCAGGTGGGGTCCCTCAACCTGGCCTGTACGGATCTGGCTGAAACCAGCAATCCAACATCCCCAAGGGGTCCTGGAGTGTGATAGGGCATTCTGCAAAGTTGCTTCAGCTCAGCAGCTCCTGCGTTAAGCATCTGTCCCCCTGCTGGTCAGTGTGCATCATAGCTTCTGGTTGGAGCAATCTGCCCCCTGATGGTCATTGCACATCATAGCTATTGGTCGGACTGTTGAACGGTCTGATGGTTTCTTAGGCTTTTATATATATAGATGGGTAATAATTATTTGGATTTTGTAGTTCTATATGACAGATAGGTTTGTAAGCATAACAGATGCCCCTTGTGGGTAATACACTAGTAGAACACAGTACAGCCTGCTCAATAGATGCAAAACACATTTCTATTGAAAAGGTACTTTAAAAGGAATTCTCATCTATTGCTATACTTAGAAGTCATAGCTGGGGCTGGTTTTCTAAGAAATCTCCGTGTTCAAACTGCCCGCTCCTCAAGACATCCTAGCAGCCTAGAGGTGTCAGTGACATGTTTCTCTAGCAGGGGAGGAGGGCGTTAAAACAGTTTCTTCACTGATTTCTCATCTTCAATGTTCTGGAATGTGTTTCTGCTCTTGAAGGGACCTACATATTACACAATGGAATGGAGATTTTAAGGTGGCTTGAGTTATAGACAACAATTCTGTTGAATCGTTGCGTGGTGGTAGGTAACACTGGTATAGCACATCTTACATGCCAGGTTCTAGTCTAGGTGCTTTACTTATAGTAATTTTCTAATCCATCATGACTACCCTGTTTTATACAGGAGGTCTGTGGGACACAGAGGTGTTGGGGAGCTCACTCAAGGTCTTATATTAGTAAACGGTGGAGCTAATGCTTTCTCCCAGAAAATCTGGGCCCAGAGTCTGTGCTCATCCCCAATAGTCCTCAGCCTCCCTGGGAAGTATGTCATAAGGAACTCTACTGTCTTTGTTCATACAGTCTGCCCTCCCATTTGGAGCTTTCTATGCAGAATCTGCCCCTTGTTTACTCAGAATTCCCTACTCTTCTTTCATGGAAAGGCTTCCATTCCTCAAGTTTTCATCCTCTAGAAAGAAAAGGCATAAGCAAATCCTTGTCTCTCAATAAAGTGGAACCATAGATCCAGGAAGGAAAGGATCCTGATTAAATGAATTCACCCCTAGTGAGAAATGTTATGGGCAAGCTTGTATTTGTATTAATAAGAGTAGCAAAAATTACTAAGTCAACCTTTAATTTGGGGGCAAGTTATACTATGTTTAAAACAGATAGTTATATTAGGTTAAAACAATATGTAATTGCCATTTTTAGAGCAAAACTGATTGGATATCACCTATTTTGATTCCACCTAATAATGTGGGCTCAAGGAGCAACTTCTTATCACCTCATAGAATTCAACCCACTCGTTCAGCTGGTAAGACCAGTGGTTAAAATCAGCCCAAACCCAGGCAGGAGCTGTCTCCTAAATCCTCAGATAGCATTTCTGAAAGCTGCCAAGTTGCTGGACATAATAGTTTCCAAGGGAGAGTGGCATAGTATGTGCTGGGGAGTGGCTACCCCACCAGAAGAGGGCACCCTTGAGAAGTGACTCTGTGCAGTCTGCTTCCAGTGCTGAGCCCTTGCTCTGATCAGAGTCACTTCCTCCAAGGCTGCTGGCAGTGAAAGTGGCTGCTTGGTCTGCAATCTCCCTTGATCTGCTGCCAGTCACCTTTGGATAAACCCGTAGTGAAGAGGATACAAGGACATTTGTGAACTTGCTAGAGAGGAAAAAAAGTACTTCCAGAAGTCTGTGCAAAACTCACCATGTTATAACCCAGTATTTAGATTTTCAAATATAAATGACCATGCATTTGTGTGTGTGTGTATGTGCAAGTGTTTATATATATTCACAAGATATGATATTCTTTTTAAAAAATATATTTTATTGACTTTTTTACAGAAGGAAAGGGATAGAGAGTTAAAAACATTGATGAGAGAGAAACATAGATCAGTTGCCTCCTGCACACTCCCTACTGGTGATGTGCCCACAACCAAGGTACATGCCCTTGACTGGAATAGAACCTGGGACCCTTGAGTCCGCAGGCGGACACTCTATCCACTGAGCCAAACTGGTTAGGGCAGATATGATATTCTTGAAATGACCCCCAAAACCAAAGGGTAAACATCCATGTATCTAGATTTTCAACATATTATAGACATGATTGTTCTATAATAACCCAGCTTCATAAGGATAAAAAAGATAGTTTTGAAACCCTATTGAATCACTGAAGAAAAACTAAACTGTATTCCATAAGATTTAAAGGTTAAATATATTTTGAACAATTGTATTCAGAGTTTGAGTGAACTGAGTTTTCATCTACTCATCACACCCTCAGATGTTTCTTGTTCTAGATCATTCTTGATTAAAGGTAGTTCATTTATAAAAGGTAGGTAGGTTGCAGCTGCGACTGGAATATATGGCCCTTGTAGTCCTGTTCTGGTCCTGGAAGACTGCCCTCTCCTCGCTGGTGGGATATATTTGACTGTGGCTCCAGGTCACAATAAGGAACACATCAAATCCTAGGAATAGACGCGTAATCTTCCAATAAACTGATATGCACCCAGTTGAGCTTGTAAGAGGAATTCATAGACATAAAGTCAAATAAATACACGCACTGGTTCAGTCACTCTCTCTGGTTTCTTTCAACATCTCCTAGAAAATTCCTCATGAAAACAGTTTCAAGGCTAGTCATCTGTCACTATTATTATCAGTTTGGGGTCCATAGAGTTTTTTAATTGTTCTTTTTTTTCTGTTAACTACATACATATGTCACTCCAATATGTCATTTATTAGGGGCAAGTCAAAGTGGGGGAAGTGTTCTCTTTAGAAGGAAGTCAGGAAAAGTCTATGAGTCTGGCTTTTTTTTTTTTTTTTTTTTTTCCTTTCCTGCCCTGCTTTCTCTACCCAAAGCAGCATGTGGTAAAGTGCTTGCACCACAGACACTGGCCTTTTCTTCTTGTGGAAAAAGGCTGTGCTGTTTTACGGTGGCCTGGAGGCCAGGAGCGCTCCTTGCCAGGGGCTGCTGCCCTAATGGCTTCACCAAGCGCAGCACCCGCAGGAGCAGGGCTGAGCCTGCTCCCCATCCTCTGCTCTGGAACCCGGAGCGGAGGCTCTGCTCTCCAGAGCTGTCTTCTCTCCTCCCTCTTCCTCCCTCTCCTGCCTTCTCCTGCCGTTTTATCAGAGACTTCACACAACATTTATCAGAGGTTCCCCATAAACGCAGTTTCTTGCATTCATATGACCATTGACACAAATGGGATATGTATAGAGGAGCCAGGTTATTAGGTTTAAACATACAGATGTTTATCCCACATACAGCATTTTTATTCATCTGCTGTTGCTTCATTTCTATTATGAATGTTCGCCATAAGGACGAGTGAGAGAAGTGTTTACAGCAGTGTCGGGCTCTGAAACACATATTGGCTTCAGGCCTTAAAGATCTTGTAAACTTTTCTGTGCCACTTAGGCTGTATCTGTAAAATATGGGAGTGAGAGCCCCACAAAAACCTTCGTGGAAGAGTGCCCAGCTCATACTTGGCACTCGACACATCTTTGTTGTCGGTGCTACTAAGGAAGTAATTGTATAGGATGCTTGGTACAAGTGAAAACATCTTGTGGTTCTTTTAAAATACTCATTTAATACCTAAAATAGTTAGTTCACCTGAATTCATTTAACCATGGTAAAATATCAAATGAGGACATATTTTGGCAATACTTGCAAAAGTAAAGGTGATTTTAATTAAAATTAGATTTAGTGGTAAGCTATCAAATAAAAAATTTGTAAAATAAAAAAAAAAATCAAAATTTAAGTCATTTTTTTAAATCCTCAGTTTAAGTAATTTATATCTATAGTTTGCAAATAAATTTTTGAATTTGAACATTTAAAAAACTAAGGATTGCCAAAACTGGTTTGGCTCAGTGGATAGAGCATCGGCCAGCGGACTGAAAGTTCCCAGGTTCGATTCCAGTCAAAGGCATGTACCTTGATTGTGGGCACATCCCCAGTGGGGGGTGTGCAGGAGGCAGCTGATCAATGTTTCTCTCTCATCAATGTTTCTAACTCTCTATTCCTCTCTCTTCCTCTCTGTAAAAAATCAATAAAATATATTAAAAAAATTAAAAACTAAGGATGTGTTTTCTATCACTTGATCCTTTTGTGCAAAATGTGATCCCAGACTCAGCATTAGTTAGCTGGGAGCTTGTTAAAAGAGCAGCCTTGCCGAAACCGGTTTGGCTCAGTGGTAGAGTGTTGGTCTGCGGACTGAAAGGTTCCAGGTTCGATTCGGCAGGGGCATGTACGTTGGTTGTGAGCACATCCCTGGTGGGGGGTGTGCGGAAGGCGGCTGGTCCATGTTTCTCTCTCATCTACGTTTCTAGCTCTCTATCTCTCTCCCTTCCTCTCTGTAAAAAATCAATAAAATATATTTAAAAAAAGGGGGGGGGGCAGCCTTTCATGTCCTGGTAGCACCCAGATATTCCAATGCATCTCAAGTCCCCTTGGTGGTTCATAGGAACCCTCTATAGGCATAGGCACACTATTGCATCTGAAGATGGACAGCCATTCAGCATTGCTTGAATATACCAAGTGATGAGAAAATCCATGTCTTGAGGTAACTTATACTGTAAGTGGTCTAATTATTGGAAATATCTTCTATGTTTATAAAAGAATATTTCTCATGTCAAAAGGATAACAATGTCTACCCTCTGCAACTTATACTAATTTAGGTTATTGTCTTCTTACATAAGAACAAAACAGTCACAATCCCTTGTAAAAAAAAAAAAAAAAAAAAAAGTGCCACTAAAGATTTAAAAAGTGTGTGTGTGGGGGGGTAATCACATTTCCAATAAGTCCTTTTTGATTTGTACTAGGGATGGGCAAGTTACTGCCTTGGGCCAAACCTGGCTAGGGGCCTATTTTTGTAAATAAAGTTTTACAGAAACATAGCTATGCCCATTTGTTTACACATTGTCTCTGGCTGCTTTCCTGTTACCATAGCAAAGTGGAGTAGCTGCAACAGAGACAGCATGGCCCACAAAGTCTAAAATATTTATTATCTGTCCCTTTACAGAGAAGTTTTCTGAACCCTGTTCTACACTAACTAAGCATTCCAATGTCTTCTACAGAAAACATTGATTAAACTTTCTGTGTGTGGCAGGTTGGGGTTTCAGAAATAGAAAAAGACCTCATCTTCAAGAACGTCATCCTCAACACATTCTTTCTTATTTGCTATTACTTTTAAATAGCATTTTAAAGTGTGATGCCTAGATTTAAACTTAAAATGGGATTTAAGGAGCATTGAATAGCAGTACCAATCTGACAGATTTCAGGAAGAGATGTCTTTGTCCTGCAGTTAGAATCTGGTGACACACTGAGCATCCACTATAGTTTTACTACTTCTAATGTTGTCTAATGGATTCTTTTTAAAAATATATTTTATTTATTTTTTACAGAGAAGAAGGGAGAGGAGAGAGAGTCAGCATCCATGAGAGAGAAACATCAATCAGCTGCATCCTGCACATACCCCCCCGCCCACTGGGGATGTGCCCACAACCAAGGTACATGCTTTTGACCAGAATTGAACCTGGGACCCTTGAGTCCACAGGCCACCACTCTATCCACTGAGCTAAACCGGTTAGGGCTGTCTAATGGATTCTTGTCTGTAGAATTAAGAAAGAGTCCTTTCTGATTTACCAGGGCATTCAACAAAGTACTCAGCATTTGCTTTCTTGCACGTGGCAGATGTTCCATGGAAATTACTGACTTCATCATAAACATCTAGCTCAGCTAAACATTAACCATGTAACCAGGAATTGCTCTGTATATATAAAATCAGAGACCATGGACTGAATATATTGCCACAGCCAGCTAGTGTATATTCACAATAATGCTTTATTAATTCACAATAATGCTGTATTAATTGATGTAAAGTTAACTCACTTTGTTTTCAGGGAATATTCTTGTTTTATTATTATTTAATTTAAATAAATTTAAATTTATTTTTATCAATTTAAATTAAATTGATGAAATTGATATCAACTTACAGAAAAGCTATAAAATGGTGTTCCAGTATACCCACATTGTTTCCCCTTTATTAACATTTATTAGTATGATACATTTGTCATAATTAATGAGCCAATAATGATACATTATTTTTTACTTCAGTTCATATTTGAGTCAGCTTGATTTATTTGCTTTTTACCAAAGTTATTTTATTTTCTAGGATTTCGCCTAGAAGAGCTCATTATATTATTTAGTCATGTTTCCTTTGGTTCCTCTTGGCTGGGGCAGATCATCAGATTTTCTTGTTTTTGATGACCTTAACACTTTTGGAGAGTACTGGTCAGGTATTTTGTGGAATGTCCCGTGAGTAAGCTTTTGATGAGCTGAAGTGTAAAAAACAGATAACCTAAGTGTGGGTTTATTGTTTGTTTGACTCCTTTTCGCCAGTCTCTGTTCTCTTAGAGTGCGGATTTCCTATTTTATGTTGGCTTTGCTAATGTTTCTGGAAGTGGCCACAGTGAATAATACAATAAAAAACAAACCAGCTGTCACACCCACCACCTTTTGCAGTCAAAGAGAACGTCTAGAATGTGGAGGAGTGAGGGACTTTTTGCTCACCAACACAGTTGATCAATTAATGGCTGCTGATGTCATGAATAAGCATCCCTTTCCTGTCTTCTAAATTTTAGAGCCAAAGAGTTATTCATGATCTTATTTGAAAGAGTCCCCCTTTTTGGGTGACAGTTATAAAGTATAAGCATTTTGTAATCCTTGCATAAATATCATTGCTTACAAATTCTCTTCCATTTAAAAATGCTTGCTTAATATACTCATATTTTACAGGAACATTTCAATTTCTTTCTCCATTTACTGAAACACATTCTGACAATATGTTTATTAGCACGTACTCCTAGCCATTGGTAATATGCTATTTTTAGAGTAATTAGCTATTTTGTATGCAGTTTTAAGATATCCTGGTTTTAGCCAAATAACACTATGTCTTTAGAATGCTTGCTATTTGTTATATAAAATTTCAGGTGAGTTTGGTAGTGGAAGTCTACTTCTTATATGTCAGTCTCTCCAGGCACAGGGCAATGGTATTCACAAGTAAAGAGTTGATGCCCAATGAGTGGCATCGAGTAAGATTTATTCACAGTGTCCACACAGCCTCTGTTATGTTGGTCTTGCTGTAAAACAAAACAAAATGAAATGAAACAAAACAAAACAAAAAAAGGAAAAGAAAAAGAAGAAGAGAAAAAAATGTGGGATCCTGGCCAGTGTGGCCAGTGGTGGAGTATTGACCCATGAACCAAGAAGTCACCAGTTTGATTCCCAGTCAGGACACATGCCTAGGTTGTGGGCTAGATGGCTAGTAGGTGCGAGCAGAAGGTAGCCAATCAATGTTTCTTTCTCATTGATGTTTCTATCTCTCTATCTCTCTTCCTTCCTCTCTCTCTCAGATCTATAAAAACATGCTTAAAGTTCTTTTAAAAAATAGGTGGGGGAATGTCATGAGCTTCATACTTTCCATCAGAGTTAAATCTAATGGCCAACGGCCCTGGGATTTGTACATCCAATTATGGTGAGGCCAGAGATGGTGGCCTACTGAAATACACCCTGTTTATTCATTTGCAGTGGAGAGGATCCAACATCCACATTGCCTGGACGCATCTGTGAGTGTGCTATATATGAGTCATGACCTTTATCACCTTAACTCTGTCCATGGCACACCTAGCCCCATACCAGCATCACCACTATATTACAGACTGTAGGGTAGTTAATACCATCCCTTGAGGTGTGCAGTGCTCAGGCTGCAAGACCATACTCAGAGTTTTAAACCATATGCTAATTACTCAAGAATAACCAGGAAGCCTACTCAAGAACTCAAGTCTCTGTAAAGAGATTTATTGTACAATAGTTGAATAGTCAATAGAATTATTAATGTCAATTAATTTCTTGCCAGTAGATTAGACACTTTAGAAGAAATGGGCACAAAAGTCACACAACGAATAAATAAAAATCTGAATAGTCCTAGATCTACTAAAGGAATTCATTTAAATTTTAAATTTAATACTTTTTGTACCAAAAGAATTCCAGGCCCAGTTGACTATACTAGTTTAAGAGAAACTGTAACACAAAGCAAACTCTTCTGGAGAAGAGAAACAAGAAATGTATCCCAATTTGTTTTATGATGGCTTGTACTTCCCCAAACCAGACATGGACATTATAGGAAAGGAAAATTACAGGCCAATCTCTTTTATGAACATGCAGCAAATATCCTAATATATATTTATATACAAATCAAATCAAAATCAGCAATAACTTCCAGTATAAAGTAGTGTTTATTCAAAGAATGCAAGCAAGGTTTGATTCTTGAAGCTCAATCAATGCAACTCACTGCATTGATGGAATGAGAGAAGAATTATAAGTTCATTTCAATGTGAAAATAGAATTTGCTAAAATTTTACTCCCAGTATTGTAAAGTTATGAATACATAAAGTTGGAATAGGAAAGAACTTCTGACATAAGCAATTAAAATAAATTAACACAAATATCAAACTTATTATTGAAATACTAGAGGCCCAATGCATATAATTTGTGCAAGGGCCTTGGCCCCTACCCCTGTGGGGGCATGTGCCTCTGCCACCTATGCCGTGGCCCCCGCCTGCTGTGGCTTTGTCTGGAAGGAAGGACGGAAGGAAGGAAGGAAGGAAAGAAGGAAGGAAGGAAGGAAGGAAAGAAGGAAGGAAGGAAGGAAGGAAGGAAGGAAGGAAGGAAGGAAGGAAGGAAGGAAAGAAGGAAGGAAAGAAGGAAGGAAGGAAGGAAGGAAGGAAGGAAGGAAGGAAGGAAGGAAAGAAGGAAGGAAAGAAGGAAGGAAGGAAGGAAGGAAGGAAGGAAGGAAAGAAGGAAGGAAGGAAAGAAGGAAGGAAGGAAGGAAGGAAGGAAGGAAGGAAAGAAGGAAGGAAGGAAGGAAGGAAAGAAGGAAGGAAGGAAGGAAGGAAAGAAGGAAGGAAGGAAGGAAGGAAGGAAGGAAGGAAAGAAGGAAAGAAGGAAGGAAGGAAAGAAGGAAGGAAGGAAGGAAGGAAAGAAGGAAAGAAGGAAGGAAGGAAAGAAGGAAGGAAGGAAGGAAGGAAGGAAGGAAGGAAGGAAAGAAGGAAGGAAGGAAAGAAGGAAGGAAGGAAGGAAGGAAAGAAGGAAGGAAGGAAGGAAGGAAGGAAGGAAGGAAGGAAGGAAAGAAGGAAGGAAGGAAGGAAGGAAGGAAGGAAGGAAGGAAAGAAGGAAGGAAGGAAGGAAGGAAAGAAGGAAGGAAGGAAGGAAGGAAGGAAGGAAGGAAAGAAGGAAGGAAGGAAGGAAGGAAGGAAGGAAGGAAGGAAGGAAGGAAAGAAGGAAGGAAGGAAGGAAGGAAAGAAGGAAGGAAGGAAGGAAGGAAGGAAGGAAAGAAGGAAGGAAGGAAGGAAGGAAGGAAAGAAGGAAGGAAGGAAGGAAGGAAGGAAAGAAGGAAGGAAGGAAGGAAGGAAGGAAGGAAGGAAGGAAGGAAGGAAAGAAGGAAGGAAGGAAAGAAGGAAGGAAGGAAGGAAGGAAGGAAGGAAGGAAGGAAAGAAGGAAGGAAAGAAGGAAGGAAGGAAGGAAGGAAGGAAGGAAGGAAGGAAGGAAAGAAGGAAGGAAGGAAGGAAGGAAGGAAGGAAAGAAGGAAGGAAGGAAGGAAAGAAGGAAGGAAGGAAGGAAGGAAAGAAGGAAAGAAGGAAGGAAGGAAGGAAGGAAGGAAGGAAGGAAGGAAGGAAGGAAAGAAGGAAGGAAGGAAGGAAAGAAGGAAGGAAGGAAGGAAGGAAGGAAGGAAGGAAAGAAGGAAGGAAGGAAGGAAGGAAGGAAGGAAGGAAAGAAGGAAGGAAGGAAGGAAGGAAGGAAAGAAGGAAGGAAGGAAGGAAGGAAGGAAAGAAGGAAGGAAGGAAGGAAGGAAGGAAAGAAGGAAGGAAGGAAGGAAGGAAGGAAGGAAGGAAGGAAGGAAGAACATCCAAAAGGACATCTGGTCTAATTAGAATATTATGCTTTTATTATTATAGATTGAGACCTTTATCAAATTAAATATGAGCCCAGGATATAGGGATACTGTCTACCATAACTTGTTTTCAACATTCTATTCATGGACAAAAAGAAAGAAAAATAAATAAATGTTATAAAGATGAGAAAGCAAAATAAAAATGGTCATTTTTGTATATAACTTTAGTTTTATCTAGAAAATCTAGATAAACCTAGTGATTATTAGAATTAGGGAGTGAATTAAGCCCATCTTCTGTATACAAGATTAATAAAGAAGCATCAGTTGCATGAATACATTGAAAGACTATTGTAATTGCATCAGCCTATTGAATTATAACTTCGTATATATTTTGCAAACATAATTTGAACAAAAAGTCTTAGACTGAAAACAGTTCAATACTGTGTGATTTTATTTGCATAATGCTTAAAAACATGAAAAACCAAAATAGGTTGTTACCAGTCAGGATAGTGGTTACATCTGGGTAGGAGTGGGGGGATACTGTAGGCAGGGACAGAGGAGCCTTTGGTGATGTTGGTAACATTTATTTTTTTGCTTCTGGATGATTGAAACACCCATGTGGTTACTTTGGAAAATCTTCCCAGTTGAGCATTTATTACTTGGGCAATTTCCTGTGTTTGCATGAAACTTCAGATAAATTTTTTTAAACTTTTACACACACACTCATTTATGGAATATAATGAACAACATAAACTGATGAACAAAAACAGATCCAGAGACAGAGAAACATCGATCAGACTGTCAAACCTCAGAGGGAAGGTAGGAGAGGGTGGGAGTAATGGGAAGAGATCAACCAAAGGACTTGTATGTATGCATATAAGCCTAACCAATGGATACAGACAACAGGGGGGTGAGGGCATAAGGGGTGTGTGTGGGAGTAATGGGGGAAAGAACACATATGTAATACCTTAATCAAATTAAAAAATTTACACACACACATAAGTGCTCATGAGCATTTATTTGCTCTCAGCCTCTAATTTCTATTCTTAACTATTTAAAAAATATATATTTTTATTGATTTCAGAGAGGAAAAGAGAGATAGAAACATCATTGATGAGAGAGAATCATTGATTGGCTGCCTCCTGCATATCCACACTGGGGATCGATCCTGCAACCCAGGCATGTGCCCTGGCCAGGAATCTAACCGTGACCTCCTGGTTCACATGTTGATGCTTAACCACTGAGCCCACCAGCCAGGCCCTATTTTTAACTCAACACCTCTTTACTTAGGTTCATGAGCACTACTTTCGAATCTCAATATATTAGCTAAAGTCATCATATTAAACCACAGGTCAAATCACTTTCCTTCATTGTTCAAACAACTAGTGATTTCCCATGGCACTTAAAAAAAGAAATTTCTTATATGAGCCAATAAGGTTCTCCATGATTTGCCCCCAGGCTCTCTGCTTTCATCTCTTCCATCACTGGCTTCAGAGCTGTTCCTCCAACCCATTTACCACCCCTCCCCCTGCCCCCCAAGCCATGATATCCATCTCTCCTCTCTTTCAGTTCTTTACTTAAATATTACATGTTCAATGAGGCCACTCTAAAGTTCAACATTATGGTGTGAACATCGCATATAATTCCCAAATTTCCTAACACCTTCTCTGATTTCCCTTTTAGCACTTACCATTTGGTATGCAAAACGTTCAGTGTTTACTTTCCGTCTGTCCTCTACAAATGCCACTTCTGTGATGACAGATTTCCCCCCCGCCCCCAGTTGTGTTTTTGCTATATCCTCAAAGCTAGGAATATAGAAATGCTGAAAAAGCCTTAGTTGAAGGAATGAATAAATGAATGAGTGAAAAAGATAGACAAGGGCTAATGTTAAGTGTGTTCAGCTGATTTCTTCCAGATGTTGGGGTGAAACACCTAAAACACTGCCTCAGGTTAGAAGCATTCTAGAAATACTAGCAGGAATAAAACCTTAGATGAATCATTTGTATACTTTCTACTACTAAAGGAATGACCAAGCAAAGTGGCTTGTCTACAACTTGTAGTTACATTCGGGAGAAGGGAGCTTAATTTCACCTTTTTGTAATAAAAATAGGGCTAATACACCTATTCTTGTTAATCTGAGATTCTAATCTGCTGAATTAGTTTTGAACTTTAAATTAAAACACCACACACACACACACACACACACACACACACACACGGAGCAAATTGCCCTACCTTAGAAGTCTGTCTATTCTTGGAGCTAAATACTCTTTTCACACATATGACAAAATCCCAAAGTAATTGAATTACTGGAGGGACTTTAATATTAAAAGCACATTTTCTTTCCAGACTCCAAAATGCAATTCTGACAAGAACTGATAAAAAAATGCATTCACTAAGCAAAATCTTTTGAGAGTGGTCATTTGGATAGAAGTGAAGCAGAATTAAGTCGCAACAGGAGTTAGGGAAAAATGAGCCAAATAATATGAGATTTACTGGAATTTGGTTAGGGAGTAGCTGAGAAGCTTGTCTGATTCATTTCCAGTTTAAGAAAAAAAAAAAATAAAAAGATTTGTGCATTGCCCTTTCACGGAGACTGAACTTCAAAGAATTTATTAGCAACCGTTACCAGGAAGGTGTGGGAGAGACCCTTGTTCACACTGTAGTTTTCAAGAGTATGAACCCCTCACCAGTTCTTGACAATTAGGTAAATGGTTGGAACAGGAACTTGGCCTCTGGGTGAATATTTTAAATATAAAACATTCCTTAGAGCAGTGGTTCTTCATCCAAGAGGCCAAGATGCACACTTGGAGGATTTAAAAAAAAAAAAATAGCTGACGGCCACTTTTCGACCTCTGTATTTTGACTTTGTATTTTCCAGAAGGGCGCAGGTATTAGGATTGTTTTACATTCTTTTAAAACTTAAAAATAAAAAAGTCGTGATTATTTGTTTTTGTATTTTCAGATTTTTATGTTGCTCAGAGTTTAGATAAACACCGGGGATTGAAATCCACTACCTTTAGGGAAGTGGTGATTTCATCTCTGAATAAAATACATGAAACTCTTTGATGGTTAAAGCCAACTGTGGGTAAGGCACCTGTATGTGCAAAGAGCAGAAAATGGGATAATAAATCTGTTACCTATGAATATAAAATTCTAAAGAATCAAATGTTTTCTTAAATGCATCAATCATTTTAAGATAGAAGTACAGATAGTGACTATCTGTTTAGTGACTTTTTTTTTTCATGTGTTCATTCCCTAAAACAGTGGATAACATATTTAAGGAGAAGATTATGATTTGTTTTTGTAACTGTTTAAACAGTTCCTTTCCTATCATTATTCATTCTTACTTAGCAGTGGAATTATTTTATTTACTAGAATCGTTACTTGAGTCGTTTCCTATCATTATTATAATTGGTTAGGACTACAATTTAATTAGACACAAATTAAACACATGGCACAGAAAAGCTACCGTTAGCGATCAGCTAGCAAGCTTGCTTCCATCAGAAATGCAGGATGTGACTAAAGACATATATGAGGAAGCGCAGTTATTCTTAGGGGTATCAATGACTACTTGAGTACCCAAGGCCTTGTGCTCTTGAATGATTCCTGGTAAAACAGTTTCATCCTTGTTATTAAATTCCTCTTCATGAACACATTACGCAGGGCAAATCTTTCCCTTTAGCCAATGGAAAAATCCTTCGAATCAGAGTCTTAACACCTTTCCATAACATAAGACTTTCTTTTGGAAACTCCTTATAGTTTAGATCCCTTTCATGCCATAGCTCCCGAATGCCAGCTCCTAGGCCACATGGTTAATTAAGGTTCCGAACATGGTTTAC
The DNA here is from genome assembly GCF_964339955.1 of Pipistrellus hanaki. Lineage (NCBI taxonomy): Eukaryota > Metazoa > Chordata > Mammalia > Chiroptera > Vespertilionidae > Pipistrellus > Pipistrellus hanaki. The sequence continues at coordinate 9,137,313 of NC_140504.1, forward strand.
TCCTCTGTTCGTTGGCACAGACACTTATTCCTCACTTTATGAAATGCTTTTGGGTTGTGAATCTAGTTTCCCTCTCTGCCTTGTCTTTGGATATATAACTGCTTTCTAAAATCCCATGAGACTGTGGATGGAAGTCACTGCTTTTTGTCTCCTCTTTTACAAAGAAAGGTTGGTATGCAGAGTAGCATGTCGTTATTTTGCTGGGAATTTGGGCACACCGCTGGGACTTGTGACCTGGTTTGAGCTGTTGAGAGATTTTTTTTTCCTAATCACTAATATCCAGAAACATCTTCTATAAGTCACGGAATGCTTTCAATGACATCCTAGAACTCTGGCGTAGTGCTAATTTGGATGAGAAACTTCCAAAGTCAAGATTATACGTGTACATTCCCTGGAGGGGTAAACAGCTGTGTCTGAGTGAAGTGTGATAATTTCCTACAGTTTATGGGATAATTTATCCAGGTCACCTATCTTAGGTGCCTGAAGGCAATTGAGGATTCTGGAAGTCTTTTTTTTTTTTTTTTAATTATTATTATTATTTTTAAGGATTCAGGCTTGACTTTTGCTTTTTTTTAAAAAAAATATTATTTTATTGATTCTAGAGAAGAAGGAAGAGGGAGAGAGAGATAAAAACATCATTGATTGGCTGTCTCCTGCATGCCCTCTTCTGGGACCGAGCCTGTAACCTGGGGATGTGCCTTTGACTGGAATCAATCTCGGGACCCTTCATTCTGCAGGCTAAGCCAAACCAGCTAGGGCCAGTCTTTTTTCCTTAAACATATATTTACTGGTATCTACAGGGTTAAAACAATTCATTTATGACCAAGACTTATGTTTATAAAAAATAATACTATTGACAGGAATTCTATATTTTAGTAGAAGTCGAGCAACATATTTGTGTTATTGTATGCATATATAATATCTATAAATCTTTCCAATTATAATTACCTGAAGATTTGAGCAGTCAATAATATAATCACATCATAATAATCACTGTAAGTGTTCAACATGTATTATCTCATTTATTCTGTGAAACAACCCTATAAAATAAATGTATTTATCTGCACTTAAACATAAAAATATATAATTTTTCTGCAAAAAAAAAAAAAATAAAGTAACTTGCCTGCTGTTACACAATTAAAAATGAGTGATATAGATTGATGGGTATGACTTTCCTGACTCCCAGGTCCATGAACATTTCACTGTGGAGTTCTCTCCTGTATGCCTGCTGTTTTGTATCTCAGATTGCTGAGGGAAACTAAATTGAGTGTAGATATTTCTACAACACTAGGAACTGGACATAACTTAAATCTTGTTTATAGAACATCTAATCTACAGTGGGCTGTCCATTTACTGACACTTACTGGCATATGTAATATATCTAATAGTTTATTGATCAAATAATCAGTAGTGAAATGGAGTCAGGGAATTTAATTGAGTGTAGTCTTTATTTATTTATTTATTTATTTACTTACTTATTTACTTATTTTCTTTATTGATTAAGGTATTACATATATGTCTTTATCTCCCCATTGTCCCCCACCCCCTCACTCATGCCCTCACACCCCTGGTGTCTGTATCCATTGGTTAGGCTTGTATACATGCATACAAGTCCTTTGGTTGATCTCTCTCCCTTCCCCTCACCCTCTCTTACCTTTACTTTGAGGTTTGAATGCCTGATTGATGTTTCTCTGACTCTGGATCTGCTTTTGTTTATCAGTTTATGTTGCTTAAAGTCACTAATCCTCCAAGAGATACAAATCAAAGCAACAATGTCTCACACCTGTCACACACCTGTCAAAATAGCTACCATCAAAAAATCAACAAATGACAAGTGCTGGCAAGAATGTGGAGAAAAAGGAACTTTTGTGCACTTTTGGTGGGAGTGCAGCCACTGTGAAGAATAGTATGGAGTTTCCTCAAAAAACTAAAAATGGAACTCCTATTTGACCCAGTGATACAACTTTTGGGACTATATCCCAAGAAACTAGAAGCACCAATCAGAAAGTTCAGAGCAGTACAGTTCATCATAGCAGATGAGTGGATTAAAAAACTGTTGTACATCTACGCAATGGAATATGATGCTGTGGTAAAAAAAAAAAAAAAAAAAAAAAAGGAGTTCTTACCATTTGAGTGTAGCCATTTTGATAGGACTAGACCTGAGACACAACTTTTGGTCCAGGACTGTCGAAGTTTGGATTAATTTATGCTGTTACATGAGATTGTAAAGTACAGGCTTAAAGAAGATGGATTTGTGGTTTTCTGCCATGTAAATGTCTAGGGTTTTCTGATGACAATGACCAACATCTTCTACCACCTAGGCTATTCTATTTTTTTTTTTTAAGTCTGGAGTGATACACACACCATCTGCTGATTCAACATTACAGACTGAAGGATGGAGAAGAGGAGAAATGGAGGGTACATGTACCTTTCTTTTAAGAGCACGACTCCAAAATTGAACATCAACACCATTTACATTCTAGAGGCTAGAACTCCATCACAAGGAAAATCAAACTGAAAAATTTAGGACATAAACATCTAACATTCAAACAAACAGAATGAAGGACATAGTGAATATGAGAGCAAACAATTGTCTCTACCAAAAATGCACCTATTATATCAGCAATAGCTTTAACATATTTATTTTCTGATAATTGTACATTTAATAGTTACCATCATTATGAATCATGACTAGAATACAAAAATAAGCTTTAGTACTTTCAAAACTTCACAACCAATTAATTATCACAATTGCCTAACTGAATACCATGTAGAGAAGGGAAAGAAACCATTACCTTTGAGAAAACTGATAAAATTTTATGTCCTAATAAAGGATACATTTCCTCTCAAACTTACCTAAGAGTGGATTAAATTATAGTATAGATGTCAAATAAAATTGTAAGTACAAGATGTATTAGAATTAACAGTCATAAAACATTCATTTCTGAAAATTGTGTATATTCACTTATAGATGTGTGAATTTTGAATATATTTTAAATTTTTATTTAATAAGGGACTTTATTCTCTTTTTTTCCTGACATTTTCTTGTTTTTGAGTTTTAGTTTGTGTGTTCATTCATTTATCTAGTAAACATTTGAGCACCTATTCCAGGACCTGAAAATAGAGCTGTGAAGAATGTAGACAAGAACCCTTCTCTTCATGAAGCTTACAACCTGTGAACAAAGTAACATATATTCTAGGTGGAAGGTGGTAAGTATGAGGAAGGAAAATAAAGCAGTGAAAGGAAACAGAATAGAGATTGCCAGTGGAAAAAGATAGGTTATAATTTATTTTTATTTTATTTTATTTTCATTTTTTTATTTCTTTATTGATTAAGGTATCACATATTTGTCCTCAACCCCCCATTCCAATCCCCAAACCCCCCCTCATGCCCCCATCTCCCTATTGTCCTTGACCACTGGTTAGGCTCATAGGTATGCACACAAGTTCTTTGGTTGATCTCTGCCTTTTATCCCCATCCTCCCTTTGAGGTCCAACAGTCTGACCCATGGCTCCTTATCTCTGGGTCTGTTCTTGTTCATCAGTCTATGTTGTTCACCATTTCCTCTAGATGAGTGAGATCATGTCCTACTGGCAACACAGAGGAATTGACAGGACTACTCTAACCATAAAGACAGAAGAGCAGTCCAGAGATGGAAGTTGCTGATGGCGCCTTGCCATAATATAATAGCAGTCAGCAGCTGTGTATCACTGCAGGTTGTTCAGGACCAAACCAGAGAGGGTTGGCCCTGCATTACTACCATTTGCCCACCATCCAGAACTGAAATATCATTGCTGATATGTACACATAAGGAACTGTTTGACATTGAAATTGGGTCTCTAAAGAACTGGTGGCCCAGAAAGAAACTCACTGCAGACTGATTCATATGCCTTTCAGCATAATGATTATTGCTTGTCTTATTTTTTATTCTTATAAGTATATTTCCAGTAGGATAGGTTATAATTTAAAAAAAAAATCTGTGTCCAGGAAACCCTTGCTGAGAAAGTAACATTTGAGAAAAGATATGAAGTACTATTCTGGTGAATATCTGGGGAATAAAAACATTAGCAGAACCCTGATGCTGAAGAATAATTAGAGATGTATCCATGGTGGAGAGAACATGGTGGAGGAGGGAAGCACCTGAGATCAGGGAGTGAGTGGGGACTTGGGTCACATACAGAACTCATTGCAAGGATTTCAATCTGAGTGAGCAGAGAAGCTTTTGGAGCTGAAGTTAGCTGAGCTGACTGGTATTTTTAAAAGTTTACTTTGCATTTACTTTACTTGACTGAGGGGGCACATGAGGTGTGAGAGGCAGTCTGGTGCTAAAGCATTGCAGAGAGTTGTAGGCCAGGGCAAGGACCTCAGGTGTCATTGGGAGTCCAATGAAAAGCCACCAGAGGATTTTATGCCTGGTAGGTATATGATTTGAAGTCTGTTTGTTAGGTGGAAATAAATATAGCCTTAGCCGGTTTTGCTTAGTGGATAGAGCACTGAGTGAAGGGTCCCAGTTTGATTCAGGTCAAGGGCATTTGTCCAGGTTGTGGTCTTGATCCTCAGTAGGGGGTGTGCAAGAGGCAACTGATCAATTATTCTCTCTCATGATTGATGTTCAATCTCTCTCTCTCTCCTCCCCTCCTCTCTGAAATCAATAAACACACACACACACACACACACACACACACACACACACACACAAATAAAAATATACAATTTAAACATATGGATAAGCATCTTAAAAATACATTATTGTTATTTTATTAAGCAGAACTTTAAATTTTATTTTATCATATATTTTAAATTCACCATTAAATATTCAAAGAATAAGCATCCAATGGAGTTAATATATACACTATTACCCAAAGAACATTAAAAAACACTGGTAAGAAATGGCCAGTTTAATGTTTTGGAATTTAATATAAAATATTTCCATTATTTGACTGATATTGTCATGGAGTTCCTAAATTTTTCTAAGCAGTTATTTGTTGAAAGTGAAAAAGCATTAATTTTAAATGACAGTAACTCAAAGCACTACCTGCGTGTAATTGAACTGTACAGTAGGATTAATGACAAAATAACCTCTAGTGAAAAATAACATTAGTCATTCTTTTTCTGAAACATGGCCCATTTCTTCTCTTCTAATAGCGAACTTCCTAGGGTGACCATGCATAAAAATATGCATAATATGCACTAGTTAAATTACCTAGTTACTTACCGTGCAAACAATGTTCCCAACACAATCCAATTCCTCTTTTTTTCTCTCTTAAACCATACGGAACTATGACTGTGCTCTTTGATCAAATATTTGATTCAATTAATAAAACTATATATAATATGTTCATGCTGACAATTTAATTTGTTTTTTTCTTCATATATATATATATATATATATATATATATATATATAATCTTAGGTATATGTAATTTTTAAAGCTGGTTAACATACTGTCCCTTAGTATATCTTACTATAACCTCTCTTCTATTTGCTTCCATTGGAATCAACCTTGGTTTGCCTTATAAAATGGTACTCAACTTTCACAACATGTGACCTAACATTCAAAACAAAATTTGAATTCTTCCAGTTGATCATTTGATTTCAAAGCATACATATGGTTCTGGTCTCTTGTCTCAAAATAAAACATAGACCTGTCTGTTATAAAATGCTAAACAATGGGAGTAATATCCCATTTGACTGCTGTAATTTTTATCCCTGTATTAAGATAACATACTTATCCTTCAGGCCCTGTTTCTCAAGAATTGCCCTTATGAAGTTGCATGCCAATGTTAGTAAGCTCTATGATATTCTAAGCTGATAGCTTTTTTTAAATCACCAAAGAATACAACAAAAATTGACTAACACATCATTCTATCAGAAAGGATAAAGCACAATTTTTAAAGAAGACACTATTTCACAGGTACTTTTGAGAAGAAACACAACCACTGAAATCATTTTTAAACATGAAGAGAGAGTGAGTGCAGACATGAACCATGACTCTGTGGAGGAAGGGAAGTTCTCTGAGGACACTGGTAAGGAGCCCTGGAAATGAGGAACTAAGGATGAGGGATGAATGAGGAGCAGCAGGTGAGTAGTTTTCACTGTAGCAAAGGAAATAGCAATGCACAATGGTGGAAGAATAACCATTTGGCTATGAAGAGTGAAAGACATAAGACACAGTGAATGGAAGAAAAGCTTTTTATGGAATAGGAAGAAAAGTATTGTTTAGCATTTTATTGTTCACTAGACGGTGGCCTTTTGGGCCAACACACTTTCATCTCCATGTTGCAAGTGGACTTTTCATTTCATTCCTGTCCATAAAGAAGTTGAGTTTTACTCTAGTAAAAGATAATGTTGGAAAAATGATTTTTAAAAGCAGACTTCTATTGTTTCAACCACCATTTGATTCTGCTATCCTATTTTCTTTATTGGAAAATATCTAAATAGCTCATATTAGTGGTTTATTTCTACTAAGGTTATTTTGGCAGAAATGATTTCCTCTGTATCTATTTACAATCTGGTTTCCACCCATAGCATTTTGTGGAAATCAAAATAAAGGAATTCAACAGTGGCTCTCGGATCCACTGATCTTAAACCTGTTTCCAACTCAGCAGACACAGTTGAAGAATGTATTTGTGAACTTCTTTGGCTTTCTGAAATCACATTGTGCTGACTTGATTCCTATTCTTTGTCTAGTTTGGATTTGATCCATTTATGATCTATTAATTCTGCTACTTCCAAAAGTCTGGCTACTTCTATAATAAAAGTAAATTTTAGAAAATTTTAAAATTTTACCATTTCTGAGGATGTCATCACTATTTTTCCAATATCCATATTTATAAAAACCTTGGTATTATGTTTTTGCCTCCTTATCTTCTCCCTCTATTTCTAATAATATCATATATTTCCGATGTAAAGGCCATACACACCCTTTCATTCTATAATGAATCTGGAAAATATTGATGGGCAAATAGTAAATTGCATATTTGGGATTAATATTGATTTGCTTTATTTTTATTTCTATGCCACAGCCTAATAATGGCCTCCTTTCCACAGAGAAGCCACAATAACTCTCAGCTGCAATTTTGAGGTTCTTTTCGGATCCAACATTCCTTTGTTTCCAGGCCCAGCTCACTAGATACTGGGCTCAATCCAAAATTCTTGGATCATTGTAGCCTCTTATTATACATAAAACCATGGCATTTTGGAGGGTGGTGTGGTGTGTGGCAAACACCTGGGGTTGTTGCCAAACACATATTCCCAAGCAATTTCTTAAATGACACAGATTGATTTCTGGATTCGGGGGATGGAAGTTGCCAAGCTAACCTACGAGGCACTCCAAGTTCAATACCTGACCCAGCTAATTCATAACAGTGTTACTATTTTTAATGTGACAATGCAGGGGTAGGCAGCTTTTAAGGGCTCCTCGCAGTTTTTGAAAGGTGGCAATAATGAGAGCAGAGCAGGTTCCAGATTCCAGGACATTTTTTTTTTTTGCAGGCTAACTTCAATAAGGATTTCTTCTCTCTACGACCACAACTGTACCTCTGCCCTGACTGTGGTTCAGGTCTCTCCCCTGAATATTAATAGTATAGTTCCAAAAGGGAACCTTTGTTTTGGACTGTTGGATTTCTTTATTTTCCTATCAAGCTGTTTGGATGTCATTTTTATCAGTTTCAATGTGTGTCTCTTGATTAAAGCATTTCTAACTTCATAATTTACATTTGTCATCTTATTTCAAATCTTCTAAAACTTTTCTATGTTTTGAGGATATTATGCTAAGTGAAATAAGACGGTCAGAGAAAGACAAGCATCACATGATCTCACTCATATGTGGAATCTATGAACAAAATAACCTGATGAACAAAATAGATCCAGAAACATAAAAGCATGGAACAGGCTGTTGAATCTCAGATGAAAGATGGGGGGAGGGGTATTGATGGGGGAGTGGGGTGGGTCAATGGGAACAGATTAACCAAAGAACTTGTATGCATACATGCATAACCCATGGACATAGACAATAGTGTATTAAAAGCCTGGAGTGGAGGGAGGGGCAGGCTAGGAGAGTCAGTGGGGGAAAAAAAGGGGACATTTGTAATATTTTCAGCAATAAAGATTTTTAAAAAGATAGTCTTTTCCATAGATAAAAATATGATAAGTCAATTTGATCTGATTTCCCTCATGGGAAATGATGTGGCTACAGCAATTAACAGCTTGAAAGAAAGCAAAAGTTATTCTAGGAAACTTGACCCATCTACTGATTTAATTTTAGCTGAATAAAACTATAAATAAAGTTGAATTTTATTCTAAATTAGGAAAGGAAATTAATCAGAAAACTAAGGCAAAGTTGGTTTTGAGCAAATTCAGGAAGTGAGAAACAAATCTATTTCAATTCTTATTGTTCTTTGAAACAATAAGTTCCTTCTCACTTTGGTCTTTTTTATCATCCTCAAAACACACACAAAAGCACGGTTCATTTGAAGATTTTTTTAATAAATATGTATTCACTTCTGGACCTGAAATTTTTGAATGAAGAGTAATAGGCAGAGTGCTGATCCCTGAGAACTAGAAGAGAAAAGAACTCAATCCCAGCTCTGTCAAGGACAATTTGTAAGGTTTTACTAGCAGACTCCACCCCAGATTTCCTTACCTACATCAGAAACTACTCACTTGTATTTAAAAGTGCTTCAGGGTGTACCAGGGCTATTATTTTCTAATAAACAAGCCTTTATTTTCTTTGTAATTTTTTTCTCAATAGAGCAATCCTGCTCACCAAATGTGGAATCTTTTTTCTTTAAATTAAATTTCAAAGGATAATTATTTCTTCAAAACCATTTCTTCAAAACTACACCCGCCCCCCCCCCCCAAAAAAAAAATGCAATGATGACATCTTTTCAAAGTCATTTTTTTTTCACTATGTCTTCATTCTTCTCTACAATAACAATTTGTCTCTTAAAATAACAACGGTGCCAGAGAAATCCTCTCATAAGACTAAACTCAAAAATAATTTCTGTATCTTTACTAGCTGGCCTTCCTTTTGAACCTTAAGGACGTTATAAAAATAACTCGAGTCCTAATGAGAAAACAAGCCTCCCAAGCATTATTCAGAGATTATCATGCCCTGAGTTGTATTTATACGTGACAGAGTTCCATTGTCTTATGTCATTATTCATGGTCTCAAACTGTCTGTTCTAATTTCCAAGAAATGCCAAGCACAAGGGGGGTTGCAAATTCAGGAAGAAGTTTATCCCCTTTCAATGAAAATGGATTTGAAGCTGGAAACATGGTTGATTAGATAAACTTTACTTGTTTACTTGTGACTATCAATGCTGCTTTGCAGCCTTCACTGCAAAAATGAAAAGGTACAATTTGGGCCAAGGTTGATCATAAAGGAATTCTCCTAATGCAATGAAAATCACTAGAAAATGTTCTTTTCTTGTTGGTTTCAAGTTAAACCTGGTGTTTTAATATCAGCTTTGCAGAGAACAGGCATATATCTTACAAAAACAGTTTTGTATCATTATTTTTTATATCAATGAATGCCTACATAAAGAAAAACAAGGTTACATTTTATATGGGAAATGAGACTATATTTTATATTTTGTGCTCTAACAATTAAAGAGCATGTTAGAATACCTATAACAGTATTACTACATATAATGTCCAACTTTGCAATGTCTTTGCAGAATAGGATATTGTAAAAGTTCAGGAGATATTAATATCAGACTGTGAAAAACACTGGAATAGAGCTTAATTTCCCATTAAAATTCTTTTTGAAGAATTTTAATGGGAAAATCTATAATTTTAAAGAAATCTTAATGAGTCAAAACATACTTTAGTGATTCATCCTTTAACTCTACATGTAAAAAATTGATCCATTGGTATTTTTGTCATTGTGTGTTGACTATATGCTGGAATTAATTTTAGTTACATGCCTAGCCTTGGGGAAAAAGGTAAGGAAACATGATGTTGTTTAGTAATTGGTTTACAAAGCTATGTGGTGCTATATTTTTACCACTCCCCATGTATGATTTGATTTAGAAGGGAGTGTCCAAGATACGCATTCCTTATAAGGACTATATCCTGAGACCATCCTAATGAGTATGATTGGTTAACAAAAAGTGGGAGAAACAGTATTCAAGAGAAAGTAATAAAACAATTGAGATAAAGGGAAATACTGCAGTAGGTGCTGAGATAATACATATAAATACAAAAGAGGTCACATAGATGTAGTTTGATGGGTGAGTGTACAGAAGAAGTTCAGTGTTATACAACAAAAGCTAAATACTCAAGCCCAGAGTTTCAAAAGAGAGAGAACATATAGATATAGATCATAAAAATAATTATATTAAGCAATAGATACCCAAACCAGTATGAATCTTTCAAATTTTAGTGCACAATCTTTGATGAAACAGCTGTAAAACTTTCAAGAAGTTTAATGATGATTCCTCTAGCATTCCCAGAATAAAACCTTAAGCAGAACCATGCTGAGACTGAAGATTTTGGTCAATTCAATCACCATGAGTAGTAGAAGCAATGATGCTAAATCTCCATTCCATCATTCAAGATAAATTGTAGCATCCAACAAATCAGATATATTGGTCTCTTTGATCCCGCCATGCTTTCCAAAGCCAAGCCTACCCACTGTTCTCCAGCAAGTTAATCTAGGTCCAGAAGTGTTTGGCACCTTTCTACACAGTAGCGAACTAATAAGTTTGAGAAAATAAACATCACTTGGGTGGCCCCATTTACATGTTCAAACTGGAATTAATATCCCCAAGTTCTTTGAAGCCCTGGCTTTAATAACATAAGCAAACAAGGGAAGATATCAGTAGCTACAACCAATAAAATATAACTTAATTTAAAAACCACTAAAAAATTTAATCTGTTTAAAGTGAGTATGCAACAAAAATAAACACATGAAGCTAAATGAGCAAAAGCATCTAAAATCAATACCTTCTTTATTATCAAATGCAGTAAACCCATGTACACACATACACTCATAGGCATACACATGTGTACATAGACACACAAATAGCAGTGTTAGCTGAGACTTGAAACAGTCCTGGGTATAGCCCCATCAAGGAGAGGAGAATTTGGTAGAATAGAGGATGAAAGAGTTTAGAATTAGATTGGATCATGGATTGAGCCAGAACCTAAGGAACCAGAGCTAATGGAGGTTATTAGTTTAAAGTTTAATACAACTAGGTTTTGGGGTAGCTGACTTCCACAGGCATGAGGAAGGTCTGATTTAGAGAAAGGTTGTTTAAATGGATAGTAGCATGTATTAGTGAACTTGGGTTTTCACACAGGCAAACCAAATCAGATATGATTCTCATAAGGTAGCAGAGTGTCAGCCAGTAAATATGAATGTAGAATTAGAACTTTAGTACTAGGAGGAAATCAGGAAGAATAAAATATTTGGCGTAGGCTCATAGTATCCTATCTAACAAAAGAGTAATATGCAAATTGACAGTCACCGTGAGGCACAAGATGGCTGCCCCCATGTGGACACAAGATAGCTTCCACAGATGGCCACCACAAGATGGTCTGCAGGGGAGGGCAGTTATGGAAAGTTAAGGGGTGACCAGCCCAGCAGAAGAGGGTCAGTTGGGGGAGACCAGGCCAGCAAAGGAGGGCAGTTGTGGGTGATCAGGCAAGCTAGGAGGGCAGCTAGAGGTGACTGGGCTGGCAGAGGAGGGCAGTTGGGGGAGACCAGGTCTGCAGGGAAGGGTGGGTGGGGGAAACAGTCCTGCAGGGGAGGGCAGTTGGAAGGGACCAGGTCAGCAGGGGAAGGCAGTTTTGGGGGGAGGGTGAGGAGGGGAGACTCAGGCCTGCAGGGGAGGGCATTTGGGGGGGACCAGGCCTGCAGGGAGGGCAGTTGGGGGGGGGCAGGCCATCAGGAGAGGGCAGTTGGGGAATCCAGGCCTGAAGGGGAGGCTAGTTGGAGCCAGCAGTCCTGAATTGTGAGAGGGATGTCTGACTGTCCATTTAGGCCCTATCCCACTGGGATCAGATTCAAACAGGCCGTTGGACATCCCTCAAAGGGTTCCAGATTGGAAATGGTGCAGGCTGGGCTGAGGAACCACCCCTTCCTCTGTGCATGAATTTCGTGCACTGGGCCTCTAGTGCAATAGAAGACCAGTAAACAAAAGTGAGATGTGAGGTGTAGATCACATCTCTGGAATAGGCATTAGTATAAACTACAGTAAAGGTCAAGGTGACAGTGTGACTAATAATGAGGTGTAAATTTAAGGTCTTAATTTCATTCCTGAATGATCCTACTTTCATCATTAGGATGGGAGAGAATCAAGACTGTAAATGAAAGTCCAGTGGTTAGCTATGAATAAACAAGTGTGACTATCAATCTGAATCTAACTGGTAACTTATATTAGAGTGACCAGAAAGTAAAAATATAAGAATATAACCACTTTACTTAATAAGCAATTTTCACAGATAGATATGGATATGCATATAGATATGCAGATGTATTCTTCCATATTTTCAGCTAGTTAATTAAATGAAAAGCATGTATCACAGTTTCTCAAATATTAATTACTATTATTATGTAACTAATATTCAAAATGTCCCTAGCACTAATTTTCAATGTTATAAGTATTATTCTCTTTGGCTTTATCCCCGATACCAAGGCTTAATTTTAGCTGGTACATGATTAGTGATTACAGTCCTAGTCAACATCACCAGGTAATGAAAGTTTTTTAAATGGAGTCTGAATGTGAACATTGAGCAGGCAAAAAAAAAAAAAAAAAAAGCATGACTCTGGCTTAGACTAAGTTCTAAATTATTTTAAAATATTTTTTAAATAATAATCAAATTTCAATAAAGATAAATAACTTGTATACATTTCTAGTTTCTTTGTTATGGTAGAGAATGTGTGTTTGTTACATCCCTCCCAGATATCTTTTCAGTTGGGTGGAACATGTGACTTAGTGGTCAATGAGTGTCCCAGATGGTTAGAAATGAAGTATGATGCTCAAAAGCCCATACATATTTCCAAGTAATCCCTCACTTGTATTTACATCCAAGAATTAAATGGCACAACTGCAAGGATATAGAGCAATGGATAAAAGGAGCCTAAAACTCTAAATTGCCACCTCAGTATTAGTCAGACTCCTAGAAGAGTTTTCCAATCTCAAGGATTAGCTTTATTTGAACTATTGTATGAGCAAGACATAACCCTTTATCTTGTTAATCTATTGAAATAATTGAGGTTTCTCTGCTTAGCTTTGCTTCTAAATGCCTTACCTTTATGTTCCTCTATACTTAAGTAGACAAAGGATTTTAAATTACATTAGGGAATGTAAAAGCAATAAAGTCTTACAGTGCTTTAGTGGTCTATATTCAAATGCCTCAAAACTGAGATGTTTTTGTTTGTTTGTTTGTTTGTCTGTTTTTGAACAGCAGGAAAATATTACAAGAGTAATTGAACCTAAAATCTTTATTATATCTAAATTCTCAGTGAATATACTATCTAAAAATTATGTTTAATTAGGGAAGTTCATGACTTTGTATTTGAAGTGACTTTTGAATCAAAGTATCCTGTTATAATGCAGGATGGAAATCAACAGTTACACCAAATAAACTAGCTATAAATTCTGAGTGACCAAGCAAACAATATTTTAAAGTTACAACATTAAAAATATTACAGCATGCAAAAGTTTGTTATTTAATATGACTGTCAAAAGAAAACTGATTGAGGAAAATTTGGCAACGCATGAAAGACAAAGGACGAATGTTAGCAGTAGAGACTTGCTATAAACGGTTGAGACAGATAATGCAGAGAAAAAATAGGCAAAGGATGTTTACCACTCTATGGCAAAAGAAAGGGAAAGACCTCAAATATATGAAAACATAAAATTTCAAAAGTAGTCCATGAATTAAGTGGATTTTGATATATCATTTTTTGTTGTCCATCTTTTTTTTTTTGTTTTTTTGTTTTCTTTTTAATTAAATGTTCTTCCTGCCGAAACCGGTTTGGCTCAATGGATAGAACGTCGGCTTGGGGACTGAAGGGTCCCAGGTTCGATTCCGGTCAGGGGCATGTACCTTGGTTGCGGGGGTACATATCCCCAGTAGGGGGTGTGCAAGAGGCAGCTAATCGATGACTCTCTCTCATCGATGTTTCTAACTCTCTATCTCTCTCCCTTCCTCTCTGTACAAAATCAATAAAATATATTTTTTTTTAAAATTAAAAAAAAAATGTTCTTCCTAGTGTCAGAGTGCTCCCCTTTAAATATAGTGGTAGCAGTATTTAAAGATGGATAATGATACTAGAATCTCCATGCACGAAGATTTGTGCAGAATGGGCCTTCCTTACCCTGGCTTCCGGCACAGCCTTTGCTTGGACCTGGGGCCACCTTTCTGCTTTCGCTCTGCCCTGAGCCGCCTTTCCTTCTTCCCATGCTGGCCAGATGCCCAGAGTGGCTGGGGCAGTTCGAATGGCCTGCATCATTGCTGATGTAAGCATCCTGCCCCCGGCCACTGTGCAGGATGCTTACATCGGCAGTGATGCAGGAACCTTCCTGCAATGGGCCTCTAGTATTTATAGATTTTAGTGCAGAGAGTTGAGGCAGTGAAAAAGGTTAGTCACATTGCACTATTGATAGGAACATTTAACCCTAGCAGGATCACTGCACCTTTATTCTTTAGCAAACCCTAACTTTTTGCCTTCATAATTTCCAAACATCCTATAGCTTCCATATCATTTATCAATTTCTTAATGAAATCTTCCCCAAGAAAAGAACCTCTCTTCTCTTTTTCAGTTATTTGCTTTCCTGGGAAAAAGTGCACATTCTTTTTCTGTATAAATTACGTTTTACTTTATAGCTAGATGTGATTTCATGCAATTAATTGAGTTAAGAGTTGTCCTCTCTATCAGAATACAAGAAATGATCAAACATCCCAGGAAGAGCTGAAACCGGTTTGGCTCAGTGGTAGAGTGTCAGTCTGTGGACTGAAAGGTCCCAGGTTTGATTCCGGTCAAGGGCATGTACATTGGTTGCGGGCACATCCCCGGCAGGGGGTGTACAAGAGGCAGCTGGTTAATGTTTCTCTCTCATCGACATTTCTATCGATAGCTCTCTATCTCTCTCCCTTCCTCTCTGTAAAAAAATCAATAAAATATATTAAAACAAACAAACAAACAAACAAACAAACAAAACAATCCCAGGAAGAAGTTGTTCACTAGTTGAAATCAGGCACCACGCTATATATTTTCCATACGGGACCTGACTTAGTTTCAATCCCCATTATTCCAAAACTGTGAGATAAGTCCTGTGATCTTCACTCGGGGCTTGAAGAAACTGAAACCGAAGGATTTAGACAACACAACTGAGAGAGCTGCCAAGCTTCCCTTGGAACCTGGGCCCAATCAAAAACAACATCGGCATCTTCAATTGTCTCATTTAAGAAGGTGAAAAGAAAGGGCAGCTTGCCAGGAGTTGGAATAAGAAGTAGAACTCTGTTACAACAACACTGTTGCTGTTGATCTGAACTTGCAATGACCATGGAAACAAAATACTCATTACACAGATAAGGGAATAGGAACACTGTCCTCTCCTCTCCCCACAGAGTGACTTTCCACTCACAGGAGCCCATAGCTGGGTTTTAAGTAGCCCACACTCGGCAAAATGAACAGTCTCCTGAAAGGAAAGAATCTCCCCTCTGTTCCCTGTAATAGATGCACCTAACAGGTAAATATTCATAGGCTGCTCTACAACTAATAAAAATATATATTCAGTGCTATTAAAACAAGTTAAAACATGGCAGTGGACAGATATTTTCGCAAACTTAATTCAAACTGTTCTCAACTGCCAAACCACTTGCTTCCTTTAATTTGGTCTCTCCCTTGTTAACACACAACACCCTTAATGGATTGAAAATCTTCAAAGCAACACCGAGAGAGAGAGAGAGAGAGACAGAGAAAATAAAACAAACCATTTATTTTTTTAATGCCAAAGAACACAGGGAATATAAAATAATTTAGGCAAACAAATGAATATGCTTTGGCACCAAAGAGATGAGATATTGCTCAAATTCACCACATACAACCCATTGGCCTGGGGAGGGAAATATTCGCATAGAATGCGATACAGAGTTTGCTTGTTCTGGTGTGTTACCCGGTGCTAGCATTGACCTTGCATGAGGTCTTTTTCCTGCGTTACCCGATTATGATTAAGTAAACATTCATTGTACACAGACCATTCATTAAAACAAAATCAATTGTATTGTGGGTTTCTTAACCCTTAAGAAAATATATTGTCTCACCAACTTGAAAGTTCAAACGTTCAGGCTTTAGGCAGGGCTCGAACAGATTATGGATAGACAGACAGGACTGCATATTAATATATGTAAATCTATCTGTTGAAGTGCTAATGTGTAGTATTTCACAGTGTAACTTCATTTGGAAATAGAATCACTACAGATGTAATCAGCTAAGAGATGATGAAGTCATACTTGGAGTAGGGTGGGTCCCTAATCCACTATGACTGGAGTTCTATAAAAAGGGGGAGATCTGGAGACAGATACACAGGGAAAACACGCTGGGGAAGATGCAGGCACAGATTAGAGTGAGAAAGCAGAAGCAAAAGAGTGAGAAATTGTCAGCAAACCTTCGGAAGCTGGGAGGTAGACAAAAAACAGATTCTTCCTTATGGACCTCAATCAGAAGGAACAAACCCTGACAGCTTGAACTCAGACTTCTAACCTCCAGAACTGTGAGACAATGCATTTCCATGGTCTCAGCCACCCAGCCTGTGGTCCTTTGTTATGGCAATCCTAGCAAATAAAGGCCACATGTAATATGCCATTGCTTAGGGAGAGGTTATAGAAAGATCATTAATATATGTAAACAATGGACCACAATGCAAGAGCAGCCAAGATATTTACTCTCTGGGGGGGAAAAGGTGAGGCAAGCTGAAGAGAAAAGCAGAGAAGACACATCATCTGTACATCAGGGCACAGCTTGGCTTTCAATCCCCATTTCAATCCCCCTTCTGTTGAAAGAGGCCAGGAAGGGTGAATGAACCCTGTTTTCAAGAATGCTTTAAATCTTTGTTTTCATAGGTGAATTGGGGTTATCTGACAAGAGGCTCTCAAGCAAGGTCAGAAGGCAGATTTGGGGCATAGACAATCTCCCTGCAGCTCCATGTTGCAGCTCTATGTTGTTAAAAGGTACCGGGGTTCATTCTTTAGCAGCCCAGGGTGTCAAGAAAAAGAGGCTTATCAACATGTCTCCCTTATTATAAGAATGAGGCTTCTGAAATAAACTCTTTGAAGCCCCTCTTATTGAAACTAGCATCACTTCAACGGTAGCCACAAATGAATAGCTCTCCTTTGCAGTCAGCTTTCGATCCTGCTCCTGTAACCCTTTCAATTGCCAATACCTCTCCATTTCAACTGTCTACCTATGCCTTTTTATCCTTAAAATATCAAATAGGTGTATGTTTTTTAAACTGAGGTCTTACTAGAAATATGTCAATGTTTATTGTTAAAAGATGGAGGCATGTACTATCCAGATAAATAAACAAACCTCTGAGTGAGATTAAGGGGAGGCATGAGTAGAAAGTGTGGATCATTATGTCTGACAGAGAGGGCTTTGAGGAGGAGGAGGATGACGGGAAGTGGGAAAAAAAGAGTTATTTTCTAGAGACATTTTTACAGTCTTAAAAAAGCTACTGGTGAATCAACTCAATTCATTTTTCAGAAGATTATCAAGACTTTACCCAGAAGGCCAAGGGATTTCACAGTCTTCTTGTGGGAGAAATAAAGGAGAGTGAGGAGAACAAAAGTACATTCCTACCATTTTTTTTTAAAAGAAAATAATTAAGAAGTACCTCCTGTGGCATCAGTTCCAATTCAGTTCTGGGTCTTACTAGATTGACACAACCCTCTCTTCCTATATTCAACTCAGTGTAATAACTGATATGCAAAAATAACGATTTATGTCAACAGTGCTTAATAAACCAGAAGATACTACTGCTGGTCATTGCCCATGATGATCATCTCCTTCCAGTCCCTTATTTAGGAACAGAAGCATAAATAGTCTAAGAGCCTTGGTCAAAGCCAGAAATCTATTTAGATTCCAAGACCAAAGTAGAATCTTGATTTCATTTTATTAATTCTACTAGAGGCCCAGCATGTGATTAAAATTGTGCAAGGAAGCACCCTGCCTCCTGCCATGTGAAGAGGCACCCCCCAGGACCGGGACCAGCACCTAACTCAGAGCGTCCCCAAGCCACCCTGCCAGTGTTTGCTCTGGGGCTGCCCGAGCCTCCACACTGGCTTGGGAAGGTCCCCCTGTCTCTGTCTCCGTCTCTGCTCTGGTTCTCACCTGCACACGCAACCTCCTCCTGTCCACTCGTGACCCGTTATGGCATCCCAGCCTAATTTGCATATTACTGGTGTGTGTGTGTGTGTGTATATATATATATATATATATATATATATATATATATATATTACATCATGTCCTACAGCGGGCTGTTTCATTACTTGGAAAAAATTCTTTTATAAATGAGCCCGGGCAATCAGGTGTGCGATGTACGATGTACTACTTGGAGACAGGAGTCACCTCTCCAGCATTTGGAATCAATGAAGTTAGGAAAAGGGAGCTACCACACAAAATCACTGGGAATCAGAACACACCTTGGGTGCTCTTGTGCTGCAGAAGCCCTCCCATGACCAGGCTTGCCTCACCTCCAGCTGCAGGGGCCAGTGATGTTGTCTGGTGAACATATTGTCAAGTTACTCTTTCTGGGGACTGAGCACCTGAACATCCCCATGGATTAAAGAAAATAATGGAAATAATATTTTTGCTACCCTTCTCCTTCACCAAGTCTGAAGAACACTCCTCTGAGGTTATTTTCTGTCCCAGGACTGGCTGTTTTCCATGATGACTGGACTTGAACATTCCAACCCTTTTCCTGGAAAACAGCACTTTCTACATACGTAGTTGGTCTTGTCCTCCGATGTCATGAATGAAGTTCATCAGAACACATGAATCCCGCATGGCATTACTTTTGGTCATATCTGAGTTATTCCATATAAAAACAACTCCACGCATGGGCCTTGCATGGCAGGCTCTACAGGACATGTCAGCAATCCCATCTGGGGTGTCTTTATGGCCCCTCCCTTGGCATGGTACCCATATGTATCACAGTCTGCCCTTCCTTCCAAAATCTTAAGCAAATGCTAGAACAAGACCACACACACAACGCCTTTGCCAAGAGACAATAAATATAATTAGGGAAAGTACAGTCTAAACACTTATTTATAAAGAAACAGTTTTAAGTGGGATTCTAATCTACAGACATAATGAATGAAGAGCCTTTTATATTATTTAGTAGCACAGTTTAGTTTCTGGGAGCCAGGATGTCTGGGGCGTCAGCATCCCAGAGTGGGAACTTTATGTAAACATTGCATAACCGAAAGCCCATTAAGAGACTATCTGCAAACAATAAACTTTCCTGCTCTGAAGGTAAATTCAAGTTCCAAACTCAGAAATCACAAACCCATTTTAGAGCTGTCAAGTGTTAAGTGTTTCTGCTTTCGAATCAACATAAAAAAAAAAACAACAACAAACAAACACTGGGAAAAAAAACAACAAAAAAAAAAACAACTCACAAAACCCAGCAACCTTGCTGTCTACAATCAGCTGTTGCCTATAGAAACTTTGAACTTTTGGAGAAGGCGAGCTATTTCAAAAGAACAATCAGACCACGCACAGGCAAAAGATCAGTCACAAGACTGAGACGGCAAAGATAAAATGCACTGACCTGGCAACCATTTAGCCCACCCAGTTTTATAGTCATAGCTCAGATTTTATATAGACCTTGTGGTCTGCATAATCAGCAAATTCCAGTTGTTCTTATCTACTTACTTAGTGATCATGCTTTGCATTGGTCTGCTAGGGCCGCCATAACAGAGTACCACAGGCTGGGTGGCTTAAACAACAGGATTTTGTGTTTTCACAGTGCAAGAGGCTGGAAGTCAGAGATCAGGATGTTAGCAGAGTTGAATCCTTTTGTTTTTGGTACTTCAGCAGTTTATTAGTAAAAAATTGGGAACAAACTTAAAAGCAACAGTAATTTAGTAAAGTGAGGCACATATGTTGGAATACCATGAAGCCATTAAAAAAGTTGTAGTGCCCAAAAGCATGGTCCTGAGCTTAAACCTATGAACCAAGAGTTAAGAGCTCTATTGCTGGTTGGGGCACATGCCAGGGTTGGGGACTCGATCCCCAGTGTGGGGGCCTGCAGCAGGCAGCTGATCAATGATTCTCTCTCATCTTTAATGTTTCTATCTTTCTCTCCCTCTCCCTTCCTCTCCAAAATCAATTAAAAAAAAAAAAAAAGATGTAGTAGTATAGTTGACGCAGCATGATAGTCACGGTATTATCAATTGTAAAAAAGTTATAAAACAGGCCCTAGATGGTTTGACTCAGTGGATGGAGCATCAGCTTGAGGACTGAAGGGTTCTAGGTTTGATTCTGGTCAAGGGCACTGCCTGGGTTGTAGGTTCAATCCCTGGTGGAGGGCTTGCAGGAGGCAGCCAATCAATGATTCTCTCTCATCATTGATGTTTCTATCTCTCCCTCTCCCTTCATCTCTGAAGTCAATAAAAAAATATTTTTATATAAAAAAGGCCAAAACTGGTTTGGCTCAGTGGATAGAGCATCGGTCTGTGGACTGAAAGGTCTCAGGTTCGATTCCGGTCAAGGGCATGTACATTGGTTGCTGGCACATCCCTGGTGGGGGGTGTGCAGGAGGTAGCTGGTCGATGTTTCTCTCTCATCGATGTTTCTAGCTTTCTATCCCTCGCCCTTCGTCTCTGTAAAAAAATCAATAAAATATATATGTTTAAAAACATTTTTTTAAAGTTACAAAACTGTATGTACAAGTTGATCTGCTTCGAAAACCTATCAATGCACATGAGAATCTGGAAGGCTATCCACCTAAAGAACAGTTCTCCCCTGATTGGTATTAAAGGTGATTTTATTTTTAAAACTAAGCTTTCATTTTATTCTTTTACCAACACATAAGACTTTATTATTAAGAAAGCACTAACAATTCTTAAAAAGTCTCCTTTGATGTAGGATGAGGTGGAGCTTAACAACCTGAGCACAGGGATGTACATGTTAGTCTGATACCACTTTGATAGTTTGTCACGGTGCTTTAAAGTCTAATCGTCACTGTGCTGAGTGGAAATGTGGGTGGTAAGAGTGCATACCCTTCTTCAAATTAGGGAATCCATTCCTAGAAACCCCCAGCAGCCACCATGCCCTCTGAGGCTTCTCTGATCGACTTGCAGCGAGCGATCTTCTCTCTGTCCGTGTTCACATGGTCTTTCCTTGGTGCATATGTGCCTGTGTCCAATCTCTTCTTTATAGAGACACAAAACATATTGGATTAGGGCCATCCTAATTATATTGTCTTAATTGAATTATTTCTTCAAATATTATCCCAAATACAGTCACATTTGAAGTAAGTACTGCATGCTACTGTGGGAGATATGATTCAACCTATAACATGTTTTTTGCTCCAGTTTTCCCTTTATATTGCTAATCTCCCTGACAATATCTGCTCTGTCTTAGGCCAAATCAATGCATATATTGACATGAGTATTGTGGTGTATCTTCTCCCAGTTTATGCAATATTCAGTATTAAAACTCCATATACTATTCTATGATCTTTGTTGTATCTCATGGTCTTTTCTTTCAAAATTAAATTATGAGAACATGAAATGCCAGAAGATACTGCTCAGAAAGCTGGAGTATAATGACTATAAATGACTATATTCAATCTACTGCATGAAATAAATGCACTGAACATTTTAATTACCCTTACCTTTCACCATCTTGGATGCACACATTTCCTGCTATTACAAACCATGACACAATGACTACACTTATATAGAAATATTTGTGGGTACATTTAATCATCCTATACAATAAATTCCTGGATAGGCAAATTATTGTTTTTAAACATGAGAATATATTTATGGCATTTAATTTACTTCTTCAAATTGTTTTGCAGAAAGAAGTGATTATGCACATTAATCACAATAAACTAGTAACAAAAAGCAAATAACATTTTTTTTTTTTACAAAATAATAGACAACAGTAAATGCTTATTATTGTTCAAATTGCACTTGTTTATTTAAGCTGATAGCATTTTGGCATTTTACTTAGTTTTCATCTAGACATATTCTTTGCCAATGTTTATTGACATATTTGCATTCAGTCATAAAGGTTAATTTAAAAGTGGATTATAGTGGATGGCTTACACTTCCATTTCACTAATGAAAATTTGGCAACTTGACCTATCCATATTTTATTTTACAGAAACTGCATCATGGGGAGTTTAAGACACCTTCCTCAACATGGAAGAACTGCTAAATGCACAGAGTCCATGTACCTATTTTGTGTTCAGTCAAGGCTGTCCCCCTGATGCTTTATATTTATTTGGGAGAAAATAAATATAATTTTATCATTTTATTTTTATTTTTCTCAGCCTTATATCAAGGAAATCTACTTTTTTTTTTTTTTTTTTTTTTTTTTTTCAGGAAGATAGAGGAATAGTTTCCTAAGTTGTCATTTTCTTAAGTGGTGATAATCGTCATACCACTGGCACAGAAAATCTTCCTAATGGAATAAGGATGGTTGTATAGTATCAGAGACACAAAGGATTATCTAAAGTAATTAAGAACATATATATACTGAAGGAGATAAAAAGAATGTGTTTTTTGAGATGGGGACTGCAAGAAGTGAGTAAAACTGTTGGTGGAGACAATAGACTTATGGAGAGAAGTCATTGTCATTAAGATTGGAAAGGCTGTCCTTTAGAAGAATGAAGAAGTTCAGGTTAAATTGATTGCACAACTGCTGATTATGGTATTACTAGAGGCCTGGTGCATTAATTCATGCATGGGTGAGGGTCCCTAAGAGTGGCCTGTGGAGATCAGGCCCCAGCTCGTGCTCCCAGCTTCCCAGCCCTGCAGCCCTACTTGGCACCCTGCCTTGGCCTTAGCACTGCCCCCTCACCTGCTTCACCATCTCCCTGCAGAGAGATGAATCAGGGCAGGGTCCTCCGCTGCTACTGCTAGTCACCATCTGTGGGATGATCAATGGGGTGATTGGGCCCCCTGCTTGCACCTGCCTTGACCTGGTGCTGCCCAATCACTTGCTCCACCATCCTGCTACAGTCCTGCTCTCATCGGGGCCCATCAGGGCCAGCAATGTCTCCACTGCTGCCCGCACCATGTTGCCTACACCCGCCATGTTCTGTGCTGCCTCCATATCATAGTGAGCAGTTGAACTTCCCAGTCAAACTCCTGGTCTAATGACCACCCAAGGGGAAAATTTGCATAGTTAGTAGGCCTTTATTATATAGGACTAGAGGCTCAGTACATGAAATTCATACACATGGGGTTGTCCCTCAGCCCAGCCTGCACCCACTCTAATCTGGGACCCCTTGGGGATATCCGACTGCTGATAGTCGGACATCTCTCTCAAAATCCAGGACTGCTGGTTCTTAACCTAACTGGTGTCTATCTGCCTGATTGCCCCTAATCACTCTGCCTGCTAGCCTTATTGCCCCCTAACTACTCCCCTGCTGGCCTGACTGATGCCTAACTGCTCCCCTGCTGGCATGATCATCCTCAACTGCCCTCCACTGCTGGCTTGATCATCTCTAACTGCCCTACCTTGAGGGCCTGATTGCCCCCAACTGCCTTCCCTTGTGGGGCTGAGGGGACTGGGAGACTCCAGCTGGATTAGCAAGGACGAGAGGACTGGGCATTGCCATCTTATGGCTATGGGTCTTGCCATCTTTGTGAAGCTGTGACAGTCAATTCGCATATTCCCTCTTTATTAGATAGGATAAACAATCAATCAAAATTAAAGGAAGGTACAAATTGGTTCTTTATAAGATGATCTTTCTTAAATCATAGCTTTAACAATAACAAAGTATAAAACATTCCTTGTAATATAATGAAACTCCTGCCAATGAAAAATTTTGTGGCTATATCATGGTCTTTACATATATTTTAGAGGTATACTTATGGTCTATAGCTTTGGTAAAAGTAGAGTAAATGGCTGATCTCCTACAGGTCACTGATTCTTGTTCTTCCACATAAATGCTGTGTTTTGCTATGGTTTCATAGAAAATAACAGGAAATATTTTATTTATTGCAACAGATTAAATTATAGAAATTGTGCCAAAGAAAAAATTATAATATGATGAGATGCATGCCCCCTTTTGTAACTACTGAAATCTTAGGAACATGCTTTTATTAAATTTGAGGATATTGATGTAATTGGAGATAAGGCAATTATTATGCAAAACTCAAAGGAGCACATAAAACTGGCTTGGTAAAATAAACATTAAAAGCATATTTTATTACAAATCTGATATATAAATAAGATTTAAAAAAGGACTAATATTAAAATCTGTGTGTGGCTTTAAGAAAAAATAATTATTAAAAAATAATGTGTTGTATTTATTACATTATTTTATTTTGTTTTATCTAATTCCATGTTCCCTAAGTGTTCCACATGTAAAACAGAACCATGAGCCGAAACCGGTTTGGCTCAATGAATAGAGTGTCGGCCTGTGGACTCAAGGGTCCCCAGTTCGATTCCAGTTAAGGGCATGTACCTTGGTAGCAGGCACATCCCCAGTAGGGGGTGTGCAGGAGGCAGCTGATGGATGATTCTCTTTCATCGATGTTTCTGGCTCTCTGCCCCTCTCTCTTCCTCTCTGTGAAAAATCAATAAAATATATTTAAAAGAAAAAAAACAAAACAAAACAAAACAAACCCAAACAGAACCATGAGTCCTAATTACTACAGGAGAGCAAGGTTCAAGTAAGGGACCCCTTTGACAAGCAACTGAAAATAGGCCTGAAATTTCAGGCATGATGGATAGAAGATTTTTCTTAAGTTTCTTGGAAATATCCAGGATCAAGTCTGGAAGACACTAATCACGTGTGTATAGCTATATTCTTCAGTGTGAGAAATATGCTGCCTCCACAATGCCATTAATTTTATATATATATATATATATATATATATATATATATATATATATATATATAATTAGAATATTACTCAGCCATAAGAAAGGATGAAATACTGTTATTTGGAAAGACATGGATGGGAATTGTGAATCATATGATTCACTCATATTTGAAATATAAAACTGAAAGTAACAAATGAACAAAGAAGAAAGCCAAACAAAAACTCAGAGACACATAGTATTGTGGTACCAGAGGGAAGAGGGGTGAGGAACATAGTAAAGGATAAAGGAGGCCAAACACATGGTGATGAAAGGTGATCTGACTTTTGCTGGTGGGAACAATATACAGATGATGTATCATAGAAATGTACATAAACCTGAAACCTATATAATCTTCTTAATCAATGCTAACCCAATAAATTTATTTTAAAATATAATAAATTAGTTTTGCAGAATTTCATATTTGTTGAAAGATATAAACAATTGCCCTAACCAGTTTGGCTCAGTGACTAGAGTGTTGGCCTGCAGACTGAAGGGTCCAGGGTTTGATTCCAGTCAAGGGCATGTACCATGGTTGCTGGCACTATACCCAGTAGAAGGTGTGCAGAAGACAGCTGATAGATGTTTGTCTCTCAATGATATTTCTAACTCTCTATTTCTCTCCCTTCCTCTCTGTAAAAAATCAATAAAAATATATTTTAAAAAGTTATAAACCACAGACAATGATATTGTAAAAGTCATTTCAATCTTCAGGTCAATGTTTTTAAAACATTGCTGTTATAATCTACAAAAGATTCTATTCATTTCAGTAATGGTCAAAACAGCCATTTAATTTCAATGAGCTTATTGTAATACTACTATTTAAAATCATATTTTTAAATGTAGGCATTTCCAATAGATGTTGGTGAGAATGTGGAGAACCCTTGTTCCACCCCGTTGGTGGTAATGTAGCTTGGAACAGACACTGTGGAAAGCAGTGTGGAGTTTCCTCAAAAAGTTACAAATGGAACTGCCTCATGACTCAGCAGTTACACTTCTGGAAATATATCGGAAGAAACAAAAAAGACTAATTTGAGAGAATATATGCACCCCTATGTTCACTGCAGCATTATTTACAATAGCTAACATTTAGAAGTAGCCAAAGTGTCTATCAGTAAATGAGGGGATAAAAAAAGCTGTGGTACATTTATACAATGAAATACTACTTTGCTGTAAAAGAAAAAGAAATCTTACTTTTGTGACAGCATAGATAGACCTGAAGAGTATTATTCTAATTGAAATAAATCATTCAGAGAAAGAGAAAAACCATATAATTTAAAGTATACCTAATTGAACAAAATCAATTAATAAAGAAAAATGAAAAAGACTCAGAGATACAGAGAACAGATTGAGCTTTTAGAGGGGACGGTGTTTGGGAGACTGGGTGAAAAGATGAAGGGATCAAACAAACAAACAAACAAAAAAACAAAAAGAGTCAGACTACAATAAGATGATTACCAGAGAAAAAATGGAGGAGGTAGAAGAGGGTAAACAGGAGGATAAATGATGATGCAGGAGATTTAACTTTGGGTGGTGGACACACGATGCAATGTACAGATGATGCATTATTGAAATCTATATAGTTTTACTAATCAACTAGAGGCTCAGTGCATAAAATTCATGCACTGGGAAGGCAGATCCCCCAGCCTGGCCTGCCCTTCTCACAATATGGGAGCCCTCGGGGGATGTTGTACTGACAGCTTAAGCCTGCAACACAGTCTGGCCTCCCTCTGCGGGAGGCAACTGGCCGATCAGAGAAAGGCAATTCCCCCATCATGCCTCTGCTGCTGCCCCTGCTGGCTGTGAGGCTGCCTGTGCCTCATCCATCACAGTCACTGCAGCTTGCCTGAGTCTTGCCCAGCCCTCATTGTCTGAGCCTCAGGCTCTTGAAGCATCAGAGGCCATCAGCGGCTTGCTGGAGCTTCAGGCCAACCCTGGACAAGCAGCAGCCTCCATCATGTCCCCAACACTGCAAGTCCCCACCCCCATCCCCGATGCTGCAAGTCCCCTTCCACCCACTGCACACGCAGCCTGCTGATCAGTGGTTACTGTGACAGTATCCCGACCAATTTGCATATTACCCTGTTATTAGATAGATGTCACCACAATAAATTCAATTAAGAAGATAGGTGTTTCTTGCCTTGGCAGGGGGGAGATGATAATTTGGTAAAGATGTAAGGGCCAAATCTTCATGGGAGTATATATTATAAGACAAACCTGTTCATTGCTAGCTCTGTAGTCTCAAAGCTTTTTATGTTCATCACCTATAAACAGGAACAATGATATTGACAACAAAAATTCGAAGAGAAGATTTAATCTTAGAATATAGTCAACAAGCTATAATTGTAAATGCTACCAGAGCCAAAAATATGCTATGATATCCTTTTCGGAGCATACCATAAGATATACAAAAATTGAAAAGTTTTTTATTTTTAATTTAAATGAATAATTTCAAAGAGGTTTGACAAGCGATATACAGCCTGGGTTTCTAGTCCTGCTGATGTAGGCTTTAAAAACAAGGGGGAAAAGGAGTAGCTTGACCCTGTGTCTGGGTCTCAGCCAGCTGCCGAGGAAACAGGAAACAGCCAGACTCTCAGACTGGTTGGTTATGAAGCTCAGGGCTGGGTGTCAATGTCTGCTGCTTGGTGGGGAGAAAGGAGTTAGATTTTAAAAAACCTTGAATAATGGACATTGAAAATTTTTCAAAATGTATTAAACATGTAGCTTGGTCCCACATTTTTAGCAACCCAATTCGGGATGCAAATAAGCAATGAGATTTTTAACTGAAGAGGAAAATGAGTGCAAATACTTTCTAAATTAGACTTCACATATCATTAGTCACATAAAATAAGTGAGGACATGTCCTAAAGTAACCCCATTATTTCTTCTTGGTGAAAAAGTAAGATCTAATAAATAAGAAAAAATCTGGATATGAGTGTTATTTAGGATGTGATACAGCTGTGGGAGAGAAAATGAAGCTAACCTCCCAAAACTCTAGGAAAAAAATGATTCAAAACTACATAGAATCATTTGGTAAATTTAATAGAAATAGCATACATTAATATTTCAATATTGTACTTAAGTTTACTTTATACATTACATATCCACTGATTTAAATAGAGTGCAACAATGACACCTGTGTATTTGCATGGTTTTTGTTGTTGATGTTTCTATCATAGCAGTCATTTAATATACCAAATATAAAGAGTCTATGTTACTTTAAAAGGAATTTGACTTCTAATTCTTTGGTTGAAATTCCCAAAGTAAGGAAAAGCCTGTTACATTTTTATAATTTTCAGAAGAATATATTTAATTAAAAAGAAGAGAAAATAAATAAAATCAATAGCTTAATAAATTATAAGTAGGTAAGAATGAGGTTTATCCCTATATTAACTGCTATGGAATATTCAGTCTTTTCCAGAGTGCTAAAATATAAAATGAGGTCAGGGAAGATTTACCAAATTTTCCTACATAATAAAAGCTTAATATGCTAAGTGTCTGGGTGACTTGTCAGCTGTTCAACCATTCAAAGCATAATATGCTAATGATATGCTAAGGCCACTCAACTGCTTGCTATGATGTTCACTGACCACCAGAGGCAGATGCTCCAACTGGTAGGTTAGCTTGATGCTGGGCTCTGGCCAATTGGGACTGACCAAGACTGGCCAGACACACCCTGTTACCCTTCCATGCTTCCTCAATGGCTGGCCAACCTCCCACTTCCCTCCCCAGCACCAATTGTGCACCGGTGGGGTCCCTCAGCCTTCCCTGCACCCTCTCACAATCCAGGTCCCCTTGAGGGATGTTGGAGAGCCATTTTTGGCCTTATCCTGCAGGCCAGGCCAAGGGACCCCACTGATGCATGAATTCGTGCACTGGGCCTTTAGTGTATGATAAAAGCATAGTATGCCTCTTATATAATAAAAGTGTAGTATACAAATTGTCCCCTTGACCAGAGTTTGTCCAGGAGTTGGACCAGGGGGCAGGACCAACTGGAGGAAGGGAAGGAGACCCCACCCTACAGCGAGCAGCTGCTAGGGACCCTACCAGTGCACAAATTTCATGGATTAGGATTCTAGTTAAAAAATAAATGAATAAATGAAGTATATATGGTTTTTGCATGTCAGAATTAGAAGTACTATATTAATGGAAAATTAATTCCCCTCTATTATATATCTATCATTTCACTATTTCAGTAACAAAGAAACTATAAGTATTTGCCTAAAATCACAGTTGCCAAATATGAAATCCTCAGTTGAAAACTCCCATTTGGAGATAGTCTGTACAGATTTACAGGGTGGCACACAGACACCAACTGTGCATTCTCTCTACTCTAGAGGAGATGAAAGTAGCATTAGAGAGATGAGAGAACTGAGAGAGGAAAGAGATAGGAACTCAACTTCACTTCCCAGTCCTGAAATAAACCCTACAGAGGCAGAAGGAGACAAATATGTGCCCTTCCTGTAATTACTGCTCATGCCCATTTTGGGAGTATGCATATCAACAGCCTAGTAGATGTGTCCTACATGAGAACTTGTAAGATTTATGTACAATTCTTTCTTCTCTCTCCACACGGTTCACTGGAGCTGGAGAATCTTCTTCACATCTTTTGTGCTGGTGGATTGAGAGAAGAGAGGGATTCGAAAAGGGCACAAAATAAACAGAGGCAGCAGTGAGGGAATCTCCAGGGCAGGTTGAAAAAAAAAACTTGCATCCAAAGAAGCAGGAGGGGAGGCAGGAAAAGGAATCATAAGGGAGAGATGTTAAAGAAAACTATGCATTCTCCACTCAATTCTAGAGTGGGTTGGAAACTTCTGTACTCCCCAGGGGAGTAGAACATGGAGTGAATCAATATAGGCTATTTTTACCTATATTTATTCTTTCCCAGATCATGTCTGCTGGTGAGATTGGAAATTAGGAATTTTCTGTGAGCACGAATCATCTGATTTTGGGTTCTTTCTGTTTTAGTGATGCCTGTTTACTATCTTCTTCCTCATTACAGAAAGATTATAATTGCTGCTCTGCACTTTTGGGGAAGTAAGTGCTATCAATGGAGCTCGGTGTTTGGAAGTCCAATTTTTCCTAAAGAGTCACATTGATTTCTCCAATAAGACGTATCTATAAGAAAAGATGACGTGCTATCTGTTTGACTATTGTTTTACTTCTAAATTAGATTTGAATTAGAAAGTGGGGAGGACAGGGAAAGACTGATTAAACATACCCTTATACTATAGTATTTGTCTGCTTCCTCACCCCAATCTTTGCCATACTTCACTGGAGGTAGAATACACTTCACCATACCATTTAAACTGGGTTTGGCCATAGGATTGCTTTGATTAGTGAAATAAGAGAGGAAGTGATAATGGGCCAGTGAGAAAACTTTAAAGGCTTCTTTGCCTTTCCTGTTCTCCTCCTGGATTTTTGCCACCCACCAAGAGAAAACTAGATTCTAATTAGCTTCTGGTCCCTGCATGGTTGGAGGAGACTTGGATTCCTTTTCCCTCCTGTTGCTCAGCTGCCCTTGCTGCTCTTGAGCATCCATAAAAAGGCTCAATGTTTTGTTATGTGATGCAATTAAACCTCCTACAAAGATCCTGGAACCTCAGAGGCAATGCCAAGGAGCTGCTGGGGAACCAAATGTGCAGGAATAAGCCAATTCCAGTTGCTGTTCCTGCCAAAAAGCGAAGGGGAACAAGGAGCAGGCCTCTCCCTTCCCGCCACCAATGGGTGGATAGTCACCTACCAGAACTTGTCACTTTCCTTGGCAGGCTGGAGACCTGTGAACCTTGAGGGCTAGGGCAGAATTGGGAAGAGAAGGACAGACTCACATGAAGGTGTGAGCCAGGACACCACTGACTGACCATTCCGATTTGATCTAGGAATTCTCAGAAAAGGACAAGTGGAAGAACCACAATGAAATAGTTTGAGGAGTTCAAACTAGGCAAACAGAGGCCTCACTTCAGAAATTTAATGCAGATCTAGAAATAAAGTATATTACTTTGGAACATTTAAATAGTTGGATCACATGCCCAACACATTTTAAAGCATCATACAATATCCCAAGTCTCACATGTTTTAGAAGTCCCAAAGAAAGGCTTTCCTAACGTCACTTACAAGGGCAAGAATCTAAGGCCATAGCCATGACTTATTGGTCAACAGTGGCAATTGTTCATCTCACCTTCCTATGTGTGCTCAACTTTCTTTTTCTCCCTATTTTACAGACTCATCGCCATCCCCCGTGATCCTGGGCATACTCAACCCTCCTGGGATCTCAGATATTATCAGGGAATATTTAAGAAAATTGTTGCCATTGATCTGGTCAGTGACCTTTTTTTTTTTTTTCTTCTAGATAAATCTATAGCTTTATAAGTCACATAGGAAATTTTTATTTTCTTTTTCAGTATATATTTTCTTTCTGTGTACTGTTCAGTAAGGAAAACATACCGCTAGTGGCATGAAATGTACAGTTTCTTAAATGTGGACTATAGTCTGATTGTATGCCACTAATATTCATGTTGAAATCCTGATGCCCATTGTGATAGTATTCAGAATGAGGCTTTTGAGAGGCTCTGCCATCAAGAACCGATTGGCTCCTAATAAAGGAGATTCCAGTCCCTAGCCCCTTCCTCTACAGCAAGAAGGCACTAGCTATAAACTAGGTGAGTCCTCACTAGAATGTGACCATACTGACACTTTGATCCTGGACTTCCCAGCCTCCAGAACTGTGAGAAATTCCTTTCTGCAGTTTATAAGCTACCCAGACTGTGATATGTTGTTATAGTGTTAATGAAAAAAAACCATTGAAACCTGCAAAGAATTTTTGCGAGTTTATTTGAGCCAAATTGTCGACATATGCCAGGAAGCAGAACCTCAACGGATTGAGATAATGCTCCGGAGAATGGCGGGTTACATTTCTATATTAATACATTGCAATCAAAGGAAAAGGGACATAGATGAGTTACATGAAATTCATTGGTGATAGATTAGGAAGGTGGGACAGAGCGAAGAGGGGAAACCTCTGGGATAGGGTAAAAGGTGAAAAGATGGACATGAGCTTCTTTTACAGATGTGGATACAGGATACTTTAAGGTAATTAACGGTTGACAATTAACTTGATAACAAAAACAATGAGGGAATGTCTTAAGGCCATGTGTTGTGCCCTGAGGGGTCCGGGTAAAAAGGAAGTTACAAGTTACCCAGACATCTCACAGATAAGTTATCTTAGAGGCTGGAAGGCAGATGGGCTCAGTAAAGAAGATCTTAAGTTGATCTTTGTCAGGTGAAATATCTGGGACGTGACTACGCACTGTAACCTGTCTGTAGTTAGATATTTAATTTTCAAACCATCTTTTGTGGTTATTTTAGGTCTCTGAGTTTGCAAGACTGCCATGCAGGCCTTCCCTGAGCCTGTCAGGTTAGCATGTGGCTCTTTTCTTTCACAATAGCTACTGGAACTAAGACATTGATACTGTCCCATTCTTTTAAGCTCATATCTTCCTGTTTTTTCACTGCGATGTGAAGTCAGTAACATTAATCTTTTTAAATTCAATGAACTACTTTTACCTTTTATGCTGTTTGAAAAAAAAAAAAAGACAAAAAAAAAAGCACGCTCTTCTTCCTCAGATGAATCACAATTAAGCCTCAGGGCTTCTGAAAATAATATACTCCAATAGTCAATTTACTCCAATGAGGCATAGGGGCTCATTAAGAAAATTAAGAACACACACATGAAACAATCTCAACAGTCATCCTATTTATATGTTATGTTGGCAAAACTTAACCTATTTATTATTCTATCATCATAAAATATTAAGCACATCAAGCATTTTTAAAAATTTTTTTTTTTTTTAGTTTCACAAGCTCAGTAGAAAAGAGAATATGAAGTGCTTATTCCAACATAATGGATACATTTCTGTTTCCAAGCAACCCTTGAAGGTAACACCATCATTAGCTGAAATGCTCATGTTGTAGTGACACTCATTTTAGATGTCAGTGTCTGAACAATGTCACTGCCAACTACATTTCTCTAGGAATCCACCTAGGTGTTGGCTTTGGTAGTGTCAGGAGACAGGGCTGTCAGCACTGTTGGCTGAGCAGATGAGGACAATAAATATTCATACTCTACTCCCTGCATGTGACACTTGACTTGTGGAACCAATGTTCATATTTCCAAAACAACATCACCCAAATTTACTTCTTTTACTTTATAGAGGAAACCACCTAAAAGCACTCTTTTCTTGGCCATTTAAGGATTCAAAAAGAGAAATGAGAACAACTGGGGATTATAAAATTACATTTTTCTTGCTCATAATGGAAATGCAAGTCAGAATGGGGATGCTGTAGATGAGTCATCAAGTGTCAAAATGCGTCTGTCCCACATAAAGAAAGCTTTGAGAAGTAATAAAATTTTGTTGACCATTCATTATTCTACTTTCCATTAAGTTACCTCAAAATGCTTTGCCAACTATGAGTACTTTTAGTAGTCTTTATTTTAATTTTCTGTTAAAAATATTGTATTTTGATGAATTAAGATGTACATATTCTTGGATGTGTATAACAATGCCGAGTAGACATGGCTACTCAAGACAGAGTATCCTAGATGCAATATAAAATATATCAGCATGTTGAAGAGGTGGGTCAGATGCTGCCTGATTTCATTTTGAACTTGGAATGTTTGAAATATATATAGAAGTGTTCAGCCTTCAAAAAAATTCCTTAGAGATGATAGTTGTGCCTCATCTATACTAATAAAAGGGTAATATGGTAATCAGACAGGACAGACCAGATGTCTTCCGGACAAATCTGCAGCAGCTGCGAGGGCCGAGGAGGGATGGAAGCCTTGACAGCTGAGAGGGCAGAGGAGGGCTGGCAGCAGACAGTGGCAGCAGCTGCCAGGTGATGGGGGCGGCACCTTCCCCTGATCATCCTGGTCGCCTCCTGCAGAGGGAGGACAGACTGTGGCTTAAGCCTGCTCCCTCTGGGGAATGGGACTGAGCTGTCAGTAGGACATCCCCTGAGGGCTCCTGGTCTGTGAGAGAGGGCAAGCCAGGCTGAGGAACCCCACCCCACCCCAGTGCACAATTTTTTGTGCACTGGGCCTCTAGTATACATATAATCCCTTATCTTTGTTTTATACAATTAAAGAGGAGATGTTTTCATGAATACATACAGCACAGGTATTTGGCACCTATGATAGAAAATGTATCAACAAAAATATGTGAATTTGTGCCATAAAAGTAAAGAGCTGAATTTTGTGTAGAAAAGAAAATGTGTAGCTTCATTGCAAACATTGAAAATTAATACAATAGTTCATATAAGATCCTAGCATTTAATAGCATTCCTACACTTATAATTAAAAATAAGAAAATAACACTAAAATAATGTACTGAGCTTTTTAAATTACAGGGAAAATTATATGACATCTGCATAATTAATTGTCTTAATTTAGATTCTTCACATGAACAAAATTAGCACAAAGAACAAAGAATTAAAAATAAAATTATATCCTTCTAAAATTGTCAATATTAATATCTTAAAAAATATATTATATATAGGTTTGTGAATTTTTTAATTAGACTATGAACACCATTTAAGTTAAACATAAAAAGTCAAATGAATTTTCATAAAATGGTCCTTAACTTACATGGTGGTTCAATTTAAGATTTTTCAACTTTGTGATGTTATGAAAGAGATACAAATTCAGTAGACTCTGACCAGGCTAGCCTATGATGTTTGGTAAGTCAGGTGTAATAAATGCATTTTCATAAACTATA
Source organism: Pipistrellus hanaki (assembly GCF_964339955.1). Taxonomy (NCBI): domain Eukaryota; kingdom Metazoa; phylum Chordata; class Mammalia; order Chiroptera; family Vespertilionidae; genus Pipistrellus; species Pipistrellus hanaki. The sequence continues at coordinate 9,172,157 of NC_140504.1, forward strand.
TGTTCAACTTATCTTGTTTTTATCAGATATAACCTCATCACAAGTCAAGAAGCACATGTATTTTAGTTTACACTTTATTCATATTGAATATATAATTTCTATTTCCTATATAAACATAACAGAAGAGTGTAGTAAAATTAACAAATATGAAACTATTTGATAATTTATCTTCCTAAGTTTGGACTCTTTAGAAACAGTATATTTACCTAATCAATGTCAATTCCTTGGCTTGTCAGTTGCAGTGCACAGTGAACAAGAAACAAAATAGATACTTGGTGAGCATTCATATCTACAAGACCACGACTAAAGATCCTTAATGTATCTTTATTGATATTTAACTATTCTACAAGCAATTAGCCTTATATCATAATATACTATCAAAGCAACTTATTTATACTGAAAAATCAAAATAGAGCTGTTATTTGTAAACTTTTATACAAAATGTAACTACAAGTGATAGAAATATATAACATTTTCCTATTTACTATTCAATACCCGCAGTCTATCAATTTTTGTTACACTGAGAAAGAAAGCTGTTTTTTGTTGGGAAAGTGATTAAAAATAGTTAGTGTAAAAACCAACCAGTATAGTACGTGTCCTTTCGACACCACCACAGATCGAACAAAGCTCTCCTAAAGAAGTGACATTTGAACTGAGATGTGAAAGTCAGGTAGGAATTTACCTTGGAGAAGAGAGCATGATAGAAAAGGAAAATGGAACAGATCTCAGAGTCTCTCTGGAAGGAGGGAACACAATGGAAATAAAGCTAATTTGAGTGGGGCGAAGAGTGAGTGAGTGCTTAGTACAAAATAAGTTATTTGAGGTCTATAGGGCGGAATGGTGCAAGGTCTTTCCAGACAGATGGGAAGGTTCTGCTCTGTCACCATGAGAGTCTATTGAATCGTTTTAAACAAAAGATGTCTGTGAATTGTCAAAGTGGAGATACCCACCAGGCAGATGGAGCAACATGTCACGTGCTCAGAGAAGAAGTCCCAGGTGTGGATGTGAATTTAGGAATAGTAGCATGAAGCTTGAATTAAAGCCATGTGTATAAATGAGATTGCTAAAGAGATAGCATAGAATAAAAAGAAAACAAAATCAGGACCCAAACCTTGAAAAACTCTAACCATTATTGGTTTAGATAAGGAGGAGAATGAGAGAGAAAATGGCAAACCATAGACAAACAATGACAAACAAACAAACAAAATAAAAATGAAGACGAACCCAGGGAAAGGGGGAGGTTGAAAGTAAAAAGAACGAGGAGTTTTTAAAAGGGCAGTGCTAATAGTAATGATGGTTGGATATTGCCGGGATGTCAGGTAAGGTAACAACTAAAAACCCTCCACTGGATTTAGGAACACACTCAAGTCATTAGACTTGAGTAGTGTCTGTGGACCAAAAAGTGGGCAAGAAGGGGGAAAATATCAGGACTGGCATAGAGACACAATTTTTTTTTCTAGATTTTGGGCTCTGAGGAGTCAGGAAGGTAGGGTAGTGCCTGGAGGAGTGCATTTGTTGGAGGGAGAGATGATTTCACTTTTGTTTTAGGTGTTAAGGACTAGGATGTATTTAAATGCTGATGGAGAAGGATCTAAGTAAAAGGTAGAGGAACAACAATAAACACATTGAATGCCTAGAGTAAGGGTAGGCTCAGTGCACAGACGGAAGACTAGTCTACAGATTGGTGAGACTGTCATTATTTTTTAAAATATATTTTTATTGATTTCCAAGAGGAAGGGAGAGGTGTGTGTGTGTGTGTGTGTGTGTGTGTGTGTGTGTGTGTGTGTGTGTATTAGAGGCCCGGTGCATGAAATTCATGCATGGGGGGTCCCCTCAGCCCCGCCTGCACCCTCTCCAATCTGTGACAAACTCTCACAATCTGGAACCATTGGCTCCTAACTGCGCACCTGCACTTGCCTGATCACCCCTAACTGCCCTGCCCATTAGCGTAGTGGCCCCTAACTGTCCCCCATTAGCTTGGTTGCCCCTCATTGGCCCCCTCTGCCAGACTGGTCGCCCTTCACTGCCTGCCCCTGCTGGCCTGTTTGCCCCTGATTGCCCCCCCCCCCCCCCACAGGCCTGGTCACCTCTTACTGCCCCCTGCTGGCCTGGTCACCCCCAACTGGACCCCTGCTGGCTTGGTTGCCCCCAACAGCCCCTCCTACTGGTTTGGTCACTCCCAACTGCCCCCCACCCCCTGCTGGCCTGGTTGCCCTACACAGCCTGCTGCTTGGTCATTTGGTCATCCCTCACTAACCCCCCTGCTGACCTGGTTGCCCCATGCAGCCTGTTCGTTTGTCTGTTTGGTTGCAATGGTCACTTAGACATATATATATATAATTAATGATGGTATGATGATAAAGAATCATTGATTGGTTGCCTCCTATACACCCCACACCAGGGATTGAGCCTGCAACCCAGGCATGAATTGAACTGTGACCTCCTGGTTCATAGGTTGATGCTCAACCACTGAGCTACTCCGACTGGACAGGGACTGTCATTTTTTACAAAAGAGAAAAAGGTCAGAATGGATGCAGATGCAGGAAAGTTTGTGGCTGAAGGTTCATCCATTTCTGCTTCTGCCTCTGTCTCTATGACTTTGGAAATTGTGCACATTTTCAGAGCCTCTTCCTTATACTAGTATGTAAATTAAAGAACTAGTGTTGGATAACTGAATACTTACATTCCTGTCGATTCTAAAATGCCTTAAATTGTTTCATATTTTCAATTTTGCCATTGTCTGAAAAGTTTCCCATCTAGCATGCCACTGGAGTTTATGTGAATAATTGATTTGGTCTTATTTTTAGCAAAATATGTAGTTCGTAAAGATCCTGTGTGTGAGCTGTAATCAACTGAGATTTTTTTTCTTTCATTCTCCCCGATTGTACTGCTAATGTGAGCAATAGTTTGTTGTGGTATTTTGATAACTACAAAGACTAATGCTTTCAAAAAATAATAGACATGTTTAGAGAAGTTTTCATTTGGTTTCTAATTCTATTTCTCTGAGACTGGAACTTCAGGTATGGTTTCTCCCAAATACCTTTTAAAATGATTTTTGAGGCATAGTAGATAAATTTAAAAAACAGCACATATTTAATGCAAACATTTGATAGTAGGGGCATATGCTATACCTCTGACACTGCTAGGATGACTACAATTTATAAAAAGGTAAGTGTTGGCAGCATGTGGAGAAAAGGAATCCCTTGTATATTGATGATGGGAATATAACATGGTGCAGCCACTATGGTGAACAGTAAAAAAAAAACAGCCTAAAAGTAGAACTATTATCTGATGCAACAATTTACTTTTGGCTATACGGGGTGGGACAAAAGTAGGTTTACAGTTGTTTGTATGAAAAATAATGTAATAATAAATAACAATAAAAGAATAAACTGTGTGTTTTATGTATTCACAAATGTAAACCCACTTTATATGCCAAAAATTAAGTTAAAAAATTGAGATCAGAATTTTGAAGCCATATCTGCTCTCCCATGTTCATGACAGCATGATTCAGAACAGCCCATTTCTTAGTATATTATGAGCACATAGGACTTTCGTAAAAGTATTTTAAGGATCTCTAATCAAATCTTATTAATGTTGTTTAAATTAACTGATCTTTAGGGCATCAACTTGTCTATAGTTTGTTATAATGTACTAGAGGCCTAGTGCACAAAATTTGTGCACAGAGCGGGGGGGTTGTCCGTCAGCCCAGCCTGCACCTTCTCCAATCAGGGACCCCTCTCACAACCCAGGAGTACTGGCTCCCAATTGCTCGCCTGCCTATCTTCCTGATTGCCCCTAATCACTTCTGCCTCCAGCCTGATCACCCCCTAACCACTCTGCTGTCAGCCTGATTGATGCCTAACTGCTCCCCTGCCAGCCTGTTTGCTCCTAACTGCCCTCCCCTGCAGGCCTGGTCACCCTTAACTGCCCTCTCCTGCAGGCTTGATTGTCCCCAACTGCCCTCCCTTGTAGGCCTGGTCCCTCTCAACTGCCCTCCCCTGCTGGCCATCTTGTGGTAGCCATCTTGTATCCACATGGGGGCAGCCATCTTGTGTGTTAGAGTGATGGTCGATCTGCCTATTACTCTTTTATTAGATAGCATAGAGACCTAGTGCATGGGTGGAGACTGGCTGGTTTGCCCTGAAGGGTGTCCCAGATCAGGATGGGGGTTCCCTTGGGGTGTAGGGTGGCCTGGGTGAGGAGTCTGTGGTGGTTTGCAGGCTGGCCACAACCCCTGGCAACCCAAGCAGAGGCCCTGGTATCTGGGATTTATTTATCTTCTACAATTGAAACTTTGTAGCCTGGAGCAGAGCCAAGCCTCCTGCTTACTCCCTAGCTGCAGCCATTTCTGTTTGGATTTGTTTACCTTCTATAATTGAAACTTTGTGTCCTTGAGTGGAGGCTTAGGCTGGCTAGGGCAGGCGGAAAGCTTGGCTTCCTCCATTGCGTGGGAAACCCAAGCCTCCCTCCTGCTCTCTGTGGCTGTAGCCATCTTGTTTGGGTTTATTTGCATACTCGCTCTGATTGGCTGGTGGGCAAGGCTGGTGGATGTGGCTTGTGGGTATGGTCAATTTGCATATCACTCTTTTATTAGGTAGGATTTGTATTGATTTCAGAGAGGAAGGGAGGGGAGAAAGAGATAGAAACATCAATGATGAGAGAGAATCATTGACCGGCTGCCTGCTGCATGCCCCACAATGGGGACTGAGCCTGCAACCCAGGCATATGTCCTGACCTGATGGGGAATTGAACCATGACCCTGTGGTTCATAGGTTGAATCTCAATCACTAAGCCACATAGCCTGGCCCTAGTACTTTTAAAAAATACTAATAACAATGACTAAATCATTTTGTAACACAATTGTAGAATTTAAGTCTCTGGCTTCAATATTTCAGAATCAAAGTAACATGATTCATGTTGCTGCATAAATATGTTTAAAGCCTTCACAAAGACTTACAGGGATACCAGTGTGGGTGGGGTCTTCTTATCTTTTGTTTTTTTTAGCCGTGTGTTGTTGCTATAGTTGAGTCCATTTTCAAGGAACCTAAACTGAGTCCCTAGAAACATTATCTCCAGTACAATTTTTCCTGGGTTCCTTACTATGACAGTATCAGCACTGCCTCTTGGAGAAATAAATGTGTCATCTTATCTTAAAATAACAAAAATAAAACAGCAGCATTGATGATAATCAGCAAGGGGCTGATGACACAGGCAGCCCTTTCTGAAAGAGAAGCTCTTGCTGTCCATAGATCCATGTCATAGGTTCTCTTTCCATTCTCTCTCTAATGAGCATTTCTCTGAGAATCAGACATGCACACAAAGGCTTTGATCAGCACTATGGATAGACAAGTTCCTTACTTATTTTACCAGATATGCAAGACCAAATAGACTCTAAAATGGATGCTTACACATAATTTTGTTTTTGGCACGTGGTGACTAAAATTGATCAGATTATTTCCTATAAAAAAAATCACTATCAAACTTGAAGATTTGTAATTTTAAAAAATTAAGAATGTGTGGAGAGTCTACCTGAGTAATTTAGAAGTTTTCTACATTTCCACTGTAGCTCAAGCTACGTTTTATTTTCTCTTTAATTACACATGGTGGTTTTAGACCACACATGGAAATGCCTGGGGCACTAGAGGAAATATGCCTCTGGTGTTCCTGTAGTTTCATTTACTGGTTCCTTTGAAGGGTTTTTGAAGAGGGCTCTGCCTGCTTCTTAGCCAGTATTTCCTAGGCAGGTACAGATCCAGCACCAGGGGGCAGGCTTGGATCACAAACGGTTGTGAGCACTTGCTTTTCTTCAGAGAAAAGTTTGTCTTTACATAAAACGGCAGGAATCAATATTTTTCAAATTGGATTGTTGATAAGAATAGACCACTTTGTATCATGTCCATAACTCATATAAAATTTTACATTTCTGTAAAATAAAAGAAACTTCCTCAATTCCAGTTTTTTATATAATATGACTCTTATATTTTGTGGTATAAATGAATACTTTTTAAAAAAAAATAGTAACTGCTCTATAAATGTTAACTCTATGTAACAGATGTTTTTGTAAACTTATCAGAATACATAGAATATAACAGGCTATTGGCGAAATAATTTGGAATCTTAGATACTTTTTTAAATGTATTTTAAAATCTATTTTATTATAGAAAATTTAGAAATTCACAAACACACTACAATATACAGATGATAAACTATAGAATTGTACACTTGAAATCTATGTCATTTTATTAAGCGATGTGATCACAGTAGATTCAATAAAAATTAAAAAAGAAATTAATTATATGCAAAAGAGAATAAAATATTGCAGCCTTTATTCAAATAATCAATGAGAACTGTTACCATTTGTTGTACTTCTTTGAAGATATATTCTTTAAGATGCTTTTATCCATCCCAGTCTACCTGCTTCTATTTTTCATTTAACTTATTGTTGTTTTCCTGGCATTGAATAGTCTTCCGTATCATGATATAGAATAGCTCTATAGTATTGTATTATATCAATGTGCATAATTTATATACACAATACATCATTTTAAGTTATGTAAATTATTTACAACTTTTTGATAATTTCTTTTAAAAAATATAACATACTCTGGTTTCCCAAATTAATGGACCATAATGCATACATTTTTCATAGTCAGAAAAGTTTTACATACTTTGAGAACAATATAGTTTACCTTCAAAGTAAAAGATGAATTTTAGGTAAGGATAGCGCCCTAATGTACAGCCTCTTAAAGAAAGGTGAATCACAATTTACAGGTGAATTCCCACACTCATTATAGGTATTAATCACCTAATTCTCTTTCCTACAGCATTACGTCAAATCACATTTAATGATCGCTTGCCAAAAAAACCCACTTGAAATGTGGTTCCTCACTATGACTAAGAATATGATAAATTTACCTTATTCCCATTATGAAGTCATCCTCATTTAGTGCCAATTAACAGCACCTTGCAGGAATATTTCCCACATTTCAGGGTTTTTTTCTGTGTGAGGCCTCTGTATGTCAGTGCGAATGCCAACTACATGTACACGAGTAACACTATTGAGGACAATTCTGGTTTTTGGAAACAAGTCAGCTTTCAGGTGTCTGTGTCGATATGAATTGTGCAAATAACTTACACAACCAGTAGTGACAATCAGTGTGAACGTGGGCAAGTTGTTGAAAACGTTTGTGTGCTCCAGATTCCTCTCTTCTAAAGCAGGATTGGCCAGAGGTGTCTTTGTCAAGTTGCTGTGAGTTTCTGAAGTGACTATTCATAATGTGCTGCCTGGGTCCCTCTCGCAGCACTGAGAGTGGGGGCAGGCTCAGCTGCTCCAAAGTCCCCCATCAACAGTGGACAAGCTGGGATTTACACCCAATGGGAAACTTCTTCCTTCCTTTCAGCATCAAGCATAAGCACAGGCATCAATCCTGAGATCATGTCACTTCTCAATGTCAACCCCAGTGTTAGCGAAGGGGAGCCACACACTGGAGTTATGACCTGCCTTCACAGACCTCTCGCCTCCATTAACAAGTGATCAGGGAGGAAACTCAGACCCTCAGGCACTGCTGGTGGGATGTGAGATGGGGCATACAGTTTGACAGTTCCACAGCATGATAAACATACAGTTATTATATTCTACTCTTAAATATGTGTCAAGCAATTCCACCCACTAAATATATGTCCAAGAAAAATATAAACATATATTCAAACAAAAACTTGAACATCAATGTCCACAGCACCATGATTCAGAATAGCACAAAAGGAGAAACAACTACATCTATCAACTGATGAATGAAAGGATAATGAGAATGTATTCTATGCTTAAAATTGAATTTTATTGGGAAAAAAAAAAAAAAGAAAGGAGTGACTGATACATGTTACAATGTAGATGGACCTTGAACACATTGTGCTAAGTGAAAGAAACCAGGGCAAAATAACCACATATTTTATGGTTCCGTTTATATAAGATGTACAGAATAGGCAATTCCATAAGACAGAAAGTAGTTGAGGGTTTTCTATGGTTGGGAATGGTGAGCTGGGAGGAGAAATGAATTTTTAATGAGGCATTTTTATTAAACATATGCTTAGTTTTACCATTATAAGAGAAACAAATGTAGCTGATTACAGAGTTATTTTTACAATGCCCTCCTATTAAAATTATTTTAAAATTTTATTAAAATGATGAAGAAAACAATAATGAATAAACATGATTGTTATATAAGCCCAGATATATAGGCAATCAACATGAGATCAGAATTATTAAAGCTATTAAAATATTTGTAATAAAAGTGGCATAATTCAGTAGGTTTATTATGTAGTTCTCAGAAAAAATTTCATTACTTTTTCACTGATGTATGCTTATGGCTGTCTAATTATTTACTAACTTTATGTTTTAAAATTACCAATTTCACAAATATTAATTAACAAGTCAGTTAAACTTTAACCTTCATTTTCAAAAACTGCTTATAGTTCAAAAATATAATTTTTCATAAAGCTCTATGTAAATGTCATATAGTCAACTAAAATATATCTGCTGTTATTTTACATAATATGCATAAACATAAAAAAGTATAGTATAAGTTTTTATTTTAAAAAATGTTTTTATTAAATACTAAAGGCTCTGTGCACAAAATTCCTACACTCAGAAGGGAGGGTCCCTCAGTCTGGCCTGCACCCTCTCATAGTCTGGGAGTTCTGCAATGGATTGCCCCACCAGAGGGAGGCCCAGGCTATCTGTAGCAGCACTTCTGGCAGGATACTCTGGGCCTCCCTCTGCCGGGGCAACCCATCAAAGGGCTCGGCGATTGGTTGCCCCAAAGAGGTAAGCTCTGCCCTCCTGGCTGAGACTCCACAATGGATCATTGCCACAGAGGGCGGCCCCACCCACCCGCCACAGCCAGCGGGTCCATGGCCTGGGCCTCCCTCTGTGGGACGATCATGGGGCGATGGCCAGGCCCCTGACCAATTATATCACATCCGCCTTGGCTGGCCTGGCACCAGTGTGTGTCATAGTGTGGTCCTCTGGATGGTCGTCCCACTGTTCTGCCATCTGGTTGATTTGCATATTATGTTTTTATTATGGTAGATAATTTCTGTTGCAATTTCTCTTAACTCTCATATCTTCTCTGTCAGCATTCTTCCCCACCACCCAATACGTACAGACAGAACAATGCAGACCCTCTTCCCCCTCGGTGTGCACAGTCTTCATAATAATAACTGATATAAAAGCAATAGAATTCCCAAATTTATTTGCGGTTAAAAAAAAAAAAAAAAAAGATCAGTTAAAAACAGAAACACAAACAATTAGAAAGTTTCATCAGAAAGATAATGTTTTCACTTCCAATGGCTCATAAATATATCTTGTTCATTTTCAGTAATATCTGTCAAACCAAGGGCATCCTGTAAGTGAAGTCCTAACAGAATTAGCACGTGTGTGTGTGTGTACGCACACACACACACACACACACTCCTAGCTTGTGAAGACTCCTCTGAATAGTTTCATTAGTAGGATGTGTCACTATGAAGTCTTGGTTTCATGTAAATTGAGTTTTGAAATGACACATCTTTGCATTTTTCTCCAGTTAGCCAGAAATTTCTGTTGGGCTTCCCTTCTTTTCTAGTCATCTGTAAAAGAAAGAAGAAGCTGAAATCAGTTTGGCTCAGTGGATAGAGAGTCAGACTGCTGACTGAAAGGTCCCAGGTTCAATTCTGGTTAAGGGCATGTACCTTGGTTGCCAGCACATCCCCAGTGTGGGGTGTGCAGGAGGCGGCTGATCGATGTTTCTCTTTCATCGATGTTTCTAGCTCTCTGTCTCTCTCCCTTCCTCTGTAAAAAATCAATAAAATATATATATTTAAAAAAAAAAAGAAAAGAAAGAAGAAAGAAGAAAACTCGGAATACTAGAAGACACCTGAAGAAACAGAAACTACTCTATCATTTTGTTCAAAATGCATTCTCTAGCTGTTCTAGCTCTACTCAAGGTCTGCATTGTTCTGTTCATTGGAAGGATGCAGACTTTAACTAGAGCTAGAACAGGCTGAGAAACTCTGGACATAGGGAAGAGCATTAGGAGGCCAGTAAACATCACTAAATGCTGATTTAGGCTGAAGCAGGCTTACAAAGATGTACACCAAGCATGTCAAACTCAGAGGCTAGCACAGGCCAAATAAATGAGGCATATGGCCCATGGACCACGAGTTTGACATGCTTGAATTTTACATTATGATGGTGAACAAGGCCCAGGAGTAATAGACCCATGGTATAAAGAAAGTGATTGACTGCTGGTAGATGAAGACAAAATAAAATATCTTTACCTCTGTATGATCAATCAAAAGAACAAAAGGGAGCTTAATAGTCAGTTACATTTGATTGGGGAGGAATATGCATGTAAACGTTTTATACTTGTGTCTGTTGTTAATTTTTATGATTTTGTGACTTATCTAAAAGGGGGAGTGGTTTGAATCCAGATTTCAAAAATGGTGGAGTCCTGCTCTCCTGCCATTTATTTATTTATTTATTTATTTATTTATTTATTTATTTACTAGAGGCCTGGTGCATGAAATTTGTTCACAGGGAGGGTGTGTGTGTGTGTGTGTGTGTGTGTGTGTGTGTGTTCATCAGCCAGATTTCAAAATGGTGGAGTCCTGCTCTCCTGCCATTTACTTATTTATTTATTTGTTTTATAAATCTTTATTGTTGGAAGTATTACATATGTCCCTTTATTGCCCTCTCCTCCCTTCCTCCCCACAAGCCTTCTCCTGCCTTAATTAAAACTGTCACCTTTTCCAGCTGGCTCACCTATCTGAATCACTTATTTCTATGGAAACACTATGTGTAGAATAATATGCATCTCTGTTTTCCTCACACATTCTCATACTCTCACACACAAAGTACCACAGCTTGAGTGAGGCAATAGAATAGGAAGCTACACATGTGCAAACTAATGGGGCAGGAAGAGAGTCTTCGTACAGAGAAGACATGAGGCAGAGAGATCACCAAATCAGTTTTTCAGTTGTGTCAGTCTCTAATTTTTCTCTCTCTGTTGTTTAATAATTTTTATTTTTTAAATTTCTTTATTGATTATGGTGTCACATAATTGTCCTCATCCTCCCATTCCCATCCGAAACCCCACCCCATGCATGCCCACCCCCTGTTATCCATGACCTCTGGTTAGGCTTATATGCATGCACACAAGTCCTTTGGTTGATCTCTTCCCTTTGCCCCCACCCTCCCCTACCTTCCCTCTGAGGCCTGACAGTCTGATCGCTGCTTCTCTGTCTCCAGGTCTGTTTCTGTTATATAAATATAACAATATACCATTTTCTGCCTCCATTCTCTACTCATACTGTTAATCCCTAAAGAAAACACCCCATTGAAACTGAGGCTCTGGCATAATCTCACTAGAGCCCCTGGTGATATGGGAGATGAAACTTAAGAATGAGTACTTCATCAGAAATCGTATTTCTGGAGAATTCTGAAAAATTATGCCAGGAAATAAAAATAGTGAACAGTTGTTTATTATTAGAAATTTTCAAAATATTCTCATTGATGTACTTAAAAGTATCTCATGTCTGTGTCAAAAAAAAAATGTACAGGTCCAAAGTTTACAGGAAATACTAGGTCAGAGCACTACGTCTGCAGTTGGTGGAATGAGAATGGTATTCATGCAATTGGGTTGATTTTTAAAAACAATAAGAAATGAAAATATTTATTTGTTTATCAAAAACAGTTTTGAAGAAATTTTAAAGCAGTAAAGTCAAAAGAAAGCATCACTTTCATAGCTTTCTGATCTCTGTAGATGGGAAATAATGAAATATAAATTGCATTTATCTATTTTATATTGAGTTATTCCTTTATAACAAAATCATACTGATGAGAATGTTTTGCTTTAGGATTTTTTCTGAATATGATATGAGTCACTAGGTGTAGAAACAAATGATTAATTTCCACCTACGCACTACCACACAGTTATTTTGAAAATGATAATGCTCCCTCCCATTTTTCATATTTTCCACACTGGAAGGAAAGTCCAACCATTGACTTGAAGAGTAATATTCTAAAGAAAATTCTCAAGAAAGATGCTAATCAATCCTTTTGTAATTACTCTTTGTTTAAAAGGAAATTTTTTCTGCCCTTACACACATGCATACTCCTTATTCTGGAAATTGGTGGCACATGGTCCACGTATTAGAAAATAAAATAATTTTTAGCGACCTATGATAAGATAGTGAGGCTAATCTATTAGGATACATTTCATTGAGGAGTTCCATAATAGCATATGAAATCATAGTATGAAAGTACCCTTTAAAAAGTATTCCCCATCTTTTATTTATATTAAATGTCATGTTCTTTGTCAACTGTTAGAAAGTAAATCTGAGTGTATCTACTTTCTAACAGGTTATGTGTGCAGCAATTAGAATTCTAACAGGTTTAAGTCCTAAGTCTGGGAAGACAGAAAGTAAAGGAAGTCTTGAATTCATGTGAATCACTATGACAGTGCTGGATTCATGATCAGGAAGACAATGCATTGTGTGTTTGCCACATCATCCAACACAGTACAAATACAAGAAAAATATGGAAATTAAAAGAGAAGAAATGATACTGTATTTTCATGATTATAATTTCATGACATGACTATAATTAGGGAACAATATAAAATATACTGGGGGGGGGGAAACAACCAAAAAAACTGATTAAAAACTGGAACAAAAAAGCGGGTATAGCAATTTGAAGAATACAAGATCAATACAAAAAGACATTTTTTTTTCCCAATATACAAGCAATAAACAATTGAAATTTGAATTAAAAAAGAAAAATTCTAGCATTTACATGAATACCAAAAATCTATAGTACTTAGATGTAAATCTAACAAATATGTTTAGATTCTTTGGCAATAAGTTGCAAAACACTGATTAAAGTAATCAAAGAAGATAAAAATAAATGGAAGTGTGGTCTATTTTTATGGCTTCAAAGACTCAAATAATCCTGGGTTTCCTCTTCCCATCCATAGTTTACTTATTTATCCTTTATGAAGGCATTTCAAACCAAGTCATATACTCTCACCTTGATCTATACATCAATGAAATCCTAATCAAAATTCTAGCAAGCTATTTTTGAAATTGCCAAAAAGAGATTCTAAATTTGTGTGTGTGTGTGTGTGTGTGTGTGTGTGTGTGTGTGTGTGTGGTGTGTGGTGTGTGTGTATAAATGCAAACAACACAGTACTGATGACAATTATAAAGTTGGACAACTCAACTAATGATTTTAAGATTTATAAATATGGAGTAACCATGACAACATTTAGTTGGCAAAAAATTAGACAAATATATCAATACTAGAGGCCTGGTGCACAAATTCATACATGGGTGGGGTCCCTTGGCCTGGCTGGTGATTGGGCCCAACTAGGGGAGGAGGGTAAGGTGGCTGGCCTGAGGGAGAGCCTATGGGAGGTTGGACTGAGCAGCAAGCTAACCAATGGCTGATTCTGTGAGGAGTTGGGCTCCCTTCTCCTTCCTGTCTTGGTCCAGGGTGTGGGTGAACCAGATTTGGGACTGTTCGGGCCCCAGCAGCAAGCTAACCAATGGCTGATTCCAAGATGAATTGGGCTCCCTTTTTCCTCGTGTCTAGGTCTGGGGTGCTGGTGAACTAGATTCAGGGCTGTTAGGGCCCCTACAGCAAGGTCTGGGTCAGTGTGTGTAGTAGCTACCAACTGGTTGTCTGGTTATTCCAGTTGTTCCAGTAGCTCAGGCATAACTGTTGCTTAGGCTTTTATATATATAGATAATAAAGGGCTGTGGAATTGAAGGGCTGGTGGAGTGAGAGCCTCCAATTGCCTCAGTACAATCGGTGAGTCAACAGGCAGTGAGATATTCCCAATGGCCTCCCTCAAAGACTCATAATTACAAAAACTGCTGGCAACAATGGATAAGCAACTGGTTGAACAGCAAATTATTAATCAGAAATTCAATAGTATGAGCTATTAAAGAATTTGGTCTACTAGGATAGATATGGGATTCATTCACAGGGTACATATATGGCATTAAATTAGTAAATGATAGATAAGTTTTAAAAAGTTAATGTCTAATCACTGGAAAATTATTAAATATCCTTTATAATGATATCCATTAAAATTAAACCTTGAAAAATATGTAATAACATTTTAATTCATACAAAAATGATCTGTTAAATAAAGAAGTTGAGGTGCAGAACTAAATATAATATAGCATATATGTTGTAGAAAACATAAATAAATGTAGATGCACAGGAAAAATACTGGCAGTATTGTTTTGGGGTTCATAAATATCTTTAAATAGTGGTCTTGTTCTTAGAGGTATTTTTCTGGGGAAAAAGGTCCTTTAGCTTTCATTCTAGTTTCAGAAGTTTCCACAATCTAAAAAAACTTCAGGATCATCAAAAAACTCTTTTTTTTTTTTTTCAGTTGTGTCAGTCTCTATTTTTTTTCTCTCTGTTGTTTAATAATTTTTTTTTTAGTTTATTGATTATGGTGTCACATAATTGTCCTCATCCCTTCCATTCCCATCCCAAACCCCTCCCCATGTATGACCATCCTCTGTTGTTCATGACCTCTGGTTGTGCTTATATGCATGAATACAAGTCCTTTGGTTGATCTCTCCCCATTGCCCCCACCTTCCTACCTTCCCTCTGAGGCCTGACAGTCTGATCGCTGCTTCCCTGTCTCCAGATATGTTTCTGTTAATCAGTTTATGTTATTTATTTTTCCCCTAGATGCATTAGATCAAAACAAGCCAGAGAAAAATCATTTGGGGGAAAAAAAAATGAAAAGGGATCCCAAGTCAAATTTAGAGAAAATATCCCTTTATTAACTTTTGGTTGAGAATATGTTTGTATATTTTCAGAAAACAACTTGGAGACCATGTGGATTCCTACAACAGAGAGGAATTGACAGGACTGCCCCAGCCATGAAACAGAAGAGAATCAGTCCAGAGATGAAATACGCTGACAACACCTTACCATACTAGCAGTCAGGAGCTGTGCATAGCTGAAGGTTGCCCAGGACCAAACCAGAGATGGTTGGACCTGCAACAACACCATTTGTCAACCAACCAGATCTGAAATACCATGGCTGACAAGTACACATAAGGAACTGTTTGACATTGAAATGAGGCCTCAAAAGAACTGTTGGCCCAGAAAGGAACTCACTGCAGACTGATTCATTTGCCTCGCAGCATAACCGTTATGGCTTGTCTCAGTTTCTGTCCTTGTAAGGGAATTCCTTGTATCACATGATCAAAACTCTTTTTTTACAAGGAAGGCTTAGAGATGTTACGAGAACATTATCAAGGTTAAAAAACCCAGACAATCTTGAGTCCTGAAGCCAAGTTTCCTGCCTCCATGTCTAGCGCCTTCAACAAATTTCAGTTGCTATTCAGCAGATTAAAAAATGCATAATCAAGTTATATTGAATAATTTAGGTAAAATTATAGACAATTATTTGCCATTTTTTTATAGAAATTAAGTTCTAAGAATGTTACTCATTTTTACCTGTAGAATTACAATTTCCTTTTACTTTGCTTTTAAATTTTATTTTCAAGATTGCATCATAGCTACCATTTGTTGGAAGTTTTTCACATCTTAATTTTGCTGGCAAATACAAATTCAAACTTGACCAAGTGGGCTTTCTATTATATATGGAAAGTATATGGATGAATATAGTTAATGATATAGGTGATATAGACATAAAAATAGAGATGGAGATATCTCAACACTAAAATTTTGTTTATAGTCTTAATAAAGAAATTTGATTTTTTAAATTGATGATACAAACTTCATCATAGCACCTTTCTGAATTATACTAATTCCAAGTTGGTTACTTGGATTTCTTATATACTTAAAACAATTACCTGATTCCTATAACACACAACCTCATATTAAATTAGGAGTTACTGGAATAAAATAGTATGTCACCAGGAATTGGTTTGGGCATGAAATAACACCCACATAACCCAATTGTTTCTGCTTTTTTTTACTTTAGGCTATTTGAACAATAGCTCTATAACAAAGACACTTGGATTCACCGCTTCTTATTCATAGCCTGATTGCTTGTGCCAATCATACCAATATTTGTTGATATTACTTTTCACGTAGAAAAGTGAGCACAGGAATTTGAGAAATTACCAACTTTTTACATTCTCTAAGTATGATGATGTAATGTGAAATTTCCTCATGAGTAAAATTCCAGATATGGTGATCATAGACAATTGTCATTTAGTGAAGGTGGAGTTGTTGATAAAGTGAAAGTGAATTCATAAGCCAATGGCAATACACAACATGTACTGACTGGCGGTAGTAATAAGTGACTGGAATCACAGCTTTTACTCATTGAGATTTTCCCCAACCCACATGTCTCATCAAAGAAAGCATTACGTATCATATGAAAGATGGGAAATGACTGTACACCAAATGTAGCACGTAATTAAAAAAAATAAACTATTAATCAGGCTGAAATCCAATCAACAGTAAAACACAATTGTGTGCTCCTTCAATATTTAGGCCAACTAATAGGTCCTTAGACTAATGAATTGACCACATGTTTATTATTATCTCTTTCTTTAAAAAAAAATATTTTATTGATTTTTTACAGAGAGGAGGAGAGAGGGATAGAGAGCCAGAAACGTCGATGAGAGAGAAACACCGACCAGCTGCCTCTTGCACATCCCCCACCAGGGATGTGCCCACAACCAACGCACATGCCCCTGACCGGAATCGAACCTGGAACCTTTAAGTCTGCAGACCGACGCTCTACCACTGAGCCAAACCAGTTTCGGCTATCTCTTTCTTATTTGATATATTTTAGTTTTCATGTGGATTTTAATTCTTAGTCTTTGGGAATAGCTAAAACAGAGACATACTCTTCTATTCCATTTCCTTTGGTCAGTTTCTATGAAGAAATGCAACAGTGACAGTAAGTACAAACTAAACTTTCCTCCATACTTGTTTCTTCTCCACTCCTTATCATTATTCCATTGTCTCCATGCCCTCTACCATTGACTATCTGGACAACCTTACATCTGTGGGACAAGTTTGAGTGACTTTAACCAACTCAAACTTCCCTATGCACTTCTAACCACAATCTCAAAAGAGGTAGTCTACTTGTCATCTTTACTGTGGCATGGATATCAACTAATCAGAACAGAGACCATTCAAAATTATCTGTCCTCTGTTGTGTTCTGCCTAGCTATGTTCTATTTTATAGTGGCATAGATGACACTTGACACAGGTGACAGTTCCTGCCTTCTTGAAATACCCCTTTCCCTTGGTTTCCAGTATACCACATTCTTTTGATCATATTTCTATCTCATTAGGTGCTTTTTTTCCAGTTTCCTCTTTTTTGTCTCCCCTCTTATCCCTGACCTCTACCTTTTGGGATACCTCAAGGTGTTGTCATCAGAATGTTTTACTCCTCTGTTGACACTACCTTAGAAATTTCATCTAGCCTTCCACCTACAGACACCTTTTATGTGCTGAACATAACTGCAGTGCTCACCAATGACCTTTTTATACACACATATACATACAGACTCAAGACACTATCACAAACCACATTTGACATCACTCTGCTCAGAAGGTTACCAGACAGAAGCCACAGCATGCCAGCAACTCAACATCAACAGTTCCTTGCAGGAGTAGTTCCTGCAGCAGTCCATGAAAGAGTGCACAGAGCCACCTTGGACCTCAGATGACAGTTGAGGTCCAAAGAGGCAAAACCACTCTGGGCACTCAGTGAAGTTTCTCTGGCTTAAAAGCCTCAGGTCAGACAGGAGCCAAAGCATCTACAGACATAGCCTCCAGAGGCCCTGTAGCAGGCACACCCATTATAAGAGTCATTGCCTGCAGAAAAGCCCAATGTATAACCCTAGTGGTTATTCAAAGTTCTTGGTCCAAATGCAGTTTGCATCTTAGGAATAATTTCTATTTTAAATAACGTGTCTAGAGATGGCACTTTTATCAGATTGCCATTGAACTAAACCCAGCAGGTTCAATGAAGGTCAAATTTTCATATAGAACTAGAAACTTTTTAAAATAGAAAAGGTCTAACTTGACCTATAACTCTTAAATTTCTATTTTCTGTCTAGACCTTTTTCTCCAAAGTTCACACTCAGATATCCTACTGTACTTATTTGACATTTTCACTTAATATTTAAGTGGTTATGTCAACTAACAGTATTCAAATTTGAATTCTTTATTTTCTCCACCAAACACATCCCTCTAGTCTTTACCAACCTCACTAAATGTCAATATCTTTCTATATGCCAATGTTGAATTATTGAGGTCATTCATAACTTCTCTTTACCCCTTACACCTCATATCCAATCAGCAAATACTGAATATCCAAAGTCCAGACACTTTTCCCAATTGTCACTGTGACCTCTTTACCATAAATAGCGACTGTGTGGCTATATGACCTTTGGCAGCATAAAAGGTAGTGCTATGCTAGTAATCTGAGAACAGCAGAGGGGAGAAACTTGGGTTGATTTCATTTTTTTTTCTAGCAGAAAAATTAAGAGTTCTCAAGAAGTTAACAGAGATAGCTGGGAAGCCAGTTTTTAAAATCCAGGTTGCTATGGGCTTTGACAAAATAATTTAACATAAAATAAATACAGAAATTCATTCTATAGGTATAGATTAGTGAGTTCCAAGAACAAAACAAACACCATTTCTATGCAGAATCTATTTATTGACTGATAAATTGGGCATGATATTTATTTATTTATTTATTTATTTATTTATTTATTTATTTGGTAATTACACAGCATGCACACTGCTAGCTGTTCCTTTATCTTCTTTGGCATTAGAAATCAATTAGAATCCTACCTTTGGCTTAGAGTATATATTCATTTTTATAAGAGCTGTTTTATAAAGCTCCCATTGTACCACTTTCCTTCAGAAAGATGTGGAATTTGGGAATCTCCAAGAGACTTGGCAATAATTTTTGGAATTACTATATATGTTCCCCTATAGAAAATTAAATGCACATGCAAAATCTGTCTTGGGTATAGTACTAAGAACCTCAGATTACCCAAAGATAAAAAAATAAATCTAAACAAAGATTCCATTTGAAAATACATATGCATAAATCACCTTTAAACCATTTCAGTGCATAAAATTTATTAGGATCAATTTTTTTAGAAAAGGTAATTAGAAAATTAAATTCAGAATTATACCTGAGCCTTTACTATTTTATTTAGTTCCTCTAATTGTATTAAATACATTGCACATTATTTAAATGTGCAAATGTGAGAACATTCCAAAGTTTAGTTCCAGAAAGCACATAAATTAGGAATAAAAATTAGATTAATGACCTTACCACAAAATTGTCTTTCTTTATGGTTTCTTTTTAGTAAGATGTCATGATAGTGGTCATATAAGTTAAATCTTGTTTTGTGAAAAAACACTCCAAAATTATATTTGTCTATGGTTCAGCTGGGTAGTATTTCTGGTTGTCACTCACTGGGCTGATGTTTGCAGTCATGTGTAATGGCTGAGAGGGTTGGATTGGCTGGATGGTTGGATCCTGTCTCATAATGATCTCTCAGTCTTTAGGGATTCTTGCCTGGACTTATTCAGATATTTACAGAGAAGTTACTAGCAGCAAGAGAGGGTGCATAAGCTCTTTTCTTTCTATTTTTTGTTTTGTTTTGTTTTGTTTTATTTTCCTGTTCAGAGTAAATCACATGGTTAAGCAAAGTCAGTGTGGGAGGGGAATATCCAAAAGCATCCATTTTGGCCACTGATTTGCAAACAATCTCTCAGTAGACATGTTTAGCATAGGTCAGATCATAATAAATAAATGGAAAAAAGATGAAAGTTTTTATATAAGCAAAAATTATGGTAGAAGGCTATTCCTTTAAGTTCTAAAGTATAGTATTACTCTCTTCATATTATTTCTTTTCATGTGTATATTTAAATTTTATTTTATGATGTAATAAAATCTATGGGTCTAATTTGGGCTGACATGCTTCTTAAGCACACCCAGGGAAATTAATTCTTTAACCAAACACACAAAAAAGAGACTAATAATTATTACATATATTTTTATTTTACTTGCCATAAGTCCACAGTAATTATTGATATAAAATAATTACAATTAATATATAAAATTTAGGCACTATTTGAATAATCTTTATACTCGATTACATTTATGTACCTAACTTGGTTATCACTGAAGCTATTTTAGAAGACAAATAAATCTGAGCAAATGAAGAGGCAGGAACATCTGTACTTTGGGTTAGATTTGATCATTACAAACGAGAATTCATTATGCTACGGAGAATTCTACGTTTCTTTTCAGCCATATTTATGGCTGCTGTTGCTGCTGACCCTTGTTTAAGGAAACAGTATCATAAATCAAATAAATACCATAAATGAGACTATGACTGCCAAGAAGAAGAAAAAAAAATGAGGTAATAAAGGAGAGAAAGTTTGGGGCATGTGGCCTATGCCTATTTGTAACCACCTACAAAGTCTGAAGATATTGCTGCCAGAATATGATTAATAAATATCATGGCTTACCTATTGAATAATGCCAAATGATATTGTGCCATATAGGTTGATTACTGAGATTCAATCAGAATATCTTAAGTAATATCAGAACATTTCATGCTGGGCTGATGTGTACTGCATCATTTTTCAAGTTGAGCTTAGTTGAGACTTGAAGGCTGGTTTATTCATTTTTATACAGTGAATATAAAATTCCATTTCAATGTATTGAATTCCTTCAGGAAAATATTTAAGCAATGTATGAGGTATAATCTTGGCCCAACTCCTGAAATCTTAAAACAAGATTAAATTGTTGGCTAACTAACGTTAAATCTATAACCTTGTCTATAACTTTCCTTGGGAAACTTTGCACATTTTACAATATGTAGTTTAAGAAAAATAGAGAGCATTCCATTTCAAAATAGATTTTGAACATAAAATCTAATGAGTGCAGTAGAAGTTTCTCCTGAGATTTCTAAATAATACTGATCACCTTGTCTCATTTCCACATCACATATTATAGGAATGCAAAATCTTAAGGTTTACAAAACACATTCTCATTTATACCCATTGTTTTTCACATAACTGTGTGATGTGCAGGAGTTGAGAAAACTAACCATGCTTGAAATTAAATTCAGTTAATTTTCTAGGTCACCCAAAGATAATTGTGAGGTATAAAGGGGTAGAATCCAGATCTTTGAATGTACCAAAACATTAGTGTCAGATTTTATGTAAGCTTGCAAAAGCAGAATTTTGAAAAACATTTCCTTTTAACTCATTCATAAAAACAAATCTACATTCTTGTTATGAGAACATAACATTTTAAAATAATTGTTTCCTCTTTTAAAAATTGATATTCTTTGTAAACTGTCATTTTCACATGAAATGGACAAAAAGCTGATTTTTTTGTGGAAATATTTATTTGTGATAAAATTTTATTATAATTCTGTTTTATAGAATTCATGGTCTATATGAGAAAAAAGATTCTAAACTGCCTTACTTTAGCATTCATTTAAATAATGATTTTGCATATTAGAACACATAAAAGTCACTAGAAATTTGGAGTCAAGTTTCAATTCTTGATTGCATAAGATAGCATCAACTAAACATTTTCACAAGACTATTTCATGACATACAATCCTGAAAGTGAAATAGTAAATTTACATGTTGACAATTATCTAACTCTGATAAAATTAAACAGAGTAATATACCAGAAACAGACTTCCAATAGATATTTTTGAGTGAATCAATGTAAGAAGAGCAAATCCTATATAATAAAAGCCCAGTGACTATTACAGTGTAATGACCAGAATGACCAATGACCAGACAACCAGCTGGTAGCTATAATGAGCACTGACCCAGACCTTGCTGTCAGCACCTTGACAGCCCTGAATCCCATTCACCTGCATCCTGGACCCTGATTGGAGGGAGGTGGGAGCCCCATTTCTGAGGAAATCGGCCACTGGTCATCTTGCTGTCTGTGCCCTGACAGCCCAGATTCCCAACCACTTGCACATTGGATCCTGACAGCAGGGAAGAGGGAGCTGGATACCCAGATACCTGAATTCCCTTTCAATGTGTACAAATTTATGCAGCAGGACACTAGTATGCTAATAAAGGGAAAGACAAAGTAAAGTAGATTTTCCTGTTATTCCTATTTGTATCTTAAAACTATTTTCTAAGGTTGAGTGTATAATAGATATAAAATGTGCATCTTTTCAAGGTTTGATTGGCTTTTTCCTCCTACAACTATGACATGTTCACTAAATGTCTAAGAGGGTGTGGGTCCATTATTGCGCAATTAAAAATTTACATTTTTGAATGTGCCAAAATGACCTGCAAGAGTTCCATATTCTAACATAATTATTATAGAGGAGAATAACACTTTCTTATTTATAAATTGATCCTACCCTAAAAATAAAATTATGATTTGAAACATGGGTCTCCAGTGTCCACTTTATTTTAAAGTTTTCTCTTAATAATCTCAAAACAAGCAATAGCATGGAAAGTCTAACCACATGATTTATAACTTCATTATGGTTTATTGACTTGGATAAGCACTTGAAGAATTTTCAACTGCACTTTATATATACTGCTTACAATGTGGATTCAAGGCCTTTTCATGAAAGGCAAAGTTATGAAACATTTTTAGTGGAATCAAGAGAAACTTTTATGTTTTCATAGTATTAAAGGATTTCCTTTATAAAGGAACAAAGAAAAAGAAAAGTTAGTAAATTCTATAGGTAAACAAATATAAACAATGTAAAGAGAGACACTGTATAACAATGAATTATTATATAGAATATATATAATTTCCACATATCAGTAAAAAAAAAAAAAGACTAACAGCTCAACATAATAACTGGTAATACACATAAATAGATTTAAATGAAAGGCTCCTAATACAGTAGTATGAAAGGATTCAACTTCTTTTGTAATCAGGGAAATTCCAATTAAAACCACAATGAGATGCCATTTCACACCCACCTGATTAGCGAATATTAACAAGTCCAAGAACATGAAGCTCTGGAAAGGATGTAGAATAACGGGAACTCTAACAAAGCAGATAGGCTGTACATGAGTGCATACATTTTGAAAACATTTTGGCGTGTGTAATGAAGCTGAGAATGTGAAATGTGAATTCATAATCTCACTTCTGAGAACTGATCCTAGAGAAATTTTCACCAGGGACCATGTAAATGAATGCTGGATGCTCATAACATTGGCATTGTTTGTACTGGCAAAACAAAGTGCGGAAAATTAACAAATTAATAAAACATTAGAACAGTATGCTTGGAAAGGAAAATAAATTAATAAACTGTGTTACATTCTTATAATGCAAAACTGTTTAATGAAAAGAGATGAACTATAACCCGGACTGAGTGATTCAGTCAGTTGATGCATTGTCCTGTACACCAAAAGGTTGTAGGCTCAATTCTTGGTCAAGACACATACCTATGTTGTAGGTTCCATTCCTAGTCAGGGGAGTGCAGGAGGCAACCAATTGATGTTTCTCTCTCAACTCTCTCAAATCTATAAAAAAAACATATCCTCAGGTAAGAATTTAAAAGAAGATAGAAATGCACTACTGTATATATACTAATATCTTGCTTATAATTAAATTTCACAAAAATATGTTGGTTAATAAAACGTAAGTTGCAAGAGGAACAAAAAAAAAATTTAGTTGTATTACTACTACCTGGTTTGGGGATAGGCAGAGGGCAGATCAGAAGGGGGTGAAATTAATGATGGTCATAGAGGAATCTCAGTAATATTGTTAAAGATTGGTTTTTTGAGCTTATAAGTGGGCATTGGAGTGTGTGATATATATATATATATATATATATATATATATATATATATATATATAGTTATATATATATATATATATATATATATATATAGTTATATAAATATAACTATAAATAGATGCTCCAATAGTTTCTTGCCTCCTTCAATGGTTCATTTTGATCAAACAACACTTAGATACACTTTAGAGACCTACTGCCACAAAAAAATATAAAAAGAGGTTTAGTTATCAGCAATAATAAGAGATGGGATGTTTGACTTTTATTATTTCTTTCTCTCTTATCAACCATATCAGTTTAGAGTCTGTCAGGAAAACAGAAGCCACTCCATACATTTTGAGTTAGGAGGATACAATTCAAGAGACTAGAGCAGCTGGCAACTGTTGAAAGAGCTGGGGAAAGAAGGGGAGCTGACACCAAGGACCTCCTGTATGTCCTGCTAAAAAATGGGTGATTCTCTGGGAAAAACTGCAGAGTCATACATGAAAATTAGGGGCTACACTTCCAGAGATTTTACTCATGATTCTCTGGTTTTTCCACATGATATTGATACAGGATATCTGGAGATGACTATTTGAGAAGCTCTATTGTAAATTACTGTTATTTACTACCCTCTTGATCCTTTCTAAGATAATATAAAACAAAATAATATGAATATCAATCAATTGCCTTCAATAATTGCACTAATTAGAATAGCTTCCTTGGAAACAAATGTTGTTGATGTAGTTGACAACCCGTCAATCAGAAGTGGCTACCTTTATTAAAGCCTTCCATTTATTTAACTTCTTCTTGTGATAAGAAGATGGAGCAGAATTATATCTTACCTTTCAGGAAGAAGAAGCTGGCTAACGAGAGATTTAGGGTCAAGCTCTATATAAACCCATATTGATGACACACTGATGATCAATAGAATATTCATGTTAAAAAAGACAGTGATTCTTTTTTAGTCACATCTTTCCTAGAATAAGGAATATCTGTGAAGTTTTAGTCACTCTACTCTTATACTCATTAAGTAGATTTAGCTCAAGTTAACTGATAAATTAACTTACTATTTTTTTTTAAAGAAGTAAACTCTAAAAGTGCTCAGAACAAAGAGGCGAGTTCAGTAAGAAAGTGACACCAGCTGGCTTGGCTCAGTAGTTGAGCATTGACATATGAACCAGGAGGTCATAGTTCCATTCCACACATGCTAGGGTTGCAGGCTCGATTCCCATGGGGGTGTGAGGGGCATGCAGGAGGCTTCTTATCAATGATTCTCTCTCATCATTAATGTTTCTATCTCTCTCTCCCTCTTCCTTCCTCTCTGAAATCAATAAAAATATCTTTAAAAGAAAGTGATAAATTATTGAGCTATGACCATACTTACATTTTTCTAACTTGAATTCTTATCAATGGGAAAGAATAGGAAAGTGGATTTTAGCTAGATTTTTGAAAATCCAAATAATGATTACAACACCCTGGAAAAGCCAGTGCTCAATTTATACTCCAAAAATTATTTATAATTTAATCCATTCTTATAAGAAAGGGTATCATATTACAATCATTTTGCAAATGGTAGTTAACTTGTTTAAGATCTTATAAATTGCAAACCTTGGATTGAACTATGTCTATTTGCCTCTCAACTCACCATAGACTGTCTGGGATGCCCCATGAGAGATGAATCCTCTGCAGCTATCATCAGTTTTCCCTGTCTTGTTCTAAGGAGCTACACTT
Source organism: Pipistrellus hanaki (assembly GCF_964339955.1). NCBI lineage: Eukaryota > Metazoa > Chordata > Mammalia > Chiroptera > Vespertilionidae > Pipistrellus > Pipistrellus hanaki. The sequence goes on from NC_140504.1 coordinate 9,197,699, forward strand.
TTGGGGGACAATTTTCTGGTCCAGGACAGTCTTTCAGACCAAGACAGTATTTTCTTATAAATCAACTAGTGGTACCCCAATGTTACAGCTGTGTAAACCCACACAACTTTTTCTAATCCAGGCACTTCTGCTTTCCATAATTCTGTCTAAACTCACGCCTACGTTTTTAATTTTGGCAGCTTTAAAATGGAACGATGCTTCTCATGTTTCCTCACTTGGATGGAATTCTTTCCTGTACTCCCTGCCCTGTTCTGCCCTCTATGATCCATGTCCCAACCTGTTAACCTTGACCATACTTTCAGCCCTACCCCTTTGGGCCCTCTGAATTCATACTCCAACCCCCACCCCGCTCTGACTTCCTGCCCTTGCACATTCCTTTGTCCATTTCTTTGGCTGGCTACTAAACCAGGGTGGGGTGTATTTGCTTAGCTTTGCTGGCAGTTGTATTAAATACTATTGATATTGAAAGAATTAATATTCTAGGACATTTATTTGCTACTTAAATGTCAAACACCTAGCACATGGACATCACTTTTTAGAATAGTCTATGCATTATGTTCTCCTCTACATGAGCAATGTGGCTGAATGATTAAAAACAAGGAAAAAAATAGAGTCAGACTGTGGAAATGAAAGTGGCTTTGTGTAATCTTGAGCAAGCTTCTTTGTCTCTCTATGTAGCATAGAGTCCTCCTCTGTAAAATAAAATGATAGGAGTCACACCATTGTTGAGATGATTAAAAGAGATTATATGTAAATCACTTAGAACTTTTCTTATTACAAGGTAAATCCTATGTACTTTAATATTACATGGAACACCAGAATATTATAGTGATTTCACCCCATATTTTACAATTTACAATTGCAAGAATTTCTTTTTTAAATTACATCAAATAGGGTCCTTCGTAGCAATAACTAAACTTGGTTGTTCATGATGGGTCCCCTTATACCTTTTGGACAGGTGTACATATATACTGTGTGATTGATGGAAACTTTAACAAGTCCACTTTAACATCACCACTAACACTATTAGCAGGTTTCTCACAAGGGCTACTAAATGGTTAGTAATGCTCTCTATTAAAATGGGGACTACATATAGGAAACCTGTTTTAATGCAAAGTAGTTGATTATGGATTTAGATAGGTTGGATAGGAAGGAGATGACTGATATTCTCTGTTAGAGACACCCAGTAGGTTGTTACATGAACTGTGCTTGTACTAGGCTGACGATTGTGAGATAAGGGCATAGCTAAGAAAGCAGAATGCACCCCTAGAAGTGATTTTAGGGTGTATTAAGTCAAGAACATAAGGCTAGAGACCATGAATGCAGTGTTGCCAATCCCCACCATTCTGTGACATCCTAAGCAGCTAGGATAGTAGAATATAGAGGCTTTAAGAACAAAGTAGATACACAGAGGCAAACTGTCCAGGGTTAGGGTGAAAGAGTCATTGCAGTGAAAAGACAGGTGTGGCCGAGAAGCACATGGTGCAGAGCAAAGTTGAAAAGTGAACTAGCAAGTTATTATGGGAATGTGAGGATTACAGAAACAGAATATTCAGGTAATAGCAAGGAGGAGGGTAATGGAGAAATGTGTGAGGAGGGACAGGAAGATTTACTGCAATAGTGGTGTGTTGAAAATTAAGATTTCTATATGGAGCGGTTTAAGATTTAACATTATGAGCAGGCTGATAGGGAAGCCATGAGGCTGCACCACTGAAATAAAGAGGAGAATAAGGTCCCTGCTGGTGAAGAGTGAATTCTAGTGCAAAGCTGTGCCCTAGAAGACTGGTTGCTAGAATGACAATGGATTACAGAGGCTGAAGACGCATTGTGGTTGTATAAAAGCCCAAGGGAACACTGGAACTGCATAATTTAGGGGGACTTTCTGTATGGGCAGCAGAGACAGAAAATTATTAGTGAGTAAGGCCTAACAGGCACAATTTGTAGGAGAGGGCTATAATGAACATATCAGATAGCCCAAAACATAACACATTGAGACTCCTTAGCACACTGAGAAAGTATTAGAGCTGGTGGGCTAACCCAACCATTGACATAGTCATTTAACTGAGTTTAACACTGAAAAGACAGGAGGTAGGTCAGGGCACATCATATGTTGTGAAGTCAAAGCCTTAAACTGCTACTATGCCCAGAGACCTCAGTTGTATAGATGGTGTTTTGCAACCATTGGTTGCTCTGAATGGTGTTGCCTGGCTTTTCTGCCAAGGCCCTTTTACTGTGATAGGTCCATAAATATTCAGGAGAGAAATTTCATTTTGCTTGGGGCCAGAGAATGTACTCATTCAGCTGAAAAGTCCTCCAGGATTGGAACCAGGGTCTAGATGTAGATTTCATGATCCAGGTTTGACTTCAGACAAATTATGACATCCTAAGAATGTGGTTACTGATCTCTGCGGTGTCTTAGAGCCACCGGCAATGTCGTCATTGGAAATCAAAGTTGCTGAACAACTCATCAAAGCAAGCTCCTGCTGGGGAATTTGGTGTTTATGAACAATCTAAGAGAAACCACTGCTTTGGTCCCTGAAGGACAGGGGAAGCAACAGAGAAGGTGGTGGGATTTGGACACCATTAGGATGCCTGTATCATTGTGTTTAATTAGGGATGACCTCAGGCTATCTCAAAATAATGGCTTGATTGTGAGAACTGATACATATACTTGTTCCATACTGCTTTAAGTCTTCCTTTAAGGTTAAGAGTCCAAGTCCTCATTAATTACTTAATATTTGGAGATGTTGTTATTTTATCATATACTTTTAAGAAGAAATGACACTATCATCTTTCTTTTTAACTCTTTCTCTTGGGCAAAAATAATAATAATTATTTCCAGATTTTTTTTTTCTTATGCAATTTACAGACCATAAAGTCATATGGAGTACAGAAAAGAAATGATAATTTCAAATACACAATTTAGGGTCTTTGAGGCCATTTAATATAATGATTAAAATCAAGGATTCTGGTCCAAGATTGTCCAGAGTTAAAAAATCTCAGCTCTATTAATGATCCTATCTAATAAAATAGTAATATGCAAGTTGACCATCATTCCAACACAAAGATGGCTGCCCCATTGTGAACACATGATGGCCACCACAAGATGGCCAGCAGGGGAGGGTACTTAGGAGGGACCATGCCTGTAAGGGAGGCAGGTAGGGGTGACTAGGCGGGCATAGGAGGGAAATTTGGGGTGACCAGGCCTGCAGGGGAGGACAGTTAGGGATAATCAGGCTGTCAGGGGAGCAGTTAGGCATCAATCAGGCTGTCAGGGGAGTAGTTAGGGGGTGATTAGGCTGGCAGATAGGGGCAATCAGGAATACATGCAGGCAAGCAGTTGGGAGCTAGCAGTCCCGGATTGTGAGAGGGATGTCCCAGATTGGAGAGGGTGCAGGCTGAACTGAGGGACACACACCTCCATGCACGAATTTCATGCACTATATTTATAGTAGTTATATAATGAGCAACTTACTTTGACTGAATAGTAAGTTTCCTTTGAAGTAAGGTAAAGTTTATAATAATATCTATTAATAATTTGTGGGATTATTGTAGAGATTGAATGTTAAACATTAAGGATATTGTCTGAAAATCTGAAGCATTCAACAAATGTATGCTCTTAATATTGAGATGGATATTTCTATATATTAAACATTTTATTTAATTTTTAATTTTTTAAATTTCTTTATTGATTAAGGTATTCCCCCATTTTTCCCTAACCCCCCCACTCATTCCCTCAGCCCCCTGTTGTCTGTGTCTATTGGTTAGGCTTATATGCATGCATACAAAGATTTTAGGAAATATATTTTTCAAGTGTCCACTCTATTTATGACATTACTATTTTAGATGGGATAAATTGGAATGCCAACATTATATCTACAGAATAACTGTTATAGAGATTCTTTCAATTTGTGGTGATTATAAAATGTTCACAATTACTCTGTGCCTCTGAACTTTTCATTTATGTGAGCTAAAATATTTAAAGGTTTAAAGCTAAATCCTTTTGAAAAGGGAGTTAGGCAGGAAGTTGAGATAATCTACACATGGAAAATGTACTTCTCAGTCTCTGTAAACCAAAATTTGCTCTGTACTCTATTAAAGTAACAACAAAAAAATCTCCTGGAGGTTTACAGTATAATGCTTAAAGTTAGACAACTATGGGCTGAATGATTAGTGTGCAAACAGAAGGCAGCGGAGAAGGCATTGAAATGGACAGCAAAGTGTAATGTGTTGTATTAGACATAAGTAAATGTCTCCATTAGGCTGTAAATCTGTTCATAGCAATGCCATGATTAGGGCTGAGAGAAAAAAAATTGAGGTTACTTTTTTTTTTTTTTGAAAGATTATAAGGGGATTACCAGATCCCAATGCAATTTGAGGACACAACTAATAAGAGTGGGTCTGGCTGGAAGAATATCAAAGGAATTGAAGTTACGCAAAGCAAAATAGATAAGATAATTGCCAAGGGATCATTTTACAAATAAGAAACTAAAGCAAACACAATCAGCCCATTTGAGAGAAATGTATTATGGAGTTACTATTAGATAAGAGTTGTTACATATATACTATATTAAGTTATTTTTTTAGAGAACCTTTCTCATAGATAAGCCCAATCTTTTACTAATGGAATTTTTGTGCCATTATTGTTAGATGTTAAATTTTTATTTTTGATCTCTCTTTTCAAAAATTTTAATAATGAAACAAAAATTCCATTAGTAAAAGATTGGGCTGATCTATGAGAAAAGCTCTCTATAAAAATAACTTAATGTACTATATATATATGTAATAACTCTTAGCTAATAGTAACTCCAGAATACATTTCTGATCCCTTTTCAGTCGATCTCTTCACCCCATCTTCTGCTCTAGGCAATTAACTACTCTCTGCCCTTATAGATTAGATTTGCCTCTAAATTCTCATGAGAATTTAGCCCAAGGCTTGAGAAGGTTGAAAGGGACCTGATCTACCTGACACAATATTCTTTAAAAAAAAAATCTATATCTATATCTATATCGATATATATATATATATATATATATATATATATATATATAAATTTATTTATTTTTAGAGAGAGATGAAGGGAGAGAAATATTGATGAGAGAGGAAGTCATCAATTGTCTGCCTCCTACATGCCCCACACTGAGGATCAAACCCAAGACCTGTTGATTACTGGGCCAACACTCAAATCACTAAAACACACCAGGGAGGCAAAATATTATCTTTTTTTGTGTGTGTGTGAGATATGATAAAACTGAAACTGAAGATTATATAAATAATTTTTCTGAGATCATAGAACTATGAGAGAGAGAATGAAAACTAGAACCAAATATTTTTATTACTTGTGATCTAGGACTTGTTTCAAGGTTGCAGTAAAAGTTTCTGTCATTGTCAGCCATGTCTATCTCAATCTCCTTCAAGTCCTTCCCCACCCATTGTCCTCCCAGTTTTCCCTTCTGGTATATCTCTATGTGGTGACAAGTTGATCCAATGCTATTGATAAATAATTTAAATATCTTAGCATAATAAATGGTCATGAGTATCCATCTAAATTTCTGACTATGCAAACATGTATTTTTGTGTTCTCTCTGTAATAGACCTTAGAGATGAAAAGGATTTTAATTCTTAGCCAAATATGGCACTTATTTACATTTTTAAATTTCATAGTGATATCTATAGGTCAGTATGATCCAAATATGATTTTAGGAGAAGGGAAAGATTGGACTAAGATCAGGGATAGATCAGCTCTGTCTAGCTTCTCTGTCTGTACTTCCTCAGAGGTTAAGGTCAGGCCTTCACACTTATTTTCTCATGGCCTCTTGAGTCCTAAGCATATTTTATTTATGCAAGAAAAGGAATTTCCCTCTGGCCCTGTCCAGAGACCATATAAAACTTCCAACTTTCTGTTTGGCTTCTAAATAACTCTTTAACTCATTTGTGTATGATCTGAATAATTTTAAACATAATTTCATTTCTTCATGTATTCTTTCTTTAAGAGGCTAAGCACCCTACAAAAAATACCTTAGGCATGGCTATACGCTAAGCTTTGAATTCCATATAATTTTCAACAACAACCACACTAGTTTGTTATGATGATTGCAACCAGTATATTAGAAATTTGGTGTTTTCTTCTTAAGGTAAGCACATGGTTAATAGACTTCCTTCTTGCAAATATATGTCACGTGTTCTCTCAATGTTCATAATTTTCAAAAGACATTCTACTGGTAGTTATCTTTTGTCTAATCTCTCAGATAAGTTTTAATATGCTTTAATCCTCATAATGTATAATTTAAAATTTGTTCTTCATTGCTTATATCTTACTCTACTTTTGTCTAATCTCTCTATTTTAAAATGTAGTTTTTACTATTAAAATTTTAAAATTATTTTAAATTAGCTTTTTTTTTCTGAAAAAAGCTTTATTGTTCCATTTGGTCCAATGCATGGGAGAGGGCTTCAGGGTGGTTAAAGGAATGACTAATAGAATGACCTCTCGGGAGAGGCTCAGGCAAAAGCCAGAAACCAGGGGAATGCAGAGGGGCCCCTCAAATGCCTCTGGGCTCCAAAGGCTCCAAGTCTTGCTTCAGGGTGAACCTTTTGAAAAGATATTTACCAAAATCAGCCTGGTGGCTCGCCACCAGGAGGAGGTGAGCCAGGTGTAGCCCAACTATTTAATGAGTTTCTCCAGGAAGTCAGAGAGATGAAGGTCTTGAGAATAGAAATCAGTTTCCTCTCCAAGGCCAAGATGGCTTCTATGACATCCTGAGTTTTGCCCACTCATCTTGGAAGGCTTCAGCATGTCCTGGAAGGGAATGTGGCCATCATGCTGGTTTTGAAACTTTTTTTTTAAAATAAATTTTTATTGTTCATATTATTACAAATGTTCCTTTCCGCCCCCTCCCCCCCCCCCCCCCCATTGCTCTCCTCCACCAGGTTCCCACCCCACCCTCTGCCCTTTCCCCACCCCACATTGTCCTCATCCATAGGTGCATAGTTTATGTTCAGTCTCTTCCCACATCCCCCTCTCCCCTTTTCCCCAAGAATCATCAGTTCACTCCCCTTCCATACCTCTGATTCTATTATATTCAACAGTTAATATTGTTCATCAGATTTTTTTTTAATTTCCTTGGTTTTTAGATTCACTTGTTGATAGTTACGTATTTGTTGTTCATAATTTTTATCTTTATTTACTTTCTCTTCTGAAAGAACCCCCTTCAGCAATTCATATAATTCTGGTTTGATGGTGATGAACTCCTTTAGCTTTTTTTTTTATTAGTGAAACTCTTTATCTGATCTTTGATTCTGAGTGATAGCTTTGCTGGATAGATTATCTTTGGCTGTAGGTTCTTACTATTCATCACCTTGAATATTTCTTGCCATTCCCATCTGGCCTGCATGGTTTCTGTTGAGAAATCAGCTGACAATCATATAGGTGCTCCTTTATAGGTAACTACCTTCTTTGCTCTTGCTGCTTTTAATATTCTCTCTTTGTCTTTTGCTCTTGGAATTTTAATTATGATTTGTCTTGGTGTGGTCCTCTTTAGATTCCTTTTGTTTGGAGTTCTGTGTGCTTCCTGGACTTGTAAGTCTAATTCTTTCACCAGGTGGGGGAAGTTTTCTGTCACTTTTCTTTCAATATGTTTTCAATATCTTGCTCTCTCTCATCTTCTTGGACCCCCATAATTCTGATGTTGGTTTGCTTGAAGTTGTCCCAGAGGTTTCTTACATTATCTTCAATTTTCTGGATTCTTTTGCCTTCTAGCTTCTGCAGAGGAGTGTCTTCTGGCTCTTTATGTTCCAAATCTTTGACTTGATTCTTGCGATCTTCCATTCTGTTTTTAGGACTCTGTATAATATTTTTTATTTCAGACAATGTATTCTTTATTTCTTGTTGATCCCTTATCATTTCTTGTTGATCCCTTATCATTTCTTGTTGATTACTTATTAATTCTAGTTGATCTCTTTTCATATCTTCATAGGTCTTATCGATCTTTTCTAGGAAATTCTTGAAAAACCTTATAAGCGTAGATTTGAACTCTATATCCAGTCGCTTTTTGTCCTCCATTTCTTTCGTTTGTGATCTATTTCGTTGTCGCATTTCGCAGCTACAGATGGGGCGGAGTTTCAGGGTGGAGCCTACAGCCTTGGCTTCAGTCAGCCCCGTCCTATGCGGCTCCTGGGTCTCAGGGTCCTTCAGTACTCGTTGCAAGGGCCTCTGAGAGAAAGATGCCCTCGATTTTCGCCTGCTACCAAACAGTCTAGGCTCTCCCCCAATGAGCCCGGTATTGGGGTTCAGTTCAGTTGGAAGTGGAGTTGGAGGTGGCGTTCAGAGCAGTCTGGAGCCTCTGTCTCCTTCCTGCCAGGGCAATCCCGCGGCACAGCCAACTGTCCCTTCTCTGTGCGCAATGTGCGCTCCGCCAGGACCTCCTTTCGCCGCTCCCCCCAGGGTTCCGCCTTACAGCCCAACTCCCTCTGTTTGAGCCTGGGTCCCTGGGGTCTGGCCTAGAACTGGGGTTCAGAACAGTCGGAACTGGGGCCCAACACAGTTGGAGCTTTTATCTCCTTCCTGCTAGGGAACGCCAGTCAGGCACTCAGCTGCCCTCCTCTCCAGCTCCGTCCTCTCTGTCTATAAAAGCACTGTTGAAGCAAGAGACAGATCCGGGACTGGTGAGGGCACTGCCCAGTTATTGTTTTTTATGCAGTAAAATAATGGATATATATCACATTGGGGAGAACCAAGATCAATAGTAATTAATATAAATCTGAAAAGCCTGGTTTGAAGGCTGAACTGGGCTTCTTTGATATTCCAGGGTGAATATTTGCATTTTATTGCCTACTATGGACTCAATGGCCTAAAGCAAGCTCTCCCAACCTGATAATCTTACTGTTTACTAAACATTACCATTGATATGTCTGTTTTTATTCCTAAAAGGCAATTGTGTATTCTAATAAATAAAAGCAGAAGGGAACAGAAATTCAGTGGAACTTGACTACTGCAGTTAAGCTTTCCCTGGCTCCCCCCATAATTCCAAATTTATATTTCTTGTCTTCTGTGTCAGTTTGTACATTAGCTTTTCTCCAAGCTTTTGAACCTGAGGCCATGCTGGTCATGGCTTCACATCACATATTGAGTTTCAACTATTTTAATTACTGAATATTAGTCATTTCTTGTTCTTTTTAAATTTCATTTTCTTTTGTTTCCAGACATGCAAATCAATTTTCCCCAAAATGTTAGACCTACAAATATCAAATAGTTTAAAATTTTTATTTTATTTTTAAAATTACATTGATTAGAATATCCAGGAAGATAATTATTGATAATAGGTAAAAACACATTGGTGTTGCCTTTAATAGGCATGCTACTTGTATCACACTTATTGGGGAGGAACATTTTTTGTGTACCCTTTTAGGTTCTTTTGACTGGTCTAAAATTAAATTGACATGAGACAAATTAAATTGACATGTACCAAATTTAGTTAACTATGTATCTACTGGAGCCCTACAAGCACGAGAGAGTCAGAAAACCCCACATACATGAGCTGTTCAGAGGCAGATGGGGAAATAAGATATATATATATATGACATTCCTGAGCTAAGGAAGAGCTAAGAAGCCCCAGACAGCAGAGGGGAGGGGGGTAATTTACAGAATTATAGGAAGAGCAGATGTTCAGTGATTAGATGCTTATCTTGCCATAAAAATAGGTCAAAAATGTTAATTCTGGTAATAACTCTTGTTTTAGTCCAGGCCCCTAACTAAATTTTTTAAGGGAGAGATAAAAGTGTCTCTTGAACCTAGAGGGCCTTCATTGCCTTGAGTTCAAAATAATCCACATCGTAAAAGTGACACAATGACAAGTGGCATATCTTGGGGAGCACTGTTTTGAACCTCTTCATACCATTAAGAATAAAGTATACAATAGCTTCTGTATGTGTGTGTGTGTATATATATATATAACATAAGCACACAGATACTGATATGTACACTATAGATAAAATAGACATATACGTACATAAATACAAACATTTATTTTTCATATAACTGAGTTTGAAAATTCTCATTCTTTTTATATCCTAGGCAGCATAAGATTGATTTTTTATCTCTTCCATGTTAGGTATGGCCAGGAACTGCTTTGTCTAAGCAAATTAACTATAAGTAAAAGAGACAAGAGAGTCAATAATTTTATCACCAGAAGACACACCCTCTCTCTCTTTGAAATGGCAATGGACAAACTGGATATTGATATGGAGTTTGTATAAGATCCAAGTGTTCAAAAAGAATAATCAACTCATGGAAGAAAGTTGTTAGCAGAATGGATTGGACAGCCAGCAGACGTCATGCTTTAAATAAGATTCACCTCATTAACTTTAGTATCCTACATAATAAAAGGTTAATATCCAAATTGTCCCTTTGGGAGTTCAACTGCCCACGAGTTCGACCACTTGCTATGGAATACACTGACAACCAGGAAATGATGCAGAATGAAGGAAGGCCCCAGCCAGCAACTGGCAGCTGGGGGAAGGAAGGCCTCGATTGGTCCTGATCACTGGCCAGGCCTAGGGAACCTACCTGTGCACGAATTTCATCCACCAGTACTCTAGTCTATATATATAAAAGGCTAATATGTTGTGTCCCTCCGACCATCTGACTGGTTGTTATGACGTTCACTGACCACGAGGAGCCAGATGCTCAATGCAGGAGCTGCCATGATGCCTGACAAAGGAACACTCAGGTTTCCTCAAGTGGGACAAAGGCCCTGCCACCACCCCAGAGTGACAGCCCACCAAATCACATCCAACACTGCCAAGACCCCATGGCAACAAATGCAGCTTACAGCCCAGTCCTGCCCAGAAACAGTCCAGAAATGGTCGCTGTAGATGCCAGGTAATGACATCACATAGCAATCCTGGCTTCCTCTTCCTAAAAACTAGCCTCATTTGAGTTTCTTCAGCCCAGGAACATGACTTGCTTTATAGCCAGGTGCAAACATTTCACATTTTAATCAAATGTCTGTGAAGCATTTTCCTGTGACTCATCTCATTTGATCCTCACAGAAGTCCTAAGAGACTCGGTAGGACCCTATTTTGTTTTCATTAGCAGGAAAACGAAGATTTAGAAAGTTTAGAAATTTGACCCAACTGAAAAGAAGTAAGAAATGGTGGAACTTGCAAATGACTTCAGGTTTTCTCACTGCACAGAATATAGTCAAACACTGCTGCAGTTAAATATTTTACTCTTTGATCTCCCTGTGTGATCTACAATAATAATCTGCTTTGTGCTCATATTTATTGCTATGTGGCCTAAAAGAGAAGTTGAGGTGCTTCACTGGGCTGGAAAAAGTTTAGCTAAGTCAGAAAGCAGGTCTAATTAAGCAAGTTTATTCTATATATAAAAATGATAAGCTGACTTGCACATGTGCAATACATATAAAGTTCTTGCTGGCACCAATCACACACGTGTATTTTGATCTGCCGTCGATCTGTCATTTGGTTGACACTTCTATTATAGAGAAAGGGTGAATAGTGATATTAAAATATTTCTTCTAATTACTTTCCTTTCAATGTGCATGAATCAATGCACTGGGCCAATAGTTTAATATATTTTTTTGACCAGGGTTCCTCTTATTATTGCCTTTTTCTCCCACTTCCCATGTTTCCAAGTCAGCTTTCCTACAAGAAGAAATTCTGGTAAAAAGCTCTCTTGTAATGAGTCAACAGTTGAATTGAAGATGTGAGATGGATGTATCTGAGGCAAAGAGTATGGGTGCACCTTTCTGATGTTTCTTTGATACTGTCCCTGATCATGCCAGACTAGCACTGAGGAGAATTTGGCCTGAGACTTGAGAAGGATGAAAGTTCCCTGACCTTCCTAACCTCCTTAGTTTGCACTGCAGCTTTGCAATATCCAACACAGGCCATGTGAGCCAGCTCAAGAACATTACTATAACTATGATTCAGTATGATCCAGGGAGGGGGAAAAAAGAAAAAATAATTATATTGACTATTATCATAATTTATGATGTATCTGTTCTTTTAGGCCATGCATTTCCCCTCCATCCTTTGATAGAAGAACACCTCTTCTTGTGGAAATCCATTCTATATGCCTATGGTAAGGCTTATCCTTTTAATACCACTCTTTTTACAAGGTTATGTTCATGACTAAGCCTTGGCAGGTTATGACAAGACCATGGCCATGAGACATGTTATACACCTTGAAGACAACAAAAGCAAGTTTAAGTATGGTTCTCTGTTAATTTCCCAAATATAGAAGAAAAAAATGACTTGCTCTTTCTGTTGTGATGTTGAACAGTTATTCCCAAATTTGGATCTGACTTCTGATAATTTGCTTACACTGGAACAGAACTTGAAGAGAAAAGGAAAGGCAAATTTCTGTTGAAACCACTGTAATTTTAGTGAACATAAGAAACAATGATTAGAAAGCCAAGGCCTTCCTAAAATCAACTGAATGACTAGAAAGAAATATAACTTATACATATAACTATAGCTTCTTACTGTCTGAACTTTCAACTTAATGAAACCAATTAATTGCTTTCCTCCCCACCCAAATTCAAACAAAATTTTCAGTGGGGTGCTAATCTGGGTGAGGTAAAGTTTTATTTTTTAGAGGCTAAAATATTATTATCATTATTACATCATCATTATTATACATTATCTTTATTTTGTACCAATAGAGCAATGAATAAATATTCTTTATTACATCATAAGGCTTAAAACAAGAAAGAAAGTAATAAATCTTTGGAAATTAGGTGAAATGAAGAATATGAGTAAAATTTGAAGCTAAAAGAAAAGAAAATTTTAGTAGAAAATATCCTTTTTTGCCTAGAATGATCTTGCCTTTTTATCTTTATTGCATTTATTTTTGTTGCTCTGATATAATTGTCTTATGATATTTGCTTATACTCTGACATTTTAAGCTATCAATGTTTTAAACAGTTAACAAATTTACATTAGAATCACATTTCCTCCAAATACTTAATTTATAATATATTGTGAACTTTCCAGAATTTTGTGTAATTAGATGCTGCATACATGTTTGGAGTATTCTGTGAGCCATGTGCTGGTATTTTAGCACATGAAGATGAGAATAGGTAAAATGCCATTTGGATGCATGGTTCTATATATACACAAGAATGTATGCATGCATTATATAAATTATTTTGGAACATTATTAGCATGTATAACATAAGATTAAAATTGTATAGGAAACCAAGTCACCATGTAATGCTTCTTATATGGTATTTCAATAGTTAAAATTCCTCAGTTAACAATAAAAATGTCAACCTAATCTCATTTTGGCACAGTTTTCTAAGGAGCACCTAAACTGTTGCTATACTTTGCTTTTGCTTTACAATGCTAATATATGAGATTTCCTTCTATTAGCCACTAACATTGACATGGGTAGGTTTATCATATTGTACTTCTCTACCTTTCCTTAAATTATGATAGCAGCAAAATTATTTCAGTAGTATTATGATGGCATTAAAGGCATCTATGGAACACCCCCCAAAGTTTGTTTTTAATTAAGATTCTTTAGGAATTAGATAATTTAGCATAAGCTCATAGTGTGGACATCTGCCAAGAATTAACAGTAGTGATGTTAGTGAACTATGTTACCTAGTAACAAAAACAACAATAGCATTTTTATAACATTTTAATACTACATTCAAATCGTCCCAAAGTTCTCATAACCAAATATATGGCAAAAATACTCACACATATTACATAAACACCCTGGTGAATATGTATTTTGTTTTCTGTTTCAACATTCCTTTTGTATATTATCCCAGTTTTCCACTTCATTCTGGAAATGTTTTCTGTGCCACAGTAGGTGCCAAATGGAGAAATAGAAAAAATAAAAATAAAAAAAGAACCAATTGGTTATTCTAGAAATAAAGAATAACATTTCTGAAATAAAGATATTCCCATGAATATAATTAATAGCTGAATAGACATGACAGAGGAAAGAGAAATGGATATTGTGACAAATCAATAAAAATTATCTAAGGTAAATTAGTCAGAAAAAAATAGGAAAAAATAAATAAAGAGACTTGGGAACTTGTTTGATGACCTCAAACAGCATAGTGTATTTGCAATTGGAATAGTAGAAGGAGAGAATTGGGGACAAAAAGTATTTGAGAAATAATGTTTAATATTCTCTAAATTTGATGGAAGATATATATATTTATTTGAAGATATAAGATGCGCTAGGATACCAAATAAAGAAAAGAAAAAGATACCCAAACTGAAGAATATCATTGTCAGTTGTTGAAAGCCAAAGATAAAGAGTAGAACTTGAAAGTAACTAGAGGAAGCTGACATGCTACATAGGAGGAGACAAACTTTTAATTAATGACTACATTCTCATCAGAGTCTATGGAGACCAGAAAATACAGAAATAACATCTTTAAAGTGATGCAAGCAAAACCAAATAACCAACTCTGGCAACGGAGAATTCTATATCCAATTAAAACACTCTTCATCAATAAAGGTTAAGTGAGAAGTGGATTCCCAAATAAAACAAACCATATGCTATCTTCAAGGGACAAACTTTTATTTTAAAGACAAATATACTTTAATAGTAAATGAACAAAAATATTTAAAATGCAAGCTTTAAGGATAAGAATACTGGACTGGTTGTGTAATTTTAAATAAAAGTTTTAAGACAATATGTACTACCAGAAATAGAAAAGAAATTTTATAATTAATAAAAGGTAAATTAATCTGGCAGATTGTAGCAATCATAAATGAGTAAGAATTCAATAACAGAGCTTTCAATTTCATGAGAAAATCAGAAATAAGGGGAAAATAGTTTCATAATGGTAGTTGGAAATACTAGTAGCCCTCTCTCAACAACTGAGAGAGCAGCTAGAAAATAATCAACCAAGTTATAAAGATTAAATTATACCTTTAGCATCATTAGCCATTTTATTTAACTGATGTTTAGAGAACACTGTTAATAATGGACAAGTATATATTATTTTCAAATTCAAATGATACATTTACCAGGGGAAATACTATTCTGGAACATGAAACAATTTTCAATAAACTTTAAAACATTATATAATACAGAGGTTTTATATTGATATCAGAGTCTTTAACCATGATGGAATTGAATTTGAAATAAATAAAAATAATATAACTAGAAAACCCCCACCATGTTTTAAATTTAAACCACACACATAATCAACTCATGGATCAAAGAAGAAATCATTGTTAGTAATCGGAATATATTTCAAATTGAATATTAATAGAAACATCACATCAAGTTTGTCGGATGCAGCTAAAGAGACGCTCATAAGGATATTTTGAGTTCTATAAGTCTTTCAAATATATAATTCTATGAAACAACAATTGCTAAAAATCAATAATCTAATCTTCCTCATTAAAAGTTTAGCAAAAAAAAAAAGTCAAAATAATTAGAACAATCCTATAATAAAGAGCTGATATGCAAATTAGACCAGAAGGTAGAAAGATCTTCTGGGACAACCTTCCAGAATGACCAGTAGATGGGGGGTGGGGCCAAGAGGCAGCAGGGGCTGCAAGGGCCAACATGGCAGCCCAGGCTGCTGTAAGGGTCTAGCCCAGTGGTCAGCAAACTCATTAGTCAACAGAGTGGTAAACTGCGGCTCATGAGCCGCATATGGCTCACGAGCCATGGACCACTGGTCTAGCCTCTTGCATGAATTTCATGCATCAGGCCTCTAGT
Organism: Pipistrellus hanaki; assembly: GCF_964339955.1. Lineage (NCBI taxonomy): Eukaryota > Metazoa > Chordata > Mammalia > Chiroptera > Vespertilionidae > Pipistrellus > Pipistrellus hanaki. The sequence continues at coordinate 9,213,418 of NC_140504.1, forward strand.
ATATAAATAAAAGACATCAATAAAAAATTAAGTGGACATATAAAAATTGACATAATGAAAGGTGGATTCTTTGAAAGTACTAATAAAATTGATAATTCCTAACAAGTTTAATCAACAGAACCCTGAAGAAAGATAGTCTGCTAATATCAGACATGCAAGAGGAGATATAGAGATCCATGCCCTCTCTATAATTGTTTGAAGAATTCTATAAGAGTATTATTAACAACTTTATACAGATACATATGGCAACTTAGGTGTGGACACTTTGCCTCAGCTTGCTTTCTGCCCTAGAGCTTTGTGCATACTTCAGCTCCCACACTCTTGCAAATCAGAAAGTACAAGTGTGTTAACACCCATAGAACAGCTTTTTTTTTTTCCAGTGGGGGATAAAGAACAAGAGCCAATGGATAAATATTTTTCTTATCCTTTACAAGTGAACAACTGTGGGAAACTTTCTACACAAATCCCCAGATACCTCCAGGGTCTTAGTGGAGTCTGATCCCAACAGCTCAATAAGAAACTCTTGAATTTAAAAGAAAGAAAGAAAAAAAGAAAGAAAGGAAGGAAGGAAGGAAGGAAGGAATGAAGGAAGGAAGGAAGGAAGGCAGGAAGGAAGGAAGGAAGGAAAGAAGGAAAGAAAGAAAGAAACTCTTATCTTGGCTTTGTCTTATATCCTCTCTTACTCTTCTTAGTCCTCCATTCTGGTTTCCTAGCATGAGAAACACAAACTATCTATAAGCAAGCCAATGTCTCTGATTCAGGTTTTTTTGGAAAATATGACATCAGTGGGACCAGAAAAATTGAGAAATATCTGGAAAATAACATCTGGGATTGAAACTGACAGAAAAAAAAAAAGGCAGACAAATAATTTGCTGACGTTCTCTAAATGAGTGGCTGGTGACAAAAGCACATATTTTCCTCTCACTTTCCATGTCCACCACAGCTCTGATTCTCATCACCTTCACTCAAGGATACAGTTGGATGGGCTATTCTTTATCTGGAACAATGACAGTTGTCATATCACAGGGATTAGGGAGGTATGTCATTTCTACTCACATTTTATTCTACAAAGCTTGCCACATGGCTGCACTTGAGTTCACTTGCATAAAACAGATAACCCTCCAGCAGGAAGGGACTCCAAATATGTATAAAAATGACCTGTAACTCCACATCAAATAATGCCAGAAATTTACTAGCCTAGGCTGACCTGAAAAATGTCCAAGTACCTTCATTGTATGGGATGAATTTTGTGTTACACATCCTGTACTCATTCTAGCCAAACTATTCAGGAATTACAGATGTCATCCGACTAAAGCCATGCAATTTCATGTTGGAACGTATTTCTCAAAGCAGTAGCTCTGCAGACAAATTGATGCAGCTTCGAGCATTTACACAAAATAACCCATAGAATCCAATGAACTGTTTCTTCTAATTTCCAACAACCTTGTATATCTACTAGGGAAAGTGAACTTTTAAAAAATATATATATTTTATTGATTTTTTACAGAGAGGGAGAGAGAGGAATAGAGCTAGAAACATTGATGAGAAAGATACATCGACCAGCTGCCTCCTGCACACCCCCTACTGGGGATGTGCCTGCAACCAATGTACATGCCCTTGACCGGAATCGAACCTGGGACCTTTTAGTCCGCAGGCCAATGCTCTATCCACTGAGCCAAACTGGTTTCAGCTGAACTTTTCCTTAATAAAAAAAAAAACCTCTAAGGTTTGTGAGTACAAGAGAATGTTGATGTAGGCAATTATAACACTGGATGGAAATACATTTCCGTTTCATGATTTTGGTGGGCGAAGACACATAATGCATGCTGAAGATAGACTGAGGTACATACTTGGAGGAGAGATTCACAGCTTAGGTGAGCCAGAACAGGAATAATGCATGTCATTGTGAAAACATTTATTGCACTTCATAATACTTCTCAGGGTAACGGAAGTCAACCTGTCATAATGCCTGCTATCCCACAATATGCCAAGCCCACGTTTTGATGTAATAAGCTTAAAATGCCTTGCAAATGTTACATAACTCTCCTAGTTCTTCTCAAAAGGGTGGGCTGGTAAGAATTTGATAATTGCTGCTGTTGGGCTTGCCCATGCCAAGCTAACAATGTAGATGGTTACATCCAGCTCTTTTGTTTCATAAGGAAAGTCTGCTTTCATTTGCATGTGTGAGCTGGCCCTCTGCTTTGATGACGAAGAGGAGGGACACCAGCAAAGGTTCTCAGGCCGGGCTGCATTGTTGAAAGCTTTATAAATCTATTTGGATTCATAGGAATATTACTTCGCAATCTGGCGACATCGATAATAAGTTATTCCTCTGTTTCCAAAAACGAAAGGATGGAGAGGTTTGCCATCTGAATTTGTTTTCCTTGCTTGCTTGCAGTTCCTTTTGTCATTGTGTGTAGAGGTTCAATAGGTGGTAAGAAGCCAGCAGAGCAGTCTGGAAGGGAGCAGCTGGCAGATCTGCAGCGGTGCATCAGGCTTGGCTCTTCCATAGACAAGGCTGCCCTTGCTTCCAGTCCTTTGCACAAGCTCACTCAGAGCTGAGAGCTCCCTGGGATACAGTTGGGAGGGATGCTTCCCTCTAGGCCTAGAGTCTAGGAGATCATTTTCTTTGACCTGTTTTGAATTACACTTGCTCTACTCATTCGCTCCTCCAATCCAATACCTGCACCGCATTCCACTGACTTCAAAGTTAGCGAAATGCATTAATAGCACACTCCCTTGCTTAGAAAATCATGTTTTGGATTTACACATTTTAAAATAAAAACTTCTTCATTGCTACAGGATATTGGGAGGGAAGGAGGTAAATGCTGTTCTTCAACCTGCCACCTTCCACTAGTAGTCTAAACATTGTTTCTATAAAATAATTTTCGGAAAGTTCTATATAGTAAAACAGGAATTCTGCTGTGTAAACTAAGTAATAATTTTCCCCTGGAAATTGAGATTGAGCACAGAGTAATTGAGTAAAATTAACACTTAACTAATATGTTTTCTTTATAATTTATTAAAGAGTTTAAAGCTTTTGAGGCGAGAGCAACTCATTTATAACTTTCCACACCAACTTTATTATAATAAACCTACTTAATGTAATACTCTGATAGTCTTGGTTTTAACCAGAAATAACACTTTTTCCTTTGTACAAAAAATAGGAATAAATGATTTTTAGAAATTCTACTTCTGAGAAAAGAATGCATGCAAACATCTATCCTCTTACTGACTGAATAGTTTGCTTTTAAAATTTTGATTAGGATACATCTCCTTAACTCAGTTTTATTTTAAAACTTTAGGGGAAAATATCTTGAACATAGCTACAGCAGAAGTTAGAATACTTGCTTCAGACAATGCTATCCTTTCTGATAGAGAGGGGATATGTTGATTAACTGTCACATCCTCACAAAGATGGCAGTGCCCACAGCCAATAAAGAGGGAATATGCTAATTGACTGCCATTCCCTCAAAGATGGCAGCACCCACAGCCACAAGATGACAGAGCCCTGTTCCCTCAGCCCTGCTAGGGTGGCAGGTGCATGGTATGGCTGGGTCCACCCCCTGATGGGACCAGCTACTCTGTGTGCCTCCAGAGTCTCCTAGTCCCCTCTGCCCCTCAGGGCTGGCCTGAAGCACAGGCAAGCTTCGGATGTTGGCTTCCCAGGGTGGGCCCAAGGGACAAGCAAGCCTTGGATGGCGGCTGCCCAGCTACCCAGGGCTGCCAGAGGCTCAGGTAACCAGGACTGGCCAAGGCAGTGGCAGCAGCAGAGGTGCAATGGGGGCATCACCTTCCCATGATTGTTGGGTCACCTCCAGCCCCTGAGGGATCCCAGACTGTGAGAGGGGGCAGGCTGGAGTGAGGGACCCCCTCCTCCACTGCTTGAATTTTTATGTACTGGGCTCTAGTTGTTAATAATTAGCTATAACTCTGTGAGCAACTGACAAAGGGAGCTCACTTATAAAATTTCTTCATAGGATTCTTGCTATTCATATGAATTATAAAAAATGAAATAGATAACAGCAACAGGCATCCTTGGTTACTTAACTTGTGTTTGCTGATCCTTTTAAATAAAAATCAACTTCAGGAACAGCTCATGGGTTTCTAGTTGGAGTGTTTTGTTCATTAGGTATTTTCACACTCAGTTGAAAAGACACTTAAGAATCTTATATGAAACCAGTGTACATGGTTTACTTTCATTTTAAAAGCGTGTATTCTGTTCAGCTGTGAGGGTTTTTAAAATTTCTTTTCTGGCACTGCCTAAAACCAGATGATATCACACCATGAAAAACGAATTGGTTACTGAGCTTTTTCAGCTGTGGAAAAGGAAATAAAATCCCACACTTCTTAGACACTATGTATAAAAAAAAACATTTTTAATGTCAGGTAAATATAGACCATTGCTTTTAACTATCTATAGGTAGGTAGTCTTATTTCAAATTGTTCTTAAAATAATTGTGACACAAAGGAGAGTTTAGCAAGTCAAATGGGACTATGTTTTGACTTTGTGACTGGTTCTATTTTAATCCTTATCCTTTTTGCTAAATAAGGATATTTTCTATATGTTAAAAAATAATCATATCCAATATGAAGTTGTTACAATAGCCTATAGTCTGCATAGAGATAGGCAATTCTCAGTTAATCCATTTCCTCAATACTACTCTGGCATTGGCCACTTCTGTCATTTCTCTAAACTTCTGTCATTTCTCATCACTTCTAAATGTGAATAATTACAAATCCATCCCATTATTTTGTGTGTGTGTGTGTGTGTGTGTGTGTTAGTTAAATAATTCAATCTAATGACAATTTGAGAGTGAGATAATTGTGTATGTTATAGCTGCTCCTATTCTTGTTCTTATTCTTTTCCTATAAGAACCATGATTCAAAATCAAACTATTTTAATCTTCATGGAAATTCTTTTTGCTTTGAACTGTGTCAGAATTCCATACTCCAGTTTTCAGATATTCTATTTAGTAGCTTACAGCTTTAAACGTTTAAGGGACAAATAAGTAGAATCTGATGTAGCTGTTGCATTCTGTTATCTTGTAATAAGTGGAAGGAAATGGCTCCTACTGGGTGAAGAAATTCGTGTGTCCTCAGTGTTGTATTTTTGGTTTCTAGGACACCATGTCTTCTTCTTTTGGAGTTTACTCCTTCTGTTTGGAAGACATATCCTTCAAGATTCTCCTGGGAAATTGTACTTGAAATGGATTTTTAAAATCTATATATGGTTGAAATTTCTTCATTTTTGCTTTCATGATGGATTAATAGTTTAGTTGGTGTATTAGTTTCTCTATTGCTGTTGTAACGAATTATTACAAATTTAGTGGCTTAAAATAATAGACATTTATTTAAATTGACTTGGAGACTTTTGCTTTGGAAAAGCCACCTCTTTAAGTAATTTTCAGAAAGATTTCTGGACCGCCTACTGTGATTTCCAACAAATGTGCCTAAGAGCTTTACTCAAGTTTAAGCATACATGGATGTTCCATGTACTGCAGAATGGGAAACCGAGCCCCTAATGGCACTCATCAATTTAATCTCCTGCCTGTGTGGTCCAGTGAACACCTCAATTACTTCTTTCTTATGAAGGATGAGGTCCTCTTCTGAAACAACAGTCTATTCACTTCTCTCATAAACCCTTCTATTGAGTTGCTCAAATTAATTGCTTAAAGTTTTGCTGTGCAGTCTGTATATTAAAGTTTGCTCGGTTGCATTAAATGACTGGTTTATGTTTTCTTCACTTTTATTTCTTCATTTCAGGGTAAATATAAGTGAGGGGAAAAGAAAGTGGCTGAGGAGATGAGGACAAGGTTCAGGAGAGGGTGCTACACACTTTAGTGGTTTAAAACAATACAAATCAAAGTATTCTCATACTATTCTGAAGGTCAGAAGTTTAAAATGGGTTCACAGAGCTGCATTTCTTCTAAAAGTTTGGAGGAAAATCTGTTTCCTTATCTTTTACAGCTTCTGGAACCTTCGGCAATTCTTGATTACTGGCCCCATCCTTTATCTTCGCACCAGCATCAAACACATATTCATTCATCTTTCTCTCTTTCAGTTTACATCATCAGATTGCCATTTTAAAAAAAATATTTTTTTATTGATTTTTTTTTTTTACAGAAAGGAATAGATAATTAGAAATATTCATGATAGAGAAACATTGATCCAGCTGCCTCCTCACACCCCCTACTGGGGATGTGCTCACAACGAAGGTACATGCCCTTGATCGGAATTGAACCTGGGACCCTTCAGTCTGAAGGCTGAGGCTCTATCCACTGAGCCAAACCCATTAGGGCCAGATTGCCTTTTTCTGATTATAACCCTTCTGCCTCCCTCTTACTAAGATTCTTGTAATTATATTGGGGCTACCCACATAATCCAGAATATTTTTCATATCTCAAGATCTTTAACCTAACATCTCCAAAATCCCATTGTCTTGTAAGGTGACATATTCACAGGTTCCAGGGGTTAGGATGTGGACATCTACTGGTCATTATTTTGTCTACAGAAGACCCTCAAAGATTAATGTCCTTCCACATGCCAAATTAATTTATCCTATTTCAATATCATCCAGATTCTCAAGCTGTTATAGCATTACCCCAATAAAAAAAATTTCATCTAAGTCTCATCACAAAAGGTACAAATCTCATTATCTAATCAAATCTAAATCAGGTATGAGTGAAGCTCTAAGTATAGTTTATCCTTGTAAGTATAGTAATATTTAAGTATAGTAATATACTGTAAGTATAGTAATATTCCTAAGTATAGTAAGTATAGTAATAAGTATAGTAATAAGTATAGTAATAAGTATAGCTCTAAGTATAGTAATATTCCTCTTCGTCTGTGGATTTGTAACTTTAGAAAACATCTTATATCCTCTGAAAATACAATGGTGAGATAGGTATAGGATAAGTTGTCAATGTTGCAATTAAAAACGGGAGAAAAAAGCTGAAACTGGTTTGGCTCAGTGGATAGTCAGCCTGTGGACTGAAAGGTTCCAGTCAAGGGCATGTACCTTGGTTGCGGGCACATCCCCGGTAGAGGGTAGGGTGTGCAGGAGGCAGCTGCTTGATGTTTCTAGTTCTCTATCCCTCTCCCTTTTTCTCTGTAAAAAATCAATAAAATATATATTTTTTTAAATGGGAGAAAAATGGAAAGAAAAAGATGTCACCAGTTCTAAGAAATATCATTTGGGAAATTGAATCCACCTGGGAAAGCAACATTAGATACCAAAACCTGGAAATCATCCTCTATGGTTCTGGCTCTGACCTGCACTCTCAGATCCATCTTTTTCATGAAGAGTATAACTAATGGACTCAAGACACTGGGGGATGAGGGCATGTATGGGAGTGGAGTGGGGAGGGGGGATGGGAGTATGGACACATATGTAATACTTTAATAAATAAAAACAAAATTGACTGGAAAATAAAAAGAGTAGTTTGTGATGCAGCTGAGTAGTTTTATCAGCTTGTTTCTTACCAGTAGGATTTCAGGATTCCAACAGCCTTCCTTCATTTTTTTCCATCTCTGTCTCTTTCAGTCCATACTGGCAGTAACTGTTGATATAACTTTCTTAAGAAGCTTATAAATCTCCATTGTGTGTTTCAGGGATTTACTCTATAAGACAACAGGCTCATCTGCAGGTCTTTCTAGATAATTCCATCTCTATTCCTGGCTTTTGCTTAAGTAGCTGAGGGAACCTATGAGTCACTTGCCTAATCTCTCAAAGAGCAACATGTGAAGTTGAATACTTGGATATTTTAATTCTTATCCGGCCACACCCTTGGCTTTCTTTTCAGAGCAGACTCTCTTTAAAAAAAAAAATTAAAACATATTTTTGAAAATTTTAATTATAGTTGACATACAATATTATATTAGTTTTGAATGCACACTCCAGTGATAAGACATTATACAACTTCATCAGTGATGATCCAGATAAATCTTGTACCTATCTTATACCATCCATAGTTATTAAAATATCATTGATTATATTCCCTATGCTGTATGTTATATCCCCATGACTATTCTGTAGCAACCAATTTATACTTAATCTCTTCACCTTTTGTACCCATCCCTTGCCCCCTCCCATCCAGCAACCTTCAAAATGCACCCATAAGTATGTTTCTGTTCTGCTTATTCATTTATTTTGTTCTTTGGATTCAGTTATTTTTTTTAAAATATATTTTATTGATTTTGTACAGAAAGGAAGGGAGAGAGATAGCAAGTTAGAAACATTGATGAGAGAGAGTCATCGATCAGCTGCCTCTTGCACACCCCCTACTGGGGATGTGCCCGCAACCAAGGTACATGCCCTTGACCGGAATCGAACCCGGGACCCTTTGGTCCCCAAGCCGACGCTCTATCCACTGAGCCAAACCGGTCTTGGCCTGGATTCAGTTATTGATAGATATATATTTATTGCCATTTCATTGTTAATACTTTTTTTCTCTTCTTAAAGAAGACCCTTTAACATTTCATGCAATATTGGTTTGGCAGTGATAAACTCCTTTCACTTTATTTTTATTGATTTCAGAGAGGATGGGAGAGGGGAGAGAGAGATAGAAACATCACTGATGAGAGAGAATCATTGATTGGCTGCCTCCTGCATGCCCCTACAATGGTGATTAAGCCTACAATCCAGGCATGTGCCTTGAATGGGAATTGAACCATGACCTCCTCGTTCATAAATCTACGCTCAACTTCTGAGATACACTGGACTGGCTAAGCAACATTTTAAAAAGTCAATCCTCTCAGTATTTCTCACTGTCATTTGTTTGGAATCCAAACTAGAGAAAAATGAATATATTAAGACAGTATTGTCCTATATTTCAGAATAAAGTGACAAAATGTTGCAATAACATTTAGTGTTTTGAATAAATCACTCCATTTTGGTATAAATCTATGATGTTGACATTAGGAAACTATTTTAGGACCAGAAGAAAACTATGTCTTACTAGTATCCATATTAGGAGCACTTCACTGCACTCCTAAAGAAGGAATTGAATACATTCTAACACAGGATTCTCTTCCTTCTCAAGGAATGCACATTGTTAACTACACAAAAAGTTCATCTCAAAGTAAAAAGTATGCCATTCATTAGAAAAGTCTCAGAAAATTTTATAATAGGATCTGAATATGTCTTCCACTCTAAGTTTTTAGTTAAAACCTCCTACTTGCAGTGGTTATTGCTCTTTCAGAATGTCTCACTGAGAGCTTAACACACATGTGGCTGCCTAAATTTATCAATTCACTTTCAGTATTTTGACTTCTAAGTCCACTGGCCTTTCCTTCTCTGCTCTACTCCAACCTTAATATTCCTCCTATAGAAAATTCTAATTTCTTGACAGCTGATCTTTATAATCTTTAGTAGTTTATATGTATATATATATATATTTTTTTTCTTTCTTTCTTTCTGCTGCCTTTCTGAAGCTCACATTTAGTCCCTCCATTAACTGTTTCTTTTCTTTCATCTGCATTTATAAAACTACCTTCTACAGCACATAAATTGAATACACTATAATGCTTTTTACTATTATATTTTTAACTCATGCTCTATTCTGTAATATGCATTATTTATGTCATATATCTTCTCCTTGAATCCCACCTTATATATACACCAGTTACTTAAATGATATTAAATTGGTTGATTACATCTTTTTTAAAAACTTGTATTACAAATTTAACCGCTACATTTTGAAAATGTCTATGGCAAATATTATCATCACATTACTGAATTCTGGTCCTGGCATAAGAAATGATTCTCCATGTTGGGAGAAATAAACTTATATCTTAGCATGAAATGATCTATTAAAAGAATCATATATTGATGGATTACTTAGTTGTTCTGGAAAATTTAGAATAAGAAAGTATTTATCTTTATGATTGCTAATGTACATGAGCCAAGACTGGTTAAAAAGACAACAATTTGCAGGTATATTTTGAAATATTATATAAGCGCTTGAAGTTTCAAAAAACTATGTGTTTGAATATGTAGGCTTCTTTATTGTCTCCATAGATTCACATTCTTTTTCCCAGGCCATTTTTTTTTTTTTACAAAGTAAATGTACCCTCTGGCCAAAGACAGAGGCAAAGGGGAGGTTCTTGACAATCAAATGTTCCACACTCTGCATTGGGATAAGTTTCATCCTACCAATAGATCACAAGGTAGAAAATTTTCTTATTATTCTACCAGAATTTAAGCATCATTTGGGAAGCTTATAATAAAATACTAAAGCTTAAAATTGACTTGGGGTGTTGAATATACATTACAATATAAAGATGATGTATTATAAAACTGTACACCTGAAACCTATATAATTTTATTAACCAATGTCACCCCAATAAATTCAATAAATAAGAAAAAAATGAAAACACTAAAATAAAAATGCATATAACCTTGGACTAAAAAAAAAAAAGAAATGTTCTACAACAAATAAATCTAGATTTCAGTGGTTTGTACAGTACAGGCATAGGTATTTTTAAAGACTCTTAAGATGATTTAAGTATGTGACCAGGATTAAGATTAATTGATTTAGGAAACGATTATTGAGTCAATATGTTAAATATGTATACATATGGCATGTGGACCACCATTTGTACTGTTGCATGGGCCCCACAGTTATTACTGGGAGGCCTGCCTTTTCTCTCCTTTGGATCTTTACTTCTGCTTTAAGCAAAGAATTGGCTTCACTGCTTAGTTTCTGAACCACTATTTGAATCCCTAGGAACTCTCTTGCTGTTAACAGAAAGGTAAGTTTTCTCTTTGCCAAGAGACTATTTATTGCCTGCTGGTAAAACATTCCAACTTTTTCCATTTTATATCATTAATCTTTTTATGGGTTGAATTAAATTCTATGTGCTTTCAATGATACACTTTAGTAACTACAATCCACCTGGGTGAAGTTATATTCTCAGCAGGTTGTAAAGTTTCCTTTCCCTGGAGAAAACTAATGGAGAGGGGAGTTGAAGACTTTGCCGTTACTCCTGCCAAAGATGGATCATTACCCCATGTAAGACTTCTGATAAGATTTTGGCTTCCCTGTCCATTTTCTCACAGACAGAGAATGCACAGGCAATAACAACAACAAAAATAGAATCTACTCTCCTGCTGGCTATTCTCCTTGCAAAGGAATATGTTTTTCATATAGTTTATGTCTTTTCTTTCACATCGTTTTATTCAAACCCTTGGATGAAGTCATTTAAATAAGTGGCTCACTCTTTAATAACACTCAGGACTATGAATTCCATAAATAATAAAAGGCCATTTGGTCTATTTCAACAAAATAAATATTTTTGTCAATATCCGTCATAAGAATTGTAGACACCGGCTCTTTTCCAGGATTTCTGCACATAAAGTATCTCCTTATAAATATTCAAATGCTCTCTTATTATTATGTATTTTCTCTGGCATATATAGATTTTCCTCTCATATTAATAAAGTGAACAGTAATTCCTTATTCTGTGGCCCATGTTCAGCCACCTCTGTTCTTTTTTTCCTTCTGCCAGCCAAGAGTAAAAGATCTACAATTTGTACACATATTTTCCACCTCCTTTCTTTGTTTTTAATTCTTTATTGTTGAAAGTATTTCATATGTTCTCCTTTTTCCCTCATTGTCTTCTCCCAGACAGCCCTCGCCTTCACCTCCTCTATTGTCTGTGTCCATTGGTTATGCTTATATGCATAAAAGTTCTTTGGCTGATCTCTTATCCTGTGCCCACACACCCACCCTCCCCCACCTTCCCTTGACGCTTCTATGCCTCGATCTATTTTTGTTCATCAGTTTATGTTGTTCATTATATTCTACAAATGAGTGAGATCATGTGATACTTACCTTTCTCTGGCTTATTTTGCTTAGCATAATGCTCTCCAGACCCATACATGTTGTTGCAAATGGTAAGAGTTCTTACTTTTTAACAGCAGCATAGTATTTCATTGTGTGGATATACCACATTTTTTTTTAACTCACTCATCTGCTGATGGGCATTTGGGGTGTTTTCAAATCTTATCTATTGTAAATTAGTTATGAACATAGGGGTGTACATATCCTTTCTGATTGGTATTTCTGATTTCTTGGAATACATTCCTAGAAGAGGGATTACTGGGTCAAATGGAAGTTCCATTTTTAGTTTTTTTGAGGAAACCCCATGCTGTTTTCCACAGAGTTTCACCAATCTGCATTTCCAGAGCTCTGGTACATAAAGCAATCTCATCAATGTGAGATAAAAACAAAACAAAACAAAACAAAACAAAAACACAAAAACAAAACAATGAATAATATTGTGCCTTCCAGTTCAGAAAATAATCTGATGCCTTTATAAACTTTTTCCACTAAAACAACTTCCTTTTAAAAATATATGCACTCACTCTAGCATAAGTCATGTGCTTTTCTCAGCCTGGATTCCTCTGTTTGTCTCCCTGGCTTGAACTTTTTCCTTTGAGTCATTAGTTCTCTGCTCCTCCTAAGCCATTCTCTCTTTCATAATGCTAAGGACAGATTCTTCTAACATGAAAATCTATCAAGTCCACTCTCAAGTCCAAAATGGTATTGCTTAAAAATCGAAATACCTTTTTAAAAAGTATTATAATTGATTTCAGATAGCAAGGGAGAGGAAGAGAGAGATAGAAACATCAATGATGAGATAAAATCATTAATCAGCTGCCTCCTGCATGCCCCACACTGCAGATCGAGCCTGCAACCCACCCAGGCATGTGTTCTGATAGGGAATTAAACCATGACGCCCTGGTTTATAGGTCGATACTCAACAATGAGCCATGTTGACTGAGCTAAATACCTTATATAATATTCAAAGCATTTTGTAATCTAGTATATACTCTCACTTTCACTCAATCATTTCCCAGTTCTAAACTTTGTGTGTGTTTTTATAACCACACATGTACATATCAATTGCAAAGCCTTTTCTGTGTCTCTAAGAAGCTAAATATGATTCATAAATATATGTTCAAGTAAGAGATAACTACACTCTTTGGTGTCCCTTGTTCTTCAAAGCCAATTTAATCCCCTTTCTTTCCTTCCCATGTTGCTTCAGGAGAGAAATTATTTCTTCCTCTTTACATTGGCATAAATGTATGAGGCATTATGTTCTTTCAGAAAAGACTTATTCTTTTACCTTAGTGTTCTGAATCAAAAAGAAATGCCTGTAAAGTAAGGCTTTCAGTAAATATTTGTAAGTAAATGATGCACACAAGAACCAAGGTAGCTTTAAAGACCATCATGGACTTCACTCAAATACACGTTTTGGTTTTTTTAATGCAGAAGGAAATATGTGAATAAGAAAAACATTAAAAACTGGGAAGATTCTCCTAGTAAAATCTACTTCAAGGTTAAAAGGAAAAGCCATTATTTTTAAAATGAGATAAAGATCATGCCATTATGGCAGAATTTTTCTATTGATTCTATGTCTACCATAATCAACTTGGAAGATAGATTAGTCTCGATTGTTAGAGATTGATTTTTCTTTGTGATTATTATACTTTCTGTTAATTCAATTTTTGGTATTGAGGTAAAACAGCTCACAGAGGTATAGTGAACATTATTGGTCTCTTCTCTGGTAGATTGGGAGATTAATCTTCTTGCATATAGTTGGATTATTCCTAAAACTTTTATTTCTGTATATTCAAATCAAATGATTTCTTCCTGGTTGTTTTATACTCTTTAAAGAAAGACATACGGAAAATGGTGTTGAGTTAAATGACATTTCTATGATTTGTTGCAGGGTATTCTTGGTAACTGAAGTTGCATGTTTTTTATCTTCTAGCAGAAGATGCATTTGGCAGAGTTATTTTGTAAAATGGAGACATTCACAAGTTTAATAAGTGTACTCTGAATTTATATTTAGATTATAAGTATCAGTTGTTGATGTAGAGTGTCTGAGGCATTCTCATTACATCCTTAACATTCAAAGCACTGTCTCTGGATCACTACACTCTTCTTTTTCAGATGTTCACACATCCCTTCCACAATCTGTGTTTCACGGTGGATTGTGAGTACCAGAGCTGAGCTAACTGGCATAGTATCAATTAGCAGCCACAGGACTTTATCAAAGCTCAGCAAATGAGATGAAGAAAGCACTTGTAGAATAGCATGCCTATCTTTGTGCCTTATGTGGTAGTGCAGGGTATAAATGAGAATTCTGCTGCGCTGATTTTGTCTCCAAGAAGGAAGTCAGCTTTAGGATGAGACTCATTATGGAAGGCAGGGTAGACTAAAGAATTCTGCTTTCTGATGAAGTAGCCCAGCAATGAAACCAAACAAAACATGAACCTTTGAACTTCCCTGGTAGATGGGCCTGTAAATCCACTTTATTGTTTAAACTTAAGTTACATTTTCCATTATCTCAAATTTAAAGAATCCTAACTATCACATAGAACGTTCCTATAAGAATAACAATCTTATAACTATCGTATAGAGCAGAGTTGTTGCTTTCTATAGATAGTTGCTTTGATGGTGTGTTTGAAATGGCAGTGAGCACACTTTACCAAAAATAGCCTTCCCTTGTTAGATCAAAGTACAGAAATTCCATGAAGGCATTCAATATTGTGATGGGTCTGAAGGTGAGTCTAGGAGTGATTCTGAGAGAATGAGAACAAAGGACTGAAATCTAAAAAAGAGCTTTGGTTTTAGTGACTTTGGTCATGTTTTCATATGTCTCTTTGCTTTAAGTCCTCCTTTGAAAAGTATCTATTTAGGTCCATTGCCCAGTTTTTGATTGGTTTGTTTATCTTCCTTTTGTTAAGTTGTATGAGTTCCCTGTAAATGTTGGAGATTAAACCCTTATTAGAGATAACATTGGCAAATATGTTGTCCCATGCAGTGGGCTTTCTTGTTGTTTTGTTGATGGTTTCTTTTGCTGTACAGAAGCTTTTTATTTTGATGTAGTTGCATTTGTTTATTTTCTCTTTAGTTTTCATTGCCCTCAGAGCTGTATCGGTGAAGATAATGCTTTGGCATATATCTGAGATTTTGCTGCCTGTGGATTCCTCTAAGAATTTGATGGTTAGCCATCTTTTGTTTAAGTCCTGTATCTATTTTGAGTTTATTTTTGTGTATTATGCAAATTGGTGGTCTAGTTCCATTTGTTTGCATGTATCTGTCCAACCTTCCCAACACCATTTATTGAAGAGACTGTCTTGACTTCATTGTATGATATTAAATACTAATTGAGCATAGTGGTTTGGGTTAACTTCTGGGTCCTCTAGTCTATTCCATTAATCTACAATATATGTCTGTTCTTGTGCCAGTACCAGGTAGTTTTGAGAACAGTGGCTTTGTAAATACAGCTTGATATCTGGTATTGAGATCCCTCTTACTTTGTTCTTCTTTCTCAGGATAGTTGCAGCTATCCGGGGTCTTTTTTATTTATTTATTCCAGATGAATTTTTGGAGAGTTTGTTCTAGGTCTGTGAAATAATGCTGTTGGTATTTTAATGGGGGGTGATTGAATCTATATATTGCTTTGGGTAGTCTGAGAGATGCAAATCAAAATGTGGTACCATCTCACACCTGTCAGAATGGCTATCATCTACAAATCACAAATGACAAGTGCTATTGAGGATTCTAAGAAAAAAGAACCCTGTGCACTGTGTGCAGACTGGTGCAGCCTATGGAATTTCCTCAAAAAACTAAAAAGGGAACTCCCATTTAACCCAATGATTCCACTTCTAGAAATATATCCCAAGAAACTAGAAACACCAGTTAGAAAGGATATATACACCCCTATGTTCATAGCAGCACAATTTACCATAGCTAAGATTTGGAAATAGCCAAAGTGCCCATCAGCAGATGAGTGTATTAAAAAATGTGGCACATCTACACAATGGAAAACCACACTACAGTAAAAAAGAAGGAATTCTTACCATTTGCAACAGCATGGACGGACCTGGAGAGCATTATGCTACCCAAAATAAGCCAGTTAGAGAGAGAAATATCACATGATCTCACTCATTTGTGGATTATAATGAACAACTTAAACTGATGAACAAAAACAGATCCAGAGACAGAGAAGCAGCGATCAGACCATCAACTCTCAGAAGGGGAGGGTAGGGGTAAGGGGGAGTGTTCAACCAAAGGACTTGTATGCATGCATATAAGCCTAACCAATGGACACAGACAAAAGGGGGTAAGGACATGATTGGGGAAGTGGGGGAACAATGGGGGGATAAG
This sequence comes from Pipistrellus hanaki, assembly GCF_964339955.1. NCBI lineage: Eukaryota > Metazoa > Chordata > Mammalia > Chiroptera > Vespertilionidae > Pipistrellus > Pipistrellus hanaki. The sequence goes on from NC_140504.1 coordinate 9,229,605, forward strand.
GACACATATGCAATACCTTAATCAATAAAGAAAAAACACACCTTTGGTTTTACCAAATTCTGTAGGTTTGGACAATGGAGACCTGGCCTACGGCTGGGGAAGATTATAGCTGGGGCTTCTAGAAAGATTTGGATGAGAAAGATATATGGGTCACAACTCACACAGATTCTGTTTACCTCCCAAAGCGGCATATGCCAATATAGTAGCATCTTAACATCCCTCCCCCCGGCGGGGGATACATTCCAAAATTCAGTGGATGCTTGAAACCATGAACTGTACCAAATCCTATATAGACTAAATCTTTTTTCTATACATTCATATCTATGATTATGCTTTAATTTATAAATTAGGCATAGTAAGAGATTAAAGACAATTAGAAAATTATAAGATTATACTGTAAGAAAAGTTATGTGAATTTGGTTTCTTTCTCTCAAAATATCTTATTTTACTATATTCAACTTTTCACTTAAAGGGATCACTTTATGGCTTCTCTTTGGCATATTTGAATTGTCTTTATCACCACTCCTATGCTTTATGGCATTTATGAGGTAAAATAAGGGTTACTTGACCACAAGAGCTGCAATACTAGGCCAGTTGATCTGACAACCTAGATGGCTATTAAGTAACTAATGGGCAGGGGGCATATACAGTGTGGATACACTGGACAAAGGGATGATTCATATCATTGGCAGGCTGGAGTGTGACTGAGAGAGATTTCATCATGCTACTCAGAGTGGCTTTGGAAATATTTATTTCTGGAATTTTCCATTTAATATTTTCAGACTACGGTTAACTGTGGGTAACTGAAACCGTGGAAAGTAAAATTGTAGAAAGTAAAATCGTGGAAAAAGGGAGCTACTGTATGTAATGTTTCAATTTGATGCACTTAAATGGAAGGTGGAGAATAGAAAGAGAACTTGACAAGTGAAATGTTTACACTACTGTTATTTTTTGAATGTTCATACTCTTTAAATCATTGAATATTTGAGGGTAAATTGCTATCTTTGCATTCTAAAACAGAACATGTAAGGTTTTTAGCAATGTTGAAAAATGAATTAATGCACTCTATAATTAAAGAAAACCCCAAAATATGTTTGCCTAGCTTATTTGACAGCCCTCATGATTGGTTACAATTATGAATTCCAGTGATGAAACTTTGCTTCATTTTAAGTCCCTTGGGTTGTTTGAACATAATTTAGGGTGAAGCCAGGCTAATTAGCTTTTGTCTTCACAAACAAGTGCTATTTATGACTTGGCCACTCCCTGCCTATGAACTGCTTCCCTATTTCAACCAATAAATGTTCACAGCATCAGATGTTGTTGTAGTAGCCAGTCATTATTTAACAGGAAAAGAGTAAGGGGGAGAGCAGATAGGCACATGCCCAGTGAAGGACTGAATGATATGGGAGGGTACCTGTCTGCCAGTCATACCTGAGAACAAATTAGTGGCCAGGATGGGCGTGGCCACCGAAAGCTCAAAAAATTTATATATTTAAACTTCCAAACAATGAAAGTTCTCTCTCTCTCCTGTCTGTCTCTCTTCTCCCTTTGGCACACCAGGTTCCTGGCTCTCCTGTGGCACTCTCCTGGGCCCAGGTGGCACATGGCCATGTTGGACTCCACACATGGACTAATAGAGCTGAATTAGCTTTGGCACTGAAATCCACCTGACTGCAAGCTCTGGACACTGGCCTGCTTCTACTCTGCCGAACTTCCCACTGCCCTTCTTTCGGGACTGGCTTAGGGGAAACAGGACATCGCAATCCGATGAATGGAGCTCCATGAAAATAAAGCCTATGCTCACATCCCAACCTCCTTTGGAAGCTTCTGAAAACGCTTATTTCGGTGGCACCCTGAACCTCCACCTGGCTCCCACAAGCGATAGGAGAGTTTAATTCTCCAGTGACACATCAGGCAAATCTACATGAAAGTTCAGACTTCATGACAAGTGCGGGTGTCTAATGTCACATGCAAGTTTGTCACAAATCAGTATAAACACGGAATGACCCATCAGCACATGGTTTGAGTCACACTTAATTTTTTAACTTTATGTAAAAAGTAATATCCAAAAGTCCCCTTAATTTTATTTTATTTTTTGTCATACTGGTGCTTGGAAAGAAATAAAATTAAATTACCAATAAAATTCTTTTTCCATTTCTTCATTCCAGTGAGAAAATAGTCATGTAATAGATGAAACCAAAGTTCTTAAATCCAACTCTTCTGGAAAAAATATATTTTGAAAAAAAATATGTACATGCATACATTCTCTTTAATATATGTTTAATGCTAAGAGATTCGAATGTTTCATTGTATAGATTTTTATTTAAAATATTAGTTGTCTTTAAATTAGTCATATTAGTACTTTGTCTTTGTTTTGTTATATCAATTGTGATTTATTATTTATGTGCAATGATAAAATATTTTAACATGTCATAAAACCAGATATAATGTGCCAGTATTTCCTGTTGATAAAAATATGCATTACACAAATAAAAACTCGAGTACAATTATACATCCTATGGCAAAATAATATGTTCTTAGAAATTTCAAATGTTTTTAAATTAAATTTCAATGATTAATTAATCAGTATATATTCCATGCCACATGTTAAATTCTGATACATTGTGTGAAACCAAGGTGCATCTAGAGTAGTGATAGGCAAACTTTTTTTCTGCCCCAGGGATCAGGCCTAAACCGGCAGTCAAACATCCCCCAAGGGATTCCAGATTGGAGAGGGTATAGGCTAGGCTGAGGGACACTCCCTCCCCTTCATTCCATGCATGAATTCTGTGCACCGGGGCTCTAGTGTTTAAAATAAAAACAGTGGATCACTTTATAAAATTAACGACAACCCAGCTGGCATGGCTCAGTGGTTGAGTATTGACCTGTGAACCAAGAGATCGCAGTTCAATTCCTGGTCAGGTCAGGGCACATGCCTGGTTGCAGGCTCTATCACCAGCGTAGGGCATGCAGGAGGCATCTGATAGATGATTCTCTCTCATCATTGATGTCTTTATCTCTCTCTCTCCTTCTCCCTCCCTCTCTGAAATCAATAAAAATTAAATAAAATAAAAATTAATGAGAAACATTAAATAATAGATTCAAGAAGCTTAGAGAGTATTCACCACAGTAAACACTGAAAAATCTAAACCAGGCATAATTTATTTGAACTACAGAAAAGAAAGACAAAGCTACTACCTTGAAATAATCCAGGAGGGGCTTCAATGGTCCACTTGGTAATAGGTTACTTTGCATACATCAGTATGAACTCACATTTCACTTAATATATAGATGTACACATGTACACATGTTTACAGTATGTATATATACATTTTACCATATATATATTTGTGCACCAGGCCTCTTGTTTTTCTATAAAAATCAGAGCAGTATTAGTGAAAAACAGCTCTGTTTAGTACACTAATAAATGTTTTTCAATACCTTTCCTTGAGTCTTACAGTATTACTTGAAATTCTAATGGCCTAATGAAACAAAGACTAAATTCCTCACATTTGGAGATGGTAGGAGAGAAAGAAATAAAAAAGGAAATGACGTTCTTAATGAATACAGGTTGTTCTTGGGGAACTCTACTAAATTGTTTTCTTATTGTTGCTGGTAGTGGTGGTAAATGTGATCTTCTTGTGGAGGTGATAACAGTAATGGTGATGCTTCTGCTACTTTTGGAGTGATGGTGGTGATGGTGGCATTGGTGAGTTTGGTGATCGTATGGTAATTATTGGTATTTATATTGGTAGTGTTGTTGGTGCCGGGTTGTAGTGGTAATGGTGTAATTTAAAATATACAACAAAAACAAAACTTCTACAAATGCTTGTACCATGTAGTCTAAAAGTCACTAAAGGATTAACTTTTTAAGATCGCTTGTCGGTTGCTAAAGTCATAATTAGCCACATGATTATTGGATATAGCTTAGCTCCAAACTTGGGCTCTGGAAAATCGTTTACATCCATGCGTTGGTCTCTGTGGCCTTGACCAGTAATAGCCAACATGATGATATCGCACAAGGTTCATGTATTCACATTAACAGAATTTCCCTTAGTCTCATTCTGGTCTTTGGCTTACTATACCAGTACAAAACATTAGGGGTAAAAAATGAAGTATGCTACAATTTCCTTTAAATACATTTACAGTTACATTTTTAAGCTTAGCATGTGTATCTTGGAGGAGAGAAAGAGAACCAGGCCACTCAGATGGTTGTCAAAAATGAAATTCCTTTATGTCTGAAGTGTTTCACCAGACGATCATGAACTTGCAGGTGTGCAGTACCACAAAATTCACTAGAACTTGGTTAAACAAATATTGGGAAGACCATTAGGCAACATTAAAGCTTTTTTACATCTAAAGGGGGGAGTGTGTGCAAAGGGAAAGTCACTATAAGACATAATATTCAAATGGCAAATACGATGATAAAAGGAAGTATAAACAAAAACAAATGCTGGGACCAAAAATTAGGACCTGACTTCTGAAACTTAAAACATCATTTAAGCCCGTAAATACTCCAAGTCTTCCTTATTCCAACAGCAAAATTCACTCTCAAATACAGAAAACTTGAGAAAACTTGTTAGAATCTCTTTCTGCCTATTTATGATTTAAATTTAAAGTAAGTTAGAAATCCTAGCCAGTTGATTGTAGCCGATTCTTTTATTTGTCAAGAATGTACTTACCATTAAGTAAAGTGTATTTTGTATATTACACTAGATTTTTATTAATTTATAAATATTTGAGAATACTAACCGTCTGCAACTGCATTCCAAAAATATGTTACAGAGGGTTCTGACTTCCAGTCGTATCTAACGAGTAGTTTTAGGATCTGGCAATTTTATATTCTGGAGATACCATTGATAAGATAAGTAGTCTTGGGCAATTCCTTTATCCTTCCAGTGTCTCAATTTCCTAATCTGTAGAATGAACCCATTGTTAGGTATTATATTAACTTTTGAAAATCAAACAATAGAACATAACTAAGGAAACAAGATACGTACAGCATGATATGCACATTGAAAAGTCCATCCACTCACTAAGAAAGGAAAGCAAGGGGAATTTTAAAATAAAGTACACTGAGTTGTATGCAAATCACTAAATTTTTATTCTATGATTCAGATCTGATAGTGTTACTTACCCTAATAAATACCATCGTGTTGCATCTTCCTCATTTATTAGATAGGGTCTAAAACCATACTCTGAACATGGCCTCCAGGGATTTGTTGCCACATTTTAACAAAATTGCTTTGAAATTTTGATAAGTACGTGGACCTCTATAAAGAGATCTTTTTCCTTTTCCTCTAGGATAACTTTAACTCCTTTCATCTTTTGTTGGGCAAATTTTCATTCTGTAAGAGTCACGTCTAATGTGCTTTTTTATGATAATGTTTCTTCCTTAATCTTCTTTAAAATCACTGTCCTTTTGCGCATAAACATTTTATGGCTTGATACATTAAAATTCTATCATTTCTGTATGCAAAATAAAAAAATATAACAAATTCTATTTCAAAGAGTAGCTATAAACATTAAGCAAGAAAGAGCTTACAGCCTATTTAGCACAGTGCTTTTATATGGCAGGTGTTCAATATATATTAGCTAGCAGTGTCTATTCACACTTATGTTTGTATTTCTCATGCAGAGCAAAATATGTCACAGTATATGACCTCTACAAATATTTGAATACATTAAATGTAACAAATGTTAATCTAATAAATAAAATTTATTGTAGAAAACAGCACAGTTTACAAAAATGAATGTCTTTGAATGAATTCCACACATTTCAAATGCTAATTTACAATATGTTAAAATCAAAAGGTTCTTTTAAATTAGTATTACTGGTCAAAAATATATTTTTGTGAATTTAGTACATGTAAACACAGTAGATATTAAAATATAATTATTTTTGAAGAGTTTTACCAAACCTTCTCAAAATGGGTTAAAGATTGGATTGGGATTGCAGATTGCACACGTACTTCTGGCTCAAAACCCGTGAAATACCAGAAGAATATGATACCGAAAGTTATTCCATAATAGTGTTGAAAAACAAGAAATGGTGTCATTCACAAAGAAGAAATAATGAGAAGATTCTCAAACATAAAAAGCAGATGAGAAAGGAGCAAAGAAACTGCACCCTAAACACTTCTAGGATGGAGTTACTGGGAAGGTGAGAGCAAATAGACAAAAATCCACTTCTCAAAGTTGTTAGGATCAGGAAGGGTCCTTTCTTGGGAAGCAATGAAGGCAGTGCTTTCCTAATAGTTCAGCCTCCACCCTCCACCAGCCCCACAATTTTTCAATAGGAATTTACTGAGTCCTATAAAGAAAAAGTGTAATATTTCTTTATGCAGGTCTATTACTATATTCTATGAAATTGTCCTACATACTCCGATAAACATACATACACCTAATATGTGAAAACATATTACAATGTTTCACCCAAGATAAAAGATTTGTACAGTAGATTTTATAGGGTTGAGCAAATTAGTTTAGATTTACTTTACTATATTATATTATACTAGAGGCCCAGTGCATGAAATTCATGCACTTTGGGGGAAGAGGAGTTCCTCAGTCCAGTCTGCATCCTTTCACAGTCCAGGAGCCTTCGTGGATGTCCGAGTGATGGCTTAGGCCTGCTCCCCTTGTGACATCATTAGAGCTGCTGCTGAGGTGTGAGAGGCTCCCGCCACTGCCACTGTGCTCGCCAGCCATGAGCCTGGCTTCTGGCTGAGGCAGGACTCCTTCTGTGAGAGTGCATTGACCACCAGGGGGCAGTTCCTTCATTGAGCATCTTTCCCCTGGTGGTCAGTGCATGTCATAGCAATTGGTCCTTCTGCCGTTCAGTTCAGTTGATTTGTATATTAGCCTCTTATAATATATGATGTTGATTAATCTATGGTTTATATTATTCTTTTGAGGTAAGGACACTCAACTTATAGTATTCCATTTGGACTATTTTTGAAATGAATAAAGTATACCATGCTGTGGAAGCAATTTTATAAAATTTTAAACTCCAAGCTATAATTGATAATCAAAATTTTTGTTCTACTCTGCATATGCTGAAAATTATAACTTTGTGTGGGCTGAGCTAATTACATATAGATTTGTTCTCCTTTATGCAAGAAATTAAATTCCAAATTAAGAGACTAGATAGGAAAAGTATGTTATGTAACTTTTATACTCTCCCAAGCTTTCTCTTGTCTCATATAAATACAACAATAAAAACATATCTGGAATAAACCTTAAAATGCATTAACATTGCATGTAAAGGCAAAATACTGTAAACAATTTGATTTAACAATAAAGGATTTATGGAACTAAATAATAGTCCCAATGTACAATGAAATATTACTCCTCCAGATGAAAAGATTTTATAGTTTGTTGGATTTTAAAATCCTATAAATTCTCTGGCAGACCAGAAAGATGAGGTGAAACACTGGCTCCAGATTATCAATCTTATTGCTAGAGCAGGGCATTTTGGGTGAGTGAGGTATGGCCCAGACTCTACTAGTATGAACAGCTTGCTTTCTCACTCTCATCCTCACCCACTGTTTATATTCATTCATTAGCTTAAAAATGTTTAATAAGTGAACAAAAGAGATTTGTTGTTTTTATTATTGTATTTATATGGGACAAGAAATAGTTTAGGATAGTATAAAAGATTATATAACATATTTTTCCTACCTGGTCTCTTAATTCAAAATTTAGTTTCTTGCATATAGGAGAAAAAAATCTAGCAACAATGTGGGTAACTGGATATATGTTCTTCATCTGTATGACATAGGTGATCACATAACAGGTGGTGACATCCATAACAGTTTCATAGCCAAAGAGTTGGAGAGAAAGATGAAAGAGCAGGTGGACACTTGGTGGTGATGGTAGGCTACATTATGTTGACATAATAAAAACATTGTCTGATCTCAGTAAGTTAACAAAGCAAAGTGTATTTCTTGCAGACCCTCAACTGAAGGACTTATCAGTTATTCAAGGCCCCAGGATGGTGAAAGGTTCTTTTTAACGTGTGCTTCCAAAATCTCTCAATACCGGGGAAGATCACAGCTTGGTGAATGCATCATGGCTACTTGCAAATGGAGTCACATGTCACTTCTATTATTTCATTGATCATATCAAATCAATGGCCACAACCATCTTCTTTAGAGACAGAACATTGCAATGTTTTATCTGCCTAAAAGACCAATATTTGAAAAATTTGACAATAGCAATTCTTGATTCTAGTTTTTCCTAGTAGCTAAGAGTCTGGGTCTTATCTTTAATGACACATGTTTTATCCTTTAAAATTATTGAGTCTCTTGACAATGTAACCTGATAACATTAAGAAGTGTGTGGTCAAAAGTTAGTAAGGAAGGCCTGGGACATTTTACTCTCATCTGCTCATGACATTTTCCACTTTAGAAAAGAAATAGAACTAATCTAGAGAACATTCTTAAAAAAGAAGATACTTACATTATTATTTAAATGAAAATAATCTTTATCCAAGTCATCATGTATAGCATAATTCTCTGGTTGTACCAAAATTTTCTTAGTCAAGATCTCAGTAGAAGACAAATGATATATTTGTCTTGAATGAGGAAGGGGAGATGAAAAAGAGTTAATCTGGATTCAATTGATCAGAACCTTAAGCTAGCTATTTATTTCATTCACACTAAATTAGCAGAAGGTTTTACCAAGGTCTGTGGTTCCAAATATTAGGTGTAAAGTCATCAAAGGGAAGTCATTCATAAAAAGTTCCTTTAAAAGTGATCACTAAATATGTGCAAAGGGCTTCTCAGTTTTTTGGGGGGCTAGAAATACAACCACCGAAAAACACAGATCTAGACATGGAATTAATTTAACATCCACAGAGTATTCTGGAGGCAGAACATATATTATATTATTTAACTTTATCAGGTACTTATTTAAAGCCTGTGTAACAAATCTGAGTTTCTCAACTCTAAATTTTACCTTTGTCTATTCATCTCCTTAGTACGAGGTTAGGAGAAGGTTGTATTGCCAATGGGAGTGTCCATTTCTTTGTTATGACCATGTAAAAACCACATATCAGTTCTGGAAGCAATTGGATACCTGCATTAAAACAATCTGAAAAACAGTCTTAATGTCCCATATTATATCCTACCTCAGGCCAGAGAAAGAATCAATCCTGAAATATTTTAAGGCATTCAATAAGTTCCTAATATAAATATTGATATAATAATGCCCCTATATCACAGTTATTATGTATTAAGTATATATTAACTTTTGTTGTTTTTGCTATCCTTGATCTGTAAATGCTGTTTCAGATTATACTCTTTCTTGGAAATAGGAGGAGAGTTTTACTTTATTTGACCTATTTACCTGACTATGACTTGTGTTCCCATCAGGAGATTTTCCAATGCATTATTATTGGGAAAATTTTTATAACACTGTAAGACTTTCTGGGAATTAATTGGCTGCGGCCACAATTTCTATATTTTTACAACCAGAGTCTGGTTACTTTGATATTATTATTTGGATGGAAAATGATGCAAAGAATATTAAATATTTATTTTGCTTAAATGACTGTCAGATATTAAGTAATAGTTAGAAATACTTCCTTTGAGGTAAAAAAGAAAAATTCACAGACAGTGTTCAAGTAATCCTTACCACAAAAGGAAGAATATTAGTTCCATAACACTGTTAAGCAAACACATCTGAAGTTCACATTTGTTTTAGAAAAGAAGTACAATTTGGAGTCAATACAGATCTTCCCTCTTTGTAGTATTGGTATATGCAAAATACATGCATTTCTAAGGTTTGTCAATGCTACAATTGCCATTCAGTTTTACAGAAACTCTTGTTAGAAAAGTCTTTGGAAGAATTTATTCTCAAAATATATTCCAAAAGGAAATTTCCATACTATAACATCTGGACAGAGAGTCCAAAAATTTGGGAACTAAAATCCCTCAGTAGAGGCCATCAAAAGTTTATCCAAATGAAAAAATGCAGATTTGGCTAAATCACCCCCTTACCTTTATGGATTAGAGGGAAATTTCTTTGGATACTTCAAAGGATTTTGAAAATATGCTTTCCCCCAGAAAATTGTTTCAAATTCTGAAAACAGAAAATCAAATTCACCACACTATCTCACACGCCCTAACAGGAACTATATTATAGCCAGTGGTTACACCCTTCCCCTCTACTTTCTGTTTTTGGAAATGGATTCCAGAGATCCAAATATATGCATGTCTTCTACAAAAACTCAAAAAGAATTTCTAACCTCCTAAGATCATATAATGTATTTAATAAACAAGAGAAGAGCATTAAAGACACTTCTATTTCCTAAATCTCAATAAAGTCATAAAAACAACAGAAGACTCCAGAAACTTGATTCACCAGCAGTGACCACAGAAAACTCATGCCTGTGAGTTAGGGGCTGACTGTCTGCTGGAGCCTCCATGAGGTGATGAGCAATGGAAAATTATAAGCCTGTTTATTCCCAGGACTGTTTTCATATTAGTTCTTCCGAAAAAAAAATTTTTTTTAAGAACCTTCTTGGAAATTGATCTCAACTTTGCCTTGAGATACAGCCACTGTAGAGCATTTTATTAAAAAATAAAAACAAACACACACACACACACACACACACACACACAAAAAAAAAAAACACAAAACAACAACAACAACAACAAAAAACAAACAAACACACCATAGTCTATATAGTGGTTAATATACCGTATTTTCTGGTGTATAAGACGACCCCCTAATTTTACAGTTAAAACATAGGTTTAGGCCTACATTCGCCGTATAAGACTACCCCCCACTTCAAAGAAAAGACTTACTTTGCCGTCAAGATCTGCAGGTAATTTCTGTGCAATTTTGGTCTTTTGCCCCCTATTTTCTGTTGACTTTTTTTCATTTCAAAAGTCGTCTTATACGACGGTATATGAAAAAAAAACATAATGATATTTAATATTTGAAACACTAGGGCAGATTGAAGACTGTGCCAGGGATTTACTGGTACATCAGCACAAAGACATCAGCTTCTTTCCAATGTGGGAAGTTGGAAAGGGCAGTGGAACAAAAATAATCCTTAGGCACACTGCACCTCGATTCTAGAGGGGCAGTTGAAGAAGTCATTGGGTAGAAAATAGCTCTCAGCTTTGGAAAGAACCAGAGACAGTACTATATTAAGATACTACTTATATCATATCCAAAAAATTGAGCTAGAAATATTTAGTTCTGAGCTTTTGTTGATAAGTAGACATATTATCTTGCTTTGAAAAAAATTCAGAAATCGAAAGCTGATATTGTATATTCCCGCCTATTTATGTGTCCCTTCATTAATATTACCACAGGAGAATGTAGAAAATACATAACTAGAATTTTTTTTTAAATTAATGAATGAGAAAAGTGTCAGAGAGTGACTAGTTCTTTGCAAAAAAAAAAAAAAAAAAAAAAATAAGCTGGAGTAAAGTGACACTGAATAGACTAATGTATGTTAGATGGACAGACCAGGGAACCAGGAGGTGACTATTAAATTGAATCTGGGAGACATCAAGGAAGTCACATGCCGATTATGGGCCACATGTTTCAGGAAAGGAAAAACATGGATTTTGGTTAGAAAGAGCTTGGTTTATTTAAGAAGCAGCAACCAAACAGCTACCACCACCACCACCACCACCACCAGTAGCAACAATAACAGCAAAAAAATATGTTCAAGGTAGAAAGTAATGAGCTGGATTCAAATCCATGAACAAGGGAAGCAAAACGGAAGATTTTGGTGAAACTAAATTATAATCTGGGCTGGGCAGAATTTTGATTTAAAAGGGCAATCTTTTCTTTATAATTTTCAAGTTTGGTATTTAGTTTAAAGATGATTAAAAGGAATAGCTTAATTATATTAGGATGAGCTCAGCTGACTATGCATCTTAGAAAATTAAATTAGAACAAGCCTTCAGTCTCATTTTCTACATTACATGTAAGTACATAAACTGTTCAGTTTATTTAGGGGTGAGTAGACTACAGGGAACTGAATTATTTTAGACATGCTTATAGATCATTTTTTAAGCACATAAGAATGTCAAATCCAATTGGGAAGCAAGGGAAGTATCATAATGGTATAACAAGATTAGATGGATAACCTTAAAAAATAACATCTGTAAGTGTGATGTACATACAAAAGTTCCTTTTCAACTGCCAATGTGAAGTTCACCTACCAAAATGTCCTACATAGGGAAATTATTCTGGATTATGCAGGTGTGTTCAATATAGTCACATTAGCCCTTAAAAATAGAGAACATTTCTGGCCAGAAGCAGAGAAAAAGACAAGGCAGAGATATTCCTAATGTAAAAGGACTTGATGTCTTATTACTCACTCTGAGAGGTAGAGCCCAAACAGAAAGACATCGAGAACAGTCTCTACAAGACCAAAGCGGGTCCCAGCTGAGAGGTAGCAAAGAGACTGGCACCTCAATCCTACAAGCACAAAGAACTGGGTTCTGCTTAGAACCATCATGATCTTGAACATGGATTCTCTTACCAGAGGACCAGGTAAAAGACCTGGCCTCCCAGTACTTGGATCTTGGCCTACAAAAACCCAGAGTAGAGGATCCAGTGAGCTTCCCTAGACTTCTGACCTACAGAACTCGAGATCATAAATTGGCTTTGTTTTGAACAATTCAAAAAAAAAAAAAATAGGCAGAAGATCTAAACAGACATTTTCCCGAAGAAGACACATGAAAATATGTTCAACAGTCATCATGGAAATGCAATCAAAACCACAGTAAACTGTGACCTCACTCCTATTAGAGTGACTATTATAAAAAAAAAAAAAGACAAGAAGTAAGTGTTGGAGAAGAAGGGGACTCTCATACATTGGTAGTGGCAGTGTAATTTGGTGCAGCCACTGTGGAAAATAGTATGGAGGTGCCTTAAAAAATAAAATAGGATCATCATATTTGGGTGTAATTGAAAAAAAAAGTAAAGCAAAGATTTTAATGAAAAAAGCTGCACTTCCATGTTCATTGCAGCTTTATGTACTACTAGAGACCCTGTGCACAAAATTTGTGCACGGGTAGGGTCCCTAGGCCTGGCCAGTGATCAGGGCTGATTGGGGCCTTCCAGCTGCCAACCAGGTTCTTTCTTCATTCCTCATTGCCTCTTGGTTGTCAGCACACATCATAGCGAGCGATCAAACTCCCCATCTTCTGATCGAACTCCCAGGGGGACAATTTGCATATTTGGCTTATAGATAGATAGATAGATAGATAGATAGATAGATAGATAGATAGATAGATGATAGATAGATAGATAGATAGATAGATAGATAGATAGATAGGTAGATAGATGAAAGATAGATAGACAGATGATAGATAGATAGCCAGGAGATGGAAACCACCTAAGTGTCCATCAATAGATGAATGGATGAAAGAGGTGGTATAGCCCAGCCATCAGGCATGGTTCAGTGGTTCAGTGTTGACCTATGAACCAAGAACTCATGGTTCAGTTATAGGTCAGGGCACATGCCCAGTTTGGAGGCTTGATCCCCAGTGTGGGGTGTAGGAGGCAGCTGATCAGTGATTTTCTCTCATCATTGATGTTTCTATCTCTCTCTCCCACTCTGTTTCTTGTTGAAATCAATAAAAATATATTTTAAAAAATTAAAAATAATAAAATATGTGTTATATTCACGTGTATGTTGAATCTGAAAAACAAAACAAGGGAGTTGGCAGGTGAGCAAAATGGGTGAAGGTAGTCAATCGTATAGTGTTTTGGTAACTAAACTTCTGGTGATCACTTCATATCATATACAAATATCAAATTATTATGTTGGGCATCTGAAGCTAATATAATCTTATATAACAATTTTACCACAATTTTAAAAGTAAATAAAATTATTTATTTTTAAATAAACTGGTGTTTAAAGCTCAAAGTTTGTGGTAATTTGTGACATAAATGTTAGAAAACTGATAAAAAGGATTAACTGTTTTGATAGAGCCTTCCTTATTATTAAAAAAGATTGGAGACAAGAGTTGTCAAAGCCATTAGTATTATTGGAGGCTTTCTGCCAATGTATTCAGAAGAGTGTTAAGGAAAACAGAAATTAAAGAAGTTTAATAAGAATCTGGGTATTTTTTGGAAGTAATTTCCATTCGAAGCACAATGCCAATAATAATCTTTACTCCTATACTATCTTTCAAGAATATCTATCTCAAAGAGGGTATTTATTTTGCTTTCATCAATAACAGTTATGTTAAAATCACTAATTTCAACTTCCACACCACCTTGGTACCGTTATTTTTAATAAATGAGTTATTGCCAAAGCAATTCTTAAATTCTAGCAGGGGGAAAAAAATGTTTAGTATTAGTATTCAGTTGACAAGTACATCTTTTTTTTTTTAATGCAAAGGGATAAGCAATTCTCTTCATATTTCAAACTAAACTCTGATACTATAACATGTTTTTTCTTTGCCTCTTATTGAATTATGATAAAGGCTAAAAGTTTATATTTATTTTTTCATATGTTTATAGACCTCTTCCTTTCAGCTTTCTTTTTTTTCTCTTTTAGTTTCTAACTTGAGACTTTATCCCACTTATTATTCATTTTTTAAACAACTGTCTGATATTATAGAAATTGATAAAAAGTAAAAATTCCAGAAGTCAATGTCAATGCTTAACTTTACTACTTTTTTCTAGACAAAAATTTCCCATTCTTTTCATATTCCAAAAAAAAAAATCTATTCCAAATAATATTTTCCTTATGCTTTTTTTGTCAAGTAACTTTATCTTTTCTTGTCTCTGAATCAGTGCATGCATTTATTAAAATGGTATTAATAAATACTTTATGGTTTTTTAGGATATGAAAGTATACAGGGCAGCAATGTTATAATTTAAATTCCGTAGGCTCCTTAGATTATTACAATTTTAAATTGCATGCCAAAGCGAGAATAAAGAATTCTTTCCTAGCTTGTTTTTCTGGTGACTATAGTTCTTGTTTAATTTAAAAACTCCTATATAATATTAAATCAAGCTTATGTCTATTTTTTGAACCATTGTTTAACTTTTACTCATCCATGTGTTAATTTACTTATTCAGCACATATTCACTGAGTATCTATTATATGGTTTTAAATTGTGCGAATATAGTAAGAAGCGAAAAGGACTAAAACAACCCTATCCTATTGAAGTCACCTTATAATATGCAGGGAAGTAGCTAATAAGTGTTATAGTGTGGCTCAAAAAATAAATATACATGTAGATATCTATATGTGACTTAATTCAATTCATTTAAAATTAATGGCAGTTTTTATATGCCAACCTTTAAAAATTCAAATTGTATTTCCATTCTGCTTTTATAATTGTTATTTAAAAAAAAAAAAGTAAATAAATATATATGAACACTAACCCAAAGTGTAATAGAAACAGTTTCATAAACTGCTTAACTTTAATGAGTACAATCCCTTCTTCTCCCCTTTTTCCCCCATTTTACAGCAGGAAAGTGAGGAACAAGCAAACCTTAAGTAACTTGCCTGAGGTCACTCAGTGAGGCTCAGCTGAGTCTGGGCTCTAACTCAGAAATTCCCGATTCCCTGCGGTTGGGCCACAAGTTCATAGCCGCTGGCTCACAGCAGCTTCCGGAACAGAGCGGAGTTTTCCTGTAAGCCCTAGAGAGTGAGGCTGCCACATCAACCCCAGTGTCTGCAGGAACTAGGCTACAAGGAAGGTCAGCAACCACAGGCTCTCACTGCCTTAACCTCTCCGCCCACATGAAGGACACTCACAGCCAGGTAGGTGTTGCCAAAAGACAAGAAGCAAGAAAGATAGCTGGAGGAAATGCCATGTCTACTCTCCATTGGTGAAAATTCAGAGTTCACAAAGCCTGGGAAAATTCACTTTTTTTTTTTTTCTTTCTTGGTAGAAGTCGTGAAATTAAATTTAGCGTTCTTGGTGGTGTTCCGACAAATATTTTTGCTTTTTCATTAATCCCAAATGAAAAAGTATGAACTCCAAGTTAAAATTAGAGCCAGGCCGTGAGCGGCTGTGAATCTGGAAAGCTAAGTTTGGTGTGCTATACCCTTACACAGTCAAGCCTGGGAGTGCGAAGAGAAGTCAGCTTGGGTTTAGGTAGAGCTAAATCAGTTCCAAATCCTCTGGCTCACAAAACGCTGGGTTTCCTGCCTTGATGGATTGCAGTGCACTTGGGTGGGCTCAGGAGCTGTGAGAGAAAAAACAAAATTACACTCAAACCACCGGATTGCTGACATTCAAACATTGTGATACTGACAACTTGCATTGCAAGGAAAGAAAAGAAACATAAACACAACAGACAAAAACATAGAAAACATACTCAGAGGACTCAATCCGCCAGAGCTAAAAACTCACCAATGAGGTCCCTTGCCTGCTGACAGTCACTAAGAGAAATAGAGCAAACCTCCTTCCCCAGGGAGGGATGGAGTTCTTTAATTGGCACCAGCTTCCTACCTCCAGTCCTACCATGCGATTGGTCACCGACCCAGAAATCCAGGTAACAAATATTTACATGTTTAAATATGTAATTTTGTATGTATCTTCTCTTCAAAGTGCCCAGCATTGATTTGGGCCCTGAGAAAACTACAGTGCACAAATGAGAAAGAAAACATCTCTGCACTCATAGAGCTCCAGTGGAAATCACACATAGAAATGGAGATTAGTTGCCATAATGGGTAGATAGCGATATGATGATCTCATCTGCAGAGACAGTCAGGTCAATAAAGACTCTAGAATTCTATTCCATGGACTAGACGAGTCAGTGACTTGGTTACTGGAAGGGATGAGCAGGTTATCCTGAAGCAGGTTATCCATGTGTCCAATGACATCACTGCTCCATGTGGTTGTAGTTTGTAGGTTTGGTTTGGATAGTTGTGGGAGGAAGTTACTGATGGAGGTTACTGGGTTGGAAGGGGTTAAGATACCTAGGGTTTTTCTGACTTTATCACGAGTATACTCAGTCATTCCCTTGGCTGCATCTATTGAATATTTCAGACCATAAAATTGTTTTGTGTCAATTGTACTGAAAGAGTGGGAAAAAAACATCCTTTGGTTAATGGTATCACTTGTTCCATTTGCTTTCATAAGACACTGTTTTCTAGAATTAAAATAATATGACTAAAAATCTTGAAGTCATCATTCATTCATTCATTTCCTGTGTTCAGTCATCTGAGTGGTATTATCAATGGCTGGCTTTTTCAGTTCTCACCACACATCTCACCTAAAGACAAAATGACTGTATAATTTGCAGGGAAGCATCTAATAAGTGTTATAGTGTGGCTCAAAAAAACATACATGTAGATATCTATATGTGACTTGATTCAGTTCATTTAAAATTAATGGCAATTTTTATATGCCAACCCTTAAACATTCAAATTGCATTTCCTTCCTCATCCCCAGGGCCCACCTCAGGTGCTAAGTCAGTTTAAATAGGTTTACTATCAACCATACTGATTAATATAGAAGAAAATAAAATAACTCTTAGTTTTCACTTTTTTGTGTGGAAAATATAAAAAATATTGATAACACACTCAGTTGCTGGGAAACAGTACTCATGTAACTAGGTTACAATCATGCTATATGGGATGCCCCAAGTAGAGGGCGATTAGGTGATGGCCACTGAAAGTAATGACTCACATAGTCTGTGGGGAAGAAATGCCATTTTTAGCAATTTATCTTACAATTGTATACTCACATGTATGCCATAAGGAATATAATGGTTATTCATTGAGGCTTTCTTTTGTTTCATTTTTTCTTTTATAGTAAAGATTTAGACAGTAAGTATTCATCAAAAGAAATTTTAAAATTAATGGATTTTGTACCTGGAATGTTATTGGAGTAGGTGATTATATTTTACTTATTTATCTAAATAGTTAAATAAGCTTATCTTTTAAACAAGATTATATGATTCATGTATCAGAAAAAATAAAGGAACAAAATGTTTGTTTATTAAAGTTGAAGGATATCTAAGAATAAAGCAAACAAAGCAAGGTGCCAAAAATTATATATATTTATTTATATGCTGCAAATTTGTGTAAAAACTGGAGAAAGTAAATTTGCATATTTAAGTTTCCTTATATATTCATGAATATATATTCAGAAAGATCATATGAAAAATTGGAAACCAAATCAGGGCAGGAGGAAAACTTTTCACTAAAATATTCTTTTGAAATCATGAAATTTGAAAATGTATTTCTAAAAAGAACAAGTTCTTACTAAACATTCAGCTAAACTGCTTTCTCCTTGCCACTATATGCTTCAATTACTTAGAATTAATGTGGTCTTTATCGCTAAACACTCAATGCTAACTTTAGTATGATGGTGACCAGAGTAGTCCAGAAACTCCTGGCACTAGGTTCAAATTTCAAGTTTTATGTTCTGGTGTCTGGAAAGATTTTCAGCCTCATGCAATGATTTGTCACATGTCTCTAGCTCTGACAGGGTGTGGCATGCAATACGATGGCAGACTTTCCATGTTTCGTGGGCCATTGCATATCCAGGAATCTACCACATTTCTTCATGCCGGTACTTTTGCATGGAAGAATTACCGGATACTGGAGACACGTTATTACCTCTGAGAATTCCAAAAACCCATAATGATTGTAGTTTCCAAAAGAAAAGAAAAATGAAGGGGGAAAAATGGTGACATAGCACATATTATGGAATCCATTATGATTTTGGTTGTAAAAGGGAACATATGCATTTTTTATAATTACTAATTTCATATATAATTAAATATTATCCCTGAAATACTTGTTTTCAGAGGTTTTTTTTCATTTTTGTAAATACACTTAACTAAAAAAGAAATCTTTTATTGAATGGAAAATTTGTGTATATGGTTACTTATGTTTCATATATTTTAAACGCACACTTCTTTTCCAGGAAAAAATAAATTTTTAAATTTTCTGGTTACTGGAAGATTATTGTGATTCTTTGGTGTCATCTTTTCTTGATTTTTCATTCGCCTTGGAGTTTTGTGTTGCTGTCTTTACTACCTTCAAGGGAGAAACTTCTTCCATCATCACTGCCAGAGATTCTGAGACGTTCTCAGACCTTCTATGGATACATGTGATCCATCCTTCTTGCTCCGTCCTGTGGCAGGATTCTTAAGCTTTTATTCAACACCATAGGCTCAGTACTGACAGTTGCTCTTGCTTCCCCTAAGGTGATGCTACACCTCAAGTCTGTGTTCTCTTTCTGCTGCATAGATGTTACTGGCCTTCTTTGTGTGCTCACTAGCTGTCTGCCAAAGCCCGCTTGCGCTGCACACGGAGCTGGCCACAGGTTGTGGTTAAGGCACGTGGAGTACTGGGAGTGTGAATGGTTCATTTGGGGGGATCTATGGGTGGGGCGATTCCAGCAGCTCTTGAGTGGGCTTTTCAATGAACTCCACCACATAACTTGGACTTCCATCCCTTTATGCTCTCAGAGCCTTATCTGCCATTCTCCCCTAGACTTTTTCTCCAGGTGAAAACCCTGATTTAGTACTCTAGATGGGATGAGAGGAAAATGAGCCCCTTTGGCAACCTCCTGGACAACTGGGGAAGGTGGGTGCTCACTACCACATTGTCCTTTTCCCCCTGTGACATATGCTGTGCCATTTCTGGGTACAAGTGACAGGAGTAAAGTCAAACTTTATTACCTAGTCCAGTAGTCGGCAAATTCATTAGTCAACAGAGCCAAATATCAACAGTATAATGATTGAAATTTCTTTTGAGAGCCAAATTCTTTAAACTTAATCTATATAGGTAGGTACGTTGTTATTAACTTAATTATAGTCCTCCTAAGCTGGCCTTTGCTAAAAACTCAAGGGGCCAAAGAGCCACATGTGACTCGAGATCCACAGTTTGCTGACCACTTCAATCTCACATTTTTGCTCAAATTGGGTCCAGGGATTTCAACTGGAAACTTGAACTTCCAAAAAGGTTCTCTTGTCTATGAGTGATAGGCTGAGTCAGTGTTCTCCAGGGGCTCCTGGACCATGGCCAAGAGGAGCTGGAGCTGGTTTATGGCCACCTGCATGGTCTACAGCCAGGACCAAGGTCTGTCTATGCAAAGCTCCAGTGCAATACTCCTCCTGGGTCTCATGGCCAATGATGCTGGTTCCATAGCTCCTTCAGAGGCACTCTGTCCATAGGTGGATGGAATTTTTTTGTTTTTGAGATAAGGACAAAAACAAATCTTATGGTACCACGATGCTAAACAGGAAATGAATATTTAGACACAACTCTGAAAACTAATCTCATTAGTTTTGAACAATTTGCATAAAATGTAAGTAACACCAGGATAGTTAGTTATATGGTTCATTGCTCAGGTTTGCTGCACCCCAGAATTACTGACTTGAAACAAAAGTCATGCATAAGGTAAAGATCTGGGAAAGTTTTTTTTGTTTGTTTGTTTGTTTTTGTTTTGTTTTGTTTTGTTTTGTTTTCCCCCAGGTCTGTTGATCTCAATTGTACTCATTTATTTGTGCTCAGTTAACAGTTGGTCTGGGCACTGGCCATTGGCCTGCAGAGCTAGAGCAGTTATGCCATTGATTTCTCAACACCCATGAGGCAAAGCCAGGCTTTTTTATGTGACAGATGAGTTTTAAAGAAGCAAGAAGGCATACACAGAATTCAAGTGCATTTCAAAATTCTGCTTGCATTGAATGTTATAAGATCCCATTAGGCAAAGCAAACCACGTGGCCAAACCTTATTGTAGGATTGGGGAAATAAACTATACCTCTTTTGGGATGATCTGCAATACCACACTTGCAAGGAAAAGGATTTAGGAAAGAGAATGATTAGCCATTTTCATAGCATACCACAACCGGCCCTCTGGTTTAAATATTCACATACCACTTCAATGACACATATTCTCACCATAACCCTGGCCCTTCAAAAGTATTATATGCAGTTACATCATTGGCTCAAAGTTCAGTATCTCAGGATCCACTTCCAGATACAGCCCTTAGGTGCAACTCTTATTAATCCAAAACAACAGATTATATGCATACCTAGCATACAAAGAAATAAGAGACACAAGATAATCACAATAAAGAGTTCCATTTAAATAGGGTAAATAATGGAAGGCACATAATCACCAGTACATAGATATTTAGATAGATAAATGTTGTCACAGCTAATCAATCTGGGGACACAGAATGTTCCTTGATTAAGGACTAGTTCTATTCCCTGGGGATGACTGCATTCCATCGTTATCTACTGCTTCTTGGAAGTAGCTCCCTAGTTCGTGGTATTCCATAAATCTTGGCTAACCATTCTGGTCTTCAGCTCTGCCTACTGAGAAACAGTCTGCGTTGGCAGCTGCACAGTTTTCTCATCCTATTTCCTTTACAAGAAATGTGAGGGTGCAAAGACCTATTTGCAATCTGAGCAATTCTAGTCCCTCTGAATCCAAGCTGATGGCCATTTTCTGGTAAATTTTTCTTAAAACCTTTGCAGGATTTATAAGCACAGGATTAGACTCTATATCATTAAAACAAAAGTAAAGCCATACTTATATTTGTTTTCGTAAAAGTTCGCTATGGCCCTAGCCAGTTTGGCCTAGTGGATAGAGCATCAGCCCGCAGACTGAAGAGTCCCAGGTTTGATTCTGGTCAAGGGCATGTACCTTGGTAGCAAGCTTGATCCCCTGTCCTGGTAGAGGCAACCAATTGATGTTTCTCTCTCACATCAATGTTTTTCTCTCTCTCTCTCTCTGTTTGTCCTCTTTTTTTCTATTTTCTCTAGAAATCAATGGAAAAAATATCCTCAGGTGAAGATTTAAAAAAAAAAAATTTACTTTGTACTTTGGGCATTTTCTAATGGAAGTTGGCTAGCTGTGAGACCATGTCCTGAAGACTATTGGAATCTATTCTTTTATTTTCTTTTTTTAAATTTCTTTATTGATTAAGGTATCATATATTTATCCTCACCCCCTTCTTCCTGTCCCAAACCCCTCCCCATGCATGCCCCCAACACCTCTGTTGTGTCCATTATTTTCAAGTAGAGATCCACTTACCATAAATATTTCTGAGGTTTGGTTTTAGTGAAGATTGCTACTAAAAAGGACAATAGACTGAGCAGCTTATTAATAACAGAAACTTATTTCTCACAGTTCTGAAGCTGGGAAGTCCAATACTAAAGTGCCAACAGAGTCACTGTCTGATGAGGGCCTGCTCTATGATTCAGAAATGTCGTCTCTTCACTGTGTCCTCATGTGGCAGATGGGGTGAGGTAGCTTTCTGGGTTCTTTTTTGTAAAGACCCCAATCCCATTGATGAGGGCTCTACCCTAATGATCCAATCACCTCTCAAAGCCCAACTGCCAAATACTATCTCACTGGGGATTAGGTTTCAGTGTATGAATTTGGGGGTGGGGTACACTCACATTCAGTCCATGGCAGACCTTAAAAAGAGCCTCAGAAACATATTTGAATGATCTTTGGCTCCAAGTCTCATTTTACTTTGAGATTTTTTGAATCTGTTTTTGAGACTAGAGGTAAGAAGAAATGTTGCTTCCAGTTCAATTTCTCCTATTGTATGTATATTGCTTCTAAATCAAACTAACTGTTTCATTCAATCTATTTCTCTCTCTTCATATCTTACTAAAAGAAACAAAAGAATGACACTTTTTTTTATATATATATATATACATTTTTATTGATTTCAGAGAGGAAGGGAGAGGGGAGAGAGAGATAGAAACATCAATGATAAAATAGAATCATTGATTGGCTGCCTTCAGCAAGCCCCCTACTGGGGATGGAGCTGGCAACCCTGGGCATGTGCCCTTGGTAGGAATCGAACCTGGGACCCTTCAGTCCATAGACTGATGCTCTATCCACTGAGCCAAACCAGCTAGGGCAAGAATGACTCTTTCAACATTATCTTGGCAAGGTTCACAAGATAATTTTGTTAATTGTTTTAATATCATATTTCCTAATGGAAGTGTTTTGTTTTTATCCCTCTCCTCTATTTGCCACCACTCATAATGTTTTTATGCCATTTTCTAGACTTCAGCCAATAGCTAGCCAAACACCAGAGGCGAAGTCACTTAGATAATGTCAGTTGTCTGCATACATGTGAGTGATCCCCACTAAGAACAGCAGAGGAACCACACAGTTGAGCCCAGCCCAGACTGCAGATATACAAATTTGTGAGTTAAATAAATAGTTGTTCTAAGCATTGAGTTTTGGGATAGCTTATTGATAGATACCTGATTAAAATAACCTCCCAATTAAACTATTCTCTTTGCTTCAGATACACTGATAATTAATTTAACATATATTTTCCTTATGTTGCTTAACATTGTCTCTAAAATCATGCCAAATTGAGTTTTTAAAGGCTGGTTATATCAGTTATTGGCTATAGACACTGGGACATGTTCATAAATTTTCTTGATTTCAACATCCTTAACTCTAACTAAAGTAAGGATAATACATGCCACATAGAATTCCTCTAACTGATAAATGAAGTTACAAAATAGTTATGGGGATACAAAATACGGAGTAAGAATTATAGTCAATAATATTGTAATAACTATGCATGGTGCCAGTTGGGTCCTGGAAATATCAGGGGAACACTTTGTTAACCACTATTCCATACACCTGAAACTAATATAAAGTAATATTGAATCTAAACTGAAATTGAACAAATTAAAGTAAATAAAAACTAAATGAAATAAGATATGTAAGATGATCAATATGGCAGGCACTTAATCATTATATAAGACCCCTTTATTTTTACACTCTTAAGATGATATTTTAAAATATATTGCAAAAAGTGGCCATCCAACTTTTATCTCTATATGCACACCCCATTACTATATGACTTTGCAGCTCCTCTCATCAAAAGGTGGGGTCTGTTTCTTCACTCTCCTAAACATGGTCAGACATTTGACTAATAGTATGTCCCAGAAAGGATGTTGCAGGATTTCAATGACAAGCTTCAAGAAACTTTGCAATTAACATTCTCATACTCTTAGACACAAGTCACCAGTCCAAGCTAGCCTTGAAAGCAAACTGGAGTAGCCTTATTGGCAGCCTAAGGCAACTTTCACATGTATTAGTGAGGTCATGCTGAACCAACCGTCACCCAACCAGCCTGCCCCCTCACCACAAATGCATGAGTATTCCTAGTTGACTCCCCATGAAGCAGCACTGAAATGAGCCCTGCCCTAATTGCAGACCTATAGGATCATCAACACTTTGTGTTTTATGTTCTAAAGCACTAAGCACTTTGTATACCTCATAAGCTAACTAAATACATTTACAATACATACTTATTAAAAAACATAGTATCTTACATTTAAAACTAGATATCATGGTGTCCGTATGTATAAAAAGGGATATCGGCCCTAGCCGGTTTGGCTCAGTGGATAGAGCATCGTTCTGTGGACTGAAGGGTCCCGGGTTCCATTCCAGTCAAGGGTGTATGCCTGGGTTGTGGGCTTGATCCCCAGTAGGGGAGTGAAGGAGGCAGCCAATATATGATGCTCTCTCATTATTGATGTTTCTATCATCTCTCTCCCTTTTGCATTCTCTCTGAAATCAATAAAAATATAGTTGTTTTTTTTTAAAAAAGGAATATCATACAATTTTCTCTTTGCACAGAAATATTATAAAGATGCAAAATGATAACATATACCAAAGTACTTTGTAGATGATGAGTACTGTTAATTAACTTATTCTGTTAATTAACTTATCTTTAATTAACTTATTTTTTTAACTTATTTAATTAACTTATTTAATTAACATCTTTAATTAACTTATTCTAGTATTCATTATTTAATGCATTTCTCACACAAGTATTTTATGTCTATTCATAATTAGTTATTGATATTGCAATGGTATCTAAGAAAAATTGTTAACAGAAAATGTTTCACAGCTAGTGTTAATAAAGCCAAATAGTCAATAAAAGTAATATGAGACACATTTTCAAATACAGTATTATTCTTGCAAGCAAGAGATGTATCTAACCCAGTATTAGATGGATAGTAGAAATATTTTTCAAAGTGTTAATAGTAATAAAAAATTTGTAATGTAAACAGTTTCTTATTTTGGGGAAAAGTCACACAGGAAGGGGAGGTATATGTATAAGACAATGTAACTGATCTAATCTATTATACAATAAATGGTTAGCATAGTCGTAATTGTGCAGACTTAATGGAGGTAATTAATATTCCTCTCCCCCCCAAAAAAAATCAGAACTCATGGAATGACACGTGTCAGGTAATACAAGACAAGAGAGCAAATGTGAATTTCTTTCCTATAGTTTACTGATTATGAAAGATAGGGTTGATCCAGGTATGTTTTGTTCATTCCCCCAAACTTCCCAATTAGGTAAGTCATTTTTCTCCCATGGAGAGAAGTAAGTGAAGATTAGAAAGAGCAGCCAACAATGTTTTCAAGCTGAAGTCCCTTCTATCTATAAACATGAGGCTCAGGAAATAAAGATACCCTGTCAATAATTAATATAATATAATATAATATAATAAATATAATATGCATAATACATGGATATCCCAAATAGGCTGAAGTATATGAATTCACAAAATAAAGAAAAATGCTAACAATAAAAAATAACTTTAGCTTAGAAGTATTCACATGATGATAACTACCACAAGTGGAAACTTTAGTATATTTCTGTATTCGTTACTCGCATGATCCACTCTCATTGGTTCTTATCTGCCTGTCTTAGGTAGAGGAGATGCAAGAGTTATAAGCCCACTCCAAACTCTGAGTAGCAATCAGCTCTCCCAAATCACTGGCCCTAAAAGACATTTGATGCTATATGGTTCAAATAGCACATCTACTAAAACATTTTTTATGTTTAAAATGGGACTGCAATTTATTATATATGGGGGAAGGTAGTTATTCTTTTATCTGTAATAATAAAAGTATAATATGCTAATTAGACTGGACATCCTTCCAGGCATCCTTCTGGGCAACCTTCCAGATGAAGCCAGGGTTGTGAGGAAGCCCAGGTCCCGGGTGCCTGCCCGTGGCCAAGGGAAGCCCGGTCCCAGGGTGCTAGAAGGAAGCCAGCGACAGCAGCCAGGGAAGGAAGATCTGCTCTTGCATTAATTTAGTGCATCAGGCCTCTAGTAGTTTCATAAAAAAAAAATAAAAAAGTTACTAAAATCTTTAATTTAGACTTATCCAGATGGCTACAGTTGTGTAACTTATTTTTAATGTTTTAAATAATAAAACAATTAAAATCTTTATACATTTACATTAAAATTTATATATCTAGAATATGCTTTTCAAGGAAACAAATAAAATTATATATCTATATGTATCTATCTATCTATAATATATACCTGTACAAATATACACATATAAACAGATATAATCTTGTATATGTTTGAAAACCTTTTGTTATTGAAATCTTGAGAATCTTAAATGATGCATTTATATACCGAGTTTCCCCGAAAATAAGACATCCTCTGAAAATAAGACCTACTTACAGGTCTCCTTCTGAGTGAAATATAAGGCATCCCCTGAAAATAAGGCCCCCTAGGCTCTGTCTCAGAATGCTATTGCTAAACATGAGAGATTTGGTCCACTGATTCTGAAAGAAATGGAGTCACGAGAAATTCACCAGGAAATTCAGGAATTGGATTGTTATGATGATGTTCCAGAAGATGATGACATGATTGTCATTGAATAAATGAGTAAATTCTTGATATTGTAGGATTCACAGTTTGTCTGGTTTGTGTTGACAACTACCATACTACCGTACCGTATACAGGTAATAAATTTCCTTTATTTTCATTTAACAATAAATGTGTACCATATTCTTCTTCATGGAAAAATAAGACATCCCCTGAAAATAAGACCTAGTGCATCTTTGGGAGCAAAAATTAATATAAGACACTGTCTTATTTTCGGGGAAACAGGGTAGTATAAAGTATGTTTAATTACATTTATATATTTATATAACATCTAAATTGTACTTTAAAGGATCATCTGATTATTAAAACCAAGTATTGGGATAAAGAAGCATCACATAGAATTGACTTCATTGAAAATATTACTTTCTCAAACCTCCCATGTTGCCCTGCTCTGAAGATGTATCATTAAAGATGTGTCAGAGACTTAGTTTCACTGATGAGTGAATCACAATTATATACTTAAAAGAGGAGGAGCAGACTCACTGAAGACATTCTAACCCAACCACCACTTTTTATATGAAATGGGAATGTATAAAACACCTTATATGTAATAGTTATTTGATATAGATGATTCATACCAACACTGCTAAGTGAAATACCATTTATAAGTCAAGCACTGTGAATCAGAAGGTGAAACTTTCATATATGAAATTTCCTCTATAAACTATGAGTAGCATATTCTGGCAGGGATTGGGTCATATTTCCCTAATAGATGTTGTAAATTTTTAATATCAGACAAACACGGTGTGGTTCACATTAGAAACATTTAGTTTCATTTTATTAAAAATATTTGTATAGGACCTTAAGGTGTTTCTAGAAATATAGGCACATTTTCACTAAAGTAGATGTAATTTATCAACTGAATTTATTATCCTCTAAATAATTTAAATGCCCCAAAAGGTCATTTTGGTGAAGTAATCAAAAACCCAAATTAAACCTGCGGAAAACAAAATATGTGAAATATATAGAAACAGAATTCTACAAGAAATAACAAATGGTTTATTAAATTAATTAGAGTCAGTTAATATATATTTGCATTAGTACACATTTCTTTAAGAAAATATAGTTACTCAAAGGAGCTAAAGTTTGTTTTACACATAGTGATAGTAATAGAGACATTCACATTCTAAGACTCCACCTTTGGCTGCTTTATCAAGTTTTTATTACCTAATTTTAGATCTCAGGTCTATTTTTATAACTTTTATGTTTTAGGAAATAACTTGACTTTATATTCCAAGGTGAAAACAGATGTCATAAACTATAATTTGCCTCCATTTCCGTTTCTCCTGCCTCTATAGTTACCTCAGTGACACCTATACCAACCTCTTTAGAAGGAGAAATACTCTTTCATGTGCACCTGGCTCTATTCACCTTTTGTTTTATGTAGTTTTTCTCTTCACTTCACTTAAATTATGTTTGTATTTTTAATCCTTTCCTTCCCTAATGAATCATTTCAAGAAAATAAACATGCTCAAAACTCTCCAAACTAAAAAATAAAAATCTAATAACTATCTCTTTAACCTCTACTTCATGTTACAGACCAATTTCTTTCCTTCATGATCACATTTCTTAAAGAAATCTAGAATCAGACATCTTTATCCAGCCCATCTCAGGCAGAATGGCTTAGATTAATGCCTTGACGTATAGCAACCACCAAGATTCTGGAGTTTATTCCATGTGCTTGAGCAGTTTTTAACTGTGCTGCCTTGAGACTTGATGACTTTAAATACACACACACACACACACACACACACACACACACACACACTTTTTGAATTATTCTTCTAATAAGCCACATGGAGAAACTAGTACTTTCCCCCAGAGAAGTGTGTAGCTTAATTACAGAAAAAAAAACACACAATGAAATTCAAAATAATCACAATTATATCCTGTGGTGAGATATGTTTACCCAAACAGGGTAAACCCATTTTTACAAAATTTAGAATTCTCCATTAAAGCGAAATAAAAACTATAATATCCATATATTTGATCAGTAGACTCCTGAAAAATGTGTTATTTGGTTTGTAATGGGCCTGAATGACCTTTTTGATTGTGTGGGATGCCTATTTACAAATAAGTTTATTTCTATCCTATATAATAAAAGCATAATATACAAAATGACCGAATGGCTGAACAGCGAAATGAGCATCTGGATGACCATCCGGGAACACACTAGGACACCCACTGGAGCCAGGCCAGCCAAGGAGGGTGCAATGCAATTGGTTGGGGGCCCAGCCATCACCCCATGATGACCCACAAAGGGAGGCCCAGGCCACCAGTGGCTGGAGGGAAGCCTGGCTCCCTGGTGCCAGAGGGAAGCTGGTGTGGGCATCTGGGGGAAGGAAGGAAATTCTTGCATGAATTTTGTGCATTGGGCCACTAGTTTAAGAACAATGGAATATATAATTCTGAAAGTTACCTATTTCAAAATGCCCCATTACCAAGAAATGGTCCTTAAGCAGTACAGAATATGTATAATAATTGTAAACAATTTAAGCAATCTTTTGTTACAAAAAGTAATTCTACATTAAAGACTTTAGGAAAATTTGAATTAAAGTTCTGTAGGTTTTAATCAGTTACCTACTTCATCTTTTCTATACCTATGGAATGGATAATAAAATCAATTACAAAATATACAACTTTGAATCACTGTATAATGAGGGCCATCAGATGATCAAGCAATTTCTGCAAACTAGAATAGGTAGATTACTGCTAGAATTAGATGTTTTCCAAGTCGACAGAAACCAAAACAGCCATGAATGAACTATTAGTCACACATCTGAGATTCTGTCATTCATACTTCAACAATGTTAAGTTTTTAAATTGTGTAACCTTTTTTTGATTTGTTGGTGGTTTTAGCCAGGAGACAATTTGACTCAATGATAAAATATTCTAGCTACTCAAAGCCTTCTTTATATAGAGTTATGGAAGTTAGTATATAACTTCCATAAATAAAATAAACTGAAGTCATTCGATGATACCAACAAGCCCATTGTTAGGTGGATGATGGTTCGCTGAAAGTAGAGTAACATCTAAAAACTCTAAGAACTTAGAGGCAAACTATATAATTGTCCACAGTTGGGATTTAAAAAAATTGTTTATGGTGTTAGACTGTAGAATAATCAGAAATAGCATAGAAGGTTCCCACATAATAAATTTGTTCTATTTTCATAGTTTTTTTTTCCCCCTCATACTGAGAGTTATAGAATTAAGAAAAAGAAGCAAGAATAAGTCATAAAGAGAAGCTGAAGTAGTTAAAAATTATTTTCAGACTAGAACATTGCTTAATATTTAAGCAAATTATGATTCCTATTTTGGTTTCAGCCTTAAGTACTGGTTTTAAACTTTAATTCTTGTACTTATGATGTTTGAAATGACATGAAATTGATTTACTAGTATATCTATCATTAATAATTTTATCCTTCAATCCTTAAATTTTACTAAACATTTTTTAAAAACCTCACCCAAAGATATGCTTTTACAGATTTTGGGGAGGAAGAGAAATGTGGATGTGAGTGAGAAACATTGATTGTTTGCCTCTCGTATGCTCCCCAACCAGGAATGGAACCCGTAACCTAGTCATGTACCTTGACTGGGAATCAAACCCATGAACTTTTGGTGTACGAGATGATACTCCAACCAGCTCACCACATAATAGAGAGATTTAAAATTTTTCATTATTCAATGGTTTCAATCAAAAGTAGTCATCCATTTTTTATAACCTCTAGAACCCTAAAATGTTAAAAATAACCAGTTGAGCCCTAGCCATTTTGGCTCAGTAGATAGTGCATTGGCCTGTGAATCAAAGGGTTCCAGGTTTAATTCTGATCAAGGGCACATAACTGAGTGGCAGGCTCCTCTCCAGCCCTGGCCCTGGTCAAGGGCATGTGCAGGGGGCAATCAATCAATATGTTTCTCTCACATTGGTGTTTCTCTCTCTCTCTCTCTCTCTCTCTCTCTCTCTCTCTCTCTCTCTCTCTCTCTCTTTCATTTTTTCTAAAAGTCAATGGAAAAATATCCTTGGGTGAGGAAATATAAATAAATAAATAAATAAATAAATAAATAAATAAATAAATAAATGCAATAACCAGTTGATAAGCAATATACTGACTTAGAATTCTAGTAAATGGATAAGAGAATCATCATTTAAAGCATTTTCAAGACTGGTGTATGTGGCCATGAAAGAATATTATACTTCCTCTACGTTACACAATTTAACATATTTAGTTATCAAGAAATTCTCTGCTCTTTGAATGTAACTTGAGCAGGTGCAACTTACAGTTCTAGGTAGAGGGACTACTATTAGTTTTCTAGTAAGTAGGTAAAGCTGTGGAGTGAGGCAAAGACATGACTTAACCCCACGCTTTTTGCTGCTATGTACATCACCACACCCATTCTACTGCTTTCTCTGAACCATTTGGCAAACAACTTTGAAAGCAATGGCTTTGGTTTCTGTTCTGTCTTAGTTTCTTCAGTCTGCTGTAACAAAGAACCATAAAGTGAGTGGCTGCAAAGACCAGACATTTATTTTCTCCCGTTTCTTGAAGCCAGAAGTTCAAAAGCAAGGTGTTGGCAGTATCGCACTCCTTCCAAAGGATAATCCTTCTTTTCCTCTTCTAACTTCTGCTGGTTCCTGACATTCTTTGGCTTGTGACAGCGTAACTTTAATCTCTGACTCTATCCTCACATGGCCTTCCTCTCTATGTTGTTGTGACCTCTCCTCCTCTTATAAGGATACAAGACTTTGGATTTAGGGTTTCTGCTAAATCCATAAGAATATTACTTCAATATCTTTAACTAATTACCTTTGAAAAGATTTTGTCACATGAGGTTCTGGGGGGCTTGAATTTTAGGGGGCAGTCTTCAACTATCCAACATGTTCTTTCTCTTCTGACGTAGTCAGAGTTGATTCAGCAGAGTCCTCGGGTTGCCTGTGTAGCTCCAAGGCTTTGTGAAAAGCCAAATCCACCTCTGGCAAGGGACTGTACAAAAGGTACAATTTCCAGTTTTCCAAGTATCGGGAAAAATAAAATAAACACTTTCATTTATGCCACCTCACACCCTTGTGTGAATAGTAAGCTATGTGTTTGGCTGGTGTTTGGACTCCACACCCCAAGAATTCTTGTTGTATGATGGAATGTGCCAGTTGGCAACCCCGCAGGACTGTAGCTTCTAGAGCAACAGCTGCATCTTGATATGTGTCCCCAACTAAAAGAGAGGCTCAAGAGCCGAAATTCTTAACTGCTTCCAAGATAGACTAATGGAAGGAATCAGCATAGCTGGACATGAGCATCTGTTCCTGCTGACATCAATGAATATGCTATTTGGCAGAGCATCTGAGTCTGTGTTATGAACAAATGATGATGAGTCAAAGTACCCCAATGAAACAGTATGGAGCAAAGTGTACGGAGCAACATTTCAGGAAAAGGGTGCAATATTAGGTCATCAAGGTTGAGGGGAAAATGTCATTTAAGGTGGCCTGTTGCTAAGCTGGCCCCAAGAAACATAGTTGTTTGCTAGTTGTTGTAGATGTGTGTGGAAAGGTTATCGGAAATAGTTTGCCCAACATGTCCCTTTAAGGAAAGGGTAGGTGATGAGTCAATGTGAAGAAATTATATATTGGTTCCTCTGTTTCTCTGACTTTTATTGACTAAATTTTACCTTAATGGTCTGAAACACCCAACATTTCTGCATTGTGTTACCTAGTTCTCCAGACAGTAACTGGGAAGCCAGATTCCCCCTGGGTTCAGGTAGGTCTGCATTGGGCACTGGAGTTCCTATTGCTTCCACCACAGCAGGTAAAAAAGGACTGACTGTGCTATTGTCTAGCCTATGGCACAAGGAGGATGAAGTAGCCAGTGATGCTATAAGATGAGGCATAGATACTGATGTAGGACTAAGACTCTACATGGAGCAAGCACCAGAGGCTGGGAGGAACAGGTATAAATGAGAATGCCTCAAGGAATACCAGAATTCAATGGTAATAAATAAGGAATGACTTTTACTCAACTGTTCAATCCTTATAAAATGAGCAGGACTCATCTATGGAAGATAACTCTTCAGATTAATGCTTTATGAACCAGAATTGGAAGCCTGTCTAGTTACCAACTCAGCCCAAATAATTAATTTAAATGAATATTTATGGGGATTTTTTTTGGTTTTTTGTTTTTGTTTTTGTTTTTACTAGATTGTGCTACAGGGATACCTTATCTAATAAGAAGTCTCTTCCCTAGAACACAGCAGGGGGTCCTCTAAACAGATAGTGCATGGTTTAGTCAATCTGGGCTACTATAACAAATTACTTTAGACTGTGTGGTTTAAATAACAAATATTTATTTCTCAGAGTTCCAGAGACTATATGTCTGAGATCAGGGTGCCAGCATGGTTATATTTTGATGATGACTCTTCTCCTGTTCAAAGAAGCTACCATCTTCTTGTTGAATTCTGAGAGAGAGAGAGAGAGAGAGAGAGAGAGAGAGAGAGAGAGAGAGAGAGAGAGAGAGAGAGAGAGAGAGAGAGAGAGAGAGAGAGAGAAAGAAAGATCAACGATGAGAAAGAATCATTGATCGGCTTCCTCCTGTATCCTGACTGGGAATTGAACCATGACCTCTTGGTTTGTGGGTCATTGCTCAACCACTGAGCTATGCTGGCCAGGCATGAAAACATATTTGACTTTCAACTTCTCTTGATTCTTTTCCAGAAATTTAAAATGAAGTAAATGACAATCCTTTTTATATATACTTCTATAAATAAAAAGAAGCCCGTAGCTATTAAAATTTCAGTATGTTGGCAGCCAGGGAAAGGAAGGCCTATTGCTTCATGCAACTGGCCTATAAAATACATACATACATATATATATGGCAATATCATCAATTAGATCTTAGTCGGTCAAATTCTGCATGTTCTAATAAAGGCCTATCTTCATGACACGTAGGTAGGCTCCTGAAATCTGAACTCTTAATAGGTTCTCTTTGATAAAGGTGTTGCATGCCTGAGGCCTTCTAATGCTGTGCCAGTTTGACTAGTTTATGCTGTCAATGGGATTTCTGGTGAATGACTGCTTCTTTTCGGACAGGTTGAAGGGTATATGCCCACATGATTGACCATCAATAAAAACCCTCAACAGCAAGGCTCAGGTAAGCTTTCCTGATTGTCAGCACTTCCCACACCACCCATCACTACCAGGGGAATAAAGTATGTCTCCTGCATTTCCACCAGTAGGCCTCACGTGAAAGGTTGCACCTTATTTCTTCTTGAGTTACTTTTACATTTGCTATTTTTACTTTGAATTCTTTGGTTATAATAAACCATAACCATGAATATAATATTTCTGAGTCGTGTGAGTCCTTCTAGTGAATCATTGAGTTGGAGAGTGGTCTTAGGAACCCCAAGCACAAAATCCAGTGAGAGGAAACTGGACTCATAGAATTAGACAATATTAAATTTAACAATGCCTTCAATTTGTGCAATAATTCAGTATTTTCCCAACCATTAACTATTGGAAACCTCATAGTCTTTTGATAAAGGTTGAAGTACCTGAATGAAATCCTGATGTGCTTCCAAAACACTGATTTTTATACACCCAAATGATGGATAGATTTGAAGCATCTCCTTTAAGGATGCATTATTGAAAGGTGAGATTTAGATGGTCATATCCAATGTTCCCAATAGCATTTTTAATAGATTATCTTTACCCCATTTTATGTCCTTGCCTCCTTTGTCAAATATTAATTGACCATGAAAGCATGGGTTTATTTCTGGCCTCTAATTTGTTTCATTGATATATATGACTGTTTTTATGCCAATACTGTGTTATTTTTATTACTATGGCCTTTTAATATAGTTTGATATCAGGTAGTGCATTTTCTCCAACTTCGTTTTTCTTTCCCAAAAAATGCTATGGCTATTCAGGATCTTTTGTGATTCCATATAAATTTTAGAAATATTTGTTTTAGTTCTGTGAAATATATTATTGGTATATTGATAGGAATTACATTGAATCTAGAGTTTGCTTTGGGTAGTATGGACATTTCAATGATATTAATTCTTCCTATCTATGAAGATGGTATGTGCTTCCACTTATTTGTATCTTCTTCAATTTCTTTCTGCGGATCTTATAATATTCCAAGTACACATCTTTTACACCTTTGGTTAAATTTCTGATAGTTCATTATTGGTGTATAAAAATGCAACTGATTTTCTGAATATTTATTTTGTATCCTGCTGCTTTACTGAATTCATTTGTCAGTTCTAGTAGGGTTTTTTTTTTTTTATGGAATATTTAGGGGTCTCTATATGCAGTATCATGTTATGAGCAAACAATGACTATTTTACTTATTCCTTTCTAATTTGGATGCCTTTTATTTCTTCTTCTCTGATTGTTATGGCTACAACTTCCAGTACTGTGTTGAATAAGAACCATGTCTCATCCCTTATCTTAAGGGAACCAATTTTAATTTTTGCATATTGAGTATGATTTTTGGGTTTGTCATATATGGCCATAATTATTTTGAGGTATGTTCCCTCTATTCCCAGTTTTTATCATAAATGGGTACTGGATTTTATCAAATGTTTTTTTCTCCATCTATTGATATGATCATATGAATTTTATCCTTTATTTTGTTTATGTGGTGTATCACTTTTATTGATTTGTTGATTTGTACCAACCTTGCATTCCTGAAATAAATCCCACTTGATCATGGTGTATGATACTTTTAATGTATTGCTGGATCTAGTTTGCTAATATTTTGTTGAGGATATTAACATCTATGTTCATCAGGATATTGGCCTATAAATTTTTTTTATGTGTGATTTTCTTCATTGGTGGCCAAGCGGTGGGAAGATGAAAACATACAAGAAATCAATACTTCAAATTAATTATTATAAGCATTAGGAGGAAAAACACAAGCATTAGTCTGGAAAGAACCAGGTGGTAAAAAAAAAAAAGGCTTCTTTGAGGAAATGGCATTTAAATCGAGAATTGAAAAGTGGGTGTAAGACATAGAGGTTAATTGTCGGAAAGGGAGAACCCAGGTAGGGGAATAGATGTTTGGATTCTAAGATGAAAGTGAGCTTGGTGATTACAATATATATAAAAATAAACAAAACTAAGATAAATATGACTGGAGCCTAGTAAAACCAGAGAGGGCTGGTGAAAGGTATGGCTGGACTCAAAGAGCCCTAAAGGCCCCATTTAAAAGTTTGCTTAGATACAGACAACTAATTAATAGACATCAGGTGAGAGAGTGTTGGAGTCAGGTGAAAAAGTTGAAAGGGATTAAGAAGTACAAACTTCTGGTTATAAAAATCGTCACAGGAGTATAAAGCATTGCATAAAGTGATATAGTTAATAATATAGCCATAATTATGTACGGTGTCAGGTGGGTAGTAGACTTACTGGGCTGATCACTTCACAGGTATATAAATCTAATCACTGTGTTATATATCCAAAACTAATTTAATATTGTATGTCAACTGTAATTGCAAAATACATTTTTAAAGTTTTACAGTTTTATTTTATTCCAGGAGTATTTAAAATCAACTTTGGTTTTTTTTTTTAATATAAAAGATTACACAAAAAAAGATTTTAAACGCTTTCTTCCCTTCCTTCCTCCCTCCCTTCTTCCCTCACTCCCTTCCTCTCTTCCTCCCTCCTATCCTTCCTTCCTTCCTTCCTTCCTTCCTTCCTTCCTTCCTTCCTTCCTTCCTTCCTTCCTTCTTCCTCCCTTCCTTCCCTCTTTCATTTTGCTCAAATCTCTCCTTCTCAAAGAGGCTTATTCGACTCCTGTATTAAATACAATGACCTGTCCCCACCCTCACCCTTGACCTTCCAAACACCCTCTCTCCACTGCAGTCTCCTTTTGCCTCTTAACAGTGAATCATTTACTTACCATATTTCCTGTCTGTGGTCTGTCTCTATTCACCAGTGCAAGCACCACATGAGCAGAAAGCTTTACGGCGTTTGCTGCCATTTGGTAAGTAGATGCTTAGAGAGGTACCTATAGGAAGGAGAATAAGCACTCATTAGTTATTTACCCAGGATGTGAATTTCACTCCTGGCTAAATCACTTATTAAACTTTTGACCTTTCCCACAAATTCACACTAGACAGTTTAAACTTAATTGAGTAGTACATAAAATAAGCTTTTTCTTCTTCATATTTTTCCAATGAAAAATCTTAGCCTTATTTACTTAAGCTTTGTGGCAGACATAGTCACATTCTCAGCATAGAGGTCACGAACCAAATATTCTCATCCAAAAAGATATATTTTTTTAAGATCAGACCCAGAGGTACAATATTGGCAGTCAGCATGTGTAATATTTTTCTGGGCCTGTTCTCACACATATCCATTTCTCTTCACAATCCACAGCATAAACTTCACATTTAAGGGGGATATTTTTTTTTTAATTCACACAATGAACCCTAAACATGTCACTAAGCTCAATCTGCCTATAGATTCTATTGCAGAAACCTGAATATATTTAACTCCCGAGATATCAGAACTGTCATTGCCCAGAAAGTGGCAGGCTTGCATTTCTGAAAGGACACTGAGCCTATCTCTAGGAAGCATTGGCCAGTAGAGGGCAGCTGTAACTCTTCAAAACTGGCTCCATGTTCTGACCATTGGAAGATATGCTTCACTCATTTATAAATAAGTTATTATTGCTTTCAGCCTGTTTTTATTTCCTTTCTAATCATCCAGGTTTATTCATTTTTAAATATAAGTAACATATAATAATAAAAATAAGCAGGTACACTGAAAGAAAAAAAAGAAAACCACTAATATCACCACTAGCCAGAGATAGCATAACTACTGTTAATATTTGATGGCTATTATGTCAAGTATATATGCACATCAATTATGTTAACATTTTTAAATGAAATCATGGTGTGCACACTATTTAATAATATTTTTAGTAGAATAAAATATACAAGATGAGCTTGGAATTATATCTTGCCCTGCCAGAAAGTGCTTTAAAAAAAGAAGAAAAGAAATCCCACATTAATTGGGATTTATTAATTAACCAGTATCCAGTAACCAGTATCCAAAGCTGGAACAATTTGGGCAATACAATAAATAAAGTAGTATTAGATCACACTCCAATATATAAAATAATTATCTAAGCCCCTATAGATACCAGGACAATGTTTGAATAAAATAATAAACATGGAAAAAAGATAAACCTGATTTGTACAATAGAAGATGCCCACATAAGTGAAATACCCTCTTTCCTTAAGTTTGGGCTGCGTAGTGACTTCCTTCCAAAGACCATAGTGTGAGAAAAGGGGGGAAAGTAACTGTACAGTGGAGAAACCTGACAAACA
The DNA here is from genome assembly GCF_964339955.1 of Pipistrellus hanaki. Lineage (NCBI taxonomy): Eukaryota > Metazoa > Chordata > Mammalia > Chiroptera > Vespertilionidae > Pipistrellus > Pipistrellus hanaki. The sequence continues at coordinate 9,267,584 of NC_140504.1, forward strand.
ATACCTTGGCTAGGTAACCAGGTCAACATCAACAAATCTGGTTGATATTATATAGTCAATGTGTTTGATAAAAATGGCTTCATCTCTGTGCTATTCTTCCCCTAATCTATAACTTAGGGGAAAAGAAGACCTAAAAAGACTGAAGGCAAATTTCAAATCTGTTGTATTTACTAATTAAGTATGTGGAAAGAATCATGCACCAAGGAACTAGAAAAGGCAAGGAAGTTACTTTTCCCCTGGAGCCCACATCAGACTTCCGACATGACTATTGGAAGATAAATTGGTGTTGCTTTAAGCCACTAAGTCTGTAGTGCTGTGTTAAAACAGGAAACTAATCCCAGTAACCAAGTCCTCTGGATCCCAATCCAATATAAATCTTGTTTGTGGTAAGTTTTGCACTACAAAAATAGAATTATTGAAAAAAATATATTCTTATTAAACTAGAGGCCTGGTGCATGAAAAATCATGCACTGAAGGATGGAGGAGTGGGGGAGGAGGTCCCTCAGCCCCCTGCCCCATCTCACAGTCCAGGAGCTCTCAGAGGCAAGAGTCGCCTGGCAATCAAGGGGAAGGCAACACCCTATCACACTTTTGCTGCTGCCACTGCCAGTAGTGCAAGCCTAGGCTGGTCCTAGTTACCTGAGCCTCAGGTGGCCCTGGGAGGTTGGGCATGCCTGCTGCGTCTGAGTGGGGCTGAGGGGACTGGGTGCCGCCACCTTGTGGCTATGGATGCTGCCATCTTTGAGGGTGGAGCAGTCAATTAGCATATTCCCCCCTTATTGGCTGTGGGTGCCACCATCTTTGTGACAGCATGAGTGTCAAATAGCATATTCCCTCTTTATTAGATAGGATTTACACACATACACAATCTTTAGTTAAACTAACCCAGATACATCATTTTTAAGTGTATAAAAATACAAATAAATCAATTCATGTTAACTAAAGGATGCACATATCTCCATATCAGTATGGTTCCCTGCCTTTGATTAACCCATCTTGTCATTTTCTTAGCCATATCCTTCCTTCCTTTAAGGATTTCTATTTTCCTTTAAGATTCAAGTGCAGTATAACCTACTTCAAGCACTGTCTCTGAAAACGGTGCTTGAAGTAGGTTAGGGTAGATATTTGGCTAGGGTAGATATTTCTTCCACATGTTCCTGTATATTCCTTCTAGCACCATCATACTAGCACTATCATACTAGTCTGTTATATGTTTGGGTGTTTCCTCTGCATCTAAGAAAGTTCTTAAGAGAAATATTTATGCCTTACTTATCTCTCTCACCTGGTAGTGATTCTTAGTGCTTTCCATGTGGTTGGTATTCATTAATATGTCATTCCAAAATGAATAAATGAATGAGTGACTATTCTTTTCTTAAGTTTCCTGGGCTATCAATAATCTTCAGCTTTAAAGTTTTGTTGCTATTTCAAGTTCTTCTCTATCTTAGTACTTGCCTCTAAGTACTTGCCACATTCATCATTTGTTCTTCCTTCCCTCCAATTCCTTATCCTTCTCTTTTGGTAAAATTGACTTCTAACCTGTATTCATTGGCTACAGTTACCAAAACAAAAGACCACACACTGGTGACTTAAATTATGATTTATTTTCTCACAGTTCTGGAAGCTAGACATGAGATCAAGGTGTCAACAGGTTTGGTTTCTTCTGAGGCTTCTCTTCTTAGCTCATAGATGGCCATCTTCTCTTTGTGTCTTCACATGTTTATTCCTCTGTATGCACACACAGGTGAGGTCTCTCTGTAAGTTCAAATTTCCTCTTCTTACAAAGGCCCAAGTCAGGTTGGATTGGAATCTACCCCTTAGCCACCTCATTGAATCATAAGTACAGCTTTAATGTCCCATCTCCAAAGTATCTTAGACCCACATCATAAGGTGGTGGGGAATTAGGACTTCAACAGATAAACTTTAAGTGGCCACACTTTAGTCCATAACACCAAGCACTGGCCAATATAAATGTTCTCTGTAAGTCTTTCCATAAGTTAATATTATCAATACAGTGGATATTGTCCAGTCAGCCATTTCTGGCTAAGACGCTGGCATTTGCAAAGTACAGCACTCCCTTCTTTTTAGAATCCTTTTTCTTTCTTGATCCCCACACTATTACTGCTTGTTATCTTTCATAACATCTGGCATTTGTTCTCAACTTTCTGCATGTCCTCTTTCTTTGTCCCATACATATTCTTTAATCTATATTCCTCTGTCCTCCTTACATCAGTTTCCTAAGTAAATTCACTCAAACATTTTGCTGGGTTGTCTATGTATGTTAACGAATGCCATCTTTCTATTTCTATCTCGCACCTCTGTGCTCAGCACTTAACCTATATATTCAAATGCCTACCAAATGTCTTGTTAAACTCAAAATATTCAAAACAAAATGTGATTTATTTTAACCCTCACCAGACGATATTTTTCATTTGCTTTTCAGAGAGAGTGGAAGGGAAGGAATAAGGAAGGGAAGAGATGGAGAATAGGGAAAGAGAAAGAGAGAGAAAGAAAAAAAAGAAAGAGAGAAACATGGATGTGACTGTGGACAAAAAAGGAGCCACATGCTAAGCTGACAAGCTCAGGGAAGGCCTGCATGGAGGTCTTGCAAACCCAAAGACCTAAAGTAAGCACAACAAATGGCCTGAAATTAAAACTCTAAATAAATGCAGTTATAGTGGTTAGACATGTTCTAGGTATCTTTCCTGACAAAAATCAGTCTTTGCCATAACAGCCTATTGTCTTTTTACATCTATGATAACATATGGTTGGGATGTCAAAGTAACTTTTCTTTTCCCTGGACCCCTCAAAGCACAGTCATCACTCTGCGGAGACCACAAATCTCCTCATTATTATTTACTTAATTGTTGACTGTTAACTCTCCTGTACCCCCCTAAGCAAACAAGTGTGTGTCTATCATTTTTTATCCAATCCCAGAGGTTTCCCCCTCTTTGCTTTCTTCCACCTCTCTGATCTACCACCAAAGTTCATGTAACCCACTTATATCTCCTCTTTTGATTGTTATGTATAAAACAAGGTAAAAACAAAACAAAAACCTGCTATTCTCTGGAGTATTATCCCAATATGTTGAGATTCTGCTTCCTGACAATTGTTGACAGTTTGGCTCAAATAAACTCACAAAAATTCTTTATATTAAATTTTTTTTTTTTAATGTTAACACCCAATTCGGCCCTAGTTGACACTCTAACCATGAAGACACACCAGCCAGGGCTGTGCTATATATGTCCTGTGCTTTCATTTAACTCCATACCATATTTGTATTCAAGACACATCTATTTACCCACAAGTTCACACTAGATATGTGTTTTTCTGAATTCATGGTCTCAGTCTTCACCTCTAATCTCTTCCTCTGCTTTCTTTTTTACTAGATCTCCTCTTTCATTGCAATCTCATGAATACTTCTCAATTCTAGACACTCATTGCTTGTATCCTGAAATACTGCAATATCCTTGTTTTCTGGCTGCTTGGCCTCATCTGTTCCCATACCCTATGACTAACCACCCTCTGCATTATTTTCAGAGGGATGTTTCTAAAATTATAACCATGTTACTCTGGGGCTTGAAATCTGTACATACTTCTCCAAAGTTTTTAGATTAAAGTTGGGAAATTTATTATAAGTTCTGTCCTGATCTAGATTTTTACTATCTTTTTTAACATAATCTCCCACCGCTATGCTCTCTTTAGCTAAATAAAGCACTTTACATCTTCAAAATCCCTCCTGTGTTTTATGCTTTTGTGCTTTTACAGCTGCTGTTAAAATGAAATGAAATGCCAGCCTTATTTATCATCTATTTACTTTCTTTTTGGCTTTTAAAATTCAGATTATGTCTTTTTTTTTTTTTTTTGAAGCTTTGCTTGACTGCCAATCTAACTAGATGTTCCTCTTTAATCTTCTATAATGAACTTTTTATCTTTCTCCCAGACTCCTGATTACATCTAATTTTGGCATTGATTTATAAAAATATCTGCTTTTAGAGAAAAATATATAGGGACCATATCATTTATTTTATTAATATTCCTGTACTTAGGATAATAGTTGGGAATAATTAAATTCTTCATAAGTAGATGAATAAAATAGACATCTATTACTGGAAGCCAATTCCAGCATGTCATAATTGCAAGAGTTTCATCAAAAGGTTGATGGAACTTGGGGACTCAACAAGGGCTGAGTCATATATGTTATCGCCTGCTAGAATGGCTAAAGGCATTTCCCCAAACCTGAAAGGGATGCATTAAATTAATTGTTTGCTGCCATACAGCTCAAGGCATATTAATCTATATGTTATTGCTTCCTACTGGCCAAACACATGAACAATCGTAGGCTAGTCCCCAATTTGATAATGGACACAAGATGGCTGCCACAAGATGGCCAGCAGAGGATGGCACTTGGGAGGGACCAGGCCTGCAAGGGAGGGTAGATAGGGGTGATCAGGCTGGCAGATAAGGGAAGTTGGGGGTGACCAGGCCTGTAGGGAAGGACAGTTGGGGAAGGGAAACCCAGGCCTGTAGGTGAGAACAGTTTGGGGGGACCAGGCCTTAGGGGAGGGCAGTTAAAAGTGACCAGGCCTGCAGGGGAGGGCAGTTAGGTATCAATCAGGTTAGCAGGGGAATGGTTAGGGGGTATCAGGCTAGCAGGCAGAAGCAGTTAGGGGCAATCAGGAAGACAGTCAGGTGAGCAGTTGGGAGCCAGCAGTCCTGGATTGTGAGAAGGATGTCCCTCAAGGGGTCCCAGATTGGGGAGCTTGCAGGTTGGGCTGAGGGACCCCTCCTCCCCGGGGAAGGAATTTTGTGCACTGCGCCTCTAAAAGGTAAGGGGTCCTGAGACAAGAAGAACTTGGTTTTCTTCAGCCAGGCTCCTCTGACCCCTATTGTCTTTCAATATTATCTTTCATCTCTGGATTCTTACTTCATTTACACACAGCCTTTCTCTAGATTGTTGAACTCTTCTTAATGCTGGAGCAAGACCCTGGCATCTAATGATAATTATTCAGCAGAATTTGGGTTTTAAAATCAGCTTCTAATTATAGTAATAGCCTGTTGTGGCTGGTCATAAGAATTTCCCCAGATACTGCTCTTTATTTAAACAAGGGATGGTACTCTCACATTTGTTCTAACTACATTCTTATTTCTATAGAGTCCTTGGACATGGATATAATGGTAAGGGGAATCTCAGTAAATAATTATCCTTAAACTTTGCTTTACCCACTCATAAATAGCAGTTCCTAAATGTCAATTTAACCATTATTCACTTTCCCTTGAAACTCTGCCAATAATAGTTTAGACTAAATGTTAAATGATAACAAAGAAGCTTCTCTCTGTATACATTTAAAATAAAACAAATCCCCACATGTTTTTAAAATTAGAGCACACTATTTTTTTTTCATGTTTAAAAAAGTGAGATCAGGTCCAAATTATTAGAATTTGAATAATCTTTTTAAAAATCCTGCCAAAGAAAATAATAGTCACAATAAACAGAAACAAACTATTTATTCAACACAGATAAATCTTAAATACATTATGTCAAGTTATTAAGTAAGATAAAAATTACCAGGCCTAAAAGGCTATATAATACATGAATCCATTTACATAAGATTCTGGAGAAGACAAAGCTATGGAGCTGAAAAACTGATCAATGGTGACAGGGTTTAGAGAAATATGGGGAGGGGGTAGTTATTAAAAGGTATCACAAGAACATGTTGAGGATGATGGAGCTCTTCATATAAAATTAGGAATACATGCTGTATGTGTTCGTTAAATCAAATAATATTGTACACCATAACAAATAATTATTATGGTATATAAATGTTAAAAACATATAAATCAGATTATTGAGAGAAGATAGGAGACACAGTGTGGCAGTGGCTCTAACTGTATTACAAATAGATTATGAAACTAAAATGAGGGAAATGGGGGGGAAAGGAGCTGTTTCTGGCAACTTTGCAGAACAGTATTGTGAAAGAATATTGTATGGCTAGAGACAAAATGAAGTGTACATGAACACTGTATTCCAGTTAAAAATTGATTAGCAACTCTTACATTATTTTATTTGTATACTATGTTTAAAAAAATAAGTAAATATACTGTTGATAATTAGAGCCAGTTTTCTCAAGAAATTATAAATAAGAAAAGAGGGAGAATGGACTGAACCTTATGGTTCTAGAATGATTTGTGTGTGTATATATGTAAATACACACATAGATGATAGATAGGTAATGATAGATAATGATAGATAGATAGATAGATAGATAGATAGATAGATAGATATGTGAGTTAATGTATTAATATACATTCATAAAATTTCTCTCTCTAACCTCTGAGAGCTACTAAAAGCAGTGACACCTCACTAACAATGAGAACTTTAGCTCCCAGTTCTTGGTTTTTAAATACCATTTTTTAATGAAAATAATTATGACTTATTGGAGACCTGGGTGATTACAGGGCCAGGCCAAGGAAAAATATTATGAGCCTAGAGTATCTTGTGGTGCCGAACTTAAGGCAGCGCTTAAAGCAAACAAACCAATCAACAAAAAAGGATGAGAACATGTCAGAAGGACACAATCTGAACAAAATTAACAATGAAGTGATAAAAGAATGATGAAAAGTTGAAAAATAGACATTGGTAGTAACATATTCAACTAACCATTCAAATAATATTCAATATACCTCTTTCCCATGGATTTTATATTTACAAAACACCAGCAACATTTAAGTCATTTATACCACAATGGACTTGTGGGTTGAGGGTGGAGAGGGGGAGGGAGGGAGGAAAGGGTACAGTTAATTTAAGGAGGCTAATAAAAAAAGCAAAACACAAAACTTACCTGTGAATCACATCTGGTTTTGTTCTGAGACATTTAAGTTTATTGTAATGAATAGAATGCCAATTTTTTCATAGCAGTGTAATGTAAACTAGAAAATGGTTTTCGAAACAAATAGTATACTGTTGCAGACATATTTAACAAAGCTCCATGGAAGTGTATTTTATTAGGGTGTTGCCTGTTAAAAATCCTATTTTAGGATTTACCCAGATCACTTTAAAATTACATCATGGGGCAAAAACAATTAAAATGAAACTTTGCACTTCAACTATTTGGAATATGTGCCTAGAGTACAATAACCACAGTAGGAAAGGTAACGGTGGACATGTATAGTGATAGAAAGCAGGCAAGTACCGGGGCAGAACGGATATAGCAGCTTTCTTAGCTTCTGGGTGAATCAAAATTGACTGAAGTTTCTGATTCTAAGAATAGAGATCTTCTAACCAACTTCCCTGCTGCCTCCCCCCCTCCTCCCCTCTGACCCCCAACCAACCAAATGTAAGCTTTATAGCATCAGAATTTTGCGGACATTCAGGAAAGGTTTATAAACACCCTGGGCCCTATATTTGGAACTAGGCTTGAAAAATGCCAAGTATAGGAAAAGTTTACATGGATTTAACATGTTAGACCTGCCCTTTGTAAAAAGCAATCTCACTATTCATGAACATAAAATGACATAAGGAGGTTTTGCATGGGATTTTAAACTGTGAATTATATAGTATTTTAACATGTTACTCCAATAATCTAATGCCAGAAACAAATCAGTTTCACTAAAAGAGAGATGTTGACAGGAAGCCAGGAAGGCTGGTCAACAACCTTAATTGCTCTAACCACTCACCCTTTAGTTGAGACATTGTTAGCTGAAGCAGCCTCCACTTTGTTTGTTCCATGTAAGTTTCTGTTATTTCCTGCCTAAGGGCTACATGTAAATTTCTGTTTATGTTGCCTAAGATGTTTTCCCCAAAGCCTCCATAAAGGAGATGGCAGGGCCAGAGCAGGGAGTAGTTCTCCCACTAGAGTTGGACTACCACCTGGCCGCCCATATCGCCAAATTGAATTTCTTCAAGTTTCTTTTCCTTTGTGTGCGGCCCTTCTTCAGAACCGGAACCCTGAATTGGAACCCTTTCCATGCCGACATGAAAGAGATTCCTACAATCTAAAGTATTGCATGAGCTGTTCTGGCTGGCAAGATGCATGCCTTATCTTCATGAGTATTCTCATTTCTAAGTTGGTTCGAGAGCAGAGATTGGCCATCCCTGAAAGAATAGAATTGCTTTGGGGACAAAAACACATGGATTCCTTTGTTCTCCCACTGGGTCCTCCATTTCAGTCTTTGGAATATTTGGTAGATTTCCAAAACCTTGTTCCATGGCACAGAAACACTGTTGGTGTTTTAACTCCAAGTATGAGAACAAGGGTAGCAGACATATTATGGGCTTTGACCATTTTTCTGTTTTTATCCTCACATCATTAAAAGAGGACATTTCTCAGAAAAGCATAGATCAGACTGCCAGACCTCAGAGGGAAGAAAGGGGAAGGTGGGGGAAAGGAGGAGAGATCAACCAAAGAACTTGTATGCATGAATATAAGCCTAACCAGCGGACCTGAACACCAGGGGGGGGGGGGGGGGAAGGGGGGGGGTGAAAGCATGAGTGGGAGGGGGGTTAAGGGGTTAATGGAGGGATGAGGACACATATGTAATACCTTAATTAATGAAGAATTTTAAAAAATAAAAATAAAAGAGGACATTTTTTTTTCCATAATACTATTCAAATGTAAAACACTAGGGCAAAGGGCTGTTGTATGATTTGGTATGATTAGTTTTTATGCTAACCCTGCTCACTGAAACTTGGTTACAGAAAATAAGTTTTTTATATACTAGGTATGTGCTCTACAGCAAAATGAGTCTTAGAGCCAGGGTTTTCAGTGTAATGAAATGATACTTGCTGACATTTGGCTGAACAACATACACAGTTAAAGTAAGTCACACAGTTGGCAAACAGTCTAAGATCCAAATATAGTAGGCACTTCAGTATAACTTGGTTTATGACCAGATTTTTCTTAGATTAGGCACATGGCAAGAGTTCTGTGTTTTGTTTTATGCCCTAAGGAAGTCAGCTGATAAATACTATGCAGTTTTCTCCCCGGGAGCAAGGTGATGCTTTAAATGTGAATATCACAAACAAATTAGGCTAGAAAAACAAATATTTCTCTTTTCTTTTATTGTTATTAAAACCACATACTTAATCTCAAACCTCTAGCATGTCACAATATTACCATTCTAAAATAAGGTATATATTTATTATATCCTACAGCATATAAGAAATAATGAAATATTCAACTACATAAAGTAGAAAAAAACTTTTGATTAAAACACTATTATTTTAAATTAAAAAAAAACAAATAGCAAAACAAAATCAATGAAGATGGTCTTTCTATAATTAATTCAATATCATAAGTGAGCTCTTTCAATTTTGAAAATAATATCTTTTAATTTAGTGCCTGGTTTGCAGATCTTATGTTTTATGGATAAAATAATCTTAAATAAGAAAAAAATAAACTTGATTTTTAAAAATCTGTTGTTTATACATATTGAAATATAAAAACCCTATCTAATAAAAGAGTAATATGCAAATTAACCATCACTCCACTAGGAGCCTCACCCACAAGCCAATCAGGAGCAAATATGCAAATAAAGCCAACCAAGATGGCTAGGGCCAGAGAAAGCAGGAGGGATGCTTGGGTTTCCTCAGCAATGGAGAAAGCTGAGCCTTGTACACCCTGGCCAGTCCAGGCCTCCACTTAAGCTTCCAAAGTTTCAATTATAGAAGATACATAAATCCCAACAGAAATGGCTGCTGCCATGGAGCAAGCAGAAGGCTTGGCTTCGCTCCAGGCTACAAAGTTACAATTGTAGAAGACAAATAAACCCCAGATATCTGGGCCTCCGCTTGGGTCACCAGGGGGTGTGGCCAGCCTGTAAACCACCACAGGCCCCTTACCCAGGCCACAACATGCCCTAAGGGATGTTGTGGCCTGGGTAAGGACACCCTGATCCAGGACATCCTTCAGGGAAAACCAGCCAGCCCCCACCCATGCATTAGTCCTATATCCTATCTAATAAAAGAGTAACATGCAGATTGACCATCACTCCAACACACAAGATGGCTGCCCCTATGTGGTCAAAGATCCTGTCCCCATGTGGACACAAGGAGCCACCACAAGATGGCCAGCAAGGGAGGGCAGTTGGGAGGGACCAGGCCTGCAGAGGATGGCAGTTAGGGGCAAACAGACTGGCAGGGGAGCAGTGAAGCATCAATCAAGCTGGCAGGGTGGTGGCTAGGTGGTGATCAGACTTGCAGGCAGAAGTGATTAGGGCCAACCAGGAAGGCAGGGAGGCGAGCAGTTGGGAGTCAGCAGTCCTGGATTGTGAGAGGGATGTCAGACTGCCTGTTTAGGGGCCTATTCTTCACTTCTGAAAATAATTCACCACAGATGAGTCACATCTTCCATTTTTAAGTAAGATGGCATTTTAGATTCACTAGTGACTTGGTACTATATTAGGAATACATGTTTTCAGACAAAACATTAAATGATAGCTTTGACTATGCAATTGGTTTTCTAAGGGGCAAGGTACAGCTCAAATCAAGTAATTTTGCTGAGAGTAGAGGATGATCAAAAGGATTTTAGAGTCTATTATTTTAATAAGACAAACATGAAACTGCAACACCAATTGCTGATGGAAGTAGAATGCTCTTTAATAAATGTAAATCACACTAATTATTAAATCTGAATCAGATAGGAAATGAATATCTTTAGTCACAGCTCTAGTGAACAACTTCCTAATAAGAAGGGTTGTATAGAGCTTGAGGAACAAAACTATTCAGAGATAAAAGATACATTATTCATTCCAACCAACAACTTATCTTTTCAAACAACTTGAAATGTCATACTTTCTTATTTTTTTTTCTTTTTTTTAATATATATTTTATTGATTTTTCAGAGAGGAAGAGAGAGGGATAGAGAGTTAGAAACATTGATGAGAGAGAATCATCGATCAGCTGCCTCTTGCACACCCTCTAATGGGGATGTGCCCGCAACCAAGGTACGTGCCCTTGACCGGAATCGAACCTGGGACCTTTCAGTCCGCAGGCCAACGCTCTATCCACTGAGCCAAACCGGTCCCTGCACTTTCTTCTTTTTTTCAAAAGGAAACAAATTTTGTGCTTTCAAACTAGATTGTCATACTCTCTTTTGAAGTGAAACAAAATTTGTATTAAGTGAAATATTTATTTATTTATTTATTGGTGACCAAAGGATTTTCAAAAACTCAAAAATCATAAGAGTAAGAGAATATGGTTAGTTGCCAGGGTTTACAATAATTTGCCCTAGAAAATCAACACTAAATGTGATAGGTAACAGGACATTGCTCCTCGTTATTGCTTTGTCTATTTCACTGAGTACAAGCCTCGTGGAGGGGATGTGGAAGGGTTTATATTACATCTCATTGTTTTGCACAGTAGATGGACACCACGGGGAGACTGAAGGTCATGACAGAGTTGTCCTGAATTGAACCAGTTAGAAAGAAAAACAAACTGGCAGTCAATGACTGAGTGAAGTGATATTTTAAGGACAATGCCAGATGTTTTGACAGGGATTGTTTTATCTAAATGTATTTGAAAGTGGGAATCCTGCAAATATCTCAGGATAAAAAAAAAAAAAAAAAAAAAAAACCCACCCAGGACTGAGTTGATAGCAACATGCAAACATTTCAGCTCATAAATTTCAACAGCATGGCACATCAGTGGGACTAAGTTGTTACACAGTCATAATCTAAACACCAGTGTTGTTCCTGGCACTAGGCTAATACTCATTTCTTCCACTTAGAGAGGTCTTTGCAGCTTTCACCACAAGCCATAGGCCCCTCTCAAGCAGAAGGAATGACTGAAAGGGACAGATCTGAATGGGATCAAGCCTCAGAACATACCCAAAGTGAACCTTGGGGGTTCAAATAATTTCCCTGGTTCTGATGTTTTACGTGACCAGATGGGTAAGATTTAGAAACAGGATGAAGAAAAGACATGGAAGCATGCAATAGAATGAGGATCCTCAGGAGAGTGGCAGGAGGTGGGCGGGGAGGGGAAGAGATCAACCAAAGAACTTATATGCATATATGCATAATCCATGAACATGGATAACAGTGGGATGAAGGCCCGAGAAGTGGTGTGGGGAGGAGGTGGTCAATGGGGAGAAAAAAAGGGGACATCTGTAACACTTTAAACAATAAAGATAATTTTTAAAAAATCTATTTAAAAAGTGGCTGAACTCATTTAAAATATTTATATTTTAAACACTTTCAATGGAACATATTACACTCAGAAGAAGACAGGACTTTATAGTTTATAGTACAAACTTAGTTGTGTGATTCATAAACCGTTGGCTAGGAAATCAGAATGTCAGCCTATGGGAAAAGCAGACATGACTTTCAATCCTACAATCTCAGTAGCATTGATGGGCATTATGAGGCTGTGTTTAGCTTGCTTACTTAATCATAGAGACCTAAAATCTACATTGGCTATAAAATTATATATATATATCCTATCTAATAAAGAAGGAATATGCTAATTGACCTTCACACTGTCACAAAGATGGTGGTGCCCATAGGCACAAGATGGCGAATTCCAAGTCCCCTCAGCCCCAGCCACCCAGGACTGGCCCAAGGCACAGGCAAGCCTCAGATAGTGGCTTCCCAGCCACCTAGGGCTGCCCTAGGCTCAGGTAACCAGGGCTGGCCAAAGCTTGCATTGCTGGCAGAGGCAGCAGCAGAGGTGTAGGTGTGATGAAGCATCACCTTCCCCTGATCACCGGTCGCCTCCTGCCCCTGAGGGCTTCTGGACTGTGAGAGGGGGCAGACCAGGCTGAGGGACCCCCCTCCATTGCATGAATTTTAATGCACGGGGCCTCTAGTTGTATATATGTTATTTATATATATATATATATATATATATATATATATATATATATATATATATATATATATGGGTGTGTGTGTGTGTGTGTATGTATATGTATATATATATATATATATATATATATATATATATATATATATATATATAGTGAGTGGCCAGATTATTATGATCTCTAAACAAATAATAATCTCAGTGTATATTCTATATAATAAAAGGCTAATATGCAAATTGTCTCCTCCACCAGGAATTGGACCAGCAGGCAGTCTGGCCAACTGCCTATGTCCCCTCCCTCTGGCCAGGCTGGCCGGACCCCACCCATGCACTAATTCATGCACCAGGATATACTGAGTGCTCAGATCATTATACAATCAGAGATCATAATAATCTGGCCTCTCAGTGTAGTTTGTTCTCTCTTTATTTGTTCTCTCTGTAGAATAGCTCAGCACACATAAGGGAAAGAAAATTCTTTTACTGTTGCTCTATTCATCCAGTGCTGATCTAAAAGACTTCAAATCTTTCATCTCACACGGATAAAATGATGAGATATGGAAGAAAATATCAATTCATTGACATATGTGTACTACTAGTATAAAATGTCCCCCACATTCACTTGGCATATGGATACATTTTAAGGTGAGCATAATTAGCTTAATTCACCAAGTCTTGACCCAAAGTCCTTAATTCTTTGATACACATGAAAGACATGAGATAAGAAACCAGACAAAATAGATGGCTTGTCAAAAGTTCTTAGAAGATAGATAAATGAAGTAGGAATCTCACAAATATGTATTGTTTTATCTCTCACCCTGATTATGATTACAGGAAAATTAGATTCTGGTTTTATTATTTATAAATTGAATCCAATATTATTTATTGACACCAAGCAGATTAATATGTTAAAATATTTAAAGTCTCCAAAAATATTTGGCATTTCCTAAAATGTTTCCAGATTTTGAAATTTCTTAACTCAATGGAATGTAAACAAAACTTGCTTTAATTTTCCTCCCTTCTTTGATTCTTATGTGCTATGTTAAATGTCTTTTCTTTGTCCTTTGATAATGAGAGCTCAGGAGAGACTCTTGGCTTTTAGGTCATGCTATTTACAAATACATATGTATTTTAGATAGCTAATATTACTCTTGAGGTGTTTAATTTTCTGATTTAATCCAAAATTTCAAACCTGTAGATAATTCAAGGATTTTTCTTTCTTCTTCATTTTCTATATTTCCCCCTAGCTAGTGAAATCAACATATCAGAATTATTAAAGCCTTAGGTTTTGTTTGTTTTGCTGTGTTATCTACCTCTCTCTTAACATGCTACATACTCCTGAATTAAGAGAAAAATAGTGTTTAGAGGAAGAGGACACTTTTTTTTTTTTTTTTTTTTTTTTTGCATCTAGGTTGGATTATTTGCAGACTTTCTTTCATTGCCAAAATTTATATGTGTGGCACAGACCCAAATGCTCTCTCTTCCATGGGCTGTGTGTTAATAAGATTCCTCAAAATTTGTCTTTTGAGAATGTACACAGTATAATTCCCTAATAGGACTCTGTTGGCTTCTTATAAGCCAACTTTATTTCCTGGATTCCTTGAGGAATCTCCCTCCAGAGGCAGGCTCTTAAGTGATGCCAGTTATATACCATAGCATCTGCTTGACCTGCAGGAAATGCATGCATTCATGCCAGAGTGCATTTGCTTTATAGATTATGGGATTGGCTGTGCATTGAACAAGTTGAGTGAATGACCCCTACAGTTGTGCAAAAGGGAGGTGCTGGCTGCCATGGCAAACACCGAGAAGGTAGGCAACTTCCTGTTATTGCAGGAAGCTCCAGAAAGTCTTCCACCTGAAGCCCAGAGAGAACAACGAACAAATAGCTGTGCTCTTGCACAATCTGGAGTCTGTATCTATGGGAAGGTTCTTTGTAATGGACTTAAAGAGAGCTAGCTATATTTAAGCAAGTCCTGAATGTTAGTGTCTAGCTGTGTCTCTTTGAATATTGGTGTTGTTCTCTAATATTTTCGCTGCTTTTGAACTTCGCCAAAACTTTGTGGAAAATGCTAAATACCCAATTCAGTACCCATTTACATTTATAAATCAACATGACAATTTGGACAAAGTCTAGTCTTGCTACATGTGTTATGTTATGCTTACAAATTATTCTTTCTGTATAAAGCTAATGTCTCAAATATTCTGCCACCAAGTATGATGCTTGAATCAAGTTTCAAGCCATTGTTCTTTGTCAGATTTAAAAAGTTTCTTTTCATTTTAGATGACCATCTGGGATGAGTAGATTTATTCATCTCAAAAAAATTTATCGGTTTGCAGTGCTATCAGCTGTGACTAAACAGGAAAGAAAACTCACTACAACTTAAGCCTGTTTTCTTTCTCACATAAGAATGAATTGGGAGATGGTATTAGATGAATCTGATTTGTTTCTTAAATATGTAATCAGGGACCTAGGGGTTTTTTTTGTCTTTCACTGTGCCATCTTGTTATCCTCATCTTATTATATCTCATGCTATTGCTTTTACCTAATTATCCCAAGGAAGCTGCTAGAATTTCAGGCATCACATCATCATTCAGAAAAATAAGAAATACAGAAGGGTGTCCCACACTTCTGTTCCCTTTCACTGAGAGAGAAAAAATTTTTCACTCAAGCACTCAGGCAAATTCGATAATATCTCGTTGATTGAAATTGTGTCAAGGGAAGATATGAAAGAAAAATTTAAAGGATAAATTAGTAACCAATGAAATATACTTTTTATTAGAAGGCAAGAATAGAGAAATGGTTATTAAGTAGGCAAATAACTTATCTACAAAACCATCCTTGAATTCCTAGGTTAAAACCAAATGGGATATGATGAATTTTTATATTAATATTATCTCTTTTATATAGATTATTTTTTTAGTCTCTTCACATTTTTATAGTCTGGAAAACTTTATAAAGTTGTGGAGTAGTTCCTCAAATATTTAGCTGAGCCAGCTTGAACTACACTATATCTCAAGCATAAACATCATGCATCCATGATCTTTCCTTTAAAAATTATCTACTTGGTGCCCTAAAGATAAAGGTAAATTTATTTAACCTTCTATTCTGTTAATATGCTCCAGCATATTTGTTAATTTGCCCTTCACAAAACTGGCTTGCTAGCATGACTGGATAGAAAGATCCTCAACTAAACAACACATCTGGTTTGGTTTTGTTTTCTTAAAAAAAATAAAATAAAATAAAGACAACTGCACATTCCTCTCCTCTACAAGCCTAGAATAATACATGACAAATAGTTCACAAGACCATTTAATCATGTTCTTGTACTTTACCACTTCTTTCTGTCAACCATCCATGTAAATACAGCTTCAGGAGAACCATGTAAGGATTATGCTAACAGAAGTGCTGAAGCTAGGGACAGCTGACTGAAAATAGAGAAGCACAAAAGGACACCCTGTGCTTTGTTTGTCATCTGATTGCAGATGTGCTTCAAGTGTTGTGATTCAGCAAGTAAAGATATTCAAAACACACACAGCAAGGCCAAAACAGCCGAGGCCAAATGTCGACCAGTGTCACCATGCCCTTAAACTAAGCAATGTGTCCTCACCTCATCCTCACAAGGAACATGCCTTTGCACCTAATGCAAACACAAAAAGTTTTGTTTCCATGTTGTATCTTTATGGTATATATTTCTCCTCCTAAAGATTATAGTAAGTACTTATCTAGTGAATCATGTTTGGGAGGAAAAACTGAGGGGGGCTAGTTCTTTTCTTGGTTTTATTTGACATTATATACACAACAAGAGGTCCAATGCATGAAATTTATGTAAGGGGCTCGGCCCTCACAGCCCCTCACAGCCTCTTGTAGTCTAGGCCGGCCCTTGTAACCCCAGCTTCGTCTGGAAGGTTGTCTGGAAGGATGTCCAGAAGGTCATTCAGCTGTTCAGTCTAATTAGCATATTAGCTTTTTATTATATAGGATTACAAAGTCCCTACAAGTGACAAAAGGTCTCCAAATCTCCCACTTTGTGACTTAATATTTTGAAATAGTGCTTACTAGGAACCAAACACAGTTTTAAACCTTATCCATAATGGTTCATTTAATGCTCATACATTCCTGTGTGGTAAGGACTACTTTTCTCTTCCACTTTAAAGATTGAGGACTTAATAACTTGCCCCCAAATGAAACAGCCAGTAAAAGGAAGTGCTAGGATTTAAATTCAGTGTTTGCCTTTTGGGTGATCAAGCCTGAATGAATCTGTTCTATCTTTGAACAACAGAAAGGAAAATTAGAAGAGTCCTCCACCCTTCTCCTTAAAGGATGTAGATTGTACGGTGTTATTTGAGTCCAAATCTGAGACTGACTCTCAGGAAAATCTACAACTCAGGGACATTTCCAGGTGGTCAAGAAGTGAGAGCACCATATGGTTTATCTAACTCATCCTATTTCTTCTTTAATATCTGAAATGATATCAAAATTTAAAAGTAGAAGAACATCTTTAAAACAGAGTGAAAATATAAAAATAAAAGTGTCATTCATTTATTGGAGAGTAGCAGGAGGTTGGAATGCCATCGGTCTCTATTAGATTGACTTTAGTTACCCAAATGGTTACATACTCTTGCTAACACAAAGTATAGTTTTCATCATTTGCAGATGTGAATCCATGTGCTTTTACTGTGTAGAGTGAATATAATGAATTAACTGTGTCTATTCTTTCTTTTGTAGATGACTGACATGGTCAGTAATTCAATCTGTCCTGCTACAAAGAAAGAGGAAAACATTAGATGTTTCTATATTCAATATAATAATTTGTTGCTTTTCTTCTTTTATATCTATTTTATTATGTGTCTGATGTGTTTTCAACATCTTTAAACTGAGTGCTCTAAATCAGAATTCTTTTTTAAATTTCAACTTATTTTCTAGAAGGCATAGTTCAATCACAGCTAGGACAATCTAGATCTATGTTTCATTTGCTTTGACTATCACAGCATATTTATTTCCTTTACTCCTCTAATACAATTATTTGATCCCCAAGTTTATAACCTAAGAAATGCTGGTAGGGAGTACACATAGTAACATCATCCTCAAAGATTGCAAAGGCAAATTTTATTTCTTCTCAATTGAAAACTCTTTGTAATGCCAGATTCAGATTGAGGGGCTTGTGCTACACAAGGTTGATTTTATAGTTTCTGTGAGTCAAGCTCATTGGGTGGTTGGATTATGACATAGAGCTTCTTGTATTCCAATGTGGCATTGCATAGACATCATAGATTTACAGTGTGTTGAAAGGGACACAGCTGACACATTGTTTTGCTCAGTGATAAAGACAGTATAAGACAGCAAAACAATTCCAAGTGCTTATAAACTAGTAACACTTGGCAAGAAGTTGTTCCACTCATTTTCTTGTATCTGCATTTTTGATAGAAGATGAAAATTAGAAAAATACATTAAAGTCACTAAAGATAAACTTTTCTTAATTTAAAACATGGTAATGTTTCTGAGATTTCAGAATGAATTCTAGTAATTACTCAGTAAATAAACAATTAAAAGCTGAAAAGTATGGTGGACTGAACATTTAGTATTTAATAAGACTGAGATGCATAGATTGACCCTATGGTTCCTTCTCCCTGTATAACTTCATAATGTTTTTAATTGATCCATAATTTGTTTTCACTAAATTTTTTTTCTGTAGAATTTGTGCTCCATGAGGACAGGGACTCTGATTTTGCTGAGTTGTCTGTCCCAAGCACCAAGTACAATGTTTGTCAAACAAAGCATAAAAAATGAACACAGTCAACATGGTGAGTGACTCACTGAAAAGTATACAACTGACGAGTAGTGGAACCATTGATCACATCCAAGACTACCTGACTAAATTCCCAAGCCAGTTAATATGAGATTCCACTGCAAACACTATTTGATCATGATATCTCTATTGTGAAGTCTATTTGGAAATCTATCTGAAAACATTTTTTTGACTGGGGCTTATACATAGAGAACTAAGGGAAGAGCTCTATATTATAGATTTGTAAAGCTGTAGCACACAGGGCGGCATGGAAGCCACTGAGGTCTCCCTGGAAACTTACTAGTAAGAATCAATAAAATGGCCAATTTCCCAAAGTTCAAGACTATGTTTTGTGTTTTTAACAGAAGCACTTTAAAAAGATATGGCATTTCTAAAGTACTTAATACAAATTGTGAATTAAAGTAATGTGCCAGTTTGGCAATAATTCAGAATGAAATAATTGGTCTTAATTCTTAAAAAGAAGATACTGCTAGAAAGGATGTACAGATAGGGATGCATTCTAATTATATTGCTTTAATTATTAAAAATGCAAAAATTTTCAAGCCTGTTCATTTATATTTAATATTTGAGGTGCTTTAAATAAAATATTTTATTTCCTGGTTTAAGTATATTTGAAAATAGCTGTTATATTTTAAGTGGACTAAATGTCTATCCTCTTAGCCTTTAATGCCCAAAGGAAGAGTTCAAATCCTATTTGAGTTTAGAAATCTAAAAAGAAAAAAGAAAAAAAATCTATGCATAACAATAAAAATTAGCTCTCCCAATCTCATTTGAAGCAGCTTGATTATCAAATCCTAATATATAAAATCCCAAGGTCTGTAATGACTGACTGAAGGCTGGACTGAACACTAAAGTCAGTCCTACAGTTAGTGCTGGGTTGCCATGGTGACCCAGTATTCACTACTATTGGTGTGGGTGCGACGACCCAGCACTGACTGCCGAGGGTTCTGCAGATCATACCCAAAGAGAGGCCTGAAGAGAGAGGCAGGGTCTGATCTGCAGCATCTGTGGCAGCTGTTGATTGGCCATTGCCTCTCTTTTTCTCTCTGGACTTTGCCAGCAGCCATGCCTCTGTTTCTCTCTGGGACTCCACTTCTATTTCTCTCAGCCCCTACTCTCTGATAAGGCCCAGAGATAGGCCTGGAGACACTGACTGGCATAGAAACCGACCAATCAGAACCAAATTGGCCTGCAGGGGAGGGCAGTTGGGGGTTATATCAAGCTGGCTGTGGAGGGCAGTTGGGGCCAAGATCAGGCCAGCTGGTAGCTATGATGAGCACTGACCACCAGGGGGCACACACTCAACACAAGAGCTGCCCCTGGTGGTCACTGTGCTCCCACAACCAACCTTCCTCAACCAGCCAACCTCCCATGGTCTCTAACCTGGCCAGGCCGAGGAACCCCATCCATGCACAAATTCATGCACCAGGCCTCTAGTGTACTACATAAGTCTCCTTCTCTCCCCCACCCCCAATTTACCACTCCCCAGCTGCCCCCTTCCTCAAGCACATTCCCTCACTCTCCCTGTTCCCCATTTGTGTTCATTGGTTATGCTCATATGCATGCATACAAGTTCTTGTCGTTTTGGCCCCCCTAAACCCCTATTATACATATGTTGCTCTGTTTCATGTTGTCCCAAAGCTCCCTCAGGCTTTCCTCCTATTTTTGATTTTTTTCTCCAATTTCAGTTCAGATTGTGTGTTTTGCTTCCCTGTCTTCCGATTCGCTTCTCCTAGTCTACTGTTGAAAGCTTCCACAGTGTTTTGTTTTGTTTTTATTGTAGCTATATCACTCTTTATTTTCTCCTGATTCTTACCTTGGTTGTTCATTTTCTCACCCATCTGGTTTATGAACTGTATAACCCTTATTCTGAATTCTTTTTGTGACATATTTCATGCTTCTATTTAATTTAGTTCCTTTTCTGATGATTCCTTCTTTTCTTTCCTTTGGAGGTTGTTCTTCTCCCTCCTCATTTTTGCCTTCACTGAAGGATCTAGGTGGCGAATCTCATGTGGCCTTGTGGCTGCAGTGGAGGGTCTGGCAGTGGGTCATACAGTCACTGGTGGTGGCTGCTCTTCTCACAGTCACAGGGAGGCCACTCCTCAGGTGATCTTGGGGTGGCAGCTGCTTGCTCCCTTCACCAGCCCTTGGTGGTGGCTACTTGAGCTGCTGCGGCTGTGGGTGCGGTGACCAGGGCTAAAGTATCTGGCTGACAGGAGGAGAACACACTGTGGAACCCATATTAGCCCTTAGCCAGGGAGGCAAGAGTCTTGGTGTTCGTGGGTTTGCAGCCAAGGCAGCAGGTCCCTGGCCAGTATGGCTGTAGGGTCCTGGGTGGTGTCTGAGGGAATTCTGGGTAGAGGTGTGACTGGGCTCCCAGTCACAGCAGCTTTCTCCTTCAAGATGGCACAGCCTCTACAGCAGAGCCAGCACTCTAGGAGATATTACCACAGTAGCAGAGGCTGCCTAGTTAGGCAAGCCTGGTCCACCAGCCCCTGAAGGTCCTGCGAGATCTAGCTCACTCAGACACACACATACACACCACATGTCCACACACTCCCCTTTCAGTCCTTCACTCACTCACACTCTCCTCCCTCACTGCCATCTTCCCAGCCACCATCTTGGAATCAATGAGTGGTATTAAATTTAAATAACTATTATATTTATAGATTGTGTGGGTCAGGAATTCATAGGAGGCAGACCATATATAAATGTCTCTGCTCTGTAATGATTGGATCCTTAACTTGAAAGACCCAGATATTGAGTGGCTCCCCAGGCATTTAAAGAGGCATGCGTCCTACTGGCCATGAGTTTGACATGCTTGAGAGGCTAGAGCAGTCTGCAAGTTTTTCATGTCAATTGACTGGCCTGGAAAATTGTGAAGACTGGGCTCAACTTTCTGCTCTCTACCTTAGCATCAGCATGCTGTTTTCCTTTATGGATTTCCTCCAAGTTTGGGTTTCTTAAATGATAGCCCCAAGCTCCAAGAGCAAGTGAGCCCAGCCTTGGAAGTCACGTAGTGTCACTTCAGCCTTCAGCCGTACTGTGTTGGTTAATGGCCTGATGGGGAAGAGGACATAGATCCATCCACCCCTAGATAGGAAGAATGTCAAATGATTTCTGGCCATGCTGTAGAGCACACACACTTCTTCCACACTGTCAGAATATAACACTCGTCATACGATTGGCCCTCAGGGGCTAATATGATATTTTCATGCTGTGGTGTATGTCTGTGCTTTTTGTGCCTGAGCTATTTTTGTGTGGAAGTTGAAAATGTACTACTTTCTTCTGACATTTATTTTTGTGCAGCAAAAATAAGTGACCAGATTAATTAATTTCCATCATTTCAACTGGTATAGGGTTGCTTCGGGAGCTGTCTCCAAAGGTGGAATTGCCATAGTATAGTGGTTATTTATTTGGTATCAGACTCAAATCTGCTCTGCATAATTTGGAAGTTATTTCAAATTCTTTGCACTTCAATTTCCTCAACCTCATACAGGAGCCCAAGTTAATACTAAACATAGGGTTATTGTGAGGATTAAATGAGAGAGTGTAAATAAAAGTACCTGGCATAGAACCTTTTACTTGGGAAGAAAACAATAAATAAGGAGTATTTCCTGGGCCCAAATAATGTGATTCCCTTAGCAAAAGGAATTCTATCGAGTAACACATTATAACATGAATTCAGCCAACTGTTCACATTCTTTCTTCAGGTTTGAAGGATAAGAGCAGAAAAGAGCCCATTGAAAAGTCAGTTTTCTCACCCTAAAAATCAATAGATTTTTACTTAAAACAAAATAAATTCCAAAATGATGGAGAACAAAGTTGACTCATAAAATACCTTAGCTTTTGGTTCTACTTAAAGTGTCACTTTTACCTGTTCACTTTTTTTTAATCCTCACCCTAGGATATTTTCCCACAGACTTCTTAGAGAGAATGGAAGAGAGATGGAAAGACAGAGTGAAACATGGATCTGAGAGAAACACACCGATGTGTTGCAACCAATGTACATGCCCTTGATCAAAATCAAACCCAAGACCCTGTGGTCTGCAGGCTGACATTTTGTCCACTGAGCCTAACTGGCTAGAGCAACCTACTCCTTTTCATTAGCTTATGCAGTTAAATCTTGCTGGGCCAAATCAGCTCTTAATTTGCATTTGAGCTATGTCCATCAGGAGCAAAGTATTTTCTTTATATCGTTTAGCATCCTGAAAAGACTCCTTGCAAATATGCATTTGGTTGGAGTTTACAGGGTGGATTTAGCAAGTGTAAACCAGCCAGGTTGAGACTGTGCATGCCCGGTGGGCGCAGGTGGAAAAGTCTGCACCAATAGGCTGGCATGACTTTCTGTGGAGAGCTGTCTTATGGAACTTGCATTTTTGAAATAGTGAGTCACACCTTTAATAGCAAAGTGCCTTACACTATACTTTGGCATCATTAAAGACTTGAATGCCATCTGGAAAGGAAGGAGCGAGAGGTTTCCTAGTAGGTGGCTTAAAAAACTCTTAAGATATTTAGTGATCACATGTAATGTTGAAACTATTTAAGGCATTTTTAAAGGAGCTATTTGAAGCATGCCAAATGATTACCTCTCCTAATTCACCAAGCACTTGTATGATTTGGGTTTTAACAAGCAAAACGGGTCTTGATTTATGAAGTGCAAAAAAGGCACCTGAAAAAAAAAAAACTACTTGAATTTTGCTTCTTTTTAAAAAGAGCTGAAAGACATTTTTGGTAAAGAAAAAATAAAATTTTAAAAATTAAAAAATAAAATAAAAAATGTAAATTTTCTTGGGGTAATATTTCACATGCCAGGTAGAGCCTGGAACTAGTTTATAGCTGTTTTATGAGTCGTTAAAATAGTAATTTATAATGGAAAATATGACAATTTTATTTATAACATGATGTACCAGGTATTATAACGAGCAAAGATAATTTCTCAAACATGTATAGTGTTTAACCTTTGTTAAAGGGCTGGTAGAATGCCCATTATGATCATAATTCTCAGTTATGCCTAGATACCTACTGCCAAGTTTCTTTTCTTAATAAATATTGGGTCGGCAGCTAAGTAATTGCGGGTTTCACACATATATGGCTTCAGTTGAATTTTTAGGTTTGCAGACGTAGTACAAATGTAAAACACATTTTGTTATTTGATAGTTGGATATTCAGCTGTTAATCAGTAAAAAAAGTTTTTTGATCTGTTTTGTAGTTTTCGTTTGGCGTTCGTTGAAAAATGGAAAATCAAAAGGAACATTTTCGTCATATTTTGCTTTTTTATTTCCGCAAAGGGAAAAACGCATCGCAAGCTCATAAAAAGTTATGTGCTGTTTATGGTGACGAAGCCTTAAAAGAACGGCAGTGTCAAAATTGGTTTGCCAAATTTCGTTCTGGTGATTTTTCACTCAAAGATGAAAAACGCTCTGGTCGTCCAGTTGAAGTTGATGACGCCCTAATCAAAGCAATAATCAATTCGGACTGTCACAGTACAACACGTGAGATTGCAGAGAAGCTTCATGTATCACATACATGCATTGAAAATCACTTAAAACAACTTGGCTATGTTCAAAAACTCGATACATGGGTTCCTCACGAACTGAAAGAATCACAGTTAACGCAACGCATTAGCAGCTGCGATTTGCTAAAGAAACGTAATGAAAATGATCCATTTTTAAAACGACTGATAACTGGCAATGAAAAATGGGTTGTTTACAACAATATCAAGCGGAAAAGATCGTGGAGCAGGCCAGGTGAACCAACTCAAACAACATCAAAAGCTGATATTCATCAAAAGAAGGTTTTGTTATCAGTTTGGTGGGATTACAAAGGAATTGTCTACTTTGAACTCTTACCACCCAACCGAACGATCGATTCTGATGTCTACATTGAACAACTAATGAAATTAAACAATGCAGTTGAAGAAAAGCGGCCCGAATTGACAAATCGAAAAGGTGTTGTATTCCATCATGACAATGCAAGGCCACACACATCTTTGGTCACTCGGCAAAAATTAATGGAGCTTGGTTGGGATGTTTTGCCACATCCACCATATAGTCCTGACCTTGCACCATCTGATTACTTTTTGTTTTGATCTTTACAAAACTCCTTGAATGGTAAAAATTTCAATAATGATGATGATGTCAAATCGTACCTGATTCAGTTTTTTGCTAATAAAAACCAGAAGTTTTTTGAACTTGGGATTATGATGCTGCCTGAAAGATGGCAAAAGGTCATTGATCAAAATGGGCAATACATTACAGAATAAAGTTATTTAGTTCCATGAAAAAATTGTCTTTGATTTTCTTTAAAAAATCCGCAATTACTTAGTTGCCGACCCAATATTATATATATATATTTTTTACTTTCCTATTTCCCAAAGATGAAAGTGTCTTAGCAAGATTAGCAAGATGTTGGTGGAAAAATGAGGGTACTAGTTTACCTATAAAATAAGGGCACAACAGTATAAAATAAGGGCACAATTTGTACAACATGCAAAATTCAACAATCACATGATAATTATTTTATAAATTTATTTTATAGTATAGATTTTATCTACTAGGATTAGACTCTGGGGTGGCACTTGCATACCCTTCTCTAAAAGCAGACATCAGCCATCTCCCAGAAGTTTGCTGCAGGAGTCATAAGTGCTCTGAGATGTCATAATTTCTTTTCTTTTCTTTTTCTTTTTAAAAATATATTGATTTCAGAGAGGAAGGGAGAGGGAGAGAGAGAAAGAAACATCAATGATAGGAGAGAATCATTGATCGGCTGCATCTTGCATGCCCCACATTGGGGACCAAGCTCACAATCTGGCCATATGTCCTAACTGGGAATTGAACCTTTACCCCCTGGTTCACAGGTCAATGCTCTATCACTGAGCCACACTGGCCGGGCCAGAGCTCATAATTTCTGAGCTCTGACAAATACTGGGGAGGGGAGAACCACCAAGGAAGGACCCCTGGTTGTTAGAATAGATGAGGGACCCTTCAGTCAGTCTACTTCTACAGGATCAGGAACAGAGAAGGAACTGAGAAGTCACCCCTTGTTGCATGGTCAGAGCGTGTGTGTGAGCTTGTGATTATTTTGAAACTGGATTCCATCATGAACAAGTGTCTTAGTAAATAAAAAATGACAAGTAAATAGAAATAAATAACAAATTTAAAAATGATTAGTAAATAGAAAGATTGTAATAAATACAAAAATGATTATCAGCATGAATGTCAATGAAGACTGTATTTATTATGATTTTAGCAGTGTGACATTCCATGAACTATAATTAGTTAATGTCACAGTAATGCACAGCTTAAAATGTGACTTTTTTAAATTTAAAAGTATGCTATATCTCCATCTCTTTAATTCCTGAAATTGAAATAATTTTATGGAGCACTTCATTGTGAAGATTTTACTTGTTTCATTCTATTGAAAAATTATTAAATAACAACAATACATGTAGGTATTTTAATTATCCCTTTATGTGCCATCCTGAAATATGAACTAAAATATAAAATATGAAATATTTAATAGTAATCTAATATGACCATTTAAAGAAACAGAGGACTGTTTCTATGTATAAAACTCCAACAATCAGAAACCTATTTAGGAAAAATCATAAAAATATGACAGGTATTTTATTACTCAATTTGAAGAGCATAGTAATTGGGAATTCTAGGTTTCATCAATGCCTTAGGTCATCTTGTAGACCATATCCTTTCCTACCCACATTATTTAAATGTAGCTCTAAGCAATGATGATGGGTTGCATAATAAAAATATATAAATATTTGTATAATGCATGTTATTGTTAAGCCACTAGGAAAACAATAGTCATATTATGGGTAGTTTGGATAAAAACTGGTTTGCGATGGGGATGCCCCTAATTTAGACATGTCTAGAGAAATGTGGGCAAATTAAATATTTTCCTGAACTATTTGTAATTCACAGAGGCTTTTAATTACTGATTAAGATCAGAGAGTTACAAAGACTATTTTAAATTATAGGAACATTTCAGAGAGAAAAAATTCAATTTATTATAAACAGTGTTTGGATAGTTATGGTCTATCATTTTTTCTGGCCTTCCTACTTAGTGGTCTTCTTTACTTTCACTTCAACACTAATGCATTGTGGTGAATTTTTGCCATTTTAAGTAATGAATCTTAAATGTCTCATATGTGCCATGGGGACACATAAAAAAAGAAAGAATTAGGCATATTTTCTGTCATTAAGAGCTCAAAATACACTGGCATCTCTCTCAAAATATGCTGCAACAACCAAGAATAACATAAAAGTGTTAATCAAAAGTAAAATTTTAAGAAATAATTATTAAAACCTTTTACATATTAAAGGTTACACATCATAATTTTTTTAAAATATATTTTATTGATTTTATTACAGAGAGAAAGAGAGAGGGATAGAGAGTTAGAAACACTGATGAGAGAGAAACATCGATCAGCTGCCTCTTGCACACTCCCCACTGGGGATGTACCCCCAACCAAGGTGCATGCCCTTCAGCAGAATCAAACCTGGGACCCTTCAGTCCGCAGGCTGATGCTTTATCCACTGAGCCAAACCAGTTTTGGCTACACAGCATTATTAATACCATGTCAATTTTGTGCTCTTACTTTGTGCTTGACAACAATGATTTAGTTCTCTCTCACACAACTGGTGGGTTGAGTGGACTCAGATGGACATTCTCATTTGGATTCTCTCATGTGGTTGATACCACATGGCAGCTGGAACTGGGCTGGTTGTCCAAGATGGCACACTAACTTGGCTGGCCATTGAATGGCCTTAACAGTTTAGCTGAGTCTATTGACCAGACTGTCTACCTACGGATTCTCCACATCACATGGACTTCTCACAGAATGACAGCTTCTTCGACAGACAGAAACTACTGGAAGTTGCCAGTCTCTTAAAGCCTGGACGGACACAGCTTCCCTTCTCTTATGTTCTAATAGGAAGCTTCCCAGATTCAAGGAGAGGGGACAAACATCCCCCTTTGCCTCACTGGGGAAGAGTGTAAAAGGATTTGTGGTCTTTTTTAATCATACATTTTTTTGTGTATCACCCAATCAGGAACTCTGGGTTTCATTTCCTCTTCAAGCCACTGCTGTGCTAATTAGTTCCATTCAGGCTCTAACTCATTTTGCACAGACACACTCAACTGCATCTCACTGTGAGCCCCTGACTTCCTGCCCTGGGCATCTCTGGCACTATTCTGTGAAAGGCTCATGGAAACCCACTCAGCATGAACTAATGTTTAACATGAATGTGTAGGAGAGTCAATAGATGGATGTTCCTCCCTTCTCTCCAGGTAGATGGCTATGGGATACACATTGTAAGACTCTCGAATATTCAGTAAGATTAAGCAACCTGGTGCTCCCAATAGTAGCAGGATATATATCAAGCCAGACATAAAATGTTAGCATGATACTCTAGACTGCATTATGTCTCTCCCCAATCCATAAATAGAAGCTTCAACCCCCGTGTGACAGTATTTGGAATAAAGAAGAAATTAAGATTAAAAAAGATTAGTCTCCTTATATAAAGAGGCAGCAGAGAGCTCTGTCTCTATCTCCCTAACATGTGAGGATGTTTTAAGAAGGCATCCCCAAACCAGGAAGTAAGTTCTTACTAAGAACTGAATCAACTGACACCTTGATCTTGGACTTCTAGACTCCCAAACTGTGAGAAAACAAATTTCTGTTGTTTAAGCCACTCAAATTATGATATTTTGTTATAGCAGCCTGAGTTGACTAAAACAGATGTGTAGTAAACAGCTTTGTTTAAATAAATGGTTAGTAAGATGAAATCACTCATAAAGTAACATTGTCCATCCTTCCATCCCCTCATGTAAAAAGGTAAGCTTGTTGACTCTAGGTTTGTGAGATGCTCTGGTACATTTCTTAAAGGATGGTAGCATGAGCTTATTTTCTTTTAATAGAACATTTCAATGTGACATGGGGGTTTGAAATTAAGTCACTATCTTTGCAGAAGTGTAACAAACAACACTTCAAATATTTCTAAGTCACTCTAAAACTGACTTGTATACATAAGCCTCCACCTATCATCCTGTAGAATCTATTATTTGGTTTTCATTCTCCACTATGACTGATGCATTGATTGGCCAGCTGCAATAATATCATGAGTCCAGGCTCTGAGAGGGTGTTCTAATGTTTAATCATAAAACAAGGTGAAGTGAGTAAAATGATAATCCAGTGAGACTGCTGAAGTTCTGTGAAGTAAAAATTACTCCTTCAGTTGCTGAGAAAACACTCAAATTGGTTTTTCTTAGTATTTTACAGAAGATTTTTGTTCGTAAAGCTTTCATACACTTGTGAAAAAATATCCACTCTCACATCCCAAGTAGAGGTCTCCCAGTAGTTCTTGTCCATAGTCAGTATATATGGCTGGTCATTGTTAGATGACTCAAGTTTGCATAGTCATGGAAAATGCCGGGAATCCCACAAATCAAATTTCTTATTTCCCATTTAAGGAACCCAAGGCTCAGAGAATTAAAGTATGACCAAGATCATAGAACCAGTTAGTGACAGAAACAACTAAGATATTTTAGGTTTAAGATTAGTACTATTTTTACTGTAGTTGTTATTCCTTCTCTTCCACAGGTAGGATTATTTTTTGTCTCTCTCTGTTAAATGACTATTGAAACATAGTATTAGCTTGGTTTGGAATTCTTCTCCTGGCTTTCCCTTCATTTTGTTTACTTAATTCACCTCTGGGATACCAGAGTATTAAATTAGGAATAGGAAAGAGGTAATGTAATGCCATTTTCTTACATTACAATGAAACCCCCATTTCTAGGTTGCTATGCCCTGTTTTTAAGAGGAAGAATATGTAACAATAGGTAATAACACTGTAACTCACCCCTCTTTTCTTTTAATATTATTCTTGCTAAAGGTGTTTTTATAAAAGATGAATTGTTAACTAATATGTAACCTGTGAGTAAGTTGGACATTTTTGTAAGAGTTCCAGGAACTAGCTTCTGGGGAGGAGGTCCAGCAAGTGGATGTTCTGGCTTTGGGAGACTTGTTGACTTTCAATCATGAAAACCGGACCTCTGCTTGACCAGTGTCAACATAATCATTGGAGTGGACTATGCTGGCTTACACATAGAGAATTTCCCTCACCCTGTCTGTACTGACATATTAAGATGGGCTATGGGAAGAGGGTTCCCCCATCCTCAGGTGGCAGGCACTAGAATAAACTGCTTTCCTTTCCAATAGGACCTGTCTCACGAGTTTGACTTTCCTTGAAGCAGACATCTGAACCTGGGTTTGGTTACAACACTATTTAAATAAAATAGGGTTTAATGTTGTTTATGTTAATATCCATATTGGAAAAAGGATGACATTTTATATTTATTCAGCACTAACAAAAGAAATAATTTTTCTTAATTCAGTTGAACCTCAGAAAAAATAAGTATATGTGTAAAAACAGTGAATTTACAAAGTTGTTTTTGCGATTATATTATTTCCCCATCTTTTATAAAATAATTTAGAAAATTATGGATTTTTTAGAGGAATCCAATAAACTATATTCTAAATTTAATAAATATTTTGATGGTGCTGGGAGGAAGAAGTCTGTGTCATTTGAGCTATTTAGACTTAACTCAGGTCTTTTGTATGTACCTCATTCTTACCTCCTCTCCATTGGCTTTAGAGACTTTGATCAGAAAACCCTAATGTAATAGTGTAACCTCATGTGTCCCAGACATGCCAATCTGAATCCAAACCATGCCTCCTTTGGTTATTTATATTTGCAGTTAAATGGAATTTTAACATAGTATCACCTTAAATCTAACTCTAAAAGTAAAGTGGTCTTTCCAACTCTTGTTCAACCAAATAGTTCATTTATTACCAATATTAATAGATTATATCTTTTGCATTCCAGACTCTAGATTAAGGCTGTTAAAAATAACCACCACCAGCCCTAGCTGGTTTGGCTCAGTGGATAGAGCATCGGCCTGTAGACCAAAGGGTCCCCAGGTTTGACTCTGGCCAGGGGCACATGCCTGAGTTGCAGACTCAATCCCCAATGGGGGGCATGTGGAGGCAACTGATCAGTGATTCTCTCTCATCATTGATGTTTCTCTCTCTCTCTTTCTCTTCCTCTCTGAAATCAATAAAAATATATTTTAAAAATTAAAAAAATAAATAACCACCACCAATTTAAAAAAATGAGAAAAAAATGAATACGGAAAATTCATGTGGATACTGGGGTTGATTGAAATCTTTGAAAGAATATTCATAAAATTTTTTAAAAAACTTGTCACAGAATTATTAGATATAATTTTTATTTGTTCATACATAATTTGTATTTCTCTAGCATTTTTCTTTTTAAAAAAATATTTTTAAATTTATTTTAGAGAGGAAGAGAGAGGGAAAGAGAGAGATAGAAACATTAATGATGAGAATCATTGATTAGCGGCTTTCTGCACCTGCCTCCCCTACTAGAGATTGAGCCTGCAACCCAGGCATGTGGCCTTGATCGGAATAGAGCATAGGACTTTCAGTCCACAGGCCAACAGTCTATCCACTGAGCCAAACCAGCTAGGGCTACCTAACATTTTTCAAGAGACAAATTCATAAAATAGTAAAATCCTTAAGATGCTTCTCTGTATATTTAGAAGTTTATGACTCTGTCTCTTGCAAATTATAAAGAATAACAACTCAGTGTTTAAAGAAAGAGATCATCGATTACTACTCATTATGCTGTTATCAATTTGGACATGTTAAGACTTCACGTTTTATATCTTCAAACAATCTCCCAGTACTTAATGTTCATTTACATTGCCTAAGAAATAGTTAGTTATGCTTCACCCCAAGGGTCACAGATCCTTGTTAATCTTTGTTTCTGAAACAAGTCTTGTTTGATTTTCTTCAATCAGGATCTAATATACACCTCACAACACTTGAAAGTCCCTGGGAAGACAGAGAAGAATCAGTGTTAGCAACACTTTGTAAAAGCCATTGGGGAAACAAACACTATCTGTAATAGAGTAAAATTTTATCCAAGAAAATAATTAATGGCCCAGCTGGCATGGATCAGTGGTTGAGCATCAACTATGAACCAGGAAGTCATGATTCAGTTCCCAGTCAGGCCATATGCCTGGGTTGTGGCTCAATCCCCAGTATTGGGGATGCAGGAGGCAGCCCATCAATGATTCTCTCTCATCATTGATGTTTCTATCTCTCTCCCTCTCCCTTCCTCTCTGAAATCAATGTGTGTGTGTGTGTGTGTGTGTGTGTGTGTGTGTGTGTGATAAAAAAAAATAATTAAAAACAAAAAGACCCACCAAAAACAAACAAACAAACAAAAGCCTATTTAAAAAGCTGTGTCTAACTCATCCTGTGGGAGCAGAATTTTCAGATCCCATTTGAGAAGCTTTCAAACATACTTTATACATATAATAGAACATATCAAACCATACAACCCCTATTTAGTGAAATAATGGCAGCAAAAAACATTTTTTTGTCAGTGGAAAACATTTTTCAAGCTTGAAGTCTGAAATTTTTCCCCCCATAGACTTTGGAAAATCATTAATGCATTGGTCTATTCAAAAATAAAACCATTATAAAGCACTTTAAAATGTCTTTCTCATATTGGTTTTTCATGTCAACATATTTATGTAATAAAATAATATGTACATCTTTATAATAAATTCTTTATATGAAAATAATTATTAATTTTTTTCAATATTTACATACATTTTGATTTTGTTGACTGGTAACTATATTAATATTAAACTGTTAAACATGTATCTCTAAATAGTTTTACAAAATATGTATATTTCATATTTTGCATATATATGTACAGATGTATTTTTAATATGTCAGTTGTCTCTTCATTTTAGCTGCCATTCCTAAAATTCCTGGCCAAATCATAAAATTTAAAGTGATTTTCAATTAACTTTGCTTCATGGCTAGTTCCAGTGTTTTGTTCCCACTTTCACTCCTTTAAGCAAAAACTTCTCTTTAAATCCTCAAAACTATTTTAGCTTATAGCCAGTTTCAAATGTTGACTCCTTTCTTTCCAATTTGTGTACATAATTAAGCAGTGCTGTTCACAACATACATGTGTTTGAAGCTTTATGCACACTCCATCCAATGGAAAGAAAGTAACGATGTTATAGAAGTGTCTAGTCATTTTTCTCCTGGTAACTCCTATCAGGCATGTTTCATATGTGTAAAGTTTGTTTATATTTTCCTCTACCACAATAGAGGAGTCCAAACAAATTGCGTGTCAGAATGAGCATTGTTGGGTTAATTACTCCACCGGTGGCTCAGTGACAGTAATACAGTCTTCCTTTTACTAGTGTAATACCTCTCTGAACTTAGCTTGGGAGGTAAGAGATAATGTAAGTCACTGGGTCACCCTCTAGTTTTAAACAACATGGTCAGAATGGCCAGCAAAGAATATTCTCTGAACTTGTTCCTTCTTACCTGGGAAAGGATTCAACTTAAATTTTTCCCTCGGTGTTATCCACTTGTTTATTTTAAGAGAAAAATATTTTACTACCTCCAAGTTTCACCTGAGAATCCCTTTGGACAATGATTGGATCAAGATGATACATTCTTGGTAAATAAAGCAGAATCCATAACCAGCATATTTGGGGTTTGGTTTCCACCCAAGTTTTAAAACTGGCTCTGACGGTAAGTCCTGCACTCATTTGTTCAGACGCTTGATCATTGTGATGGCTGAGGGCAAAGTGTTATGCATACCTGGCTAATGATTGTGTGTAGGTGGCTCTAAGGAAGGTTGGCACTAATTGCAGGAAGGAGGGGATTTTAGAATGAAAAGTTCTGTTCATGGAGAACTGTTATAAAAACTGTTATTAAAGAGAACAGTTTTCTGTACTTTTAAAGTGGTCCCCCTAAACTAACATCATAGTAAAGAGTCTGGCAGGTGGTAGCAAACTGACAAATTTGTGTGTAAAAAATGAGACTGACTCTAGCAGATGTGTTTTATCACTGCGGTTAACTCTGTGTAGCATCATTGCAATGAATGGGAATCATGCCCTGAGGATTTTGATGGTGAATTTCACTGAATATTTTTACACCTTTCTTTTAACATGTGCCTCTTTCACTATTTCTAAATCTTCAGTGGGTTTCCCAATAAAATCTCGTCTCTTAATTAGCAACAATGGTGATTCTAGTAATGAATCTAAAATAAAATAACCAACCCTATGCCACCTGATTGGAAAGAAAGCAAACTTATGTCTCTGAATCTACAGGACAGCCATGTTCTCTTTTTACTCTTATCCTACATATTTATTTTAGTCCTTACTCAATATCAGGCAGTAGTAAGAGTTTTAAATTTTATTTTATTATATCTTCTAGTTACTAAATAAGATAGGTAGCACCAATTTATTGCTGAAGAAATCAGAACTTAGAGATATGAAGTAATTTCATCCAAGTTATACTTTTTGTTAAGTTTAGGAAAGTGGTTCTGACTTCACAACCTGTAACTTATACTTAACACATATGCTGGATTTCTCTTAAGGCCTTATCACTTAATGAAACAATACAGATACTCCTTATATTGACTGTCACTTAAAAAAAAATCAATGTGTTGTTCAATTCAATCTGCTAACATATTTCAAGTGAACTTTGTTTTGGTTTCTTGATGCTATTTATACATTTAAAATTATTTTATATTAAAATACTAATATTCATAGAATGTCATTTTTGAAAATAAAATTACACATTTTAATCCCTCAAGTTTATAATAATAGGTTCAATTTTCTGGAATACATAAAGAAAATATGATCTTTTATTATTTAAAATGAGTTAATACACATTTGCAAGCACAATTGCTGCATTTTGGACCTAAAATAACCATGTAGAAGATACTTCAATATTGAGCATATCTATTTCAGAATTTCTAATTTCATTAAATTAAAAATTTCCTGAAGTTAGTTTTCATTTAGATTCATTGATGATACCCTAAGATCTCAGTTTAGAAACACACACATTGTTTGAAAATTTCATTTGCACTCTCCAAAGTTTTTTAATCAGTAAAATTTATTGTAATTTTTATTAATATAGTCACTAAAATGAATCTAACATTTTATAATATTTGGGTTGCAGTCTCTCCTATATAAAAGCAATACAACCTTGTGCTATTTCTAGTCCTGATTCTATCCCACCTGTTTTGTTATGACAAAACAGTGATGGCAAAGAAAAATGCTGAACTAAGTTAAAAACTACATCACATGGGAATGTAAGAAAGTCAGATTTTTATCCTTGAGCATGACTAAAGTTTTTAAATCTTTTTCTGATGTATAGTCATATTTAAAACTGAAAAATAAATTTTGGAATTTAACTCAACAATTGAAGTATATATACACTGAGTGGCCAGATTATTATGATTTCTGAACTCATAATAATTTGGTCTCTCTCTCTCTCTCTCTCTCTCTCTCTCTCTCTATATATATATATATATATATATATATATATATATATATATATATATATATATATATATATTAGAGGCCTGGTACATAAATTTGTGCATGGGTGGGGTCCGCCAGCCTGCCTGCTGGTCAAACTCCTGGTAGAGTGGATAATTTGCATATTGGCCTTTTATTATATAGGATATACACTGAGTGGCCAGATTATTATGCGCTTAGAGATCGTAATAATCTGGTCACTCAGTATATACATAAATTAGGCTTTTTATGAAAAGAATAGGAAGATAAAAGTAATTGTTAAATGTTTCCATCATGTCTGGAACAAGCTTCTGAAATCACTGTGAACACAGAGCACAGAATCTATAGCATCATGTAGAGCTGGAAATGGAAGAGAGGAGGCATGAAACAATCTGGTGCCACCTGTCCTCTGGGAGCAGGATCTTGCAGGAGGTAAATATTATGAGAAGAGAGAGTTCAGTCTCAAGAGACTGGGGGTTACCTTCTTGCTTGGTTGCAGGCAGCTTTTTGGCAGCCTAGTCAATACCCAGGCAGCTCATTCAGTATCTATGGGTCATTTGCTCCTTTAAAGAAAACCCAAAAGAGTCACATTAGCTGTTCATCTGTTTACTGTGGGTTACGCTCACATCAACAGTTGCCTGTGTATCGCCTCTGTGTATTGTTTTGCACATGAATTATCCGGTGCAGAAATAGTTCTTTGGTTAAAAAACATCCTTGGGAACACAAACTAGAATGTAAAAAGCTTGACCCTCAGGGGTTGGTGACCATGGCTGGCACAGAGCCCCTGTGCTAACAGGAGCCCCACCCTTGGGTTTAGTGCTCTGTAGTTACCACATATTCTCTGAAAAATTCTTAATAGGGTTGTCTTTGAATTTATGTGTTTTACATAAAATCCAATGAGACAATAAAGCATGAACTAAGGGCGTAGAATCTCAGCTCACATACTATCCTGCTTCCTTTACACACACACACACACACACACACACACACACACACACATCACAGGAAGAGCTAGCTCTTCTGAAAAAGGTGTTGACAAGGCTTCTCAATCCAATGTTTCACTGTATCGCCTTGAGTGTTCTACCTCCTCATAGATTCTATGAATAAAGTATATGCTGGAGAAGAACAGCTCTGGAGCTCTGTTTTCCAAGGAAAACCATCCATAATCTTTTGAAGTATAAACAACCATTTAAAAGTACATATACCATAGAGTTCTCATAATACTAATGATAGAGCTGCTCAGACAATGATCCATTGGTTAGAAACACATTAATAAATCAAGTGACTGTTTGGGGACATTTTCTACAAATAAGTTGCTATACTTTATTTTATTTGTATCCTAAGCAGTTGTCAGTCAGGACTGGAGTGAGAAATAGAAGCAAATATATATATATATATATATATATATATATATATATATATATATATATATATATATATATTCATTCACATGATTTGTTTATTCAGCAACAATTTAATAAGCACCTGAAATAGAATAGACCAGGTCCTAGGTTTCACACAAACCATGAAGCTTCTATTTGTGTGGGGTGATAAATGGAAAAAAAATATATACGTAATACTTCTAAGTAAGAAATACTGCAAAGCATACTGTCCTTTGTTAGTGTATCTTTGTGTATAATCTGCAGACAATTTACATTAAAATCAACCATGCCACTCACCAAAATGACAACATATTTCCAAGCCATACCCCGGAACTACCAACTTAGCATTTCTGAGTGAGCCAGAAAATATGTATTTAGTAAGCCCACATGGAATTCTGAACCACAGTATTTGAGATGCTCTGGCCTAGGAAATGTAGGGAAAAGACAGAGGACATTAGATAATGGTGTTGAAAGGCAGGTGTAGCTAATGATGACTGGCACAAAGTTTTAATCCAATTGTGTTTTTGTTTGTTTGTTTGTTTGTTTTTAACTCACAGTCTTTCTACAAATGGGTTATTATGAAGTGACCAAGATTATTTATGACTGGAGCAAAAAATCTGTTGAGTTTGCAAGTGTTTACAATTTCTGGAATATTTCTAAAAGTATGAAAACCTACCAGGAGAAAACATTTTCCACAGGAAAAGAATTGTGGAAACTTAGTATTTCCAACAATATTAAGAAATGTTTTCAGAAATATATTCTGCATAACAACATAGGATTACATAACATGTTGCCTTAATATAGATAGAAAAACATGTTCTTGAAGGATTTACCTATCTAAGTCTATTAGCTTTAAAATTAAAAAAAGAGAAATTTAACTTAATACCAAATTGGATGAAGTACATGGGAGAGTCAATTTGGATTGAAATGATATAATGTAATTTATGCAATGTAATTCAATTAGTAATCTGCCATGAGTTCCAGAGACTTAGAAAAAGGCATCTTTTATCTATCAGATCAGCTAAAATGGGCTTAATCTCTTTTCTAAGAAATATGGAGATTTATGATGTAAACATTATATATAACAGTTCTTTTTAGTCTAAATTAATTACAGCTGCAAAGCAGAAGATGAACATACATTAGCACATCACTTTGAGACTTTTGCAGAGAACCATTCCTTTCAGTGTTATAGGAAGATAAATTGACCTAGATGAAAGGAATTTGGACTCCTACACGATATACCCAAGCCAAGAACAATGAGAAAGCCAACTGAACTGTGTGGTCAACTTCAGGATCACTTTTTCCAAATGAACGTAACCATTCCTAATCAAGAAGAAACATGTGATGCACACTCAGTGCCATGCGCTCTACCCATGAAAATAAGGAAAACTCCTTCTTCCCAGGACCTCCGAATAATCTGGGTGGGTCTAACAAAAGCCAGGCAACTGGTCTAAGGAAGAATTGGCTAGGATCTGCCTTTTAATTCTTTTGAGTTACTTTTCATGGGAATCTGCATTTACTGGAAGGATTACAAGGATGTCAAACACAGATATATGTATACGTTTTAAAAGTCAGTGATGGGGAAAAATATCAAGGGGTCTTCACCACAAAATCAGAAAGAGGGAGGTAGGAATAGATTCTCTTTTCTGAGATGTTAATCCCAATTTAATGACCCACTGAAACAATCACTGGCAGGACTCTGAGGACAGCGTTTCCTTTTCCCACGTTTTATCATTGCAGTGTCACATCAGTGGTTTTGACTTCCTTTCCACATAATATCAAATCCCCTTGATGTCAAATTTACGACCTACTCCCTTCTTGTTGATAAGATTAGGTTCTACATCACTCCCAACCCACCTTCTTTTTTTCTGATTCTCAAATGTCACTTTTTCTTCCCTCATGCATTCTATATTTTTCAAGCTATAGTCAAGTCCAGCACAGGTTTGTTTTTTTTAGCAAACTTTTCAAAATTCTTCTCTTAAATATCAGGTACTAGTAAGTGTG
The DNA here is from genome assembly GCF_964339955.1 of Pipistrellus hanaki. Taxonomy (NCBI): domain Eukaryota; kingdom Metazoa; phylum Chordata; class Mammalia; order Chiroptera; family Vespertilionidae; genus Pipistrellus; species Pipistrellus hanaki. The sequence goes on from NC_140504.1 coordinate 9,306,019, forward strand.
TATTAGTGTACAGATTGGTAGGTCAGTATTTTACACATCATAAGCAATTAAGAGAGCAATAATCTTGTTTAAAGTTCTAAAATCACATTAAAATAGATTAAAATCTACTAATATTAATAAATATATATTTACTAATTACATATGTTGATATTTACAGTATTTAAATCTCATTTTTAACTTTCTAAAACAGAAAAAAATTGTAAACTATAACAAAATTCCCAATAGCTTTTAGTTTAAAATTTGTATTCTAGACATATAGACAAAGCAATATAAAACATAAATTCAAAGATTCCATTCATTGTATCTAAAAATATTAAAACATCTAGCAATAAACTTAATTACTACATAGTACCTAAATAAAGACTCAAGACATAAAATAATGTAAATAAAAATAATCTAAGAAAAATAGGATGTCCTTATGTTACCATTGTAATGAGCCAGTTTAGTAATCCTATATAATAAAAGGCTAATATGCAAATCAACCAAATGGTAGAACAACTGGTCACTATGACACACACTGACCACCAGGGGAAAAATGCTCTACATAGGAGCTGTCTCCTCATGGTCAGTGTGTTCCCATAGGGTGAGCACCTCTCAGTCAGAAACTCTGACCCCGGCTCATGGCTTGTTAGTGTAGCAGTGATGGTGGGAGCCTAAGCCATCAGTCAGACATCCCCCAAGGGCTCCTGAACTGCAAGAAGGCACAGGCCAGGCTGAGGGGAATCCCTCCTCCCCTAAAGTGCACAGATTTTGTGCACTGGGCCACGAATATTAATAATAGAAAAGTGCAATGGCAAGGCCAGATATGATAAGCATGGTCATCTGGGCAGCTTCACCAGGAAGCTACAATTCACATTCCAAAGGGAACCACCAGTCAACTCCCTGCAAATATCTGGGCAAAGGGGAACAACAAAGGGGGAGATGGGTGCATGTGCAGTGAAGTCAGGTTAAAGTAAGGAAGCTTCATGCTTGTCAGTCTAACCTGGAACAAAGACAATTGGCTAGAAGGGGTGAAGCCACTGCAAGCACACGTAATTTGGGAATACATATTCCCAGACAAAGAACTATCGACGTCTTGTTCCTCTTGCTTTGCTCATGCTGCCTTGTACTTGCTGGCTCTTTGACCTGCACTCGCCCATGTCATGTGGCTTTAAGCAGCTGCATGGCCCATGGCCATGTGGACCCCACACGGAATGGACTGCAGCTGGGAACACAAGCTAAGCTAGCCTGAGGTTGGACTGGATTGTGCAAACCTGGAGCTGAAACTCCAGACAATGGCTTTCATCCTAGCTCTGCAGAAGACAAACTGGGACCTTTTCCATGGCTGGGTGGAGGGAGATGGGACCTTGAAAACCCAGGGGTTTAATTCCACAGGAATAACACTTAACATGTTACCTCATCCTCCCATGGGGGTCTCTGGAAATTCTTATTCCTGTGGCACCCCAAGAGTCCACTTTCACCAACAACAGGTGGAGACACAGAGGAAACCCCTCAGATAAAACTTCAATGGAACGTCTTAATATTATAAAGATGGCAGACAGCTCTCTTAAAAAGCATTAAATATAGTATTTAAAACATTACAATTTACATTCCAAGATTTGTTTTTTGAAATGTAACAAGTTGAATGATTCTGAATTTCAGTTAGAAGATATAGAGATATAGACAGGAGAATTATTACCAAGGACAGTGGTGAGAATGGACAAGCTCCATAGCACTGCCTGTCAATCTTGGCTGCACATTTAAAATGTGAAGAACTTTAAAATATACTGTAGCCAAGCTTTTTTTTTTTTTTTTTAATATATTTTATTGATTTTTCACAGAGAGGAAGGGAGAGGGACAGAGAGCTAGAAACATCCATGAGAAAGAAGCATCGACCTGGGATGTGCCCACAACCAATGTACATGCCTGTGGGGAGCTGTTTCTCTGTTTTCTGAGACCAGCACAGAAAACGACAGGTCCCTGAGTGGAGGAGCTGGATTTTAAGAAAGTAAAGAAAAAAAGAGAGTCCAAGACACAGAAATAGATTCAAGCTGGGACCCAGGTGGGGGGCTGTCACACTGACGGAGAGACAGTCAACACCCACCACAGACAACACAACACATTTATTTATTTTCAAAAGAATAAAGGGAGGTTTCTCTGAAAAGCTTAGAATCAAAGCAGTTTTGTTTGTGCCCAGGTCCTATTCATTCCCTCATTCCTGGGATTTAGCATATCAAGATCCGGGTGGGCCAAGGTCCTATTCATTCCTCATTTCAAGCACAAGGATAAAGATAAGAAATCTACTGATAACAGTCTCTGCTGTCCTGGGGAAACATGTTCCCAGGGTGTGGCTCTGCCTAACCTTGAGTTTAGCTGATGGTAATTAAAGGTCATCTATGTGCATTCCCAACAGGCCCTCTACACTTGCCCTAGAACAGAATCGAACCCTGGACCCCCCAGTCCACAGACCGATGCTCTATCCACTGAGCCAAACTGGTTTTGGCTTTAGCCAAGCTTTTATTTTAATTGGTCTGGAGTAGGATGGCCTTAATTTTGGGATTTTTTAAATCCTCCCTGGTAATTCCAGTAGAGAAACCCCACAAAAAAATGCTTATTTACAACATATATACCTAATATATACATATAAAATAGACCTAATATACATATAATAGCATAGTTGACTAACTAGCCATTAGGTTGAAATATAGATATATTGATTTTGTAGATAATAAGGGGAAAAGTGAGGTTCAAAACATATTGTTATGAGTTCTTAAAATATAATGCTTCACATCTCAGAAATTTGTAGCTCACAACCAAATAATAGGGGTCAAGAACATCTCCCTGTTAAATTGAGGTGTCAAGAAAAATATTAATGCAGTCGTTTTGTAGAAACAATGGAGATAAACCAGGTTTGAGCATCATGACTCATTGTAAGAAAATACTTTTAAACCTTCTCCTCCTTTTCAACCAACTCAAACATGCTTCAAGAGTATGACTTGAGGGATTTAGTGGTCTTTAGACACTTGCCCGATGAGAAGGGGTCCTAAATTCTCTTTCTTGAATTTTAGGTGGTTTCATAATTGCTTTGACCAAAGGAGTAGAGCAAAAGTGATGATACGAGAGGGTCAAGTCTAGATCTTAAAGCTTTTTCCAGCTTTTCCTTGGTTTGCTGAGAGTACTTGGTCTTGAAACTGTGAACAATGATGTAAGAAGTTCAACTATCCTGAGTACTCACTGTTAGAGTGACCCACTTTTAGGAGCCAGACACATGAGTGAACAAGTAGTCTTGGAAGTGGATTCTGCAGTCTGCACTTGCTTTTCCAGTTCCATCGCCCCAGCCATTCAATCCATTGCTCATATGGGCTCAGATATTATGGAGTAGCGAAATGCCATTCCCACAGTGGTCTTTCCAAATTCTTGACCCAAAGAATGTGGAACATAAGAAGACTATTGTTTCATGCTAGTACATTTGGGCTAGTTTATTATACAAGAATAGATAACTAGAACAGAAAGCTTTATGTTCTATCCTCATGCATTTAAAAAAGGTAGGGGTTGTTAGTATCTGACTTATTGCTTTGTAAGAGTTTATAGTGACAAATTGCCAGGGCAGAATGGCAGCCCCTGAACAATGGATGAACAGATTACTCTGACACAGTGGGGTAGAGGGATAAGGGAGGGCCTGGCTGAAGAAGCCAGGTGACCTAGATTGCCTGCTTCATTAGGCTTTTATTGGAATTTTTATCTTTAGGTACAATAAGTAGGGTGAGTAACCTTGGAAGGACACATGTGTTTACATTGTCCTCTAGGCAAGGGCATTCAGGAATTAAGCATAAGGATGGAGTGCATATGCACAGACTTGTTTGGAAAAGTCAAGGAATAATTAGGGGTGCCACCTTCAACACTCCCCTAAGACTTCCCTTAGTTGGAATTCTGATAAACAGGGCAGGCAGCCTTCCACACCCTTCCCTTTCATCAGAATGTCCTCCTTACAAACTTTCCAACCAAGTCTTATGCTTTTCTACAACAAAATAAAAAAATAAATAAATAAAAACCACAGAAAGGACACATTTCACCACAAAGTGGAGAAAAAAAAACTTCCCACAAATGTTTTATGAGTCAAAGACAGGATGGGGTGGGTGAGACATGATGCTTGGTCAAAGCAAGATAGAAGGTGTTGCCAGTGGAAATGGGGTTCTTCCACAGAGTTGCAAGAAAAGCATTTTGGGACCGGCATGGAAACATCACATGGAAGGGTGAGGTGTAGTGGTACGATTTATTGGAGTAGAAATAAAAAACTGCCCCCCCCCCCTCCCCAGTTTCTCCTCTCTGTCCCTCTCAATCCCCGGCCTTGTCCTCATCAAACCCAAAAGAAGGGTCAGGCTCCAGAGATTCTGTGCCATCAGTTTTGTCCATGACAAAGCTTGGTGCAGTGCAGTCTCTGTCCCCACTGGTAAGCTTAGTCTGTTCCTGGTTGCGCTCCCAAACAGGGATTGGAGCCCACACAGCTGCCAGGCCCCCAAGGCTGTTACAGACGGAGAACACACAAACGAACAGGCAAACAAAGGGTGGGTGAACGCATGTATTAACGAGTGAGAGACCTCCCGCTATGCCATCTTGGCTTCTACTGGGCATGCATTCTGCAGAGAAATTTCTCCTTCGTTGTTTATTCTTCCCCCTCATAATTTGGAATAGTGGACCTTTATTGCCTGGGAAATTGGGAAGCCAGTCTTTCCTCTCTACGCAGGGATGAAGTCCCAAGGGTGGAGGACTTGGTGATCCCCTGGTGTATGAGAAGCTGTCAGATACAATCAAATCTAGGACAACACCAAAATGACACTTATAATATTGAGGGCTTAACATAGGGACACATGTTTTCAAAAACTTTACATGCAAATCTTAGACAAATCTAAGGTTAATAATCATGACTCAAAACAAGACATGGTAATGGGTATTTGGAGATTGGTGCCAGGAACAGTAAACCAATTTGTCCCAATGAAGTTAGTTTGGTGATTTTAGTGCCTTAGGTGGCCTCAAAATATCATGCGGAATTACATATGCTTGAGCTAAAGCCAAAGGTGCAGGCACTTGGGACGTTAGCTCCTGATTGTCACTGATGGTGTTTGATTGTTACGAAGAAAATGGATCTGGAGACAAACAAACCTAGAAAGATAGGATGTCTTGCAAGAGGAAGATGCTGGAGGTAGGGAGAGAATAGTTAGGGGTCTATGTTTTTTAAAAAATATATATATTTTTTTTATTTCAGAGAAGAAGGAAGAGGGAGAGAGAGAAACATCAATGATGAGAGAAATCATTGATTGGCTGACTCCTGCACACCCTCCATTGGGGATTGAACCTGGAACCCAGGCATATGCCCTTGACCGTAATCAAATCTGGGAACTTTCAGTCTGCAGGCCAACATTCTATTCACTGAGCCAAACTGATGAGGGCTAGGAGTTTATCTTAAAAGCATAATATGCAAATAGGCAGAACCACCAATCAGCAGGGAGCGTGGTCAGTGAGCAGGTGGTTCCAGGCCAGCCAAGGCATGTGCCAGTGGGCAGAGGGAGAGAACACAGAAGTGGGGGGGCAGGCTGGCACCATCCCCTGATCACCTGTCCGGTTGCCTCCCAGAGAGAGAGGCCAGGTGGCAGCAGTGGTGGGTAATAGGGCCAGTGACATCCTCTGCTCAGATGGCCTGGTCATCTCCTGCACAGGGGGGTCAGACTGCCTGCTTTCCGTGGGGGGGGGGGGGGGGGGCCGCGAGCCAAAGCCGTTAGTAGGATATCCCCTAAGGACTCCCAGACTGAGAGGGTGCAGGCTGGACTGAAAGGACCCCTCCCCCCCTGCCAGTGCACAAATTTTTGTGTACCAGGCCTCCAGTTTTTGTAATAATGATGAACCATCTGTCATAAAAATCTAATATTAGGTGGTGAGCAGGACAAATGCAAGAATTATTTAAATGTTTGAATACAGAGGTGATAGAGCTCATGAATGATTAGATTTAGAGAAAATAAAAATAGCAGGTTTTTTAAAGTAATAATTAAAAATAGGAGAAAGTAAATTTTGTGAGTGAAAAAATAAGAAATTCAATTTTGACAGGTTGTTAAAATCTAATCATTATTTGGAATTTATCTATGAAGAAATTTAAAAATTGCATTTTTTGTGTCAATAATTTATTCTTACATTTATGGTATTTTAAGGTACATTATATCAATTATTCTAACATGCCAAGGTAACTGGAATGGACAATATATGTAATGGGTAGTTGGCTTGGAAATTAATAAAAATTAAGCAAATTGGCAGAGAGTTGAAATTTTGACTCACAAAGTTGACTTAAAATTTTTCTCTGTGGACATTCTTAATCTCATAAACCAAAAAGTGCCCACAAGTCTGTGGGTTTTCTAGTTTCCCAGATGGTTTTCAGACATTGGAAAAAAATCATGATTGAAGAAAATGTGCCAAAATCAACTATAGGTTTTGCAAAAAACATATGAATGAATTTAGCAATTTAAACTCAGAAATGTAAAAAATGATGAATAAAATTTGAGCACTTACACTTAACAGTGATAAATGGTTGTATTCTCCTTATTTGTTAAAAAATATATTTAATATTTCATCAACCAATCGAAAACAATATTAAAAATAATATATAAATATTAAAAATTTAATATGCATAATGTAAAATAGGTGATTTTAGTTTATCTCCAGAGGCATAATCATTGAGAAAAATTAATAATAATTATTTATATCAGAATTATAAATAATAAATTGCAGGATTATTATTTTTATGCTGGTTTCCTCTTGATTTCCTAGGATTTTAAAAAAAATATATGTTTTATTGATTTTTTTACAGAGAAGGGAGAGAGATAGAGAGTTAGAAACAGCAATGAGATGAGAAAGAATCATTGATCAGCTGCCTCCTACACAACCAACACTGGGGATGTACCAGTAACCAAGGTGACCAGAATCGAACCTGGAACCTGGGACCTTTCAGTCTGCAGGCTGATGCTCTATCCACTGAGCTAAACCAGTTTCAGCATGATTTCCTAAGATTTTTTTTTTTTTTTTTATCTAATCATTTAGTATGAACATTTTTTGAATGATTCTGAATTTTAGTTAGAAGACTTCCTATATAATAAAAGCCTAATATACTAAGTGTCCAGTCCTCCGGTTATCTATTCAACCAATCAAAGTGTAACTTGCTAATGATATGTTAAGGCCACTCAACCACTCACTATGATGTGCACTGACCACCAAGGGGCAGACGCTGTGACCAGTAACTTAACTTGCTTCTGGGGTCTGGCCAGGACTCAGTGAGATGAGCCAGAAACATTCTGGAGCCCTCTTAATGTCCCTCCCTGGCCTCAACTGTGCACTGCTGCGGTCCTTTGGCTTTGCCTGCACCCTCTCACAAACCAGGACCCCTTGGGGAATGTCAGAGAGCCTGTTTCGGCCCAATACTGCAAGCCGGGCTGAGGGACCCTACTGGTGCATGAATTCATGCACTGGGCCTCTATTAAGATTATAACCAGGAGAATTATTACCAAGGACAGTGGTGAGAATGGACAGATTCCATAGCACTGGCTATCAATCTTGGCTGTACATTTAAAATGTGAAGACCTGCCCTCGCTGGTTTGGATAGAGCCTTGGCCTATGCAAATTGAAAGATCCCAGGTTCAATTTTGGTCAAGGGCACATGCCCTGGTTGTGGGCTCGATCCCAAGTGGGAGACTTGCAGAAGGCAGCTGATTCATAATGGTCTCTCATCATGGATGTTTCTATCTCTCTCTCCCTCTTCCTTCCTTTCTGAAATCAATAAAAATATGTTTTTAAAAAACGTGAAGAACCTTAAAAAATACTGTGGCCAGGCTTTTGATTTAATTGGTCTTGGGTAGGATGGCCTGAACTTTGGGATTTTTAAAATTCTTCCTGATAACATAGTATGAATAATCCCAATTATAGAACTTATTCTGAGTTAATGTAAACATTAAAAATCTGCCAATCCATAATGCAAGTGAAATTTCTAGAGAAAGGGATACATTAATAGTTAAAATTTTAATAGGTACTGCTGATGGCTCTCTTGGAAGTGAAGCAATTTTTTCCTTCATTAACGCTGCACTGTTTTCACCTTTTTCCTCACTCTTAACAAAAATGGAAATTCCTCCGTTTTCATCCTTGGTAATCTCATTGTTGAAACTAACTCATAATGTGAAACCCTTGGATTATTAACAATGTTGATTATTTACAAGAATGTATTAATTCTTTCTTCTGTAGTTTACTGGTTCATGTTCTTTACCCATTTTACAGAGTACTGGCACTTTGATAAGTTATAAAAGGCATATATAGATGTATACGTATATATAAAAGGTATTAATTTATCTCTCTACATTGTAAACTCTTTCTCATCCTTGACTGTTGCCTTAGTACTTGATTTGGTATGCTTTGACAAGCAGAAGTCTTTAAACACTTAAATCTGTTGAGCTGCTATCTTTCCTCAGTTTGGTCTTTGGTTATCACATGAAGCAAAGCCTGCTAGTTTGCATATGGTTTCAATTTATATGATTTGATTTTTAATCCAATTGGAATTTATTCTTTGTAAAAGTTGCAAAACATGGATACAACTGCCATGCCATCTCCTCCCAAGCATACAGATAATTCTCTCCACCCAGTTATTGATCAATCCATGTTTTCTTCAGTTTTGAAATGCCGCTTGGATAATTCATTAATTCTGATACAGGCAGTTGTACTTTACTGAATTTTTAATTATATTATTTTGAGTATCACCAAGGCGGTGGCCGCCTCCAAGGAGCGCAGCGGCGTGTCGCTGGCCGCGCTCAAGAAGGCGCTGGCGGCCGCGGGCTACGACGTGGACAAGAACAACAGCCGCATCAAGCTGGGCCTCAAGAGCCTGGTGAGCAAGGGCACCCTGCTGCAGACCAAGGGCACCGTTCATGTCTTATGTTCCCCCTTAGCAGATACAGTTTTAATAAATATTTGAAAGACATCTCTATGCAAGTCACTAAATCAGCGAGTACCTTGGTATATGACTACTCTACATTGGGTCGACATCACAAAGTCTTTGCCTCATGAATTTCACACACACATGGTAGGCTCTCATATCTTTTATTACTTTCAAAAATAACATCAACAGCTTCTCTTTTATGGTTTCATGTACTCTTCTACTGGTTTCAAAAGATTCCTTTAATAAGATGAGAATGCTTCCAGTTAAAAGCAAAGTATCATAAGTTGTCTTTTCCCTTAGCTAGTATCTACTGACCCAGGAGAAAAGTGAACTATCTTATGTAGGCAGCAGGACCAGCCACTAGAGGAAGTAAGTGCTTTGCATTGCTGGGCAGCAACACAGGAACTGACTCAGGAAAACAGTCACTGTCAAGATTTCTTTCTATCTAGTAGGACATCCAGAAGTTCTAGGAAATGGACTTTGAATTTATAATTTTTGAATTAAGTGAGTATATGTAATTACACACTAAAAAAAAATGTGACTGAAGGCAGTTATTAGAAAATTTCTCACATCTTGTAAAAGGAACATCATGTTTATCTCTACTAGATCATATGCTTTCTATTATTTAATTCATTTATAATAGAAGTTAAAATTCTATATTTTCTATTAAAATACATAACAATTAAATTGAATTTTATGAAGAACTAGTAATGATGAAAATTGCTTTCTCTTAAAAAGTGATACAAGTAAGTTGCCAGGATTGAAATATTAACTATATATTTTTAAAATATATTTGTGCCGAAACCGGTTTGGCTCAGTGGATAGAGCGTCGGTCTGCGGACTGAAAGGTCCCAGGTTCGATTCTGGTCAAGGGTGTGTACCTTGGTTGCGGGCACATCCCCAGTAAGAAGTGCAAGAGGCAGCTGATTGATGATTCTCTCTCATCGATGTTTCTAACTCTCTGTCCCTCTCTCTTCCTCTCTGTAAAAAGTCATTAAAATATATTTAAAAATAAATAAATAAATAAAAATATTTGTATTTATTTTAGAGAGGAAGGGAGAGGGAAAGAGAGATTGAAACATCAATGATGAGAGAGAATCATTGATTGGCTACCTCCTACACACCCCCTACTGGGGATTGAGCCTGCAATCCTGGGTATGTGTCCTGGACTGGAATGGAATCCGGGACCTTCGAGTCTGTAGGCTGACACTCTATCCACTGAATCAAACTGGCTAGGACAATTCTATTATTTTATTTTATTATTTTATTTTATTTTATTTTATTTTATTTTATTTTATTGCTTGTCAAAATGACTTTGGTTTTGAAGGCATTCATAGATGCACCCGGGAACATGGAATTAGATGTCTACATACAGAGAAACTGAAGAAATGTGTGCTCCTTATTTGTGCTTAAAATTTTTATATATAAAACGGGATGCACAATCCAACTTAAAATGTATTTATTATTTATTTAAAAATAGCCACCTAAAGCTATTGATGGGCTGTAATGACCAAGAGAAAACTAGTTTGTTTATTTAATAAATACTTATTTTGTAAAACTTAGCACCTCTGCATGCCAGCTCTTCTGTTACAGGTGATCCAAAAATATACAGAATGTATTTGTTTACTCAGCGCACATCTGTGTTGCATGACAGACACCTTACCTTAACCCAGCCAGTGGGTATGTTCTTCCATCCCTCATCCACTTCACCTGGCAATTTCAATATCTCTCCTGAGAAGGCTTTCCTGATTAAGCACCCATCTCAAATGTCCTTTTATTAGATACCACCCTCATTTCTAAATCAGCATATAGTATTGTGATCTCCTGCATTCTTCCACTAGAATGTAAATTTCATGAAAGATTCATTAGGTCAAAAATATGCATGAGCACATAGAAAGTGCCAGTATTGGCCCGGTTGCTGGGACTATCGGTGTAGAAATAGAATAAAATGTATATAACAAAAGCCTAAGTGAGACCGTTGTGGCGGAATGACCAGGATGACCAGTCGTGATGATGCGCACTGATCACCAAGGGGCAGACGCTCAATGCAGGAGCTGCGCCTGGTGGTCAGCGTGCTCCCATGGGGAAGCACTCACAACTGGCGAGAGTAGTGGTGGTGGCGGAAGCCTCTCCTGCCTCTGCAGCAGTGCTAAGGAGCAGCGAGCCAAGCAGTAAGGGGCATCAAGCAGATGGGCAGTAAGGAGCGAGGGGTCCCGAACTGTGAGAGGGATGTCTACCTGCCAGCTTAGCCAGTAGGTGGATGTCCCTTGAGGGATCCAGGGCTGTGAGAGGGCACAGGCCAAGTGCAGAACCCCTCCTCCCCCCAGTGCATGAATTTCATGCACCAGGTCTTCAGTAACAAAATAAGATGAAATGAACAAAGACATATGTCATTTCTAATAGATCACAGAGTCTATGACAGTGTCTGTCACATTGTGTAAAATGAGCCACATGCACCATCCTTTTTAAGAGTGGTTCACAAGAAGGCACATTCCTGGGCCATATCCCAAGCTTTTGGGTCAGAATATCTCAAGAATATGCATTTTTTTGTAAAGTGCCAGAAGTGATCAATATGAATTCTGAGGTTGGAGTTCTACCAGTCCTCAAAAAATGGAGAGACTGTGTGTTGTTGTAGTCACTGCAGCCTGCTCAGTCTGAAGTAGAATGCCTGGTACAAAGTGGGCTCTTGTTAACTATGAGCTGAGGGAAGACATGAGCTGCTGACAGCCACAAGTAGTTTACATAACCCACCTGCCACAGAGAAGCAGAGCAAATTCTGCAAAAGCACGTAGGAGGACACAGTTGATTCCCTAGGGTTACCATAAAGTAGTCCCAGAAGTCTGTGATGTGCACAATGAAAGGGTAATAAGGTTGAGAGGCAGGAAAACCAAAAAAAGGGTAGTCACATCAAAGATGATATTTTTTCCCATTGCTTTTTAGAGAGAATGGAAGGAGGAGAGAGAGAGGGAAAGAGAGGGGGTGGGAGGAGGGTTTGACAGAGACACATTGTCCAGTTGCTTCCTACATGTGCCCAACTGGGGTGGGGAGTGAACCCACAAAGCAAATATGGTGCCCTTGACTGGGGACGGATAATCTAATCATTGAACCACAATGGCCAGCACTCTGATGTAGTTTTTTTTTTTTTAAGTACATTGCTGATAAGTTACTGAGTGGCTATAACACAGTTTCATCAATACAAAGACAAGCAGAAAAGTAAGCTCATTTTTACTTCCCCAAAGTTTCCCACAATTTCCTCCTCCCATAATTTTATTGAGTGAATCTTGATGATTTAATTGAAGTGACCAGAGAAAAGACCAGCATCTTTGACCTGAACTCATAGTTTTAAAAGCACAAGTAGATACAGATTCCAGGAAAGTTTCTTCCTTAAAATCTGTTTTAAAATTGCCCTCATCAGCTAAATGTCTGCCCTAATAAAACACTGGTTGATGGACTAAGAAATCAGAAGCCTTTAGATAGCATTTTACCTCTGGTTTCTCTGGTTCATTGATAGAAAAGAACACAGAAAGATGAATCATTTTTTCCTCTTTGGGAGGTAGAATTTAGATGTTTTTGAGTTAAAAAAAAATCAGACTTACATTTCACCAACAATAATGATGGAGGCCAAAATATTATAACCACTCCAAATGGGTTGCTTGTGCAGAGTTTTAAATTTCTCTTTGCTCTGTAGAAGGTGCTCAGTGCAAACAAGAGGAAAAACCACTTCAAGACTAAGTCAAAGACATAAGTTTAACTTAACTTATATTTTAATAGATATTTAAATAGGAAGATGAGGCCATAATCCCTCTTCTGAGTTTCTACCCAAAGAAGGATTTAAATTCCTGTTTGCAATTATTTTGTCTGATCCAGTTCTCCATTATGAAAAAAAAAAAAAAAAGATACTTTTTAAATACAATTTCCAACCTCAAGAAAATAAGTTTTTGGCTCCTCTACAGGTTAGCCTAATATTGGAAGAAAACTGATCCTACACAAAATTGTGAATTAAGGGCATTTTATTTTAATATATAATATACCAAATAATAGAACATGTGACTTAATAATACACACATAAACATATACATGGATATACTAAATACTAATGAACTTGTCCTAAATGAGTGAAATTAGAGATATTTATTTGACTTAGAGATTTGGAATGACTTCAATCAAATGGACAATATCTCACATACAGAACAGAGACTGACAAGAAGATAGCAGAGTTTGTTACCAATTGTTCTTCTATCCTCTCTATTGGGCCTGTGAAGTTTCATACTGACGTGTTGAATGAAGGTCTGACCTATCTATCTTGCTTCTGATAGCTGGTGCTTAGAACCAAAATGCCCAAAGCAGATGGAGGTCAAATTGTTCATAATATAAGATAAAGATATTCAACTATCTTGTATATCATGTTGAAATACAATATTATGTTCCTTTATCTTTTTAAAAAATATATTTTTTTATTGATTTTCTTTAAGAGAGGAAGGAAGAGGGAAAGATAGAAACATCAATGATGAGAAAGAATCATTGATTGGCTGCCTCCTGCACACCCCCTACTGGGGATCAAGCCCACAACCCAGGCATGTGCCCTTGACCGGAATCGAACCCAGGACCCCTCAGTCCGCAGGCTGATGTTCTATCTACTGAGCCAAACCAGCTAGGGTTCATGTTCCTTTATCTGAACATGCAGGTTGAAAAATACATATTTTTAATAATGATGTAAAGTGGCATTAAGTAGTTCAAAATTTTTAATTCAGTGTTGTTGTTTTTTTATCTGATGAAGCCAAAATGAGGTATGAGAAAATGTACTTTGGTGAAATTTTTCTTTGCTTTCAAAAATAGGCAAAATAAAAATGTTTTCTTCTAATATTTCTGTCCATACAGTTTCCCCCTTTCACTCCTTATTGCTTTCTGTATGGTTCTTTCCATGAATATTAAAGACCAGCAATTTGGAATTTGGTTAAGGTTGATGGATACCTTAACCAAATGGTAAATGGAGGCATATTGAGAATCATATTTAGAAAGAACTATTAAATGATTTCAGGTAATTTCCCCAACCATTAATTATAAAAACAATGTGTGCTCATGGAGTAAGATGGGTGCTCTCCTTTGCACTGCACCAAATCTCCAGTGACCTTTGCCAGGCAGCCCCTGAGCATCACTGAAGCCATGAACCCCACAGGCAGGATTTCCTCCCAACTTCACAGGGATGCAGTCCACAGGGAGGTGTCCCATGCCTTTACTCCATGTGGCCCCCTCACCCTCTACCTCCATTCTCCTGGTAAAGATTAAAGCATGAAACACCACGGGACCAGCTTAACACCTACACATGAGCAGCCAACAGTGCTGGAAAGTTAACAAACCATCAGGTATAACTTTCCCAAGGGACAGGTAAATGCTTTCCTCTTGTCTCCCAATGGAGAGCCTCGGAATGTCACAGTACACCAATCTCTTAGAAGATGATACTGGGAGAAGGAGCACTCTGGTGTGTTTGATTGCAGTTGGTAGCCAGATCAGGAACAAACCTTTTTTTTTTTTTTTTTTTTTAAATTCTCTTGCCCTCCTTCTCTGACCACTCTCTTCTCCTTCACCTCCCTTCCTTGAAATTGCTCTCCCTAATGAAGTGTTACAACATATGATTTGCTACAGGTCTACTTTTTGTGAGTCCTACACTATGGAATTACATGAAGTAGGGTCTGTTGCCTAAATACCACCCCATAAAAAAGCCTCACCGTCCACATTACCTGAAAGAGCACCCCATTCTGATCACTCTCTTCCCTCTAGGGATATCCATTACTTGATATATGACATAATTCTTTATTATTGTTGCATGTCTTCTCCAAGTAGACTATAAACAGTGGAAACAGACTGTTCATTAAGTAACCCCAGCAATTAAAATATGGCTGACAGTCAATAATAATATGAGTTAAGTTTTGCTCAGAAGTCATCTTTATAAGATCTACCTAGACAAGTATAACTGAAACTGCAGTGCTCTTCTCAACTTTTGCAACAATCCTTTGATTGTTTCTATTTTTCCAAAATATTTATTTTCTAAGTTGCTATGTAAAATTTATTATTAACACCCCTTATTAGCATGCAAACTCAATAAAGTCAAAGTTGCTTTGTTTTTCAGCGTTGTTTTCTCATTCATCTCTGTGTCCCAAGTGTCTAAAAAAGTGTCTAAAAGAGGCTCTGGCACATGGTGGGACTTCTATTGAATTAAAAAGAGTGTGCAGCCTCAGAGGTATGAAAATGTGTTATTGGTCACAGTTTCTTCTCAACCAGAGGAGATGATCTGGAAGTCACATGGAAGTTTTGTCCATGTGAATTGATTTTCAAGATCAGACTCACACATACAGAAAGGTCAATTAAACTTAAGGAGAATAAAACCAGTTCAGCAAATGCTAGAAAGAATACTTTTTATCATCACCATTCCCTCAATTATTTTCTTTCATTATATTTTTCTTCTTCCTACATCTCACATACCTGTAGCTATGGTGTTTCAGCTCCCTCTGTAAAGTGGCCATAGAAAGAATAGAAAATTGAAACTTATTCAATAGTTTTCTCATTTATGAAGAAACTCCAAAATAGTGTATGCTGTTTTCTTCCTTACCATTACATGTAAATTGGAATACTAGCAAATATTTTTAATGAAAGCATCAACAACAGTTTCAATCCATAGGGCACAGAATTCTCCCTCTGAAGTTTCTTATAACATCAGGCATAGTATAAATAGAAAAGCTTCATAAATATATAATCTAAAATGTTCCTGATCATTATATTTTCAACTAGTGGCCTGGTGCATGGAATTTGTGCATGGGGGTGGCCTGCCTGCACCCTCTCCAATCTGGGACTCCTCGAAGGATGTCCTACTGCCGGTTTACAGGGATTGAGCCTAAACCGGCAGTATGATATCCCTCTCACAATCCGGGACTGCTGGCTCCAGCTGCTCACCTCCCTGCCTGCCTGCCTGATTGCCCCTAACCACTCTGCCTACTGGCCTGCTTCCCCCCACTGCCCTCCACCACCAGCCTGCTCACCCCCAAATACTCTCCCGTGCCAGCTTGTTCACCCTAAATACCCCCTTGCTGTCCTGCTCACTCCCAACTGACCCCCAATGAGGGCCTGCTCACTCCCAACTGGCCTTCCTGCTGCTCTGCTTACCCTCAATGGCCCCGCCCCCCCACCAACCTGATGACCCACAACTGCCGTCCCATCCTGGCCTGATCACTGCCTGGCAATCCAAACACCCAGCCCCTCCTCTCTCTCTCTTTTTTTTTTCCAGCGCCTCCTTGAGTGGAGGCCAGGACCAGCTGGAAGCAAGTATCTGGGATTTATTTATCTTCTATAATTGAAACTTTATAGCCTTGAGTGGAGGCCAGGGAGGCCAGAGTGGGCGGGAAGCTTGGTTTTCTCCATTGCTGGGGGCAACCCAAGCCTACTGCTCTCTCCAGCTCCATGGCTGCCACCATCTTGGTTGGGTTAATTTGCATATTTGTTCCTGATTGGCTGGTGGGCGTCGCTTGTGGATGTAGCACATGTATAGTCAATTTGCATGTTTCTCTTTTATTAGTGGAGATAGGTTACTAGTTCACCTTGTGAGTAATTTCCTTTAGTTTCTGTGTTACCTCCAGGCATACTCTGTAGTTCAAACGCTACCAAGTTACTTGCTCTCCATCTGTACCAAGACTCTGTGAGGCTCTTATCCTAATTTTGTGCTTTACTTGTGCCACTGACTAAAGCAGTGATGTGTAAAGGTGCCAGAACATTAACCAAATAATGGGCAAGAGCTTTGAAGCACCAGAGCTCTTGGTTGTCATCTCAAAGATATCCCTCTCCATATGCATAAATATCTTTGCTAAGGTATACACCCCTCTCTGACTAATTTCTGTTCCTTGACATTGGTGGGCCACATTGCCCTAGAAACTCCTGAGTATTTGTGCTCTAGTGCATCTATGGAAATATGATTTTGATAGTTTGAGTTCTTGTATCATTTTCTGTATTATCACTAGAGGCACAATGCATGAAATTCATACAAGGGACTTGGCCCTCAGCCCTCGCAGCCCCGACTTCATCTAGAAGGACATCCTGTAGGTCATTCAGGTGTCTGGTCTAATTAGCATGTCATACTTTTATTATTATAGATAATGCTTGTGATAACAGCTCCCAGTTTGGAAACTATCTTCATCCTACCATAAGGAGAGAAGGTAGTGTTCAGTTTAATTCGATTTACATATTATATCACACAGTGTTAAATTTAAATTTATTTATATATTTATCAGTTAAATTTAAATCTTTTGATTTCGAAGCAGGGCTCAGAATTCTATCTGACGTTTTAAACTCCACTCCTGATAAAGGTTAACTTCTGCATGCACATCATGGATATCAGCATAAAGTGGTGAAAACTTTCCTTTCTCTGCATAGTCTAACAACATTAACAGTTCTCCTATGATTTCAAATAATATGGGATTTCATTTGTGTTTGTGTCAGGGCTAAATATTTATTGATAAGATAAAAGGGAGTGTTAGTGATGATATCATGGCTGAGAAATGTGATAAAACTTTGGATGACAGGCTATTACCTCCTACATTAGCAAACACAGAACGTGCCCATGATGAGGGAGTAGTTGGATAAGGTAGCCAAGGTGAGAGAATTTACCTCCAGAAGGGGTTAGATAAACACAGCCTAGACAGCTCCACAAGTCAGGATGAAGTTTAAAGGGAGGCAACTTTACAAGTGTTTCACGGTTCTCTCCTGGGAGATAAGGAAGAATGTTGGCAACAGTTGTGATCTTTTAGTGCCAAGAGCACCTGTTGGCTAACTGGAATTTCATACCACTGAAGTAGAGGGAAGGGAAGTCAGAGAAATGTACATTTTTAGAGACTATTTGCATTTGCTATTGTTAAGGAGACCCAGGAACATTGCCTCTCCTGTCCTTTTTAATTTTGAATCTTTTAATTCATTTTGATATCAAGTGAAATTGTACAGTTGAAAATTAAGTACCAGCTAGGATAGCAGTCAGAGTGGACTAAATTAAAGAGGACATATAGATGGCTAATAGACATATGAAAAAATGCTAATTGTCACTAGCCATTAGAGAAATACAAATTAAAACCACAGTGAGATATCATTTCACACCTTCAGTACTAAACTAATTATGGAATTTCATTATCAAAGTAAACCTTTGGATATTATTATCTGCATTTGATAGATGTTAAAAAGGAAACTTAGGGAGGTTAAATAAATTTTCCAAAGTCATACAGTTGTAATGTGGTAGAGCTGGAGGTATAGATGTGTTGAACACTAACAGTCTGACTCCAGAAATTCTTGCTCTTTGCCACCATTCAGTTTGGCACTATTGAAATCTTGGACCCAAAACTTTAGGTGTTTTTTTTTTTGTTTGTTTGTTTGTTTTGTTTGTTTGTTTTTTCGTGATAGTGACTATTCTGTGCATTGTAAGATATTTATCAATGCCTCTGTTTTTTTACCCTCTAGATGCAATTAGCATTCCCCTGGTTATAACAATTAAATATGTCTCCAGACATTGTAAAATGTCACGTGTGTGTGTGTGTGTGTGTGTGTGTGTGTGTGTGTGTTTCTCCCCTCCCCCATCTTGGGAGCCACTGCTCAGTGGCTACCTGCATAGTAACATTAGTCCTGTCACTGGTTCAACTTTATGTAGATTACAGAATTTATGTGTTGAGTTGCCAATCTAGAATGACACAATAATAAACAAAGACTGTACCTCACTGGCATAAAAAAAGAGAAAAATTAATAATGAAATAAATTATGTTTCACCATGAGGTAAATTATATACACACCTTTTATTATGCACACATTCTATGTATATGTTAAAGTATACAATCAATAATTGTAATATCCTCTGTCATATTGTGTCAAAAACTAACTTCATTTTAGACAAATTAGTGGAATTACCATTACACTATGGAAAGATTAAATATTGAAAATAGTACTTATGATGGCAATAATACAAGACACTTGTCAAATATTTCTTTTATGTGCTAAGACCTAGCCTATGGACATTACATAGAATATCTCATTGCATACTGAAGCAAGTCTACAAGAGAGAGACTATTATAATCCTCCCAGTAAGATGAGATACAGAGGAGCTGAAGTAAGTTGCTAAGAGGGAAAGTGAGTGAAACAATAAGAATTAGGCAATTAGTAAAACTGAAAATCTGTACTTCTGACCTGACCAACAGGCTACTATAGGCATCAGCCTTTAAGATTCAATTCAGCCGAAACCGGTTTGGCTCAGTGGTAGAGCGCCAGTCTGTGGACTGAAAGGTCCCAGGTTCAATTTCGGTCAGGGGCATGTACATTGGTTGAGGGCACATCCCCGGTAGGGGGTGTGCAAGAGGCAGCTGGTCGATGTTTCTCTCTCATCGACGTTTCTAGCTCTCTGTCTCTCTCCCTTCCTCTCTGTAAAAAATCAATAAAAATATATTTAAAGAAAAAGATTCAATTCATAGGGAGTGAAAAAACTTCATATAGATCATATGCAGAACAATTAAAAGAGACGGGGAAGTTTTTTTCTGAGAGAAAAAAGTCTTGGACATCCAGATAGGAAATAGTATACATTTATTAATAATTATTTAATTTTTTTTGTTTTGCTTATAGAAAACAGACAACCAGAGGAACTAAAGAGAGGCATATTTTTGGTTCAATTTAGAGTTTTCTAACAGCTACAAACTGTTCAGAGATGCCATGGTCCCTCTTCAGAGGCAATGAGCTCCTTATGCGTTAATACTAACTTTGAATAACGCTTAGTAAGAATGGTGGGTGGTAGGTTCAAGCCTCACATTAGGATTTCAAATAGACGACATTTTATTATGTTTAAATGCTAATTTTCCATTGTTGTGTATCAGTTAAGTGAATGATAGACACACATTTACATGTAACTGTCAATTTAATTGACAGGTAAATTTACCTTTTAGAAATATTTTCAGGCACAGGGACATATAAAATAACTTTTGCACAACACTCAAAACATACGTAACATATAGTAATTGTTTGATAAATATAGGTTCATGCTACACTTTTATGAACCTCTCTTATGTTATTTTGTGTAAATTAATCCCTAAAGGGAGAGGGCTCTGAGACATGTACTATTTTTAAAATGTTTGTGATGCTTTGTCTTAAAAAAAATGATATTGCTTATGTAATTTAACATTGTTCACATGAGTGCAAAGTTGAAATATAATCTCTCAAATAGGAATATAAACTCCTGAAATATAAAATGGTCCACATAGTTTAAAATATCTAAGTGTACAAATAAAACAAACGACTTACTTAATATTAACCAGATAACACCATGAAAAGCATTTATTTGTCTTCTCCTTTGATTTACTATTACTATTTATTAAATTTCATGTTATTTCCCTACAGTTCAAGCCGAAGCACACATGTAGAGAAGGATTAAACTGTCTAGTCCATAATACTTTGTGGTGATAGAGTGGTGTTGAGAACAATGGGAGCATTATTTCCAGCCATAAACAGATCAATCTGTGTGCCTGATGGGAGTTATTGGCATTTCTAAGTCTGTTTGATCATGACACTGGCTAGCTGACTCACTCACTAACATTGAAATTGGAATGATTGTCTCAACACCGTGAGATTATTGTGCTTCTGTGCAAATTTTATTCAATCACAGTTAAAGATAAATGCAGTAGCCAGATGTCACAATAAAATGTGTTTTAGATACACAAATAAATTAGAAGGTGATGTAGAGCTCTATTCCTTAGGTTTTAGTGTTTATAAATAAACACGAGTAATTAATAGCAATTTTATTAATAACTACTACATATTTTTATATATCATGCAATATACTAACTGCTTTATACAGAATATTTCATATATTCCTGAAAAATAGTTCTATGAAGCAAATGATGTTTTACACTAAGAGTAATTATGCAAATCTTTGTCTAGTTATTAGAGGGGTGTATCATTTTCTTACTGATATTATAGAATAATGAAAAAATTAGGATAAAATTATTAAAATCATCTACTTAAAATCCTAATGAACTTTCTAAAGTTCAAAGGTAGTTGAATATAATATTTGTTGAAATTTTATATTCAAATATAGGAAACTCATTGCCACTGGTGGCACATGGTATGATGTTAAATTGGTTTTGATATTTTTAAATTAATTATCTGGAGAAGGAAATGCTATTGAGCCAAAAAAAGAAATGTGGGTAGGAGAAAGATAAGAAAAAAACAGTCACATGGAAAATAAATTAGATATTTTCTGCTTAGTTCCAGAAGTATGATTTAGACCTAATGGATATAGTGATAAGGTGAATTTTTGATGTTATAAAATATAAAATTGGTCTTAAATTCTAGTCATAAAATCTATAAATGAATAAGAAGGGAAAGAAGGAAGGAAATGTACAACCTTGTAAGGCACTGAGTTTCTTCAATAACCCAATATGTTTAGATATTGGAAGTCTGTTTATCTGACTGTGCCATAAGGTAGGGCTTGAGATAAAACAAATACACAATATATATAATATATCTTTGAAATTGAATGTCTTAGTGTAAGTTTTGAATACTACTTAGTCTAAAAAATATTTTGTAGTAAAATAAAATATTCCCCTTCCAAATATCTACGTAATTCCGATTAAATTATATTTTGCTAAAACTAAATAGTAACATTTAGAAGAAAAAAAAACTTATTTAGTTTGTTTTGTTGAAAAAAGTTTAGATCCAAGATATGTGATATGAAGTCAAGATCACGTGTGACCTTTGTTGAATATTTTGGGAAATATATAAAGAGTACCACCACCATAGAAAGCAGAAGACTGAGTAGCTAGCATTTGATCCAGTCATTTGTTTATATATTTGTTCTCTGTTTCTGATGACTGCATTGTCAGTTGGGTTAATTGGGCATTGTTGAATTAAAGACAAATCGATGATCAAAGTGCAAGTGTTAATAGATAAGGATTCTAGGGATGAAGTTATCCATGGTTGTATCAGAGAGATGCTCTCTGATCAACCAGAAGCAGTCTCAGAAGTGTGGGCAAAGGCTTGGATTTATGTTCCAAAAGAAATGCCAAATAATTGCTCCAGTTTTGGCTAAAAATGTTTACATGGTCAAAGAGTCCCTATTGTATTGAAAAATTAACTATTTAAAAGTCTTATTATGACAGTATAAATATTTATGAACTTCTACTAACCTTAGGATGAAATGCAACCAGATATAGCCTCGGGCATATAACTTCATAGAAAAATTCAGAGTGCCAGCAATATTTACATCCTTATTTATATGTATGTTTCAGAGTTTGTATAAAATGTAAGTGATTAACCAATCCCTGAGGTCACCCATAGGATGCAATTTCCTTTATTTGAGAAATTTTATATATAGATGAAAAATATGAGCCAAGTAAGGGGCAAGAGAGACTATTTTATTGTCTTGATGGTCAAATATATAAGTAGTGAAAACTTAAACGTCAGGAAATAATTTCCTTGAAAAAGTAGAATCAATATTGGATCTTCCTTTTCAAAGGTGAACTTTATATTTTTCATATTTCAGTTTCTAAAATTGTGTTATTTTTTTTTTGTCACAGTAATCCTGCTAATAACAGCAGAGGGAATTTGCTAAAAGTCACAGTTTACATTTGCATCTTGGAAAGTCAAGATAGTAATAAGTTCTGCAATATTACCTAGATTGAATAGTCTTTTAAGTAAAAACATCACCAAAAGGTCTGGAATTTAATATATATATTTGACTGGTAAAACTACATAAAATACTTTCATATATAATGAAAATCCTATAACTTAATCATAGACTGTTGGAGAGAGAATATAAGAAAAATACACTAGAAAATATATATTTTTTTTACTTGTTATTACCTTTCAGCTTTGGAAAAAGTGACCTGTGTTTTCTTGGTATAAAAAAGTTTTTATGTACCATATAAAGACGAGTTGGAATTCCTGTTCCATGTGAAGAGGTGTGTCAATGGCTGAGATTGGCAAGGCATTTCTGAAAGCAGGATTATCTTGTACTGACCCTCCTTCATAATGTGAGTTACAAATTACTCCCTCCCCTATGACTCCCATTCTTTGTTGCCATTGTTTGGACCAATGCTGCCAAATAGAACTTTAAAAAAAAAAAAAAAAAGGCTCAATATCTGTGCTTTTCAATTTGTTAGAGCCAAGCCTCATGTGACTATAAACACTAGAAATATGTTTAATGTGATTATGGAACTGAATTTTTAATTTTACTTAATTAAAATCTATATATAGCCAAAACCAGTTTGGCTTAGTGGATAGAGCGTCAGCCTGGAGACTGAAGGGTCCCAGTTTTGATTCCGGTCAAGAGCTTGTACCTTGGTTGCAGGCACATCCCCAGTAGAAGGTGTGCAGGAGGCAGCTGATGGATGTTTCTAACTCTCTATCCCTCTCCCTTCCTCTCTGTAAAAAATCAATAAAATATATATTTAAAAATAAATAAATCATATATATATATATATATATATATATATATATATATATATATATATATATATATATATAAAAGCCCAGCAACTAGAATAGCAGAATGACCAGTCTTTATGATGTGCATTGAGGCAGCCAACTGGCCTGATCTGGGCCCTGATTGACTCCTCCAACCTCCCTTAGCCCTTCCCCCTGACCAGCCCCCCCAACCAGTGGCCAACCTCCCACGGTGCCTGCCCCCCAATGGCTGCCCCCTCCATAAGGCCCCGATTTGGGGGAAGGAGCCAGCCAACCTCCCAGGGTCCTTCCCCCTGGCCAGCTGACCCCCCAATAGGCCTTGATTGCCAGTTAGGCTGAGGGATCCCCATCCATGCATGAATTCGTGAATCGGGCCTCTAGTTTGAATATAAATAGTCCTGTATGGCTGTTGGCTACCATATTGTGTAGCCCAGGTTGGGCCAGCAAACTGGCTATTGTGAATTTAAACATAGACATCAGATCTTAAGAATTCTCCTCTTGTAAAAATCTTCCCTTAGTGCAACCAAGGATCCTTGGAAGTTGGAGCCTTCATTCCCAGTAACCCAGGCAATTATTCTTATCCCCACATAGCAAAAGAATCATTACTTATAGGCAAAAGGTTTTGGCATCAAGTACTCAAGATATAATTAAGGGGCATTGAAACTCAAGTAGATCCTCCCTCCGCAGTATTATCTAAGCTACAATGTGTGTCAATAGGCAATCATGGTGGGTTTGCAAGACTTAAAAGTATTCATTCAGCCCTAACTGGTTTGGCTCAGTGGATAGAGTGTTAGCCTGCAGACTGAAAGGTCCCGGGTTCAATTCCAGTCAAGGGCATGTACCTTGGTTGTGGGCACATACCCAGTGGGGAGTGTGCAGGAGGTGGCTGATCAATGTTTCTCTCTCATCGATATTTCTAACTCTATCCCTCTCCCTTCCTCTCTGTAAAAAATCAATAAAGTATATTTTAAAAGGTATTCATTCAAAAGACATATGCATCCATATGCTCATTATAGCATTATTTGCAATGGCCAGGCTATGGAAGCAGCCTCAGTGCCCATCAATAGATGAATGGATAAAGAAGTGGTGCATGTATACAACGAAATGCAACTTAGCCATAAATATAAGTGAAACCTTGCCATCTGCAATAATATGGATAGACCTGGAGGATATTGTGCTGAGTGAAATACTAAGTCAAACAGAGATAGACAAATGCCGTATAATTTCACTTACATGTGGAATCTAAAAAAACAAAATAAATCAACAAACAAAACAGAAAAAAATATATATAAATGCAGAGAACTTTTTGATGGTTGCCAGATGGAAAAGTTTTGGGGGATGGGTGAAATAGGGGAAAGGATTAAAAAGGAAAATTGGTAGTTACAAAATACTTATAGAAATGTAAAGTATAGCATTGGGGATATAATCAATAATATTGTAATAACTATGTATGATGTCAAATGGATACTAGATTTATTCAGGTGATCACTTCCTAAGTTATATAAAGGTCAAATCACAAGGCTGTACACCTTAAACTAATATAATATTGTATGTTAACTGTAATTGGAAAATAAAAACTATATAAAATATTTCTAATATTTAATAGTAAATAAACATGTAATTTACTATTAAAACAAACAAATACTAATAAAAAATATTTTCTAAGACTTTCAAGTTCCAAGTATAAATTTTGCAATGCACTTTTGAAATTAATTACTGATAAATTGGATAGTGAAATAAATTATATTTAACATATATTATTAGGGTGCTGATAATATACAAGGTCTTGTGCTAATCATATGCAAACATGAGTAATACAGACCTGTTTTTAAGAAATGTACAACTGATGCTACACAGCAGTCAGAGCAAAGGTATGAAGAGGCCAATGGCTGAGAAAAGTAATAGTCTGTGAATTTGAAGGAAGAGTTTCAAAAGAATGTGTGGGAGGCTAGTAAAGAAACAAATAAGGGATCTTGGTTGCCCAGATCCATGTCCCCCAGATCCAAGAGCAAATAACAGTGAGATTTCAGAAGTAACACATATTGTATTTTTACACATGACTTTATTATAGAATAATAAAAGCATTCTTTCTGTATGAATTAAAAGTGAAATTATTTATGAATGCTTTAAAGTCACATTTGGGCAAATACTAGTGTTAGCACTACCTCGGCTCAGTGAGGTAGACATCCCCAGAACACCATGGATGGAAGGTGCTAGATGGTCACCATGGCAGGAATAAGCTCAAAGATGGAGGTTCAGTCCTGTTTCACCAGAAATAACTAGTAAGTCCTCCTCACTGAGAGAGCTGGGCAGGGTTCAAAGTTCATATACAGGAGCTCAGCAACAATATTATCCCTATAATACTTTTTTTATTTTTATTTGCTGAGTACTATTCTGGTATCTAATATCAGATGTGTTAAATATAAAGATATTCATAGCTTCAGTGAATCAGTGAAACTTCACAACAATTTTATGAGGCCTATCTTTATTATAATCGTGACCATTTGAGAGCTAATTAACTTGCGCTAATTAGCATGGGCAAGTGATTACTTGTGAATGAAGGTCTTTGGACCCTGAAGCTTATACCGTTTAATGAAAATATTTTATTATTTCCCATACAATGAAGGTATTAAGTTGAACCATATGAAATTATCAAACTGGAATTAACCTAAAGATAATGGCAATTTCATATGGTTTAAACTAATGAAGCAGTTAGTTAGTGATGTCTTGGAAGTTATCTGAACTCTGAGACAATTTATCATGAGCAGTCTAGTCTCTCTTACTTCCAGAAGGGAATTTTCTTGCATGATAAAAATCTCAGGCTAGCTCAGGCAGATTCTCATCCAGAGATGAGAGATACTCTTAATTTAGCCAGGACCAAAAGGGTGTGGTCTTCTGGCTGAAATTGTAGTTTTACTATTATATTATTATCAGGGATTTATTCTAGTTGATTGATTGAATGATTGATTTAATTGTAATGTGAGCGTACCCAAACTTCAACACGTTTTCAATTTGAAGTTTTCATGGGTATCTTTGGAACAAAAATCTTTGCAATACCAACAAAAAGGTTGTCTTAGTTATCAGCTAGTAAACAAAGAATTCCAAAAGCGAGATGCTAAGCTCTTCGACTGCTTAGGTTATTAAGTTGTAGGTTTTTATAAGGATTCTAATAAGATTAAACATAATTTAATCCTTTATTTCTCAAGGAGATAAAGAGACCAGAAGGGAGGGTATATTGCTACCTCAAGTAGGTTAAGCTGTGGTGTTATAAGGAAGTCAGAAGACCTGGGTCATATTGCTATCTTACTTAATTTTTCTGAGCTTGAGTCTAACATAGGACAGGTATTAATAATACCTGAAGTAGTGAGGCTCAATGGAAACGTGTAATGAAGATATTTGCAAACATGAAGGACAATATAATTACAGTCTGGATCTCAACTGATGCCTACTATATATTGTACATATTAAGAGAATAGAATATGTTGAATGTCCTTTAATATATTTGTAACATGTCATGTTTCATTAAAGATTTAAATACATTATATTTTCTGTAAAATGAAATTGATCTTCTCTTGATACATATCAAATAATGCAGACTCCTTTATATAATTTACTAAATGAATATTGACATCAGCACAAAAGAAACTTAAAAGTAGGCAGTTGCTGGACCTCCAGGTTCTCATATGCTTATCTGGTAGGGCCTGAAATTCAATCTGTAATAATTTGTACATAAACCTTAAGGGAATGTTTTGGTATACACTTTTGTTAAATAGGTCGAACACTTCTCCTTCTATGTTTTTAAGAAACTATTACATTGGTTTTTGGGCATGGCTTAGATAAATAGTCTTTGAACTTTCTGCCAAATGAACTTTCCTTTATTTTGTATAGCCTACATTTTATGAGTAACATTCTGATTAAGAATGAGTATTGTCTGAACTCAGACTTTCAGTCCTACCCCTAAATTAAATCAGTTTCTTGTACCTCAGGGAACAACACTTCAGAACGTTTCTTCCTTGTCCTATGATTATCTGAACAATCTGGAGATTCAAAGACAAAAGAAGTTTAAGTGGAAAAGTCATGGTCTGTTTCTAATCTCTTAAAAAACCAAACCTGTTAGGGTGTAAAAAGTCTGAGTCATCAGGATAATTAATTAGAATGCAAATTCTTTACAAGAATTACTAAATTGCAGTCATATTTTTTATGATTAATGTAGTTCACATTTAACAGTTTACACTTTAGAGAAGATTTTCCTGACAGTACAAGCAGATGTGTAATGAGCATAATCCATCTTATGTCATAGTTATTTATGTATTCATGCATTGTTCTTAACAGATCTGAAAGCCTTTGAAAACAGGTAGAGTCTATATCTCAATTTAGAACATCACACAGTATGTATTTTAATGAGATTCCTTATAAGTAATATCATACTTCAGATTAAGAAATATGAGATAATATTTAAACAACTTGGATAATTATCCTTAATTTCAGTAAGAGTACTTTAAATTGATGTAATATTTATTTTTGCTATTAACAAGTGACAGTAGAAATAATTAGCAAGAAAATATATACTATTATTAGGAGAATAAATGCACTGATTATATAATACTGGATTATATTATTTGCCAAATACTGGATTATATTATTTGCTTCTTAGTTCTGTAATAATTAGTTAGGCTAAGTTTAAGAAGAGAGAGCAATGTTGAGCAATATTCAGTTCCTGTAGTCTAGTTGGTAGCTAAGACATTTTTTTAAAAATCACATTGACCACACACATGGTTTCTGAAACCCCTGTGGGTCTTTTAGTAGATCTATGGGAACAAAACCTTTCCTTTTCAGAATGCTAAGTCATAATTTGTGTTTTTCACTCTCATCCCCTTTTTAGTGTATGGTGGAATTCTCCAGACATTACATGGCATATCATGATGATATCAACAT
This sequence comes from Pipistrellus hanaki, assembly GCF_964339955.1. NCBI lineage: Eukaryota > Metazoa > Chordata > Mammalia > Chiroptera > Vespertilionidae > Pipistrellus > Pipistrellus hanaki. Next base: position 9,334,364 of record NC_140504.1, read on the forward strand.
AGCTGATAATGGAATGTATTGCTTGTGCATTTTTTCTTTATTTCATTTATTTTCCACCATCATTTATTTCCCCTATACCTTCTTTCACCTCCACCCGCCCACTTTTCCTTGTAATTGCCACACTGTTGTCTGTGGTTATGAGTTCTTTCTTTTTTCCTTTTATGCTCAAGCCCAGCACCTTCCTGTATTTTAAAATTATCAAGAGTGTAAAGGAGGGTTCCGAACAAAAGGTGTAACAACCTGCTTTTCTAGAGAAAAGTTTAACCCCTGGGAAGTACTATAATATAATAGTAGTTTAATAGAACCTCTATGCTTCTTGACATTTAATTTCTACTCCTAAAGACATAGGGTCTTGATCTTTTAAATTTACAGAATGTATTTGCAAGAATGATGCTTTTCCTCCTTATCACAACTATAACTGAGAGTTGCCAGATGATTTTAATAAAAAGTAGATGTACTTGATAAAAATGTGTCTACAGAAAGAAAAAATGCACGTCTAAGGGAAAGTTATTGCCCTTATATGTAGTACAGATTATAACATTTTAAATTTCAGCAGCTCATCTTTGGTTCCCAAACAGAGGAAAGGCAAATCTCTCATATTGCCAATTCCAAACCAACAATTGCATCACTTACCCCTGATAATATTTCATGCAGAAATTAAAATAAAATATTAAAGCACTTTAGAAGCAAATCTGGAGCAGCAGTTTCTTTTCCACTGTTTAAAATATGTTGCTTCAACAGAAGGGAACATCATGTCCAAAGCATTGGCTTCCTCATACCAAAAAATTGGAGCACCATTCTCTCTGCATGGTGACAATATCCAGATCTGAATTCCTTCATCAAAGATGTGAGTCCCTTGTCATTAGCCAAATCTGTGTTCCAAGTATCATATCATGACATTTTAACAGAAAAACCACTTCTTAAGAATATCTGAGCACTCTTGAGTACACTTTCATGCCTTCAAAGTTATATTTATTGACTCATAAACAGGCATCACTTTTCTCTCCAAATGGGTTGTGAAATTATTATTAAAGAAGATGAAACCAAGCACACATTTTAATAGTCGAGGTCAAAACCTAATATCTTTTTACTTTATGGCTACCAGTCTGCTTTATTTGAAACTTTTATAAATTTTTAGTCTCAAAGTACCCTGAAGAAATGCAATTAATGAGCATTTGTTAAAGGACAGTACTTTTCAAAAATATATTATTGATTAGATGTAATGAATGATAATTAGTACCATTACTGCCCTTCTTAGATTCTCTTTACTGGCCTGGCCATTCTCGGTGCTGAGTCTGGTTCTTCATACACCTTGACTTCTTTTTGAAGAATCACCTGTAGGTGATGGTTGTTTCCTGCTACATCACCCTTGCTGGAGGCAAACATAGATAAGGTGGTATAAACTCCTGCCACCTTGCTGACTACTCTGTGATTTGCACTCTAGTAAGGCCCCATAGAAATGTAGGTATGCTTACAAACAAGGCCTGCTCACCGTATCTCTGCATAAAGATACATCAACCGTCATGCTAATACATTAATCAACAGAAGATGTACTGAGCCCCATTCTGTGTCAGATGGTATTAGGTGTCAGGGACAATGGTACAACAAACATACAAATCCTTGTCCTCGTGGAACTGAAATTCTAGTGTATGAAAATGACAAATACAAATAAAATAAACATTTGCTGTAATGTGACATAAGACCAAGTTACTCATAGGAAAAGATTTGCTTTAGGTGGAAGAGTCAGCAGTGACTTTTCTGATAAGATGTCCAAAAGAGTAAAAGAGAGCATAAAGCACCATTCAGAACAGAAATAAACCAACAACAACAAAAGCTCAGAGAGCACCTGCAGTAATGAGACAATCAAAAGTCTGCCTTAGCCAGATTTGGTAGAGGAGGTGGCCATCAGGCTAATGAGGGATGGATGCACACTTCCAATTCAAGCTCTGAACAAAGACATGCAATGATTATATCTGAGTGAGATCATTCTGATTAAAGAAAGCCAGAAAGGAAAGAAAAGATGCTCATTTAAATACAGACTGAGATTAGATTCCCTGGGATAAGAACAAACTAAAACCCACCTAAGAGAATCCTAACCACTTCCCTAATCCTAAACCTTACCACTCTATGGCATTAGGAAAAAAAAATATACTCTTGCCAGCTGGTATAGCTCAGTGGTTGAGTGTTGACCTATGACCAGAGGTTACGGTTCAATTCCAAGTCATGGCACATGCTCAGGCTGTGGGCTTGATCTGTAGTGTGAGATCAATTATTTTCTCTCATCATTGATGTTTCTATCTCTCCTTTCTCCTCCTTCCTCTCTGAAATCAATAAAAAAATATATATTTTTAAAAATGAAAAAATAGCCGGGACTGGTTTAGCTCAATGGATAGAGCATCGGCTTGGGGACTGAAGGGACCCGGGTTCGATTCCGGTCAAGGGCATGTACCTTGGTTGCGGGCACATCCCCAGTAGGGGGTGTGCAAGAGGCAACTGATCGATGACTCTCTCTCATCGATGTTTCTAACTCTCTATCTCTCTCCCTTCCTCTCTGTACAAAATCAATAAAATATATTAAAAAAAAAAAAGAAAAAGAAAAAATACACTTTTTATGAAAAACTTATTTAGTTTTGTATACATTATATATGTCATGAATTCTTGTTCTCTAAGTTACAAAATACTTTGTTGTTGCATAAGGTAATTGTATGAAGACATACAGAAATTAAACAAGTCCTACCAAAGCATTACATTTCAACTTTTGATACTTTATAGGGGATAAAACCAGGTAAACAGTATTCACTTCTTAAATAATTTCACTATAAGTTTTAATTCTTTCTTGGAATATTAATTTTATTCACATGTCCTTATAACTGGGCATGTGACTGGGTATTATGGAGCTTTTTCAGAACTTTAGTCATCTATACAGGATGGGGCAAAAGTAGGTTTATAGTTGTAAGTACACAAAACACAGTTTATTCTTGTGTTATTATTTATTAATTATTGTATTATTTTCCATACAAAAAATGTAAACCTACTTTTGCCTCACCCTGTTTTTAACAAAGGACCTAACTGATTACTGACGTCTAGAGTAAGAATAAAGAGTATGTTAAATACATTTACTTTTATGAGACATATAATATACAGATGAGAAGTATGCTGGGGACTTTCAACATAACTGACAGATGAAGGTAGTATATTCAAATCCAGTCTTTAATAAATTCTAATTTTTGCCTAAGTTATATCTCTAAGGTACCTCCATTAAACATTACATTTGTTTGTGTGCCTCATACTTATCTGCCATGATAGTTAAAAAGCTTGTTTAATTTTAATTGAAAAATGTATGAGACAATATATGTTATATTTTATTCTTATATACTGATACTGAATACTTTGAAAACTATGAATGCAGCTTGTATTTGCACTATATTTAATATTTTGGGTAAATTGGTTATTTCTGCTTGTTGATGGATTAAATTAATTCTTTCTCATTGTAAAAAAGAAATTAAAACTGTTGTCATTTACATTTTCCACAATACCATTTCCAGCTAAGGATTATAGGAGTCACCTGGTGAATCAGTATTAACATATTTATTTCACTAATATAGAATCTTACTCATTGGTATCCTGCCATTCTTTCCCATGTTCAATTTTAAGGAAATCCCAAAGGCAAAAATGACTGTTGAACAGCCCATGCATTTCATCAAGTATATAAGAAACAATAGTTAATTGAGTCATCTCTTCCATTTCAGCTATTGATATACCAAAAGAAAACAAAATAAATATGAACATTAAAATACCATAAAATGTCCTATTATACTTGCAACTTTATGTTTTATGAAGTCAATATGTGGCAGAAGAAAGGCCAAACAAAGTAAATTAATTCATATATCATCTTGCTTTCTAATCTTCAAATCATAAGTGTTAGGCAACTTGGAGAGACTTCTTATTTATACCAACTTGTTTTTCTTATCCCCCTTTCAATTTTATGTCCTTTTGATATTATTGATGTTTATCATTATTTATTAATCATAATTTTCCAAGGAATTATTGTGCAAATCTAGCTGGCATCATTTTCACACCTGAAGGCCACTTTACTGAAAGCTTATAAATATGTAAATATTTTGTAATATTCATAACAGTTATATTTTCCATTTGTAAAGATACCTAAGTACTGTGAATTAAATAGTTGGCTTGTTTAACTATATGTTTACTCATTTATGAATATGCCACACATAACCTAGGGATTCTATACTTTGAATAATGACTGGTGAAACTTTAGGATCTACTTCTTTGGAAGAAGTTGAATGAATTATACATGTAGCAGTAATCAAAGTAATACTGGAGACTATAGTAGTAGAATGTAGATTAAAAAGTGGGCCATATATCTTAACAGAAACTTCACCAAAGAAGATATACAGATGGCAAATAACCATATGAAAAGAGGCTCCACAAACACATCATCAGGGAAATTTAAATTAAAACAACAATGAGGTACCACTACAGACCTAATAGAATGGCCTAAATCCAAAGCCCTAATGACAACTAATGCTGGAAAAAATTCGAAGCGACAAGAACTCTTATTCATTGCTAATGGGACTACATTAAAATAAAACAACCACTTTGAAGACAACTTGGCAGTTTGTATAAAACTAAGAATACTCTTATTGTGTAATCCAGCATTTGCACTCCTTGGTATTCACCCAAAGGGGTTAATCACATATGTCTGCACAACAACCTGCATGCAGATGTTTATAAAAGCTTTCCTAATAATTGCCAGAACTTAGAATCAACCAAGATGTCCTTTAGGAGATGAATGAATGAATAAATTGGTACATTCAGAGTATAGAATATTATCAAGCACTAAAGAGAAATGAATGATTAAGGCATGAGAAGACACGGAGGAATCTTAAGTGTATATTACTAATTAAAGAAAAACAATCTAAGAAGGCTACATACTGTATAATTTCAATTGTATGACACTCTGGAAAAGGCATAACTATGGAAATAGTAAAAATATCTGTGGTTGCCTCAGATGGGAAGGGGGATGGGGGGGAGGTAAATGATGAATAGGCAGAAACAGAGGATTATTAGGATAGTGAAAATACTCTGTTATGATAATACTAGAGGCCCAGTGCACAGATTCATGCACTGGTGGGGTCCCTTGGCCTGGCCTGCAGGGATTGGGCTGAAACTGGCTCTCTGACATCCCCTGAGGGGTCCCCAATTGCGAGATGGTGCAGGCCAGAATTAGGGACCCCGATGGTGTGCACTCAGAGCCTGAAAGGGACTGTGGGAGGGCTCCACGGAATGTCTGGCCCATCTTGACAGTCCCGATCTGGGCTGATTTGGGCCTTGTCCAGTCCCAAAGGGGGACAATTGGGGCCAGCCAGCTGGGTGGGACTGTGGGAAGTTGGCCGGCCTGAGGAGGACTGTGGGAGGGCTCCATGGAGTGTCCGGCCCATCTCACCCAGATCTAATCATTCAGACCACAGCAGCAAGCTAACCTACCAGTCAGAGTGTCTGCCCTATAGTGGTCAGTACATGTCATAGAGACTGGTTGAACAGTCAAATGGTCAGAGGGACAATCAGCATATTAGGCTTTTAGATAGATAGATAGATAGATAGATAGATAGATAGATAGATAGATAGATAGAGGTCTGGTGCACAAAATTCATGCATGGGTGGGGTCCCTAGCAAACAAAGTGCAAATGTCTGGCATGGAAGAGCAAGTCCCAGCTTATCTCTAAGTTCTGGGCAGCACCTGGGCCCCTACATGCCCCCTCTGCCTGAGTCACGGTGCCCGAGTCCCCATGGAGAGATGTGGTGAGCGTTGTCAGACACTGTGGGCCAGGGCACAACATAGGCCTCTGGGCTGCCCAGCGGTGCCACATGGAAGCTGGACAGACAGTGCACTCTCTCCTGGCCGGTCTCTCAGCTCCTGTGTGAACCAACAGGGAGCCTGACCAGTCCCTACAATCCAGATCGCTGTGGCCCAGCTCACCCAGAAAAGGCTGCACAGGTGCGGGGTGAGCTCCTTGTGGGTGCCTGCCACCTGAGCATGTGAGCTTCCCTGGCACACAAGCCCTTGCAACCAGAGGGAAGGTAGCAGGGGGAGAGATCATTTCAGTTGTTTTAGATTGTTTCAGTTTTAGGGGAGATTATATACATACTAGAGGCCCATTTCATGAAGATTCATGCAATAGGTCTTCCTTGTCTTCACTGCCAGCACTGATTTTCCTCTGGCACCTGGGACCCAGGCCTTCATTCTGGCCGCCACCTTCCATTTTTGCTTCAGTCTTTGCTATGACTGGTGCCTTCAGTCTTTGCTCCAGCCAGAGTGCCACTCCTGTAGTTTCCTTCACCCCCCGCCCTCCCTCTCATAGCAGGCATCCCACCCCTCCTGGCCACTCTGCACCTACATGCTTGCTGCCCAGAGGCCTGGGGGCTGGGGAGCAAGACCACTGCCATCATTTTTGGGCTAATTTACATACTCACTCCTGATTGGCTGATGGGCATTGCAAAGTGATGGTCAAATTGCATATTTCTCTTTTATTAGTGTAGATATCTATATATGTACATATTTATAAATAATATACAAAGGTAATATAACATTAAATAAATAAATTCATTAGGATTTAATAAAATATACTAGTATTTATTTACATCAATTTCAATTTTTAAATAGCTTGATCATGTTAAATTAATTAGCTAAATTTAAAGTGCTCCATCTTTTTTCATTCAGTGACATTAACTGCCCATAGAATTAGAAATCTATTCTTTATTTGCATTTATACCATTAGCTTGAGAGCTATTATTTAATTATGGGGCTTAGGAGATAAATAGCCTTTTATAGTTGCTGATTATATTTCAGTAGAGATCAACTCAAGGGATGTTTCCATTTTAAAATACTCAATTTTTGTTGGAAGTACCATTACTCACTGAAATAGTTTTAGTTCTAAAGGGACATTTAATTAATTCTTTATTGCATCTGTGCAAAAGAAATGGCGAACATAAAACCTTAAACCTGTCCCCTGTCATCCTATCTTTTTAGTTTTATTCCTTAGAAAACTGACTCTTGTTTAGTTAACATTTTTAGTTATACTTGGAGTTCTTTTAGTTAACATGTGTCTGTTATGTGTCCAGCTAATAGCAAAGCAAAAATTTGTTACCTTATAGGTCAAAAGATGTGGGATAGAAGAGAATAAAAATTAATGATATTTATAAAGCATGTGAAAGAGCTCCAAATATAAATAGTTACAAATGACAGATTTTCCCAAGTTTAACATTATTTAAGACAATGTACCAGACAATAGGCAATTTAGAGACAGGAAGAGACAGATTGGTCCAGTCAGGATTCAATCAGAAAAATAGAACCAGTAAGAGAGACAAAACGTGAAAGGTGGGATAGGAGAAGGGGTTGGCAATACATCAGCTTGTGTGATTATGGGGCCTGGTTATGCAAGTCTGAAAGTCAGAAATCTAAAGGGCTGACCTTGAGGAAATGTCGGCTGGAACTCTCAGGCACAGGGAGAATTTCCTTCTTCCTTAGAAAAACCTCACCAGTGCTCTTAGACTTTCAGACTGATTAAAGCAAGCCCTCCCCTCTACCCACACCCTCACCCCCAAATTATCTAGGAAGATCTCTCTTACTTAAAGCTAAGTAATTATGGACTTCAATCATATCTATAAAACACCTTCACAGAAACACCAGATTAGTGTTTGATTAAGGACTGGAGCTTCTCCACACTGACACATATACAAGACTAATTTATCTTCTCAGGTCCCATGCAGAAGGGGATTCACTCATCAACAGGGTAGAACCTGGCCCCTTTGTGTCCAACCAGCTGCCAATGAGAAGAGTTGTTGCACTAGTGGGGGCTGAGGGTTGGTAATGCAGCATGAATACCAGCAGGAGCTGGGTTGCTGCTGCAAATGAGGGCAAGGAATACCCTTTGAATTCAAGGTATTCCCTAGGGCCGTGGTTGGCAAACTGTGGCTCTCGAGCCACATGCAGCTCTTTGGCCCCTTGAGTGTGGCTCTTCCACAAAATACCATGGCCTGGGCGAGTCTATTTTGAAGAAGTGGCGTTAGAAGAAGTTTAAGTTTAAAAAATTTGGCTCTCAAAAGAAATTTCATTCATAGTACTCTTGATATTTGGCCCTGTTGACTAAGGAGTTTGCCGACCACTGCTCTAGGGCATCTCATGGCGCACTCACTTCCAATGCTAATTTTAAGTGTGCAATTGTAGCAACCACAGCTCAACCGATGTTAAATAACTAAGGTCTAAAAAGACCTTATTCCCTGACTCTTCAGTGTGAAGGTTTCAGAACAGATTGTGGCTGGTCTCTTTTGTAAAGGCTCTGGGATGTGTTTGACTTAGCGGAGCTCATTCAGTGGGTCTGAGGAGAAAGGGGTGCCATGTAGCATACCTCTTGTGTTTACCGTAAAGAAGGGCCTCTGAACTCTCCTTTACTCCAGCTGTAGCGACCAGCTCCACAGAGGTGCACTTGCAAACATTTTGCTTCATCTCTGCCAAGAGTCTCTTGGTTCCTTCCCTGGGCTTCCTTGATGGGATGAAGAGAATGTATTTGGCACAGATGCTTAAGCAAATTAACACCTCATAGTGCTATCCTTGACCAGCTGCGGGTGAAAGACAAGTAGATAAATATCCTCTTTCTGTCCTTGAGGCAAACAAACTTAAGGTGCCACTGTATTGAGTCCAAGTTGCCTAAAATGATGACCACCTTTTACCTCATTTCCTGTTTTCCTCTTCCTCATCACCCATCCTGTTCTTTGGGGCCTCAGCCTAAAACAGGGAAGCAGGAAATGAGGTTAAACAATCCGATCATGTTTGTGGGAGAAAAATCTTGAATAAACTAAGGTACCATTTCTCTATAGGTAAAAAGTAAAACGCCAGTATTTGAAGAGTTATATTTTTGATAAAAGCATTTTTGATTTATTTACTTATAAGAGTTCACCATTTGAACAACAATGACAATTCACAAATAACAGCGGACCACTATTTATATATTTTAAATAAAATCTTATTTGTGAGCAAAGAGACAACTGTCTAGCTCTTAGAGTCAGGGTCTGGAAAGGTTAAAAGTTTTAGAAAAATTTGGCAACATTACTGTGTGGATATTTAATCAAATTTACTTTCATTGCTATGCATGCAAATCACTACTCAACACAGAAGATTTTTATCTTTTTTTGTCAGTTGCTAGAATAAATAATTTTTAATTTCTGCCAAAACTGAGACTATATTTAAGATCATAGCACAATCTTATAATAAATTCTGTTGCTTTTGAAGTCTAATACCTAATAAAAAAGCATATTTTCCATCTGTTTCAGAAAGCAGCATTACTGCCCATGATTAAAAAAAAAAAAAATCTCAAGTATAATGCACCATTTTCCAAAACTAAAATACATTAATATTTCTCAAAAATGTTTTGTTTTGGCAAAGTGAAAATCAGTCTAACGTATTTGCTTTAACCTGTTGTAAAGCTGCTTTGAAGCCCTTGTGATTGCAAACATTTTCTAGGATAAATGCCTAGTCATTTATAGTCCATTTGGGACAGTTCATTTACCTGCAATGTTGCCTCGAAATTGTCTTCATCCATGCTATTTTATTTATTTTATTTTATTTTATTTTATTTTATTTTATTTTTTTAATATATTTTATTGATTTTATACAGAGAGGAAGGGAGAGAGATAGAGAGTTAGAAACATCGATGAGAGAGAGTCATCGATCAGCTGCCTCTTGCACACCCCCTACTGGGGATATGCCCTCAACCAAGGTACATGCCCTTGACCGGAATCAAACCCGGGACCCTTCAGTCCCCAAGCCGACGCTCTATCCATTGAGCCAAACCGGACCTGGCCATCCATGCTATTTTAAAGAAAACTGCCCCTCAAGGTATCCTGCCCTGCTCTGAAGGACAAAATGGCCAGTTTTGTAAGGTTTACATTCATTCATTTTTATTTCCTCTCTTTTATCTCTCTTCTTCAGTATTACCAAAAAGTTTAGAAAGAGCCAGTCTGTAGAAAAAGCAGGCTATAAGAAACATGGAGGGGTGAGGTGGGGGGATCTAGTGAACAATGAAATCATATTTTATGGGCTCTCTAATTTGGGAATTGTGTTCTACCCTTGAAATTCACCCAGTTAGATGAGGTTTTCTTTTATGAGTCTAAAACCCTGACATCTAGATCAAGGATAAGCATATAATGATAGGATCTCCCTATTTCTGTAGAGGAAGGAAACTGCTCAGCCAGATGGACTTCAATTGGACCGGATCTATTACTGAAAAGCTGAGCCTCTCAAGCGGGAAGGAAAACGTACTGGTTGCTAAGCTACTGATAGGCTTTGCCCTTCCTTTGCTCAATGGGCAGGCACTGGGTCAAGGTACAAGTGATGACGTTGGAGCTAGTTTTTCCTTGCCAATTGAATGGAAACATAGGAAGTGGCTAAGCGCTGCCTCTAAATTAGCTACTGCCCCTTGCTATTCTCTAACTTCTCCTCTGGGGTGAATGAATGGTGGGGACACAGGCAACCCCAAGATGACTAGAGTCTGGAGATGCAAGGGATCCAACATATACTAATAATAAAATTAACAAACATTAAAAATATAAGTGTCAGCATAAATAACACCCAAACCTGTAGAGAATTTTCATAAGACAAACTGAAGACTGCCAGGGAGCAAGATCTCAAATGCTCTAAACAGTTTTACAACTTCTTTTATTCATTTGAAACTGAAGAGGGGACATAAGGAAGATTGAATGAAGCAAAGCAGGGAATGGAACACAGAATTATGTGCTCTTATGAAGGTTAATACCTTCTTTGAGGGATTTTACCTCTGGCATTCCAAAGAGCAATGGACAAGAGCAATGGACAGGGCTGGCTTAAAATCTTTCATTGAAGAAGTTATAAGCCTGGGGCATGACTACCCACCATGACCTGCCCAGCTTGGCATTTATTTATCACATCACCCTGCGAGCTTACTTACCATAATACTGCACCCCCATATTTTTTATTTATACAATTATTAGCTCTTTTTTACTCTCAGATTTTTAGTATGTTATTGCTCCCCTGAGTTTTGGTTGAAAGAAGAGGTAATATGTTCCCTTTATAACTAAGAAGTAGAAAACAGCAAAGTCTCTGTAACTTGTAGGCACTTACTATGTGCAGGTATTGTGCTAGGTACAGGGCATACTGAGGGAGATAAAGGAGATGTAGTGTTTACAACCACACAAAGTTCAAAACGGGACTCAAGTTAGGGTCCTCAGTCTAATATTGTCATTAGGATTACATGGAATGGGGATTGAGGAAAGGTCTTTATTACAGCACAAGGGTGTTGATATATTGGCAATTGAGAAGAGTTTAATTATTAAAACTGTAGGGGAAGAAACAGAGCTTTTACTAAGTATTTTGGTGAATGAACTGTCACTTGAAAGTTACTAATAGTAATTTGCACTGGTACAATAAATACATTTTCATCTTGCAGCAACTTTCTGCCTTGGAAAAGTTACTCAAATGGTCATTATAAGACTATTAGGAATAAGTTGAATCTCTTTTCAAATTTCTTAGAATGACTGACATTTATTAAGGGCTGGACTCAGTACAGAAGGAGTTGTGCTATTTCATATTCCATTATACACAGACTGTCATTGCTTTTATTGAAAGATTTTCAAATTTGTATAGGCTTAATAAGTCATCTGGAAGTTAATGAATCAAGTTTATTTTGCTGTGTAGCTTAAAGTGATTTAAACTTATGAAGATGATGAGTAGTTCTGACCTAGACCAGATAGAAATAAAGCCATTGAGTCATAAAACACACACACACACGCAGACACACACAGATACACACACACACACACACACACACACACACACACACACACCAAAAAAAAATTTATACAATGTTCACTTCACATATGAACATGGAAATTGAAGAATTCAAAGAATACTCTCAGGAACATATACTAGTCTCCTAGGAATGTTATAAAAATGCCACAAACTGGAGAGCCTAAAATGACAGAAATTTATTGTGTTACAGTTCTGGAGACCACTGAAATCAAGGTCTTAACAGAGCCATGTCCCTCAAAAACCTGTTAAAGCATCCTTCTTTATCTCTTCCTACTTTTTGGTAGTTTGGTGGCACTATTGGTCAATTCTTTGACTTGTGAATGCATCCTCTGTCTTCACATGGGGTTTTCCTTCTGTCTGTCTGTGTCTCTTCCCTGTATATATATATATATATACACCAGTCATATTGGATTATGGGCTAGGACTTCTCCACTTTGACCTTATCTTGATTTATTACATCTACAATGACCCCATTTCTAAAAAAAATCCACATTCTGGGACACTGAAGATTATAACTTCAATATATCTTTTGTTAGGGAGAAACAATTCAACCCATCACAGAACAGAACTTCAGTTTGAACAAATACTCCACTCTGCTACCAGGTCAGGAGTTGTCCCAGTTCTTATATACCTGCATTTGCTAACTATGATGGATCAGCAAACACCTTGTGTTTGGACTCTACCCTTTTCTGAACAAGAAGTTTACTTTTGGTTATTTAGATTTTACTTTCTTTCTCTCTATTGGATTTAGGTCAAAAGAGTAGACTTAGGAGTAGCTTATATTTTAGGTTTCAAGTTTCTTGGCATGGATAATCAATCCAACCCTAATTCCACTTGACCTCATTGTAAAATACTGAATTCCACTCTGGTTGAGCAGTTGCACTAAATTTATGAGAGGTCTCTTGTGGAAGATGAGGCACATATTTTATGCTTGAAAAGAATAGTGTAATGAATTTATGGGTCCTTCAAAGTATTAATTGTGCTTGTAAAGGATAATTAATTGTGCTTGTAAAGGACAGCCAAAATCAACAAATAGAATTGAAGGAAGGGTGACGATGGGACTCTAGAAAAGGTAACTCTAAAATATCCTTAAGGGACATCTTCTTACCAAATAAAATAGAAATAACTAGAAAGAACATGGGTTTGTAGGAGGGTTACATAGCAGGGAAGCATAAGAGGGGAGGTATACTTGTAGAGGGACGATTTATATAAAGGGGATGGGAGTGGGACAATGCATGAGTATGCTCTATGGAAATGCCATTTACAGCCACCACAGAAAGATTATGATTATGTAAAAGGAAAAACCTTTTCTAAAATACTTATGTGATTATTTCAAGACCACCTATGGACCCTGGTTTATAAAAGGTCATTGGTAGCAGAAGAAGTGATCTAGGATAGACAGTAATTATCATTACTGTGTTACTCTCATTTTATACAGAAAATCAAGGTGTGTTTTTATACTATATATAAAACAGAAATGAGATTTTAAAACTTATTTTTAAAATGCATTCATTTTAAATGAGGTATATATTCCTCTACTGATATATTTATTTAGACATCAAGATGTATTTCTTAGGGCTGCATGGAAAAAGAATAAGAGAAAGATTCAAACTCAGAGTTAAGTTTTTATTTCAGAAGAAAAAACTAGAGTTCAGTGTGGGGGGGCTGTTTCTCTGTTTTCTGCAACCCACGGAAAACGACAGATTCCTGAGTAGAGGACCTGGGGATTAAGAAATTAAAGAAAAAAGAGACCAAGAGGCAGAAATAGATTCATCAAGCTGGGATCTGGGTGGGGAGCTGTCACTCTGATGGAGAGACAGTCAACCACCCACCACAGACAACACAGTGCATTTATTTATTTCCAAAGAGGGGTTTAACATCAAAGAAGTTTTGGGTGTGCCCAGGTCCTATTCATTCCCTCATTCCTGGGATTAGCATATCAAGACCTGGGTAAGTCAAGATCCTATTGGTTCCTCATTCCAAGCACATGAATAAAGATAAGAAATCAGTACTGACTACAATCTCTGACATTTTGGGAGGCTATTTCTAGGGACAGCCATGCCAGTCACCTTGAACTCAGCTGACATTAATTTAAAGATCATCCATGTGCATTCTCAAGGGGCCCTCTACAGTTCAGAGTCTTGCATTTCCCCTAGGCATTTCTCTCAATCCATTTATTGAAATTATATGATTATAATAAAAATTAAAAACCTGTATTTATATTCTAATTTAAATTAAAAATATATATTATTTCTACTATTTAATCATCAAATTATTAATTTTACTAATGCATAAGGACACATATTAAATCTTTACTATATTCAGGCAGCTATGCTTACAACTTATAAAGTAGGTGAGAGCATTAGTTCATTATACATATGACAAAATTAAATAATAGAGAACTGGAATTTTCCTAACTTAAACCAGGCAACACAATTCTACTTTCAGTTTTAAAGTTTAGCAAAAGCATAAAACTTTCTTACCCAAACTAGAGACATATAGCTTGCAAACCATTGTAACTGCTTATTACATGTTTAAACATCACACTTAAAATTACAGACAAAGGTAAATAGTGTGCAAATTCTGTACCTCATTATTAGAATTTTAAGTTGTTTCAAGTGCTTCCAATGAATTCAGCTTTCCCTGTCATTTATTTCAAAACACTATTTTGAATGCATGAAATTATGAATTGTTGGTAAATATAGAACTTCACTTGAACTTATGGTTACTTTTGCTCTGGGAGTTTGTGCTTATTCTAACAGAGCTTTTAAAGTTTAAAAAATAAATTCTCCTGAGAAGGATCTGGCCTAACAGTAAATCACTAAATACCAAAAAAAGAAGGGAAGAAATAATTGCACTGTTTAGCAACATATGCATCCATAAAAAATTATTGCTTATTCGTTTAAGCAATCTTTTATTCAATCAATATTTATGAACAACTACAAACACTTGATTCGGAGCTAAATCTTGAAAATATAAGGGAATTATTATTATAATTTATAAATTCTTATAAATAATGCAAGAAAAATTCTGAGCCTCAAGGGAATAATGGTACAATATACTAAATGAATTTAAGCAGCATTAATGTAGAAGACCTAGCAAATTCTCTAAACATGTTCTGCCAATCATGCCTCTTCTTGCTCCTTCCATGAATACTTGAAAAGGTACAAGAACATTTGAAAATGAGATAATGTTAACTGAGTTCTTGAAGAATCTCCCATGTAAAACTACTCTAGATATCAAATTGTAATACATGACTTAGGTGTAAGAGCCTACTAGTTTCTCTCATCTTCATGCTACCATTTGCAATATCCCAAGAATGGAGCTTGTATGGTGAGATAAAAGGAAATGGCTTATTTGGAAGAAGATGCTGGCTTGTCTGAAATAGCCCACAACTATGTGTCTAGGAATCTAAAAAAATCATATCAACCTCCCTACCCTGGAGAAGGAGGGACTGACAAAGGGAAGAGGAGGACATAGGAGTTTCCAGGCTGAGAGTGTTCTGCCAATTGGAAGGTGAACCTAACATATCTAGACTGGAAGGAAGGGTGCAGATAACAGTTGGTAGAAGATATAGGAAGAAGTGATATATAAATTGAGTTTGGAGGCAAAAATAAGCTAGGTGAAGCATTTGTTGGTTGGGAGAAAGGGAGTAGCAGGCAAAATGGAACTTAGTTTGATCAAATGCAAAGGGCTTATGTACTTAAAGATAAAGCAGGAGAGGTAAGCTGGGAACAAATAAATAATTTTACATTCGAAGTAAAGAGTTTTATACATCTGGTAGTTTTTCAGTCAATGCAAGTCATGAAATAACATGAGTAACATTACTTTTCTTATATTTTATATCTTATATTGAAGATTCCTGCAATAGGCCTTCCTGCTGAGGTCACTGCCTCGCCTGCTTTCCTCCCTTCTTCCCCGCCTCCGCAGCACTCAGCTTCTTTCTACACATCTTTGGTCTTTGCTCTGGTTTGAATATATAAATTAACTGCCATCTTGGTTGGGTTAATTTGAATACTTGCCCTGATTGGCTGGTGGGCAGGACCAGTGGGAGTAGGGAAGGTGCAGGCAATTTGCATATTTCTCTTTTATTAGATAGGACTAGAGGCCAAGTGCACGAGATTCATGCAGGTGTGTGTGTGTGTGTGTGTGTGTGTGTGTGAGTGTGTGTGTATCCCTCAGCTCAGCCTGCTCCATCTCCAATCTGGGACCCCTTGAGGAATGTCCGACTGCCCTTGTAGGGGCAGTCAGGCATCTCTGTCACAATCCAGGACTGCTGGCTCCCAATCACTTGCCTGCCTGCCTGCCTGATTGCCAATAACTGTTTCTGCCTTCCAGCTTGATCACCCCCTAACCAATCCCCTGCCAGCCTGATTTATGCCTAACTGCCCTCCCCTGCTAGCCAAGTCACTCCTAACTGCCCTCCCTTGCCAGCCTGTTTGACCCTTACTGCCCTCTCCCACAGCAACCCTCCCCTGCAAGCCTGGGGGTGGCTATCTTGTGTGTTGGAGTGATGGTCAATTTGTATATTACCCTTTTATTAGATAGGATATGTATTTTACCAAAACATACATCTCCAAATTAAATTATGTCTAATATGCATTTTAATTTATAATAATTTTTAAAGGAAACTCTTTAAAAACTTTTATTAGTATAAAAAAATCAGTGTCATTCCCCCACTCTTGATTTTCAACTATCCAGTGTGAAGATAAAGTTTATTTACAGTAGAAATTTCTACTGAGTTTGTTGCTTTCAAAATGCAAATCCACTTTTAAAAAATATAATATATACCGCCACTGAAAATTCTCAAACTAATTTCTTTCATTCTTCCTTCATTTTTTGCTTGTATCTATCCATTTTTTTACCATTATTTTTGAACATCAATTTTGTATCAAATTGGGAAGCCCTTATAAAAGACGAATCCCTGATCTCATAGAGTTTAGAATATAGGAAATGAGGAATTACTCAAATAAAGTAGCTAAGTAAGGAATATCATAAGAATTATGAAGGTAATACAAGAGAATAATAATATACCAAGTGACAGGGGGAAGAAGATACTGTGAAAAGTTGGGCCAGATATACTTTCATAGAAGATGAGATTTAACTGAGATACGGATAAAAGAAAGGAAGTAATCATGCAGACTGCCAGGTGAAGAGCAGCCCAAGTGAAATGAACAGCAATTGCAAATGTCCTGGGGGAGAACTATTAGTGTGTTAAAGCATCATGGGAAAGCCACATGACTGATGAGAGTGATCAAAGGATCATGGTAAGAACTTAGTTCACAGAAGCAGGAAGTTGGCCAACCATATTAGGCCTTGAAAACATAATAAGAAGTTTGGAATATTTTTTCAAAATGTCATTTGAAGTCACTCCAACGGTCTGAGTGACCATTAAAAAATACATTATTTAAAAATATCTCACATGTTGGGCCAACAGTAGACTTGAAGAGGGATAAGAGTCAAATTGTGCAAGTCATTTCGGTAGTTGCTGCAGTAATCCAGGTCAAACATGTTGTTTGTTCACTATGACTAAAGAGATAGTTCAGAAAGTAGTGAGAATTGCCGATGTTTGAGACATTTTGAAGGAGGTTCAAATAAGACATTCTGATAGGTTGGATGTGTGAAATTTGGGAAAGACTGATTATAACTTTATGGTTTCACTAACTCATTGAAAAGTAGAACTTTTCACTGAAATGGAAGAGAATGAGGGTTATCAGTTTGGAGAGATAATGGAAATGTTATCTTTAAAACATGGTAAGTTTAAATATCAACCAGATGTATAAGCACATTCCTAAAATATAGGGATAAATAAGCGAGTTTTGTGATTATTGGGCTGAAAATAGAAATTTGGGGATTTTTACAGCCATGAAATTATAAGATGAGCTAAGGAGAGCTTTTAGAAGGCTGAATTCTGTGTCTTATGGCAATCCATCTTTTGGGGTTCAGAAACAGAGGAAGAGTCTCACAAAGAAGCTTGACAAAGAGAAGCAAGTAATGTAGAAGAAAAGTCAGGAGGCTAAGATTTCTTGAAAAACAAATGCAAAATGTTTTTAAGACTAAGGAATTGATAAACACCAACCAATACTGTGGTGAAGTATAGTGAAATGGGGGCTAGGAGCTTAGGAGTTGGCAAAATGGAAGTATTTTTAGCAGCATCGTAAGAATGAAAGCCTCATTGAGACCCTTCAAGAAAATTAAAGTGGAGGTAAATACTGTTCATTTCTTTTGAAAACTTTTGCTGCACAGTTGGTAAATGAACAAGGTAGTAGATAGAGAAGGGTGTGGAACCGATGGAATGCTGGTTTGTTGTTGAAGATATTTTACTGATGTTGCTTTTGCTTTGTTTAATATTTTATTTTAAACTAAAGGCCTGGTGCATGAAATTCATGCACGGGAGAGGGTGGGACTGTCCCTCAGCCCAGCCTGTACCCTCTCCAATCTGGGAACCCTTGAGGCAGGGGTCTTCAAACTACGGCCCGCGGGCCACATGCGGCCCGCAGAGGAGTCTGATCCGGCCCGCCAGGTTTTTTGGGCAGTGAGTGCAGCCGAGGTGTTACAGTAGGAATTAGTAGTTCATATAGTCCGGCCCTCCAGCTCTCTGAGGGACCGTGATCTGGCCCCCACTTTAAAAAGTTTGAGGACCCCTGCGAGGGATGCCCGACTGCTGATTTAGGCCAGATCCCATCGACAGTCAGATATCCCTCTCACAATCCAGGACTGCTGGCTCACAAACGCTCACCTACCTGCCTAATTGCCCCTAACCACTTCTGCCTATCAGCCTGATCACCGCCTAACCACTCCCCTGCCAGCCTGATCTACACTTAACTGCTCCCCTGCCAGCCTGGTTGCCCCTAACTTCCCTCCCCTGCTGGGCATCTTGTGTCCACATGGGATGGCCATCTTTGACCACATAGGGGCAGCCATCTTGTGTGTTGGAGTGATGACCAATTTTCATATTACCTCTTTATTATATAGGATGTGAGAAAAAGTAAGGGTTATCTGTATGTGTTTAGAAATCATCCAACATAAAGGAAAACTTGATCATGGAGGAGAGAGAAGAGAATATAAAAATTTGATCATGGAGGAGAGAGAAGAGGGGTAAAGTGCTTGGATAGATGAAAGGGTGTAAGAGGCAAGGAAACAAGTGAAGAGGGATAGTCTGGCTTGAGATTGGACCTAAAATGTTCTTTTATTTTGAAAGGGGAAGAGACAATACATGTAGAAAGAGAAATATATAAGCCAAAAGAAATATATAGGTAATCACATTTGGCAACCTGTTTTTTTGTTTGTTTGTCTATTTGTTTTTTTGTGTTTTTTTGTTTGTTTGTTTTTAAATTGTGGACAGAATATAGAAGCTGCTCCACAGAGAAAAGAATAAAGCATAGAGAGAAGCGATGGGAGGGTAGAAGGTTTTGGATTCCCTGTTGTCTTGATCCCTAATTCTAGTCTGTTCCTCAGCCCAGCTACATCCTGATCCCTGGATGACAACCCTATGTTTTCTGCCATGTTCCAATAAGTAGTTAAGCAAGATATAGTGAATGTCTGTTGCTTACAACCAAAAGTCATAACTAATACACATGAGAACTGCATTTTATCTTCTGTGGATTTGATTCTCAAGAAAATCTAAAAACCTCTCTATAAGACACCCACACTAGGCCCCAGGTTACCCCTGCAAAGGGAGCCACATCATTGTATGTCTAGATTTCCTCCTTTAGAGTGGCTACTTGACAATATTTCCTATAACTTGTCCAAACACTGATTTACTTTATAGTATGAATATTAAAATCATGTGCTGGTGTTGTGCACAAGCCAGTTCCCTTCAAGCCTTTATTTTATTTCATTTGACTTGCCTCCATTTTTTTAAATGTGCATATTGACCTAATTATAGAAATCTGACTAGTAGGGGCAATGGCAATCCAGCAGCCCTAAAGTTCTTAAACTATTCAGTGATCCTAAGAATTTCCTTTCATTTCCAATCACACCAGTGAGATTTTCTTGGCCTTGAGTCTGTGAGAACTGGGTAAAGTGTTGGCCACTATAATGTCAGCACAATGCATTTTTGTAAATCATTAAGTTCCTTGAAATTTTTCCACATGAGAGTAAAGTGTCTGTTGAGCATGAACAACGCAAAGTGAATAAACATGGAGCAAGTTTGTGGAACACATACTACAACAATAAACAAATAGGTGGGTTTTGTGTGTGTGTGTGTGTGTGTGTTTGCCACATTCTTAAAGAGAATAGTACAATCAGATCATGTGACTTCTAGCTAATTTACAACTGGAAACCCACATTTGAGTCAACTTGCTCTGATGTATCAGTCCTTCCTTTGTGTTCCTGGCCAGTTTTCACTGAAAAGAGGATGTTGTTTATTTTTTCCCAACACATTTGCATCCCAAAGAACATTCTCCAATTTAAATTACCTGGTGGGCCTTAAAAAGCAGTTCAGGTCTAGAATGCCGATGACAAAGGAAATCTCAACTCATACCCGGACCCTAAATTGGCAGTCATTAGATTAGCACAGGTGACTATTTTTGGCAAGTAATTTGTTAGATCTGCCTGGGGAAATGATGGATGTGGAAAGTAAGAGGATATGAGAGGTCACAAATAACAAGTTTGAAAATTGTTTTCCATTCTCCCAAGAGTTCTTGGGGAGAATCAGAAATCTCAGGTGGGAGCTGGGCCACAGGATGAGATTCAGCCTAGGGGCTGGGAAAGTGCATCGCCCTCACTTTTGGGAGAGTGGTTTGCATTCCACCTCAAATCAATGCAACCCTCAGTATTGACCCACATCGCTCCTATTACTAATTCTAAAGGCTCCTTCAATTTACTCTCTATTCACGGATACCCTCTACCAGATGGGTGACGGTGAGTAAGGAATTGATATAAAGTTAGCAAATGTCAATTGAATTAATAGGTTTCATTAAACTATGTTATTATTGTATATAATCAATGTGTTTCATCATCTGTAGTTCCTGACTGTGGCAAAATTAACCTAAACCAAGTTGTTAATTCATCTTCTTTGGGAAAATAATCTGAAACTTAATAGCAATTACATATAAGTAAAATATTTATTTTTCCTCCATCAACACAATGCCAATAAGAAGCTATTGGAAACAATAACTTGTTACAGGGAAGAGGGATGTTTATTAACAAGCCAGTGCACCATCAGTCCTGCATCTTTTCTGTCCTTGTGCTTTGACCATGGTGCTCCAATAAGTGTCATGAAAGGCTCATTCTTGGGCAGATGCCATGTTAAATTGCAGGACATAGACATCACATACTGAAATATTTCAAAGAAAAGTATAGGCAATACAACAGCAAAATATCATAGCACTCAATAGATAGCTATTAAATGAATAAAAAATGAACCATATAAATTGGTAGAAGGTACAATCCATCTCTAAAAGAATTACCTAAAAATTCTTAAAAAATAAACTTCATGGACAGAGAATGTACTTCATTCATGGAGTTGGTAGAAGTCATTTACTTAAATGGATATTCATCTCTAAATCATACTGATTAAAAAAAGCCAAATGAACTCAAGAACCAGATCTCCTGCACTGCTCACAGAATGCCCCTATCAGAGCTGTGTACACATCACTCTTAATTCACTTAAAATAATGTAAATACCACGTTCTATGCAGAAGACAGGACATATTCAATTTTAGAGTTATCTATATACATAAAAGCCAAGTGACCGGAACAACCAGACAACTGGAAAGAATGGTCATATGACACACCCCCAATCAGGGGTGGGCCAGCCAGCCAACCTCCCATGGCCCCTCCCTTGGCCAGCCTGGCCCCCGATCGATGCCCCTGACATTGATCAGTGGCAGGCCAGCTGGCCAACATCCCATGGCCCCCACCCATAGGCCTGGCCCCCAATTGGCCCCCCACCTCAATCAGGTGCAGCCCCTCCCACTGGCTGGCCATGCTCCAATATCCTCCCTGATCAGGGGTGGAGCCAGTAGGTCAACCTCCCTAGGCCCTTCCCCTTAGCAGGACTGACCCCTGATAGGCCCCCCTATCCCAGTAGAGAAGGGGCTGGCCAGCCAACCTCCCATGGTTCTTCCCCCAATCAGGGTGGGCTGGCCAGACACCACCCATGCATGAATTCATGCACTGGGCTTCTAGTAGTCAATAAGAAAGTGAACAACTGTCTTTAAGAGAATCTTCACATATTTGACTGGTTCCTTAGCAATACATTATATTTTTTGAATATTTTCCTCTTTCTCCTATAAGCAATATTAGAAGACAGAAATGAGATTAGTTTCCCCATTGTAATGCTGGTCCTTCCTCATGTTTTAGACATTGCATTTTGTTTGTTCTCTCTTTTTCTTTTCCCCAGGGGGCACCTAATTCTACAAAGTACCTCTTAGAACGTGAAAATGGAATGGTTTTAGCAGAGGGAGTGATCAGAAATAATCAAGGCCATGCTTTCATTCAAAGGACTTTCCTAATGCTCTTCACCATGACTTTGTGAAAGTTCCATTTGGGAATGAATCTTTTCTGTGTAAACTGGATGTGCTTTTTCAGTGCCAGTGATGACAAAGGTTAAATTAATACACCCAGCTGTTTCCCACATGCTGGGTTGAGAGAGGACAGTGTCCAGCTTCCTTCCTCTGCTGATCTTTCCCCTGTATTCTTATCTCTCTCCCCTCATCACCCCCAGAGAGACAGGCCTTGGCTTGGTCTCAGTGACCTGGGTTAACTGCCATGAAGCAGGTTTTGATAAGAGACAGGATGTGTGATGGTTCCTATCAAACAAAATTGGATTCCAAATGCACCATTCCCCATTCCCTCCCATACAGCAGGCATTGCACTAAATGCATGCATGTGACTCTGTCATCAATTCCACCGTTACCTGTTTAAGAAGAAACACAAATAAGCAATGAAAAAACTTTGAAAAAATAAAGTCCCCATGATCAAATTACTTGATGGGGTCACATTACTAATGATCTGGTAGAGAAAGGAATTTTAAAACAAGTTCTTTTGAGACCTCTTTTTTTTTTTTTTTTTTTTTTTTTTTTTTTTTTTTTTTTTTTACTTCTAAGCACCATGTCAGATAGATAGATGATAGATAGATAGATATGAATTTGCATAGTTTATTAAGCTAAATAATTGCCTCCCAAAAATTCATACCCAAATTTCTGGAAGCTATGATTAGCTTATGGTACATGACAAAAAGGGACTTAAAATAAGGAAATTTTACTGGATTATCTGGATAGGCACAAGCTGATCACTCGAGGCCCTGCAGAGCACTTTCTCTGGCTAGTGTCAGAGAGAGATAGTGAAAAGGAAGGCAGCTGGGGAAGTCTGGGAGCTTCCAAATGAGAGAAGGATTCAACTTCAACATGTCTTCCCTAGTTCTGTGATGTAGGTGGCCACAAGTTAGGACTGGAAAGAGGGTTCTAGGAGTTATGGCCAGCCCCCAGATGATAGAGGATAAGAAAATGGAAATCTCAGACCTAAATTTGGCCAACAATCTAAATGAACTTAGAGGTAAATTCTTTTTAGCACTTCAACCTAAGGCATAATGGTGCAGAATGGTAGTAGGTAATTGACCTTTGGCCCCCACCCCCACCCCCCAGAAAGCAGACATACTTTCATTTTAAATCTCAAAAGTAACAAATACTTAAATACACCACTTAATGATCTATATGTGCCCCACTTTCTCTTCAGTCATGACATCCACATTATAATCATCTTTTGGCTAAAAGGATGAATGTTCAATAAAAGAAGAAATTCATGTAACTTTTCCTCTCTTTGATAGAGGTTTTTTAAAGCAAAGCATATATATATATATATGAAAACCTGATAAGACTTTAAAAGTCCTGACACGTAGCGACACTGCTGCTTGAGGGCATCAACTAGATTATCACGATGCTGAATTATCTATGTGCATTTTCACCTCTCCTCCCCTGAGTGTACATCTTCTTCAAACATAGGTAAGTCTGGGAACACATCCCATGCTACAGGCATTTCATCAGGGAAATCAAAGTTCTGGAAATGTGCAATGGAAAATAAACATCTCAGAGGCTCTGACGAAAAAAATTTCCAGCCACTGTCATTGATCTTATGATGATTGGGTTCAGCTAAGACATTCTGGTCAGAGTGGACACAGCCAGGGTTGTTGTTGGGCCCCATCTGAGAGTTCACTGCCCCAACGTTACATGAGTCCTGAGTCAGACTCAAAACATCTGCCAAGCTATCCTTGCAGCTCAGAGCTCCACAGCTGACCCCAGCGGGAATGTGTAGGCTGGTGGAGCACAGGGAAGAGAGGGCAAGCTCTGGACTGTGTGTAGCCTGGAGGAGGCCTACCATTGGCAAGGGCAATGGCATGGCAAACACTTTTGCTACTGCACTCCTGAGCCAGCTGTCTTGCCATAATTCTGCCAAAAGAGGCCGGGGAAGTTCAAAAAGCACCATTAAGAATAATTAAGGCCATGGAGGGTTGATTTAATAAGGCGAGATTAAAGGAATTTTACATGTACTGCTTGGTTATGCAAACATGAAATGAGAATATGAAAAGTATCAATAAATACTTGAAAGGTCTAAATTTATTGGGAAGGACATGGGGACATTAAATAACAAACAAAACTTAATAATGCGGCACAACACACCCAACTAAAGTTAAAATAAATGAATATAAAAAGCGAAGTCATTTCAAAGTTAAAACTAGGACAAAAATTAAAACGAGCTCCAAGCATTAGTGCTTTATTCTCTCCTATTAAGGAAAGACTTAGAGGCTACAATCAGTCTTCAACTCTGTGTCTGACAGTGAAGGAGGTAAACATAACACTACTTGGAGACTAACCGACTCTGTGTGGCTATTCATATGTGTATCTCAGCAGTATCCTGGATAAACCAGAATGGGTTTTGAGGTCAAGCTGATTCACTGTGCCCAGAGAACTTACTTGGTATTTCCAGACAAGCTGAAAGCTGACCCTGTCAATTACCATCAAATCTTCAACAAGCTGCTGCTGAGAAGATCATGTGTGCCTCAAAAAAGTGCACTCTGTCTATTCCCTATAAACTGCCTACAAAAGCAGATTCATTCCTCTCCTTTTCATCCTGCTCCAATGCAAAGTTCCTCATCTGTAGGGGGGACTGGAGAGACCAGCTGATGCAAAAAAAAAAAAATTATGTTTTCCCCCCTGATTAGAGAATAGACTCAGGAGGTCTGGACAACCAAAACCAATAGGGAGTCCCCACCACAAAGCAAAATTGCATGACCACAGGTCCCAGAACAAGTTTTGGCCTCTTTCCCTTCCGTCCAAGAGTAGAATTCCATTGGTTATGTCATAACATAATAGGGAACAAAGTTTTTTTATTTTTTTTTATTTTTATTTTTTTATTTTTATAATCTGTTCTCAACAACTTTCAAAATGGTCCTGAAAAAAGCATACCATACATTACTTAAAATTTGAGGAAACAGATTATTTGGCTTCTAAGTAAAGAGAGGAGATAAAAAATAAATTTATGTTATATATATGAATGTTCATATGGGAATCCATAAAAATGTTGACCTCAACTAACTCAGGGTTTTTTGATTTTTACTGTTTTGACATTTTATGCCATGCTTTAATATATGTCCTGCTTGTGGGATAGCCTTCAGCCAGTATCTTAGAATGTGTTAAATTCAGTGTGGTGTTAACTCAGGGATTCCAGGTCTTTCCTCAGTGCACTACTACTGTAATGAAGAGAATATCCAATCAATAAGAACATTATCAACTTCAAGCAGTGAAAATATGAGTGAATCATCAAATAAAGTAGTGACCTTAAAACTCAAAACTGACAAATAAATTGTTCGAGTCAATCAAAGAAACTTTTACATGGAAAATTGACCAAATCATCTTTTAAGTTTGATAGTTTAAATTTAATAAAATTGCTGCCCAGCCAACATGACTCAGTGGTTGAGCATCCACCTACGAACCAGGAGGTTACAGTTTGATTCCCAGTCAGGGCACATATCTTGGTTGCAGGCTTGTTCCCCAGTAGGGGGTGTGCAGGACACAGCCAACCAATGATTCTCTCTCATCATTGATGTTTCTATATCTTTCTCCTTCTCTCTTCTTCTCTGAAATCAATAAGATTATATTTTTAAAAGTTTCTACAAAATTGTAACCTTCCTTTGAAGTAACTTTTTTCCTCCTCTTCCACCTGCAGAGAGAGAGGCAGAGAGACAGAAAGAAAGAGAAACATTATAGGACTTCAGAAAGTAGAAAGAAACATCTGTCCCTCTTTTCACAAAAGTAAAGGATATTTTCCATCAAAAGGGTCAGCCACCATGATGATAGTGATGGGTTAATATATTTTCATGTTATTTACATATGAAAAATAAGACCTCACATTTCACAAGTTAATATTCATCTATAATAATAAAAACACAATATGCTAATTAGGTCAGATGACCTTCCGAGGAAGCTGAGGCTGCCAGGTAAGCCTGGGTCCTGGATGCCAGAGGGAAGCCAGTGCAGGCATGCCTACTCTTGAATGAATTTCATGCATCAGGCTTCTAGTATTATTTATAATAACTTTTCCTAAATTTATGTTTTATTACTAAACTACCACTGAAAAATAAACATACTAGACTTTCTTTATTTAAATGTGTGACTCATTGCACAGGTCCTCATCTTGACTTGCAATCTCTTGTCCTATGTTTATTTTTTCTCTCTTCTACTTAATCTATAAAGTTTATCTTGTCATGATGCATGGGTTGTTTAAAAAACTATGCCAAGTGCTTTCCAAAGAATTATCTTGTTTCAGTATCAGAAATACATATTGTGATTAGGTTAGAATTTCAATGTTATTTCAATATATTCTGTTTTAAAATACTAGTGTCCCAGTGCATGGATTCATATACATTGAAAGAAAATTGATTAATGGATTTGTGCACATTGAAAGGAAATTATTTAGAAGAAATATTTTAATATCACTATTCACCCTTTCTTTATAATAGAAGTGTCAACCAAAATTCATGGTCAACAATGACAGACTGAAACACATACATGAGATTGGTGCCAGTGAGAGCTTTATATGTATCATGCATGTGTGAGTCAACTTAGCCATATATCTATATATATCTATATATCTATATCTATATATATCTATATATATTATATATCTATATATAAAAATATTATATATATATCTCTCCCCGAGGATATATCTATATATATAAATATATATAGATATATATAGATAGATATATAATATATTAGGCTCGGGGAGAGAGGGTCCCTCATCCCAGCCTGCATCTTCTCCAATCTGGGACCCATCAGGGTATGTCCAACTGCCAATTTTATATATATATAAAATAAACTTGCTTAATTAGACCTGCTTTCCAATTTAGCTAAACTTTTCCCAGCCCAGTGAAGCACCCCAACTTCTCTTTCAGGTAATTGTTAGCATCACAGAAATAAATGTCAACACGAAGCAGATTATTACTGTAGATCACACAGGGCGAACAAATAGTAAAATATTTAACTAGCAGTGTTTGACTACATTCTGTGTAGTGAGAAAACCTGAAGTCATTTTCAAGTTCCACCATTTCTTACTTCTCTTCAGTTGGGTCAAGTTTCTAAACTTTCTAAATCTCCATTTTCTATCTAATGAAAAAATATGATTCCACTGAGTCTCCTACCTACCTGTTACAGGATTCCTGTGAGGATCAAATGAGATGAGGCATGGGAAAATGCTTCACAAACATTTGGTTAAAGTGTAAAATGTTTGCACTTGGCTATAAAGCAAGTCATGTTCTTGGGCTGAAGAAACTCCAAAGAGGCTAGTCACTAGGGAGAGAAAGCCAGGCATTGCTACGTGATGTCATTACCTGGCACCCACAGTGACCGTTTCTGGGCTGGGCTGGGTTGTGGGCCACATTTAGTGTCATGGGGTCTTAGCAGTGTTGGCTGCAATTTGGTGGGCTGATGTTCTGAGGGCCTGTGTCCCACTTGGAGAAACCAAGTGTTGGTTTGTGGGAGCCAGGTCCTTGGCTCACTTTATACTAGTATATATAGATGTGTGTGTATGTGTGTGTGTGTGTGTGTGTGTGTGTATTTATTTATTTATATTTATATACACTAGAGGCCCAGTACATGAAATTTGTGCACTGGGGGCGGGGGGGGGGGGGCTCGGGAAGAGGGGGTCCCTCATCCCAGCCTGCATCCTTTCCAATCTGGGACCCATCAGGGTATGTCCAACTGCCAATTTAGGCCTGATCCCTATGGCAGTTGAACATCCCTCTCACAATCCAGTACTGCTGGCTCCTAACCACTCACCTGCCTGCCTTCCTAATCATCTCTAACTGCTTCTGCTTGCCAGCCTTATCACCCCGTAACCACTCCTCTGCCAGCCTGACTGACGCCTAACTGCTCCCCTGGTGGCCTGATTGGCCCCACTGCCCTTCCCTGCAGGTCTGGTCACCCCCAACTGCCCTCCCCTGATGGCCCAGTCACCCCCAACTGCCTTCTCCTGCTGGCCTGGCGACCCCCTACCACCCTCCCCTGCTGGTCTGGTTGCTCCTAATTGCCTTTCCCTGCTGGCCATCTTATGGTGGCCATCTTGTGATGACATGGGGATGACCATCTTGTGTGTGAGGGCATGATGGTCAATTTACCTCTTAATTATATAAGATATATATATATTATATATATATATATATATATATATATATATATATATATATATATATCTTTGATTTTAGAGAGGAAAGTAAAAACATCAATGTTGAGAGAGAATTATTGATCGGCTGCCTCCCACATACATAGCTCACACAAAGGATCAAGCCCACAATCCAGGCATGTGCCCTGACTGGGTATTGAACCATGATTTCCTGGTTCTTAGGTTGACCCTCAACCATTGA
Source organism: Pipistrellus hanaki (assembly GCF_964339955.1). NCBI lineage: Eukaryota > Metazoa > Chordata > Mammalia > Chiroptera > Vespertilionidae > Pipistrellus > Pipistrellus hanaki. The sequence continues at coordinate 9,363,094 of NC_140504.1, forward strand.
GCCATGCTGGTCGGGCTCAATGTATTCTTAACCTGAGACAGGGAAGAGAGGGATACATAAAATCTCCACTTACTCTGAAGGATGAGCCTTACCACACTGTTGCTTAATTCCTCTTTTACTCCACAAAATTATTATTCTCTTGAAGGCAGAAACTGACTCTTTTTATCCTCTGATGACCTCTGGGCCAGAGTTTGTTGATTGCTTCATTTTCAAAGACTTGAAATATGCATTGTTTTTGTTTGTTTGTTTTGTACTTTTAAGTTACTTTTCCAGTTAATTCAAATGCAAAACTGAAAAAAACAAAAACAAAAAAACAGTGCTCTGCTATAATATTCTGCAAGGACTTCTTTAATTTCCTCTTTCTTTAGTCACTTGTCATTGATTTTGCTGTTCCATTTTGTGTGTATGTGTTTTGCCTTTCAAAGCATACATATGCTACTATCTTTCTCATATGCCCTCTTCTCTACTTCCTTTAGGAAACTTTGAATGTTATGTTTATACATGTGAGTCATCACAATTACCATAGATTAATATCCAAGAAACACATAGTCAAGCTAAAGCTCTTCAAATTAAAATTATAGTTCTAATATTAGAACTCATTTCCCCAATATACTAAAATTTCTGGATGAAGAAAATGCTGAGTACATCATTGCTCCAGCAAACTTTTATACTGTTTTCCAAGCTTGTTCTTAGAAGATTTGCCAAAGATGTTTGGATCAAAGTTTGCTAATTATTTGTTGAGGGCTGGGTCATTTTAGTAAAGCATAAAGGGTACTGAACTGCAGCATGTTTGCTGAACTCGGTTAAACCACTTAACTGGTTTAGACATCCATTTCCTTTCTGCTGAAATGAATAATGGGGCTTCTGACTCTTTTTAATATATAAAAGATGCTCTTAGTTATTAAAGAAAAGGCTATAGTCTCTAAAGCACTTTTTCTTTGGATGTTGTTTTAAATACATACTTTCAGTAGGAAATGTGCCAAATAATATGATTACTATCCTTCAGTGTGAACCATAATGACAGATGGTTATTTAATTATAATTTTTTTAAATTAATCTTTATTGTTGAGTTTATTACAGATGTCCCTCTTTTTTCCACCCATAGCACCCCTCCACCTGGTTCCAACCTCACCCCAAGCCCTCGCCACCCTATTGTTTGTGTCCATAGGTAATGCATACATGCATATAAGATCTTTGTCTAATATTTTCCTCACAACATCCTCTCCCCCTCCCGCCCCACACACATCCCCTTCTCTCTGAGACTTGTCAGTCTGTTCCATTTCCATGCCCCTGATTTTATTCCATTCACCAGTTCATTCTGTTCATCAAATTTTTTATTACTTTGATATTTATATTCAATTGTTGATAGACATGTAATTATAAAATTTTATGTATAGAGATTAAATCAAGTTGAACATATTTTTTAAAGGGGCACACTCTTAATTCAAGAAAGAGTCTAATCAAAAACCCTACCTAAAGCAAAGAGAATTCCAAATATGACCAGTTTATCCAGAAATCTTGGGGTTCTAGGAACCCTACCAACATAACAGTAACATAGGTTGGTGGCATACAGGAGGGTAAGTAATTTTCTTCCCCAAGTTCCAGTTAAAAAGTAACTTAGGTAATTGTTATTCTGCGATGACAGTCCAAAATTTAAAAAATGAGCTCTCTACATTCTAAGGTATAATTACAATATACCAGGTTTAGGGAAGCAATCATGCAGGATAATATCTGAGGACCACAGAAAGAAGCAAATACGAGCCATCCCACAGCAAACACTTCATTCCATGCATTATTGTGTAAGTCCTTACTGTGTAACAGTGTTATGATAGCTTTTTGTAATAGTCACTAAGTTTTGGCACATCTCCGTATAATAAGATCTTGCTGTTTTTATTATCATAGTTTTTTTATACCATCTGATTTCAGTTGTAGTCAATTATCCACCATTCCACTCACAAACACAAAATCTGTGCTCCTGCTCATGCTATTTGTTCCCTCAGAATGTCCACATGTGCATCCTACTTTAAACTTCCTTGACAACTTATTTGACCACTAATAAATTCCCATCCTTGCCCTAACCTGATTGGCTCAGTGATAGAGCGTTAGCTTGCGGACTGAAGGGTTCCAGGTTGGGTCCCAGGTTCGATTCCGGTCAAGGACATGTATCTTGGTTGCGGGCACATCCCCAGTAGGGGTTGTGCAGGAGGCAGCCGATCGATGTTTCTAACTCTCTATCCCTTTCCCTTCCTCTCTGTAAAAAAGCAATAAAATATATTTTAAAAAATAAATAAATAAAGTCCAGTCCTAGAAAAAGTAATTGTTTCATTATTTAAGACCCCTAGGACATTAATAAAAAAAAAAATTTCTTCAAAGAAATGCAATAATACCTTGGATATGTATTACTTGTCCCTTTTTTATTGAAGGCCTTATATTCTCCTCCTTTGCTCCATAAAAATAGATAGTGCTGTTTTATAACATTATTGTGATAATATTTTCATAATAACCTACAGTTTTCTATTTATATATCCAATAACCTCAAAAGATTGTAAAGACTAAGAAGTCAGGTCTCATTTTTTATAATCTTTTATGCTCAGACACAAGTATATTGCATATTAAATGTTTCATTTTAATCAAATATAAGAGGGAATGAGAACATAGTCTTTAATTTCGCTGGTTCTTTCTGGATATAAATTGGACTAACTGCCAAAAAGCCAGAGAGAAGCTATCACACAAACATATCAACCTATGAATAATGAATTACACAGAATAGCCTTCCCAAAACATGAGAACCTTAACATTTTGAGTAAAACTTATTAATGTGTTCACTCAGGGGTTGACAAAATAGATATGCTTTGTAGATAAGATCCTGAAAGTTTTTGTTTAGACCTTCATTATAATTAAATTTCAATATATCTTAACTTTTCCTGTAATACTTTTCAAGTGTTTAGAATCACAGTATTCCTTCCTAAAGGGAAAAGTCAACCAAAAATTCCATATTGATGTCTTGGGCCAGGTTTATTAGAAGTAATTTATATGAAGAAAATTCATGTGTGAGATTTAAGACACAGAGGAAGCAGATGAAATAGTACAAGAGAACCTAAGAAATTCAAGCATGTGTGTGTTTTCAGATAAATTCCCAATGTCAGCCTTATCCTACAGGGGAACTGTGGACTGTGAAATATGCCTCATGTTTAACCCAAGGCAAAAAACAGACCTTTTAGCACCAGTTCTTGATTGCCTTAGAAATGTCCTCAGAGGAAGACTGCAAGCACAGGACATTACAACCCAAACATGGACAAGCATATGCTCACACACTAGCAGTAGGAAGGAGACACTCAATGTGTAGCACCCATAGCATTTGCTACAACAGTAATTATAATTACTGCTGGCTTTATCATTGTTATCAGACATGCCAAATAATAGGAAACTGATTAAATAATTTAATGAAAATACATTCTTCATGAGAGTATAATGCAGGTGTTTAAATTGTATTGACATGGAAGTATCTTTAAGATACATTAGGTGTGAGGAGGTTAACAAATGTTATCTGTAGTACGATCCCATTAAAATTTAATCTAACAATGTTACAGTAGAAATCCAAAAATATTACCAATAGTGGGATGACTCTTGCTTCATTATTTCTCTCTTATTTTTGTATTTTAAAACTTTTGTATATAAAAAATATTAGTGTTGCAATTGTTTTTATAATTTCATTTTAAAATCCAGCAAGATTTAGAAATATGAAATATACATGATTTTCACATGAGATTAAATCTTTAAATACAGGCAACGCAGAAGGAAATAATCTAGGCAGGATGCATTTGAAGATGTCACGGCACAGACTATGTTTCCAATGCAATTTTAACAAACACATGGGCATTAGGCAGATACCTTAGTTTAAAGCTTATAGGCTGACTACAGATCTTTTTTCTCTAGAAAAGACCTCACCTCTAAGGATGGAGTTTATCAAGACCCTAGCAGGACAATGGTTCCGGTACTTCTATTCAAGAATTAATGGCAGTGTTCTGGTCATTCTTAGAATATGCTTATTGACACTTAGAAGAAGGTTCGTGTAGAGACTCAGTCCTACAAAAGAGACAAATACATAATGAGAGAAGTATTACTGTGAAGGAACTGGATTCATTTCTAAGAACATTAAGTCTTTTGGACTTGTTAGTCTTGAAACAATACAGCTGCCTTTTTCAGTAGGTATTACAAGGACAAGCGAGTTCTCCAAATCGCATTAACATGTATGTTTGGCCTCGTTTTGTTACAACTAATAGAAAATTCAACTCAAATCACCTACAGAAAGAAATAAAAGCAACAAAAGGCAGAATTTATCAGGCCAGCTGAAACAAGGGGACGCAATTAAGACTTTCAAGCTTTAGCTTCAATCTATTTGCTCTGCTTTTCTGCAGGGTTTTCATCCCTGGTTACTAGATAGTTGCAGAATGAGTAAGAAATACACTCTATCTTTTTCAGCATCTTTTAGCAGAGAGAACCATGTTCTTCTTCTTTTTTTTTTTTAATAGCAATTTAAAGTCTAACAATTGAGTTTCATTGAATGGCATTGGGTTCCATATCCTTCCCAGGACAATCACTGTGACCAAAGGATGCAAAGTTCTGGGGTCAGTGTCAGGGTCAGGTTATCTTAAATGAATTCTCCATGGAATCGATTGCATTTAAATCTGTTGGACTAGGGATGTGTGGGAATGATGAGCACTGAAGGAAAGTCAAAAGTCAGACTATAAGAAGGACAAATTCTCTCTTTTTGAATATTCTTTGTCCCTCAGATGAAATTGGAACAAAAAGAGTGGAATGACACTCAACTTCCTGGTGAGGAACATAAAAGAATTATGTTGATAAAACAAAACAAAAAATACGAAAGCAGAAGGCATTGTTGACAATAGCTGCTGCTATTTATATTTTTTGCTATTTAAAAGATGGTGATAACTATTTTGGATCAGGTAGACAAATATATCTTTTATTGTTTTATGCTTTATGTTTCCTAAAATATGATTAAATAGGATGTCTTGATTTGAGTAAGTTTAAAGAAAAGAAAGTTTTTTTTTTTTAAATTTATCTTAATCTTCATTTCAAAATTGTCTTTAATAAATACTACACTTGAGTTCCTGGATACTAATTGTAAAAAAAAAACAAAAAACGAAAAAACAAAAAACAAACAAACAAACAAACAAAAAAACCAAAAATAAAGGATACTTAGCACAAGTCTATTTTTAAAAATAAATGAACTTTCAGAAATGTTATTTTCAGTAAAATTACATTTTAAAATATATACACCTTACAACTTCATATTATTATTAATTTTCTAACACAATGCCTTTATATGATTAAATAAAATTATATAAAGGCATTGTGTTAGAAACTTAATATTCTAACACAAATTAATATTCCATTTTAAAAACAAATGACCATTTGAGTGATAATCACTTAGCATATATAATGAGCTTAAATGTGAATTCTATTTTCCATGCCATATGTACTGTCAAAACCAAAAACAAATTATAATTAATACCTTCTCCAGACCTAATTATAATTTAACAACATTGAATACAAATACACATTAAATTATATATATATATATATATATATATATATATATATATATATATATACCTCTCTCACCTTTATCTCTATTTTTGTCTGTCATCCTTGTCACTTTCACATTAAACCAAGAGAAGGGGTGGTGGTAGCTCACTAACTGAAGAGAGAAAAGATGTCTTATGAAAGTATAATTCATGTTACCGTATACAGTGATACACTGCGTATAATTACACATTCTGTTAAGTGGTTTAAACATTCCAACCTATTGACCCAGAGGAAGTTTCAATTATGTGGGCAACCAACATGTGGGACTAGTGCTTGGGTTTGTGTGCCTCTGGTCAGGAAATTATGAAATGCAATTCCAGTGGGTTCTTCTATGAAAATTACTATGATTTAGGTAATTGAAAATTCAATGTAAGGTAAAATATCTAGTAAATAAATTAATAGGCATGCAGTATCCAGAAATTCTAGGTGATGAAAATGTATTGTTTAGAACAAAGGGGATTGGGTCATTCACCTTTTTAATTCTGTCCAGCAGAGTAGGAACGACCGGTTAAAATGTGTAGAATCTATATCAATTGAACAGTATTTATATTAAAATATTTTGACTGATTTCAGACAGCACAGGAGATGAAAAAAGATAGAAACATCAATGATGAGAGAGAATCATCGATCAGCTGACTCCTGCACACCCTCCACTGGGGATTGAGCCTGCAACCCAGGCATGTTCCAGGCACTGGGTGTTGCACCGTGACCTCCTGGTTCATAGGTCAATGCTCAACCACTGAGCATGCTGGCCGAGCTCAATGAAACAATGAACTGAAGATACATAGCTCCTGGAAGGTAACAAACTTATTCTACTTTAAATAACCCCCACTGGCCTATAAGAGTAGGCAGACACTACTTCTGGGAAGCTCAAAGTCACAGATGAGATGCTTAGGTGAGAAAAAGATAAAAGCAGATTGTAATAGAAAAAGAACTTTCTAATAACTATACCAATTCAACAGAGGAACAGGTTTATTTATAAGTTAATGGGCTTCCCAGAACTGGAAGGACAAATAAAGAAATTTGTATTTATGGACCAACTATTGGTTGGTCTCTATAATCAGAATGTTGTATATTAAATCCCCACAAACCAATGAAGTGGACTATATTATCCTCATTCAGAAAACAGATTCTGAGGGTTCCTCTGGACACCCCAAGATGGAGAGAAGTGCAACTAAACTATAAACTCAAGTCTATTTGACACCAAAGAGTCTAACAAGTAGAAATGGAACGAGCACCTGCCAAAAACATAAAGGAGATGCTTTCCTCAGTTGATGATAAATAAACTAGATGTTCATAAAGGTCTGAAATAGCATGACTTGGTAGGGGGCAGAGGTTTAAGCTTAATCTTAATGCAATATTTTTAAAGTCTACCTTTAACCACCTCAGAACTGGTTAATAATATCACTGGAATGATGAGTAGAATATATATATATGTAATATGTAGTATAATATCACACTATTGTATATCAAATATAATATGACCTGTATTGTATAACACCTGGTGAGAAAAATCTATTTACGTCATATTTACCTATCATCTATCTATCTATCTATCTATCATCTATTTTTATTTAGGTCTATCAAGATATATAGATCTCTATAGAACTATCTTGCCTGGAATGGATAAGATAGCTTTGATAGTAGTTAGCTTTCTTCTAAGAAAATTTTCCTTTAGATGGTATACAGCTTTGGCATCTTCATATGTAATGATCCCTCAGCTCAAGGAAGAGTCAGAATGAACAGGTCATTCCTTGTCTGGAATTGATAAGAAGGCACACTATGCACCCACACTAATTAGGATACACCACTCAGCCTTCCAATGGTGACTGGCAGATTTCCACACAAGCTGACAATGGCACCAATAGACATTTGTTGGTTTTGCCCTCTCAGTCCCATTTTAAGGTGAAAACTTCTCATATTTAAACACATTCAGAACTGATTAGAGACAGTGTTTAAAATAATGGCATCTGCATATACCTGGTATAAATTGTTTTTCTTTTGAGCTATTGAAATCATGCCAGTTTTGGAATTGAGATTTTGAAATTTACATGAAATATTTTTTCTATCAAATAATTCCATTTAATGAAAATTCAGGCTTCAAGTAACATGCCGGCCAGGGCAAACTTCCTGACAAGGTATTTGACTCCAAACCTGAATGGAGATGAAGGAAAGAAGAAGGGGATATTAAGGGACTTCACTAGAAACTTTGGCAAATGTTTTAATAATAATTATATTAATTGTTGAAAAAGTTAAAATAAAAACAGTTTTATTTTCCTTCTTATACTATCTTATCAAATTAAGCAACATGTAGTGGGAAGTATAAAGTAAAAAAAAAAAAAAAGAAATAAAAAGGCTATTTTCTCACTGTATTTCATTTGGTAAAAAGTCAGGAAAAAAACAGGAAGAAGGAATCTCAGGAACATAAAATAAGCAAAGAAGGGAGGCCAGGATGGCTGAGAAAGGGGAGGCCACTTTGAAACCTTTCCCTGGCGCTACTCCGACGTGAGCCTTCCTTCATGCATAAAATATGATCACCCATTTTCTCAATGATGCTGCTCACATTTATTTGCATTTGTGATGTAATCTTTTTATTATTTTTCAACTGCATTTACACTGGTTAGAATCAAAGGACCACTCAGTTTTTTAATGTCTTCCTGTTCTCTCTCTCCCAATAAATATATTGGAATCGGCACCGAACGCTAACCTTCAGGCATTAGCATCTCCTTCCCTGGCTTTTCTTTTGCATGCATAACTTCAGTGTTCCTCTGCTAGGGAACAACCCTGCCCTTGGCTAAGTCACAACATCTGGATCCTGATCTCATGTCCTTGGAAGATAAGCAAAAAATAAAATTGTTCTGAATTCCCAATGTCTTCTCTGAATAATAGTCTCTTTGGGAAATAGGGGGTGGTGGGAGGAGGGAATGATTGAAATGCTCACATTCAACTCTGGGCTGAAGCTATAATTAGGAACCATCTGAGAAAGAGAAGAAAGATTGCAACCAGTGCAGGAGCCCTGAGATTCGTGCAGAAGCTGAAGGAGTGACAGGAAGAAGCAGCCACGGAGAGATTGGAACTTTTGGCACTCAGAAAAAATAGTTCTGGCAAATTAGCAAATTTCAGTCCAAGCACCAGAACAAGTCTATTAGGAACACATGAAAGGTTGGATTATTAAGTTTTAGCAGATTCATTTACATGCAAACAAGAAAACATCTGTGTAGCAGAGATGTCCATCATGGATCCTCAAGTTTAAGAAACAGGGCTATAAGAAGTTGTTGTTTTCCAATATAGAAGAAAAATAGCAAATTATTAAAGTGACAAAATAATGTAAGTGTCTAAACAACTCTAACTGTTCCAAGCCAAATACATATTTGGCATAGTTCTCTTTTTTTTATAGTGTCAAGCCAGCGACATTTGGGAAGGGAAGTGGTCATGGCAAATGGGTTATGTGCTGACAGGATTTTCCTCATGAACATTTCTTCCTTTCAAATAACTTATTTAACCACATTACAATGAAAAATCATATATTTTATACATGTGGGTAGACAACTACTTCTCCTTGGGTTGCTTCTTCCATTCTCTCATCTTCTTTTCAAGAAGTTAAAACTGATAGAAAAGTTGTGAGAGCAATATAACATAATCTTACTTATCTCCTAGCTCCTACATCCGGATTTTCCAATTGTAAGATGTTACCATCTTTCCTCTATCATTGGATTTCTCTCAATTTCTGTGTCTTTGTGGCTCTCTGCCTTGGTCTCTTTCTCTTCTCTCTTTCTTACACATGTGTGTGCACGTGCATGCGCACACAGGGACACACACACACACACACACACACACACACACACAGGGACAGAGCCATTGTGGTCCTTTTAAAATACCAAGATTCATTGACATTTCTCCTAAGGGGATGATGTGGGTTCTTTTATTCTGGGTGGGACTGTGATGACTTTGAAGAACAGGATATGGTGAAATTGACACTATGTGACATCCAAGACCAGGTCATAAAAGGCCTTGCTACTTGAGATGGCTTTGTCATGTGTCAACTTGGCTGAGACAGACCGTGAACTACATATCACACAATTTCTTCCCACAGGTGTGTCTACAAGGGTGGGCACAAGGAGGGAAGCAATGAGGCGTGAGCTCTAGACAGACTCCGATCCATATAGTAAGAACAAACTCTAGTTCATGCTGGAAAACAAATCAGTTTCACTAAAAAGAGATGTTGACAGGAAGCCAGGAAGGCTGGTCAACAACCTTAATTGCTCTAACCACTCACCCTTTAGTTGAGACATTGTTAGCTGAAGCAGCCTCCACCTTGTTTGACCCGTGTAAGTTTCTGTTATTTCCTGCCTAAGGGCTACATGTGAATTTCTGTTTATGTTGCCTAAGAATGTTTTCCCCGAAGTCTTAATAAAAGGGGATGGCAGGGCCAGAGCAGAGAGTAATTCTCCCACTAGAGTTGGACTACCGCCTGGCCCCCCATATCACCAAATTGAATTTCTTCAAGTCTCAAGTCTTTCATTTGTGTGCGGCCCTCCTCCAGAACCCGAACGCTGAATTGGAACTCTTTCCACGCAGATCGTGAAAGAGATACATACAAGTTCACCCTTCCTTTTAAAAGCTCCAAATATTCTCTTATAGGAGTCTGTATATCTTTAAAAAGGTCTGACAGAAGGCTCAAACATGCTTCTGTATTTCTGTGTGTTTTTTATGTGTATGTGTTAGTGTATTTGTGTGCTTGCATGTATATGTGTTTGTGTATTTGTATGTGCATATGCATTTGGATATTTATGTATGTTTGTATGTCTTGTGTGTAAACTGGTGGATTTGTGTGTGTGTGTGTGTGTGTGTTGTGTGTTTTTGTGTCTTCATGTTTGTGTTTTTATGCTACAAGTGCAATAGTTCCCCAGTACTTATTTTGCTAAAGTCAGACAAAGGTGGCTAGCATTGTGATGAGCTTCTTCTCAAAGTAGGGACACATATTATACACAAACAAAACATATGCACAAAACACTTGAAAAGAGAAATAACATCAGAAATGAAAGTTGAAAACCACAAGGACGGGAAAGCACATGTTTGTTAAATGTAAGGTTTGGCTGGTTTGTATGTTCATTTTCATATTCCTTTCCCACTCTCAGCATCCTGAACGCCTTGTGTTAAGACACTTTGCTGTTAAGGGATTTGAGACCTTGAAGAAGTTGAAACTGACAGACTGAGAAAGTTCTTTGTGGCCCACAGACCTAATTTTTTTGTTTACAAACTAGCTTAGGAAAATTGAATTCACTTTTTTGTTTTTTTTTAACTGGACATGTTTTCTCCACCACTCTCTCACCTCGCAGCTACAAGGAAGAGGCATCATTTATTGATAGTTTCCCTGGCTAAGACAGAAGTCACCCAAATTTGTAGTTCTTGCCTGTGGGCACTAAGAGTGAGGAATGGGGTGTGTGTGTTCAGATTAACCACTTTAATAAAGTTTTTTTAAAATTGTTTTTGTTCATAAAATAAAGTTACACACACTACATATTAGTTGCAAAGCATAGAAACATTATTTTATTTATCCTATATAGGCAGTAATTCATAGTCTACAAGTCCGTTCAATTCATGTTTTCCTTCTTCCTGTGTTGAAATTAGATGCTTCAAAATTCTGCTGTGTTGCTGACAATTCACATGAATTAAGTCAAGAAGTATTTCCTTTTCTTCAGGATCTGTTCTTCCATCCAAATATTTAATGTCTTTCTGATTATGACTTGGACTTTTGATTCTATAATAGACATAATACAGTTGGAATAGTACTTAAGATGGAAAAAAAAAGTTGCCGATGACCATTTTTAACCCATTCAAGTCTGCCATAGTGGGGTAGATAGGTGTTTACCCTCCTTGACCAATCACAGGGTTCTGTGGCCTTCACTTTCACTCTAAGGAACCTCGTGCCAGGAGAGCACTGTGACCTGGCACCATCCATCCCTTTACCAATGTCTTAGCTTACTTCCTGGGGAAGGATTCTGAGCACAGGGCTTCCTTTATCTTTCCCAGGGATGCTTTGCCAAAACCTTCCCTCCTCTTTTCCATCACCCTTTTCCTTCCCCATCTCCTACTTTCATCTTTTTCTAATTATTCTCAACTGGAATGACTCGAAATCCACATACACTCAAAGTAAAATTCTTGTGGTCTGGGACAAGGAATTCAGAAGTAAATGTGTGTGGATCAAAATGTCATGCAAGGGTAACTTGAGGTTGGGGAGGTGTTGCTGAACTGAAACATACAAGATAACACAACCAGCTCAGCAAAATAGAAAGAAGGCGTTTTAATGTGGTTAGCACCTCCAAACCTGCCTGAGAATTGATGCATCCCTTGATCCCGATGGTTCTTTATCCTTTTTTAATGTCTTTCACATCCATCAGCACATATGTGAATCGCCCACCTCTCAGCTCTTCCCTAATTGCACAGTGCTCTTCCCAAACTTCTCCTTGGTTTAGAATTTGCCCAAGTGTTCACTAAGTTTGAAACCCATCCTTCCTCCTCTCTGGTTTCTCCCCAGTTAAGTTTTGTACCTAAATGTTCTGTATGTATTTTTAAAGGTAAAATTAGTAGGCAAGCACTTGTGGCATTACTAACTCTGAATATTGTTCACTCAGAGGTAACGTATGTCTTTTCCTCACCTGTGTTCGGTGTGTGTGTGTGTGTGTGTGTGTAAAATGTAATTATTAAAATAATAGAACTGGTGGTATGTTCAGGAAAAAAGAGTTGTCTTAAGTGCCTGTGAGATTTTTGACCTTCCTCAAATAATGTGCCTTCCTTTGCTTCCTATGAAAATCTTTACTGGAAGAAAATACATATTTGCCTCTAAGCTCCTAAGTACTCTGTTTCTACAACACCGTAATTTTCCTAGCACTTAACTGTGCAATATAAGCTTTGATTTGGACATTAACCTCCACGTCAACTTCTAACCAACATATTCTTCTTCCCAGGGTGTGAATACCATTGGTATTTGTGTTGGAATTAAGCCAGGCAGGGCGTGTGTATGTTTGCGTAGGCCAACCACATGTGGGTGGGATAATGAAAACAAAACCTCAGTCTCACATACCTTGAGAAAAAAGGTGGATTAAGAGAGATAATGCGTGGCATACATTAAAAATGACCTCAGATGGAAAGTTTGTGGGTATTACAAAAACATAAAAACAATTCATCTGTCAGCAGAGAATTTACTATAATGGTGAATCCCTCATTTTTCACTCTGAAGCTGGTATCTTTCTAGCATTCTGGAGCCCAGTTCACATTTGTGACATTCCTTGTTTGTTTTCTATAGAACCACAAAATTCACACATGGATGGTATTATGCTTGCCCTGGCCAATTTCCTAAATAGACCACATTTTAAGGATTAAAACAATCAAACTGTCAAATATTTTGAGGCTGGGTCTGGGTTAATGATAAAACTGTTAAAAGAGAGTTATACATAGTAATTTATTGATGTAAATAATATATGTTTTTATATTCAGGAACAGAGAGGTAGATATAAAAATCCCACAGAAGCAGACATGCGCAGCGGGAAAAGGGGATGCTATTGGATAATGAAGCTCTGGTTCTCAAAGTCTGTTTCTGGCACTTGCAGTTGGATGAACTGGGCAAATGCTTAAGCAGTCTAGGTCTCAATTTTGTTACCTAGAAAGTTCATGTAATAAAATCTATTTTGAAGAGTTGTAAGTATCAGTGCTTATATATTACTTAGTTATTAGAAATCTCTATGCATGATAGATGATTATTGTTCTGATTATTATTAATTTTATGGAAATAAGTCATTATTATCATTTTATTGATTCTATAAAAACCACCATAGAACATTTTTGAAGAGAACTGCATGTGTAATTGTATTCATAAATCATCTGCAATTTCAGTTGGGAATCATCTGTAATCTCTTAAATAGTCATGGTAATACAATGCTCATGTCAGTAAAAAGTCATGATTTTTCCACATAAATTCTCTGGCCTTTTTTGGCTCTCACGCTAATTGAACAGCAGAGCTTTTAAGCTGCCTTTCCTAAAGTCATTGCTTCTCCTTTGCAGACTTTCCAGGTTGCTATACCCAGGTTAGCCAGACCCCAGCATCTTTCTTAATCTGTTTCTTGTTTTAGTAGATTTGACCATGACCTTTGATTATTATCTTCATGAAAATCGCCCTCACTTGATAACTAAGACATTGCTTTTAAATTTTACTAGATTCCACTACATTTACCTTTTTGTCCAAAGACGGTGGTAGGTGCATTCATGCAAAACTCTTATCACAGTTCCTGGCTCATAATAAGTGCTCAATAATTGACATACTATTCCAATAGTCTTAGGTGACCCTGCTAGCAGTTCTCAACTTGTGGGTTGCTGCTGTAGAGCCTAAGACCATCGGAAAACACAGATATTTACATTATGATTCATTAACAGTAGCAAAATTACAGTTATGAAATAGCAACAAAAATAATTTTATGGTTGGGGCCACAACAGCATGAGGAACTGCATTAAAGGGTAACAGCATTAGAAAGGTTGGGAACTACTGTTCTTAAGCTAAAGCCATGCCATTTTAAAACACACTTATAGCAACTGTGACCCTAATAGTGTTCTCTTACGAATCTGTAAATATCTCCTTTGGTTGTGAAGCTCAGATCTTTAGTTATTTTCCTACAAATATCTACACTAATAAAAAAGAAACATGCAAATTGATCATACCACAAGTCATGCCCACCAGCCAATCAGGAGCAAGTATACAAATTAACCCAACCAAGATGGCTGTGGCCATGGAGCAAGCAGGAGACTTAGGTCTCCCCGGCAATGGAGGAAGCCAAGCTTCCCACCCAGTGTGGCTGGCCCTGGCCTCTGCTCAAGACTACAACATTGCGATTATAGAAGATAAATAAACCCCAGGTACCAGGGACTCCACTTGGGTCATTGGGGGGCATGGCTGGCCTGCAAACCACCACAGGCCACTCGCCCAGGCCTCCCATGTGCCGAGGGAACCCCCACCCTGGTCTGAGACACCCTTCAGGGCAAACCAGCTGGCCCCCATCTGTGCACCAGGCCTCTATCCTATCTAATAAAAGAGTAATATACAAATTGACCATCATTTCAACACACAAGATGGCTGCCCCCTGTGGTCAATGGTGGCTTCCCCCATGTGGACACAAAATGGCCACCATAAGATGGCCAGCAGAGGAGGGCAGTTGGGAGGGTCCAGGCCTGCAAGGGAGGGCAGTTGGAGGTGATCAAGCCTGCAGGGGAGTGCAGTCGAGAGGAACCAGGCCTGCAGAAGAGGGAAGTTGGGAGTGATTGGGCCTGTAAGGAAGGGTAATTGGGGGGGACCCAGGCCTGCAGGGGTGAGCAGTTGGGGGGGACCAAACTTGCATGGAGTGCAGTTGGGAGGGAAAAGGCTTGCAGGGGAGGGCAGTTAGGGGTGATCAGGCCTGTATAGGAGGGCAGTTAGGGGCAATCAGGCTGACAGGGAAGCAGTTAGGCATCAATCAGGCTGGCAGGGGAGAGGTTAAGGGGTGATCAGGCTGGCGGGCAGCAGTAGTTCAGGGCAATCAGGAAGGCAGGCAGGCAGACAAGCAGCTGGGAGCCAGCAGTGCTGGATGTCCAACTAACTGGGCAGTGGGGCATCTCTCAAGGTGTCCAGATTGGAGAGGATGCAGGCTGTACTGAGGGACACGCCCCCCCCCCATGCACAAATTTTGTGCACCAGGCCTCTAGTATAAAATGACTTTCTCAACATATAGCTAAGTCTTAGAATTCCATTCTTCACAATCATCTGTCTACAGGATTTTCTGACATTTTTTGTTTAATTCTTTGATTTTCTCTACTTCTAGGTTTTGGTCTATTATATTTCCTTGGTTACTCTTGTTTAGACATTCAGGCTCTAAACAAGGATGGGCATTTTCCAATTTTTTTTTAAAAATCATCTGCCTCAATAAACATCAAACCTAAAATTCAATCTCTAAATTATAGGCTGCCTATAAATTCCTGTGTGATTGTTTGCTCCTTTCTCCAACTAACACCTTGCAGGTCTGACTTTTTTCCCCCTTTCCAAACATGAAGTAAATAGAGAAGACATGTGACCCCAATGAATGAAACTGAAGCTCTAAAGATTGCGTATTTTGTGGATAAAAACCACTACTCTTCTGTGAGCCTACTTGCTTTCTATATTGGGTAAACAGATGGTATGGTAAAGTTTTAAAAGTCTAAAGAGAAAGCTGGCTTGGATTTGTATTTCCACTATGCTTCTTACCAATTGCAGGTTTTTGTGCAAACCACTTAAACTCTGTCTGCCACTGTGCATTATACTTATCTAGTAGACTTTGGAGATAGATAAGCCAATGAGATTTCTACTCTGGCACATAATGACCATATAACACACTTAAAGTATTTTATTGTGTTCATATTTCAAGATCCTCTTCACTTGACTAATTACCCAGACATTTTTATTCATTATTATATAGCTATCAGAAGCTATAAATATTTTTTTCCTGGGACTTTCTTAGTTCCTTCTTCCAGAGAATTTACTGACAGATTTAAATCAATGACTAAATAATACCCCGTAATTCTCTCAGTAAAATTTATTCTTGCCTTCCATGGACCATTTTATAGCCTATTTCCTTTCATTCTATATGGAAAATGCTAACTTTTGCTTTAAATCTACTAACATACTTATACATGGTACTTATTATTTATACAGCTTCCCATTGGACCATGAAGGACTCAATTGTGACGCATGACCTTCCTGTATGTTTTTTTCTGTATATTTTTCTCTGTATTTACCTCTCTTTGTTTGTCTCTCTTAATGAATTGAATGAATTGCCTCAATGGGCGTAGATGCTCTTTCCTGCATGGTTCAAGTAGATCACAATAAACTTGGACTGAGTAAATTTAGAAATAGAAAGTAAGTCATACTTAGTCTTGCACAGCAGAGGATGAGCCATGGTCAAGCTAAACTCTTTGGCACAGAACAGATAGTTTACCAGAGGAAAAGAAAATAAAGGCCCTCGTTTTCCTTGGATGGCTCCGAAAACACATATTTTGAAGTTCTGAATTTCTACTGTTACATAAGCAAACATGAAAGATGTACATTTTTATTTGGAACGATCTAATTTGTGAACACATTAAAATATACTTAACAATTTTCTTCTTACCGAAATTAATTAAAAAATCACCCATCTTGTTTCTCCAAGATAAATATTTTCATCAAGAAAGGTTTAACAAAAATGCCGTAGGATGGCATCATTTTCATGTAAAGTGCCAACCTCACATGTTTTGTAAGTTCAGATGTGTACAGTGTGGTAAGATTGTTAAACCATAGCTCATAAAATGAAAGAGCTAACGGAAAATCTCACTTGTATTTCTCAAATAAGCTAGCTGTTTACACTTACATGTTTCAACTCAGAAGTCATAACTCAACATCACACAATTCTGTGCATTGCACATAGTTTCAGCAGAAAAAAATTCAAAATGTTTTACTCACAGACTTTGTTCAAAATTGGAAACTATGTATAATATATATTTTTTCTACATAATAATAATATGCAGGATGGATAACAAAGGGCATCTAGAATATATATATTTTAAGTAAGAGAAATATTGTTATATACACAAAAACAATAAATTTGAAAGTTTATATGCAATGTGTTAATGGTACTTTAAGAAAAAGATTATAAGATTTTACCTTACAGTCTATACATTTCTGAATTTCTAAAATATTTTTACTTGAATATATGTTACTTTAGAAATTGGGTGGTGGAAGAAATGATGCCACTCCTTTTTCTTGCAAGAACTTACTGCACTTTTTAATTTTTCCCCCAATTTTTTGTATTATTTTCATATGTTCAGCTTAGTGGTTAGACAATCATATACTTTATATAGTGGTCCCCTCAATATTTCCAGTACCCCAACTAATACCACTCATTTAAAATGTATTTTATTCTCTCACAAAATCCTGAGCTGTGGGCACCTAGGAATAGAAGTTTAACCTTTTGAGAGTACTTAATATCCATTTAAACCACTCACACACAAAAAAATCAGTTTATTAACAAAAAACTTTCCATCAAGCTAGATGTGCTCAAAGACAAAATCTCTGACAAAGACTGATGAAAATGTGTTTAAATTCAAAGAACCGAAATGCATTTCTTGTCAACTTCATTTGATGGCATATACACTATTTAATAGTATTTTAATGACATTTTGGCTTATCTTCAACCAAAATTTTCTATTTGATTCAATGCCTTTTTATTAGAATACATTAAGAGTCTCCATAAAACCTTAACTTTGCCCTTCAAATATCACTTAGCTATTATCTCAGTTAGCTAGAATGATAATACTATGATTGCTCACATGTTAGCAGGTAAACTCAAATAGCTTCTTCTTCTTTGCTTTCTTTGTTTTGAGACCAGAGGGCCACTTACTTTCCTGAATAAATCCAATAAATGTGGTTGGAAGCACCCCAAAGGGTCAGAAGCATGATGAATTTTGTCACCTAGATCGGAATTGGCACACAGATATAGGCTACAGTGGGTCAGAGGAGAGCAGAGAATACATTTTACCGAGTAATGATTGAATAAACTGCAGCTATGTCTATCACTATGCTAGGTTCAAGAAATAAAAACAACACTGTGTCATGTGTTAAATGTCATAGGCTAGAGAAATGTGGAAAATATGGAAACAGAGAGTGGATGACTTTATTCTTTTGGGGCAGTTGGGAAAATCTTTATGGGGTCCGTAATATTATGACCAGGTCTGCAGAAAAAAAAAATGTGTTCACAAGGAGAACAGATAAGTGTGAACATTATAGTCAGAGGGCACAAAATATACAAAAAATAGAAATATAGAGTAGGAAAATATTACTTGATTAAGAAAACCAGTGTAGTATATAAATTAAAAATAGATCATAAGGGGTGAAGTAGCAGAATTGAGAATCAGAATTGCAAAAGATCTAAACATCCAGGCTAAAACATTTGAAATTAATTTTGTGGATTATACTGCATACCAATCTATTACAAAATATAATGGCTAAAACAACAAACAATTAACCACATAACAAAGCAATAAAATAATTTAGTGGCTTCAAATAACACCGTTTATTTAGTTAATGGTTCTGTGTGTCAGCAACTGGGTTCAGGGAGGTGGTTCTTCTGTTCTCAGTCCAGTGGCAGTAGTTACATCGGGTAAATAGGAAACTGGTTTGATTAGGAACCACATGAAATCTCATTCTTCAGTGTACTAGCCCAGGCTCATGTATATTGGAAAGACAGAGGTCCAGGAAAAAAGGTGGGATTGTGTAAGGCTCTGGAGATCTAGATTTGGGATTTGAATATTGGTACCTTATTGCTTCATTCCATTAGCCAAAGCAAGTCACAAGACCAACTCAGGGACAATAGACTCCACTGATTGAAAGAAAGAATTTCAAAGTCACATTGCAATGGAATGAAAAGTAAAAGGAGCTGCCAGGAACCAATTCAAGCATGTAATAATGACAAGAGCTCCATCAAAAGGTTGATGGGACTTGGGGGGCTCAATATGGGTGAGCCACATAGAAGTGACAGATTGTGTGTCCATTTGTGCAAATTAACAAAAAGAACTTTTTAATTATTTTATTGGTACCATGGTTATAAAATGCATGCTAGATTTAAATAATATAGAGGGGTTTTTTGTTGTTGTTGTTGTTGTTTTTTTATCTCACTACCTTGCTTTCAGATAACTGAATCCTGAAAGAAGCAAAACCAAGGACTATAGGATCTGAAAATATTAGAGCATTGTTAAGGATAGTATGAAATATGGAATAATTTTATTAATATGAAAAGTAATGAAATCTTCCATTCATTTTATCCTATTGATCAAAAAGAAAGCAATCCCAGTTTTTTTAATTCCTCATATCAAGTGTCACATACTAGAAATATCACAAAATACAGATTAATTTCAGTTAAAAGGTGTTTTAAAATTATCCCTGTGGATGACAAAAAGGGTATCTATTTTACATATATAAGCTATATTCGACATCAATTGGAATAGCTGTATAATTTGGGGGCAATGTGTTAGACCACAATTTGTAGGAGAATGAACCTGGTTTTGAAACACCAGTAGGAGTGTCAATCCAGTTTTGAGCCTTTGTACCATTTACTGTTATTTTCCAAGAAGGGAAGGAAATCAGAAGGTGGGTAGATCACCAACTTAGACAGGGAGGGTGGGATGCAGCACTACTAAGACAATTTCTTCTCAGCCAGCCAAGGCTAAGTGTCAAGGGGTTGCTAATCCTATATACGAGGTAATATGCAAATTGACCATCACTCCAACACAAAAGTTAGCTTCCCCTTGTGGTCAAAATGGCCACTCCCATGTGGATGCAAGATGGCCACCACACGATGGCCAGCAGGGGAGGGCAGTTGTGGGCAATCAAGCCAGCAGGTTAGGGCAAATGGGAGGGACCAGACCTGCAAGGGAGGGCAGTTGGGGGTGACGAGGACAGCAAAGGAGGGCAGTTGGGGCTACCAGGCCTACAGGGGAGGACAGTTTGGGGTGATCATACCTGTAGAGGAGGGTAGGGGGTGACCAAGGAGCAGGGGAGGACAGTTAGAGGAAATCGGACCGGCAGAGGAGCAATTAAGCGTCAATCAGGCTGGCAGGGGAGTGGTTAGGGGGTGATCAGGCTGGCAGGCAAAAGCGATTAGGAACAATCAGGCAGGAAGGCAGGCAAGCAGTTGGGAGCTAGCAGTCCTCGATTGTGAGAGGGATGTCCCAGATTGGAGAGAGTGCTGGCTGGGCTGATGGATACACACACACACCCATGCATGAATTTCATGCACTGAGCCTCTAGTAAGAGTATAAAAGAGGCATGGATGGTGACAAAGGAGCATGAAGACTAGTTTCTTTGTTAAGATTATTTTTAATTTTTAGTGACAGTTATTTGTTTCAATGAGGCTTCTGAGGGACTTATGCTATATCCGGAGATAGTCTTTGTTTACATTTTCTCTTAAGTATACTTCTGCAGGAACATATGTTATTAGTGGCATCCATCCTGTCAACACAACACTGCATATTGCAAATTAAATTCTTGTAAGTTGGTCTGAGTAGCATTCTTCCTCCCACGTATCTATTGACATGCAAAAAGAGAGTGATATATAAAGATTTCAACATATCAAAACACATTTTAAGAAAAGACAAGTCCTTATTGAAACCAGGTTATAATAAGGACAATAAAAGGGAATTATTAGAACTATGTTTTTTTGAGGGGAGCCGTGGTTCTGTTCACAGGATGGAACATTTACATGTGAATTCATTTTGGAAAAAATGTTGCGAGTTTTAGTACCAATGTATCTTGTCCACGAGTACTTTAAAAAAGAAATAGCAATGATTTGAGAAAAATAACCAAAAATTATTATAGGCAATAAATACTAGAGGGGATTGTTATTTGTGGACCAGAGTTTATAACGCAGTTTTTAAAGACATAAACTTAGTTATAGAGAAAAGAACAACCTGGATTACAAGTGAAAAAAAGAGTTCAGGGATTGGGGAGGAGCCTTTTTTCCTTGAGTATTTTCATCCTCTAAACTCTGGACTATAACGTATTGTCCATACACAGATACTTCTGGGAGTAACACGATATTATGAGCATAAGGTAGGACTTTTCTCAGAAGGTCATGTTACTCAGAGTACAAAAGTGTGCTGTGGACAGTACTTCGAGAGTTGCTAGAAAAAGTCTCAGAAGAACTGGGTGTCTGAACAAAGAGAGTATCTCCCCTCCCCTCCAAATTGTCTGTTACTTCTTCCTGTTCTTAGAATGTGTGAGAAGCTGAATGGGACAAGAAAATTAATGCAAAAGAATAAGCATATATATTACAGTTGTAGCCATATCCTGAGGTTGAGTAAGGCTTCCCGTGCTTAACCTTACCCCAGACTGTGTTTCCAGAAGGATTTTCTTTCCCTTCCTTCCTCTCCTTTCCCCTTTCTTACATAAGGCCTACATGTATGTTGGTTATATATAGTAAAGCATTCATTTGCATCTTTGATAATAATAAACAGACTAATGGGAAAATAAATTTCAGTTGTCACAAACAAGTTGAGCAGTCACTTATTTCACGCATCCTAGCCACCAGATGTCTACTTGGGTGGTCACAAAATTAGGAAAATATCATTAATCCAGAATACATGAAACAGCAAGAGAATCTGGTGAGGCACGTTTTCTCACGCATAAGTCAGTGAATCCACCTGGAACTTTGAAATTCATAGTTAGACCTTATCATCCTGTTCCCAAGAGCTGTGTCAGGGGTTTTGGCTTTTCCTCTTTTAGTTTTATTGTTTTAGGACCTGCTTCTCACCTTTAAGCAAACATTTCCACATCCTGCTTGTTGCCTTTAGAGATAATAACTGGAAATCACAGCTATTTTGTGTCATCAGTCTTGATGTTTGATGTATCAGCTTATTAAGTTTTAGGATATGACAGCAAAAAGTAGTGAATGCCATGGATATTGGCAGTTGTATATAAATGTTTAATAAAATATGAATCATTTAGATTTAGTTCTTTGTTACAGTTTCTCATGGTTGCATTATATAATTAGTGAATTAGATTCTGAAATTATTAAATTACAAATGCCTCTTTTTAAATAAAATTTCAGCCAAGCAAGGCATAGAATGAATGGTTATTGAATGTGTAAATCATAGCACTAGCTTCCAAGTTTAATTCTTCCTTTCGATCAAGTTTAATTGACTTCATTTTTTTCTGTTTAGAAAAAAGTACCTCTTACTGATGAAGGAAGAGAAAATTGGTTTGAAGTCAGAGGTCTGGCAGCCCCAAATATGTGCTTTTTCTTCTATACCTTTATGTGGTTTTTGTTTGTTTGTTTTTACTTTCAAAGACTAGTTTTGGCAAATAGCAGCAGCTGTAGCAATTGTAAAAATAGGCCGTTTCTCAAAATTTATTTGATATCCATCAGATGTTAAGCTTTGTTCCTAGCAGAGAGCATGTTTCTTAATTCTTAAGAAAAACATATTGGTTTTATTAGAGGGTGAAATTATATCTTAAATGAGATCTTTTCCTGTGGCCAAGGAGTATAAAGGTTTTGGTGTAAGAATATCAGTGTGATAATTATTATACTAAGTAGCAATGCTAACTTGGGTAGTGGGAATCGTTTAAGGGTCAAAAGGAGTAAAGATATTATAAGGACAATTGCTAGGTTGCTGTGCTTGGACTCACTCTTCCTTCCCAGAAAAGTAATGGGTGGAGGTGGGCTGATTGAGAAATCATCCCCAGTCTAATAAAAGAGGTTTTCACAGGCACACTCAGCAAGCTTGACACATATTTCCTCCAGGGGGAAGACTGGGGTGACTCATGCATCCCAGTTGCAAGTGCAGCTGGACAGTAACTGCACTTCCAACTGGGAGCAGGCAGGTCAAAGTGCATGAATTCCATGGACAGAGCGTGACACATACAAAAGGAACATTAGCCTGTGGGGTGATTCAAAATGAACCCTACCTAACAGGACACTCTCCAATAGCAAAACGATGAGAGTAGTTAGTGGGTCCTAGAGGCAGAAACTACAAGGATCCATTATATCAGAAAACTATCTATTATCTATCTATCTATCTATCTATCTATCTATCTATCTATCTATCTATCTATCTAGATCTATTCCATCACTCACATCATGGAAGCTATAGTCTGAGGACACAAGCACGTTGCCTTCAAGGAACCCACAAAGGACCTTGCAATGGAAACCACAGCTTTAGATGTCTGGTAGGCCTGCATGCAGTAGCAGTAGTAAAGGAGGGACTTAATTAGCCTCCTTTTCCATCTTCCTTCCCTTCAGACCAGCCCCTCAAGGCTTAAAACTAGCATCCAGCAGTTGGGTTGACACTTGAGTGACAAATAGAATGAGGAATGCTAAGATCCATTTTCCAGAAAGCTAAAAGCCCTCCCGAAGATTAGCCCTAGCTGGCAGAAGAATGGGAAGGCAAGTTACCTTGAGTGAAGATGAAAATGCCAATTGATGTATGTTAATTTACTGAAATAATGTGATTGTGTTTGCAACTTAAAGTGACCAAAGGGTTTTATACCATCCAATGTAACTAGAAATGTATTGTGTCTTCACCAAGCTTTGATCCAATGGCAAGGACATAACACCACACTCTGTACAGGTTGAAAGAAACAATGAGAGAAAAAAAATAAATTAGCTCTGCATTACATTTACTGAGTCCTACTAGATTAACATATAGATTACATGTAGACTTCTACTGTCCTTCACCATGATATGAGAAATCAATGATTAAAAACTCTCAAATATTAACTAAGAAGGAAGGAGGGAAGGAAGAATAAAAAAAGAAAAGAAGATATAGTTTATATATACATACTAGTGACCTAGTGCACAAATTCATGCACATTGAAAGGAAATTAATTAAATGGTGGTCAGTGGGGTGGGATTGGGCCAGATGGGCCAGACTTGCCCTGGAGCCAAACTCTTGTGGTCCCTCCCTGGTGTCTGTGAAGTGAGCGGGATCCCTCTGGCTGGTGGGGTCCCTCAGTCTGGCTTGTGAAGATTGGGCTGAAACAGGCTCTCCTACATCCTCCGAGGGGTTCTGAAGTGCAAGAGGCTACTCTGCAAAGTTGTTGTCATACAGATTTGGAACCCAAGTGTGCAGATTCAAAGCTGACAGTGCCCCAGCAACAACATAACCCATGGCTGAAGGTGGAGTCATGTGCCCCTGTGAGGAATTGGGCTCCCTTCTCTCTGGTTTCAGGGTGCATCACCCAAGAACTGCCGCTGCCAAGTCACTGCAGTTCAGCAGCTCCCATGTTGAACATTTGCCCCCTAGTGGTCAGTGCACATCATATCGACTGGTCCGGCAGTAGCAGAGACAGTGTATTAGTTTTTTATATATATAGATATACATACATGATTGGCAAGGGGGTACCTAAACATTCTTGGCAGTATATGGCATAACTGACTCCCTTCCATGGAGATACTAGTAAATACAACAGTTTTTTACAGTTTCACTTGTCTCACTTTATTAATTACTTGAAGCATATTTTTGAAATTTGTTGAAATCTACAGTCTATTAATAGTCCACTGTTTTTCATCTCTTCCCCTTGCCTTTCCATCCTTTTCTGATTCCTTTCTTAATACCTGAGCCTAGACCTACTCATAAACTATTCTATGTACACTCTATCCTTGGATCAGATTGCTATCCATCTTTTCCCAGAGCAACACCTTTTCTGTTAAACCCTCAAATACTGGTCATTCTCACTATTTGTTTCCTATTTATCAATTCCCTAAATACTGAACATTGCTTGGGAATAGTTCATCAACTTGCTGGTTGGTATCTTTCCAGGTTATTATCCCACCTTAACTGCTCCCTCAATATTTCTGGGCAAGTTGTTTTTGAAAAGCCTTAATCACATCTTTTATCAAGCCATTAAAACTCCTCTAACATCTAACCACTCTTTCATTTATAAATGACTGTTCTTTTATTTTTCAGGGGAAAAATAGAGACCTTCAGGTATGATTATACCCTCACCAAGCATATGTCTTCACCCACCCTTTCTTCTGTCTTTATTACCTTCTAAGATTAACTTTGTATGTGCTATTTCTTTATGAGTTATTTTCTAGGAATGTTTTTTTTCTTCATTATCACTGTTTGTTTCCTTAAAGCTGTGCTTTTAAAGTAAGGGAGGAGGTGGAATTTCCCCCCAAAGGGCATTTGTCAATATGTAAAGACATTTCTGATTGTCACATCTGGGGAAGTAGTATTACTGGTATCAAGTGTGGAGGGGCCAAGAATTCTGCTAAACACGTTAAAATGCACAGGGCAGTTCCTACAACAAGGAATAATCAGATCCCAGAAGTTAATGTGTTGATGGTGAGGAACCCTATCCTAAGGAGAGAAAGTTCATAAAACATTTTAATCTGGCAGATCGATGATAGATAGATAGGTAGATGATAGATAGAGAGATAGATGATAGATAGATTATAGATAGAAAGGTAGATAGGTAGGTAGGTAGGTAGATAGATAGATAGATAGATAGAGAGATGATAGATAGATAAATAGATGATAGATGACTCTCCTTGGTAATTTTTCCCCATACAATTATATTCTATCTCTCTCCTTTTGTTTCACCTCCAAATGTATTAAAATATCACAGTATACAGTTTATATCTCTTATGTTGTACATAGTTTCAATTTAACTAAACTTGCTTTTAAATAGGGCCTCCAATACCAAATATGGCCTCAATTCCAAGTTCCTAACTCCTCACTGAAGATTTTTGACATTGAAAAGCTCCTTCTGCTTAAAAAGCTCAGCTTACTTTCTGATGATGTAGTGAAAAAGGCATGCACTTGGAACTGAAACATACTTTCAAAGCTGGGGTTTAAACTTCATTGCCTGGGTTACCTGGATCAGGTAATTCTGTGCCACTGAACTTCATGTTCCATATCCTACTCCTTTTGGGTTTAGATCATATACTTTTCTCTTCTTCTCAGTCCCCAACAGATTACTTGGCTGATAGTGAGTATTTGATGAGTTGAAGAAATGACCAAATTTACCTAATTCTATTTACCTATCCCTGTCCTTCTTTTTGTCATTTTTGACCTGTCATTTTACGACCATTTCTAAGTAGCTCTAAAAAGTCACTTTGTTCCACTTTCCCTCAACTTATCCATGTTACCTGCCAGTTCTGTATTATAACACATCATCGTCCTTCCCTTGAATTTTATCAATATTGTAAAATAATAGAAGAGGTGAAATGTGGTGAAATTATTTAGATTTATTCTGAGTAACTCCAGAGAATAAGATTAAAATCAGCATTATAATGTAAGGAAGACATTACCGTACTTACGATTAAGCTGTTCAAAAATGAAAATGGGTAGTATGTGTGGGTTGGTGATCATCCTGTTACTAGAAGTGGATGAACAGAGGCTAAATGCTAGCCGGTTAGCTTGGTAGGCTACACTGAATGACTATAAGTGGATCATGAGATAATGTTAAGAGCAATAGGTACAAAGGAACGCAAAATGTGTTAAGGCCTATTTGCCTTATCTTAGCTACATTCACATTGATCAAGTTATTTGACTAGCTTCTCTAAGCTTCAGTTTCTTATCTGTTAAATCTTATTAAATTGATGTCAGATTTAAATAAATGAATAGGAAAATACTTGGTAATATATAAAGCACTATATTTTTAAGTTGTTATCATTTCAAGGATTTATTTCAGTATTTGAATTCACTGTTTCAGTGATGACAACTATATATATAATAGGTGAAAATAGATATTTGTACACATATACATGCACTCATTCTCATTCTTATATCTTAATAAAAGAAATATGAAACAGAAAATTAGTTATTTTATCAAAAATAATACTACACTCTAAACACCTAGCCACAATAGCCAGGGCAACTCACTCACTTTTTAAATGATCACTTAAGTTTTGTTTAATTTAAATTCAAATTTATAAATTAACTTCAAATATTTTCTAAAAAGTTTAAAAATTAATCAAGTAAACATTAATCAAGCAAACGCCTTAAAAATCATTGATGACTACCTTAAATTACAAAAAAAAAAGGGATATGAGAAATGTAGCTTTTTCTCCTTTTTTCCATTGTTTCCTACTCTGCCTTCCTGGTCTCCCTTACCAAACTGCAGGATCATTTGGCACCGTTCTAGTGTAATCTGTTGAGAAAAACAAGAACACAGTTTCTATCTCAAGTTTGAGTTTTCCAGGATCAGCTATTGCCACATCCCTCCTTGTTTGAGTTAATCACAAGGGTGGGGACCCAGGCCAGTTCAGGACTTCAACAATTGCTCCTCTTGCCTCACACCCAGAGGGCCACTCTATAGATAAAGTAATCTTCTGCACCTTGTTGAACGTGCCTCTCTGACCAACCTTGGGCAAGGAAATGTCGGGGATAAAAAGAATTGGGACCCCTGGTAATTTATATTGCTTTCTAAAACTAAATACGCATTGTGCTTCATAAGATGTAAAAAATAAAATAAAATAGTGGTTTAACTTTTATTTTGAAAACTAAGTAGGAAATATGAGAAAGGGTTTTCCTCAAACCAAACATGCTTATTGTTGGGGTTTTATCCAAGAAAATTCTCTCCAAAAAAGGTAATGCATCATAGTTCTTATGAGACATTTTTATGTGTTTCTTTAAAAAAAAAAAAAAAAAAAAAAAAAAAAAAAAAAAAAAAAAAAAAAAAAAAAAAACTGCACCAAACTCTAAAAAATGTCATTGCTGTTTATTTAAAAGCACAAGCTATTTAGTCAAGTATCCACTCAGGTTGGCGACATTTCTAAGGTTCCTTTCTGTCTTGCAGGTTCTGTGTGTTGTCTTAAAAAATGCCTTTGCTAAGTACTGACATTGTAAAAGCAGGTGAAATTAGCCAACCTCTAAGCTTGACCAGAGCTCCAAAATCAATTTGAGAGGTGACGTTCCAAGGAACTGAACCCAGACTGCTAAATCTGTCCTCCTGCTTCAGCTGTACTTCTCCCATTTACAACTTTTCTTCGTTGCCTTCTCTTTAGAAATTGCTCTGCATGTAGAAGGTATTCATACAACTGTTTTTTATTTCTCTTGGCATTCCATATTCATGTAGGGTTGATTTTTCCAAATATATATTTCAGCAATTTTTGCTTCAGGTTCCCTTGAAAGTCTCCTGTGATTGAACAATGGGTGAATGGAAACAAGATTGTGGGTTATTTTGCATATAGGTTAGACAAAACAAACTTTTTGCCAATAAATTGTTCTCTCCATTTTCACTTAGCTCTTAGCCTGAAAGGCTGCTGAATGTTTAGGCTTCCTCCATAAACACAGCTCATGGCTGGATCATGGAAGCAAAACAAGCTCTGATTAAAAATTTAATTAGATGGATCTTGAAATTTCTTGTCACAAGAAAATAAATTTTGAAAAAAAAATATATTCACAGTAAGAATTGTTTTACAACACAAAGGAGAAGGCCATCTATTGAAATTTAAATTGACACAAACAGAAATAAGAAGATACGTGACTGAGATTAAGAAAAACTAATCAAGCCAAAAGTTAAATCATTTATTTAAAACATGAAAGAAGCTGCTAATGCTACTCTTCGGGGTGAAAACAGAAGTCTTTGACTTTTTATCTCATTCATCTCCCACCACTTTCTACACCTCCAGGATGGCTTTCCAGCCTTTCTGTTTTGGCAATTTTTGTAATAACTTGAGAAATATGGAAGTATAAATTAGTCATCACCAGTGATTTTACTTTAAGGCTTTTAGGCAACTTCATTTTACTTGTAAATCAACAATCTCTGTGAACTTTTAAATTAGTAGAGTGAATTGAAGGGATTATCTGTCATGCTAAGAAAATTTAATTTGTGCTAAAATTTTGAAAAAATAATCTTATTTGACAAGTAGTCGGTAATGCGAGCCTTAAGTTTCCTCTGCATTTACCTTTAATTGAACAGTAAATCCACTTATAAAACACACAAATTAGAAGTCATATTTTCTTGAAAAAAATGCTAAGAACTTCCTAACCATAACTCACATCTTTTGACTAATAGGAAAATCCATTAAAAAATGGTATTCCACAAAAGTAACCCAACCCTCTCCAAATTGTTTGCAATCATTGCTATTGATGCCAATGGCTAAATTTCTTATGTTAAGGAATTTAGTTGAAAATAACTTCCTTTACTCTTTTATCATTTATGGCATGGTTTTCAGATCTTTAATAATTCATCTATTTCTCTGGAGGTAACCAGTTACACAATCTTTTCTGAAATTGTCCCAATCTGAGCTAAATGCCCTTCATATGGTTTGACATAGGAATCTGTGATAACCTCTAATTGTTATAACATTTAGCTCTCTGTATAGTAATTTATTCATTTTTATTTACATGTTTCTACAACTGGTGGAAAGAGTCTGTGTCAGTTAAGTTTCCACTAGAGGACCAGAACCAGGATAACCTACATCTTAAAGGGTTCGTTGCAAGTAATTGGCTTAGTTGACTTTGGTATCTGGTAAGGCATGTTTACAGTTTATAAGGCAGGCCTTCAGGAAGTGCAGTCTGGAACTTTAGGGCAGAACCTGAAGCTTCAGTTACAAACAGGATTTCTTCTTCGGGAAAATCTCAGTTCTGCTACCATGAAGCCTTTCCATGGATAGAATAGGCCCGTCCAGATTATCTGGGGTAACCTCCTTTATTTAAAGTAAGTGGATAGTTGTCATACCCTCAAAACATCTTCATAGGAAAACTTAGATTATTGTATATGTTAAATAACTTGACTACAACCTAGATAAATTAACAAAAAAGTAAAGAAATAAAATAAATTGACCATCAGAGGGTCTGCATTTCCCCCCAATTCTCATAATAAAAAATTTTCAAACATGCAGAAGAATGGAAAGAAACTTATAAGAAAAACCCACAGATTCCTCTAGATTTAAAATGTGTTAATATTTTTTGAAAGTATATTTTATGTGTGTATATATTTTTGAAATTATTTGAAAATATACTGTAATCATCATCATGATATAATTTTAATAACTTTATCATGCATTTCCTAAGAATGACATTCTTATACACAATTACATTATCCCCACAAATAAATTAACAAATATTTTAGTAAATCATCTACTAATGTGTTCATATTTAAAATTTCACAAATGTTCATAACAAGAAAGGAAAAAATGGAGAAATGAAGGAATAGAGAAATGAAGAAAGCAATAAATAATAAGGGAATCTTGAGGTTTCCTTCTCAGACTTAAATTTGGCTAAAGGATGCATATATCTAAAACATCTTTTATATTATATTCCTTAGGAATCTGAGTTCAATGTTAGGTAAAATCGATGTAAAATAGATCTGACAGAGAAACAGAGTGGTGCCTTCAACCTCTACTCGTACCTCTGGGTTTCTCAATAGGCTGCCAAGTAATACATATATTACATCTAAATCTGAGACATGCGCTTTCATATTTCTTGCATTTAAAGTTCTAAGTTTAATTAAAGGTAATTCCTAGAAATCAGTTGTTGAGTCCCTACTATAGACCAGGCAATGTGTGTTAATGAGAGAGACAAGTCTTAATAAGTTTAATTATGTTTTATACCAAGGAATGCTATAAATTTATTTTTATAACATCTACTTCAAGAACAGCACTACTTGAGTAAACAGAAGTCTTTTAAGTAATTGCATCAAGTAATCTGCTCACTTTTTACAAGTGCACATACATTTCTTTTTAGATGCAGTTATAACTTTGAAAAAGTCAGGATGTTATTATTTCTATCAATGAAAATTTGAAAAGGTATGAGTATGAATGAATTACTATTATTCTTAGTCTTGATAATATGAATCTGTTGTGTAAGTAATATTGGAAGTAATTTCTACTTAATGCATAATTATATTTATTCTTCATTCAAAACAATGCTGAACAACTATCAAGTTGCTTAATAGAATTCAAATAGTGTTAAGTCATAGGCAGATTTTGGGCAATGAGAAATGGAGAGATGGAATAGAAAGTATCAGGCAAAACTTGGTGAATCAATATCACATTTCTGTATCCACTGGGCTGTTTCAATTCTCTTCTTCATTTAAACTTCCTTCTCACAAATCCTCAGCCCCTTGCCTGCCATGAGTTAGGAATTACGTGGGTTAACCATCCTCCATCTGGATGTCCTGGCATTTTGAGGAGGAATTCCCCTTAGACATTCCTTTAAAGATAAAAATTGTGTGCATGACAAAACTCATTTTCCTCTTCATCCATTTAATTCTACAAGATGTTTACACAGTTACCCGTTACATAAATCCAGCTTGAAGTGGGATTTGAAGAAGGATTACTTCAAAGAATGTTTTCTAATACATCTCAAAATGGTAATTGATGACAGAAATATTTGCTTAGCTAGATAGGTTGGCTCTCTGGCTGTGGAGAACATTCTGTTGCTAAGAGGTAATTTCACTCTATAGCAAGAACTTAAGAAAATAGGAAAAGAAATAAGCATTCTAAAATTATTAACCTTGACTGATTTCAACCTCAGTATTTTGTGCCAGGATTCTGATACACAAATGAATGGGATGTTTTGCTGCATCACTGGAGAAAGAGTACCTTATTTTGCAACCATACCTGGATTTTCCTATTGGGAAAAAATGTATAATCAATGAATACTATCACCTAAAAAATTTAAAAGAATGACGCCAAGCATCATCTTAGTATAAATTATACTAGTTTTGCCATCTGTGGCCAAGAAAATTGTCCTTGCCAGGAAAAAGTAAATAAATAAAGTTGAAAGCGAGGCATCTCAAAAAATATTAAAAGCCTAATAATTGAGAATGTATGCAGAATGTGAAATAGCTATACTGCAAATCACTAAGATTACAGCTACTAAATGTGAAAAAACACAATAAGCAATATTTTTATATCCAAAAGTATTTCTGCTAAAACTCAAAATGCTGATATGCCTCCTTCTCTATGTACACCCTCTCTCTTTCTGGATCTCTTCTAGTCGCATGCTTTTGAAAGCAGTATACCAAGGAGCCCCACAGAGATAACTATCTGCTTCTACTCTCTGAACTTCAGAAGAATACATCCCTACCTATGTGACATTTTTGCTTAGTTCTAATAAGTAGGTCACCTTTACCACATCGACTCCTCATCCATTTCCCAGTCATGACCAATGATATCATCATCTGCCCAGTTGTTTATCCAAAAATCTTAGAAATCATTTTTTCCCTTCTCCTTATCCTTCATTCTCATCTTTAATCTAGAGATACAACTATAAGCACCGTTACTAAATCTACCTGCTGTCTTGTACTACTCTGTTGTCCTTGTTGTACTCCAAGTCCAAGTCTCCATACTGTGCACATAGACAACTACCATAGCTTCTTTCTGAACTTCCTGCTCCCAAATCCTTTTGTCCAGAAGCAAACAGCATGGCTTTCCAAATATTCAAACTAGATTATCATATATCATTGTTTAAAGCCTTTCCACAGTTTTCCATTTCACTTAAAATGGAAAACTTTATGACGACCATAGTCTGATAGCACCTGGCTCCTGCCTAACTCTCTGATAGCATGCTATGCCAATTACACTTTGCTCCCTAAAACCTCATTGGCTTTCTATCTGGGTTTGCAAACACACCAGGTTTGCTTCTACTTAAGGGTTTTTGCATGGGGTGGTCTTCTTTTAGTGATCTCCATACAATTGCTTCCATCTTGATATTAAGTTTCAGTTTAAATTATTGTATAATCTGCTCTAATCACACAGTTGGAAGAAACTGCAATACTTACTTTTAGTATATGTGCTGCCGAAGCGAGCACTGCAATACTTACTTTTAAATTATATTGCTATTTTATCTTTTATTTTTTATATGGCCTACCACTACTTCAAAATATCTTATTTATGCATTTATTTGTTTACTTTCTGTCTCTTTATGATTAGAATAATAGTCTCTCTCTCTCTCTCTCTCTCTCTCTCTCTCTCTCTCTCTCTCTCTCTCCCCAATCAAATTGTGCTAGAATCTTAACAAACCTTGAATATCACTTATGGAGTTTTAAAATAACCCATGCCTCAATTTTCCCATCTACTAATGAAAATAACCTTAAACAATGTTGCCATATTATTATGTCAGACAAGTCAGGTAATAAAGGTTAAAATTCTGTTGAATAGAAAGAATTGCTTATAATGAGAAATTGCATTATTCTCGTGTGGTATGAGTGTGGGTAAAATCACAGATCATGGCAAGTTTTTTCTATTGGAACTATTGGAATATTTTATGGTAAATTTTGAACTGTAGAGCTCTGCTATGCATCTATCATCATTCACTAATTAATCTAAATTTCTATATGATCTTATAATCAGGTGACCCCAAGTCAATGCTTAGTATCTGAACTTAAATAATAACCCTTAGAAATGTTGGATTGATTCAAGTTAGTTCATAATTCATGATAAACCTTTAAAAAAAAAAAAAAAAGGCAGTTAAGAATTTGCTTCCCTATGCTTTTTTTTCTCAAATATGTCATCAAAATCAATTTCACTCTGATAAATACTCATCCCTAACAGAGGGGACACAAAAACATTACAATCTTTAAACTTCATTATATGCATCTATATAAATGGATAAAAAACATAAATACTACTACTAATAAAGGTATTGTGTAAGCAGCAGAAGATTCTGATGTATTTACTTTTTTAAAATATATTTTTATTGATGTCAAAGAGGAAGATCGAGAGAGAAAGAGAGAGAGAGAGAGAGAGAGAGAAACTCAATGGTGACAGAGAATCATTGATTGGCTGCCTCTTGCACGCACCACACCAGGGACTGAGCATACAACCTGGGCATGTTCCCTGACCAGGAATCAAACTGTGACCTTCTGATTCATACAAGTACATTGGTGCTCAACCATTGAACCACACCGGCTGGGCTGGTATATTTACTTTTAAAATAAAATTGAAGCACTTAAACCCACAACTTCTTTAGGTGTCTCCTATTCTACTACAGATTAAATAATTGTAGGTCAGTTGGGATTGGTTCTTAATATTGATCTTCATAAATTGAAATTCCAAGAATGTTAAACAGCTGCCATTCATACAGATAAGCTTTATGATTGTAAAGTTGAAAGATGTCAATGTCCCCAAAATTAGTTGCCATTAGCAACAATATAAAAGTACTGAAGTATAATAAATAAATTTTAAAAATACACAAATAGACAAGACAAATAGTGGCTAATCACCATTCTCAGCCTCGGGGCCATAGATGACCTTGGAGATAGTCTACCTCATGGCATCTGTTTACAAGTAAAAATGATTAATTTTTACACGCTGACGCACACATTGGGTAGCTTTGGGGTCTTATATAACATTTTTAGAAGCGAAATGACAAAGTCTTTTCTGCTATTTTCTTCCTATTAGTTTCCAAAATTACACCAAGATTGCTGTGAATTTTTAACTTCCTGCAATTCATTTTTTCCTCCATCACACAAATCACTTTAATATAAAGCTTCTAATGAAAGAAAGTTGGCGCCGCAGTGCAGCTGAGCTGAGCCCTTAGTATGTGACAAGTATAAATCAGTGGGGACACGCGGCCGGCCAGCCTTCTGAGCACATGTCACGCGCTGACCTTGCAGCCCCCGGTTCTATTTCTGCTACCTCCGGTTTCTGTTGGAAAGAATTGAAAATCCTGCAGTTGTGCCAGTGTTTATTTTGGTGGTCAGCAATCAAGTGGCATTAACACGGGAAATAGAGAAGTGGGTTTTATATTATGGTCTGGATGGCCCAAGCTTACAAGAATTTATTATATTTTTTGAACAGCCTTAAATATTTTTATTCTGTTTGGGTTTTGACAAGTGGGAAATAAATTCAGGAACCCTAAATAGGAGTAGATGTTTTATGTGGGAGTTCAAAACTTTAGAGATGAAACAAGCTATGAAATATATAGGGAGTGGGGAATGCCTAGAGGAAGTCTTAGTTCCATATTGTGGTCAATTAATTGTAAAAATATCCCCAGTTATTCACTTTCTGCTAGGGGACTTTTCAAAATTCTTCCCATTAAGTGGTGGACTTTATTTAACAACCATGGAAGATGCGCTGGCCTTATGACTTGCTGTGTTCAAGAATGCAGCAGACAAATATTGTGCCAGTTTCAGTAGTAAGCGGCCTTACATAATTCTGCTCACTCTTTTAAAACTCCTTGTATGCTATGTGGAAAAAAATTAAATATATAAAATAAAAAGAAATAACGGGGGGA
This sequence comes from Pipistrellus hanaki, assembly GCF_964339955.1. Taxonomy (NCBI): domain Eukaryota; kingdom Metazoa; phylum Chordata; class Mammalia; order Chiroptera; family Vespertilionidae; genus Pipistrellus; species Pipistrellus hanaki. Next base: position 9,398,425 of record NC_140504.1, read on the forward strand.
GGAGGAGTCCAGACTGGCATGCTGGAGAATAAGAAGCCTTGTGGCAATACTATCCTAGACCTTGCTCTCACCAATGCCATCTTAAACCAGCCTGCAGCCAAACAACCTCCAAGCATGTGATCGAGCCCAATCAAGATTAGCAAAACTGCTTTCCCAACCTGCAGCTAATTGCAGATACTTGGGTATAGTTCATTTCTAATGGACCCAAGACTCATAAGTAATAATTAATGCTTTGCAGTGAGTTTTATTGTGCAGCATTATTTTATCAATAGATAAATGATTTGTGTATAAATACTTCTGAGAGCCCTAGCTGGTTTGGTCAGGGGATACAGTGTAGGACTGCAGGCTGAAGTGTCCTTGGTTCCATTCCAGTCAAGGGCACATGCCAAGGTTGTGGGCTCCATCCCCAGTAGGGGGTGTGTAGGAGGCAGCCAATCAATGATTTTCATCATTGATGTTTCTATCTCTCTCATCCTCTTCCTTACTCTCTGAAATAAATAAAAATACATTTTAAAAAACAAACAAACACACAGAAAATAGGCCCCAGTTTGTAACTGGGCTCAGGTAGAAACAGGATAATTAATCACGGGACATCAAGTGACCATGTGACCACAACTGCTCATATTAAGAACCAATCCCAACTGTCCTACCATTATTTAATCTGTAGTAGGATAGGAAACACTTAAAAAAAAGTTGTGATTTTGTCTAAATTTTATTTTAGAAATAAATAAACCAGAGCCTTCTGCTGCTTACATAATAGCTTTATTATTTTTTTGTGTGTTTGTGTTTTCTATCCACTTGTATAGGTGCTGTAGTAAAAAACCCACAAGATCAGGAAGGCCTACTAACTGTGTATTTTAGGAAGGAAACAGTATATTTGATATCAGTCTCAGAAGGCAAAATTAAGCTACACACCAGAAAGTATAGTAATTTACACCAGAGTTAAGTGAACATCACGTATTTGGCTTTGAATATTTAGATTGCCAGTACAAGCACCGGCCTCACAAATTATTTCCAACTTTCAGGTCATATAAGCAAAATGTTACTTATACCTAGCCAGAAAAGCACTATTTAGCAGATATTCACAGTATTTATTGAATACTTATTATGTGCTAAGCATAAACTACAAATCATAAGACATCATGTTTTTCATATTAAAAAACAACTATTATGTTACATTCATTGCCAGTTTTGAGGGTTTTTTTTTCTTTTTCTAGAGAAATTTTTTTCTCAGTGTAATACATGAAAGTTGGATGTTTGCCAACTTGATTATTATTAAGGAAGCCCCACTAGACTAATTTGCCTTTGGGGGAATGGACTGAGAGGGGGAATTTGACACATTTCTTACTGTTATTGTTTCCCTGACAACATTCAACATGGGTTGAATTTAAAGCCACAGAATATCAACTTACAGTGACCAACAAATACAACCCCCATAAATTCAAGGAAGTTAAAACCTTGCACAAGAGTATTATGTATCTCTAAGCACGCCCTGACGTGGACACAGCACATTATCCTGATACAGGGACTCTTGATGTCTTCTTGCTACTATCCTTCCTTGAGGTTTCTCCTTAGACATCTCCTTCCTTCTTAGGAAGACCAGCAGTGTGGCAGAGAATTAACTGGGCACTAAAAGTGATGAGTATTCCAGAGTTGGAGAAGAGAGGAGCAGGAGAAGTTCTGACTGATGACATGCGGGTGGAAGTCATGTGGATCATTTTGTTAAAGCACCTTGTTCTCTTGTTTGATGTCCACATTCAGTGTGTCACCAGGGAACTCCAAGAGCCTTCAGCACTTTGCAACATTTGGCAGTAGTAGGCGATACCAGATTAAAGGCTTGTTGACCCCTAAAGCTGGGAAGACCATTGCTGAGGACTGAGTATCTGCATTAAACGTTGTGGGGCAAGGATCAATTTACTCTCCGATGAGTTCTGGGAGATTATATTTTACGTCAATTAGCATCCCCTGATCATTAGAGCTGGTGCTTTGGAACAGTAGGTGAGGTTTAAGAAGCTTCCTTTTCTGTACTCAGTGCAAACAGCTGAAGAACAAAATCACGAGTTACCTGTAAGGAGGAGAATTGAGATTTCAAAAAACAATGAAAGTGGTGATGCACCTGGTTTTTCCACCACAAGAGAGACTCTCAGTCCCACCAGTTCATCTACCCAACCTTTCCCCAGATTCGGTCCTTGCCTGTGTCCTATGGCAGAGGCATAATGATAACTCGGGATTTCTAAGTCTAGACTTGCTCTACCACCACTACAAACTGGGGAAACTCTCATGCTCTGTGTTGGCTAACAGGGAAAGACTTTTACAGAAACCAGAGTGGACCCGGAGAATATCTGGTCCTCTGACTGCCCAGAGGGGTCAAGTTGCACTGGCTGAAAGTGTGGGCAAGCCAATGCTTTGTGAGGCAACCTTAACGACTTAAAAACAGGATGTGAAATTTTCTTCTTCAATACGATCTTAGAAATGCAAATATAAAAAGCACTTCACCAAATCAAGCAAATAATTTTCCATAAAACACCCATGTTTTCTTGTGTATAAATAGATTGATTTGGAGAAATGACACTTACATAAAATCAATGTCTCAGTGAGTAAAGTACAATTTTCTTTTGAATAAGCTCTTTAGAGCTAGAAATAATGTGAATAATTTCAAGCTGAAGTGGACAGGTGCAGTTTTATACTTCTGGTAAATGTGTGCCTTCTGTGCTTTTAAATTAGCATTGTAACTTTGAAGCCACATTTTGACTTAACCCTGGAATGTTCTAAAACAAATCATGGCTTAGGAAAGTCAAAATTATAGAGAAGCAGTTGTGTGTTAAACAAATAAACGAAACATTAAAATATTCTGTATTGACAAAAGTAAAGCATTCTAGCTTACTTAAGTAAAACACAGCTTAATGATTATGAGTGTAATCATGGATGTGTTTGTATATCTTCAATTCCACCAGAACTTGGGCTGCTAAATAATTTCCCCCAAAATGTGCCCAAGTTTCAGTTAAGTGATCTGTTTAGATGTTTGCTTTTGCTACTGGACTTATCATAAGAACTTTAAGTTAGAGACTGTTTATATATTATTTTCTTTTTTAAACATTAACATTGTACATAATACCTATTGAGTAGTAAGGAATCAATAAAGATAGTGAAACTAATTTAAGAAAAAATACAACCACTTGAAGCTGAAAAATAACTACTCAAAAAAAAGTATTGCGGGAAATAATTTAAGGATTAGACATTTTATTCATTAATTTTCCAGCATTTTTTAAAATTGTGTACTATAAAAATATCCTTCAGAAAAAAACTATAAAGGGATATTCTATATGGAACAATATATTTAAAAACATCATATAATGATGCAAAAATATAATTCTTACTTGGAAAATGATTTTCATCAGTGTAACACAAACTTTCATGGAAATAGGATCACTTGAGGACAAAGAATATTGGATTGCTGCAGAACCATAAATTACAAATTCCAACCAGTTGACAGATTCAGCCTTAAAAAAAAAAGAGGAAAATGCAAACTCAAAAGCTCAAAATGTAAATATGTTGCCCAAAACCATTAAAAATCAGTTTGCATGATACTTTCAAAGCTGCTTTTCAGAAAGGCTATTTGTTAAGTAGATGGTATTGCTTACCCTTTGAAGCCAGTTCCCAGGGAGAAGAGGCCGCCGTTCTATTTGCTATGAAAATAAAAATAAAAACACATTTATTTCATGTCACTGCATAGAGTTGTCCCACATCTGCACTTCAGCTATTTACTGAGTGGTTCTAAACCTTCCTATATGAAGCTATTGCTATAGGGATCTCTTTCTGGAGCATTCATCTCTGAGAAGCATATCACTCAGATTTAGCAAGCAAGTCAAGAGGATAGCCCAGGGTCAACAGATTTGGAATTTTTCTGGTCATGAGATAATCAGTGAGACTCTATGAGCTCTTGGGTATGAGTTCATTTTGGAAATATGTGCTCTGTCCTGGTTATTGAGTAATTTAATAATCTAATTTTGGGGAAAATCACCACACACTACTCTCACTCATTTATTGTCACAGGACTTTGTTATAGAGCCCTCATTTTGTACAATGCTGCAAGCTTGTGTGTGTGTGTGTGTGTGTGTGTGTGTGTGTGTGTGTGTGTGGTGTGTGTATGTGTGTGTGTGTGTTTGGCAAGGGAAAAAGACTATGTTATAAACTTGGACACAAAGGGACATGTGATCTCATAAAGAAGATGGCCCATGAGTCCAATTACCAAGGCATTAGAGAATGTTCTAAGAGCATTGATAGCACTCAAGGCTCACACTCCTCCTTTCCCCTCTTCTCTCTCTTAGTTCAAAGTTCTCTTCGAGCCCCAGATTATCAGAAGTCTGAGACAGAGATGCCCTGTTTCAAATACAAAGTTCATCCTTTCAGGTCTCCTTGTTAACCTACACCCACTGGAACTCTTTTTTTTAGCTTCCTTTGAATTTAAATTGTATTAGCTCTCTTAATGTTATCTTCATCCAACTACTTCTTCCTCTTTGTGTTACTGTCTAACAATCTTTCAATTACTTTTGTAGAAGTACGCAGTCTCCTTGAACTTTGCAATTCAATAAGTCTGCCAAAACCCCAACCCAATTCAATAACCACTTTCACTTTGCTTTTACCTGTAAAGCTAAATATAGCATATTGGTACCAGTGTGATTACCTTACTCTAATCTTAACAAAGTTTAGACAATACTATGCTGTTTTTCTGCTTGATAGCCAAAATAAGTATTGTAATTTTAGCACATTACCCCTCAAATTTATCTTATTGTCCAAAAATAACCCTCTCCCTGATATTCCATTTCTCCTTCTGTTTCTCATTTCATTATCTGTGAACACATCTACCTGATTATCTAAGCCAAAAATCTAGGTCACACACATGACAGCATTGTCTCCCTTCCTTGACAACTTTAATTAATCAAAAGGTTGAGTCAATTCAGGTGGATATTTCCATCTACCTTTCTCCACTCTTACCACCTGGTGAAGCCACCATCATATTTTGTAATCATCAGAACAGAGTCTCAACTCACAGACCTGCTTTCAATCTTGCTTCTTGCCAGAGCATTCTATGAACTACTGCCCCAGCGAATTGAAAATGCAAATTTGCTCATTATTCTGTTTTGCTTAAAACACTTCAATAGCTTTCCAATCTATTTAGGAAAATATCAGATCTCACTATGACTTATAGGCATGTTGTCATTTGGCCATGCATATTTACCCAGTATCATTTCTTTTTACTCTCTTCCCTTTTGCAATTTATATCTGGCAATAGTGAAATATTTTTTTTTTATTTAACTTCTTGGACTACACCTTACTATTTCTTTATTCTAAAAATTTTCTGTAGCTTTCTCTTTGGCTAGAATTCGATTACCCTTCAGATTCATGACGTCTTTCTTAAAGTACATTGTCCTCTTATCATTGTACCAAACATGTTTGCTTCTAAATTATTGCCTAATAACCACACTCTTCACTTAGACTATGGGTTCTGTGAAAGGAACCTGGTCTCCCCTTTATTCAAATGATTCTGGGTTTGTAAACTGTCTCAATTCTGGGAATTGATTGAGGAGCTGTGACTTTGTTTTTTCAGGTCAAGTTCACTTGACCTAGAACTTTTTTGTTTATTCAAATCAAGTAAGAATGTCATAGGCTCCCTATCTATTTCACTTCTAGGAACACCTCCATTAACTAGCCAATGCTGTAATTTTGCATGAGTCACACTATTCTGATGGTGGGGTGACTCTGCTTCCCATTAGTGCAACCGCACCCACCTTGTCTTTGGTGATGGAGAGCTGCCACTTGGCTCCTGCCACCCTGGATCCAATTACTCCCATTGCATTTAGTTTTTCCAATTGAGGGGCTGAAGTTCCCACTCTAAGGTTTGGCTTACAGGAAGGAGTGGATACGGAGTTATTCAAGGATGCTGAGCTCCCTTCACAAACTTATTTCTAAGATAAAGATGGCCTCCAATGTACTCAGAGAAGCTTTTAGGTCACTTTTGTAGCAGTGTGTCTAGGGTTTCAAATCCCTGAGCTCATATTCTTATTTCAGCACTTTGTCCAGATTTGTTAAGAAAAACAAATCAATGTCATTATTTTCCTTAACTTTCCAAAAAATGTTTGTAAGTATCATACATGGGGTAACTTAGCTCCTTGCTTATGCCTGATTAATTAGGAGTAGTCATTGTATATATTTTATAATCTCTATAAACAGTTCACACCATGGACTGGTAATTGATCTTTACTACTGGGCATAGAATCATTAGCATTTTAAAATTTAATCAAGTTCGCCGGGACCAGTTTGGCTCAGTGGATAAAGCGTCGGCCTGTGGACTGAAAGGTCCTGGGTTCGATTCCGGTCCAGGGCATGTACCTTGGTTGCGGGCGCATCCCCAGTAGGGGGTGTGCAAGAGGCAGCTGATCGATGATTCTCTCTCATCGATGTTTCTAACTCTCTATCCCTCTCTCTTCCTCTCTGTGAAAAATCAATAAAATATATTTAAAAAAATAAAATAAAATAAAATAAAATAAAATAAAATAAAATAAAATTTAATCAAGTTAGAGAATCAATTCCAATAACCCAAAACCAACTACAAAAACTCACTTTTAAAATTCTGTTCCTCTATGACTGCTTTCAGTACCAAAATCTGCTCTAGTCAGGGTTCTTGAGATAAACAGAACAAATTCTACATAATAATCCTATGTAATAAAGACGAAATATGTAAATTGACCATCATGCTGCCCCCATATGTTCACAAGATGACCACCCCCATATAGTCATAAGATGGCTCCCCTCATGTCACAGATGGCCACCACAAGATGGCTGGCAGGGGAGGGCAGTTGTAGGCAATCAGACCAGCAGGGGAGGGCATTTAGGGATGACCAGGCCAGCAGGGGAGGGCAGTTATGGGCAACTAGGCTGGCAGGGGAGTGCAGTTGGGGGCAATTGGACTGGCAGGGGAACAGTTAGGTGTTGATCAGGCTGGCAGGGGAATGGTTAGGGGATGACCAGGCTGGCAGGCAGAAACAGTTAGGGACAATTAGGCAAGCAGGCAGGGGAGCGGTTGGGAGTCAGCAATCCTGGAATGTGAGAGGGATGTATGACTTTAGGCAGCTGGACATCCCCCAAGGAGTCCCAGATTGGAGAGGGTACAGGTTGGGGTGAGGGACACCCCCCCCCCCCCCCCCCCGTGCGCAAATTTTGTACACTAGGCCTCTAGTAGTATTTAAATGTGTATATAGAAGGAGATTTATGAAGGGTTGGCTAATATGATTATGGAGGCTGAGAAATTTACAGTCTTCCAAGAGCAAGCAGAGGGCCCAGAAGAGCTGGTGTGGTTCTAGCCCAAGTCCTTAGGCCTGAGACCCAGTAGCACTTAAATGAAAGTCCCAGTTCAATTCCAAAAGCCCAAGAAAGAAGATTGCTCATGCCCAAGGGCAAGAGAAGATGGATATTCCAACTCAACTCAAGAGAGTGAATTCACCCTTTCTGGGACTTTTGTTCTATTCAGGCCCTCAGTAGATTAGATGATGCCTATGCCCATTGTTGGGGACAACCTTCTTTATTCAGTCCATGGATTCAAATGCTGATCTTATTAAGAAACATCCTCTCAGATGCTGGAACCAAAATCTAACATTATCACTGGTAATAAAATGTAAAAAGAGCTAGCCAGGCTTGATGGCTCTGAATGGTCAGAGCCATTAACTCATTGACTCTTAAGTTGAGTCACTGGTAATAAAATGTAAAAAGAGCTAGCCAGGCTTGGTGGCTCTGAATGGTCAGAGCTATTAACTGATTGACTCTAAGTAGAGTCACTGGAAGTAAATTGTAGAAAGTGCTAGCCAACCTTGATGGCTCTGAATGGTCAGAGCTATTAACTCATTGTCTAGTTGAGATAGTGGTGGTTGAGGCAACTTTAATTTGTTAATCATAGGTAAATGTAAGTTGATTTTCTTTTGTTTGAAATTCCCGCCTAAGAGATGTCTTTGTTTCAGAATCTCAATAAAAGGAATGGTAAAAGGCCAGAGAGGGGTTAGTCTTCCCACTAGAGGTGGACTTCCTGCCTGGCCCCCATTTTCCCAAATTAACTCTTTTTCCAGTCTCTTCATTTTAGTGTGCGGCCTTCTCCAGAAACCGGACCCTGAGTGGGCCCTGAACCACGCGGGTCGTGTTAAGGGATCCCACACTCAGACAAACCAGAAATACACAAAGTATCATATAAGAAATATTGAACAACTTTAAAAAGTTGGTACTAAACTGGTTTCTTATCTTACTGAAATATTAATAGTTTTTATACAGTAATCCAAATGTCTTCAATAGAACTTTCCTCTACATAAGCATCATGCCTCTCCATACAATAGTGTGATCAGCTTCCATAGTGCTACTTGATAAAGAAAGAAATCACAAATTCCATGTATTAAAATTTACTAAATTCACAAGTTTTAATGTTCTATTCAGCATCCTGTTTATTTAAACTGATGTTTTATGCAGAGCAAGACTTTTTTGTTACACAAAGTAGTGTTGACTGCATTTTGGTGCAAAGTCCATATTTGAGAAACTATTCCAGAATGTTTTCTGTCACAAATATTGTGCTATCAAGATATACTCTTACACAAAGCTTGATTTCCAAACCACATTGGTTAACCACTCGTAGCTTTATACAGTTCAGATCTTGTCATTTGAAGTCAAAATGAAGAAAAAATGCCATCTATCAACATCACTTTGAAAATGCTATATGCTAAAAGAATTGTCATGTTAACAGTATCAGTGAATTAGTCCACTTACAATTAGAAACACTTTGATGGCATTAATTACTCTATGGGTTGATTTTCTATATTATTACCTAGTCCCTGAACTCACAACATTACTGGAAAGTGATATTTGATTGACCTCCTATGAAAGACATTGGTTTATCGAGGGATTATCTTTAATACCATATTTCACTGACATGTCCGCAATTGTATGTTTTGTTTAGTCTCAGCAAACCCAAAGTGCTATTTTACATGAAGCCCACATGGCACCAATATTTATATGTGAAATGTTGAACATCTGTTTCTGTCAGCTTTTTAATTGAGTAGTCTTTTTTTTACAAATATCATTTTGGTTTTGAACATATTTATTTATGTGTTTTATGTAAATACCAGTTAAGTTTTTATGATTTCATTCCTTAATTATGAAATATATCTCCACAGATAATATACTGTGGCTTTAGCACATTATCATTAAGTATAGTAAAAACTGATCTCATATATTAGGGATTGAGTGAAATGAGTATGAACTCTTGATATTCAGATATTCATAATGACTTCCATTGCCATCATTTGATGTACAACTACTAAAGCCTTCACAGAAGGTTCATGTCCTCTTAATAAGCTCAAGGTAACTTATTTTTCCCTATGTAAATGAGGAGTAAAGATAAATAATGAAAATCATATTGCCTCAAGATAACATAGTGTTAAAATATAATTTGAAAATTATGTGTAATTAGAAATGTAAATGCTTCTAAAAATAACAAATTATAAAAACAAACAAATCTTACATTTTCTTAAAATTTTACATATATTCGGATTACAGTACACAAATAACCTTAAAAGGTCACATATTGCGATGTGGTCCTACTACAGGTGACTAGGATGAAGCTCATATTATGTATGACTCACATCACCCTAACTTTTTTTATAGAAACAATCCTACTATTCACAAACTTGCATGGCCTGGCAATTTCAAATTGCTGCAAGCATTTTGTAATGCTTACTCTCAATGCTTATACTTATCATGCCCGAAACTAGTAACAAATAATTTTCCACTGGCTCCAACCCATGAGATTATCAAAGTAGTACCCAAGTCTAGAAGGCAAAATAAGCATTCAAATGGTGATGATGATGATGATGATGATGATGATGATGATGATGATGTAAATGTAAATAATTACAGATTTTTATATAACCATGAAGAAAAAATACAGGGTGATATGAACAAATAAAGTAGAAATCATAATTTATATAGAAAGGTGAAGAATATTCTCTCCAAAGAAGAATGAATGAAGGAGGGAAGCTTTCTGGGTAGAAAATGAGGTGACATCAAATAGCATAGGATTTAGGAACTGAAGAGAGGACAGACTGTCTATGGGTTGTGAGAAGCAAGATGTTTTAAGAAATAGGCAGGGTAGGGAAGATATACACTGACCACCAGGGGGCAGATGCTCAGTGAAAGAGCTGCTTCTTGGTGGTCAGTGCACCCCCACAGCCAACCTCCCATGATCCCTACCCCCAAGGGACTCCACCCATGCACGAATTTGTGCACAGGACCTCTAGTGCAACTATAATATATAACTATAAAATAGAGGGATCTCTTACCGTTTGGGACAACATGGATGGGCCTGGAAAATATTATGCTAAGTGAAATAAGCCAAACTAGAAAGACAAATATCACATGATTTCACTTATTTGTGGAATCTAATGAACAAAAGGAATTGACCAACAAAATGAGACCCGAAGCAGGGAGGCATGAAACATTCTGACATACCTCAATGTGGGGTTAGTGGGACAAGAAGAGAAAAACCAAAGAATTTATATACTTATTGGCATAGCCCATGGACAGGGATAATAGGATGGTGGAGACCTGAAGGTGGGTAAGTAGGAGCTGGGAGGAGGCAGTAGGAGGAAGAAAATGGGAGATATCTGTAATACTATCAACAATAAAAATATATTTAAAAAAAAATCAGTAGAACTGTGTTAGCATTATTGTTGATATTTAAAAGTTGAGCCAGCTTTTATTAGATATTTATAGGGTGATTTTGTAGATAAAATATATGAGTTAATTCTTGTGCTAGATTGTTTTATTGCAGACAGTTACTCATTGTTTCTTTTCTGAAAGGGAATTATATATTGTTGCTCATTGCCATAGAGTTCAAGGTGTTCATTATAGAAGTGCCATATATTCCCTGTCCTATTGACATTGAACCTGGCCATGTGATGGTTCAATTGGTTTGGCCAATTATATATGAGTGGACCTTATGTTTACTGTGTTTTGGAGAAGATCTTCAACAGGTTCTAATGAATTTTTCCTGTCCACTTGTTTCTGTTTTCTGTCTGGGTCCTGGAATGGAAATATATGGATAAGGGTTATAGTTGGCCTCAGCCTACATGTAGCTTAAACAATAAATAAATGTTGCTTTACTGTTGTAAAGCACTGAGATTGTATGGTTGGTTGTTCCTACAGCTGGTCTGTTATAACAATCTCTACTGCTGCCGTTCGGCTATATAAATTTACTCTGCATGGAAGGGACTTCATCACTGCTCATTGCTGAGTTTTCAGTGCTTGCCCAGTACTAACACATAGTTAGAACTCAATAAACAGTTATGGATGATTTAGTAAAATGGTGAATTGAGTGAGTTAAATAAGAGAATAGTCATTTTCATTATAGCACACATTTTGAAATTCCAAATGGAATGAAATACAAAATAAAGTTAAATATAGAATGGGGCCATATTGAGAAAAGCCAGGAATAGCAAATCAGTCATATTTGGTGCCATGCAAAGGAATTAACAGTTGTAGATTTTTAATTATTCCTCAACCTCTTCCAATTTATCTTCTCCCTCTATAGTACCCCAGGTGGCCTTCCAATGCAAATATTTAAGGTTTCATATTTCTTGACATTTCATCAGCTTTCAAAAATGTTGACCGACTACATGTTTGAAACACCTTTTCACTTCTAAAATGCCACACTGCAATAGTTCCCTATTAACTTCCCTGTCCTTTTCAAGAGTTAAGTGTTGACATTACAACTTTGTCTGAAGCCCTCTTTTTTCACACCTCATACTTACTGACTGGGTAATTTCATCCATATTTGCAGTTTCAGTTATTACCTACAAGGAGATAACTGACAGAATGATATCTTTCATGTCCATTTCTTGGCTGAACTTTAGCCTTTTGTGGCCAACTCTGTCTTTGACATCTGCAACTAGATTTCCCCAAGACAGGAAGCAAAGTTGCATAAGATAGAAACTGAAATATTTCCATGAATTTAGCTACCTACCATTACCAAGAGTTGTTTTAGTGAAATAATAAAGGTTAAATCCAAATAACTATTAACCATTGATGAGCAATTAACCATGGATAAGAAAATTGAGAGAGTGAATACAAACAACCTCGTTAAGGTTTGTGATAAGATAGACAGGTTAGTGGTTTCCAGAGAAAGTGAATATTTTCAGATTCCCATTTGTCTGATTGGTAGCAGAATGTAAAAGCTACAGTACAATCTTATAAGAAGTAAGTCTGACACTCGAGGGATAATAACTATAATATTGGCATGCATTTTGGATTTTTTCCCCTGATTTCATACTGAAAACAAGATCTTGACAATTTATAAAAGTATTGTACAGATAGTGAATTATTTTTTATAAATGTTATATACTGGTGGTCATTCGATAAGCCAGTTGGACATGAAACTAAGACCTTTCCTAAATGTAAAAAGGAAATTAAAATGTGAGGCATATTTTAGCAGAGTATGTTTCATGTATCTCTTTTTATATTGAAATAAATATATAAATTGATATTTTTAAGAATCGCTGGGTATAATGGTTAAATCTTTGTGTCAACTTTTAAAAAAATCAATTTTTCAATTACAGTTGAGATTTAATATTATATTAGTCTCAGGTATATAGCATCACTTACAAAGTAATCTGATAAGTTTTACTCCTACCTGATTGTATGTATAGTTATAGTATTATTGATTATACTCCCTAAATGGAACTTTAAATCTCTGTAACTATTTTATAACTGCCAATTTATACTTCTTAATCCCTTCCCCATCTTCAACCAGCCTTCCAACCTCTCTCCATTTGTTCTCTGTATCTATGAGTTTGTTTGTTTTGTTTATTTGTTTGTTTTAGATTTCACATTTAAGTAAAATTATATGGTATTTGTCTTTTTCTAACTGATTTATTTCATTTAGCATTATACCCTCTAGTTCTATTCATGTTGTTGCAAATTTTAAGATTTTATTCTTTTTATGGCTAAGGAATATTTTGTTATACACCACTCTCTTTTTATGAATTCATCTTTTTATTGGAACATTTAATCCATTTACATTTAAAGTAATTAGTGATGGGTATATAGTTATTACCATCTTACTTGTTGTTCTGTGATTTCTTTTGTAGTTCTTCTCTGTTCCTTTTTTTTTCACTTGCTCTCTTCTCTTGTAGGTTGATGACTGTCTTCAGTGTTGTATTTGGATTTCTTTCTTTTTATTTCTTGTATATCTCTTGTAGATTTTTGGTTTGTTACCATGTGCTTCCTATATAATAAAATCCTAATAGGCAAATCAGCCAAATGGAAGAACAACCGGTCACTATGATGTGCATTGACCACCAGGGGGCAGATGCTCAATGCAGGAACTGCCCTCTGATGGTCAATGTGCTCCCACAGGGGGAGCATCACTCAGCCAGAAGCCAGGACCATGACTTGTGAGTGCAATGGTGGTGGTGGGAGCCACTCCTGCCTCCACCACAGCACTAAGGATCCTTCAGGGGATGTCCAACTGTTGGTTTAGGCCCACTTAGGGGAGCGAGAAGGCACAGGCCGGGCTGAGGAACCTTTAGTCATATATATCAAGCTATGTTCATATATATAAAGTTTAAGTTTCAATACATTCTAAGATCACTACCATTTTTTTCTCAACCCCTCCATGTTTATAGTTTTGTCATTATTTGTTGTGTGCGCATGTGTGTTTGTGTGTATCCCTTAATTTACTATTATAATCACACATGTTCTTCCTACATTTGCCTTTTAATCTTTTTACTAGATTTAGCATTGATTGACCCACTGCTGCTTTTGGGTATGCCTTTGTCAATAAGGATTTTTTTTTTTCTTCTACAATACCTCCTTATTCACATATACATATCTTCTTCTTAAAGAAGTCTCTAACATTTCTTATAATATTGTTTTGGTGGTGAGGATCTTCTTCAGCTTTTTCTTGACTCCGGGATACTTGACTCTCCTTGTTTGCTTCTTGTGCCCCTGGCCATTTATGTTCTGTTTCTTTCTGAAACTTTTGCTTCCCTTGGGTCATTTAATTTTTTTCTCACCTTTATTTTTGCCATGCACTTATTTCTTTCTAACTGTATGATCTTGGTCAAGTTTCTTAATTTCTTCTGCCTCAGCTATTTTCTTTTTTCAATGCAGGCTGAAAGGAAATTTCGCCTAATCTCCAGTGTGTGTCTTATCTGTGCCAGAGGCCACCATCTAGGAATTCCATGGGTATGGGGACATCACCATTATGTGTGTCCAGTTCTAGAGGTTCAAGATCTAGGTGCCAGCATAGTCAGGTAAGGGCCAGTTTTCAGGTCACAAACTTCTTGTAGTCTCACAAGATGGAAGGACTTTTTCTGTGTTGACTTAACTAGGCTATGGTACCCAGTTGCTTAGGCATGTAGGAAGGGAAGAGCACAAAAGGGCTAGAACCCTGCCCAGAAGCTTACCACAGGCTGGAGTCTTTTTCTCCCCATGGAAGGTTAAGCATTGTTTTTAAAGCTTCCCAAATGATTAAGCAAAACTTCCTTCTCAACAAGAATAATCTTCATTTGAATTGGTTGATTACAAACTTTAATTAATCTACTAAATCCCTTCATAGCAGCATGGAGATTAGCATTTGATTGAATAACTGGAAGGAACTGTGTTTAAGCATCAGCTTCCCTTCCTCCATCTCCCATTTGATACAATCTCTTTAGTCCATCTTATCCAGAAGCACACTAGGAAGGAAATTCTGGGGAATGTTAATTTAGTCTAGCCAAGTTGCTATATCAGGAAGACATCATAGGAAGAAAGAAGAGAAACCAAGATAAGAGATTATGGTGGCAAAGTAGGAAATATTAGAAGATATGGAAGGACCAAGGATGGGCTGAAATAGGAAATGTAAATCTTAGTGGTCTCAAGACCTACGTGATGGTGAAACCAGGAACATTAGAAGATAGAGAAAAGTAGGGATTTTGCCAAGGACCTAGACAGTTTGAGGGCCCACTTGGAGGGTGGGAGAAGGATGATGGGCTTTATATTTTTCTGGTTTCTCATTGCAGGAAGCATCTAGCTCCTCTCCAAGAAGACTTGCATTTTCTACTTTTAATACTAATTTCTGGTTCCCAGTGCATTGAAGATGATTAGCACAATGCCTTCTACACAGTTTTCAATAAAAACCGGTTATCATTGCCTTCAAATTGTCAAATGGTTATGCTCTGGCTTTTCTTTCCAGTTTGGTTATTACTGATTCTGTTTCTCTTTAAAATGGAACATTAAAACTTTTCAACTGTGGAGGAGCAAGAATGTATTAAGGTAATAGGTTTTGGAGCCAATAAAATTGAATTTGAAACACAAGGCTGTACTCTTTTATAGCTGAGCAATCTTAGATGACTTACTATGCTCTTTGCATATTTCATTATCTATCACAGGGTTTGTGTGAGGTAAAAGAAAATATTATTTATAAACTTTGGCTCCTTATAGGCTCCCAATTGTTGCTTCCTTTTTTCCTTGAACTCAGGTGAGGAGAGACAGTGAAAAGGCCCTTGGAGGCTCATTTCTTTTACTTCTTTAGTAAGACTGAAGAGCTGGCTCAGTGAAGCTGAGGTCCTCTATGGGGGAGAGGGGAAGAGGAGACCAATTCCAGCTTGCTATGGAAGTTCTGCTTTCTAATAAGGCACCTTCCCCATCTTGGAAGCTTTCCTCTGATGCACAATCCACTAAGGTTCCTCAGTCCTCATGGTTGAGCCTAATGGGGTTAAGCTTCCTCTAATAGTTTTTTCCCTTGTGAGTTTTGTCCAGTATGCCCTGCCTATGAACATGTGGGATATGTGAATCAGCACATTGTATGCTCCTCCACACATCTAAGCTAATATATTTTCACTAAATAAACTAATTTTGACATTGAACAACAGGGCTCAAATACCCATCTATGTGTATCTTCCTGCCTCTTTGCACAACATCATTTTTGCAATTGCTGTAATGACTGTTACTTCTATGTATTTTTAGCTATTTATCCAATACAAGAGCATCTTCATTTTAAAATTTAAGGTAATTTTATTTAAACAAAAAGATAAATGAATATATTCTCCCATAAATATTTCTAAATTTTTAAATAAATAAATGTCTAATACATATATATATATATATATATATATATATATATATATATATATTTACTACCCATATTTTAAAGTAGACTTTATTTTTTTAAGAACAATTTTAGGTTCACAACACAATTGAGTGGAAAATACAGAGAATTTTTTATCCCAGTGTCCCCACATGTACACAGCTTCCTCCACTATCAATATCCCATAACACAGTGGTGTATTTATTGCAACTGATGAACTGACATCGACACATGATTATTAATCTGAGTTGACAGTTTACGTTAGAGCTCGCTGTTGATGTTGTACATTCTGTTGGTTTAGACAAGTGTATAAATGACATATATCCACCACTGTGCTATTTTAAAGATTTACTGCCCTAAACATTCCTTGTGCTCCATCTGTTCATCCTCCTACCTTCCCCGACTTTAAACCATTGGCAATTACTGATAGTTTTTTTTATTGTTGTTGTTATTTTTACTGTATCCACAGTTTTGTCTTTTTCAGAATGGCATATAGTAAAAATCATGCGGTAGTTAGCCTTAACAGACTAATAGTTTTACTTAGTAACATGCATTTAAGTTTCCTCCATGTCTTTTCATATCTTTGTGTGTGTGTGTGTGTGTGTGTGTGTGTGTGTGTGTGTGGTGTGTGTGCTTTAAATATATTTTTTATTGATTTTTTAACAGAGAGAAAGGGAGAGAGATAGAGAGCTAGAAACGTCGATGAGAGAGAAACATCGACCAGCTGCCTCCTGCACACCCCCCACCGGGGATGTGCCCGCAACCAATGTACATGCCCTTGCCTTGACCGGAATCGAACCTGGGACCCTTCAATCTGCAGACCGAAGCTCTACCACTGAGCCAAGCCGGCTTCGGCATGTCTTTTCATATCTTGATGACTCTTTCTTTTTTAGTGATGAATAATATTCCTTTGTCAGGATGTACCACTGTTTATTTTTATCCATTCACCAATTGAAGGGCATCTTGGTTGCTTCCAAGTTTTTGGTAATTATGAATAAACTGCTATAAACATCTGTGGTTTTTTGGGGGGACATAGGTCTTCAGCTCATATGGTTAAGTACCAAGAAACACAAATGTTGGATCACTATCTACATTTTATTATCAATCAATAAAGGCTTAATAATATTCTTTTCATTTTCTTAACATGAAGAAATTTAGTTTGGCTAATACACTTATTTGATAAGTACCTGAATCTTCTCATAAATATTGATTTCTTATCAAATTATCAAATAAAGAATGTAATAAAACTGAAAAAATAATGTAACATTTTATTAATTTTACTAGAGGCCTGATGCACAAAATTCACTGGCTGCTGGCAGATACCTATGACCTAGGCTTCCCTCACAGCACCAGTTTTGTCCAGAAGGTCCTCTGGTCTAATTAGCATATTACCCTTTTATTACTATAGATTTTTTATTTTTTATATTATATTTTATTTTTAAATTATTTTTTATCCAAAGTATTACATATAGTATTATATATGTCTCATTTTCCTCCTATCAACCTCTCTCCAGCCACCGCCTCCCTACTGCCCCAGTGTGTATGTCCATTGGTTATGCTTATATACATGCATACAAAACCTTTGGTTAATCTCTTAAACAATGCCCCCTCCACCAACCTTTCCTCTGAAGTTTGACAGTTTGATTGATGCTTCTCAGCATCCATTTTTGTTCATCAATTTATCCTGGTCATTATATTTCACAAATGAGTGAGATTATGTGATATTTATGTCCCCAAATGGCTTATTTCATGAAATAATGTAATATTTTAGAAAATACTGCATATACTCTTTATTTTACATTGATATTGGTTAACCAACCTTTTGCAAAAAACATAATGGATTCAAAGACATTTTATGTATAGTAGTGTGATTGGAACGGAAATAAAATCATGTACAACCAATTATCTAAGCATTTTCACACTCATATATAAACAAGTGAAGTAGAGAGAGTTCTCTTTAAGAAACGGAGAAACTTATATAGAAAGACTGAATAATTTGTCCAAGTGACAAGCCTGCAATTCCATCCATCTGACTCCAGGTCTACGCTCTTTCCAGAACACGATATTCACAATTGTGAGGAGAGAAGATTTCCGCATTATTAGTTTATCTCAGCTTTTTTTTTTTTTTTTTTTTTTTTTTTTTTCCCCACAAAGAGCTTTTAAACTGCATCGCCCATGGGAAGATCACATCTGTGTGAGTTTTCTCTGTGGAAGTTCAGGGTAGGGTTGCAAATGATTTCATAATACACAATTCCAGAATCTAAACCATATGGCCATATTCTATGTTTGCACAAATAGATCGTGCTATCTCCATACAACGGTAGCGGAACATGTGTAATTACATCCTCACACAGTAGTTGTTACAAAGTTCTCTCCACAAAGAAAACCATAACAGTGCACTTATTTAGAGACCATACGTGACACTCGTCTACATTTCTTCTTATAAAATGAAGTAGAATTCTAAAAATGTAGGTTTCTTGGGAATTAAAACTGTGTTTTAATGCAAAGCAAGTTCAGAATAATAAACATGATACCAATGTTTTTGTACAAAGGAATAAACACACTATGTTTAAGAATGTTTCCTTAGCAATACCCTGTAATTTATATTTTCTTAAATGTCCAGCCAAACTTTCTCTACTGCTACAAAAGCCAAATATGCTTCTTTAAAAAAAATAAATACTGCTATGCTCTTTCAATTTCTAATTTGCCGCAGCATTCACATTTTGTGTTGATTGAATAAATAACCTTTACTATCAGAAATATTTGTTAAAATTCTTTCAATCTTAGATTAGTAAAGGAAAAGGTTCTCTAAGAAAAAGAAAATTGTTAATTAATACCCATAGGTGCAGTTAGGCAAAGGAGAGAATCCCTGAAAAGACTCAGCCATTAGTATGACTCACTTAGTGACTGTAGCTTAGCTTACATCTTTTACAAAAGAGAAATAACTCATATCCAGCAGAGTTCTTGATGAATGCAAGTTTCAATGTAGGGGATTCTTCCAACAATAGAATTTTTTTCTTTCTAAAAAGTCTCTTTAATGCCAGAGAAGTCATGGATATGGGAACAAATGGTCTTGCCTAAGAAAGAAGAAAAATCAACTTTTCTCTAAAATATTTAAATGAGAATATGAAATACTACACTTCTGAGTCAAATGTGATGGGATGAAGAATTTATTCAATAGATGTTTTAATAAAGACACACTGAAAATCAAATGCTCATATTATTTACCTATAAAGATGATTTTGTTTCCAAGGACATTAGTAAAATAGTAACAAATTTTAGTACATTTGAAAGTTTTTTGCTCCTAATTCAGCTTGTTAGCAGGGATATGTACATGCTTGGGAAATAAATTGGAGAGACACATGAACACTGATCACTTATTAGTAAATTGTTCTTGATTATTTAAAATAATGCATTACTAATATAATATCATGTGTTTGAGTAATATGCCATTCAGCTCCAAATGAAAATAAACATTTTGAAATGAAATATTTAACCAAAAAGTAATTATTTAAATTTTGCATTATCTTCTTGTGTGGGTACATGATATTTATAAAAAGACCTTGTATTTTAAATCATCAAAATATTTTGTGCAGTAATTTAATGATTTAACTGTAAAAGATTCCAAAACATATGGATTACATTCCACAGCTCTATTACAATCCCAAAGGGTTTAAAAATAATGGGAAAATAATAGTGTGTTTATTCCTTTTTTTAAAAAAGAGCAGACCAAAAACATATGAAAAAATATCTTAAGCATTTCAACAAATTCCAAGTTCAACAGGATTTACCCCTCCCAGTTGTATAATTCACCTAAATCATAGGATTTCTATGCAAGTACATATTTTATTCTTGTCACTGTGTTAAATATCATCTATTACATGTAATAACATCCAGTAATTTTCTGTTCCCTCCATATTTAAAAAAAAAATAATTAAATAGTGAGTTGGAGTAAAAAAAATAATATCCTAAGAGCACTAGAGAAATGTAGAGAACTGATGCTTTAACTTGGTAGACTCAGACAATTTGATGATTGTTTGCTTGGTTTTACTGTGTTTTGTTTTGCTTGTAATATCTATTAAGGGAGGGATGAACTAGATAAGAATTATGATTTAAATTTTACTCTGTAATCTTTGTTCCTATACTTAGTCACATGAGCTAAAAGTATTTTCATGAAGTACAATTATGCAGAATTTAAATTTTAGATTCATGCTATTTGAAACTATAATGCTAAAAAACATTAACTTTTACTTTATTCACAAAGGTTATCATTAAGATTCTAATCATACTTACCATATAATATTCTTCACTGTTAAGAAAAGAGTAACAAATCCACCCAAGATGTTAAAATGTTCCAGACTCCTCTAATAACATGTTGAAAATAGTGTTATATTTGGTAACTTGGGGTAAAAAAAAGTTTATTTTACTTTGAAGCTGAGATGACCAATTCTCCTTTGTCTCCACAATGTTTCATCAGAGACAACTGTGAGGTAGGCACAGAATATCTAATTTACTGTGGTTTGCTTTCTTAAAGCTAAAACCTTTTTGTAATCTCTGTAATCTTTAGAACACACCCATTCTTCAATTACCAAGTTAATTCCTTTTTTAACTTTTATTTATTTTATTATTTTTAAATTTTCTATTGTTGACAGTATTAGGTATGTCCCCTCCAAGCTGATTTCTTGTTATCTTTGGTTCATTGATTAAAACTCTGGAAGTCTTTGTCCTGACTAGCTGAGTGTTGTCCAGTGAACATACAGAAAGGTGGCTGGTTCCATTTCTCACCAGGGCACATGCCCAGGTTGTGGACTCAATCCACAATAGGGGGCTTGTGGGTGACAGTCAATTGATATTTATTTCTCTCATCAATATTTCTCTCTCTCTCTTTCTCTTCCTTCCTCTCTCTCTAAAAATCAATAAAATGTTATTTAGTTAAGCAGAGGCACCAGTTAGTATGACAACACTCATAAGAGGGATAAGGCAAAACTGACATTTTATTTAACAAGAGCAACAAAGAGAGACTAGCAATGGCAAATATTTTATCTGCCAAAAATGTTCATATGGTTTTGTTTCTATACCATCTATGTGAGAACCTCCAATAGATTATGGAAAGATTTAATTATTTGGGCAGTAAGTTACTTCTAACTCGTTGGTCATATCCAATTGTTTTAGAAATTATAGCAACACAGACACACATAGACACACGTGTACACCACGTGACACTAAGAAGCATTCATATTCTTCATCTACACGCTACTTCAACTACAGAAAAAATAAGGTTTATTCCAGGAACAAAAAAAATATTAGAATTTCTTCAAACAAATCCAGAATGCAAATTAGAAATTGAAGATAAGAACGTATATTAAGAAATCAGGATAATTCTTCAGAACACAATACATGAAATATAATGTACATTATCGTACATACACATGTGCACATATTCTCATGCTCAAAGGCCTCAGGGATCATAATATGGTCGTTCAGTATGTGTATTCTTTTCTGTCTTAAAGTTTCATCACTTCCAAATATATTCTGTTAAAGAATGAAGGATAAAATTTGGAACACTGATGAAGCCATATAATGGACATGTCAAACTAAAATACATCATGGTTGCATTTGATGAAGAAAGATGCAGAAAGTTGGCTTGTTCACAGAAGAAAAGTAGCACAACTTGTTCCTATTGGATCCTAAAAAAAATGTAAAACGTGTGGAATTTTTGGAAGATTTATGATGAGTTAATTAAAACATGTTGAGTAGGAATTAATAATCAATAACTCAAAGGGATTTATAGTCACCATTCTAAGACTGGCTGTGAATACTAAAGTTCAGCAACACGAATCCCAAAGGAAATAGTAGCAGAAGGAATATAAGTTGTCACTGTGGTGAAATAAAATACTTGCTATTGCAGATGGATTATTAACTAATATTGACTCTTGCTCTAAAAGCTGTCAGAGCTTTGCTATGCAGCAAAGAAACAGCTGGGAATATTCTGTCAAGAAGCCATGGGGAGAAACATTTTATTGGGTTGAAATACAAAAGCCAGATATTTGCTAAGAACAAACTAACCATGTCAGACAAGACTAAATATCTTTTTTTTTTTTAGTGTATTCTAAAATGTTTGCTTCTTTCATTTATCAGACATCTATTAAGCACTTGCAAAGTGACAGCAGTTAAGAAATAAACACATCAATCCTAAATTGATCCTTTAAACTTTTCTATAAGAATACCCTGACAGGGTTGCTCAGTTGGTTGGAACGTCCATTGTCCCATACATAAAAAAAGTTGCAGGTTCAATTCCCAGTCGGGATACATACATACATTGTGCGTTTTGAATGGCCATTCATGTATCTAGACTCCATTTATTCTGTTGTTCCACCATCCCCCCAGTCATCCACAATTAGGGACAGAAGGGGACAGACCAAGAAGAAAGTATGCCTACGTCTTGAAAGCATTGGTCCCAATGTGCCAATTCAACTAGGAGATATCTGTGCAGTGGCTACTACACATAGCAATAAAGGAGGCTGCAGAGGTAGACAGTATCATAATTGGTTTCTAGCTACCATTTTATAGTATGAATGAAGGCACAAAATTTTGGTGAAGAACTAGACTTCGCTATAGTAGGAGGAAGACAGGAAGCATTATTCATAAGCAAAGATCACATTAGGACCCTTAACTCATCATAATGCATTAATAATAATAATACGTTAGTTTAAAAAGCTTTGAATATTTGATTTACAAAATATTTTAGATGTTTCATATAGCAAATGTTTAGGCTTATCATAAAGAAATTTTTTTTGAAATATCTGGTTTGGAAACTTGAGTAACAGTTGTCTTGTTTGAGCAAAGGTAATAGTATTACTGACCACTCAAAATAATGTTAAATTATTGTATTAACATAAGAAGAAAATAGGCAGTTATAAAAGTTTGCAATATTAAACCCAGTCCCCATTGTCAATTTAGAATGCTCTATGCTGTTGAAGACAAGAATGGGTTTATGATGAAAATTACCTGACATGAGATCTATCTAGTTGTTAAAGTTACACTATATTGCAACAGATTAAGAAGAAAAATAAATCTGTGAGATGAAGTGTGGAGAATGGTTGGGAGGGTAAATAATTCACTTAGAATTATGTTGTAGTTTTCTTATTCCAAGTTCTCTAAAACCTATGATAAATGCACCTCTTTGCAATTCCATCTTCTTTCTTTTTTTTTTTCTTTAAAAAAAAAATCTTATTGTTGAAAGTGTTATAGATGTCCCGTTTGTTTTTTACCCATTGGTCCCCTCCACCCCACACCCACTTCTCCCAGGTTTCCACCATACTATTATCCATCTTTTTTCTTCATCTGACATATCTGTTTTAAACAGTCATCATACATATCGCTAGCCAAACTCATAAAAGAGGTAGAAGTCTACATGAATGATTAGGTGTGTAAGTAGTAAAGTAAATTAAATCTCCATTTTGGTAGATACTGCTGTCATTACATTTCATATGTTCTCACAAAACATTTTCCCCCAAGGAAGAAATGTTCCTTGACAGAAAATTAAAAAAAAATAAAAATTATAGGTTGATAGTCTGTTCTTTTCCCTTCTTTAGCCATCCCTTTATTAGCAGCTTGGAGTGATCATATAACCTTTCCCTGGACAATGAGATCTGAGAAGACATCAGTTAAGGATTTTCTAGAACGAGTAGTTTTATGATTAAAAAAAAAAAAAAAAAAAAAAAAAAAAAAAGACAGCTAGAAAAAGCCAAGAGTACTTGATTTTTTAGCTTGAACATGTATTAGTTTTTCAGGATTGCCAAAATGAAGTACCACAAACTATGAGGTCTGAGCAGTGGAAATATATTGTCTCGCTGTTCTGATGGCCTAGAAGTCAAGAGATCCACAGTGTTGGTTTCTCCTGAGATTTATGAGGAAGGATCTATTCCAGGCCACTCTCCTTGGCTTGTGGATAACTATCTTCTCCCTGTGTTACTTCTCCTTAACTTCCCTCCATGCATCATGTCTATTTCAGTTTCCAAATTGTTCCCTTCTATAAAGGTACTAGTTATATTTAATTAGTACTTAGTCTGTAGAAACTCTGTTCCAAAAGGTCACGTTTAGAGGTGATAAGGGTTAGGATTCCAACATAATTTTTTTGGTGTGGGGAGGACAATATTCAACCCACAGCAGAACTCAAACATTATGTCAAAGTAGAGATACCAACTTGCAACCAATAAAAGACTGAAATTCAATGACACAACAAGATATGGATGGTGGACAGAAAGTTAGAGTAAGGGTCACTGATAGCACTATAATGCACTGGACTTCCTCTGCCTACTTCAGAATAAGTTTCTATTAAATGTACTTACAGAGAAAGAAAACACACCAATAGCCTGTTATGGTCAATGTTAAGTCTGTTACTAATATAAAGGAGATGTGAAGACAGGAATGTATTAATTTCCCAATATTCTGTCAGGGTTCTATCACATGAGATTTCAAACGACCTCACTGTGTCAACCACTTCCAGAAAATAAGCTGAACTTTTGAAATGCATTTAATATTTAACTCCCAACTACCATTATAGAAGAATCATATCTTTAGTTCTAAGTTTTCTGGCTCTCAAGTTAACCAAGAGTAATAAAGTATTTCTGTCAAACAGAATTCTTTTTATAGAATCAGCAAAAGAACAAGAGTTTTCTTTTAGGGTACCATGATCTGCAAGAAAAAAGCAGAACCCTAAGACTTCACTCAGTCAATTATTGATGGGGACAAACAACTTTCTAATTCAACATCATCTATTAGATAAATATTTTCAGACAATTTCTAAACAAAATACATTATGAACATGTACCAAAGCTCTGTTTATTGTGGCAGGTAGCTAGAGTAGTTGTCAATATGTCCTCTTTAAAAATGAGCTCTTGGTAAACTCAAATCAATTAAAATGTCCTCCTGTGATGACATTTTTGGACATAGAACCAGTGTGCAACATTAGCAGAATGTGAGACATAGGAGATGCTTGAAATAAAATTTGTTTATGCCTGGTGTTAGCAATGATAGCTCCATATTCTTTTTTTTTTTTCTCTTTTTATTCTTACTATTTTCCAAATTTCTTTCTTTTAATGTATTCATGATTATGTGTCCCGGTTATTTCTCATTCCTGCTCTTTTTCTTCATTTGAAATTTCAAATGATTTAATTTTCAATAAATTAAAGTTAGGTATCCCATACTTTCCTCTACACTTACTTTACGTGCTGGTGTCCACCACGTTTACGTACTTTTATGCCTGAATGTTTTAGTTCTAGAAAACACTATATAATTTCATATAACTTAGGTTAAACAAATATTTCCATAGTACTCTAAAATGTAGCAGTAGGAAAAAAATGAGTCTGAAAAACATTGCCAGGAACCACAGAGTAAAATATGTATTCAACACATACACGCACACACATGCACACACACACACACACACACACACACACACACACACAGCCACTGAGTTCTCTTTCAAGTATGAGATGACAGATCATTGGGGTGATTAAGGTTTTAAATATATGGAGTGACATATATGAACAGATGAACTTTCAAATTTGGAACACACACACAGCCACTAAGTTCCCTTTCAAGTATGGGATGTATAGATTATTGGGGAGATTAAGGTTTTAAATATATGGAGTGACATACAAGAATAGATGAACTTTCAAATTTGGAAAACACAACAAGAGTGGAGAACTTATATGTAAATATTTATAGAAGAGCTCGACTTTGAATATATCACCCTCACTTAATGGGGTATTGACTTCAATACTGAAACTAACCACTTAAAATTTGCATATATCATCCTCCAGATAACTATTTCATGTTTCTCCCAGAAATGAAGTTGCCTGCGTCTCGACTTTCCATAATGTCAATAAAGCATTTTGGGGGTCAAAGTTTCTAACATTCTTTCTGAAAGCTAGCATTTATATTTTCTTTTCACTTTCTGACCAGTTATTGCATTATTTTGATGATTTTTTGTTATGTTTAGATAGCTAAAATGGAAGATAACATTTCTAAGGTCCCCACAAATTTGAGGTTTGACTTTCTACTATACCATTATTTTATAAATGCTTTTACCACACCATTATTTTATAAATGCACATAGGCCAAAATAATCCCCTGTATTATAAATTCTCTTTCTAACTTCAAACAGAGCTTAAGTAATTATTTTTTGCTCTTGAAATCCAAATGCAAGCATTGAGGATAACTGGAGTCTACCCTAAGAAAAGTAGGTCAAACCCTGAGGATTTGACATCCCTTTTTGATACTTATTAAAATGAAAACAATTTGAGTAGTATGGAATGTTGTATGCCAATCTATAATAATGCATTGACTTGGGACAATAATTTATAATCTGTTATTTAAACATTATTGATATACTAGTATTTAATTAAAGTTTATTTTTGTTTTCTCTTAGTCTCAGTTTATCTAAGTAAGACTTTATTTTTTTGTTTGTTTCATAGACTGTGCCTTTTTATAATATGGAAAGGATTCAGGTAATTGGGCATAGCTCTTTTTTTACTTTGTTCTAATTTTGTCCAGCCTTGGCATTAAATAATGTTTCTAGTAGCTATAATAGTTAATAAAGTTTTCTCCATTTCAAATCAGCTACTAAAAAAGAAATAGGAAGGGACAACTAATGCCTTTTCATTAACAGAATATTTTCTCTCCAGAAACAAGAGCATGCCACTATATTGTAAATTGGGATGCAAAATCAAAATAGATAGATAATAGATAGATGATTGATTTATAAATTACTGATTTATAGATAGTTAATGTATGATTGATTTTTAGATAGGTAATAATTAATAGGTGATCGATTATATAGATAACAGACAAAATATAAATGATAGGTGATAGATGGTAGGATTTACTCTATTTGTAAAATATATGTGGAACACAAGATATACCCTTTTTATTTTTAAAGAATTCTCTCAGGATACAAGTTACCACTATATTTAAGTTAAACAGCAATCACATCTCATTACAACTAGCATATTCTACAGAATATAGAAAAACAGGATTCATTTTAGTTACCTTGAATGTCTAGCTCCTAGCCAATACTCAATCAACATCTGCTAAATTGAATTAATAGTATGTAAAATTGTGTCATGAAAACTTGAAAGAGGTCTTTCTTTTGCAAAATTAGTCTTCTTTCCACTACAATCTCACAATGCATTTTGCTTGCCTTTGCTTGAAAAGGACATCAAGATTGTTTGCTTCTTTTCAGTCAGGAACAGACACACAAAAATGTAAAAGATGACAGCCTATTCGACTGTCTGACATAATGCTATGTTTGTGACTGCCCCAGAAAATTAGTATGTAAAAGCCTAATTCCTAATGTGGTGGTATTTGGAGGTGGGACCTTTAAGATGTAGTTAGGTGATGAGAGAGGCGCCTTCATGAATGGTATTAATACCCTTGTATTGTAAAAGAGACCACCAAGTGCTCCCTTGCCTCCTTCTACCGTGTGAAGATACAGTGAAAACAAAAACATAGCTGTTCATAAGCCGGGAGGTGGGATCCCACCACACAGAATCTATTGGTGCCTTGATCTCAGACTTCCCAGGTCCCAGAACTGTGAGAAATAAGTTTCTGCTGTTTACAGGCCACCCGGTTTATGGTAGTTTGTTATGGCAGATGGAATAGACCAAGACTAAAATGTTGGCAAAATACAGTTGCATAAACACAAAAACCTTATTGCAAATGGAGAACAAACCCTCAAACCAAAGTTAATTGTGTTTGGTTTGTTCACTGGAGCTAGACTAATGGAGAAGAATTTAACAACACAAATATTTCAACTTTAGATTTATCTTGCTTTAGATTCTGCTTTCTGGAATATGTGGTTTTACAAAGTAAATACATTTTGTACAATGAACATGTTTTACTTTTATTTAAAACAACACATTTTACATGAGACTAAATGGTTGATTATATTTAAAGTTAAGCAAGAGAGGCAGGAGTTGGAGTGGAAGTTCAATTATGTCAGGTCCTCTGAGAAATAATTATGGGAAATAATATATGGGATCTTAGAACTATCACTAATTATTTCCTAATGCACTTCCATTAATTTGACATGCTGAAATGATTAAACTTCAAAAGTGTTATATTGAAAACCTCTGTTACTAAACCTGAATTACAAATTGACCCTATATTTTTCCAATTTTATTTTGTTTTCTTAAATTTAAGGTTTGTAGTTTGCATTATATTATATGCTTACTTGGTCAAATTTCCTTTTTTTTTTAAACTAACATAGGCCTCTAACAT
This sequence comes from Pipistrellus hanaki, assembly GCF_964339955.1. Taxonomy (NCBI): domain Eukaryota; kingdom Metazoa; phylum Chordata; class Mammalia; order Chiroptera; family Vespertilionidae; genus Pipistrellus; species Pipistrellus hanaki. Next base: position 9,426,869 of record NC_140504.1, read on the forward strand.
ATCATCCAATCAACCTAACCATCCATTCATCATTTCTTCATTTATTTATTTTGTTGGTCATTCAGACAATTAACATTTATTGAGTATTTAATATGTGCCAAACTGTGTACTAGGATATATCTGCTACTTGAAATAAGATTTTCCTTAGTACCTTTTCCTAAACTCCATCTTTTTTACTCTTTTGGAAAACTTGATTGACTACTATTTAACTAATATGCAAATCTTTGATAACTACAATCGTAAATGGCAAGTCCTGAAACTGAACAGGGTACATCTTATATAACTCCTGGTCAACCAATATCCGGGCATGCTTCACTATGGCTGTGAGAATCCATTAAACACTTTATTTTTTTTCTATGTACTAGGACCTGTTTCATTTTTTCACCTGTTATCTAATATGTCAGACACTGGTCTCAATTCTCTTCAGGATGTTGAAGAGATATTCTGCAAGAGAAGGATCTTATCCCTTACCCATCACTCCCCTTTCCAGATGCAATCTCTTTTGAAGACGTTCACACTTTTTATGTTACTCATCTCTCTTCTTTAGTCAAAATTGTCTTTTGACCTCTAGGAATCATTTGTGATTTTTTTTTTTTTTTTTTTTTTTTAGCAATCTCTTCACCTATTTATTGCTTTTTTCACAAAGGAATTATTATGTGATTTATAAAAATCATAGAGAAGCACAAGTTGGATGTAAATTTTGTGGGAAAAATATGAGGGAACTTATTAAAGCAATTATGCAGAACAACTAGCATGCTCGCTGAGGGAAGTGTGCCTCAACCTTGTCTCAGTCCCAAGACTCACTCAGTATATGAAACTCAGGATGAACTCACCACCCTACAATTAGAATTTGACTAGTTAGAAACAGTTCTTCCATTCTAATTCCCTAAACTCCTACCCTACTGTGCAAACATTCCAGTTACCCTGGTTATGAGCTAATTTGTTGGCTAAGTGCAAGAATTATGTTTGGATCACTACTGCACACAACCTGTTAGATTTCTATTCCAGATCTCCAGCCTATGCCTCTTGGGTTCCAAATCCTCCAAAAATTGCCTCTTGTGTAGGTTTAAAATGTATTGCTATGTAAATGCTTCATAAATTATACTGTGTTTCCCCCAATAAGCATCTTTTTCTGACATATAGATGAGTATCTCAGTCACGAGGTCCAAAAATTATATTAGCTTTTACTTTATCAACCCCTGATTCTTGTCAATGGACATTAAAGATAAAGGTAAAGTACTACTTGATTCCATTGATTACTTTTTTCCACTCCCACTACTCTGAGGCTCCTATTTCCTTGATCTTGGATTATGGCTAAACACCTATGTTTGAGAGCTGGACAGCTTGAGTTTGAACCCCTGGTAGTCTTTTAACTATGTTTGTGGTCTTGGTTTAATCTCTTAAACTGTCTATATTGGTGTCTGTGCTTGTATAATGTCAGTGAAAATAGTGCCACCATCATAGGTTTGTTGGGAGAGTTAAATCTGTTAACACATATGAATCATTTAAATCAATGCACAAAGTATAGTTCAACAAAAATAGTATCTGCTATTATAGTGGCATCCTAATAGATCTCCCCCTTAGCCTTTCTTGATTGTTCATTTTGATTCTAACACACACTTTCCAAGTAATATTCCTAAAATATTTCTCTAGCTATGTAATTCTTCTATTAAAAATGTTCATAATTTTCATATTGGCAGCTAATATGACTATGAACTCCTTAATCTGACTTTTTAAGGATTAGCCATAATTATCTTTCTAACTCTCTTGTGGTTTTGTACACATAGCAGAGACATAAAATTAATATATTGGTGTACATTGCTCTAAATACTTTTTGGAATACTATAGATCATACCTAAATTAATACAGACATACATACATTTACACTTTCAGATTTGGGTGATTTAAAATGTATTCCTGCCTGGCTAGTGTGCTCAGAGGTTGAACATTGACCTATGAACTAGGGGGTCATGGTTCAATTCTGATTGGTCAGGACACATTCCCAGGTGCAGGCTCAATCCCCAGTAAGGAGCATGTAGGAGGCAGCCATCAATGATTCTCTCTCATTATCGCTATCTCTCTCTCCCTCTTCCTTCTTCTCTGAAATCAATAAAAATATATATATTAAAATGCTTTCCTGAATGTAAATTTAAAGTGTTTTAGAACCAAATACTAATGAATGAAGACTTCATGAGGACAATAACAATAATAGTGCAAAATTTGCCTAGCTCTTTATAATTTTCATTGTAACTTTATTACATTGAAGATAATTATTTTTGTGGAACTCAAAATAGTTCTTCTAAAAATTCAGTAGTACAGCTCTCAACAAATTGAAATAATTAGCAAAAATAATTACTTCCTTCTTTTCTCTCATTACTGCAAAGGGCAGAGTTTTATAGATTTTTGCAATGCCATGAATGGTTTCCAAGTTGTGTGGTGGTTTTAGTAATATAAACAAATCTATGCAAATGAAGCTTCTGCAACTCATAAAATTCATAGAATTAATTTAAAAGTGATTAATATTATGTTATTAATTTTACAAAAATAATTTTAAGAAAACCAGTTTATGCTAGTCTGTAATATTTCACATTATCAAAATTATAAGAAATTATTAATACTTAAAAAGAATGAATGCTATGCATACTGAAGCATTTAGATTAAAGTATACTGATATCTCCCCTTACTTTTAAATCTATTAAAAATATAAAATTTGAAAAATATAAAGAGGGGCTGATACATGAATAATTATATGATAAAGCAAGTACAGTAAAAATGTTAGTTGTAGACTTTATGTTTTGTATGGTTACATGAGCATTCACTATCAATTTCTTCCAACTTATTCTTCTGTTTGGACATTTCTATAATAAAATGCTAAAAAAGGACTAATTCTATATAATTTATATAGAACATTAATTATTGTAATCCATATTTTTCAAGGAGAAAAAATTCCTTCATTTATACAAGATAGTCCATGGGGCAGAAAAATTCTAGAAAAAGTTAGATTTATGTGAAATGTATCTGAATGCGGCTGTAATTTTAAAGTCTTTATCATCAACAAGAACAATAATGAGAGTTCAGCCAGTGGGTTTCTGGGCCAGGGCTCAGCATGGACCACAACAACAGCCAATTTGTAGCCTGATTAGGCATCTTGGATTTAGATGGGAGAGAAGAGATAGCAGTCAATTCCTCCTGCTAAACTTTATTGGAAACCACAACAACAGCAGAAGAGAATGGGTCAGCACAGGGGAAGATTTGGGGCAAAGAAAAAGCCAACAACAGTTTATGGCAGTGAATAGTCAGCTCCGTCCTGTGAGGCTTACGATTTCAGCACGGAAGGCAGCATCATTAATCAAATACTTACAAACTATAAATGTTACAACAAGTAGTGCTCAGTGAGATGAGGGAAAATTGCAGGTCTTCTGAGATAACAAAATAGGAGACCTTAAATTAAATTGGGACTTCAAGAAAGATCTCAATGTGAAAATAATTCGCCCTGGGATTCAGCCTCGTGGGCAATTCAGGTCATGGAATGTCTCCCACCGGCTTATCTGTGCAGACAGAAATGAACAATTTCAGTCTTTTTCCTACCCACCCACATCACCACCCTGTACTTTTTTCACTGGACAACACATGAAATTTTTAGCAAGTATTCCAAGTCTCCAAGTTACGTAAGTATGTGTTACACAAGAGATTGAAGAAGCAATTAGGCTCATGACTACTTATCAAATTGTATTTCCTAATGGAGTCATGATTTTTGACCATTTTCTGTGCACACATTTTACTTGTGCTCCTGTGTCCACATGGTTAGAATTAATGAGAACACTGAGTAAGGAATTTTAATGAAAGCTAAGGAATGGGGCGGGATTATTTGTTTCGGTTGACATAAAGTTTTAAAAAGTTCCGACTATATAACTACTTAAACAATTTATCTTTGAGTGTTTGAAAAAAAAATTTTTTTTTTGAGGAGTGAACATTCATTGCAAATACTGAGATTGAGATACTTACATTTGCATATTGTGGCTAAAAATCACTGATAAACTACATTTACGCAAACATAATATAATACATGCTTTGTAAATGACTTTTTACTATCACATTTAGTTTTCGTTACACCCTTTGGGGAGTTAACTGAGAAACTGTTCCTGTAACACTGTGAAATGTTTGGGATGCATTTTTTAGACATTAATATCCTATTGGCATATGTGATATATTACCTCATATGCTTTTTTGCCTAAAACTTGATGACATTTGAGAGAAAAAGAATAGGAAAGAGTAGCCTATCAGCTATGTAATATCAAACTACTCGGTGTTATAAATCTAGGGAAACAACTCTCACAGCATGTCCTACTAGTGAATTACAGGCCAAAGGAACAACCTGCTTGGGGATTCAAACGAACTTGGAGGATGGGAGGAACGGGTGGATAGAAACCAATAGTTTTGTCATTTTAAAAACACTGACTAAAAGTCAGAAATATAAAGACAAAGAAGAAAAAGGTTCTTGGGCTTGCCCTGTCTGTGCAATCTACACATTCCAACATTTTTTTTTTCTGACAGCAAATATTTTTGCACCACACACTGCAGAGCCAGAGTAGAAGATAACTAACTCTTTATATCTGAAAATTCCTAAAACATGGACCAAGTCCAATCTTTCCTTGAGCTTTTTTTGTTTGTTTTTTGTTTTTGTTTTTTTGTCAGGAATGAATTTCAACTTGCGTATATTCCTCCTGCAGCAAAAGCCATTTTTATACATTATCATTTCCTTCCCCTTGAATGTGTGCAGTGTGGGACAAATTGCAAAATCACATGTGTGTATTGATAGATATATTTCCCTTTACATTTGACATTTGCTGATATCTTGCTCCCTTGGCATCAGATAAAAGTAAAAATAGATTTCCATCTCAACTTCAGTATAGTTGGTTAAAAAATTGAAAAAGAACTGAATTAAATGCAAAGGCCATGATTGGAAGGCATAGGCAAAGAGTTTGAATAAATGCAACCATTTTCTAATTATCAGTTTACATAAATAGTAGCTATTACAATTACCATTTAATAGTTCTAAATTCAGGGGTATAAATGATTCAAGCTACTTATTCAAAACACAGGCTTTGCAGCCAAGTAAAACTGAAATGTTTAAGCATAGGATTTTAGCAGTTTCTGATGGATAACTGATTCTTAACAAAGGAAAGGGGTTGGGGATCTAAACTCTCACAGGGAGAATCAAAGAATCAAGACTACAGAAAAAGAATAAAAACTCATGGTGCACTTCACTTTACAGTCTACAACATATTTTTATAAGCAGCATCTCAGTTTGGGAGAGGGAATAAGAATTCATATTGTTCACTGATCCTGATACTAAATAGGATAATAGTTTAAAATGTCTCCAGAGAAACAGCAAGTTCGCTCACAGATTCTGCACTTTACCAGGTTTTGGTGACTGGATCTGTTCATAAATGTTTATAAATGACAAATGGAGGAAAGGGACTTCTGAAGGAAACCAGTATTATTATTTTTACTCTACAATGTCTCAACTCTGGGAGGAAAGTGGAGTGATTTGTTAGGACATCCAAGTTTATTGTCCAAAATCAAGTTCATGTAGATTCTTTATTCCCAAAGATAGTCAGGAAATAAGGAGAAACAGGCCCAAAGGGAGGTGGTTACGTTTTTTAATGGATGTTGGCCACTAAAGACTTTCTGACTTAAAGTGAGGGACCGCTTCTCTAAGGAAGAGTTCTGGGACCACTCCCAGGAACCCCGTTCAGCCCAATGGTGTGCTGTAACAGTCTCATATGAGTCATGAGAGTCGATTGGTAAATTTTGAATAATTTTTCAAGTTAGTTGTTAACTTGAATTAGGCTACGGTAGGAGTATTTACACCACAGACATTGACAAATGCTACAAGTCATTTTTTAAAAAAAGAGATCCAACTTACCAGCACATTGCTTGCCTCCATATGTGGTGTGGGCACCTCTGTGTGTGATCCAGTGCTAAACTATTGCAGTCTGCTTTTTGGGATGAGGGGTAAGTTTTCCACCAATGGCTAGGAAATAATCAAATATTAATCTCAGGAGTTTAATTTAACAAATTATGATACATTTAAAAATTGAATATATACAACTATTAAGCACTAATATAAATTTATTTTTAATGACATAGAGAGTTGTTCATAACAAAATATTAGATGACTAAAAAAGGTAAAAAATAGTATTTATAATATTGCTTTTTAAAAATACATATGTGATTAGAAAATTTTCTAAAATGATATAAAGCAAAATTTTAGCAATAGTTATTTAGAGTGATGGGAATTTGAGCAACTTTTGTGTATTTAAATTTATATTTTTCTACATGTTTTATCAACTTTTATTTCAGTGATAAGATATATGTATATCTTATCAACATATCCTATCACTTAGATCTAAGACATTTTTATTACTTACAGAAATAGGATAACATTTTGGAAATGTTAAACTAATCTAACTTTCATTTCTCCTGAAATTGTTGGCCTCACTCCAATTTTTCAGTATGGTCACAGAGAAGAGAGATGACTTGGAATGCATGGAAAGAGAAAGACATGATAGAAGAATTGTGCTAGACAATAGAAAAAAGGAAAACAAGTCCTTATAATTCACAACAGATTGTCGGAGTGGGAGGAAAAATAGAAAGATAGGAAGAAAGCTTGCTTCCTCCAAATATACCCCCACTGCTGAAATTCCAAATCCTTCAGAGAAAGTGTTAAACAGAGAACATTCAGAGTAGAGGGGCTTTGCCTTATTTCTTGTTTTGGACCTTGACTACATCATCACAAAACATAATGGCATGTGATATCTGTCTAAGTGTCAGTCCCAGACATATAAGCTAATCTTAAGATTAAACAATTTCACCCTGCCTGAAATTATCTTTCCTTCTGATGTTTTTCTGTGCTTGTTTTAATGGGTATTCTTGTTTTCCTTTGTTTAAAATGTAACTTACCTAGTTGTAGGTGTAATAATATTTTATGCAGTGTTGATTCAGAAGTAATTATCTAAGTCATAACTTGTATTTTTTGTTTTGTTTTTAACGTGTCATTCCTGCCTTAAAGGCAAACTATTGCCACCAAAAGATAATTCATAAAATTTTCCATATCCAGAGAGAGAATGTGACACAATTTGATTAATCAATTCATTAGTTAAGCCCTAACCAGTTTGGCTCAGTAGATAAAGCATCGGCCTGTAGAATGAAGGGTCCCAGATTTGATTCTGTCAAGGACAGGTACCTTGATTTCAGACTCCTTCCTGGCTGGGGCTCTAACAATTTATGTGTTTCTCTCCCATCGATGTTTCTCTCTGTAAAAATGAATGGAAAATTTTTCTGGGTGGGATTAACAAAAACAAACAAACAAACAAACAAAAATCATTAGTTAAATGATAGTTTAATATGGAGTTTGAGAACATTTTAAAAATAAATCTAATCGTGTCAGCTTGACTTTCATTTCTTCATAGAGTACAATTCCTTCTATTGGGAATAAAAGTATTCATTGTATGTATATCATGCTTTATGCACTCAGAGCTTCTTTAGGCAGAGAAAAAATATGGTTTAGTCATTAAAAAATATCTATATGCAATGAATTTTAAAAATCTATCTCCTTTCAAGAAATTTGGAATTATTTGGTAATTACTATGGAAGAGCTATATAGAGTAATTTTTTTTTAAATCAACGTACCTGGGGATAAATGGAAACAAAATGAAGAAAGAAATGTTCCATGTTTTACAATTGTCAAATCAAGCAAAAATCTCAGTTTTGTGAAACAAAAATGAAGTTGTCCCTGATTTAAATAAATTATTTTTCTATAACTATGTCCACATGAGTGCTTGGTGCATCAATCAGGAAGATTTGGGCTTCAACAGTAGTCAACTAATACTTCAAAAAATACAATTTTTGCTGGATATGAGAAGACCCTCTCTGCCATTCTTACTGAACCGGCTTGTTTCTTAATCTGTCTCTATTCATGATCACAGTTTTAGAAACGTTCTTCAAAGATGGCAAAATCTGTCAGAATAGGAGAGGCAGTCCTCCCCTGCCTCCTGTTTAGAGAGTGGGTGTCATTTCCAGTCATATCCAGGAACCATCCTCTGTGATGACCTGAAGGGGACCACTATCTACTACTGAACAAGGCATTAATGAGACATATATGGCCTTTTTTTTTTGGCTTCAACTTGACAATGTTTACCACTAAGTCACATGGGAGGGCAAAATCAGACCTCTATAAGCCTTTGATATAAATGACATTATAGTGACAGTCTCTTTGATTTGCCATTAAATTAGGCTCAATCCCTAGTGGAGGATGTACAGGAGGCAGCTGATTGATGTATTTCTCTCTCTCCTTCTCTCTTTCTTTCTCTCTCTAAGCTAAAATTATATATATAAAGTTCAATTTGTAGTTGTAAAAGAGGCATGGGAAAATACTTAGTTATTGAGGTATGACTCATTGGAGAAGGCTTGGTTTTCTCATTTTAAAATCTACTGAGAAAAAGTTGATAGCTTCCTACAACTTCTGGATGAGGAATGTATTGAGTTTCTCACGCTGCTGAAATTCTCTTGGCATGGTCAGCTATTCGTTCTCTACACTGTTTGATGCCTGGAAGCCAGTGTTTAAAGCTAAAGCCAAAATGTTTCCAAGACAAAGCTTGGCATGTATTTTAAATAGACTGTTCAATTTAGCATTTATCAGAGCTTGGTTTTGCTACATTTCTTTCTTTGGGTATATTTTCTTTTTTGAAGTTATAGGTAGTAACATTTTCAAAGAGAAAAATAGGAAGTGTAGGATGTAGTACTTAAAAAGCCTGATTGATTCCCAAAGCTGGTAGGGACCTTTGAGACTATTTAGGTTTTAAGTAACATATGCTAAGTCCATAATTTATCTGGGTGTAAACTATATACCGGGTGGTGCAAAGGTAGGTTTACAGTTGTTCATATGGAAAATAATGTAATAATTAATAAATAATAATACAGGGACAAAATGTTTTGGGTGCTCACAACTGTAAATCTACTTTTGCTCAACACAGTATTTATCAACATTTCAGTCTTTCTTTGAGATTATTGTATCAGCTACAAAGAAGATAGAACTTCAGAAGTATTTATTGGTATAAATAAATTTTGGGTTTAATTGTTCTGCTAATGCTATTATTGTAATAGTATTATTTCATCTAGAAAACTCAGTTGGGACTATAAAACTCTGTGTGTATGAATAAGAAAAGAAATCAAACCTCAGCCAATGAAAGCATATACACACAGGTTAGAAAGACATGTGATGGAAAGGTACAGGAAGCACACCCAATAGTATGGGGGCTGGATTGTGGAAGGAAGGAGACATAATCAGAGAGTATGTCATGATGAAACACATGGCCAAACATCTAGAAGTTTCTTAGAAGAGAAATAAAACCCCCTTTCTCATGAAGAATAGAGTTAATCTAAGTATCTAATAGCCAATGATACTGGATGGCTATTTTATTTTCTCACTGTCTTTCCTCTTTTGTTTTTTCTACATTCCCCATGCATCCTGGAACCACTTGCAACATCCAAACTGAGTAAGTTTCATAGGCATTAGAAACTACAGAATTTTCCACTTCTAATGCAGTCATAATTATAAATAAATATTTTTCATCAAAATAACTTATAGGCCTTTGATTATTTGTTACAAATACAGTGATGGTTCAATTAGCATATCTTAAGTTATTTTTACAGGAAAGTTCCTTTTAGTTTGTCCAGCCAGTGGGTATGCTGGCATATATATGGAAATACTGTGGATGAAGTAAATGATGCCACCCAGGGAAGGAAAACATACCTCTTGCCAGATTTTGGAGAAATAGAGTATGTATGATGCAGATATGCTAAAAAAAAAAAAAAAAAAAAAGTGAAAAAACAAATGAATATTTAGAATGGCCAATACGGAATTCAAATACAGACAACCAAAAGAAGGGGAAAAGTGTCACACCCATAGTGCCCTTCTAAAAGATTTTAAACCCCAAATCCTGCTGAGGGAATTGGCAAAAGATGATACATATTTTGTAGCCTCGCCTGACATAAGTGATTGAACCAGGAATGAACTGAGCATCTAATCTAGAACTGACATATTCTGGGTTGACCAAAATTCTATGGGATCGATTGGTCTGAAAGCTAATTCTTCTAACCTTTTGTTTAATGAGTGGAACTAAATTTTGTCAATTAAATTGTTCACAATGTTTTGTAATGTCAGATACTGAGATTACTAGCAGTTTGTGGAAGAAGCCAATGAATAACAACAAAAAAGTAATGAAAATAATAAGCAGAAACAATGATTAAATATAAATCAAGACGTAAATAAAAATGTAGAGAATAAAATGTGACAGTCCCTTCAAAAACTTTGGCTGCTGAGACTGAAAGAATAAGAATGCCATATTTGGGGAGTAGAGAAGGTCACACAACCAGCTCTTTCTGATAGGATAGAGCAACTCTATGTCCTAGGTCAGGTTCTACAGGAAATAGACTGATAAACTGAACCCCGTCAAGCACTGAGGAGGGGCAGAGAAGGATTAAAGAAGACAGACAAGAGAATATAGTTGGAGTCAGGTGGATCACTGTGCCTGGATGAGTAAACAGTGACACAGCCTGTAAACTGAAGCTTTATCTTATAGTCAGATCACACAAAGCAAAACAAGGGCAAGATGCTTACAATGTTCTTGTGAATTTCAAATCTGCTTCTTTCTTGTTGTTGCAATTCTCTGAACTCTATCAAGCTTTGTTTAGGCAGCACTTGCTACACCCCCCACAGCCCAAACATCCCTTAGCTACCTAGGATTGCAGGGTCGGACTATAAGGTCAAATTTACAACCCTAGCCTTTTGGCTATAATTGTGCTGGGAGGGCTTTGTCCTCTAAGCTGGGACTTGAATGTGGCTTTGCCACAACTCAGTCCAAGGCTGGATCCTGTCCCAACGCTGTAGCCACTCTCCACAATATATAGATTAAATTGTAGATAGTTATGGAGTGCTCTTGAGAATAGCTCTTTTGGAGGAGTCCAGGACATAGGATTTGACAGAGGAAAGAGTTGAAATGTGATGTAGTCACAATAGTCTCAACAAGATTTCTGGAGATAGGTGGATCTTTCAGAGTAATCCCTCCATCCAGCAAGAAGTCAATCCGTTGGTTCCAGCCAAGATGGAAAATCCCTGATACATTCAAAGTTCTCCCTCTTACTGCTTAAAACATTGGAAATAGCACAACAAACAAGCATTAAGAAGAGTCTGGAAGATTAGAGAAGTAGGTGGACTACCTAGGGACCTTGGGATTTGAGGAAACTATACTGATGAGTTCCCTGATTTTTATTATTTCCTCCCATATATCCCACAGAGGGTGCTGTAGGAGCCTCTGAATGGAACTGCCAATAGACCAGTCCTCTCCACACACACCCATCCCAAAAGTAAAGAAAAGCCTGTTTTCCCTGGCCAAAGGAAAACTGTGATCTAATAGCAGAAAACCATTTTGGCAGCATGATTACCACCCTCACCTACACCCCCATCTTGAAGAAGCAGACAACAGGGCTCTAATTTTCCATGTAGTGGGGTCAAAAGGGCTGAGCAGACAATTGATCTTCCATTCCCAGCCTTGCAGAACAAGTGGGGCTTCCATTCCCCAGCTGGGTGAGCAGGTCAGAGCAGAGAGATAATGATCTTCCAACCCTCTCCTGGTGGAGGCAGGTGACAGCTTTCCGATTCACCTGCTGGTATAGGAAGGACCAAGTGCAACACCAATCTCAATATCCTGTTTATAGATGCAGATGGCTCTTCACTTCCTCCACTAGTATAGTCAGTGGGGACCAGCATCAAACAGCCTTCACATCCACTGAGATAGTGCTGAGACAGGCCATTAAACCCGCACCATCATCCCCCTACTCTTTCCAGTTCTGCCCCATTGGCTGAGTCCAGTTCGGAGCTGAACCTCCAGCTCCACAAGGTAGCAAAGAGCCCAAAGGAGACTGTGTGAAGCTGGACTACATAGCATCTGCCTCCACCTATGGTCTGTGTCTGGGGGTGGAAGATAGAATGAGCCCCCACCTCTACCCAGCATTAATGCGACAAGAAGGTGGACAGAAGCAAAGCTGGTTTGCACTCCACTTCTTCCCTTTGCCTCCTCTTGTGCCAGTGAGAGGAGACACCAACATTGAGATGAATCAAATGTTGAAATTATGTGACATGGACTTTAAGGAAGCCATAATTAAAATGCTTCAACAAGCAATTACAAGTGTATTCAAACAAATGAAAAATAGAAAATATCAAGCAAGTAAATAGAGGTTAAACTAGTGAATTCGAAAACATGTCAAAATATTTTTTTTAATCTGAACAATAGGAAGAAAACAAAATAGCTCATATATGTATCATGCCAGGGTTGCAGGTTCAATCCTCAGTAGGGGGTGTGTAGGAGGCAGTCAATCAGTGATTCTCTCTCATCATTGATGTTTTTATCTCTCTCTCCCTCTCTCTTCTCCCTCTGAAATCAATAAAACTTTTTTTTTTTAAAGAAATGAATAAAAATACAAGACTTGCATGTGGTAAATAAGAAAAAAAATTCAGGTATCAATATAATTTTTACCTGAAAAAGGTATAAAAAAATTTTAAAAGAACTGATGTCATATTATACTATCTACAATTTACCGGCATCAAAAAATGAAAGGACCAGGACTATTAATAAATGTGTTCTTATAGATATTTAGAGAAGGTACAGAAATGGAACTGTAGTTAATGAATTCATTTATTTTACCCAAAACTATTACATCACTAAATCAGCAAATTTGTCACATGTCAGGAGGGTCAATTAACAATACATTTTTGAATTTTATTTTAGAAAATGGGCAACATGCAAGATTTCAGTACATTTTGCAACTGTGTGAAAAAAAGACATGCATTTGGTTCCTTATATAATAAGCTTAACGTATGTTTCTTTCTTAATATTACAATTATAGAAATTATATCTTTCTTTATTAAAAACTAGAGGCCCGGTGCATGAAAATTCATGCATTGGGGGTGAGGGGGTGTCCTTCAGCCCAGCCTGCCCCCTCTCACAGTCTGGGAGCCCTCATGGGTGGAAGGTGACCCAACAATCAGGAGTAGGCTACACCTCAGCACACCTCTGCTGCTGCCACTGCCGGCAGTGCAAGCCTCAGCTGGTCCTGGTTACCTGAGCCTTGGTTGGCCCTTGGCAGCTGGGCAGCAGCCATCTGAGGCTTGCCTGCACCTTGGGCTGGCCTAAGGCAGCTGGGGGCTGAGGAAACTAGGGGACTCTGGAGGTAGATGCACAGAGTGGCTGTGCCACCTGGGGGCAGGTCTGGCCTTGCCTTGTGCCTGCTGACCTGGTGAGGCTCAGGGACTGGGCACCACCAGCTGCCATCTTTGAGGACGATGTGGCAGTCAATTAGCATATTCCCTCCTTATTGGCTGTGGGCTCTGCTATCTTTGTGACAGCATGAGGGTCAAGTAGCATATTCCCTCTTTATTAGATAGGATTTTGTTAAGATATTCACGAAGAATGTTGGCCTGAAGTTTTCTTTTTCTGTGCTGTCTTTGTCTGTTTTTTGTGTCTCTATAAGAGTGACTTTATAAAATGAATTGGAAAGTGGTCTTCTTTTATTTTATATAATATTTAAGTGCTTATTATATTATAATACACCTCCATATTGCAAGTATTCAGCTATTTGAATTTTCAGAGACTAAGCAGACCCTTGTAATCAGCATGCAGATCATTAATCAGAGCATTACCAGCCAGCCTCACTGTGGCTGCCTCTGCTCAGTTGTGACCACCGTCAGATTTTGCTTCTCCCTGGTAATTAGCCGCTATCCTGGATTCTATGAGCATAGGTTCCTAATGCCTGTTTTTGTAATTTATGTAAATCATATATCACTCTTCTGTGTCCAACTTCTTTTAGTCAGCATAATTTTTATGGGATCCCTCCATATCATCCTGTGTATTTCATTCAACAAATTTTAATTGATCACTTACTATGCAGTTGGCAGTGCTCTAGCTGTTCATCATTTATCTGTGGCTTACATTACTAATGATCATTATTAAATACTCGTAATTACTACTAAGTGAGTAATTATGAGTATTTAAAACCGAGTTCAAAAGTTGATGGAATCCCTTGAAAGATATAATTTGGCAAATGAAGTTATAGTTTAGCTGACCGAGTTGGCCAAAGCTCATTTATAGTTGGCCACATTTGAGTTTGTCGTCACCACAAAATGGGGAACAATGTATGTGGAGTCTGCCAAGCTAAAAACAGCAATTGTAAACTTATTTTATGGCTAAAAAATATTCTTTCCTGAAAAGCTGCTAGCAGGATTTATTGTTGAAGTCAACAGAGTTTGGAAACTCTTTTGGAAACTCTAACTCAATGTCTGTTGGGTCTAGAAAAGAATGTGAAAATTCAACCAAAAAGGGGATTTCCTATGGAACACAAAATTATGTATCAATTCATTCCATGAATCCATAGCCATTTGGAATAGGTAGCCAATCAAAGAGATTGTTTATAGAGTGAAAAAAAATTACACTAGATATTATAGCTATAATATTTATTAAAAACAGAATATTTATCATTTCTCAGTACTTTTGAAAACATTTAACATGCAAGTTACTAGAGGAAATATATGAGCTTAATAAAATGAAAAGATAGAATAAAGAAATAGGAGTGCTTGCTCTTCTAAATAACAAAAGTGTCTCACTGCCCCTTGTCAGGGGCACTTGAGGGAAGAGTACCATGTACCCTTTATTCAATTATATTTCATCAGGATTGGAGACTGGTGAGAGGCAGGAGAGGTTATGCTGAAGACTCAAACTCAGAGTGACTTGAGCAATTAGATTATGTCTTCTCTTCAAAACCCACTTTGTAGGAACAATAACCTGAGAAGTTTACCTGGCACAGGAGGCCACCAGCTCAGTATAGATAGATCCTGTGGATATAAAGGAAATTTATATCAAGGATGGCAGTGGAATTGGGATAACTGGAACTCTGAAAGAAGTCAGGAAAATGGAGTTGAGGACGTCAGAATGCGTAGAGATAGCATTCAGGAAAATATGACCACAATGAAGAAAGTCCCTGTGGAGGGAAGTCCAAAATTTTAATAAAAGCCAATATGACTAAAGGACAGAAGACACTAGGGCAGTGAAATGAGGTTGGCCTGGAAGGCAGGGACATACTGCAGACACTTCTAGACCATATAAATGACATTGATCATGATCTTGAGAGTAATAGGATCTCAAAGACAGGCTGTAAACAACAGAGTTAAATGATCAGCTTTGCATTGTTAAAAAATGATATATTTTTAAAAGACAATAAAAGTAGAATATGTACTTGTTGTACTGCTATGAGGAGGTCAAGTAATGACAGGACATTAAAAAAAAAACTAAATAAGGAATTATAAGATATGAATTCCCAGTTTTCCCCCCTAATAAACATTTACATGGCCATGGAAAATTAATTTATCCGAGATTTAGGTTCCTAAAATTTAACAGTACTGATAATGTGTTCATCATATAATTGTGAGAGATAAATAGAATGATATATTTAAAATCCTTTTTAAAGACTGAAGAATGTGTCTTATTCCTATTTAAACAATAATTGAAATAAATAAAAACTTTGCAAGAAAACTTGCAAAGATAGAAAATTACTTTGAAGAGTACACCTGAAATTAGATCAGAAGATGAAAGAATTTCAGTTTTCTTAAACGAGTATCTCAGTGACTCACTCAAAAATAATTAAAGAGTTAGATTGAAACTAAAACCTATGGTCACAAATGAAAAGAACTTCACAATAATAAACTGACATACACACCCAGTCACACGTGCTTTTCCAGTGTTAGAGGAGTTGAAGAATTTTTTTCCAAAGTAATAAATTAATTCACCAGATTTGGGAATTCTTTACATTTTCTTGGAACATAGCATAGATAACGGATAGCATGCAGTTTGTCACATTGACTGAATTCTTAGAGTCATGCCAAAGAAAAAATATACAAATTCCATTAGGCTTAAGTGATGACAACCCCTCATTTTAGCTATTTTCTTTAGATACAAAAATCTCCCAAGCATCAATGTTGGCTTTCCAGGGAGTAAAATATGTTATTTGAACATAATCTTAAGAAAATGTTTTCTTCGTAGGATAGAATAGCAAGTGAGAAGAGAAGAGGGAGATTACATTAAAAAAAATTCCACAAACTGTTGCTTACTATTTTTATATAAGATGGATATTGTATTATTAATCAAGCACAACAAGTTTAATTTTAAATATTTTCTAAAGGGAGAATATTTTCTATTGTGATGCTATAGAAAACACATTTCAGATATATTTAAGTAACACGCATATTATTTACTATTTCTGAGGTATGTATTTGTTCATTTCTAGTGCAAATCAAAAATGGCCTAGGCACAGAAAAATATATTTATTAACACCATACTTTACTTTTTTATATTTTTAAAAGAATGAATGAATGAAAGAAAAAAGGGAAAGGAGGAAAAATAGGAAGACAGAGGAGGAGGAGGAAAGGAGAAATGAAAGAATGAAGAAAGGAAGGGAAAATGGAAAGGAAGAAAGTTAGGAAGAAAAATAAAATAAAATAAAAGGTAAAGCATAAACAATAACCATATTTCACACTCTAGGTCTCAGTTCATAAGGTCAAATTATATTCAAATTAATAAATGAAAATTTAAGGGGTACATACTAAAACAACAACAACATAATTACCTGTAGTATAGACCACTGCTATTTGGTTACCAAAGAGAAACCTAAGTAAAACTCAAAATTTTAAATATAGC
This sequence comes from Pipistrellus hanaki, assembly GCF_964339955.1. Taxonomy (NCBI): domain Eukaryota; kingdom Metazoa; phylum Chordata; class Mammalia; order Chiroptera; family Vespertilionidae; genus Pipistrellus; species Pipistrellus hanaki. The sequence goes on from NC_140504.1 coordinate 9,443,677, forward strand.
AGTAAATCTTTTAAAGGAGAGGTGTATTGTTTTTTAGGTTTGTGTTTATTTTGAAAGGGATATAAAAGTTCATTGAATATTTTAATTTTCTTTACGGTAGATTTGGGAGGATGGTAATATGTGTATCTATATAGATTAATAAGACATTGAAGAGCTATATAGGTCTGAAGCCACTCACTTCAGAAATTTACATATCAATACCAGCTTAACCTTAATTTTATTTACTGAGGTATAATTGACATATAACATTATATTAGTTGCAGGTGTACAATATAATGATTTGATATTTGCATTCATTGCAAAATGATCACCACAACAATTCAAGATAATATTCATCATCATACATAATTACAATATTTTTTTAGCCTCAATTTTTCATAGGTATTAATAAATTTATCATTTGGTACAGAGGAGGAAAATACTATTTTTGAGACAGGCATATAAAGCAATCAATATAATAAAAGCCGAAGCGACCATCTCATCCTAATGAATGACCAAACAGGCTGCTTGGGGCAACCAGGCCTGCAGAGGGGTCAGTGAGGGGGGCGACCAAACAACCAAGCAGCAGGCTGCATGGGGAGACTGATGGGTGTGGGGGCAGTGAGGAGCAACCAGGCCAGCAGAGGGGGATAGTGAGGGGTGACCAGGCCAGTGGGGGGGAGGTGGATGGGGACAACCAGGCCTTGGGGGGGGGGCAGTTAGGGGTGACCAGGCTGGCAGGGTGGGGCAGTTAAGGGTGAGCAGGCCAATGTTGAGCAATTGGGAGCAACTAGACCAGCGGGGGGAGGGTAGTTGGGGGGACCAAGTCATTAGGGTGGGGGCAATTAGGGGCAATCAGGCAGGCAGGCAAGTGAGCAGTTAGGAGCCAGTCAGACATCACCTAAGGGGCCCCAGATTGGAGAGGGTGCCGGCTGGGCTGAGAGGAGCCCGCCCCCCATGCACGAATTTTGTATACTGGGCCTCTAGTTTCTTATATAATTAGAGTTCATGAGAAAATTAAATATTAATCTTTAAAATTACCATTGTTAATAGCTATGATAGCAAGAATACATGTTTTCCAAAAATGCATTGCAGGACTTAGTAGCAGACAAGGAAATTCATAAAATAGTTTTACTGTAGTGTGACTTGGGGATATAACACTTTACATTTAAAGTGTTTGGACCCATGCCAAACAAATAAAATAATGGAGGCATTACAGTTTTGTTTCAAAATTGGCTTAACTTGTACTTTTAGGATGTTGTATACCTATAAAGTTGACTTTTGGAATCATTGTCTTATAAAGAATTCTTTAAGATTGGATTACTTTTGTAGAAATTATCTGATTTAGACATTTCAGGGCAGAGTCAGGATTTGAAATGTCCTCCAGAGAAATGTACTTAGGTCATGCGGAACTATATTTAATTAAAAATAAATGTAAAATCAAACAAGAATGAAAATTGAGATTCTTCCATTACCTTACAAATGTTATGAAATACTATTAAATTTCCAAAGGTATTGAAGTATATAAAGTTGAGTTGAGCAATTCTATTAAACTGGTAGGAATAGATCATTTTTTATTTTATAAGAGGAAGTAAAAAACTAATCATGAAGAATAAGTAGTCTTAGCCAGACATGGCTCTGTAATGCATATTCCTATTTGTTACACCAGCAAGGAAACATTAAAGGGCAATGAATTTCTATAAAATAATTTTTAGCCTGTTCATTCTGATCTCATGCAACTAGGCTTTCTTCCTCTTGAATTACACCCTCCCCTCCTTAAAATGCTTTGTTTTTAAAATTAAATCATTACTCAGAACCATTCCAAAACCAAAATTGAATCATATAATTAAATGATTTCTATGTTTTAGGTATTTTAGTTTTATATGTTGTCTGATATGGATAATCACTTTCTGAAATAAAATGAACATTCACTCTACTTTTATGAGTGTTAAAGGAGCTACATTATAGGGTAAATACACTTGAGTAAATTTTCATAAAATGTCTATTTCCACTATTATATATTTCTTAGATATATCTACATTCATGATATGAAAACAATTCTAAGAAAACCTTTAAAATGCATTTATGAAATCTGTAGCAGAGTTAAGTTGTGTAAAGTTTCATTACTTAGCTTAAATATTGAAAATCTACAAGTCAAATAAACCAAAACAAATGTTTGCAGGCCCTCAATCATAAAACAATCAGCCCACTCACCTACAAATCTTTAGGCACATTGGGACTATCAAAGTTACATATTTTTCCTGGATGTAAAAAAAAAAAAAACAAACAAAAAACTGTAGTAATCAGTACTGAATATCAATAAAGTCTAGATAGTAAAAATATGTTAAAAAGTTATAATAGGACATAAAATATAAGCCAAGTAAATTCCTTCACCCACTTTTAAGTGAACAAGAAAATCAGGGAAGGGCCCTAGCCAATTTCTCTCAGTGGATAGAGCATCAGCCTGTGGACTGAAAGGTCACAAGTCTGATTCCAGCCAAGGGCACATGCCTGGATTGTGGGCTTGATCCCCAGCAGGGGGTGTGCAAGAGGCAGTCAATCAGTGATTCTCTCTCATTATTGATGTTTCTATCTCTCTATCCTTCTCCCTTCCTCTCTAAAATCAATAAAAATATATTTAAGAAAAGAAGAAAAACAGGGAAGGAATGAGAGGTCAGAATGAGAGGTCAGCTGGAAGGTGAAAGAAAAAATTAAAGTCCATGCATACCACAAGAAACATAAGTGCACAGGCAGAAAGGAGAGACAAGAATAGGGAAGAAAACAGACACGTATTGAGCATGTATAATGCACCATTGCCTTTGTACATACATATGCTGATTAATATTTTTCATGAGCCTACATGACATAAGTTATTTTTAATCCCTATTTCACAGATAAGATAATTAAAATTGGAAAGGTTAACTAATTTTCCCAAGATAATATAATTAGTAAGCAAATAGATTTATCTGGCTCAAATTGACATGATGTTTCAGTCAAATGCATTTCTGATTGATAAAGTCTTATTAAAGTCTCCAAGCAATTTTCCAGGCCTGGTGCAAGGAATGAATGTGATTAATTCCAAATGCAAAATATTTTATCAAAAACTGGCTATATTCATTTTGAGTTTATCTTTGTATAAGGTGTAAGTTGGTGGTCTAGTTTCATTTTTTTTTTTTTGCACATATCTGACAGGAAACCATAAAAATCTTAGAGGAATCCACAGGCAGCAAAATCTCAGACACATTCCAGCTTCACTAACACAGCTCCTAGTGCAATGGAAACTAAGAAGAAAATAAACACATGGGGCTACATCAAAATAAAAAGCTTCTGCACAGCAAAAAATTAATATATAAAACAATAAGAAAGCCCACTAATGGGAGAACATATTTGCCAATGTTATATCTGATAAGGGCCTAATCTCCAACATTTACAGAGAACTCAGACAACTTAACAAAAGGAAGATAAACAATCCAATAAAAAATTGGGCAACATACTTAAATAGATATTTTTTGCAAGAGGACATACAGAAGGCCCAGAGACATATGAAAACATGCTCAAAGTCACTAATCATCTGAGAGATACAAATCAAAATGACAATGAGATACCATCTCACACCTGTCAGAATGGTTATCATCAACAAATCAACAAATGACAAGTGCTGGTGAGGATGCGGAGAAAAAAGGAACCCTTGTGCACTGCTGGTGGGAATGCAGACTGGTGCAGCCACTGTGGAGAACAGTATAGAGTTCTAAACTAAACAGTATAGAGTTCAAAAAACTAAAATATATATTGAAGGGCAGAGAAAGAGCTTCACAGATAAGAAAAAAACTAAAGGAGTTCATCACCACCAAAGCAGTATTGAATATGAAATGATGAAAGGTATTCTTTAAAAAGAGGAAAAGTAAAGAGAAAAAAGTAAAGATAAAAATTATGAACAACAAATACACATCTACCAACAAAAATCATACACCTATGACTGAGGACAGCGCAGGGGACGTAAGGGCAGAGGATGGGGTGGAAACCGGGTGGAGGGGAGCAATGGGAGGGGGGAAATTGTAATAATCTGAACTATAAAGATTTATTTAAAACACACACACACACACACACACACACACACACAAAACAAAACAAAAACAAAACAAACAAAAACAACTAAAAATGGAGCCAACATTGACCCAGTAATCCCTCTTCTAGGAATATATCCCAAGAAACCAGAAACACCAATCAGAAAGGATATATGCACCCCTATGTTCATAGCAGCACAATTTACAATAGCTAAGATTTGGAAACAGCCTAAGTGACCATCAGCAGATGAGTGGATTAGAAAACTATGGTGCATCTACACAATGGAATACCATGCTGCTGTAAAAAAAAGGAACTCCTACCATTTGCAACAGCATGGATGGACCTGGAGAGCATTATGCTAAGGGAAATAAGTCATTTAGAGAAAGATAAATATCACATGATCTCACTCATTTGTGGAATATAATGAGCAACATAAACTGATGAACAAAAACAGTTTCTGAGACAGAGAAGCATCGACCAGACTGTCAAACCTCAGAGGGAAGGCAGAGGAGGGTGGGGGAAAAGGGGATAAATCAGCCCAAAAGACTTGTATGCATGCAAAAACGCAAAAAAAAAAAATGTCTATAGTCTTTCATGGAGAATCAGACCAATATTGAAAACTCCAGAGGCCAATTTTTCTTCCTTCTTTCCTTCCTCCCTCCCTCCCTCTCTCCTTTTCCTCCCTACTTTCTTCATTTTTCTTTTTTTGTTTTTTTTGTTTTACACTTAAAAAATAGAATTTTGAAAAGGTTTTCCTAAGTGAATACTAGTCTCCTTTTCCAATAATAATTTAGAAAAACACTCTAATTGTATATTTCCCAGTTGATGTATACATATATTATCCACTATGAACTTTATTTTTAAACATATTTTTATTGATTTCAGAGGGCAGGTGAGAGGGAGAGAGAGATAGAAACATCAATAATGAGAGAGAATCATTAATTGACTGCCTCCTGCAATCCCCACTCTGAAGTTTGAACCTGCAACTCAGGCGTATCCCCTAACTGGGATTCAAACCGTGATCTCCTAGTTCAGTGGTTGGCAAACTCATTAGTCGACAGAGCCAAATATCAACAGTACAATGATTTGAAATTTCTTTTGAGAGTCAAATTTTTTAAACTTAAACCTCCTCTAAAGCCACTTCTCCAAAAATAGACTTGCTCAGGCCGTGGTATTTTGTGGAAGAGCCACGCTCAAGGGGCCAAAGAGCCACATGTGGCTCATGAGCCACAGTTTGCCAACCACTGTCCTAGTTCATAGGTTGGTGCTCAACCACTGAGCCACGCAGGCTGGGCTCCACTATGAACTTTAAGACAAACCTAAATAACCAAGCCAATCCGAGTGCATGCTCTCCACACACCTGGAAGTCTGGCTTGGAAGTAGGGACACTAGGGAGAAATCTCTATTTTGGGTGTGGGGGAGTGAGGATAGATGTAGCAGAGTAGAATAGAGTGTCTGGTACCATCTTTAGCTGCTTTTCACCTCTTCTAAGCCATCGCAGTCCATGTATTAAAGGACTGTGGAAAATCAGTTCAAATTTTCCTCTGCTTCATTCACTAAAAGCAACTAATGGTTGGTATACAGCCCTGCTCCGGCCTGTAGGAGGGAGACTCCCAGCCAGCTCACTTGGTAGAACACGTGCCTATGGTTTGCATCTTGGCTAGGGCTGCATACAAGATACACGTATGTCTAGCCTGGTAGCTTAATAGAGTGTTCCATTCTTGACCTAAGTGTGCTCTACTGGACACAAGATGGAAGAAGTCTACCTTTACGTAGCTAGAACAATTGAAGAGCGAGACAAAAATTTGCAGGAGAACAGAAAATCACAGGCAAAGGGGAAATGCTATGTGAACCCCACCCTCTCAGAGCCAAGATGGCCAAGATAAATGTTATTAGAGAAAGATGGGCAGCCAGTGACAGGGAGGCACAGACTCCAGCAGTCATAAACATGTGATTCTGCCAGGAGTGAATCACTAGTGAAAGTTGCAAAAAAGAAGGTTCAAATTGGGCGATGGTAGGAACATGCAACGAAGTATCTTGCACAGTTGACCGGAATTGTTTGCTTAAAGGAACAGTATACTGTGTTTTGTTTGTTTGTTTGTCTACATATTTCACCATGCATGTAATTAAATGAGAATATAATACATGTCCAGCCTAGCTTCTGTAATAGAAATGAGTGTTGAAAAGATAAATGTTATTTAATTTCTATCTGTCACACTTTCCTTACTTTTTTTCATTGTTTTCTACAAATTGCTTCAGTTATATTTCCAAGTCGAGTTTAACCTTTCAATTTAACAACACATTTCATTTTAAATGATAGCATGAGAATCTTTTAAAAGCGTATTACATATTCTTCTTCACAATTTAGGGTATTTCCAACGCACATCAATTATTTTTCCAGACTATGGTTATGACATTAGAGGCATTGCTCATTCAGGATGATATGCTCCTGTTTCAAAATAACTGCATTCCATAGCATTGCTGAGATTTTCGATCTATTTTGTTGTTGCTTTTCCTTGTCCTCCTCTTCCTTCTAAGCTGTATTTTACACATCCAACATGCCCCCATTTTTTAGTCCTTTTGCTATCTGATTTCATACTGTAACAAATGATAGCACGTAGCCCAGCCTGTATGGCTCAGTGGTTGAGCGTTGACCTATGAACCAGGAGGTCACGGTTTGATCCCTGATCAGGACACATTCTGAGTTTTAGGCTTAGTCCCCAGTTTGGGGTTTGCAGGAGGCAGCCAATCAATGATTCTCTCTCATCGTTGATGTTTCTGCCTCTCCCTCTCCTTCCCTTTAAAATACATAAAATATATGTATTTTTGAAAGATAGCATGTAGAAAGAGAGAAAAAGGCCATGAGTATCCAGTAGCTCCCAAATAATAACATGGCTTTGATAGTTCAAATTACTAATGTAAAAAGGCCTTAGGCAGGCACCACATTTAAAAGCACAGTGCTGGGACCGTTACTCATGTGGCAAATTATATTAGATCCATAATACACATACAAAAACCCAATTCACGGTACATTAAACCTAAAAGTACATATTAAACTTTAAAATATTTTTACAAGAACAACCATTAGAATGAATAACTCATGTTAGTAAGGTAACAGACTACACTTATGCTTCCATATACCAGCTATAAACAATGAGGAAAAACACACACACTGTAAAACTTAAAATAATGTGTAGGAGAATAGCTCTTTTATTTCAGGAAAAGTAAATGTTTATTAAACAAATGTAAATAACTGAAACAAGAAAAGGAAAAAATTATGTTTTAACATTTCTGCTCATGAAAACAGGCAATATCTAAATATAAGGAACTACTTGACATTGAAATGGGGACTCAGAACTGTTGAACATTGAAACTGGGACTCAAACATCTTTTGTTATTATATGATTATTTCTAGTCTGCAGAGGCAAGATTTTTTAAGGGAAAGAAATGGGGAAAAATAGATACAGAGGCAAAGAAGCATTGAACAGACTGTCAAACTACAGCAGGAAAGGCAAGGGAGGTTGGGGTGGGGCTGTAAGATATCAATGATGGACTTATAAGCATGCATATAAACATAACCAATGGATACAAGGCATGGGGGGAGGGGGGAGGGCATGTACTGGGGGGTAGGGGAAGCCAGAGCAGGGTCAGTGGGGGGAAGAAAAGAAGACATATGTACTACTATTTGTAATACTTCAAACAAAAAAATTGTTCATCAATTTAAAAAAAAAAAGAAAATAAAAAGCTAGGTGAAATCTTATGTCCGTCTTAGGTTCTCCTAACTCTGAATCTTGCACAGTTTTCTGCACAGACACCCAGGCATACATGAGAATATTGCAAAGCCCTTATTCTCCAAAGTGGCTCACTTCCCAGTCCTTCTTCCCAGGATTTGGGCATATCTTGCTGTTTTTAATACATTATGTTCCCATCAATAAATTAAAAAAAAACACATACATTTTCATTGATTTCAAAGAAAAAGGGAGAGGGAGAGAGAGAGAAATATCAAGGAGGAGAATCATTGATCGGCTGCCTCCTACATATCCCCTACTGAGAATGGAACCTGCGACCTGGGTTTGTGCACTGACCAGGAATAAAACTGTGAGCTCCTGGTTCATGGGTCAATGCTCAACCACTGAGCCACACCAGCTGGACAATGCCTGCCAATATTTTTGAAGCTCATTCTACATATAGCCGATTTTCTTCCCTCGGAGTGTTTGGAGTTGGGTGGAACAAAAGCAATAAATCCCCTTGTGTCAGACCCTCAGGGAGCCCCCCAGACAGGTTCAAACAGATGAACGTAATTCATTTGTGAATAAAGTGTGCTCTCCTCTCTCTTTGGGGAACACACTTTGAATACAGGCTGCCACCTTCAAGACCACTGCTATGCCAGGGAGAGGAATGGGCAGGAACATGTGACAGTGCCACAAAACTCTTCTTATTCAGCATTTGTTGGCTGCCAAGAATGTTTGACTATCTTCCAGAGTTCCAATAAACTTTATTCCAACAGCTTTTCCCAGTGTTTTCAGTGTTTGTGGAGAGAATTGACCTCCATAGTCCCCTACTCCTCCACTTTCACCAGCATCATTCAGTTCTGTGAGTGATATTTTGAAGTTTAAATCTTTATGTGAACATCTTAATTAAGCTGTGTGTACTTTTTTCTGAAAGGAATAACAAATCACAAGAAGGACAAAAGCAGAAATTTCTCCAGCACTAATAAACTTGTGAAAATAATTTTAAAAAATTTAATATACAAGAATTATTCTCCAAAATTTCTAAAAACAAACAAACAAACAAAAACAAAAAACTCCTATGAATGAATAAAATAAAATAAAATAAAATAAGCTATTTTAAAAAAGAGGTAAAGGTTATTCATGTAAGACAGTTCCTAGAGGAAGAAATCCAACTGTGTGTGTGTGTGTGTGTGTGTGTGTGTGTGTGTGTGTGTTTGAAAATGTGTTAGACTTCATCAGTAATTAGACATGTAAATAAAAACCACAATAAGAAAAAAAAATTATCTCTCCCACCTTCCCTCTCCTCTTCTTTCTTGCAGCCCTCTCTCTCTCTCTCTCTCTCTCTCTCTCTCTCTCTCTCTCTCTCTCTCTCTCTCTCCTTTCCTCCTTCCCTCCCTCCCTCTCTCACACACAGTAAATGTTGCTGACAACAAAGGACAACAGAATAACTTGTGCCTGATTGAGAGAGAGAACAACCTACTCTATCTCTCAATCCTCTCTACACATACACTGAAAAATATAAGGATTAAAATGCTGTTGTACATTGTTATAAGAACAAAATATCCATTGCTGTAAGAATAAATATCCCTCGCTGGTTTTGCTCAGTGGATAGAGCATTTACCCAATCCGGGTTTGATTCTGACCAAGGCCACATAACTCAGTTGCAGGTTCCCCTGCCCTAGTTGGGGTGCATGCAGGAGGCAGACAATCAATGCATCTCTCTCACAGCCATGTTTCTCTCTGTCTCTCCTCTCCTTTCTCTAAAAATCAATAGAAAATATCCTTGACTGAGGATTTTTTAAAAAATGAATAAATAATTAAATCATGGGAGAATATGTTGAGCCCATCAAATTGGCTTGATCATGTTTTCTTTCTTGAGCTGGATACTGAAAATATAGATGTTCATTACATGTTCTTGATCATTTTTAGACTACTAAAATATATGTTATCACTTAAAAAGTAAAAACAGAGTATGATGTAAAATAAAAAAGAAGATTTGAGTTTGAATCCCTGTCTACTATTTAATGCTTATATAAACTTGAGAAAATCACCTAACTTCTGTATATTTGTCTATTTCCAGTAAATAATAAAACAAATATTAGTTTTTGTAATCATATTTATTATAATTGCAGTATTATTATTATTATTATTATTATTATTATTACTTGGGCAAATAATTTACACTAGCTGGTTTCTTTGAAAATGAGAGTTTGAACTATATTAGTTTTAAGGAGACTCCCCATTTAACATTCTAAAATTGTATTATAACTTGAATTAAATATTGGAAAATAAAATAATGATGTTTATTGGCTTGGACAATGCAATAATAAATAATGATCATAACACATTACTTATGATGAAAGTTTAAACATGGAAAAGTAACACATTTAATACAGTGCAGGGCTAAAATTATTAACTTCAATAGCCATTGTTATGAGTTTGAATCACTTTATGCTGAAAAATGAATCAAGAAAGCTGGAAATGAATTGGCCAAATGCCTCTAAGTGAGTACAAGTTATTTAAAGATAATACTAAATGACATAAAGGATGATCAACACATTTCAACACAACTGCTTATTAGTGATGCCAGAACTTCTGGGAATATATTAACACATGAGATGAGACAATACTCTGATTCCAAGTGTTAACAACTGAAAAATTAACTAGATTTTCCCCATCACAATCAGAAATGGAGACTAACAGCACAAAGAACAACCCTTTGACCCACTCATAAGAAGTAAATTCACCTTTGGTGGTTCTGGAACCTAAATATAAAAACTCTCTAAGGAGTCCACAGAAACTACCCTGTAATGACACCTTCCTTTGCAAATTTGTTTAAATGTGACCAACTATGATTCTATTCACTAAAATGTGATAATCACAAGACAAAAGCAACAAACAAGCAATCAGAGACAAAGTATGTTCAAGTCAGGACTCTGGAGTAAACCTGTCTGGAATCAAACCCTGCCCCACCATTTCCTGGCTAAATGAGTTCTATGTCTTCATCTGTAAAATATCAATAATAATAACAACATTTCTCATATGGGTTTCTGCAGAATTGGATGAGTATGTATGATGTGCGTAACAAGCACCAGGTATCTCTCTTCAACCACTTAGCTATGGGTAGCTGCTATAGCTATGTGTTGAGGGGGAAATGTATGTGAATATCTGAGAATGTTGTTAGAAATAACCTTAAAAAGTCAGAATGCTCTATTATCTATTTATATATCTTAAACTTGTCTTCCTAGAGCTCTGAATCACAGAGGTTATTGATTATAAAATTTGGCAGGTTTATTAGGTAGTTGTCTCTGTGGCCAAAATTGCAGTAACTTTGTCTTAGAATATTTTACTATAATTTATAAGTGACCTATTCTTTCTTTTTACTTTTACATTTCTATATTCATGAATCTTCTTCAGAACCATCTCTATTATCTGGTTTGGATTTTTTTTTCTTTAGATGAACAAGATTTTATTTATCTTTGTCAAATAGCCTACTTCTGTTTCTTCTACTTTCAAAGTCCTTAAATTAATTTCTCAGTGATTATCCATTATTTTAAAGGCATAATTTATTAGTAATGTTTATGTTCACAAATAAAGTATGTTTTCTCTTTTCAAATGTGGAGGAAAATGAAATACTCTGATACATTGTAGGGAGATATCAAATGTAATGTTAGTCAACCACACCCAACCAAATTCCTCAAATTTTTGTTTATCTTCATAATACAATTTCAGAATCAGAGGTTTTAATACTCAGAGGAATAACAGCAGTCATCTGATGCAAACTCCTCATTTTTACATGAGAATCTCAGTGCTTGCATTAGTTGGGTAAATTAATCAAGTGAACTGGGATTATACACCAAATCTATTGACTAAATTCTGAGTCATTTCTGATAAAACATGCCAGTAAAACAAGCATATGAGTCAACTGTCAAACTGCAGATCACTTTTTAAAATAAATCCAATATGTCCTCAATGATTTATTTCTTCTACCTTGTTAAGAAAATTTTGACTATGTGTTATGAAACTTTGATACTTAATATTTTTAAAGATATTCAAAAGTTTACCGTTAAGTAACTTTAAGTCCAACTTAGACTAACTTTTTTACACAGAGTCAAGCTAAAATTTTAATGTGAAAGCCATACATATCTCATTTATTCCAGTGACATAACGTTATTAACCATAAACAAGTTAATAATCCTCTCTATCACAAATCTGTGTCTACTGGCTCTAAGTTTTTGAGATAATGTTTATATCTGTGTTTTAGAAACTGTTGAGTGCTATAGGTAGCTTTTTACCTCCTGGGACTCCCATCCTAGGCACACTTTAAGTAGTCAATTCTGTGTGATACAGATTAAAGAAAGATTGATAATTCATTGATGGTGTGATTTTTATTGGTGGTGATGGGATGGTAGTCCTGGTGGTAAAGTTGGTGATGGAGTGAAGGAGGAAAAAGTTCTATTTTTTTCACACTTACCATTAGAAGTGCCATAAATGTTCTCTTAGAACCTGAAAGTTACACTATGGCATCAACACCATGGCATCTTTACCCTGCATTATCACTCTTCTCCTGCTTTGTGAGGTGGCTTATCTCTTCTCATCTTCCAAGTCCTACAAAAATGACCTTCCACAGAGAAGCATGCTCTATAAAATAAAATGAAATGAAATGAAATGAAATGAAATGAAATAAGATAAAATAAAATAGCAAATCTGCTCTCCCCATTGCCTCTCTATCTTATTACTCCACTTTATTTAATTTATAACCCTGTGGTCTTAGGCACGTGACATTTCCTTTCCAAGTTTTATTTTTATTAGCTACAACATGGGGATGACTCTAATGTCCCCTTTTCAGAATTGGCATGACATTTATAATGGAATAGAAGGTATGAGATACCTACTAAAACTCAATAAATGGTAATAATTTTATGATTTTACCCTCTAAGTTGAAAAACACAACAGTTAAAATACCGTGTTAGCTACTGATGAGGTAAAATGACATTAACGACACAACATTTAACTTCTATTTCAGGCCATTAACCTATACCTGGTAAGTATTAACATGACAGAGGGACATGTCAGTGTTCCATCTTGGTTTATGTCACTTCTGTCATGGATTGAGGCATCTCTTGAAAGGCCCCGGATCGGTAAGCCAAACCAAAACCACTTTTTTTACTTTGATTCTAGCCACATGTTTGGTGTTCCTACAAGTCTGAGGGAATTAGATATAAGTGAAACAGTACAAACAGGTAATTCCTGGCCTTTATTTTACTTGTTCCTTCCCAAGTTGCATTGTCATGTGGTTTATGTCATCTTATTTCTCTGCCTAGCGAAGGGAAAGCACTGCTATTAATGGAGAAAAATACTAACAGGCCAACATCACACATTTTTGGTTTGCATGGTTGTATTAGCCTTCAAATGATAATGTGACATCTCCAGTCAGTGGCAACTAAACATGTTTCTACATCATTCGTTTTATCTTCTGCAGTCACTGGGCAGGATTATGCCTGTGTCTCCTGTCATAACATTCATTGCACTTTACAGGGATTCATTGTGCAAATGTCTGTCCTCCTTTCTACAAAGAGACTTCCACACCATTTCTCAGCACCTGTACGATGCACTAATGGTTAAATGAACACATTAAAAAGCCATGGGTTCATAAATGAATGAGCACAGCAGTGGAAGGAGGGAAGGAATCAGCTGCATCTTCCCATGTTGAGGGCTTCCTAGAGAAAGAGAATGTCCTAAGCCCAAGAACGAGAAGAGGAAATCTCTAGCTGAGCTATCATTGTTGTAGTCAGAAACAACTCATGCTGGACACAAATCTTGAAAGATGAATTATGCTGTGAATGTGAAAGTGACATTTAAGGGAAAAGATTCTCATGAAAAGGATTCCGTAAAGGACACTAAGGTGAAGTAAGCCATCGGTTTGTTGAGGAGTCAGAAATCCCAAGACACTGAGTGCTAGGGACCCAAGACAAAGTGAGGAAAGGGAAATAGTTCTGGGAAAGCAGATTAGAGAAAGGGAAGGTTCTATTTCAAATCCAAAGTCCCAGAAGAAAAGATTACAAAAAGATGAAAATAGAATTTGTAAAGCATGAGAAAATAGCTTAAATTTCTGAGAATTCAAATGAGAGCCAGGTGAAGCAGTTAGTTTTGAAAATTAATATTTTTCTTAAAAATTATATATTTCTTTAAAATTATATATATTTCTTTAAAATTATATATATTTCTTTAAAATTATATATCTATATATTTATATCTATATCTATCTATATATTTATCTATATCTATCTATCTAAATATATATTTCCCTGATCCTGAGGGATTTATGTTGGTATTTTCTCATAGTTTTATATAGAAGATTGGGCCTGTTTTTTTTTTTTTTTTTAAAAAAAGAGCATATATAAAATGTAAAAATGTGTCAATGGGAACAGTAAGGAAAAGACTAAGAAGGAATAAGTAGTCAATTAAAAAAAACAATGACTGAGTTTTGAGGTTTTAAACAAACAAAAGTAAACTGGTTTGCATCACTGTCCTATTTGGAAGACACATAAAAATATTACTAAAGCATTTGCAAAGCAAGGGAAAACATACTTGGACAGATTTTCTTCTGAACTTTGTGTTTGTGCACAAAGTCATTGCCATTAAACAGAGAAAACTGATATAGCGAGGCTTCAGTTAGGTTGCTGAGCTATTATTCACCACATAGAGCAAAACAAAAACAAAAAACCCCAATCAAAAAGGAAAAAAAACCTTTACAATAAGCTCCATTTCCCCCCACCCTCCCACCCCCCACTATTAAAAACTATGATTTCTTGCTGTTTACCACTTGCCATAAACCAGCTACTTTTCTCAGTAGCAATAAAACTCCTTTTGGAAGGGAGACATTGTAAATTGTGCTGCCCACTGCTGACAGCAGAGATTTTTTAGAGAGCTCAGTTTTCGCACACACACAAAACAATGCCAGGGCATGAAAAGTTTTGTAAGCTCAAAGCCCTATTCATTTCTAAGGGGAGAGTTGTATCATATTTATGCTAATTACCTATTCACTCCACTTGGAGAGAAAACCCTGAAGGAATGTGCTTTCTGAACAGAGAATATAAATAAGGAAATAATTACTACCACTGTCTATCAATTTCTTTTATCTGTTGATAAACGGATCACTGTATGTTACTTGTAGCAGGCATTTCAAAGTTATCTGAGGCTTGATTTATCTGACAAGGAAAATTCCGAGACCTTAGACAAAGCTGAGTAATAAAAAGTGAAACTGAGAAGTTGCATCCCAAATGGAGGGAATAAGCCGAAGTGGGAGAGAAACAAAATAGCAACAGTTCTTGGTCTGTATCGTTCACCACAAGCAGTATTTTGATAACCTTAGGAAAGAAAAAACAACAACAATTCACAGAATAGTTAAGACACATCCCTGAATAATCAGAAAGGGCGGAGGTGCGAGTAGAAAACAGAATGCTACAGGATTTTGCAGATGTTATTGTTTTTGTTGTTTTCAACACATTGTTAGAACGGCATTTCAGTGATAACTCTCATGAGGCACAAACGATTGTTTTCAAAAAGCAACATTTGGAAGTTCTTCCTATGCAAACAAATGCTCGTGTGGTGCCATATGAAAATAATTTAACACAACTACATTTGTTATGAAGAATCAAAGTCTAATAGGCCTTTTTTTCATGAGCGGTTTAAAATTTTTAAAAGACCGAGGTAAACCAAGGAAGAAGAGACTTACTTTTACAGTCAGAATATGTGACAAAAGTCAGAGGACGGGAAGACACTATAGTTTGTGTAACAGAACTATCTACCTAAGGCAGGAATGTCCTCTTGATCCATGCTTCAATGTATATAGCAGTTACCTGAGGACACTGTTAAAATACAGGTTTCAGATGGGCCCTGAGATTCTGCATTCCTAACAAGGTCTCAGGCCATAGCTCTTCTGTGGACCTGAGAAAATGCAAAAATTGTCTAATTGGTCTATCATGAACAGTTTGCGTAGGAGGAGGCAAATTTGGGGCAGTCAAACTGCTTTCCTTTCATTTAGTCAAAATTTGCCTTTCAATAAATCCTATCCATTGATCCTAGTTCCAGCTTTCAGAATTGGAACTACTACATCTAGTTTCTCTTATACCTGAATAATAAACTCCAGAAATGTACCCCCTTGAATCTCTTCTTTGTGAGAAAATTGCATCTCCAATAAAGCAATGGTTTTGAGTCCTTTCTGCTGTCTTGCTTGCTCTGTACTGAATATATCTCCAGGTAGAATGTTCATCTACACTTGAGGCCCAAATACATGAACACAAGACTCCAGTTCAGATTGGGTTGGCAGTTATGATGGTTCCACTGATGATCCTGTGTTTCTATAAGACACACTGAATATGTCTACATTTGTGTAAAACTCATGGACTCAGCCCAAAGTACACTGCACACATGCTTAATAGCTTCCTAGAAAACAGCTCTTTCTTAAATGGAAATGATTAAGTAGCTAAACTATTAATTAAATAGCTAACCTTTTCTTTTTGGCATGGTGAACTCCCATGAAAATTTTCTCACTGGAATCATCACCTAGTTCACAGCCTCATTCTCTCCCTTTCCCTGTCATTACTCTCACACTGCAGCCTTACAAGTCTTAAAACTTCTGAACTCCGGTGACCTTCTGCTCCACTCCAACTGAACCATTCTTTGGCATGTCTGCACCCCGGTTGTGTCATCCTTTGAAACCGCTTCTCTCCAAGTTCTCATAGTCTGACCACTGCTACAACCTGGACACGTGCTCCTGCCTAATGCACAGACCTAATTTGTGTCTCCATTGTGACCCTCACACCCTTAATTTCCCCATGCTGTCATATGTCCACATGATTTCACTTTCTCTCAACCCAGTTTGCAACTTCTTGTTCAAACAGTGTGAGATGCTTCTGGCAGTATATCTGCAATGCTTTGTGCAGGGTCCACACTCATTTCCCCCAATTCTAGCTTTGGGATATCTTCATCTGTTTTCTTTACTCTACAAAGGTGCATGGCTGCCAAAACCAGTTTGGCTCAGTGGATAGAGCTTCGGCCTGCGGACTGAAAGGTCCCAGGTTCGATTCCGGTCAAGGGCATGTACCTTGGTTGCAGGCACATCCCCAGTAGGGGTTGTGCAAGAGGCAGCTGATCGATGATTATCTCTCATCGATGTTTCTGACTCTCTATCTCTATTTCTTCCTCTCTGTAAAAAATCAATAAAATATATTTAAAAAAAAAAAAAAAAGGTGCATGGCTGGAGGAGGTAGTAGGAAGTAGGCAGAAGTCTTTACATTACTGATTTCATTAGAAATGCCAGTGATCCAGACTTCATTTTAATTCTAGATTTCACTCTCTGTAGCAACAAAGCGAAACTTTCAACATCTTGACGTTTCCAACCCTTCCTGGAATCATAAATGTCAGCAGTTTGAACGGATGATCTCACTGACAATTCACTGAAATAGCAAGCCCACCTGGCATTGGATCTCTCAGCTTCCCTGCTCTCCTAAGGCTGTGTTTGTATTTTGCATGCCTTTTCCTCAGTCAATCCAACCTCCTCAGAGGGAGACACTCCCTTCTATAAATGCTAAGGTTAAAATGAGTACGTATTTCTACTTAACACTTCCCTGCCTAGAACAATGTGTTATTCTATCCATTATGCCTTCTGGCATGATTTTCAGTCTCCTGAAAATACTAGATTTATTGCTCTATCCAGAAACATGTTCAAAATTTTATATCTTTCTATCAACTAGTTTTCTTTGAAACCCTTGCAGTTTGACTCTCCTTCATCATCTTCCAAATCACCATCTCACACATTAAAATTTATATGTTGAAAGACATCTCCAACAAGTTTAATATAATTTTCTCAATTATGTTGTTTTGTTATCCTTTCCATAGCATTTTATATTACTGACTAGAGGCCTGGTGCATGAAAATTCATGTACTGGAGGGGGGGGGGTGTCCCTCACCCCAGCCTGTCCCCTCTCACAGTCTGGGAGACCTCAGGGTTGGGAGGTGACCTGGAGATCAGGGGAAGGCGACACCCCATCACACCTCTGCTGCTGCCACTGCCAGCAGCACAAGCCTTGGCTGAGCCTTGGGAGCCCTGGGCACCACCATCTTGTGGCTGTGGGCACCGCCATCTTTGCAGGTGTGGAAGCAATTAGCATATTTCTCCTTATTGGCTGTGGGCTCCACCATCTTTGCAACAGCATGAGGATCAATTAACATATTCTCTCTTTATTATATAGGGTTTCCTATTCTCTTTTAAAGTTCTTTTTTTGTTTTTATAGCTCCATTATATTGAATTATTTTGGCTCTTCTATTCTTCTGTTCCTATGTGCAATTAATTTTAAAATGTACCAAATAGCAGATGATCTTTCCTATTTCTTTCACTTCTTATTTAAGGCTACATTCTCAACCATCTTGTCCCTATGACTGTCCATTAGTGACCTACCAACCCGGGTGTATGACAATGACTGCCACATCTATATTTTAGCCCACATTTCTTTATAATATCAGAGACAGAAAGGAATCAGTCCCATGCAATAAGTCCACATGAAAAATGCTAAGCTTTCACCAAATGTAACTGACAGATGAAATTGGTTATCTAATGTTTATCCTGTATACACAATAAATGCAACATACAAATTCTGGTCAAACATTTGATGTGTGTGGTCTTCATCTTGAAATCCTTCCCTTTTAACTTTTAGACCCATTAATCCACTGAATCAAAACAATTGCTTTTCTGTGGTGCTGACATTGGGAGCAACGGGGTGATTTAGTGAAAAGAAATTTATTCAAAACATGGAGGTTTATGTTTAGATGTTTGGTTTATTTTTAGACTTCGGGAACTTACTACTGGATTCTCCATGCATTCAGAGTAAATTCTCAATTTGTTTTACTCTGGCCCAGAGGGCCTGTTCTTGGCTATTCTCCCACCCCATCCACTGCCATGCTTTCTTACCTCAATGCCATCCAGCCACACTTCTAATCAATTTATCTGTCCTTGCATTCTTGACTGTTTGCTTATCTCTTTATGTGTGACCAACCACATCTGCTGCAACAGAAGTTCCTGGAAGTTTTTGTGTTTTTTTTATCTGTTTTTGTCACCATTACAATGCTTAGTCTCTAGAACAGGGTCTAGTATATAGCAAATATTCAAAAATGCATGTGTGAAGTAGACAAATAAATTGATTCACTAATTGGTCAGTCAGTCAATAATCAAGATAATCCTTTGGAAATATTTCGATTATCCATCACTTGTAGAGTCCAACAGCACTAGATGCTGCCTATGTGATAAATCTGGCTATTTGTACAAAATTTCAATAAGCATTTTCAAAGTATATATTGAAGACAGACAACTAAAATTAATTTTATTGTTACGTAGCCACTACATTAAGTGTTGTTATACAGATTTTACATCTTTTTCAAAATAGAAAAGAAAAGAATAGATAGGGCTTAGAATTCTCTATTCCCTAGCCTCTTAAGTCCTTTAAATACTGTATAATAGGCCTTTTCTTTTTATTTTGTTCTACTTTACCTATCACAATTAAAATCTGTTTAAAAACATGAACTTTGCCTGGGATTCAAAGAATTTAACTATTAGACTGACACTTTAGAACTTAAAATTTTAATACTTTAGAGTTTAAATTTTCATTAACAGAGAAAGCAACTTTTTGATCAATTTGTTTTCATTCAATATGAAAAAAATATATCATCACTGATTAAAATACCTGACAATGAGTTCATGTCAATCTTACATACTATTTATCAAGCACAAATAAGTAACTCAGTGAAAGGCCACTGCTAACTTAATCAATTTTCTAAATAATAGAAATGCCTATTCATAAGTAGAAACATAAAATGCAAAATTTTGTTTTTAAGATATATATAAAAAGAGCAGCATTTTTTTTTTAAACTTAAAATTTGTTACTTAAAACAGTACTATAAATTTTATATTAAAACACATGCATTAAATACAGCTTTTCTTCCTGGAAAAATAATAATATTTAACATAAAAAGGTTCCTTGAATTGCTGAGGTAAAATGTACAAAATGGATTAATTACTTATAGCCTGCAGAGCTTAGATTTCCCACTAAAAATAGCTAAAGACAAGGACCATTGTATTTTCTAACTATGCTACCTTCTAGAACACTGCAGGCTTTGCTACTGCACCCATCTTTTAGCCACCTTTTTAAGGCCCCAGGCCTTTATCTTTAGCTTGTAAAATGGGTACATTTCCAAATCACACTGGTAAAAACCTCACATTTTATTAAGTATAGCCCTTGGAAAGGAATTTCAGAATCATACAGTTTAATTTGCCATTTTATAGATAATTTGAAAATTTTAGTTCAGTGGAATAAGTTAAGCAGATGAGAGTGATACCATTTTCGGTCTTTTATTAGTTTTCTTCTTAAGGCTGCCTTGCCAACATTATGACAAGCTAAGTTAAAACAACAGAAATTTTTCTCTCTCACGCATTTCTGTAGGCCAAAAGTCTAAAATCAAGGATATGAACCTAAGGCCTAGAAAACCCTATTTTAGCTTTTGGTGGCTTCTAACATTCCCGGACTCATGTCCACATAACTCCAAGCTCTACTTCTGTCTTCACATCACCTTCTCCTCTGTGTGTGCATCTTCTCTATATCTCTCTTACAAGGGCACTTGACACTGGATTTAAGGTCCATCCAGATAGTCCAGGATGATGTCCCCATAGTAAAATCTTTAACTTAATCACAGCTGCAAAAGCCCTTTTCCAAGTGAAGTAGCATTCACAGGTTCCAAGGAGTAAGATGTGAATATCCCTTTTGGGGGGCCACCATTCAACCATTGAAAGCCAATGTGGGAACTTTAAAGTAGTAACAGTAATAAGAATATTCCTATTCACTTCCATAGTAGCTGTATCCTCCTCAAGGTGCTTTCATATGCATCCTCTCACTTTATCAACAACCTAGACCTCCCTCATTTTACAATGAGACAACTAAAGCTGAAAAAAAATGACCTTAGAGGAAACACAAAGCTAATTAATAGCAAAGAGGTAGGTCCCACCCACCCACCTGGGGCTCTGTGATAGATCACCATTGCAGTGGGAGGCCTTGCCCACCTGCAGCCTGCCAGTTGGTGGCCAGGTCCTCCTTCTTTGGGGTGATCATGGAGCCTCCTGATTCATTGATAATCTCACCAGCCAGTGGCCTGGGCTTCCCTCTGCAAGGCAATCATGCGATTGATCACACCTCCACAGAGGGAGGCCCCACTCACCTGCCCCAGCCCACTGGTCGGTGGTGTGGACCTCCCTCTTTGGGACAATCCTGGAGCCCTCTGATTGATCTATCGCTCTGCTGGCTGGTGACCTGGGCCTCCCTCTACAGGGCAATCATGGGATGATGGCTGGGCCCCTGATCAATCGCATGGGACCAACCTTGGCTGGCCTGACACCAGTGGGTGTCATAGCGTGATCTGGAAGATCATTTGGTCATCCGGTCTAATTAACATATTACACTCTTATTATTATAGAAGATTATTATAGATTTTTAAAATTTTTTTTAAACAAATCAACTTAATTGTGCATGATTTTTAAAAATATATATCTGCACCTCTATAGTGATGTAGAAAAATTTCATTTAGCATTCTTGGAACAGCTACTGCTTTTTTAAAAATCTTAAAGTTTGGTTGGAGACAAGGAGTCACACCATTTGTTCAGATTAATAATAAGAGTTGATGTGTATCAAGCTCTGATTCTGGGCCAGGCGAGTACTTCATCTAAAGACAAGTGCATATAGTAGTTAAAATCTGGCTCAGCTATCTGATGACTCTGAGTTTAAATTTAGCGTTAGCATTTACTCATGTGTGTCTGCTGACAAGTCAGCCAAACTCTCTACTCCTCATTTTGCTAATTTGAAAATTGGGAGTAACAGTTGAGCTGCCCTCATTGGTTGCCTTAAGATATAAAGAAAATGATGCCTGCAACCTTTAAAAGAGTATGAGGGCCTTAGTGCACCCTCCACCTAGGCTCTATGTTCTTTTCGACAGAGAACACTTTATTTAAATACAATTGCTTCATTTAGGACTAGAGATTTCCCCCATTTCTAACATTTCTAGAGGGTATCTTCTATATATAATGATATATATAAAAGTTAAATTCTTGCTTATCTTCATACTTACCCCATCCTGTCTCACATCATCACCCTTCCCCATAACACTCAATTTCGAACAAGGTCACACAAAGAAAGTTACCTTGGACAATATTCTTTGGATTCAAAGAACAATGGCTAACAATACTGTCCTGAGGGCCCACACAGGTGTTCTTCCACATAAAATAGTGCCCTTCCCAAATCATGAGTAGCCAAATATGTGCATAAATTCTTTCCTAAAGATATCATTCCTCGTCCTTTAACACAATAGCCCAAGCTATGGAGAGAGTCAAATGCTAACATTTCTCTACTATTAACAAAAACTGCCAAGCCAAAACCCAGTCTCAAAGGTTATGTTGAGGGTGCAAATCAGGATGCTGTCATCGTCTGTTTAGGAAGGACTCTAAGGCTTTATAAATCCGAAGAAACCATTTGAATAGTTCAGCAATATGGTTTGAAAATTTCAGTTGGTTTGCCTGTGTTGCTGTTAACATCATTTGAAAACTGAAGGGGGAAAAAGTACCTCATGATAATGGCAGAGTGGATTAAGTGTGAGAAAGTCTCCCTGAGGACTCAGCAAAGATCAGCGTGAGAGCTTGAGTTCACATAACGTCCTCATGCATGGCTGTGTAAGGGGAACAAACAGCTCACTAATTACCCTCATCAGGGACATGATGCAAACCCCACTGGGGGAGAGGGACAATAAAAAAAGGAATATAAATGCCTAAACCCCAGATTTTTATTAAAATAGAGTGAAAGGAATCTAAAACGTATGAGCTAATAAGTCTGGAGAAAAAAATTCAAGCTGAAATATGTGTAAAAAAAATAGGGTCTGGAAAATGAAAGAAACAAACCAACAAACAAAACTGATCTTAACATTGGTTTTGTGACTATTTAAAAGGAAAAGAAATGGTTTTAAATGAAAACTAAAAGTAATGGAGCAAGGACAATTTAGTCAGATTATCAGAAAAACGTTTCCTACCAATACAACCTATTAAAGTAGGGAATAATTTCCCCAGAGAATTAAAGTTCCTTCACTTGATTATTTTAAGATTAGACTAGACAAACCACTGGGAAATGAATAGTTGGAGGTTTAATCCATCCTGAGTTGGCAGGGAAAGGCATGCAAGTTGATCTAATAAGTTGATCCACCCCCTATTCCTAAACTCCTATTAAACATGCGTAACCACTTGCTTTGTCCATATCCCATTAACCTTCCAGAAACTCACACTGACAAATTTAAATTTGTAAAACTATTTATCACATGGAACGCATTAAGTACGTGTTCCAGGAAGGGCACTTTATTAAGCCTCCTCCCTCTTGTGATGAAAAACTAAATAATAAAAAAGCAGTAATGGAAAGCTGGAATTTCCTCCAACCACCACTACCATAGAGTTTTGAGTCAAGTCCAAGCCCCTTACTACAGTTAACCAGATACTGCATTGTCTAAAGTTCATTCATTCAAAAGCTTCCCCCTCCACTTTCCAGCACTCGCCATACCCATTCTGATCTCCTTTGAGCCACTCAGATATTCACTACTCTCTGTTCACTCATACTGCTAACTACCTGGGGTACATGTCACTCTTCCATACACTTTTCTTGAAATGTATAATATTTATTATTGATTTCAGAAAGTGGAAGAGAGAGAAACATCAATGATGAGAGAGAATCATCCATCTGATGTCCCCTGCATGACTCTGTTGGGGATAAAGCCTGAAACCTGAGCATGTGCCCTGACTGGGAATTGAATCCTGACCCCCAGGTTCATGCGTCGATGCCCAACCACTGAGCAACACCAGCTAGATCTTCCATACCCGTTTTATGAAAGTTCTACTTCCTTCTACTGTTAACATATTCAGCACTCTCTATGGAGAGTTTACATCAAGTCTACAGGTATAAGTGAAACACCTGCCTCAGATGCTTCCACAAACCATTTTCTGATCAAAACACTTGTGCACATTATATTGCTTTTACCCATTTACTTGTCTCTCTCTATTACTCTCTAGACCGTACTTTATATATAATCTATCACTGTTTTCTTTTCTAAAGTTTTAAGAATTTTTAGTTCAATTGTCTGACATGGAAGAGTTATAAAAGCATTTCTGAGTGTATGTAGTAGATTAAGTTGTTCATTATCAAAACAATACCATATAACAAAGGGCCCCAAAATGAGTGGCTTGCAGCAATCATTTATTTATTCATGTGCTTTATGGTCAACTAAAACTTGGCTGATTAATCAGCTAGACCTGCTTGAACTTGGAAAGAAGCTATAGAGTAGAACTCTGTTCCATGTGTATCTTCTATTCCTCCTTGGGTCTATGGGTCAGCCAGGGTATGTTCTAATTGCAATGGCAGAAATGCAAGAGACATAAGCATAAAGGGGCAGTGTGGCTATAAGCCTAGATTTGAAACTACAGAAGTGATTTCTACTCATATTTCAGTAACCAAAGCAAGTGACATGGTAGAAACTAGCATAGTGAGGCAGAGAAAAATATTTCATAGTGAGAGAAAAGTGGGAAAGTCATGTGGTAAAGAGAATTATAGTGGGAAAGCTGAAGGATTGGAAATGACAATCTACTCTTCCGTATTATGATAAATAATTGTGGTACAATTAAAATGCTAGTTATAACTTCGATTAAATAGCAGATTTTTAGAAATTTAATCATGTTTGCCCAATAAGAAACTATTGTCTGAGATATTTTTATGAACACTCAATATAATTATTATCTGCACATACTAACTAGCTAAAGGAGAGAGTTATCAATAAATCAAGGTAGTTTTCATGCTTAACAAAGTAATACATTTATTAATATTTGTTCCTCTGTTTTAGTTCTTTTGTGACACAAAGCTTACCTGTCATTTAAATTACCTTCTTCAGAAGCCAGGAAGTATCTCAAGATCTATATTTCTATCTTCCAGAGAAAGAGGAAAAGAAAGAAATGTAGTTCATTGGTTTATCTGTTTTTAGAAAGTTGAAGCACACACCTCCAAATTGAAAATTTTTACTGTCATTTGAGTGATTCTAGATCTTTATGACATAACACTAGAAAACATCTGGAGATTGCAGTCAAGATTGCTCTTTAGAGGATACTATTATAGAAGAGAATGTGGTAAAGTGGAATGATCACTGTCCTTATGGGTTTCATTCTAGAGAAAACTCACTGCTTAGATTAGTGTTGCCAGAATTGCTTGGCCTTTGGAGACAAACTTGAGATCATCTTCCACAAACTAATTATGTGGCCTAGGGCAAGTTATTCAATGTCTCTAAGATGCAGAAGATAAATAGCTTAATCTACCCTCTAATTGAGGGGACTTAATGATAATCAGTGAGAGTAGAGAGGAAGACTCATATTCTATTCATCATTCCTCATCTAGCACTTAGCAGAGTACACTGCTAATAGTACACCCTTAGGTAATATGCACTAAATATATAAATGGATGGCTATGGAATCTATAATTTTTTAGATTTATTGAGATTTTAGGCTTAACATTTTCCTCATGTTTCGGTTGAAGACCCATTGATGTCCCAATCATGTTGACCTTATAATGTATCTTCTAAGTATATCTTTAGAGCAAAATGAAGAATTATTAATAACTGTAATGAGACAATAGTCTTAAAGTAGATTATCCAGGAAATCAAGGCATTTTGAAAACCTAGTTCTAGGAAATATAAAGTATTGTCTAGAAGCTGTAGTCATTTCATGCCCAGATATAAAATCAAATTCACTGGGTCTCAAATTTTGCTAGTCCTGCCCTCTCAAAGTTTTCTAATCATCTTATATTATTATTTATGTATTAACTTTATTCTTCCCAAGTCTTAAATTCCAGAAACTTCTAAAGATGCATTATGATTTTCTGTACAATATGATTATTACAGTCTGAATTGTGTCCCCTCATAACTCATATTTTGAAGTCCCAACCACCACTATATAAGACAATGATTATTTGGAAATGGGAGGTTTAGATAAAATGATGTCATATGGGTAGGGTCTAGTTGTTATATGCCCCTATTTTCCCAAAATGTCAGTACTCCTTACTGATTCCATTTGCTTGCTCTTCTTGTGAAATTGAAATAGTGATCATATTTTTTGAGGATAAGGTGTATTAGCTAAATTGTATAGATTCACTAATCTACTTCCCCAATGCTAATCAAGCCACAAATTTTTATCCTTCATCTTTCTGTTGGATTTTGCTACTTTGATATTCTACTGCTAATGTATCTCAACAAATCCTCTCCTGCTTTGTCCCTCTCATCTGCCATTTCCTCTGAATATATTGACTTAAGTTGGCCTGAAGGTTGTGGGTTATTGTTAAGCTGAATATATTGACTTAAACAACATAGAGTGAGGCTCAGAGAACTGTTTATTTTTAAATTCTCTTCATTTAAGGTTTCTCTTTTAGAAAATCTGTGATCCTCACCACCACACATGGATTCATCCACCATTTTTGTTTTGTTATATTTATATTGTTCATAAATATTTAATAGTCTCTATTTCTGCAGAATAAAATAAAATCAAAAGTTTACCTCAGCAGTCTGGCCCTTACCTCTCTTTCTATCTTATATTTTATTACTTTGCAGAATAAAATATATTTCAGTCTCCTTGATCACAAACATGCCTTATGCAGTCTATCATCCACACCTTTATTCAAATTTATTTTATCCAGCCTTTGAATTCTAAATATAAGTAATCCCCTCTGGTGAATCATTTTCTGATAGTCATGGACTGTGGTAATTCTTTAAATCCTTTTCTGAAATCTCACTGCCCCTATATATTCTACTTATAATTGTCACTTCTTATACACTGAGATGAAATATATATTTCCTCCCAAAAGCATATCTCTAAAATGACCTATAAAAATGTTTTTTCTTATTTTATCAAATGCCTTCTAAGTACTATGAACATAATACATTCTCAATAAGGGGATGTTCAGGTCTAGGCCTAGATATGAAGAAATTTGTGTCCCAGAGAAATATAAATAATAAAATCACCCAACTGCCCTGGGAGTCATAAAATGTCCTTTTTGTCTCTAAGTTCATATTAAATTGTTTCTACCAACGTTCACCAGATCCTTGGGCATTAATTTCTGCCTTTATAGAATTGCAATATTTCCCCCTAAGACAGCCTGCTCATAGTCCTTAATTTGATTCTCCTGTCCACCTCTCATGGTTGTAGACTCCTGGTTCATGATAATCTCTTGAGTTTCTAGCTCCTAATGTATATTATTACTTTGTCACTGGGCTCTTCCAATCCCTATATGCCAATGTGGTTTTGGCCAATGGCTTATAATCATGCCTTAGAAGAACAAGAGAAATTGTTTGGGGTGGGGAGAAAATTTATGTTGAATTTTTTGAAAATTGCTGGTATAAATAAGCTTAGAGACTGTCCTTTATTTTGGTGCCTTTAAGAAGAAAATAAAGATGGAAACAATTCTTAGAATTTTCCAGAGCATCTTGCAAAATCTTACTGATTATTATATTAGATAATTCCAAATCCTAGTACTCCAAATAGAGTGACTGATGATAAAGTAAAAATTCATGAAGTCTGGACTAAGCTACGTCGAATGTGATTTAATAAGTAATCTGCAGCTTCCCTACCTATGTATAATTGACACCTTAAATCACATGGAAGTTCTTTTCCATCTAAACAGCTCACTGAGTGTTATAACTAATGCAATGACTCACCATGGAACATTCAGTCATCATCACACTTTGAGGATCTACTGTGTGAAAAACACTATGAGATGTGCCAGGAGTACAGAAATAAGTAAGAGTCAATGCTTGTCCTTGAGGAGTTCACAAATTGATTGACATGATAGTCTGACAAACATATCAAACATAATACATTGTGGTTAGTGTTATGACCAAAATAGAAACAAAAATGCATTACTATGAGAACTCACAGTCAGAAACTAGCCTACTGAGGATTTCAGTAATGGTCAATAGGTAAAAGAAATTAGATATAGTAGATTTCTTTTGGGGTTCCTACTCAATCTATGCCTCATCTCTACAAATTGTCCCCAGACCTAAAGGCTTCCTTCTTGCAGCCTCATGAATCAACCCTTGAAATGGCCAATAAAACTGGGGTGAGCATGTACTCTGATTGAGCAAATCAGCTTTGAACAGAGAGTCCTCTAGTAGTGCTTATTTGTGAAGAGTAGATCTGGAAAATCATATAAATTAAGGAAATAGTAGCATCCTTTCAGTTCAGTCATGCTAAATCATTTGTAATGGATTTAAAATCTGGCTTGAGGAAAAGCATCATGGGATCATGCTGAGCCACAGAAGGAAGCAGCACCAAGAGACCAAATGGTCTCAAAAATTTAGACGCAAATAGGCTGCTTACTATGGACTGAATGTTCATGTATTCCCAGAACTCACATCCTGAAACCTTAATCCCGATTTTATGATATCTGAAGGTGGGTCCTTTATTACCAGGTCATGAAGGCTGAGTCCTCATGAGTAATGTTAATGCTCTTATAAAAATAGACATGAGAGGAATGAAGAGAGTCATCTATCAGCAAGGAGGAGGACTTTTACCAGGCATGGAATCTACTAACATCTTGAACTTGAACTTTCCAACCTCCAAACTGAAAAATAGATGTTTATGGCTTAATCCACACAGCCTATGGTAGTTTGTTATTGAAGCCCAACTTGACCTTGGATTACAATGGTTTCTAAATCCTCAGTGCCATTTCTCTTGAGACCAGACAATACTTTCTCTACTTAGATTCTGTAAAACATCCCAGAATAAACCTCCCCTCCCTTTTTTCCCCCTTTGGATTTAACAATCACTAAGAAAAACTACATTTAATGAACTGATACAGAAAAAAAAATTGAGATGAATGTGGGTTACAGTGAAGAGAAAGAGCAAGAAGGGTGGATCAGATCAAAAAGGAGCCTGAATGATACCAATTTATTAGCTATTGGATGCATATGAATAATCATCCTTTTTTATCTTTCAATTAAAGTTTATATTCAATATTATTTTGTGTTAGCATAGTGGTTAGACAATCATATACTTTACAAAGTGTTTCCACCAATAATTCCTGTCCCCACAAGGCACCATACATAGTCATTACAATATTATTGACTATATTGCCAATGTTGTACTTTACAGCTTCATGATTATTTTGTAGCTACAAATATATATATTTTAATTTTTCAGCTTTTTCACCCAGTCTCCCATATTCCCTCCATTGTCTGTATCAATTAGTCTGCTACTGTTTTGTTTGTTTGTTTATAATGTTCTTTAGTTTCCACATTTAAGTGAAATCATATGGTATTTGTCTTTCTCTAACTGGTAATATCAAACTCTTAACCTTTCCCAGTTTCCCCAAGAATCTCTTCTAAAAGGACCTGCAATATACAAATGTTGTATAGAGACAGGAAATATTTAACTTTGAGCCCCAACCTGGCCCTGCATCCTGAACTAGTAGTATTCAATATAACATTATCTGATTCAAAACAATGTGCAGGACTAGATGAGTGTTCTCTCTGCTGAAGCCATTTTGGCACTTCTGTAAACCCAACCACAGCCAATCTCATAGGATTGTATATTTCCCTTTGTCTCTCTACCTGAGCTCATTCAAGTGTCTACTAGTAACTTCTAGTTGCAATATATGGATTGAAAGTTTGCATTCATTTAGAAAATTTCTTGATACACCAATTTGACCAGAATTCTGCACAGAATTCTCTTTCATGTGGCAGAGTATTAAGATACAGCCTCAAGCTTTAAAGTAGACTTTGACCATTATTCCCTATTGTCCTAGTAGTCCAAACAGTTTTCATTCCTCATTATATCTTAAAATCTAAGCATTTATATGGTCTTTTAAAGTCTGTTTTGTTAAAAAGTGAGAGTCTTCTCTTAGCTTTGGGATATTGATATTGAAAAATACAAAAATTATATATGTACCTAAGTTTTATGTACCTTAGTTCCAAATTTATAAAATGTGGGTAAAACATAGCATCCAAAGTTTGCCATGAAATAGGGTTTTCTATCCTGATTAATCCTGATTATAACAGAATACTATTTTATTTTTCCCCAGATTTGTTACATTGTACTGAGTGTACCTATGCTGTGCTAAAAAAACAAAACAAAACAAAACTCTTTTATTAATTACTTCATGAGGATTAAACACTCTTCTAAGCCCTAAACACTTATTAAATCATTCACTTTTGCAACAACTTCATTAGCATCACATATAGTTCTTATCCATGAGAAAACTGAGAGACAGCCAAAATAAATGACTTTTATGGTGATCACATGGTTCAGAAATGGATGAGTCAGAATTTCAATATTGACTATTGGGCTCTAGGATGTAGATATGTTTCTAGCCATTACACCATAATGCTTCTCACTTCAACTATTCTTACTTCTGTGCTTTGCTCCGAAGACATCACTTGGTAAATTGAATAATTATGAGATAGCAGAAGAAAATTATGGATGTTTATAGAAGTAGAAAAATTGATGTTGAGCTGTGTTGCAATTGTGTGTGTATGCATGTGTAGTTTTCTTATTATTATTCAAAAACAATGATCTGAAAATGTTTAGTACTACTTTTATCATAAATTCATTATCTTGATGTGTTCTCATATTTAAAGGTTCACTTTAGTGCAACTTTTTAACCATATAGCAAACCTATTGTTGTAAATTTATTTCTAAAGTTCTAATTTCATGCTTTTATTTGCCAACACCAAATAGAAGTGGAATGATAATTTTCCTCTCCAAACATGTAAGCAAAACACTATATAGGCAAAATGTTCAGACACCCAAGCTCTGCAAACTGTGAGCAGTATGAGCTTAAGAATGGCATCATCTCCTGGTTGGTATAATTGTACATTTCTCCTGTATTTGTGCAATTCTCTACCTTTTCTAAAATAAAAATCATCTGTTAGAAATTTAAGAAATCTCTAGTTCTTAAAGGTTATGGTCCTTAATTTGTTATGAACAGTATCATATACATAGACACACTAAGTAAATATTATTAGATTATAATGTTGGTGTAAACATTTATGTGACATTGTCAGAAATAAAATTCAGATGTAGAAGAGATTTTAACCATGACCTGTGAGAAATAGTTGTTTTTTCAATGAGTATAAAGTTTCAGTTATGCAAGATGAAGAAGATAAAAAAAGTTCTAGAGATCTGGTATGCTTATAGTTAACAACACTGCACATGGTGCCTCTAGTAGACAATTATTGTGCTATATACTTAAAAATTTGTTATGAGGGTAGATCTCATGTTACTCTGTAGACACCGTTTTAAAGATAATGGACTGTGTTACCCTTACATTTTGTAAATGTGGAAAGAAGGCCCAGTATCATTAAGTGACTTTTCCAATATTAAATAGCCAGTGGAACACAAAACCAGGAAAACAAGACAAAATACATGACTAGCTTTGTATCATGTAGACAGAGCCTGGGATTGAGATAGAAAGCAATGCATTATAAGTGCATTATTACTTTCTTGTCCTATAAGTTTCTTTATGTGTCTTTTTCTTAAGCTTATGAACTAACTCAAAACTTCAAAATAGGCTTGAAAACTGGTGTCTGCCTGCATAAAAGCTGGCTAAAAGTCATGACAGTAACAGATGTGCAAAGAGTGATAAGAATGTAGACTTGATGTGCTTGCTTGACAGATATCTGCATTGCACCAAACAGCTGGCTAAAAGCTGGATCAAGAAAAGCACAATTAAGTCAAATGTCCAGATGTTTGATACAGATGTCCAAATGATTAAGTGAAAGGATAATTTCCATTCTAATGTGCACATAGCCAAAATCATTGAAAAACAATGTTTTAGGTTGTAATCAATTTAGACATTTAAAGAAATCACTAACAAACATTTTGTTGACACTTTATCAAATTCTTAAGTGAAATACTTCGCATAACTTCATGTAGAAATATGACAATATATGAGTCCATGTATTGGATGCTTTACTGTCTAGGGGAAAATGTGATTTAGAAGAACCAAATGTCCTAGAGTCCCTATTTTGTAATATGTTTTTTTCATGCAGTGGGAGAAAAAGTCATCAAGAAAAACTATTCCTCATAATTGTGATTACTAATCACCAGGAGAAAATTAGTCATTACTCAAGAGATGTGACCTTTGAAAACAAAATTATTTGAGGGTAGAGTCATTTTAAGAAAACTTAAATTTATACTTTGTACCAAATATTTACACATAGACCTCTCCATAAAATATCTTGATAAAGGATGTCTTTAATACATTCATGGGCATTTTCTTCAATCCTTGTGAGAAATCAACATACATAAGAATCAAAATATTATTGACAAAATTTTATTGTTAACTTTCAGCAATTGAAAACATCCATTTCTTAACCAACTAGAGCTGTTGATGTTATCTCTTTTAGTAAAATGGTATGGTCATTAGGAGTTGCAGTGGCTTGTCTTCTTAATGGTAAATATGGACGAAAATTGCGTGCAGCCAGTTAAAGCCTGTGTTTTGGTGACTCTGAATAAAACCGCCTAAAACCCAGTAGAAGACATTTGAGAACTCCACCATTTAAATTACTACACTTTGTAAGCTATAGACTGCCCTTACTGTCTCTGTGTTATGGCCCCTGTAAAGAATTACATGTTCATATTGGACCAGTCACTTGGGATTCTCAAAGGAATTTTACTTAGCTGAGTCAGGAAGTACTTAGGCTGACAAACTTAATTAAAACAGGTTTTGTTTACTTGAATTCTTTTGTTTTGTAAAACACAATAAATCTCATAATTTGAAAAGTCTTTGAAATATAAGTAACTTATTATTTTAGGTCTTTATTATTAACTAGTGCCCTGGTGCATGGATTCATACACATTGAAAGGAAATTAATTAGAAGGTGGCCAGCAAGGCAGGACGGGGCTCGAAGGGCTGGATATGCCCTGGAACCAACCTCCTGCAGTCCCTCATCAGCCCGCTGCACCTGGGGCAGCACCCGGTCTTGAAGGGTGTCTGCAGAGTGAGCAGGGTCCCTCTGGCAAGTAGGGTCCCTCAGCCTGACCTGCGGGGATCAGGACAAAACCTGCTTTCTGACATTCAGGCCCCTTCCTCTCTGGTTCTGGGGTGCATTACCTGAGAATTCAGCTACCAAGACACTGTAGCTCAGCAGCTCCTGCATTGTTGAGCATCTGCCCCCTGGTAGTCATTGTGAATCATAGCTACTGGTCGGATGGTCAGGTAATCACTTAGCTATATATATATATATATATATATATATATATATATATATATATATATATAGCTAAGTGATCATATATATATATGATAAAAAATAAATAAATTCTTCATTCTTTCTCAGGAAACAATGCCATGATTTAGATATTGTCAAATAAAATTTTAAAGTTAGTCATGATTTTAAAGAGAGGCAAATGAAAATATCCTATATATCAAATATGTCTTTCCTAAATGTACATACAAACATTTGTAATCGTTCAAACAGTTTTGAAGCTAAACAATAGCGCAAATATAAAAATAGATTAGAGCCGGGACTGGTTTGGCTCAGTGGATAGAGCATCGGCCTGCGGACTGAAGGGTCCCAGGTTCGATTCCAGTCAGGGGCATGTGCCTTGGTTGCGGGCACATCCCCAGGTGAGGGGTGTGCAGGAGGCAGCTGGTCGGTGTTTCTCTCTCATTGACGTTTCTAACTCTCTGTCCCTCTCAATTCCTCTCTGTGTAAAATCAATAAAATATATTTAAAAAAAAAATAGATTAGAGACAAGTGAATGCAGTCATTTGTAAGATAGTTACTTTAATCAGCTGGATGAGAGATGTGAACAAAGAGGTAAAACGATGCATTTTCAACTCTATTTAATGATGAATCGCATCTTGTCTTGGAAGTAAAAGTAATAGAATACCTTGACAACACCTGTAGTTTAGGAGTTTATGGGGTTGCTTTTCTCCCATCCAATCTTCTTTCAGGATTAGTATATTTCAACACCAACTGTTATTTTACTACAATATAATCAAATAAGCAAGATTTATCTATGATTCAATAGAAATATTGAGTTTACTTCTTTTAAACCAAACACTTTACTAACCATAAAGTCTAAAAAAAATCAGAGATCTCCAAAATATTAATTTTTTTAGTTGCATAAACAATGTTTTAATAAGTACTGATTACAAGATTAGCAGAAGCAGTATTTCTGGCATTGTATAAATTAAAAGAGCAAATGATTATATGAACTGGATGTGATTTATCCTTATGTAAAATAGTTCTTGAATGTATTGAAATACATTAGCTATCTTAATATTGACCAGATATTCTGGGAATACCATTGTTTTTCCAAAGTTTAAATGTATCTTGAGTTTTCCAACAATGAAGATTTGTCCAGCTTTTCCATCTTGGTTTTGAAATTTACCAACCACATCTGAGTAATGGTAAACTGGATTGTGGCCCAATTCTAGAATTTTCAAATATTTTGCAAGTTCACCTTATCTCTGTGAACATTTATGTATGTATGCCTTCAATAGTCTCTTCTTTAAAAACCAGTAGGCTACAGGATAGGAAGGGGAAACATTAAAAGCATAAGTGGTGTAAGTCTTATTCACCTAAGTGACTTCCCCCACATACCAAACAATGACTTAAAGAAGTAGCTCATATGACCACATTTTCTTTTCCTTTTCCTTAAAAACAAAACAAAATAAAACAAAACAAAAACACAAAACTGTTTGGTGTTTTTCGGGGGCCCCTGTGTTAAAAATACTATCAGATATATCACTTCAGGTCACCACACAGAATGCATTAGTCTTATAATTTTATAAAATTGTTTTACAAAGAATAGAAAAACTGGAGAGAAAAGCTCCAGGACAGATGATTTTTATCTAGAAGAAAGATTGGGAAATGTCGGCATAGAGGCATACTCCAGGTTTCAGCATACTGGAGCCCAATTTGAAGACTTTTGTCGCTACAGAATGGGCTACAGACAGTGCTCTGAACATTTATGAGAGGAATTCTATCCAATCAGTAAATATTTATTTATTGAATATACATATGGAGGTAATATGCGCACATCCACTACATTTTATAAAACAGAATAAATGAAAAACGATATAGAACCTATTTTCCCAAAATTAAAAATACTGGAGTGGGGGAGAGGCATGAACAACTTACAAAATAATTTGGGACACTGGAAACACACACATAAATAATGATTTATTTTTATTCGTGGAAAATAGAAACATTTCCTAGAGAAAGTAGCATTTAAACTGAATCTTGGAGCAGGAGCATAATATTGGGATAACAAAACAAAACAAAACAAAACAAAACAAAACAAAACAAAACAAAACAACAACAAAACACAACAATGCCCTCACTAGTTTGGCTCAGTGGATAGAACATTGGCCTGTGGACCAAAGGGTCCCGGGGAACCCATTAAGGGCAGCTGTAGGCTCCTCACCAGCCAGGGTCCAGGTCAGGATACATGCAAGAGGCAACCAATGGTGTGTTTCTCTCACATGGATATATATCTCTGTCTTTCCCTCTCTCTTCCGCTCTCCCTAAAAAATATCAATAGAAACATTACCTCAGGTGAAGATTAAAAAAAAAAAGAACAATATAAACAAAAGGACAAAGAATTGATGAAACATGATTCAGACACTGAGTATGAGAGACATGTCCATAAAGGTAGGACTTGGATTTTGGAAGTGACTGTCCACAGTGTTGAACTTAAATTTTTATTGAAGAGGTTGAAAAAGAAAAAAATTATCATAGACTTTATGATCTGATGGGGGTAGCATGTAACACAAGGAGTTTCTGTGTTAGGAAAAATAATTCCGTGAGAGGGTCAGGCGAAAAAAGATTGAAAAGAGCATTGAGACAAGACAGAAAGTTTCTACAGTAGTTTCAGTGGGAAAAGACAGCACCTGAACTGGGCACTAAATCGGGTGGAAGATAAAAAAGGTGCAGTTCAAAAGATCAATCACTTGAAGGCCTAGGCGCAAGGGTCTTCAAACTTTTTAAAGTGGGGGCCAGATCACGGTCCCTCAGAGAGCTGGAGGGCCAGACTATATGAACTACTAATCCCTACTGTAACACCTTGGCTGCGCTCACTGCCCAAAAAACCTGGCGGGCAGGATCAGACTCCCCTGGGGGCTGCATGTGGCCCGCGGGCCGTAGTTTGAAGACCCCTGGTAGGGTATTAATATGTAATTAAACATTTATTTACTCTCAGGAACTTTTTAAAAATTGTTTACTCTTGTCAAAATACAGTCTGTTTTCCATTCATTCTAATAATAAAGTGTGCAGGCTTTTGCTTGTGATTCTGGTATCAGTGAGTATAAACACCAAAAACTACCTATGAAAATAAATATTTCTCTTTCTCAGTTTACCATTTTTTCAAATATGTAGCAATTACATTCAACGAACCTAATCTTGGAACAGCTGTGTTTTTTCAAGGAAAATATAAATTATGATCTTGGACTATAGACAGCATTTTCTCATGCATGGAATTATTTCACAATTGGTAATCCAGTGTGGATTTTTCAAGGCCAACATCCAACAACAAAAATATATTTTCATGCCAAATTGACAGATGACATAGTTGCATAACTAATAAAAGGGTCCATTCTCAATAAGACAAGCACAAACACAAAGTATAGTTTTTAAAAAAAACATTCCTTAATCCCTCTTTTAGTGGTGTTCCCCCCTCTTCAAATTTAATTAGACTCCATATTAAACTTAAGCTAGGTTTGCTTGTTCATTCAGTCAGCCAGTATTTATTAAATTCCTACTGCGTGTCAGGTGCTCTGTTCCATCCGACATACCAACAAGAAGGCACATTCTGGTGAGGCAGTCAAACAATGTGAACTAAAGGTTGCAATGGCCAGGGTGCTGTGCAAGCTTTACCTGAGAGTATATAGCAGTACTGGTAGATAGAAGAGAGAAGTGACCATGGCTGGGAAGAGGGTTTTTATTTTCTAGCCAGAAAAAAGTGCATTCATCCTGGTGCTGAGTCTTAAGTAATTCTTTGGAGTTATTCAAGAATAAAATAGAAGATAGACTATTTTCAGGAATAGAGAGGTATAAGAAGTTGTGATGAATTCACAGGAAGAATAATATGTTCTCTATAAGTGGAATTAAGAGAATCATGGAAAGGGCAAGAGGAATGAGATGAGCTTGGAGTTAAGAGCACAGATTTTATTCTAGAAGTAATTGCTTTGTGGGAGTATTGCAGGGAGAAATGAATTATGGTTGACTGCAACAACACGAGTTTGAATTACATGGCTCCACTTATACCCAGTTTGTTTAAAATATATTTTTATTGCTTTCAGAGAGGAAGGGAGAGAGAGATAGAAACATCAATGATGAGAGAGAATCATCAATTGGTTGCTTTCTGCATGCCTCACACTGGGGATCAAGCCAATAACCCAGGCTTGTGCCCTGACTGGGAATGGAACCGTGACCTCTTAGTTCATAGGTTGATGCTAAACCACTGAGCCACACTGGCCAGGAAATACCCAGTTTTCTTAAATAAATACAGAACTGTAAGTGTATTTTCTCTTCTTATAATTTTCTAAATAACATTTATTTTCTCCAGTTTACTTTAGTGTCAGAATACAGTACACTAGTATAATGCATAGTACCTACAAGATATGTTTTGCTTGACTATGTTATTGGTAAGAATTTTGGTCAAAATAGGCTATTAGTAATTAAGTTTTGGGAATAAAAACCTGTAGGTGAATAAAGGGGACTCCACCTTATGAGCTCAACCAACTCTAATTACTTCCTCAAAACTCCACTTCCTAATAACATATTGAGGGGTACAGTTTTAACATCTGACTTTTGGGGAGCACATTCAGTCCACAGCATCCCTCATTCTAGCACAGACTGTCATGAGAGACAAGAATTCATATGATTTCTTGTCAGATAGAGTGAGAGATTAAGAAATTGTCCCTAAGCTGAGCAATGGCCTGCTGGTAGCAGATGCTCTCACTAATTATACCTCCTTCATCACCTTTCTCTTCCCTCACTTCCACGTCTCTTAGGATTTATTCTCTAATAAAACAGTGGCACATAAATTTATTCTTTAGGCTCTTATTTCTGAAAACCTAAAATAACACTGAGTTAAAAAAAAGTAGGAAAATAACATCAGTATAATTATATTTTAGTTAAATTATACATTAATGATATTGGTATCCAAGTCACCACTGTACTTCTTTGATAGATTTAATATATTTTGTCAAAATACAGCATCAAGAATTAAGATAATATGACAATATAAAACCATTTATATAAAACACTCATCAACCTAAAACTCACCCAAAAATTAATGAGCTCATGACACATAGGAATTTAAGATAATTAAAAAATTTTGAAACATAATTGCCCTTTGTTTTAACAAATATAAGGAAATAAATTATTTTTACAATTACATGGAAAGTATATTATTCTTAATTTAAGGTTTAATGAAACAATCAACAGGAAAAGAAGCACATCTTTTATAAAAAGTTGGATAAAGTATAAAGAAGAAAACATTTATCTGAAAAGTAATTGAATATATGTGTTTTTTTTTTCCATTCTGAGGCTCAAAGGGAATCATAAATATGCTTTCCTCTGAAACATTGATTTATAAATTATGTTCTATGTGATGAATATTTGAAAAGCTTGCTTTTCTTATAGGTAATGCTATTTACCAAGTGAAATAAAATTGAGAGATTAGATATCTTAAAGAATTAAAGTAAAATTATAATGCTTCAATCTAAGTGATTAGACTATTTCACCATAGATACGAACAGATCAGTAGAATCAAAGTGCATGAGGTACTATTGTGAAGGGCAAATGGAACAAAACTCAGAGAGCTGTTCATGAGCATTACAATTCTCTTATTATGATCTGTGGTATTTTTCTTCGATAGGAGAGATTGTTACATAATCTTCATCTGAAACACTGCTGAGTATGAGGTGATTTGGTGTGATAATAACAAAAAATCAAGAGTATATACTGCCACTTAAGGGCAAAGTGACAAAGGAACTTTAAAGAAGTTATTTAAATTCATTTAATCTCATTTTCCTACAATAACTACCCCAGAGGAATCTCTGTAAAGATTAAAAATATATTTATTACGTTTATCAACATAGAGTCAGAGTCAATACATGTAAATCTTCCATCCCTTTGTAGAAGAGCATGTTAAATATTAAAATGGCATACACACCATAGCTGGGTGTTCATTTATTGTGTTTAGTAAGAATGTTTGATCAACATGAGATTGAAATGGAGTTGAGGATTATGATACTCTTCGTCGCTATAGAGCAGGCTGTCTTAGACATCTCTTAAGACTCACACATATCCCAATGGGTCATCACTGCCAAAGCCACCAGATGTGCACAAGTATAACCTGGCAGCACTCCATCTCAGCTGCACTGCATGACTTTCACCTTTTACTCTTGTGCAACTTGGGCTCATGGTGAGCTAATGTCCTCTGGGACATCCTTTGATAAATAGAAAACAGGTGTCTGTGGGTCAATGTTGCCTAACACCAGTAGGCAGTTGAGTGGACAATTCTTTGAATGGACAATGCTGAGGCACATTCTAAAGATCACCTCAGAAATACCTGGCAGGACCCAAGTCCAGTTGCACACAGTGGTATCAATTCAACTCAAGAATGTCTCCTGGCTTGGCTTTCACTCCACCCCTCTTCTCATTTTCGCCAGTCAGAGGCCCAAATAAACCACCTACATTCAAGTTTTTAATTCAGGCTCTTCTTTAGGGGCAGAGGATGGAGAAAATCAAGATTAAGATAAGCCTCTAAGAGACCAGCTGGCATGGCTCAGTGGTCAAGCATCCACTTATGAACCAGAAGGTCACGGTTTGATTACTGGTCAGGGCACGTGCCTGGTTGCAGGATTGATTCAGAGTGTGGGGCATGCAGGAGGCAGCCGGTCTATGATTCTCTCTCATCATTGATGTTTCTATCTCTCTCTCTCCCTCTCCATCCTCTCTGAAATCTATAAAATTACTTTAAAAAGAGAAGCTACTAAGAGATTAATTGAAAGATGTTAATAGGATAGTGACTATTAATAACCCAAGGGGAAAGAAAAAATATGATTATTTTGCCAACATTAAAGTAATAGTAGTAAAACATAACAAATTTAAGATTTGTTAATGTACATAAATAACTGAATATTTAAAAGGAACATTTAAGTTCACCAAAGCTACCATTATCTGCTATCCTAAACAATTAAGGCAATCCATGTCCAAGATACTGTCTTCTAAGAGTGAAAGCTGTTATTTTTAAATCTTCACTGAGGGAGTGAAGCCAGAACATAAAGGAGTTATGGAATTTCCTTACTTTTTTTTTTTTTTTGGCAGAAATTCCTAAAACAACTTGAATTCACCTAACTGCTTTATCTTTTACATAAATTATGTACAGAGATCCAGAAAGTCATGAGCTATTAATACACACCGATGCCTTTCTCCACAAAACTTCCAACATCACAGATGCTCTGAGTTCTTCTTTTTCTTGAATTCCCATAGATCAAGAGGGATTTTAACAACTAACAACATGGATTATATTTATACTAGAGGCCTGGTGCAGAAAATTCATGCATGGATAGGATCCCTAGGCCTGGCCAATGATCAGGGCTGATAAGGGCCTTCTGGCTGCTGGCCAGGACCTTACTTCCCCAGCTACTGGCTGCAGTTGGGGACTTCCTTCACTCAGCGCTGCCTCCTGGTGGTCAGTGCACATTAGAGGGAGTGATCCTGGTCTCCTGGTCGAACTCCTAAGGGGACACTTTGCATATTAGCCTTTTATATATATAGATAGCCCCTCTTGTGTTTCCTGCAACAATGAAAGCACTTTCTTTTACCCTTTTTGTTACAAGACTCATTTAAAAAGTTCTCCCTTTTTGTTCCCCTGAGCAACGTCTCAACAGGAAACCTACAAAGTAGGTAGGATTCAGATGGCAAGTATGTGCAAATCCTAGTTAGCCATTCGCATTTGTTCTGAAAGGTGCACAACCTTCATAGCCACTCGTCATCCTCTCAGTATGCTTTCCCTACCTGCTCCATTCTATTCTTCTTACAACAGGATAATAATCAGAAATCCCCAGATAGCACTTATTATGGCCTTCAATGCTGTAAGGTCTTTACAAAAATCAACCCAACCAGTCATCTTTGTTTAATAACCAAATTTAAGGAAACATATCAATCTCATCTAAACTTAATCTTTTTTCTATATGGCTCTTCTGTGGGGAGGAATTTTAAAAGTTGGGTCCCTGTCTTTGGTTTATTATCCCTAAGATGTGTGCTTTCTATTAGTTACCTCTTCCCTCTCATCCTCTTGATATCTGAATATGCTGCATGACAAAAGTAATAGCATTCATCATTTGAATACAGTGATTGAGCACCTACTATCAGCTTGGCATTGGGTACTTAGGG
Organism: Pipistrellus hanaki; assembly: GCF_964339955.1. Lineage (NCBI taxonomy): Eukaryota > Metazoa > Chordata > Mammalia > Chiroptera > Vespertilionidae > Pipistrellus > Pipistrellus hanaki. The sequence continues at coordinate 9,484,974 of NC_140504.1, forward strand.
AAACACCACTTTTTAAAAAAGGAAGTCTATTCTCAATAATTAAATATTTTTAATTAAGGGAAACCCCAAACAAACAAGATATATAATGGCACAGTGTAGTAAGTGTTTTAAAGAAAAACATAAATAGGTATAATGAATAGGGAGCCCTGTTGATATGGAACTGTTATATCATGTGCTGTGGTCAAGGACCGTCAAGGTGATATTTGAGCAGATATCTAAAGAAAGCAAGGGGTGATCATTTTTACTTAACTTCATAACAGAATTCATTATTCAAAGAATTGAATGGAGGAATTTTAAGAGATGACAAAATACAGACTGTAATCATGCTTAGGAGAATACAAATGATGGCAGGAGATTAAGGCTTTTGGGAATAAAGAAAAATAATGACATTAAAGTTCTCAGTTGAAAGCAGAATAAGGCAATGAGAAGAAGATGGAAAATCAATGCTAATATCATCACTCAACTTGAAAAAACCCTCTGGAGGTCGATGTGTGATTTTTGTTCTTGCTACAATGAAACTCTCCATCTTTGTCATCAGCTTTTATTAATGTAAATGCACATTTTGGATGGAGGTATAAATACACAATCAGTACAACTTTCCTGCATTAACCTAAAACAACTGGACCATCAACTGGTCCTTCTATTTCAAATAGCAGAACTAGTTTTTTGAGTCAATAATGAGACTCTGGTCAGCAATACCATAGGCAGGTTCTTGGTTAATCTGCACAAAAGTGACATTTCTAAGTGGTTGCTGTGAGGTCAGAGGCAGAGATTCCATGGCTGCTGCCTAAGTCCCAGTTTCTAAGGCAGATTCCTCTATCACAAACTCCCATTGCCGCACACACAGCCATTCACACATCTGAGTGAGCCCACAGGTACACAGGGGGGTGCCAGGTTGCTTGATGAACTTGGTCCCAGAACCCACAGAAATTATTTCTCTTGCATCCCTGAAGCCTTAACCTGACTAGAAAGCTAACCCCACATGGAGGGCAGGATGTGGTGGTGGCAAGGTGTGCACATGATACTGATTGTGTGTAGGCTCCACCCAGACTATGTGGGAGGGACTTGGAATGCATACATTGCACCTCACAGTCAGGCCCACTGTCCATCAGCAAAGCTATTCTGAGCAGAAGCAAAGGCTGCTTCATTTCTGCTTTAAAACTAAATTGATATTTCAGTATTATATGTATAATTGAGGCCCGATGCATGAAATTTGTGCACCCTTTCCAATCTGGGATCCCTTGAGGGATGTCCAATTGCCTGTTTAGGCCCAATTCCACACCAGAATCAGGCCTAAACTGGCAGTTGGATATCCCTCTCACAATCCAGGACTGCTGGCTCCCAACTGCTCACCTGCCTGCCTGCCTGATTACCCCTAATAGCTTCTGCCTGCCAGACTGATCACTTCCTAATCACTCCCCTGCCAACCTGATTGATGCCTAACTGCTCCCCTGCTGGCCCGATTGCCCCTAACTGCCCTCCTCTGCCAGCCTGGTGACCTCTAACTGCCCTCCCCTGCAGGCCTGGTCACCCCTAACTGTCCTCTCCTTCAGGCCTGACTGGCCCTAACTTCCCTCTCTTGCAGGCCTGGTCCCTCCCAACTGCCCTCCCCTGCTGGCATAATCACCCTCAACTGCCCTCCCCTGCCAGCCATCTTGTGGCAGCCATCTTGTATCCATGTGGGAGCAGCCATTATTGGCCTCATGGGGCAGCCATCTTGTGTGTTGAAGTGACAGTCAATTTGCATATTACTCTTTTATTAGATAGGATATTTCTTAGCAAGTTGTCATTAGAGTTAATCTATGTCCTGGCAAAATTACTCTTTATTTTTCTGCCTTTAAAATCAATTAGTAGTACAGAACTCTCTTATTTAAAGACTTTGCACTGATATGTTGAATCATTTTATTTGGTTCTCACACCAATCACATAAAGTAGGTACTATAATAGTCCATATTTAAAAAAAAAAAATATGAAAGTTCAGGATTCTGCCATAAATCCTGTTGTCAGGATTTCAACTCAGATATTAGGTCTGCAGAGCCAATGTGTTTAATCACAAAGCTAAGCTGACCCTTGCCAGCCACTATGCTCACCTCATCCCATAATGGCAAGCCCACTGCACAATGCACTTGCAGAGTATGTGTCCATAGCAATGAACTGTGAATGAAAATGCTTAAAAAACACCGAATCTATGTCACAATGCCTGACTTCATTGGTAAGCACTAGATGAGGGGAATGATGATGTTCCTTTTACTTCAATGCAAACTAAACCTCATGTAGCTTGCCACTTTTGTTGAAAACCACAATATTTTAATTAGTACTACTAGATCTTAAATCCAAAAGCTTCTTAACCTTGCAAGAAGTAATTTATAGATCTATTCCCCTCCCTCTCATAAACCCATAGTTGGCTTTCAAGATAGAATGACATACCTAAATAATCCTGCTGCCAAAGTCTTGAAAAGAATATTGTGATACTCATACACAGCATTCACTCGTTTTTATTTTAGTAGACATATGGGAATCCAACAAATATTTGCTTGAAGAAAGAAGCTTTTGATATGAAACCCTTTCCCCTCAACATATTAGATTCTTGATTTAGTGCCTGAAGTAGTAAACCATAAAGAAATGTAAAAAGCAGAGAGAAAGTAAGTTCATTGTTATAGAGAATTAAACATATATATGCAATGCTATTTTTACAGGGCATAAAAAATGTTCATAAAATGCATTCTGTCACCCACACTTCTCAAAGTCTTAGAAAAGTGCAATTCAGCAATAATTTTATATTTCTCAACTATAGATTCTTATGGAATTTTAGTATCAAACAGAAGAAATTACATCACCTAATCCTTCCTCTCAGATTTTTATTTCTTTACCTAGTAAAATAGAAGACATTTCCAACTTTAAAACCTGAATTATTTGCAAGCCCAGCTGTTAAAGATTATATGCAAACTCCTGTAAAACCAATTTATATTGGCTTTATGTTGGCAACCTAAGTTGACAGGAAAAAAAAATATAACACATTTTGAGATTTATAGTGCAAAACACAAACTGGATTGTAGTTGTCCACACAGGTATAATAAATATGAATGAGTAACCTCTCATTTTCTAAGGCATTAGCTATTTAACAATACTATTTACCTGTTTATAATGGTTTTGGAAATCACATATACAAAAATGAATGCAAAAGCAGTTCACTTGAATTGTTTAGGGCTTAGTGGTGAGAAAACAAGCCACTCTTTGTGTTTTAAGCAGATATAAGTAATAAAGTAAATTGGATGCTTAGATATCATTGGAAAGACTGAGGCTAAGCACCTTGGTCAGAGCTAGGAAGACTCCCAGAGCTCAGAAGAACTTACCTCTGAGGAACTACCTCTTTGGCTTTCATCAAACAGTATGTTCAGTATGTTCAATAACATACCATCCTAGCGATGACCAGGGAACTGAAACAATCTGGTGCCAGGGTCCCAGCCTTACAAAGTGTTCAGCATTCTGGAGAAAGGGGCTGATGCGTAGATTCACGAAGGAGTCCAAAGATGAAAGATAATTTTTAAAGGCATTTGAGGTCAGAGGATCTTCAGCTAAAGGAATTGAAGACTACTCCTTGTCTAAGGACCCATGCTTTTTATTTAACACAATTTGTCCTAAGGCAAGGTGGAGATATACACTTCAAATGGAAGGTTTACAGAAACATTATCAGACTGGGGAATAGCCTACAGCTGTTCTGGTGTTTGGCCAACAGGAGGCAGTAAAATGTCCTGAGCTGTCTGGCAGCAAGCAATAATCCTATTCAGGTTTGGGGGAGATGCCCTCAGCCATTCCAACAGGTAAGCTACATATGTGGCTCACCCTTGTTGAGCTGCCCAAACTTCACCAACCTTTTGATGAAACTCTTATAATTATATGATATGTTGGAAGTGGTTCCCAGCAATCTGGGACCTTAGAAAAATGCCTCAAATCTAGCTGAAGAATGTAATTCACTTCTAGAACTCTAGCTGCATTTGCAGCCCCTGGAAATAGATGCTGAGTGGTAACTCAACATACCAAGCAAACTTTAAAGCTTATTTTTGAACAGGATTATGCATCTCAGTATTAGCTTATTGGTTTTTGTTTGTTTGTTTATTTATTTAGAAAGAGTGGTGGGGAGAGGGAAGAACAGAGAGAGAAACATCGATGTGAGAGAGATGCATTAATTGGTTGCCTCCCACACCAGCCTTACAGGGTTGGGGATGGAGCCTGCAACCGAGGTATGTGCCATTGACAGGGATCTACCTAGGACCCTTCAGGCTGCAGGCCAGTGCTCTAACCACTGAGCAAAGCCAGCTAGGGCTATCTTATTGTTTTAATATTAACTACGCAAAATAAAAGTTCTGTGTTCCCACCAACAAACAACAAAATTCCTGAAACAGGGGCCTTGATATTCCTAGACACATACTCACAGTTTTACAGCTCTATTAAGTTGGTAACTCTAAAATATGTTTATCAAAAACTAAACTGATATTTCAGCCATTTCTAGTACCCCAAAGGATAGATTTAAAAACTTGTAGGGAGCAAAAGGCATAAGTTGCTAAGCAAAGGTAAAGTTTTTGAACACTACACTGTCGTAAAAAAGAAAGAACTCTTACCATTCACAACAATGTGGATGGACCTGGAGAACATTATGCTAAGCGAAATAAGCCAGTCAGAGAAAGATCAATATCACATGATCTCACGCATTTGTGGAATATAATTAACAACATAAACTGGTGAACAAAAATACATCCAGAGACAGAGAAGCATGGAATAAATTGTCAAACTTCAGAGGGAAGGCAGGGGAGAGTTGAGGGGGCGGGGGGTGCGGTAGTAAGAGATCAACCAAAGGACTTGTATGCATGCATATAAGGATAACCAATGGACACAGACACTAGTGGGTGAGGGCATGTGCTGGGAGGTGGGGTGGCCGGGGAGAGGTCAATGAGGGAAAAAGGAGACATATGTAATACTATATGTAATACTTTAACAATAAAGAATTAAAAATAAAAAATAACTTTCTTCTTCATAGAAATAAATTAATATAAGAAAAGAAAAAAAACCTAGGAGTCAGTTGCTAAGTAAAGGTAAAAAGTTTTTCTGACAACCTGTAAATAATTCCAGTGCTTTTGAGCCTGGGGACAGGAGAGAGTAAGCACCTGCCTTAGGGTCTACATATGAATTCATGTTCAATACAGTCCTTGGTAGTGTCACCTCATAAAGGGAACAATAACCAAACAAACTATTTAAAATGATCATCAAACTTAGAAAAAAATGTGTCTAGTCTATCAATTAGCTATTGTTGAAACTGCACTAAGATAATAATTGTACTCTCTGTGGCTTGTCAGAAAAGCCAAGTGCAAAACATAGCCAGTGTGCTGAAATAGCCCAACATCTAATGGCATTTGGAAAGCCACACATTTCTGAGAAAAGATATTCCTATTATGATAATAATCTGACATTTTTCTTGTATCAGAATATTAAATGTGATATTTTTAACTGGGTTATTTCCAGTAAAATTCAATTAAATTAGACCATTGGCATGGACTATGATAGAATTATTTTTGTGACTGCTCACAAAACTGTGTAAAGAGGCAAAATGATCTATTTTTGTTATTTTTTAAAACTTCATCTTCCTTGGAGATTCTCAGAAATTTTATTAAAATACCCATATGTGCTCTTCTGGTAGATTTTTGTTTATCCCATGGTCTCTTATGTAACAAAATTGGGGAATAGACTTTTAATCTGCATCAACAAACAAATCAGTAGTTTCAAATGCTGGGGTTGGGGGGAAGGGCTTCTGTAGCCAGTATTCAATTAATATGTGTGGTCTGATGATCCAAAATGTTTTGATGTTCACAATGGTCTACTCAGCAGATGCATTTGATGCCTTAAATAAAGATATATTCTTTTCCCCAAATTCTCCAGTCTCGGACATGAACAGTACATCTGATGAGTGGAGAAAATCAGAGAGTAGTATTGCTGAATACTGGAGTTTATTTAGAATCTACAATTTGAGCTGTCATTTATTTTCATTTCAGTGATCAAATTAGCAGTCACAAAATTTAAGTTGCATAAAATAACTTGCCCCTGCATTGGAAAGCAAAAGAGCCCAGCTGGTTTGGCTCAGTGGATAGAGTGCCGGCCCTCAGACTGAAGGGTCCTTGGTTCAATTCTGGTCAAGGGCATATACGGTACTTTGGTTACAGGTTCCCTTGCACTGGTCAGGGTGCATGCAGAAGGCAACCAATCGATGTGTCTCTCTCACATTGATACTTCTCTCTCTCTCTCTCTCCCTCCCACTCTCTCTAAAACATCAATGGGAAAATATCCTTGGGTGAGGATTAACAAAAAGTAAAAAGAAAATAAAAAAAGAAAAAAGAAAAAAAAACAAAACAAATACAAACCATACATGCTGTTTTAAAGCTGAAACCACAGTAAGCATATTTGATATAACTATAGTCTCTGTTGACCAGGAACTACTGTGCTTGTCACATTATCTGAGTGGACCATCTTGTCAACCAATCAAATAGCAGAGAAAAACACGTCCATATCTAACTTCTTTATCTCTGTGGAAAATTAATTTAATGGTTGATTCTAAGCATATTAATAAAAATGACTACCATTTATCAAGTACCCAATGTTTATATTGTGCTATGAATATATTTTAATATGCCTTTGCACCAGTGTTATAAGATTGGTCTTATCATGTGCACTTTCAGATGAAGGGCCAAGCTAAGCTGCTATATCTAGAGCCCATACTAATGATGTCATGGCTAGGACCTGACCAACATCTGTATATTTACCATATCCGGGTGCCTCTTGTTAGTGTGTACTCTAATGGTACCACTTAAAAATGCCTTTGCTTTCACCTTTCCAGGGAGCTGCTAATTCATCCTCCAAAATAACATAAGTCAAAGTTACCTCAGGACTTCCAGCAAATCTCAAGTCAGAAAGGATCCATTCAGGCTTTAAAATAAAATCAAATTTAAATTCAACTCAATTAAAATTAAAATCAGAAAGTCCATTGAAATAATAATTTTGAGAAATAAAGCAGAACACCAAGGAAACCCTAAAATGGGAAATACTCTAAGGGCTTGAAGCCATATAGAAAATAATCACTCCTCATTCAGGAATGACAGTTTTTCACCATTGATTTGATACAGGTACCAATTAATCAGAATGATTAGTTGATTTAGGCCATTACTAGATGTAGAATAACAAAACACAGTGAAAACGAGGGCCTTTGGGGTCTAGCTTGGCTCCTCTCCTTACTAGCTGTGTGACCTTGAACATTTACTTCCCAAAACTTCCATTAATTTCATCTTAATTTTTTTTCTGTGCCATCTGCTATAGATCTCTTCTAGGATTACCATGTAAATACAGGATATTCAATTAAATTTGAACTTCAGATAGACAATGATATTTTTCAGTATAAGTATGTCCCAAATTATTTATATATATATATATATATATATATATATATATATATATATATATATATATGGAATTCAATTTAACTAAGCATTCTCTATTTATTAGGTAACCTTCATTCTTTTTCTAATTAGTGCAAAAAAGAATGATTTGAAATTTGTTTAGTACATATTGTTTTTTAAAGTTGGAATTTAAAAAATACATAGAAAACTCTATTGCTATAAAGTCAAATGTTATATAAGAACACTAAATTGGGTAGATATGACTCTAAATCATGTACAGTACAGTATAACTATTTATTTACTTAAATCTATAAATTTGGCATTCTTCCTCCTTTCCCTTAACAAAAAGAAAATACTTAAATGCTAACGAAAACAAAACATTTTAAAGTGACCTTTCAAATAATTGATTGTAAATGCTGACTTGATTTTCACAAGAATACATTAGTTAAGTTTGCCAAACTATTTTATTTGATGTCTGAATAATAATTTAGCATGGGAAAATTATGGGATTTGATAGCACAATACATGTGCCAAACATTCAACAACAGAGAGACAGTCTTGCCAAAGAAGTAACATTTCTCATAGTACATGAGTACTTGAATTGTTTTCCTAAAAAAATAGCTTTATTTTGGAAGCTTATATATCTTAAGCAAAAACACAGAGAAATTATTTTCATAGATAATAAGGCACACAATGAAATTATTCGAAGAATTTTGTCAGCATTCAATGTTACAAACAGAAAATAAGTTTATAATCTGATACTTTGGAAAGCAGAAATGGAAGTTTATAAGTTTTGAAGGATATCACCCTTCTAATAAAAGGGGGAAATCTCATAATTGCTTTATGTTTATCATGGGTAAGTCCTGATAGCAGCATTTAATCAAAGCCTTACTAAAGTCTTTTTGCTTGTTTGTTTGCTTTTTCTTTCTGCAACATACACAGTAGAGGAAAGTCCATTTGTAGGCTCAAGGTTTGTAATAAAAGCTAAGTGACTCTTGGATTCTAAAAGCATATCACATGGCAAACATGAAAATGGAAAGGCACAGTAGAGGTACTAAAAGCATATCACATGGCAAACATGAAAATGGAAAGGCACAGTAGAGGTAAAAAACTCAAATTTTATATTTCCATCCTATATAATAATCCTATATAATAAAAGGGTAATATACAAACCAACAGAGGAACAACCAGGAATGACAGGTTGCTATGACACTCACTGGTAACCAGGGGAAGATGCTCAATGCAGAAGATGCCCCCTGGTGATCAGTGCTCTTCCTCAGGGGGAGCGCCACTCAGCCATAAGCCAGCTCATGGCTGGCCAGCGCAACAGCAATGACTGGAGCCTCTCTCACCTCCCTGGCAACACTAAAGGTGTGCGACTAACAACTTAGGGGAGAGGGCCTAAGCCAGCAGGTGGACATCCCCTGACAGAGGCCTGGACTGCAAGAGGGTGCAGGCTGTGCTGAGGGACCCCCTGCTCAAGTGCACGAATTTTTGTGCACCAAGCCTCTAGTAGAGTTTATAAATTCTACCTTCCAAGGGCAATCCTCATAGACTTCACATAGCATTTGATATCAGTTGGTTAGCTCCAGGAGTACACCAGACTGTCAGAAAGACTTAAAAAAATGCAAAATAATTGGAGAATGCAAATACAGGGAAATGATTTGAAAAGAGCCTTCTAAGCATTGGAAACAGGAGACAGGACCCTTCTTTTAACACCACTGAGAATTAAAACTTTGAAAGGGTCTAGATTAAAAGAGAGTACACCTAGGCACACCTGGAAAAAGACAACAAACCACCATTAAATTAAACACAGGAGTTAAGGCCAGTTTACACCAAACACTGAGATTCAAAACTAGGGGCCTGAAAATATAACACACCCAAGTTCAACTAAACACTAGTTTAAGTCAGAAAAATAAGACAGCTGAGACAGGTTGGAGAACTTCATTCAGGGACATCTGAGATTCAAATCAGAAGAGATATCATGCCTGGTCCCACTGATAGATTGAACAAGGAGGCATCCAGATAAAGGGAGTCAAAACTAAGTGTTCTGCCCTCTTTGTTGATTTCTCTTCTACCATCTAGCTATGTTGTACAGATTGTCTGATTATATCCCCATGACATAAAACATTGTAAAAAATAGAAATAAACTAAAAGATAACATGAGGCACACATATTTCTTTACAGTTGGGTCAGAATTTCTTCTCTCTAAATGCCTTATCTTCTGTTATCTCACCTAATTCTCACAACCACTGTGCAGGACAGGGCTTATAGTTTGAAATGAACCTTTCTATGGGTGTCTTAGTCAGGTTAGGCAGCCCAAACAAAACAAGACAAAAAAAAACTAAGTGGCTTAAACAAAACATTTATTTTTCACAGTTCTAGAAGTTGAAAAGTCCAAGATCAAGGAGCTGGAAGAGTTAATATGTAGTAAAAGCCCAAGTTCTGGTTAATATCATCTTTTCCCGAAAATAAGACATCCTCCGAAAATAAGACCTAGCACATCTTTGGGAGCAAAAATTAATATAAGACACTGTCTTATTTTGGGGGAAACAGGAGTTGGTGGCCATCTTATTGTGTCCTCACCTGGAATAAGGAGCAGAGGGTCTCTTTTATAAGGACACGAATCCCATTGCCAAGGGCTCCTCCTTCATGACTAACCACTTTCCAAAGGCCTACCTCCAAATACCATCATGCTGGGTGTTACAACTTAGCCAATGAATTTGGGCAGAACATAAACATTTAGTCTACAGCAACAGATAAGAGGAGTTCCAGGTTTCAGCCATCATTCTCATGTCCAAAACCTGTAAAATGGAGTGAGAGCCAGAATCCAAGGCTTTTTCATGCTAGTTATTTTAGAAAAACACGGGTTTCATATTTTAAAGGGACTTCTAAAATTCTCAATGTTTAAGTGATAGATCTAAGAATAAAAAGGGGAAACTTGAGAAATTGGAAGGCTGGACACTGGGAAGAGCTCTCATGTGGTTGAGGAAACCTGGCACTTGAACCCAGGGTTGCCAGACTTAGCAAATGAAAATACAAACACCCATTTCCATTGAAATTTCAGAGAAACAACATTTTTTTTTTTTTAGTTTAATTATGTGCCAGTATTTGGTATAATTATGTCTAGGTTTTAGTATAAGTACCTCCAGATACTTTGGCCATTTTTGTACCAAAATATTATTTGCTCGTTTTGAAATTAAAATTGAACTGGATGTCCTGTGTTTACCTGGCAAGTCATCTTGACATGAAGACATGCCCTTCAGCTGCAGAGGAGTTAGTGTATGCGCCACGACCAATGTAAAATTCTCTCTGTTGCAAGAGAGTCTTATTAACATTTGTGACCTGATTTCTGTTTTAATTGTGAGAAATTAAAGGGTTGTATCTACAATGTGGACAAAATAGCACAGTGGAAGGAACAGGAACACCCTAAGGATGCTGATCTCCAGACCAAAAGTAATGAGCTAGACCAGAAAGGAAGAGTATGTGAGGAGCCACAGAGCTAGCCAGCAGGACCAAGAGATGTGTGGTCCCTGGAAGTTTCCCCTGAGATGTCTACAGACACAGCAAGGAAGAAGGACCCAGTGAAAGACTGGACTTAAAGGAGGAGGGCAAACAATGTGGCTGGCCCAATGGTCTTTGCCAGTTAAAGGAATATGGGACCCGAAATAAAGCTTCCTTTGCAAATTGATCTAGAAAGCTTTCTTTGCTGATCTGCTATAGTCACAGTGTTCCATTGTCTACTAATAAATAGAGAAACATTAAGGTAGGTGCTGTAGGCAATTAGTTATTTGCACTGAAATGTATATCTGCCTATTTCCCCAAGGATTCTTAAACATCTTTGCATGGTTCACACAAGAAAAACGCGATATATTTCTTCTAGTCATTTTACTGTCTCCAAATTCAGCTTCTTCACATTACATGGGAAGTCTATTATTTTAGGAGACTTCAAGAGGTAATACTCTTAAGGTGCTAACTAGAATGGGGCCCAACAAATAGAAGGCGCTCCATTTTCATCCTTTTTCCTTTCCTTCTATTTCTGTCATTCATCTGTTCTGTAAATTTGATTGTCACCTTTGCTTAATAGCTCTTAGCTTTCGCATAAGTATTAGGAGTAAGTTAGCTCTCATAACCCTTATTATGAAGGCAGAGAGAACCTAGAGAAGATATGTGTTCTCCTGTGAAATCAGTGTTTAAGTAAAATTCCATTGGGAATTAGAATTTCCCCCAGAAGTAGGGAATAATTGAAAAACAGGAAAATTATCCCTATGTGAGTTTTAACGATTTTCATTAAAAGGAATATTGAAATAAGAGAATATGAAACCTGTGAGTTTAGAGATAGAAATGAAAAGAAATATGACAAAAGTGATTTTTATTTGCTCACATATCCCTTTAATAATAAAAAAAGAAAAAGTTTGGTAATTACCTAATTTTTCCACAGGGTGGAAAGTTAAAAAAAAAAAAAAAGACATTTCAGTGAAAAGAATGTGTAAGGTGGAAAATTGTTGAATTACTCACATCATAGCTATGAGCTCTATAAACTCAAAGCAGAACTTAGAAAAGCAAGTTGCTTCATTTAATATATTAAAATCAAAACAACAACAAAAGTTAAACCAAATACCAATAAAATGCATCAAAACACAATTATTTAGCTCAAAATTCTGATACTTTGTAGAATCTAAGATATAAAAGTAAATTAGTAATTTTAATATTTTGTTATATATTTTTGTGTAAAAGTAATTATTAAGAATAAATGAAAGAATAAATTATGAAATAATGGCTTATTACAAAAGTAATGGATACAGTGTGTCAAAAGTAGACTATTATCCAAACTCTGAATTTACCTAAGTTACTTTATAAAGGTGAGGCCAAGACTTTCATTTCTATATTAATTTAGTTACCCATAAACATGCATAGTCTTTCTTGACTAATGTGTTCTACCATTTTTAGCTTAACATATTTGCTCTTTAAAGCAGTCTAAGATGGAAAATTGCCATATAATTTCAAAAGGCATGCAGTAGTGTATCATAAAATTACTCTATGCTCCTTTCACATGATATTTAATGTATATGTGTTTTAAAGTCCCTTTCAGGAGGCATTAAATTAAATAAGGCCTGAACACTTTATTCCCTAGGTAGTACTATTAAACTTTACTCACAATTTCCAAATGAAACATTAAGCACTTCATTCACTGTAAAGATTTTAATCATTTAAAATTGCATGTACTTGATTACTTGTTTATGTTATTTTAGTTCCTTTTATGTTATACTACTTTTCATTTTTTGAAATAACATCTAATTGACAGAAAAATAAGATCATTTATTAAAACTAATACTTTTCTTCAAGTGTATATTACTATACAATTCTAAGTTGAGTACCAAATTCCATGTTATTGGATTTTGGAATTTAGTGTAATAATTCAAGCAAAAGAATTTTTGATAAAAAATAATGCCTTTGAAGATCTATAACAGAATTAAATAATTTTATCTTATATCTTCTAATAATATATTTTTGGAATATATTGACATTCAAAATTTATTTTTTCAGTCTTGAGAAATATTTATGCCCATCAACAAAAGTCAACTGAACTTTCAAACTTCATATTTGGTTTCTTCTACTTTAGAATAATTGCATTATTTAAAAATTTATATTGTGTCACTTTCAACAAGGAATGTGGTCATGTATTTATATTGTTAATTTTAAAACAATGCTTAAATTTAAAGGTATTTATTATTCTGTTTTTTATTGTGTTCCCTTTATTTTTTTTATTAGGCAATGTACACAACATTCATAAATATCAGACTATTTAAATTATCTGGGCTATTCTATGGGCTTTTCTCTTTAACAGTGACAGCATCTTTTTTAAATATTATGGGAAATCACACAAAAATTTAGATGTCTACAAAGCACATTACTGAGAACATTACTCAAAATGTTTCCCTTACATTTCTCTAATCTTTACAGCAAATCTATAAGCTAAATAACATTATTATCATTTTATAGAAACTGATTCCTAATGAAATTAAGTAATTTTTAAAGTGCCAATATACAGTAAGAGTAGACTAAAATTAAAAGTAAGCTCATGGAATTATATATAATATTCTAAATTCCAGCATTTTTATCTGTACTCAACTGCTTCTCTTAACCCTGCCTTTCTCAACTTTAAAAATAAATATTACCTTTACCAATAAAAATTCTGATATTGAGGAAAATATTCCTATTTTTACCATATTTTCACATGTAAAAAGTGAAAATTTAAATCTATGATGTTTACTTGGAAAAAACAAATGCCTTTACGTTTTACCCTAAATACATCTCTAAGAGATACTAATGAAAGCTAAACTTTCTGCTATTTATTTAAAATTATTTTTCAAAAATCAAGACAAAAACAAATAAATAAAATTTGAGTCAACATATTTTATTACTCATTTTTTCAGCTATATATTGATGACTGTTTTGGGGGTTTTTTTTTTAATCCTCTCCCAAGGATATATTTGCTGATTTGAAGAGAGACTGAAAGAGAAGGAGACAGAGAAAGAGAGAGAGAAACATCCATGTGAGAGAGAAACATTGATTGGTTGCCTATAGCAGGCACCTCAACAAGGGATTGAGTCCATAACCTATTTATTTTTTATGGTGTGCAGGACAATGCTCTAACCAAGTGAACTACCTGGCCAGGGCTATTGATGATTGTTACTATAAAATTTTTCATTAACCTAGGAGTCATGTTTGAAAAGCATATGTCTTATGACTTGAAATTCTGAAACTACAAAACTGTTCAAATCAGTTTATCATGTTTTATACTATATTGAATTGTCACAGTATTTAAATAGCCCAGAACATTTAAGTCTATAGTGTTTATACATCTTTCAAAGTCTGAAATCAATCATGCTTTCATACCATTTCAGAAAATTTTTGCCATTCCAACTATAGTTATTGCTAGTCTTCAAAAATAAGTCTTAGAAATTTATATTTATAATAAACTCTCCTACCTTAATATGCCTAGGCTTACTTAAGTAAAAAATGCAAAAATCACTGAAATATTTTTATATTTATTTACTTCCTTATGATTTTGACAATGATGGATTAACTTACAGGACGTAAGTACTTCTATCAAAACTTGATAAAATGTTGCATATTTATTTATTTATTTATTTATTTTTTATATATGAAGGCCCTAGAGTTGCTGAGGCAACTATCAATAGAACTTGAGAGGCCAAGATCTTAGAGAAATATAGACAAGTCAACATTTTAGTTGCCTACATCTGCAATCTGTTTCTTTCCCCAGGCCTTTGGTGATTTTTTTTCTCCCAGAGAAACATGGAGAAATTACCCAGGGCCAAGTCTAAGGAACCACAAGGACTTTAACTAATTGCATAGGTCTGGAAAGACAACATTGGGGTCTGGAGCTCCCAAGGAAGTCAGAAATTGACGTGCCTACATTATATAGAGAAAAATAATAGAGAAAAATGGGTGTGATGGTGGACGGTTTGCTATTGTGAGACATTTGCTAAATTGTTATATTTCTTGGTGCAAAAAAAAAAAAAATTAAGAAGCTAAGCCAAAAGCTACTTAAATTCAGAGTTAATTTTTGGTAATCCTGTGGTATTAAAAAAATGGAGTTTCATGGATTGGTAGAATCAACATCATCAAAATGTCCATACTTCCTAAAGCAATCTATAGGTTCAATGCACTCCCCATTAAAATACCAACGGCATATTTCACTGACCTAGAAAGAACTCTCCAAAAGTTCATTTGGAACAATAAAAGACCCCGAATAGCCACAGCAATCCTGAGAAAGAAGAGTAAAGTAGGAGGTATCTCAATACCAGACTTCAAACTGTATTACAAAGCCACTGTTCTCAAAACAGCCTGGTACTGGCACAAAAACAGACATATAGATCAATGGAATCGAATCGAGAACCCAGATATCAACCCAAATCACTATGCTCAATTAATATTTGACAAAGGAGGCACAAATATACAATGGAGTCAAGACAGTCTCTTCAATAAATGGTGTTGGGAAAATTGGACAGATACATGCAAAAGAATGAAACTAGGTCACCAACTTACACCATACACAAAAATAAACTCAAAATGGATACAGGACTTAAACATCAGACGGGAAACCATAAAAATACTAGAAGCAACCACAGGCAACAAAATCTCAGACGTATGCCAAAAGAACTTCTTCACTGATACTACCCCTAGCGCAATCGAAGCTAAAGAGAAAATAAACAAATGGGACTACATCAAAATAAAAAGCTTTTTTACAGCAAAAGATACCATCAACAAAACAACAAGAAAGCCCACTGTGTGGGAGAACATATTTGCAAATGTTACCACTGATAAAGGTTTAATCTCCAACATCTACAAACAGCTTATACAACTAAATAAAAGGAAGATGAATGATCCAATTAAAAAATGGGCAATGGACCTAAATAGAATATTTTCAAAAGAAGACAGAAGGAAGGCCAAAAGGCACATGAAAACATGCTCAAAGTCACTAATTATTCGAGAGATGCAAATCAAAACAACAATGCGGTACCATCTCACACCTGTCAGAATGGCCAACATCAACAAATCAACAAACGACAAGTGTTGGCGAGGTTGTGGAGAAAAAGGAACCCTCGTGCACTGCTGGTGGGAGTGCAGACTGGTGCAACCACTGTGGAGAACAGTGTGGAGTTTCCTCAAAAGACTGAAAATGGAACTCCCATTCGACCCAGTAATTCCACTTCTAGGAATATATCCCAAGAAACTAGAAACACCAATCAGAAAGGATATATGCACCCCTATGTTCATAGCAGCACAATCTACAATAGCCAGAATTTGGAAACAACCGAAGTGTCCGTCAGCAGATGATTGGATCCAAAAACTTTGGTACATCTACACAATGGAATACTATGCTGCCATAAAAAAGAAGGATTTCTCATCATTTGCAGCAAACTGGATGGAATTGGAGAACATCATGCTGAGTGAAACAAGCCAATCAATGAAAGAGAAACACCACATGACCTCACTCATTTGTGGATAATAAAGAACATTATAAACTGATGAACCATAAGATAGATATAGTGACAGTATATCAACAAGTAGACTGTCAAATTTCAGCGGGGAGGGGAGGATGATCTGGGGGAGAAAATAGATCAACGAAGGACTTGTATACATGCATATAAGTGCAACCAATGGACACAAAACTTTGGGGAGGGAGGGGATGTGTGGGAGGGAGGGAGGGGGTCAAAAAATATCAATAAAATATATTTAAAAAAAAAAAAATGGAGTTTAGATATGACCAAGGAAGAAATTTTTAATAAACATTCCGTTGGCATCCTGGAGATCTAAATCTTTAAAACAGTTTTGAAACAGAATTAGAATGAGCTTTGCCAATATTGCAAACAGTTCTTGACTCAGCTAAGTCCTTAATTAGATTAAGGAGATTTGTTCCCACTCAGGCTGCCTACCAGAATTTAGGGTGAACCTTCTATGGAAGAAAATAACATGATCCAGAGACTATATGTATTATATTTATGTAATATCTTGCAAAATAAAAATTGATATATAAGTAAAAATAATGCAATCGACACAAATGAAAAAGTCGGTTATTAGAATAATAAACTATTAATTGTTCTTGAATAAAAAAATAGGGATGATTGAAAATAATCTGTACAAGGAATTTAGGAAAAAAATGATGAATAAAATAGATAAAAGAATTAATAATTTTACCAAGTTTTACAATCAATTAAAAATATTCAAACAGACATTCTATAACTAAGAATTGAATATCTAAGATTAAAAATTCAATGAATTGTTTTAATAATTAGAATTCATACCATATAGGAGTTTTGAACTTCTGTAAAAGGCATTTCAATATAAAGTAGTCAGACAGAAACACATCCTACAAAATAAATAGGAAGTAAGTGAAACAGAATGTAAAATATAAGCTGAAAATGTCTAACATACATAGAATTAGAATGTCAAAATTAGAAACCACAGAGAATGCAGCAGAAGCAACATCCAAATAAATAACGGTCCCTCCTTTCCTATATTGCCTATGCCAGAAATTTTGGGGATCTAAAGCAAGTAAAAGCAGAAAAGAAAGACAGTGGTGGAGGGAATTGGAATAGATAAATAGAACACAGGAAGCATAAGAAAAACGTGCATTATCTTCAAAGAGCAACAATAGAATAAATGATTGATCAAAAGAAATGATGGATACTATTGACAAGGGAAAAATCTATTGGTGAATCTTTGATCTGCAAGCTAGACCTGAGTTCAAATCCTACTCTGAAAAACTATCATTGTAATTTAAAACAGATTAATTTTACTCTCTTAGCATATGTTTCCTCACATCACCAGAACCCAGTTATTGTGAATATCAAAATCATTACAGCACCTATCAAAATGTCTGACACACCAGACATTCAAGAGGTACTAGTACTAATACCCTCCTTTCCTTCATATACAGCAAGCAAAAAAAAAAAGAAAGAAAAAAAAAGGGTGAGAAGGAAATATCTAAAAGCTTTCTAAACAGACTGTGGTAATCAGTCAGCTAAGTGCACAGGAACCTTGACCTTAGCTTTGGGATCCTCCAGTCAGAGGGGAAGGCACTAGAACTACCCAATGGAGCATCTGATACTCAAGCCCACGTGAATGTATGTTGCCTTCTTTTCTATCCCCGCCCACTCCTCTACTTCAAATGCCATCTAAAGTTATATCTGAATTTTTTTTTAGAAACCTACCAACAAATCCAGAATAACTTTAAACTGAAAACACGCCTTACTAACATATCAAGTATTTAATGATTTCTTTCAGAAAGTCTCATTATTTTTTATTTCTAACCTATCATTAATACCATTTTTCATTGAAACTAAAAATAACCTGTATTTTTTAAAAGGGGGCAGTCTTAAATTGGTATGAATTAATTATTTAGTCTAAATTATAAATGAAGAAATGATAAATGGGTCCATCAGACCCCTAAGTACAATTACATAAATCCAAAGGAGCACTCAGTGCTTTTAATGGGAAGGAAGGATTTTAGCCAAGTTATCCTTTAAGCATAATGGACAGCTTAACGCTTCACTACTTCTTTTCCAGCTGTTAACTGCATGTTATTTTAGACAGAGTGTTTCCTTTATCTAAAACACTTAGTCCAAACCAATCATGTACACGCTGCTGCTTAAGAAAGAATGATGTTCTGAGTGACCCATTTTTTTTTCTCCAAAACTTTAACTCAGTTTATCATCCAAAAAAGGAAAACTTTTCTGGGCTTATATACAGATAGTCTAATCTACAAAATTTCCCCATAAGCATAAAAAGAATAGGTAAAAATTATGAAGGACAATGTTTTGCAAATAAATCAAAGGTAGATAATAACATAGACCACAGGAATAATTCCATGATGGAGGGGAACAAAACTGTTCATAGCTTGCAGTGATGAACTCTGAAGGAGATCATTTTCAAGTTGATATTACCAAACTCAGCAAAATGGTTCATTTAGAAGGCTAATGCTAGGAGGTCCATCATTAGGCCATCTAGATTTTTTATGGATTTTTTTTAATGAGTAGATGTTGCATGTTTAACACTCATACATATAAATAGAAGAATGTAACACTATTTAAATATGGATAATGCTTTACTAGAAACAAATGATTAGTAGTATTATTATGAGGTGGACAAAGTGTATTCTGAAATCAACAAGATGCATTGTCATAAGATGTGTTGATGCAACTTAGCCACAGTGAAGCAGAGAAGCTGCCATCCCTGTCTTGTGCGAAAACCTACAGTGAGCAAAGTCCAGCATAGGCGCTAAGAATAGGGCTATGCTAAGATAATCAGGATTTGTCCTTATCTCCTGACTCATAGAGCTGACAATTTAGGGAGGGACAAAAGATACTCATATAAGTAACCATGATATAAGTGGAGTGATACATGAAAACATCTATCACTCCACTTATATGCTAATTAGACTGGAGAGACAAGACATCTTCAGGTCGTCTTGTCCTCCTTCCAGACAAAGCCACGGTGGTGGGGGCTGAGGCAGAGGCAGATAGGGGCGATTAAGCTGGCAGGGGAGGGCAGTTAGAGGCGATCAGGCTGGCAGGCAGAGGCAGTTTGGGGAGATTAAGCAGGAAGACAGGTGAGCGGTTAGAAGCCAGAGGTCCCAGATTGGGAAAAGGATATTCCAGATTGGAGAAGATGCAGGCTGGGCTGAGGGACACCACCACCACCACCACCACCCTCCTCCCCCGCCCCATGCACCACGTGCATGAATTTTATGCACCAGACCTCTAGTATAATGATAATTAAAATAAGCTTTATTTATTTTCAGATTGGAGAGGCTGAATAAATTCAATAAGGTTTTTTGGATGAGGTTTGAGCTGGGATTTAAGTAGGGCTTATCAAACTCTGGTGTGTTTATGAATCCCCTGAGGATCTTGTTAATATGCAGGTTCTAGTTTAGTAGGTTTAGATGGGACCTAAGATTCTGCATCTAACCAGCTCTCAGATGGAGGATATGGAAGAAACAGTAGATGCTAGAGAGAAATGGAGCAGATATAAAACCTGATATAATGACCCTGTAAATGTGAGAATAGATTGGAGAAAGGAAAAAGGGTCAGCTTTGGATAGGCCAAAGGGTACACTGTCCGCATTAAGACCAATAATCAGGAAGAATAAATGGGTGGCTGAGATGCAAACATTTATATAAAAGGAAGCCTTCCTCTGATGGCTTCAGTTTCCCTTGTGATAGATGGAAGAGGTGATCTCCTAAGAAGGAAGAAAGGCAGAGAGGGGCAGTAATGCTTCTCAGAGTGTGGTTCCTCCAGAGTCAGTGAGGAAACAAGTATGAGAGCTTGGCAGGATTTAATGAAATATTAATATCTGCATTTTAATAAGCTAACTAACATGCAATTTAAGCACACTGATATTTGACAGTCATCAATGTGGGAGAGAGAAAAAAATAAGTTGTTTTATTCAGAGATTGCCTAATTTTCCTCTTTGTTTCATTATAAGTAGGGACCTCTGTTTCCTTTCCAGATTTTGGCATACACTTTGCCAAAAGTGGTAAGTCTTCCAATCCCCAATGGCTGTGTGTCCCACTGTGAGCTGGTAATTGACCTCAGTCATGTCTCCACCCAGGGAGGTACCCTTCCGTAGCTTCACCATGTCTGACCACTGAAAGAGAGTCTGAATGCCCTTCCTTTCCTGCTCTTAGTTCCTTTATGGTTTACCATTATGATTTCCAAAGAGCTGGCTAGAAGGAATATAGTGTGTTTTGATGACTCATGATCAAGAAGAGATAGTTTTGCTCTGTGACAGTACTAGCAATAAAACAACATCTTGCTGATTTCCTTCAACACTGAATATGTTTTTCACTCTTTTATAGCTACTTCTCTGAATTCTACAAAACAATCCCATATATTATTACTGATTCATAATCAGCATAAAAACCATATGTCCTTGACATTAATTATTATTCTGTCTCCTTTATAAGGCTGTTTTCAAAGTCTGAGTAGGAGTAGGATCAGGAAGTCCTCCCCGTAAATAAGAAATCCTGTCCTAAATTTTTAATTTAAAGTACTAACAATTCAATAGGCTTTTGTTTGTATATATAGCTAAAAATGCTTTATATCCAGCCAGTGAGTATTACTAAATTCTAGTAGTCCTATTTAAAGTCAATACATTATTGGGAGTTACTAAATACTTACTTTCAGTCTACTAAAACTCTCTGATGGCTACAGAGTCTTCTTTGCTTTTAAATGTATTGTAATACTGCTGTTAACAGACGGGTTTAAGAATTTTTAAATAAAGTATTAGTATGCCAATTAAAAAATATAAACATAAATGCCTGCACATACAGACATTTATGCATTCATATCTGTACAAAAAAGGTGGTAATTATATTTTTGAAAAAGCATCTGGTGGGTACAAAATTATTATAATAATATTTACTTTAAAACTGTAATTTTAATAATCTAAGTTTTATAAAGGCAAAACTATGGCTTGCTTTAAATAGCATATATAAATGCCAACCAATAGAATGTTCTAATTATGGAGGAATAAATGGATCCAAAGATATTTGACAGGTGGGGGTTACTCTTAGATACGACAGAATTAGTCACAGCTGCTTTTGGTAGAATAATGCCCCTATGCTTAGTAAAAAAGGGAGATTAGTTTTTATCATATGGTAATGTTGAGCAATAATAATTAAAAAGCCATGTTAATGCAAGCTCACTCCAATTGTATCTGGTGCACTAAAATTTCAACACAGAAAAAATGCACCATATGTGAAAGGAATTATATGTCTGACCTCCCAGAACTATTTCAGGGAGTGCCTTTTCATGGAACATGGACACTTTCTATAACTTTCTCATAATTGCTTAAATCCTTATAAATCGTTGTATCTGGGGACCTGGTCCTTACCTAATAATTAACTTAAATATAGCCCAGTTTCAATTTTAAAATAAAGAAAAGAAGAAAAGAAAAGAAAAGAAAAGAAAAGAAAAGAAAAGAAAAGAAAAGAAAAGAAAAGAAAAGAAAAGAAAAGAAAAGAAAAGAAAAGAAAAGAAAAGTAAAGAAAAGTAAAGTAAAGAAAAGTAAAGAAAAGAAAAGTAAAGAAAAGAAAAGAAAAAAATGCTGGAGATATTCCTTTTCTTCTCGGAACTAATAAATTAAGCACAACCCCACAGTGACAAGGATAGATCTATTTCTGGCATGTGGCTTCACTTTTTGCCCCATTGTCTTCCAAATACTCATAATTATTTCAGCGGGTAGTCATCCTTAATAACCAGGTATTTAGTGGTATTATCATTTGCAGACTTGTTATTTTGTAATGAAAGATTAGCTATTGCATAAGAAAGAACAGACAAAATATATTCAATAAAAACAATGTTTGGGTATCCTTACATAACATAACAATGGAATTAAAATAGAACATATGGGGCTGAGCATTATATGATCTGAATAGCCAGAAAATGCTTTTTCGAAAAGAGCATTTTAAAAGAGCATTTCTTTCTTTTAGCTCAGATCCGAATATTCCACACAAAAAAAACCCAAAAAACTGGAAAAGCACATGATAGAAGAATACCTCCAACCAATGAAGCCACATATGTGCCTGTACTTTCTGTAAAATAAGGTTATGTTGTTAATCAAATGAGTAACAGGGAAGGGTGAGTGTGAAATAAATATATCCTGTTTTGATGGGTGGTAGGAAAACGCTATCTTCCTTTCCATTTACAAAGCATCTAATCAGGCGATGGTCACTGTATGCCCTCTGTCTAGCTCCTCTAGGGCTCCAGGAGTAAGCTCCCACAACCTAGCAACAACAAACTAAAGAAGCAGCCTCCTTCCAAATGTTTCTTGGGGACCTGGAATCCTGGAGTCCACATTTCTCATTGGGGAAGCATCCATCTAGAAATAACAATCAGCAGGTAGTCTGGATTCATTAGGAAGAGATATGGCTTTTTAGACACATATAGAGAAATTGCATCTGAACTTTCTCACACAAATATGCTTATTGTTATGTCAACAATATAGGAAATGTCATCCAAATCCTAATAGTAGTTCAAGTTTATATTTCAACTCTGTTATTGTTTACTCATTCAGGAATTAGGATAAAAATTTAAC
This sequence comes from Pipistrellus hanaki, assembly GCF_964339955.1. NCBI lineage: Eukaryota > Metazoa > Chordata > Mammalia > Chiroptera > Vespertilionidae > Pipistrellus > Pipistrellus hanaki. The sequence continues at coordinate 9,508,040 of NC_140504.1, forward strand.
TATTCTAATTTTTTTTTTTAAAGCATGAGACAAGGCCAAGCTATTTTGAATTCTGCTAAATGTAGATAAACAAAATGAGATGGTAATGTTTGCAAACTCATTCAATATGCTTTGCTCTATTTTGGGAAGAATTTTCCGGGGATTTTTCAAAACCTTTTAGGCAAAAAATCATTTAGAAATATTTAAAGAATGAAGTATCTACTTTAGTAAAACTTTTTATGTCTAAAATAATTTTGTGCTATTCTCCATCCTAATTAGGTCATTAAAGCTTCTTTAACCATAACATAGTTTTACAATGAAACACATGTATATATTTACACACACACACACACACACACACACACACACACACACATTCACACACACACACACACAAACTCAAGCAAACACTCACACACTTGTTGGGGATGGGGTAACTTTTCCCTTAGCCCTTAGTTTTTTTGGCTGGTTGAATAATTCAAAGGGCATACAGAAAATCAACAGGAGAAATTAAAGTTTTATTATATGCTCATGGGGAATGTACATAAACATGAAAATTCCAAAGACAGTAAGACAAAATGAGGCATCTATGTCATTCTGGACTAAGAAAGGAGAAGCAGGGATCTGAGATTTCAAAGAGAAGTAAGGCAAACTTGCAAGGTTATGAAAAGCGTTCATATTTAGTAAATAAATATTTGCTGGGCCATCTTGAAATGGTGGGATATAAATGGGAGGGCTTTTGCTGGGGAAAAAGAGACATTTTGGGGGGCTAGCAGTCTGAATCTAGTCACTGCCCCTTAAATTGCCTGGTCCTGCAAGACCTGTTTACTCCCATTTTAAGGGGCCATAAACCTTTCCCAAATGAAGTCCTTTGGTTGAGGTCTCAAAGCCCCAACACATAGGGCTCTTTAAGAACTTGCACAGGGGACAGGAAAACCCCATATTTGGAAGACAAAGGACTGAAAAAGATTTTAAAAAGGGACAACTTCCTCCATGTGCTGCTCAGAATTTGAAAGATTCCTCCCTCCCCGCCCCAGGCCCACACCTAATAAAGTGTAACTCCTTTTTCTCTAAGCGCTGCTTGGTTTTTCTCTGGTCTTCTGTAACACTTTGCGAGGTTCCTCCCTGTCTATCATACCTGGCTCAGAAAGGATAGTTATCTGTGATGGCATCTCCCTTCCTGGAGCCGGTCCTCTAACTTAAATCCTTTTAGGCAGTAAAAAGGAAGCTCAGAGTTTCTTCCTGAGCCATAGAAGCCTAGTATTCAGCTCAAAATAACCAGTGACACAGGATTTTTGGACTGGAACATGGGTTGTTCCCTTGGGCAGGTTGGTTCCCCAGATTCTTTGTCCATGAGTTGAAGAACGAATCCACGGGTGGAAGATGGTATGGCAAAGGTGGGAATTTATTGAAGAACAAGCACAGACTCCATTGTGGAGAGAGGGAAAGAGTCCCACTGAGTTCCTTTTCCCCCTGGTTTATAAAGGCTGCAGTTCCTGTGTCCCGCTATCCCTTCTCATTGGTCCATATTCCCTTTGATTTGGTCACTATATCAACTCCTAAATTCAAAGGTCAAACATCACCTGGGATATGTGAGGCCCTGCTCCCTCATTGTTCTCCTGTTCCCACCGGGCTTTCTTCCTCCTTCTTTATTTTGTAAATATAGACCTTTTAGCTACTCCCAGTCCCCTTGTTTTAGGGAAATATTACTGTTGCTGCTCCCTTGTTTTATGGAAATGTAAGTTCTCCCAAATCTGTAGCCCTGTGTGTTTTCCATGCCCCTTAATTTCTAAAATTTCCTAGAACCTACCTATAGCCCCCTAAAATTCCTGTTTCATCAGGATGCCAGAGTGGCACATCTTGGAAAGACCCTCACCCCCACATACTAAAATTTTACATAAATTTCTAATAACCACTTACATCATGCTATAAAGAGAATTTCAAGGAAGAAAACAGAATTTAAACCAATCTGTGCCATTGGCTTCTAAATTTTTCGAAAAGGAAAAAATAAATAAAAATTCAGCTGATGGCACAAATAGAAAATCTGCTAGCAGTTTTTATTCCAAGCTTCTACCACACCCACTACCACACTCATGGAAATTCTGTTTCCTTAATTTCTACATAAAGGGATTCATTCAACATTCAGGATTTGATGAGATCCTATTTGTAGGCCTGATAGAAATCCTCTAATGCATAGAACAGATGCACTGCTCTTTAATAGCTCCAGTCACATCCGAAATGGTTATGAAAGAACTTCTCTCTCTTCTTCAGGGAGAAAGAAGTGGAGAATGGGAAAGTTCAAGACGCACTGTGATCTACTTGACTGATTAATAACAAAATAGATTATGGGCACATTAGGGAACTTTGTTACAATATCCCTTAGCTTTCTTTTTAAAATATATTTTATTGATTTTTTTACCGAGAGGAAGAGAGAGGGATAGAGAGTTAGAAACATCGACGAGAGAGAATCATCAATCATCTGCCTCTTGCACATCCATTGGGATGTGCCTGCAACCAATGTACATGCCCTTGACTGGAAAGGAACCCGAGACCTTTCAGTCTGTAGGCCGACACTCTATCCACTTAGCCAAACCGGTTTCAGCCCTTAGTTGTTTTTTTTCAAGCAATACATTTTAAAGAGGAGAGTTGAAGATATAAAATATATTAACAATGTTATCCCTGACCTGCCAAAAGAGTATTAAAATAATCTTAAGATACTTTTATTAACTTTTGTTTTAAAATTCAGTAGCCAAAGGGGAAGTAAAAGAGCTGTTTTATATAATCTAGGAGGAATCATAGGAATAGGAGTCCGGGAATAGCTGAAAAATCAGTGTGTGTGTGTGTGTGTGTGTGTGTGTGTGTGTGTGTGTGCATGCATTAGCATCCTAAACTGATTGATCTGTTTAACAAACACATTTAATTAAAACAAAATCACCCACGTTATTGACCATGGCTAAGTGAAATAACTATGCTATTTGAAGTTAGGTAGCATATACTGTTAGCTCTGAGGAAGGCAAGATTTGAACTTGATCATCTAACTGTGCTATTTTCACATCTACGACTTCCAGAGAAAGTTCTGACAAGAAAGGTTTAGGTCATTGGTAGGTAGCCTCCCCCCAAGAACTCCTCCTATTAACTTGTGGCAAATTAAGGAGGCTCCAAGGAGGGGATCATTAACGTCCATAGTGTTTATGACGTCCTTTCTTGGTACCTTGGCCTAAACTTTAATCGTAAGAAAGGCAACTAGAATGCAGGAACACCTTTTGTAAGAAACTCAACTCCATGACATATTTATTTGTAATGAAAGTCAGATTAGAGAAAGTGAGGACAGGCTGTAAATGGAAAATTACCATTTATTTCAAGTGTACCATTTAAATACGTGAAGTGATTTTGTTTGACTTAAATCTTCTATTATGTGTCAGTTAGACATGGAATTAATGCATTATTTGAACAACTTCAGAGGCATATACATAATGTTGCAGTGAAATCACCCTAAACCTTAGTCATTTGAAGCATATGCATGGCTGGTTATGGGACCCTGGGTTAGGTGGGAGCTCCTGCTGAACATCCCCTCAGTGGTCACTCAGTCATCTGTGGGTGGCTGCACTCCCTCACATGCCCAGGGCCTCTCATCCAAAATGTTGAAGACGAGGGTCTAAGACTCTAAGAGAGACCTAGTCTAGAAACTGGCCTTCCCTCAACTCCTGTCACATTCTACTACATCGAGCAAGACACAAGGTGAATGTGCATGTAAAAAGTAAAGAAAAGGTCTCCTCGTGATGAGATGAACTGTGAAGACTGCAAAATGCACAGATACAGATGGAGGTAAAGAATTGTTTATAATCAATCTGCCACAAATGACTCTTACTACGTAGATACTGCAACCTGACTTTGGTTGTGCAGCATTATTTTTTAAATAACATTTAAAATTTTGTGAATAGTTTTAAGATTTAGAGAAAAATTATAAAGAAAGCACAAAGAATTCCCTTATACCTCACACCCCTTTCTGTTATAATTAACACTTTACATTAGTGTGGCACATTTGAAACAATTAGTCAACCAGTCTATGATTTGTTCAAATTTCCTTAGATTTTACCTAATGACCCATATCTGTTCTATGATCCCATCCAGGAAAGTCTATAACATTTAGCTGCCATTACTCTTTAACCTTCTTATGGTTGTGACAGTTTGCTATTAGGCTTAAAAAACAAAACAAAACAAAAACAGAAACACAAGCAATCAAACAAAACTTCAATTATGTATTCATAGAAAGATGGAATTTTAAGTGATTCTTCAGCAGAAAACATGCTCAAGCCAAGCCTATACTAAACTGCAGCTGTAAATGGCTCATATAAGAAGAACTGCATACGGTTAAACAATAAAATCTGATTTATTATTGCATTTCACTTTTTTAAAGTTAGTCTCCAAACACACATTGGGATGTTATTCCAAAAACATACCTTTGTATCATAAGTGCCAGTTAGACAGAATAAAGGACAGCTGAGCCAAGGGCCTTGACACGATAATTTAACGTGAAGGTGATGATCCAGGAAGCTTTAAAACCATCCAGAAAGCTTTAAAAAGCCTCACCGATTAGCGACATTAATGGAATTATTGAATGTGTGTATGGGAATATCCTTGGGCTATTCTAGAGCTCATTTTAAGTCATCCACAAAATTTATAATTGAATTTGAAATGGTGCAGCTAAGCAGAAGCAACTGTTTGTCCTTCACGTGGGTGGCGAACACATCATGCCGATGTAAACATATATTTTTTTAAGATTAATAGTGCTCTGGATAATTAACAACTTACCAAAACTATTGTTTTCCCTGTAAATGAAAAACAGAAAAGAATTTCTTTTCCAGAAGGATTTTATTTTGTCCACCCCACTCCTCCCACACCAGTATAGCAATTTCTTAACACTTAAAAGTAAAAAATATATATATATATTTATTTTCATAATAAAAATTTTACCTTAAAAAATAAACAAAGGGCTCTCAGCCCCCCCCCCCCCCGCAACTGGCTCTTCAGGGTGGGCCATCTCACTACTTTTTTTTTGTTTGTTTAAGGTATTGCAAGTAGTAGTACAAATGTCTCTTTTTTCCCCCCACTGACCTCCCCCCAGTTTCCCCTACTTCCCCCCACTTGCCCTCATCCCCCCTGCTCCGAGTGCCTTAAGTCTGTTGCCTGTGCTTCTATGCATACATACTGCCATCCCACCACTTCTTCATGTGTCCAAGACGTAAGTCTCTTCAACACGCCTGTCAGTGCTCCAGAATTCAAGAGCTTTGAAGAATGCTAGAGTTTCAATACTAGACAAAGGACAGATATAGGGGATAGGTTTTCATTGCATAATGGAGATCAAAATGAAAAACCATTTTGGTCTAAAAGAAATAGTTTGGAAAGTATATGTCAGGAGAATGTCAAGCCACCTATGAAATAACATGCCCCACCTACCCAACCTGCCAAACATAGGCTTGATCACAGGTTTCATGGGAGATTCTTATTTGAACAGGGGAAAAAAAATACTCATGGCCTTATAAGAATACATCAGTTAGCCAAAACCGGTTTGGCTCAGTGTTAGATCATCAGTCTGCAGACTGAAGGGTCCCAGGTTCGATTCTGGTCAAGGGCATGTACGTTGGTTGCGGGCACATCCCCAGTAGGGGGTGTGCAAGAGGCAGCTGGTCGATGTTTCTCTCTCATCGACGTTTCTAGCTCTCTATCTCTCTCCCTTCCTCTCTGTAAAAAAATCAATAAAATATATTAAAAAAAAGAATACATCAGTTAATTTTTGTTACCAACTAGCTCAATAGAGAGTTAACTCTACCATCATGTTGGAACCATAACAGCCACGGTAACCCAAAAAGGGTGTGAAACAATAGAGTGAGAAAAGAAGAAGGAGAGAAGAGCCCAGAATCAGCATCGGAAACAGGTGAGTTCTCCCCCAGTCACTTCCTAGGAACAGAACAGTTGCCAGGCAGAGGATGTGGCTTGGCATCGAAAGGTTGAACAGGAAAGAAGACCTGGGGGTGGCCCAGGGCAGGCCATCCTGCTGGTCCCAGTCTAGAACAGTGGTACTCTGAAGCACCCTGGGAATGCCACAGTTTGAAATTATACAGTCACCTTAAGAAGTATAGCCCTATAGCTAAACATGATCACATAATTGCTAAATTTATCACACTATTTTCTGCATCAGAGAATTTTAGGTAATGTATGTTATTGCATGTATAACACATAAAGATAATTGAGACTGAGTGAAATGAGAAGGGCTTTTCCCAATTCAACAATGCCAGTAGATAGTTCTAAGGTAATTGTCGTTAATTAATAATGCTAATATCCAGTAGGAAGACAAAGGGAAGAAAAGTCATATGAAATGAGACTAAACACTAGTCAACATTCCACTAAGTCTTTTACATGCATAAGTGCATTTAACTGGACATTTCAAAATTGAATGCATATCAAATAATCACCTGTTTTTAATACCTGCTGCTTGGCCTCACCTTTAAAAAATTGCATGTTAGCTATAAAACTGTGAACACAATAGTAGAGTATAAAGTGGAAACCATATTTATTTATTACACATGGACATTTGATCACACTAGCTGTTTTTTGTGTTTTTTTAATGTCTTTCTCTTTCTAATTTTAGGAACCTTAAAATGCCTGTGACCAAATAAACTTAGTTCCTTCTCTACGACATCACAGAGATTCCATGCTGCATCTGTGCCAAAATATTTGAGTTAATAATGAACAAACTAAAAAAAAAAAAAAAAACCAATATAACTAGTATTATTTTTAAATGACTTCTCAAACTCTCATTTTCACATGCAAAACCCTAGCTTAATACACTCCTATTTTAGCATCTCTTTCATGTTTGGAATTTCCTAAAACAATTCTATTAACATAAAATCTGTGGGCGGGGGAAATTCAGTTTTGCTAAATATAGAAATAATACACTTAATCTTAGGGGTTAACTTCTGAAAGTGGATCCAAGCTGTTTGGTGATCAAATGTACTTGCCCTGGGTCAAATGTAATTCTATGGTTAAGAAGCGTGCTTTAGTCTGGCTAATCTGAAAATACACATAGAGCTCTCTTTCAGGATGTGTCCCTGAATTGGATACTGTCGGTATTTCACCTACACGCCCTGGGATACACATACCAGCCTCTGTGTGCTTTCACAGAAGGCGGGGTGGGTTCGGGCAGCATTTTCCAGATCTGGGACTACTTCTTCCAATACTTCCCCTGGGCACAGGATCTCTTCTGGTCAGAAGTGTCTGGAAGTTTACCTTCTCTGAGTCCCTTCTAATCACCCACCATAGTGATGAACTGATTATCCCTTCACCTAAGGTTGGGCAAACGCTGTTGCATCATTTATAACTGGAGCTCCAGGTGGGACTGGACTTGAACAAAAAAATCCTTTGCTCAATTTCTTCTTCGGTGACTCCTTAACTGGGTTTCCTGGCAGTGACTGGATATGAATGTGCCTCATCATACCCCCAATGACTGGACAACTCTTCAAAGGAATGAAGGCCAATCTCATATCAGGACATCAGTGTATGAAAATCTTGGGTAGCTTATCAATAGGATCTAGCAACAATATTTTTTAAAGATTAAGAGTAGTAATTTCAAGAAAGGAAAATTGTTCTATAACAGGAGGTTTACTAAATATAATGATAATATTAGATTTTTCAAAAGAGTAAATGACTGATATATAATAAATAAAAATAGCAAATAAAATAGGAAATGTACTTTTTTCCATTAAGTTATAAAAAGTAATAATCTCAAACTTATTTAAAAGTACCCAACAACATTCAATTTATAGGAGACTTCCCAGATTGCAATTCACATCTATTTCCAGTTTTCTAATTCCTTGATGACTTCTTCTCATGCATGATTCTTTTTAAAATCAAGAGAATATGTAAATAAGATCTGTATCACAACTGAAAATGAAACCATTATAATGAAAGGAAATAGAAAAAAAAAGAATAGACTAGTAGAGCAGGAAATGTCAAGCTCCACCATAATTATAGTTTGAAAGTAACTCATGGCACCTGGTTGTATTTTCTGTATTTATCATAACTATGTTTTAAAACTATCTTCTCTCATCATCAGTATTTTCATGTGTGCAGCCAGTTTGTCTTGTTTTGTGATTATAAGAAATAAGCCCAGTAAAGTGATACCCAGCTCCATTATTCCTGCAGGTGACTTACAAGCACACTGCAGATATCAGCAAAAGTTTGTTTAAGAGTTAAAACAAAAAGCATCTCTGAAAATATCCTACATGTGTTTAACATATTCTAAAATGGTATGACTGAAAAAAGTATTAGTATTCCAGCTCTTCAGATGTCTTTGGGCACGCAGAACAACAAAGAAAAATCGAGTCCTAGAAGATAATGCCTGTCTTAGAAGTGATTGGCAGGGAAGCACTTTCATGAGAAATGCTGACCTTATTTTAAAGTAATAGACTTTCCACAAATTCAGTTACTGAATAGGGACATAGAGAAATCAGAGGAAAAGAAAGTGTTTCCTCAAATACGAGAATTGTTAGAATCAGACTCTTACAACATATCGCAGAGAATTGTGAATATAAACAAGGCTTCCCTAGAGAGAAAACTAAAGCAAAAATAGATACATTTCTCTTAAAATCATGAAAAGGAAACCTGAGCGATAGTGAGGAAAAGATGCAATTCTGGTCAATGGGATGTATGAGGAAGTCTACTTGGAGGTCTCCGAGGAAGATTTTCTTTCTCCAAGAAGGGACCTAAGAAAGAGCTGTGTCTTTATTTTCCTAAATATTGTCCTATGTGATTATGAGATCTGAGGCCAAACACCATCACAGCCAACCTGTTACCCATTGAATGTGTAGCCAAAATGAAAGATGACAAATCAGAAATACACTGCAATTATTTAGTGGACTCTGCCTGCTTCTCTGCCCAGATCCAAGCAGGCCCATAGATTCAAATATGTTCTGAATGTCTTCATCCACCATTTTTATCCTCCAAAGAGATTTAAGTCCTCTTTGTTATGGCTTAAAATATTCTGATGTTCAGAAATATTTAAGTATTTTTTAAAATGCCTAGGCTTTTAAAACCTTTGGTTCCATGATTTTATTAAGTATTTGCAGAAGAACATTAGAGTATGACCTACATGGACATCTTGACCTTAAGTGTCCAGATTTTCTATAGATTCCATGCATTCTGATTGACCTGCTCTGTTTGATGTATACTGGTCAGTCTACGAGTGGCTGCCTTACTGCCGATCTGGACATGGTAGTGGAGTGGCATGGGGCAATTAGATGTGATAGAGGTAGACAATACAAAGCAAAGGAACCATCTGCTTTTGCCAGAAGTGCAGTAGATGTGAAGTGTTCCACAGTAGATATGGAAACATCCCTACTTTGATCAAGGGCCTGATGGAAATACGCCCTAGCCCAGGAGGGATGCAGTTAATTTGTCTCCCTCCATGCCCAGAGAGCATCACTGAAGGGATACAAACAAGTTGTATAATTGGAACACCGTGGGCCTGACATATGAATGTAAGATCCACAGCAACAACAACAACAACAACAACAACAACAAAAATAACCAAACCTGGTCATATGCCTTTTCATGGCTTAAAAATTGTTTAAATAGAAATTGTCCCACCCTGACGGTTTGGCTCAATGGATACAGTGTCAACCTACAGACTCAAGGGTCCCAGGTTCAATTCCAATCAAGGGCACAAACCGGGTCCCAGGTTCAATTCCAATCAAGGGCACAAACCTTGGTTGTGGGCACGTACCTTGGTTGCGGGCACATCCCCAGTAGGGAGTGTGCAGGAGGCAGCTGATTGCTGTTTCTGGCTCTATATCTTTCTCTTTTCCTCTCTGTAAAAAAAAAAAAAAATATATATATATATATATATATATATATATATATATATATATATATATATATATATTTAAAAGAAAAAAGAAAAATCCTTCCTAGGAAGTAGCTGAAAAGTCGGGGAAATATGCCTTTAAGATATACAGGATAATGAGACTTCACTATCGATGTTTGAGGTGAAGCTCATTTAAACCCCAGCCTGTAGATGCTCTATCTATTTTTCTTACTTATGCTATGTAGTTATTTTCCTTCAAACTGAATTAGAAACAACTCAAAATGAAGGCAAGTCCCCCACCCTTTCTCTTTCTGCCAGGTAAGGGCATAATACTTCCTGCCAAAAATCTCCCAAGTAAATAAATGGCACTGAACCCCAGCTCTTGGATCTGGACAAACATTTCCAAAATGCAGCTATCAACCTGTCACCAACGTGGTGGCGAGGAGCCCTTCTTATCTGGCAAGTTTTTCAGAATGTTGGACGAATTAATTTTTCTCCTGCTGTATCTCCTGGGAGTAGGGTAGGCTAATAAAACAAAAGCATGGGCTGATTAATTCTTTGTGTTTATTGGCAGGGCATTCCTGAGATACTCCGCCACGTACTCCCCAGGTTGATATTATATTGGAGATGTCTAATAGGTTTTTAAAGTCCATTATTCAGGGGAAGAGGGAGAAAAGTCTCCATCTTTTATGTGCCAGGCCATGAAAGAAAGTGATCATTGAAAAAAACACAAGCAGCCTTTGTCCGAGGTGAGTTCCACATGAAATTCTGGATGCCGGAATTTGGAATTGCTTTGGGATCCTGCCAGGCAACAGTCCATGGGGTGAAGGCACAAAAATAAAGGAGGAAATGGTCTATCTGACTTTAATCTGTGCATTGCTTAAAATGAGCCCTATCGAGAGTCATTCGGAATGCTTACCCGTTGGGTTGTCTCCAAACCGTTCTTGGAGACGTTATACATATACGCTGAATAAAGAATACCAGGTGACAGTCATGCATGATTTAGATTGCATGTTACAGAGTAGGGAGTTGGTGGCTAGAAAACCAAATGGAATTGAATGTTTCTTTATTATTTTATCAGAAAGGAATTTTGCTATTAAATAATTTTCAACAAATGGAAGCACTGATTGCCATTTTGGAAGAATGTCTTTGCTATTGTATAATCCTTTTATTTATTTATTTATTTATTCATTCATTCAATCAATCTAAAAAAAAAATTAAGCATTTACTCAGTGAGAAACCCTATGCTTAATTCTGAGTATGGAGAGGTAAACAATCCTCAAACTCATGAGTTTTACATTTCAGTGTATTTTATATCCATTTATCTGAAAATTAAGTTTTCTAACATTTAGAATAATAATATATAAAGAGCATCAGGAAAACAGCATTCATTAAAAGAGTAGAGCAAAATAAATATATAACAATTTTAAAGTAGTCACATTAAAATTGCAAGCAATTGGGTATCTGTATATATAATCTTATTATGTTAATTATCTTGTTTTATGCTACAGTCTTTCTTTATCTAAATTCCAAAATGCAAAATATTTTTCTGAACATGTTTTAAACAGATGTATTAAGGTATGATTTACATATCATAAATGTTACCCATTTCAGGTGTACGTTTCAATGACTTTTAGGAACATTAATTACCAAGTGATGCAATTATCACTTTTAGTCGGTTTTAAAGCATTTTTATGCTCTTCTCAAGATCTCCCACACCCATTTAGTTCATCACTTGTCCCCAGGCAACCAATCAAATTTCTGTTATATAAATTTTCTTTTTATGGACACTCAGTATAAATGGAATCATAAAATACATGACATTTTATGTCTGGTTTCTTTCATTTGGCATCATGGTTTTTAGAGTCAGCCATCACATATCATGTGCCAATTTATTCCCTTTTATTGCTCAATGGTTTTCCTTTGTATAACTAAGACAGATTTTGTCTACCCATTCACCTGTTAAGGAACATTTAGGTTGTTTTGAAAAGCAGGAATAATGCTGCTATGAATTTTTGCATGCCTATCTTTTTGAGGACAAAGGTATAATCTTTCTGAGAAAAGCATATTTTATATCCACTTATCTGAAAATTAAGTTTTCTAATATTGAAGTGTATTAAAAAAAAAAAGTCCATTTGCTTGCATGTAGATATTGTTATGGTCTGAATCATGTCACCCTAAAATTTATATTTGAAGTCCTCACTCTTAGAATGTGACCTTATTTGGGGATAGTACTGTATCTTTAAAAAAGTTAAGTGAAATGAGGTCATCAAGGTGACCCCTAATCCAATATGATTATTACCCTTTTAAGTGGGAACTATAAGAACAGACACATACCCAGACACGGAGGGAAGACTGGTCATATAAAAATGCAGGACGAAGGCAGTCATTTATATGCCAAGAAGAGGTGTTTTTGACAGTTTTCTCTAAATGTTATTTTTCTAGACAGGATTTTAGTATATGTAAATTCAGAGATGATAGAGCCCTTAGAAATGTCACATTCCTACTATAAATAGAATGCATCTCTTTTTAATCACTTAAAATGATTACCTAAATCAAAAGTAGTGTATTTAATCACAATATTTTTTTTAAAAAAACTATGTAATAGAAACTATACTAATTTTTTTTGTTTTCAATGATGAGTTAAAGATGCCCTAACCACATGTTGCCAAATCCTTGCAAATTCAATGTTGTCTTTAGAACAACAGACCTGCGTTTTCACAGTATGCTCTCCTTTAAGAGGCCTCAGGACACTGAAGCTTTCTCAGCCCTCTATCAGCCTCCCCATGGAATGGATGGGGAGTGTGGATATCACTCCTCAGATCAATTTGAATCTACTGGGGACATACCACAAGGAACCCATCACTTTATATATGTATTTTCTGCACAGGAAATGGCCTTGCTAAAATATTGCTCTACTAGGAGAAGTCTTCAAAGAGTATAAAATGTATTTTTTTATATTCTCTTTTCTATGTAGTTGTTTCCATTTGGAGTTTATAACAAAATTCTGTAATAAAAAATGTACTCACTGTAAATTAGAAGCCTTCTCTAAGATTATCCAACTAAACTTATCCATATTTTAACACTTTTAATCATATCTGAACCTTTTCCAAGCCAATATGTTATATATAAGGGGAAGAATCATTTTCCTAAGAATGCAAGAAAGAAGAATCACAAAATAACGTTGCATTAACCAGAGCTCATTCTTTGGCTTTGTCTTGAAATAATGTCAATGACCAGTTCCGCTTCATTTTGTGATGATCAACAACTCATACAACTGTGATAGCAACATCCCAAACAGCTCATATCCCAAACAGAACTGATTCTAGCCAAGTATATTTCATGTTAGTGAAAAAATGAGCAAATGTAACATTTCAGATGTTCTCTTAGATATTTTTTATGAATTTCTGCAAAATTTGTATGCAATATTTATAGAGTATATTATTACTGACTTTTAAGACCTTGGAAAGAAAATGAGAAAAATTAACAACTGAGTATCTGTTTTGATTTTAAGTAGGTGACCAATAGCCTTCATGGTTTTCTTCTCAAGTATAGGAACAGCCAAAGGGCCACAGAATTAAGAGGTATGTAGGGGTATGTAAGAGTCACACTTAGTGTAACTAATCCCATATGCTACTACATATTTTTGCTTACTGTAAACAGTATGTTGTAATAAACTATATTCAATATTGCTATAATAATCAACTATACTAGAAAAAAGGATAATATGCTTAGTAGACCAGACATTTTCTGGACATTCTTCCAGACAAAGCCATGGTGGCAGGGGCTGAGGCAAAGGTGGCAGGGGCTTAGGGGTGATCAGGCTGGCAGGGGAGAGCAGTTAGAGGTGGTCAGACAGGCAGGCAGAGTAGTTAGGGGCAATCAGGCAGGCAGGCAGGTAAGTGGTTAGGAGCCAGAGGTCCTAGATTATGAGAGGGATGTCTCAGATTGAAGAGGGTGCAGGCTGGTTGAGGGACCCCCACCCACACAAATTTTGTGCACCAGGCATCTGATATTTAAATAAAAAGTGCAATCCAATCTGAGAATAGTTAAGTAGTGCTCCATCAATCCTGTGTTCATCTTTTAAATTGCTATTCTGAATATTATAGAAATATCTTTCTAGATGACAAAATGGTGAACAGAGATAAAAACATATTATCTTCCCTTTTTGTTAGGGCATATTGCCCAATATTATCCATAGAAATTCAATAGCAATTTAGGTATAAAATAAAACCTCACTCAAATTATCTTTTGTTTCTCTACAGCCATGATTATATTAAAACAGACAGAGAAAATGTCTGAGTAAACAAAAGACCAGTCACTTCAAAGAGCAATAAGAATTCCTGGTTAAAGGAAAGGGATGATACAAAAATTAAACACTAAGATCAGTGCAGAATCTTCGAAAGTACCTATTGACTCAGCAGTGCATGACATTTTTGTCTTTAAAACATTATCTATTGTAAGTCTATCTTATTTCAGGCCCACAGGACCTGGTGGACTAATTTACCTTTGTCTAAACTAATCTAGTTCATCTCTTTCATGAACCCATAAAGTAGACACAGAATTTATACTCTTCACAACAAGACAAATAAATGGTGGGAAGAAGGGGCAACAAAGGCACTTTCTTCCTTTTCGTTTTCTCACCAATCTGGCCATTAAGGAAAACAAAAACCTTTGATTGCTTTCCCCCTCACGATATATTGTAGAGAATATTTACAAAGACCTTGATTCAGCAAATATTCATTGCACAGATGTCCAGCTCACTGTATTTTTCCACCTCACTGTAATCCGCCAGGTAGAAATAAAATATTAATTACTTTAAGAATGTTTTCTACACATCTTTTGAGGACAAAGGCCCAAACTGACATATTAGTTAAAATGAACATAATTTGTCAACGTTAACACATGCTCATGGTGCCTTTTTTTTTTTTACATCATTCTATTTTTAAGGAAATGTTCTAAGAGAGGGCACAGCAAAAATAAAGAAGAAAAATTAGCTGAAACCGGTTTAGCTCAGTAGAGAGCGTGTCGGTCTGCAGAATGGGGTATCCCAGGTTCAATTCCAGTCGAGGGCATGTGCATTGGTTGTGGACACATCTCCAGTGGGCAGTCGGACGTCCCTTGAGGAGTCCCAGATTGGAGAGGGTGCAAGCTGGGCTGAGGGACACTTCCCTCACCCCCATGCATGAATTTCGTGCACTGGGCCTCTAGTAGTTAAATAAAACTATCTGCTATAATCAGATTTGTTGGGGGGAAAAACTAAAAGTGTATATTTTTTAAGTATATACAAATTGAAACAATTTTGGTTATAAAAATTATATAGGGCTAATTTATTTTTTGTACATCAAGACAATAAGAAAAACTATAGGAGAGATTGATAGAGAAAAAAGGAAAAAGAAGCCAATAAAAAGCATCTCATTGCCCTAACCAGTTTGGCTCCATGGATAGAGCATTGGCCTGTGGACTAAAGGGTCCTTGGTTCAATTCGAGTCAAAGGCATGTACCTTGATTACTGGCACATCCAGGAGGGGATGTGTGCAGGAGGCAGCTGACTAATGTTTCTAACTCTCTATCCCTCTCATCTTTCTCTCTGTAAAAAAAAAAAAATAATAATAAAGTATATATTTTTTAAAAGTATCTCACTTTTTTTTTTTTTGCAGATAACATGAATGAACTATTTTCTAAAACCTTAGCAGAGAGATGTCATGTCTAATGGACTCAAAATAATGTTCAATTATGCTTAAAAATGCATATGAAAGTGCTTTTCTTTCCTTCTCAAATGCAGCATGATGATCAAAAGGATAAGAGGAAATATATTGGGTCGGCAACTACGTAATTGCGGATTTTTTAAAGAAAATTAAAGACAATTTTTTCATGGAACTAAATAACTTTATTCTGTAATGTATTGCCCATTTTGATCAATGACCTTTTGCCATCTTTCAGGCAGCATCATAATCCCACGTTAAAAAAACTTCTGGTTTTTATTAGCAAAAAACTGAATCAGGTACGATTTGACATCATCATCATTATTGAAATTTTTACCATTCAAGGAGTTTTGTAAAGATCGAAACAAAAAGTAATCAGATGGTGCAAGGTCAGGACTATATGGTGGATGTGGCAAAACATCCCAACCAAGCTCCATTAATTTTTGCCGAGTGACCAAAGATGTGTGTGGCCTTGCATTGTCATGATGGAATACAACACCTTTTCGATTTGTCAATTCGGGCCGCTTTTCTTCAACTGCATTGTTTAATTTTGTTAGTTGTTCAATGTAGACATCAGAATTGATCGTTCGGTTGGGTGGTAAGAGTTCAAAGTAGACAATTCCTTTGTAATCCCACCAAACTGATAACAAAACCTTCTTTTGATGAATATCAGCTTTTGATGTTGTTTGAGTTGGTTCACCTGGCCTGCTCCACGATCTTTTCCGCTTGATATTGTTGTAAACAACCCATTTTTCATCACCAGTTATCAGTCGTTTTAAAAATGGATCATTTTCATTACGTTTCTTTAGCAAATCGCAGCTGCTAATGCATTGCGTTAACTGTGATTCTTTCAGTTCGTGAGGAACCCATGTATCGAGTTTTTGAACATAGCCAAGTTGTTTTAAGTGATTTTCAATGCATGTATGTGATACATGAAGCTTCTCTGCAATCTCACGTGTTGTACTGTGACAGTCCGAATTGATTATTACTTTGATTAGGGCGTCATCAACTTCAACTGGACGACCAGAGCGTTTTTCATCTTTGAGTGAAAAATCACCAGAACGAAATTTGGCAAACCAATTTTGACACTGCCGTTCTTTTAAGGCTTCGTCACCATAAACAGCATATAACTTTTTATGAGCTTGCGATGCGTTTTTCCCTTTGCGGAAATAAAAAAGCAAAATATGACGAAAATGTTCCTTTTGATTTTCCATTTTTCAACGAACGCCAAACGAAAACTACAAAACAGATCAAAAAACTTTTTTTACTGATTAACAGCTGAATAGCCAACTATCAAATAACAAAATGTGTTTTACATTTGTACTACGTCTGCAAACCTAAAAATTCAACTGAAGCCATATATGTGTGAAACCCGCAATTACTTAGTTGCCGACCCAATAGTTTCACATTAAAAAAGAGCTATATTAGGAGTTATAATTTAGTTTAAATATTGGAAGAGAGAAAGCCATTAACCAACCTGAAATAAGGAATCACCTTTCTACATGTTTGATGCCATACAGCTAGAGGAAGCTGACCACTGTGGGAAGAGCCTGGAACATGCAGTCAGGGCCAGGGGCTTGGCTTCTGGGCAAATAACTTTTAAACTTAATTTAATATTATATATCAATTGCTTTCTGGGCTAAGACTTTTTTTAAAAATATATGTTTTATTGATTTTTTTAGAGAAGAAGAGAGAGAAATAGGGAGTTAGAAACATCAATGAGAGAGAAACATCGATCAGCTGCCTCCTGCACACTCTCCTGCTGGGTATGAGCCCACAACCAAGGTACATGCCCTTGGTTGTGGCACCTTTCAGTCCACAGGCCGATGCTCTATCCACTGAACCAAACGGGTTAGAGCTGGGCTAAGACTTTGAAATGTCCATTAAACCTCATAGTATTAATAAATATGTGATTCAGGACATATTATTATTATAAATTATAGATTTATATTATATAAAATATATACATAACATATAACATATGACACATAATATATACTGGCAATGCATAACATGTAATATTTAACATATAATGTATGACACATGATATACAATCTGTAACACAGTGTGTAACATGCCATGTGTAAAGTATTACATGTGTTTGATGTATTCTGTGTAATATATAAATGTGATATATAAATTTTCTCTGACAGAACTTTGGGTCAGTAATTTTAAGAAACATAAATTCACACAACTAGGAACTTGAAGAGATAGAATTAGTCTGACTGAATAGAAAGATTCTGATCTTATATGTTGTATGATTGATCTACGATAGGGCATAGATGTAAAAGATTAAATATAAAATAAGATGTCTATGTAAAATATTTTATTCACTTAAAAGTATCTGTGTTGCAGTGATTTTATTACAAATTTCATTGGACCATGCACATATCTTTTTAACATTCTGAGAGATAAAATGGAAGTGCACATTAAAAGCACTTTGCAGACTCCTCTATCCTGGTTGTCTAAAGGAAAAGAAATGATGCTTATTTTGTGAATTGAATCAACTGATTTCTTCCTAGAACCCAATTTTTACTTGAAATAATGACAGATAGTTAAACTATGGTCATTTAAACTAGAATATTTGACAGATATTTTCTCAGAAAGCACATGAGCTTGTCAATTAAATGGAAACACCAGGCAGTATTTGCTAAAATTAAAGTTAAAATTAGAACCTCAGGAAATTTGTATGTTACTGTGAGGCTGGCACCTTCCCAAAACTTAAAGACCTTTCAGGGTAGATCAGCGGTGATGTTAATGTCTGTTGTTTTTGACATTGGATAATGAAGTGTGTCAACATTTGGAAAATCTGCCTAACTCAATGAACTAATATTGTTCAAATAATCAATATATGATGTTACAAATTGTGTATGGGTAAATGAGCTACTGTAAATACAAGATAGATAGACCATTGGATTTTTAAATTAACAGAGTATAAAATGTCCACAGACATGGTTTTACATTGCAAGTAACATTTATGAAATTGCCACTTATCTAGTTTTTATAATATCAATAAAGAATATCTACAACTATCAGAAAATATAATTAAAATATTGCTTCCCTTTCCACCTACACATCTGTGTGAGATTGGATTTCCCTTGTGTACTTAATAAAAAGCAATACATTAACAAACTGAGTACCAGAGCAGGTGATTCTAGCTTTTCTCCATTAAACACATTAGATTTGAAATATATAATTGACAGTCTTTTCATTTTAAAAAAGTTTTCACAAAAACATGTAATTTAATTTAACATATAATAGATTCATCATAATTACTATTATTAAAAATAGATTTTTCTAAACTTATCATTTTCTTTTATTTATTGATTGATTTTTATAGAGAGAGGAAGGGAGAGAAAGAGAGAAACATGGATTTATTGTTCCACTTATTTATGCATTCATTGGTTGATTCTTGCATGTGCCTTGCCCGGGATTAAACCCACAACCTTGACACATGGGGATGCCACTCTAACCAACTGAGCTACCTGACCAGCCTTAAACTTCTCATTTTTAATTTCTAAAGTGAAGAATGTTGACAAATATAAATAAAAGTAGTTGGGAGTCCTCAATCAGTTTAAAGAGTTAAAGATTTGGGAGCATAATTTGTCTGACAATAAATGCTTATGCTCAAATCATAGCAATTAAGTGGTGAACAAAAGCAAATTGTTTTTAGGAAGTGGCTAAGATATGCCTCTTGTGGATGAGGAAAGTCAGGTTAGTAAGGTAGGGTAAACCTTTTAAGAATATACACCTGCTGCCCCAGCCAGTTTGGCTCAATGGATAGAGCACTGGCCTGAGGACCAAAGGATCTGGGGTTCAATTCTGGTCAAGGTCACATACCTTGCCTGCAGGCTTCTCCCTGGTCCGGGCCCTGGTCAGGGCACACGCAGGAGGCAACCAATCGATGTGTTTTTCTCACGTCAATATTTCTCTCTGTCCCTTTCTCCCTAAAAATCAATGAAAAAATATCCTTCAGTGAGGATTAACAAAACAAAACAAAACAAAAAAGATATACACCTGCTGACTGATGAATCTTGTTTAGCATATTTGGACTGGAGCTGATGCTCTTTCTCCTTCACTAAGTTTGTACTTGGGTGGACATGTCTGGGCTAGAAGGGATACATTAACAAGAGGAATAGACAAGTAAAGTATTAGCAAAAACTGAATCTGGTCCATTTTGGTTGTTTTGCAGAATCCTTAGAAGTGAATTTTTCAGTCCTGTTTTTATCCAGACTTTAGAGTGATTTATCAGCAGTTGGCAGGCCACCACACCAAGTACAACTCCCATAAATTCATAAGAGCAGCTGAGAGGTTATCTTTTTGCAGCTGCAAAGTGAAACTTTTGAAACACTAAAATCTGACAAATAGAATTTGAACTTTGTACGGTATTATGAAACATGTCTGTGGCAAAATCACCCAAAAGGATATTCAAAAGTTTTTTCATTTTGAATCAAATCTCTCAAATCTTAAGCAGTCTGTGAACATGACCTTAGCTTGAAGAGTTCTGGAATTTCTTAAATAACTTGGGATTTTTGGATTTTTCTTTTCTACTCAGAGACCACATAGATATAATCATGGGACTGTTCAGGTTTTTATTACTGGAAGTATAATGGAAAATTAACTATAGGAACAAAGTAGCAAGGAGAATGTACAACTTAATCAAAATTAGTTCTAAAAACAAATACAGAATTATTCATAAATTTCAAATATCTTTTTGTAAGTGCTTATTAGAATATTTCATCTTAATTGCATTTGAGATTGTCATGAGAAATTACAACAGCTTTTAAATCTACAGCTTTGTATAAAAGTCCTTTGCACATCTGTAAATGATAAATATCAAATTTTAAATGTATATACTACTTGATCCAGTGTTGTCAACTTGAATATTTACATTAACAGATTATTGAAGATTAGAGGCCCGGTGCACAAAATTCGTGGGGGTGGCAGGGGGGGGGGGGGGGGAGTCCCTCAGCCCAGTCTGCACCCTCTCTAATCTGAGACTCCTCAGAGGATATCCAACTGCCTGTTCAGGGATTGGGCCTAAACTGGCAGTTGGACATCCCTTTCATAATCTGGAACTGTTGGCTCCTAACCACTCACCTGTCTGCCTGCCTGATTGCCCCTAATCACTTCTGCCTGCCAGCTTGAACACCCACAACTGCTCTCCCCTGTTGGCCTGATCTTGCCCCAACTGTCCTCTCCTACAGGCCTGGTTGCCCCCAATTACCCTCTCCTCCCAGCCATCTTGTGGTGGTCAACTTGTGGTGACCATCTTGTTATGATGTAGGGGAGGCCATCTTGTAATAATGTGGGAGCAGCCACCTTCTGATGGCCATCTTGTGATGACATGGGATGGCCATCTTGTAATGATGTGAGGGCATCCTGCGAGGACATGAGGGCGACCTAGACTTTTATTAGTATAGATTGGTTAAACTCATTGTAGTATACTTTACATTATCAAAATTATGGAAATTTAATAAATTTCTATTAATACAAGATTGTTGCAATAATGTAAGATATGAAAACAATATTTCATCTGAAAATACTATCTTTATTGTTGAAATTGTTACAGATGTCACCTTTGATATTTATAACAGTGTTAAATGAAGAAGCAATTTAAAAGATACTTTGAATGACTCCATTTATAAAAATTATATACTTATGTTTATTTCTCTTTATGTATTCAGAACAAGATGTCAGAATTATTTGCCAAAATTATGAGAGTGCTTAACTATGAGTATTTTAAGTAATTATTTTTTAGCATTTTTATATTATTGAATATTGTTTATAACAGCATATTATTTTTTTAATTCTAGAGAAATTTGTGGCTCTTCCCTACACAACAAACTTGCTGGATAAAGATTTTATAGAGTTACTGAAGAAAAACTCTCTCATCATGGAAACCCTTATTTTATTTTCACTGAGGAATCTATAAACTTAGTATTACCTGCACTCATCTTGACATCATTGCTCTCATTATATACCAAAAGTTTCTCCTTCATTCAGAGCAGCCACTCTGTGGATATCATATCTTTTATTTCCCTCTTAAATGTTCTTGGTTATTACCTTCTTATCTGCATCACTGGTTTCAACATTTTAAATCATTAAAAGTGTGCGTGTGTTCTATTCTAAAATAAATTATCCATCTACTCTATAATTTCATTTCATTTCTAGTTAAGAGCTAACATCTTGAAGTTGTTTCCAATTCACACTTATTTGACTTATTTTTATTTATTTTTCCGACTCAATAGTTCATTAGAAAACTTCATTGGGTGTGTGTGTGGGGGGGGGGGGGGCATGTGATCATTTTTCAACATGTCTAACTTTCTCTAAGGGACTGCTATGCACATTATCTTATCATCCTGAAACTCGTTCTTTACTTGGCTTCATGAACACCTTTGTTTTCGGTTAATTTTCCACTGTTAGAATAGCTAAGTTGGTTTATTTCCTGTTTATGGCTCTAGAGATTGGTGTCCTTGGGGCCCTGTTCTAGTCTCTGGTGGTTATAATTTATTACTATGTATATAAATATATCACCATTCCCAACATTATATTGAACTCCACTTTCAACTATCCAACTGCCTATTCTACTTCTCCCCATCCCAGTCCATTTTCCTCAAAGTATTTCTGCTTAAATCTTTGCAGTCTTCCATTTTGCTTAAATTAAATTACAAGCTTTGTATTCTGATTCATAAAACCCTACACAATCTAGATCCTTTTTACTTAGTTGATTTTGAATCCTATCCTACCACTCTTACCCTCACCAACTACTTTTCCACTCATAACCAGCATCAGATTGTTTCTGGAACACATATGACTATTTGAAACAGGACACTATATGTGCGCATTTCTCTTCCTGGAGTTCTTCACATGAATGGATTGATCTTAATCCCTTTCACAAAATATCCTCTCTTGCTTTTTCCCCCCATCCTCTTATCTACTTACAGCTTAACTCTGCCTGAAATTACATCATTTACTTATTGGTTTGACTTATTGGTTCATTGCTGCTTTTCTCTATTATAAAGTAAGTTCTATGTACTTAGTGTCTTTGCTGTTCCTGTTCACCATTGTATCCAACACTTAGAACAATGGCTGGCACATAGAGGTACTCAATGGATATCTGCTAAATAAACAATTGCATATTTTTTGCTAATATCTCTATTGACTAGTTTTCATTTGTTCTTGACTGACAGAGACTTGGTCCCAAATCTAGAATAAAGTCACTGTATCTTCTCAGAGATAACCTAAGCCTTCCTTTTCCTTGTTTACAAAATTAGATTCAAAATTCTTGCCTTGAGAATTCTACTTTCTCCATGCCAACCCATGTCTGTGTGTCCCTAGATCAAACAGTCCTCCCAAACTCACTCAGCACCAACTATTCCTCATCTCCACCCTCTTATTGCTTCCAAGAACCCAGGCACAGGAAGGCAGTATACATGGTAGAAAAGACTGAATCTGAAGATACGTGACTCACCTAGTTCATTACCAACTTTACACTCACCAGTGAGAGATTTTGGATAAGTTGGGCAGCTTTTCTAAACTTTAGTTTCTGTAACTGTAGGATAGAGATGATAAAAATTGCCTATCTCATAGGGTTGTTATAAGAACTAAATGACATAATACATATAAAGCACTAAGGAGAGCTATTTTACTGTATCTCAATTTTGTTTTCTGAAAAACAGTAATTTATACACATAGAGAAAACAAAATTCTTTAAAGTTCTTTCCCTAACTAAAATTCTATAAATACCAATTATTTACAAAAAATTTTAAACTAATAATTCTTTCAAAAACTAGACCATTTTAAAAAAAAAAGAGTTGGTTAATAAGGTTAGGGTGCCTCACAATATCTATCTCCTTACCTCATTGTGATCCCAATGAAATGTTTGCCAATGTAAAATCATGACAAAGCTATTTCATGGGTGTGAACCATGAGAAAACTACTTCAACATCAAAATTTTTGGCTTGGTTACTTTCACAGGTCATTTTTTGTTGGTTTGAAAATCCAATTACATTTCCATAGATTATTCTAGCCTCCTACAATCATGTCTATTTGTAAGCTCATCAAACTATTAATATTTTTACCAAAAAGGGATTTATATCATTAATTTAAAATTTCCTTATGTTTTGAGATTCTCTCACACCCAGCATTTTTTATTTCTTTTATTAGTTCCATATTATATTTTACTGATAAAAGGTCCTAAAATAAAATAGTTTTATTATAGGTAGATAATAGAACTCTTTCCATGTACTTTTAACTTGAAAATTATCTTTTTGTTTTATTGTGGATAAAAAAGTTTTAAACTATAATAAAATGTCAGGTAATTTTTGCTGTGAATTCCATTTAATACTAACAGGATACTGATTAAAATGTACATAGTGTTAGCGAGACAAACAACTTTCCACTCCTGGGGATTGAGGGCTAGAAGAATCTCACATTTATGTTATGGGAAACTCCACCTATGCAATAAAAATACCCATTTCATAACAATGCTCTTAAATTTTCAGTCAAACTTTCCATATAAAGCCAAGTGTCAATTATATTCTAGTAAATAATTTGCATTTTTAAGTAAGAGGGTCTTATTGAGCTGAGTACTCTCAAGGAAATTGATAACTATGATTTGTTTTCCAAAGACTAATGAAAGACAGAATATCTGAACAGAAAAATTCATAACTTTAGTGAACTCTAAAAGTCTTCTTAGTTACTTAAATTTTAACTCTTTTACTTCTAGCCATACCAAAAAAAACCCACTGAATTTTATAATAATATTTCATTTTAGAGCTGATATCATTTAAAAACCACATGAACTCAGGACTTCAGGCACATTTTTCACTGCTGAATATAATATATACAGGAAGACTCATTACTTTCTAACTTAGTGCTTTACTCACAAAGAATAGATATAACAAGAAATGCATGGCTCTGCCCTGCCAGTCAGTTCAAGTGAGATGTTTAACATTGCTCAAACATGGTGTTTTTCTGAGGTTTAATTTTCATGTAGCTC
This sequence comes from Pipistrellus hanaki, assembly GCF_964339955.1. NCBI lineage: Eukaryota > Metazoa > Chordata > Mammalia > Chiroptera > Vespertilionidae > Pipistrellus > Pipistrellus hanaki. Next base: position 9,532,590 of record NC_140504.1, read on the forward strand.
CACTTTTTAGAACAGCAATGGTGCAACTTAGCATTACAACACACACACACACACACACACACACACACACACACACACACGCACAACAATCCCAGTTGCATTGTAAAAGCTGATCCAAAAACAAATGAGTAACTTTAAAACCTGGCCAAAATTCATATCCAAAGAATTTTTTGAAAAATCTACCAATTTTAATGGAAACTTCTTCACTGGTTGTGTTCATAAACACAAAGATAAGGGTGAAGAAGGTCATCCTTTTATTAACTCTGCTAAGTACTGAAAGCTAGATTTCCAAGGTAAGCTTTCTATTTTTCTATAAGTAAGGCAGAGAATGTATAAATCACAGGGGTACATTTTGCTACTAGTGGTCTCTTATAACCAAGTTATATTGAAGTACAATCATGCTAAGAGTCAAGTAACGTCCTGCTTACTTAAATATTTTCCATCAGCTGTTGACTTAATAGAATATAAGGAACACTCACTTTTTGAATTTTATCATCATCTATTCTCTAAAGTCATATGAAGTTGGGTTTGAAATTAACCCTTGGATAAAAAAAAAGACTGATCACATTTTATTTTCATGAAAAATGTATTTCAACCTGTTTTTTGAATATCCAATGCTCTTAGGCTCTAAGTTAATTTCAGATGAGAGACATTTTCTCTAGTATGACAGTATCTGATCAGGATTAATTTGCAATGAACACTGAATGATTTATATGTACTTTATGAATTAGGGAATAAGTCCCACAAAGCAAGAATCTGGGAAGGTCTTGTTATGGTTCAAGTCTATGGATTTTAGTGCATGATTTTGTGCTATTTGTTTTAGCTGTGAAGATTTCTTATTATTTAATCTATGGTTCTTGATTTTGCTCTGGGAAGATAATATAGCTAAGGAGGACAATGGCCTCTGAATTAGGGATCTGTTGTTAAAATAGCCTCTGAATGAGAAATTTGTTCCTAAAACCTTTCTTCAATAATCAGTGCTAACACACTTACAGGTAACAGCCCTGATTCTCTCTTTAGAATACGACAGCCAGGTTACTCTGCATAGCACATAACCAAGCTCTTGTCCTAAAAAATACATGGTATTAAAAAAAGTTAACATTATCTTTCTATTTTGCAATTCTGGGTGATCCCACAGTCTCTTGCGTCTGTTCTTGACACAGTTCTCATTATCTCATATTATTTCTTTGGTTTTCTCTAAACGCAAAGCTCATTAAATATCTAATGACAATGATTGCTTAGTACAGTGCCTTATACAATTTTACATTACTTAGTACAGTGAAAACTGATTGAAGACAATGGACCAATAAAAATAAACATAGCAACTCAAAAACCAGCTCTCGGTCTGAATCTATTTTCATATTCCCATATCATAGACACTCAATATGTGTTTCTTGAAGATTTAGTACATAAATCTAACTGATATCTTTATGTGAGTGCCTCCCATTAAGCCTTGGTAGTTTTGGGTTGAATTTTGATATTTGGTGTATTAGTAGTTTATAAAATTTCTAAGATGTTACATCAATTATATTCAGTATCTTTTTATTCCCCCGATACTTCCCTGACTACATTTTTTAAAAGAAGAAAGAAAAAGAGCTATAAATCCATAATGAGATCATAAGATAATGAGGTAATGAGATAATGAGATTTCAACTAATTTATGGTTGCATGGAAAGCTTATAGGAGAATAGTATCACAGATCACTGGGGGGAAAAGGCACATATTTTTAAATAATATTGGCAAGAACAGCTCATTATAAGAAAATATAAATTTGGGTCCCTTCCTTACACCACATCCAAAAGTAAACTTAAGTTGGGATATTTAAATGTGAAAGAGACAATTACATAGCTAATAGGAGAAAATACAAGAGTATATTTTTGTGGGCTCAGAATAGGCGAAAAATATTTTGGCTTAACCTAGTCCAAAAACTGTTCTCATTTTACAAGTTATATAGTGTTTATTTTTTCTAAATCCAGAGAAAGGCCAGAACCCAGGGTTGACCCTCTAGTTCTATTCTTTCCAGGGAATTGTTCTTGATTTCTGTATTAGTCCCAAGCGTCACATAAGTTCTCTTGAATCCTTCTGATCTTCAGAGTTCTGGTTAAACCTGTGATTGCCTGGAACCCTCCTCATGATTTCTGGAAGCTGCTGACACTTGGGTCCCTGAGGCTTCCCTCTGACTGTTATTTGCCAGTCTGTGTGGCCTTGTGTCACTGTGTCAGTACAGAAGGTACCCAGCCTATCAGGGGTTTGCATGTATACGCACAGACAACACATGTAAATACTCACAAGCAACATTTCTCAGCTTGGCAACTTGACTCAATGTCTAACGGAAAATGGGTGGAGTTACTTTACATTCCATACAGCTTTCTATCCTCTGAACAGCTCCACCCCTCTTTCTCTTTTAGAACATTTCCATCAACTTCCAGGTGCCTGGGGATCTCACTTTATACTCTTAATCACTTGTCAAGAGGTTGTGTGTGTATGTATGTTTTTATTCTCTGAATAAATACATTTGGGTGTGTGTGTGTGTGTGTGTGTGTGTGTGTGTGGTGTTTTAAGAAAAAATTCTGATGCCAACTGCTAATATGATTTTCCCACCTCATCACAAGTTTGAGTTCAATATAGCGAATATTATAACATGTGCAAAAATATTTAGTGAGTCTTTGGATTAAACTGTCCAGAAAAAAAAAGCAGATCCATGGGAATTAGTGTAGAAAGTAGAATCTGGTTAGAGTTACCAGACCTTATACCAATAAGAACTCTCTGCTAAGCTGAAATAATAAAGACATTGGAACTGTGTGTTAAACCTGTAAGTACTAATTTCATATAGTTTGAAAGTTCATTTTCCTCACCACCTATAACAAATCACCAAACAAAAATAAATAAATGCATACATACAAAAATGCTGGTCTGAATAATATACTAAAAAAAAAGGGCATTGTTATAGATGAGATTCATTTAAATTGTGAAATTTCAGTGAGTTGATATTTAACATGAAATCCTATCTTATCTCCTCAAGAGATACCAATGAAAGAAATTAAGACCCCTTCCTAAAATCTACTATGATTTGGCTATTTTAGCATCAGTATGAATTTCTATGAACCAAAAGAATCTCTGGAAAACATCATTTAAAAAAAATTCTACTCTAAAGATTTGCTATTGTCATCATCCTTATAAAATGTCCTGATCCCCTATTCCCTATAAGTCTTAATCATAGTGTATGTAATTCCAGGGGGAATTACCCAATTAAGAGTGTTGTTCAGATGCCTGGGTATTCCACTGGGGCTTCTGACACTCATATTCTGGATTCCAGAGTAGTTGCTCATGAATGGAAGACCATCTGCTCCTCTTTGCTAATTCCATGATTTTGTACTTTTATAATTCTCATACTAGTTCTGAATATCTTAAACTATGCTACTGAATATACATTTTCCTGGTATTGAATTTTATACGCTCTTTATATATTTTGGAAAGTAACCCATAGTAGATGTATTACTGGGGAATATTTTCTCCCCTACAGTGGAATTCCTTTTGATTTTTTTGATAGTTTCTTTTGCTGTGCAGAAGCTTTTTTGTATTTGGTTTGATGTAGTCCCATTTGTTTATTTTTTTTCCATTGTTTCTCTTGCCCTAGGAGCTGTTTTGGTGAAAATACTGCTATGTGTGAAGTCTGAGGTTTTACTGCCTATATTTCTTCTATGATTTTTATGGTTTCACAACTTACATTTAAGTATTTTACCCATTTTTAGTTTATTCTTATGTGTGGTATAAGTCATTAGTCTAGTTTCTTCTTCTTCTTCTTCTTCTTCTTCTTCTTCTTCTTCTTCTTCTTCTTCTTCTTCTTCTTCTTCTTTGCATGTACCCGTCCCATTTTCCCAACACTATTTATAAAAGAGACTGTCTAGGATTTCTAAAAAGATTGTTTAGCAGGAGAAAAAAAAAAGAAATTCTGAGAACAAAGAAAAGAAATAAGTCTTCCTAAAAAACAGATACTACCCTGGACCACCATTAATGAGCTTTATTCCATGGATTGCAATTTTTTTGTGAGGCTCTTGGGGAAAGACAGTTCCTATTTTCATGCCCTGGGAGGTCTCTGGAGATAAGAGAGGTGGAGAAGGAAGTAGGTTCAGTGTTGAAACCAAATGCAAAATGCTGAAGCGCCAAGATCAGTCCCCTCTGAGATGTTGGAGGAGATTGGCTCTGATCTAATAATTTTTGGCATGGCTCTGTCTACACAGACACTCGAACCTGAAATTCAGCCAACCATAGCAGTCCCTGCCCTGCATTTCAGAGTTTAATCTTACACTCTGGCTGCGAGTTTATAATGAAAATATGCTATTCAGTGTTTGTAGAATGAGGAAAGTCGACTGGCCAGGTGGATTTTTCCAAGCTGTCAATTATCTCTAGAATCTAGGAGTATTATTTTTTTCTTTTTAAGAGTGACACTTTGATTGCATATAGTTCACTTTGTACCCACTCTTTTAATCATCTGACATTCCTACAACAAGACTTGAAACTTACAACATTTATGACAATTTTGTTATTGCCAATCAAATCAAATTCTCAAATTAAGTGTAATGTTCCCTTTAAAAATTCCATTAATGTTACTCTCTTAGAACTGGCTCAAATGCAAAAAATCTACTTCCAGGCATAATTGGTGCAACTCAGAATCAATGAAGGCTTATCATGATCCTCTCCAGTGGATTACAGCCCTTCTCATGTATCATTGCTGTTGTTTTTATTTGTTGTGTGGAGTTTTCCCCCGATATATGAGTGTTAATGTAGTGCAGTATGTGGATTCCTCCTTTATGGTTTGGGTTGTTTTGTTCTGGATACAATAATGTAAGGTTGTCCCTGCAAAAGATCTTAAAAGCAGTAGCCTCAAAGGCCTTTGGCCCCAGAATATCCCCATGGATATTCTTTCATGCATTCAGCCTTGTAAATGCAACATTCTGGCTGCAAAGTCCCCCAACCTAAAATGTCATGTTAGGAAATCTGGTTTTTAAAAGGGTCATTTTGGCAACAAACTGAGAGATGTCTGGGACCTCGGTCACAACTCACTCAGGTCCATTCAAAGCTTTATTTTCTCAAATATCCTCCTGAATCTTTGAACAGAGAATTGTGAAAACTTGGGTGGGGGAGTGTAGGGTCCACACCTGCAGGCCTCACACACGGTCCCCAGCTCCTCAGGGCACCAGGCACAGAGCCCACTGTGAGTGCTGTGCCGGAAACCACACAGGCCTCATTCTTGAAACTATTCAGTGCAATTAATATTTATTAAAATTTTAAAGTAATGGACACTTCAACCATGATTGTGTCCTGGACCCCAAAGAACTTGCAGTCTTTTAGAAAAGCAGACTTGTAAATTTGGGAGGGGTGGGGGGGTGGGGAATAAACACACACACACACACACACACACACACACACTAGATATTTCTATAGATATAATAGAAGAGATTGGCTCCTCCCCCCTCCCCCCTGATTGTGGCTATGTAAACAGTCACCCTTTTCCAGGCATGTACTTTGTTCTACTTAATACAGCACCTTTGAGATCCATTCTCAGGCAGGTTTTTCTAGTTCTTATTGGTACTTATTAGCCAGGTCAGCAGTTGTATGTTGAATACTAGTTTACTGACCAGGCCATACTGAGGCTGGACCTATATGATTGGTCTAAAAGCAGTTAGGAGATATGTCCTGCACACCCCAAACTGGGTATCAAGTCTGCCACCCAGACATGTTCCCTGACCAGGAATCATACAGTGACCTCTTGGTTCATAGGTCAATGTTCAAGCACTAAGCCACACCGGCTGGGCAGGAGAAGTAGGGATAGATGGTGAGGGAGACAACATCATCTTCAGAGCCATTTACCTTGGGTGGATCCTTTGTATATTTTTATATCATGGAAGCAAGGGCTATCAAGATGGAGTTGGGAGGAGGAAATTTAACCCTACTGACTGATAGGATTCAAGATGCTCAACTATGTCCTTCTTAACTGTCTATCCAGGCTCAGAATTTCAGGACTTCCCTAATCAGGGTCCAGGATACAATATAGAATAATGTTCCAGATGTATGAATTTAGCCTCTTTTTGACTCTACCTATTATCTGTCAAAACTCAAATCTGGTTTTCAACACATTCCGCTGTCGGTTTCGAATGTGCCCTGAGTGAGCTGGTTCTGCAGCAGTTTCAGGCTGTGGTACAAGTAACCCACCACTTGGCGCCCGTAGCTTAGCAGATTCCATGCTGCAGGAAGTGATTATGGTTGACACATTCATCATGTCCAATCTCTGGCAAACCACAGAGAAAACTACAGAGTAGATTTAGGTATTGGAGCGAGGCCATACCATCTTTAGCAAAGAACTAAGCACCATTTGAAAAACAACTCCTTATATGCTTTGGGGCCATGCTAGAGACTGAGTAACAGAACATAAAATAGCTAGTGACAATGTGATAAGAGATGCCTGTCAAAAGTTTGATATTGTCAGAGCCACCAAAAAATGTATTAGGTCAAGCACAAAAATATTGATTCTATGATGGAAATAGCACATTTGCTATTAAGCCCAACCAATTCTAGAGCATATGATTAAATTATGCAAATAAGCCAAAACCGGTTTGGCTCAGTGGATAGAGCATCAGTCTGTGGACTGAAAGGTTCCAGGTTCCATTCCTGTCAAGGACATGTACCTTGGTTTCGGGCACATCCCCAGTAGGGGGTGTGCAAGAGGCAGCTGATCGATCATTCTCTCTCATTGATGATTCTAACTATCCCTCTCTCTTCCTCTCTGTAAAAAATCAATAAAATATATTTTTTAAAATTATGCAAATAAGTAACCAAGATCTTCTATCACCTATGTCTCTTTCCTTTAGCTCACATCTATGACCGTGGGAGGGTTCTCTGTAATCAAATAATCTAGAAGGTAGAAAATATGGTCCTGGTTCAAGGGTGGATCAATTTATTACATTGTTAAAAGCCAAAATGATTAGTACCTACTCATATAACCTCATCTTTACCTCTTTAAAGATTGTGTCACACAATAACTTCACTTAGGAATGACCCTGAAAGATACTGATTAGGGTCAAAATTATCAGCAGGTAGAATTTTGAGAAATGTTTGTGATCATGAACTTCATGTTGAAAGAGAAGTGTGTCAGAGGCTAGTAGAAAGAGAAAAAGTATGAGGCTGGTCTCAACTCCCTTGAGGGGAGTGTAGTTTATTTCATTTAATCTTTGTTTTGTGTATTGTTGTTTTTTAAGGAATTGTGACTGTCCACAAGTATATGATGTTTGTGCTAGTTTTCTACTGATACATAACAAATTACTACTCAAGTAGATACTTAAAAACTCTCTCACAATTCTGTACGTCAGAAATAAGGGAAGATTGCCTAAATTAAGTATTGGCCAACTTGGACATTTATTGGAAGGCTTTGAGGGAAAATGTCTTCTGAGCTTATATAGATTGTTGGGGCAGAATCTAGTTCTTTGCAGTTGTAGGATTGATATCCCTATTTTCTTGCTGGCTATTGGCAGGCAGGTGCTCTTAGCTCCTAGAGATTTGTTATGGGCTATGTTGTGTCCTGCAAATTTTTATATGTTGAAATTCTATCTTTCAGTACCTCAGAATGTGCTGTATTTAAAGATAGGGTCTTTAAAGAGGTAAAAATGAGGTCATATGATTAGGTACTAATGATGACAAACATGACTGGTGTCCTTTGGAAAGAAAATTTGAACAGTTTTGGAAGACAATGGAAAGACACAGGGAGAAGATGGCTACAAGCTAAAGAGAGAGGCTTCAGAAAGAAAAGAAAAAAAAAAAGCATGCTGACACCTTGATCTCATATTTCTAGCCTTCAGAATGGTGAGAAAATAAATGTCTGTTGTTTAAGCCCCCAGTCTGTGGGCCTTTGTTATGGCAACTCTGGCAAAGCAAAACAAAGCTGCTCTCTAGTACTTGCACATGGCCCCTTCCATCTGTGACCCAGAAACAGTGCATCAAAACCTTCTGGTGCTTTAAATATTTCTAAATTTTCTTTCTGCTCCCAGCCAGAGAAAGCTATCTGCTTTCCACATAACTGCAAGAGATAATTCCACTCAAATTTCTGCTGTTACATAGAAAAGAACTCCTTTCTTCCTGTTTCCAGCATCATGCTCCTCACTTCCTTCTGAGCACGTACCAGAAAGGCTCATAAAATCCATATTTTATTTACAATCTGTTGAAAATAATTTTAAGCATTCTCCATTGTACTTTCAAAATTTTCCTCAAATTTCTTTCCGTCTCTATTGCCTTGATTCCAAAACCACCCTCACATTTTGTGTATTTGTTATGGCACCACCCACATCCAGATACCAAAATCATCTACACCAATCAAAATTCAACCAGAGAGGTAGAACCTGTAGAGAACATGTGTGTTTGTGTTTGGTTGATGTTGATAGATAGATAGATAGATGATAGATAGATAGATAGATAGATAGATAGATAGATAGATAGATGATAGATAGATGATAGATAGATGATGATGATAGATAGATAGATAGATAGATAGATAGATAGATAGATAGATAAACGTGTTGTAGAAACTGGTTAATAATGTCTATAATCCATAGAGCAGGTAGTTAGGAAGAGGCAGCCTTAAGCCCATGGCGCAGGCTGAAGCTGTCATTCACTAGAAGGGAAGATGACAAGCAAGATGTAACTTTGTGGGAACAGGTCTAAAGTGTTGCCTACAAGAAGAATGTCTTCTTTCTTGGAGAAATGTCAGCCCTCCTTCTAAGGTTTGACAACTCACTGACTCAGTCCCACTCAGATTACCCAGGATAATTCCATTTACTCAAAGACACCACTTGCAGCTTTGATTACATCTACAGATTACCTTCAAAGCAGCAGCTGGGTTAGTGATTGACACATGAAAGAAAAGCTATCACATAGCTAGTGCTCTCTGTATAAACCCTTAGTTGTCAGTCTTCCTACAGGGACACAAGAGTGTCCTTCCGCGAGTATTTGTATCTCTAAGGCCAAGAGACTTTTCTCATTCTATGTGCTGCTCAGTATGAGAAAGTTGGAGACTTATTATCCCCCAGGAGATGCTCTTGGTCACTGACAGAGGGCACTTTGAAGATAAATACCTCAGCTTCCTTACCCTCAGGAGCAGCAACTCCCTACAGGCCTGAGGTTAGTCAGCCCCAGCTTCAGTGTGCTCATCACCTCCTGCCCTCTATATCACCTCCCACTTTCCCACCAGAGCTTCCTGAAGTCACCTTCCAAATAAGACATTGACATTCAAATTGGTGCCTCACGTTTTGTTCCTGAAGTAACTCTTACTAAGATAGCTCTTCTCAGTGTTCTTTTCTCACCAACTCCTAACCAATTTAGTAAGCATTTTTGGTTGCAAACAAGGCGTACCTGATAGGTAGAGGCTATGCACAGCAAAGTTCTAGAAATGAAGAAAAGTCTACATAACTAGGCTCAGAAAATGATAGGAACAAAGAAAGGTGGGCAGTTGAGAACATCGTCATTATCTTAAAACTCTACTTAGAAAGCCCCAGTCACCGGAAACTCACTCTAGCACCTTGGGTTCTCTATGGTTACCTTCTCAATGGATTTGCCTGTCTTTGTATCTCTGTGCATTTTTTTCATTGGAAGCATCTCATTGCAGGCACAAGGTCAAATGGCCATACTTTGGCAGCTAGGGATCAAGAACAGCACATACCTTCTTCCCAGGAGAAAATTTGATATGGTGGGTAGCTAAGGGCAGACCAATGTCCTCTATATTTGCAGTAGCCATTTGCAGTAGAGACCCTGCCATCTGGTGCATCTCCAGTATTTGTCATGTAAATACTGGATTCTTAACTGTGTCTTCAGAACCTGCATCTCCCCACATGAGTCCAGGCAACACAAGATTACACACACACACACACACACACACACACACACACACACACACAAAGCAAAGATGGCTTAAGGTAAAGGTTATTTTAAGAATTTCAACCAGTGATTAATGTCTTATTCTTTCCTCTCTGTGTGAAATAACCTTGAAGAAAACTAAATGTCAGGAATAATTGCTTCGGGAATCATATGAGTTGTCTACCAAAATGTAATTGCTTAAAGTTGGTAGGATATTTTAGACCTCCCAACATGAACTAGCAGCACTTGAGTTTCACATGCCAAACTATTAAAAAAGACATATGTGAGGGATGGGAGCAGAGCTGCATTGGGAGCTGTTCAGGTCATGGTCAGGTTAGATCAGGGGTGAGGCTGAAGGAAGGGCAAGAAAGAGTGTAAGAGGATCTTTTATAAACAGATTCATATGCCTGAAACCACCCAAAACAATCTGGTGATGAGAACAGTGACTTATGGTACATTTCAAGTATATTATTAAAAGAGAGAGAGAGAGGGAGAGGGGGAGAGAGAGAGAGAGAGAGAGAGAGAGAGAGAGAGAGAGAGAGAGAGAGAGAGAGAGAGAGAGAGAGAATGAATAGGGGGAAAAGGGAAGGGAGAGAAAAAGAGAAAGAAAGAAAGTAACATAGCTTGAATGTCAATAACACAGAAATTCTAGATGAGCATATTCTATTTAAAGTATTTTTATATATCTTGTTCACCAAAAGCTCATACACTCTTCAAGTAGTCAGTATAATTTCTTGCTTCATCATAAAGCCTAATCCTTTTCTTCAATTTCCCCAGGTCCTCCCAAATAGGATGTGTTAGACCAAAATTATCACAAATTATTAAGTCACCCAGAACATTTAAATTAATTGCTTTTTATACTTTGAAAGGGCTTATAAAGCCTCTTGCTCTGAATTTACAAAACCAAAATATCAAACTTGATTACACCGTGCTAAGGATTCAGCTAAGTGATATGGACATAAAATCAAGGGAATGTTTTCAAGAAACATACATTTTAGAAGAACATGCATAGATGATCACAACGCAGAGCAACAGAAGTTGTCACTGGGACACGGCTGGCCAGGGTTATGATGAGAGAATCACATAATCCAGGAAACACAAGTGAGTGCAATGCAAACCACAAACAAGCAAATGAGTTCTAAGATGTGTAACGGAGGTTGTAAAACCTAGGCTGAGGAAATAATCAGAGACAAGATCAGGGAGAATGTCATGTGCCAAGTGAAGGACCATGTATGATAATAGACAGTAGGGAACATTAAAAGACAAGTGTGAGAACCATATGGTCAAATTTGCATTTTATTTTTTTATTTTTTTATTGATTTTAGAGAGGAAGAGAGAAACATCAATGATGAGAATCACTGATTGGCTGCCTCCTGCATTCACCCCACTGGGGGTAGATAGAGCCTGCAACCACAATAACTGGAGACCTCTGGATTCATAAGTCTATGCTCAACCACTGAGTCATGCTGGTGGGGACTAAATCTGCATTTTAGATGGAACTGTTGGGAATATCATTGAGGAAGCAGATTGAGGGCAGAAAATACAACCTATTGCAACAATTCACATGAGAATAAATGATACTGGAACCAAGAAAGAGGTACAAAGAATGAAGCAGCAGCTATCCATTTGGAACTATTTAGGACTAGTCAGGTTTGGCTTTGATGCAAGTGGGATAACCCTAGCTCTCTCTATGCTTAGGTGATGTGCCAATGGTTTTGAGGTGAACTGAGGTGATCAGCTTTCTGAGAGAAAAAGAAAACATTCATCTTCAAGCCTGTAGACCTGTGGTGTTTGATATGCCTGTGTATTTGCAGGCAGTTGGGAAACTAAGGGAGATTATGGACTAGAGATAAAGGCTGGGAGTCATTCACTATGTTTGGCAGAATAATGCCTCCTCCCCTCAAATCTCCAGAACCTGTAAATATATTACTTCGTACGGCAAAGGGGACTTGGCAGATGTGAGGAATCTGTGGATCTTAACATGGGGCGATGATCAAAGTGGTAAAATGTAATTGCCATCATCCTTACAGAGACAATGGAATTGGGAGAGTCCGAGAAGGAGATGCGAAGCAGGAAGCAGAGGTCATAGGAAGAGAGATTTGAAGATGCTGCACTGCTGGCCTTGACCATGGAGAACGGGCTGCTTCAGGCACGGTCCCATAATGGCAAGGGAACACAGGCTTTCCTGGAGCCTCCAGCAGGAACAGAGCTGCCAGCACTTTGACTTCAGGCCTTCTCACCTCCAGGACTGCGCGTAATACATTTGTGTTGCTTGAAGCCATGAGTTTGTGATGATTTCTTACATCAGCAGCAGGAAACAAATACAAACACCGCGTAAGTGCGGTTAGAGAGGGAGGGTAAACACTGGGAAACGGTTGTCAAATAGAGCATGGGAGAAGTCAGCTTGTAGAAGACAGGCAGAGGCAGAAAGGTGAATGCGTGGTTATAGCTTCACACATTAACACACACACACGTATTTCAAATGTAGGTGTAATGTGGAAGGGAAGGATCGTCATTTTTAGTTTCTTTAGTAGTACTTTTTAGTTGCTACCTCTATTCTTTGGATGCAGAAAAAAATATTGTTTTCATATGGGGAAGTTAACTTGATCACACACTTTAAAAAAAAAAAAATTTAAATGAATACAAAACCAAATTAAGTGCCCACAAAACAAATTTAGCCGTTATGTCTGGGTGCAGCTTGCTGGACACCGTTTCTAGGGATCATGGCCTCCTGTGGTGTCCTTCCTCTATTGGAAAAGTACAAGCCTAGGTTATTCCGAACAAAAATGAATGACTTCTCTCTAGAGCGCTCTGTCCCTGCCCAGGCGTCTATATTTAGACAAGTACTCCCCGTTAAGTAAAGGTCAGAAATCTGTGGCTGCGGCTGCCATGTTAGGAATCGCTGGCCCTGACAAGCGAGTGTGCGAAAGAATGTCATGTAAAAGGAAACTCCAGGCACCAAACATTTCTCAACACTTTTTCCTCCCATTCCTCCCATGGAATCCAAATAGGTTACCATCTCCTGCCAGCCGAGGAATCAAACAAGCAGTGTGGGCATCTGGAGAGCAAGGCCTCAGGAGGCCAACCAAAACATGAGCTAACCTTGTAGGTTTCCCAGTCATTTGCAAAATTGCCTTTCAGCACGAGAAACAGCCAAAAAGGTGAAAGGCTGCTGGTGGTTTCGGCAATAGCCTCCAAGTGAACACATGTGATCTTTTTTTCCTTAAGATTGGCATTTACTCATTGGTGAATTGTTTTCTGGCACAAAGAAGGCGTGGAATTAAACCTACTTTTTCTAAAAGGATAGAGCCATTAATATGTAATACCATAGGCTGGTTCTAGGGCCAGGGAGTGGTTGGATGGAAGCTGTTTAGGTAAAGAGTGGTAGGCAAGGCTCTTCAAGTCTGGTCCCTGCTGGCGTCTCAGCCTTCTCTCCTGCTAGTTCTTCATTCTAGCTGAACCATGTGACTTTTGCTCCATATCTCAAAACGTTATACCTTTTCTGTCCTGGTTCAAGAGTCCCTGCACCAGTGAGGTATCCCTGATTTTCTCCAGGATGACTGATCACTACTTTCATGGATCTAGATTTGTCCTGTCCAGTATAGTATCCACTAGCTATGTGATAGTATGGAGCACTTGAACTATTATTGCTGGTGCAAATTGAGGCGGAATGTATAAGTATAAAATACATAGCAGATTTAAAAGATTTAATAAAGAAAAGAAGTATAAAGAAATAAAATATTTCATGAATCATTTTATATATTGATTACATATAGAAATAAAATGATTTTGAATCTATTAGGTTCAATAAAATATATCATTAAAATAAATGTCACCTGTTCATTCTTATCTTCTTAAGGTGACTAATAGAAAATTTAAAACTACATATGTGGCTCACATTTGGGGCTTATAGTATATTTCTATTGAAGTGCTCTAGAACTTGTCCATCTGGATCACTGTACTTAACAAATTCTATGGCAATATTTAAAATTTTCATTTTCTTTTAAAATTTATTTTCATGTATAATTAGAATACGGTTCTACTAGTATATTAGTTTCAGATGTACAACATAATGATTCAAAATTTATATAACTTACAAAGTAATCACCACAGTAAGTCTTTTTCTGAATTAGAAGGATCAGATAATAAATATTGTAGTTCCATTAATTATTGTCAAACATGCATAAAGAAATATTCTACAGGAAAGTAATTTTGGGGTACCCAAAGCTCTGTTCTTAGTCTTCTTTACATTCACGATGTACTCTAGTTCTCTAGTGATTTCCTCTTATCCTCTAACTTTATTTATTTATTTATTTATTTATTTATTTATTTATTTTTAAATATATTTTATTGATTTTTTTACAGAGAGGAAGAGAGAGGGATAGTTAGAAACATCGATGAGAGAGAAACATCGATCAGCTGCCTCTTGCTCACCCCCTACTGGGGATGTGCCTGCAACCAAGGTACATGCCCTTGACCGGAATCGAACCTGAGACCTTTCAGTCTGCAGGCCGACGCTCTATCCACTGAGCCACACCAGTCAGGGCTTATCCTCTAACTTTAAATACCATAGACACTGGTGATTTTGAAGTAAGTATCTCCAGATGTACACTTTCTCCTTCAATGGCTCCAAAATCCAATAAAAGTGAGATCCAAAGTCCTTATAATGGTCTTGCATGGTCCTTTCGGGGTACCCTGCTCCATTACTTCTCTCACCTCGCCCACTACCTCTCTACCCCTTGTCAATCTCACTTCAGATACTTTGGTTCCTTTTCTTTCTCTGACACGCTAAGCACACTCTCAGTTTGGGACTTTAGAAAAAAAAAAAAAAGTCCCTTAGCCTGAAATGATTTTCTTCTAACTATTCTCATGGCTAAATCTGTAAGTCCTTTATTTTTATTTTTTTTTCTAAAAGCTCACTTTTTCAATGAGTGTTATACTAAGGTATTTAGAATTGTATCTTTTAACATACATGACTGTATTTTTATGATATTACTAGAGGCCAGGTGCATTGGTTGGGGTCCCTCTGGGTGGCCTGTGGGGATCAGGTTAAAGCCTGCAGTCCAATGCCGCCTACTTCTCCTACCTGCTGCTCCCGCCCCTCTGTGCCTGCTGAGGGAGATGCTCACGCTGCCACAGCAGTGCTCACCAGCCATGAGCCCTGCATCTGGTGCCCTCACAAGGGGAGTGACCTGCGGGAGCAGGCTGAAACGAGCTCTCTGACATCCTCAGGTGTCCTGGATTGCCAGAGGGTGCAGGCCAGGCTGAGGGACCCCACTGGTGTGGGAGGGACTGTGGGAGGGTTCCAGGGCATGTACGACCCATCTCCCTCAGTCCCACCCCAGCAACAAGCTAACCTCCTGGTTGGAGCATCTGTCCCCTGGTGGAGAGCTCATGTCATAGTGAGCAGTTGAGCAGCCTTAGCATATCATTAGCATATTATGCCTTGATTGGTTGTTCAGTCATTCTGCCATTTCATCTATTTGCATATTACCCTTTTATTATGCAGGATTTTATTATTGTCTATCTCCCACAAGAATGTAAGTACTATGGGTGTACATAGAGCTTTCTCTTTTGTTCATTGCTATACCTCAGACAAGTCTAATGTTTAATATTCAGCAAATTAGAGTACATTTTATTGCTCCACTTTGTTACTTGTTATGATCAATGGAATGTAAGTAGGAATGACAGTGTGCCACTTTTAAATATTTTCCCCCATGTGAAGAACATGTCCAGGCTAAATCATGCTCTTTGGGGAATATTTCTACAATGATAGGCAAGCATAACAGACCTGAATCTACACCTACATACAAAGTAAACCTAGTCCAGTTTAGCCTAGCAGAGCTACAGTCTATCTACAGATCCATGTGCAAGACATACATGTTCTTGTAACCCACTAGGATTAGGGTTTGTATGTTATATAAAACACCTCTAGCAAATAGCTGACAGATGCATCTCCCAATACTTAAAACTGTACTTGGCATGTAGGAGATGCTTTATAAATATCATTGGAATGAATCAGTAAATCAGGATTAAAAGAATTTCTAATTAATCTTTTAGTACTATTCTAATTATAAGTGTCTGATACACAAATTATTCATCAGGATTAATTTAGGTACTTATATAGATGTTAAACCTCTTTCAAGCCACTCAACTATCATTGAGTATATAATTATTCAGTATACTAAGTTGTATTTTATAATAACTATTTATTCAAATGCTATCCATATAATAGAAACCAAGTATTTGGTTGTTTTTAATTTTTTAATCACTAACATCAAGTGCTTTACACTTATTTATTCTTTAAGGAAGTAGAATTGATGAGAATTTTGGTTGTCCAGTCATTTCAATGACCCTCATAGGCAGGATGAACCTGCTATTCAATAATTGACTCTGATCTAATATTATGAACTTCATTTTAGTAATCTGCACATGGGGAAACTCTAGATTAAAGAAAAGAATGGATTTGGGGAAGATACTATTTCCATGACTGGGTAATGAACCAGGTCATCATTTGCATCCCTATTTAAATACAGTCACATTAAAAATTTTGGAAATTCTTCTTTTGTTTTGCTTTCCACTCCATTTGTGATTTTTGTTTGACTTCTTTACTTTTTTGTTATTTTTCTCCTTCCTACTTGCTCCTTTTAAAAGGCCCCATTAACACTCGTTAATGACTGTGGTCCAAAGCTCCAAAGCAAACAAGCAGCAAAAGAAAAGGGTGAACAAATGAAAGTTTAGTGTTCTTGCCAAAATTCAACAGATTTCAACAGCAGCTAGGACACCTGCCAGCTTTTGTAGAAACAGCTACAAAGCCACCACTCTTTTAGTCTCTATACAAGTATAACAAGAATGGCAAGAACTGTCCAAACATCTAAAAGCTGACTTTCCTGAGAACTGGTGGAAAGAATGCATTTGTATTCTCTGTAAAGACCAATTATTTCCCTCCACACTGAGTACTGTGCCTCCCTCCCAAAGGTGGCCACCCTCAAACCGTGATACAGGAAGGGATATTTTCCTTCTCAATTTTAGTAAAAAGCTGTACTGTGACAGTCATTAACAAAGGTACTGGCATTGTAGATGGTATCAAATTGCCCCTTTGTGTGTGGTATTGCATTTGGTGCTAATTTCCACTAAAGGTTTTTATTTTTGATCTCTTATTCATGAGGATGATACCTAATTCATTTATTGCTTTCTTTGCTTATCATAAGAAACAGCTTTATTATGAATGGAGTGTTTATGCCCAAATGACACAGAACACCAACATGTATTACTCTAGCACTTTGTTTCTTGATGTGTTAAGAGTCAAATCCATATTTCTAAGATTTAACCATTGTGGATAATGTTAATGTGTAATTACTGTACATCAACTTGACTATGAGTCCATCAGAATTCAGTAAACTGAGTTATTCATTGCAAAATTTATTTTATATATATTTACTGTATCTCATTATAGGAAAAAAATGGGAGTTATGTATTTTGAGACCAACAGGCAGAATTAAACACTAAACAATGAAAATTTGTTGACTTGGCTTATATTGATTATAACTCAAATTGAGGGTTTTTATGTTTGTGTTTTGTTGTTGTTCAATTCAGCAATGACCTCAACAGAAAAAGTACACCTTTGATAACAAAATGACATAAAATGAAACTAGCATAATTTACTACTCAAAGTATAATTTAATAATAACCTATTCCTGAGTACAATTAAGCATGGACTACTTATCCATTGACAGCCTAGAAAATGAGCTCTCACCTAAATCATGCTAAGTTATTTATTGTAATTTTTTTAAGTTTTACAATGTTGCTGCTTTTTATATATTTTCATTGATTAAACCTTTTGTTTCAAAAAATAGCCCTATGTGTCAGAAATCACCATGGTGTCATCATGAATTAAAGGAAAATTTAAGACACTTGGGTATTTTAAAAAGTCTTTTCATGGTCTTAACTTTAACATCAGTTATTAAATTATTGGATAGCCTAATGGAGCAGACATAAACAATCCAATCTTATATATTATAAGGATAGTGCTATAATTTTTTTCATATAGTAATTTATTCATGTTTTGTTCAATAATATTTAGACACTTGATATTAGCAAGTATTTAATGACAAGTGACATGTATTTAAATTTAATTTAGCAACTAGCATGTGCCACTACCAAAGAAAAAGCAATCTCTGTCATTTTTCTGAAGGACTGGGAGATGAGAAAATGAATTTTTGAAAACATGGTCAGCCCTTAGTTCATTTATCTAACATCTTATTTATAATTTGCCTGGCATATACATTTTAATGATTCTCAGTGCTAGTCATATACATAATCCCTTGCTTTATGTTATAAGTCTATATTATCTATGTGAACTGAAAAAAAAATGAAAACAGACAATGAAGAGGAGTAATAATGGAAAAACCCAACATTTTCGAAGAGAAGGAAGGAGATGAGAAAAACCAGAAGTCTAAATATTAGAAACACGCATTCATAAAATTCACTGTTTAATTAAAATACATAACTGATGGCCATATGCAGATTATTTTCATTTTGGAGAATAATTTTAGTAAATGCTAACTTCTTCTTGAGATTTCACTGCAAATACTCATAATACAAATTTTTAGAATTATTTTTCTACTTCCTGAAATCTGTAGTCACCACCAATTGCAAAGGTTCAGTTACTTGTTTGTCTATTTAAACTCCCTGGATTTGACTTGGCTGCAAGCTACAGTACTTAATCTTTCTTTGTCATTTATGTTGACTGAAGATAGTATTGCTTTGGCTGAGTGGCAGAGCAAGGACAGCTACTTGACTTAAAAAAAAAATAGCCTGTGACACAACCTGGTTTTAAGTCTCTTTTAGTGGTGCTTGAAAAACACTTGAAACAACTTAAGAATAGAAGCATATCATTAGCCATAACAAAGAGAGAATGTTATGTCACAGCAGGTCAACCTTAACATTGTATAAAAAGAAAAAAATAGTATATAAAGCAGACACCAGTCACGGGTGTCTCAAATAACATGTAGAGATAATTCTATGTTGAAGTAGGATATAGTCTGTGTGGGGGCTATTATTTTTTTAATTTAAAAAGAGAAATAAATGTTTAATGCTCTTGTTTATCTTTTTACTCAAGTAAAATACACCATAGAAAAGTACACATAGCCTAAGTATAAGGCTCAATATATTTTTACAAACTAACCACATCCACGTAAGTAGCACAAGATTGAGAATGGAATCTGTACATGTCCTGGGCAGGCCCATTGAGTTTCATTAAAGTCACTGCCTCGCTGAGGTAATCACCATCCTAACTTCCAGCAGAGCAGCCAGAGCTCTTCTTAATAAGCAGAGGACATTTCCATTCCCTGTGGGAATTACTTGCTCCTAAACTTGAATGCCAACCACATGAAAAGAATGCCCAATTCAGGCCCCCTTCATTGCGAACTCCAAAGCTGGGGCTGGGTCCCTTGACATACATCAAGTATTCTTACTTCAGGGTATTTGTGTGTGTGTGTGTGTGTGTGTGTGTGTGTGTGTGTGTGCGTGTGTGTGTGTGTTTAAATATATTTTATTGATTTTTTACAGAGACTAAGGTAGAGAGATAGCCAGAAACATCAATGAGAGAGATAAATCGATCAGCTGCCTCCTGCACATCCCTCACTGGGGATGTGTCCACAACCAAGATACATGCCCTTGATTGGAATCGAACCTGGGAGCCCCCAGTCCGCAGGCCGATGCTCCATCCACTGAGCCAAACCGGTCTCTGCTATTTGTTGTTGTTTTTTTGTTTGTTTGTTTTTTCATGTATATTATTTATTTCAGAAAAGAAACCTTATGCCTGGCAGGTGTAGGTCAGTGGTTGAGCATCGACCTATGAACCAGGAGATCATGGTTGGATTCTTGGTCAGGGCATACGCCTGAGTTGCAGGCTCTATTGAGGGCAGCCATTCAATGATTCCCTCTCCTCGATGATCTTTCTATCTCTCTCTCCCTCTCCCTTCCTCTCTGAAATCAATAAAAATAAAGATTAAAAAAAAAAAAAGAAATCTTATGAGACAGAAATTTTTGGTTTCTTACAAATGGGGTTCAGAGAACTGGCAATTCCTTCAACTATAGGTACGTTATTGATGGCAGAGCTGGATCCTAAACTCATAAACTTGCTGGTTCAGCGTTTTCCTGCTTGCTGGACCAGGGAAAACTCTTTTCACCGAACACTTGTAAACATCTTGCAGGACCTATTTCCTGCAGACAAATTTGGAAAGCATTATTCCAATTCCAATCTACTCAACTATCCATTACACCACAGATGTCCTTAATGAGCTATGCTTAAACTATATTTAAAACAGTACAGAAACTTGGGCCATCAAAATTAAGTTAGTCTCAACATTCATTCTGTTACTTTAGGTGAAGGACACAGTTAAAGAGGATTACCTCACAAATGTCCATATTTAAACAACTTTAGCTATTTTTATTCTAAACATGCTAGCTTTTATAATTCGATTCAGAAGTCACCGGTTTTTATATGTCTCCTTCACAGAGACTTAAAGAGCCCATCTCTTGGAAATTGCATCTCTGTTTCCTTAACCATTAGAGTCAGATGTTATGGCAGAAAGCCAAGACTAATATGCATCTTTACAAATGTATACAAGATGGGAAGAGGATGATACTGTAATCTTACTGTAATCTTAGAATTATAGAAAACAAGTTCATGGGGAGACATACAAGGGAAACATGAGCTCACATGCCTGACTTATATGCATATTTTTCCATAATAACAACAGCAAACACTTGTGCAGAGCAAAAGGGCGCATAGCTTCAGACTCTGACTTTTCAGAGTAACTGGCACTCACTCTCCTTGCTTTGGTGCTTTCCCATCTCTGGGGAACATTTTATCAAAGAGGCTAGGGCAGACATTTTCAAAGACATTAACTTGTTTCTAATTCCTTGGAAGCAAGGGACTCTTTGTTTTAAATGTTGAGAAGTAAAGCTGCTCAGCTTTATTTCGAAAGTATATCTAAGGATGGAACTCACCAGGACAAAGGACACTCTGAGTATGAAAATTTAATCATCTCAAATGTGGGGAGGAAATCCCTGCTGTTTTCTCTTTAGTATTAAATTCAAACCCCAGAAACATTCAGTCTGAATCTTGCTTCAGTATGAACAAGTGAAAACCCACACATGCTATATGGGGTCATGGACTCACCATGTGAATGGTGTCAAGGCTTGCGATGGAGTCGAATGGATTTTACAAAAATCCATTCTTTTGTTTCTTCACATTACAGTCTGGAAGGTAACAGTGCTTTGGTTCATTTTTGTTTGTTGATTTGTTTTATTTTTCCTTGGGAGACAGTTTTCACTGAGTGCTTTTATTGGGCTGGGCACTTCATCCTGATGTCTCACTTAACCCTCCCAGCAATACTTGAGATGGACATCGATGTCACCAGCCTTCTTATAGATGACAGGACTGGCTTTGAGGGGCTAAACAATTTGTCCAGACACATAAGCGGTCATGAGCCTGTTCAAGTTCAGAATCCATCATCTGACCACCATGTCATGTTGCTCCCCCAAGACCTTCCTAAAATCATTCATCCTTTCTCTTCCCAGCATCTCCCAGTAGGCTCAGGATGACCCTTCACTTAGGCCGCTGTCAGCTCCCCAGTGCCAGGCCAACCTTGTTGCTTCCACAACGTGTGTTATGACCACAGCTGCCTCCACCACCAGACGCTGTTCCTGCCAGAGCGCCGCAGTGGAAAGAATGTTTTCCCTCTGAGTGATTGCAGGTCTATACTTAAGACTGCCCACACTTCCCACAGGTCCCTCCAAGTAATATGGTTTCTTCAATATCATGATCACAGCTCTCACTGAAAAACATGACCATCTTCTCATGGCAAAACATCCTATTATTATTGAGTGCTTGCCATGGGACATTATTTTGTTTCATCTCAGCAACTCTGCAAGTTATTTTACAGATAAGAAACAGAGGGTTAAGAAATAAGGGAAGAAGTGGAATATAACCTGATTTCATGCTCAACCAAGGCATCTCTCCGTGTACTGAGGTCTGGTATTCCCTGCTGGGAATACATTTTTCAGCTGCTGCCTCCTTCAGAAGAGGGGCCTGCCTTCCCAGGACTCTTGTCCCTAGAAATTGACACAGATTGTTTTCTTCCAGATGTTAGTATGCTTTAGGAGCTTTTTAAGACTCTCATATATTTGTAGTATATGTAGTGTTTCCAACATCACACGCTGAAATAAGACTACATTTTCCAAAATGATTTCACAATTTTACATGACCTTGTTGATATAGTTACCAAAACTAGAAAAATGCCTTCACTGTTGAGTCTACGCTTATCAATTGACTTTCTGATTTCCAATTTGACTTCACAGATACCTTACCTGGGAGGGAAATACCCCCATAGTGAGTGGGAACACTTCAATTCTTGAAAAGATCTAGTCTCGTTGGGATTTATTTCAGAGTTTCCAAAACATTGTTAATTTCACATTCTTTTTATACATTTAGCCAAATCTGTGTATCACATTTTATTATATATTTAATGGTTTACATTAGGTTCACTCTCACATTTTAAATTTACATAACTTCTATGAAACAAACAAGCAAAAAACTTTGGGCAACTACCTAAATCATGGTGTTTATGTGCCAGGTATATTTTCAAATTCATATTTAATATTTAAATAAACTTTGAAAAAGTATTCATGAAGGTATCATTTGAATCATCCCAGGAACTATCAGTTGGCTGCAAAGTACATATTGCCAAACACAGTTAAGACCTAAAACTAGGCCTTGGTTTTAGGCTTTAGTCTCTGTGTATTGAATGAGTGTCCATACACAATAATTATTAGGGAAATTAGAATTACCAAAAACCTAACAAAATCTGGATTTCTTAGTGAAATTTAGTTTTTGCTTCTGCAAAGTTTACCATGGTCAAACCCAAAGTGCAGTCACCCCTGCACAATATTTTTACCTCTTTTCTCAGTTTCATTGACTTGTTTTCTTATTTTGGTTTGAAAACCATTTTTTAATATCTGTACTACAGGGAAGAACTATCCAGTCTCACTTTCCTCCTTACATCTCTTAACATATCACCTTTTTATTTTCTCCAGTAATGGCCAATTAATTTATTATTAAATTAGGTTCCACATGTCAATAATTCTTCACATGTCAATCTTTACTTTTAAAAACAACATGCTTATGGTTTTAAGCATCATTACATGAAATAGAAGTATGTAGTTTGTAGTTTATTGTTTGACAAACTAGACCTAAACCTAAAAAGGAGCAAGTTTATGTTTCCCCAGCGTTTAAAAGATTAAGGCTTTACGAAGTGATATAAATCTGTTATGTTCAAATCTATATATTTACATCTAAACTTCAGAATTGAAAGCTAGAGTTCATGACATTCTCTTGTGATTTACCATTATGATACAAGTTAATCTAATAATACTAAAAGCCCCTGATTGTCATTGTAATTTAATGAACAAACATTCTTAAAGCACTTATTCTGAGAGAGTCTCCTGTGTAAGATGGCATTGACATGCTATCAGGCAACAATCTAGCTAAATAGATTTTTGGAAAAGTGGAACAAAGTATTGTGGAAAAAATAGGAAGACCATTTTGCATGTGGAAAGGATTTGAGCCTTTCCTGCTGAGTCACTAGAGCAGGTTCTTTGGTGGCAGAGTCCACATATCAGATCAAAAACGCATATGATACTGTCAATACCTGGGCAAAACCATGCTGATGACAGAAACTCTGAAGTCGGGATCTGGTATAACGTGGATGCTGTAGACAAGCATTAAAGGCTATAACACAGATGGCTTCTGACTCTGGTTTGAGAGTGACAAAAAAATCTCATGATGTGATATTTGATTATTACTTCTTAGTTTAATATGTATATTTTGAAGTCAATCAGAGGTTTCTCCTTACTATTCTCTTTCATTCCAAAATTGAGTAAGTAAGGTTGTGCAATCCAGATATGTTTGATGGCACCACAGGAAGGTCCAGTGAATTTATCGGATCCTACCATGTTTTCTGTCTTCTAGCCAATTGTGAAGTTTAGACTAGCCTCAATTGTCTGCCCTATTCTGTGAGAAGTATCTCATGTTATCCTCTGTAGAGGAAGGTTTTTTCAAGGACCTGGAATACAGACACAGTTTCCCTAAGATATCTCTGCCTTCTCAAGGAATCTTTGACTAGGGCCAGTCCTCAATTTACCTTAATTCCTTAACTTCCAATGGTTCTTGTCAATTGTCTCGATATTCCCTTGGGAATCCAAAAGGTTGTCAGTCCACCAGTTTCCTGTTGCCCCTGTAGGCTGGATTCCTGCACTGAGGCCTGATCCATGTGATGGGAAACCAACGCCTAAGTATATAATTTTATTCTTCCTTTCTATGTGCCACCCAGGGACCTGGATCCTGCCTGTTTAAACCTACTTATTGGCTTTCTTTTCCTGCGTGGACAGACCTCCCAGAATCCTGACCTCATGCATAATGACTGAATTCCTGGATATAACGACACACCCACAAAACTGGTTGACCTACCCAGTTCTGACTTTTCCTGGAATCAAATTTAAAAGTTTTGTATCAACTCTTAAAATGGCCCCACACCTCGATCCTCTCTCCTCCCAAACAGTTTTCTCTGGCTAGATCAAGTTTTCCAAACCCTACCACTCATACCAGTTAATTTAATTTTTTTTTAAATTACATCCCCATGAAAAGGATCTAGTTTATGTCTGGTGCCAAAAAGAAAGAAACAAAAAAACATGCTTATAAACACAGTTTCATTAGACATGTTTCTAACTTGTTGTCAGAGCCTAAAAGTCCTAAATGACCATTTATGAGGGAAAATGCTTAAAATTATATAATCTATAATTATATTATTGATATTTATATACTATAATAAATATAATTCTAAATATGTAAATTATGCAATTAATAAATAGAAATATACTTATTTCAAATTACTCAAATTATTTTTTATTTCCTTTTAAAGAATGAAAAGTGTGTTAATCTCATTTGAAGGTTACCCTGAGAGTACAATCAAGGTCACAGCTTAAGGACTCTGCATCACCGGATGGAACTTCCTTTGAAATTCTTCTGGATACTTCTCAGGAACTGGTAGAGCAAATCTCAACACAGCACCAGGAACAAGGTGACCTTGTCCGTTATTAGACTCTGCTGCAGAGTTTCTCCAGAGTCTCCAGCCAAATAACAAACAAAAACAAATAAAATAAATTTTCTTTCTTTCCTACTTTTTTATAGATGTGTTAAGTGAAAACAGGGATGTTTTTATATCTATTAGTAGAATAGAGAGATATTTCTAAAGCAGCTACCATTGCTAGTTTAAAATACAAGGCAGTTATGTATATAGTGGGGTAATGAAATCTACTGTATATTACTTTTTTATGTATTAGACTAGGGGTCAGCAAACTTTTTCTATAAAAGGACAGGTAGAAAATATTTCAGGCTGTGTGGGTTGTAAGATATTGGTTGCAGCTAACCAACTCTGGTGTTGTAGCATGAAAGTGGCCCTGGACAGTATGTAAGGAAATAAGTGGCAGGCTTCCAACTAAACTTACTTGGGAAAAACAAACAGACAAACAAACAAACAAACAAAAAAAAACAATGGCCAGCTCCTAGGACATAATTTGCTGATTCCTGGCCTGGTTGATATAGAGGCAGAGAAGCATTGAACAGACTGTCAAATTACCATGGGAAGGCTGGGGAGTTTTGGGGCGGTGGAAGTAAGAGATCAACTGAAGGACTTATATGCATGCATATAAGCATAACCAATGGACACAAGACACTGGGGAAAATGTATTTGTAATACTTTAAACTATAAAATAAAATTTATGTAAAAAATAAAGTAAAATGGCTATGTTGAATAATGTGTAAATAGCTGTGAAGGAATCCCCATTACTCTATTTCAAAAAGCATTGTGACTGGTCACAGTGAGGTGAGCTTTTCTAAGTTCCTGTTGTTTTCTACCTCAGTGGCAGAGTCTATTTAATTCAATGCAGTTTCTTTTAGGATAAATGAACAAATGAATAAATGTGCTATTTTACTGAAGATTAGTGAACAACTTCAGTTGTTTCTTTTCTTAAGCATTTAAAGTAACTATGTAATCTAACTAGCAAATTTAAAAGGTAACAATTAAAGGCATTTTTCCATTTTCAGTTAACGGTCTATTTACCACTTTCATTTGCTTTTCTCTTGCTTTAAACAGAGAATAAATTAATTAAGCACAGCTCAGTGGACTGAATATTAACAAGAAACACATCTGTGATCGTCACACAATGCAGTTTTATTACCAGTACAACTTGCAGTTTCACATTACTTAGTCAATAGTCCTTGGTGTCTATGGTTCACTCATTGGCTTGTCTTCCTTCAGTAGCCCTAAGGTGTCTCTAAGAGAACTAAATGAGACTATGTATGCAAAAACCTCCAGTATTTATTTTGAAAATACTAAATCAAAGGAATTGACCCCATTTATGGGAATGTATAGGCATTTAGTTCATGGATCATGGAAAAATTCAATTTTGCAGAATATCAGACAGATATGTGTATCATTTGTTCATGCAAGTCCAGAATCCTCCTAGAGTATTCCAACTTCCTCGAATAACTTCAAAATCCTTATTAAGGGGTTAAATATAATTACCAATGTTGGTGTTAGGGGTACGCTTTTTAAAAATATATATAAACTGGTATTCTTGTTGGCTAGATCATTCTGAGTGGAAAGAAAAAGCAAACTCATCTTGAGTCTCCCTTTGGTCCCAACTGTTCATAGAGGGTGTTTGTTTCAGGTGTCATCTTCCTTGTATCGAAAAATGGTTACATCACCTAGTCTAGATTTCCTGGGGTAAGAAAGCTGAAAATCAGCTGGAGACTATTGCAAAACAATATTTTCTTCTTTGTAGAGGGGGTTTTTAGAATAAAAATTGAGTGTAATATCATGGATAATGTCCCCTTTTTTTAAAACCTCATACTTCCAATAAAAGGGCCTAGTTGTCTCATATCTCTCACTAGAGCTCCAAGTATCAAATACATATAAGAATTCTTGTTTTTGCTAAAAATCGGAAAATGAAGGATCTAAGCATCCCCATCTCTAGTTCTCTGTGTTATCTTCTCTTTGGAAATTAGCAACAGTTAGTCACTGATAATCACCAGCCCCCTCTGTCAGTCAAATCCATGACATGAGAGTATGCAGCTCCTGTTGGCATTTCTGGTCACCAGGCCAGTTGGTATCCACTGGTTGTGTGCTCTGCCTTTAGCAGCGCTCAATGGCACTTCAGAAGCTGCTTTATCAATGGTGTGTGCCTTCTTGCTAAAGATTGAATGACCTTGCTCCTCCTGGATACTAGCAATTTTCACTGTTACTTTTGGAGTTTGCCAGAGACTGACTCCACGTGTTTTGTTTTAAATCACAGATGTCCCTGGAGAACCATGGAGTCTACTGCATCCTGTGGCCTAATGGGCAAGACCTGCTTATTGTGGCCATGGAGCCATGTCTTTCTCTGTGCCCCACTTACAACCAGAAACTTCCACATCCCTGAATAAATGGATTGCAGTAATGTTCCTAAAGGTGGACTTGAAGAAGACTACCAACTTTGTGCTTCTGTTTTGGCGGAAGGAGATGCAAAGTTCAATAACATGTCCTTGACTTTGGACAAGTTATTGAACTTTGCCTCAAACAGATAGTATCCTTAAAATAACATGAACGTAGTAGGCTCCTGACTGTTGTGGAGTGGATTTTATGACCTCTGGTGTGCATATTTCTTACCATAGCATCCAGAATTGGCATTACTTGCTCATCAGTTCTAGTCAATATGATGTCATCAACAGTGTGGAGAAGAAGGATAATTATTCAGGCTCAGAGGCTTTAAGAGAGTCTGGAATTTCAAAGTTCTTAGGAGCATCTCCACCCTAACATTCATGGTTCCACATTGTTTTTAATCAGAACTTTGCTTTGTCACCAACTTGATGAGCTGATTATTCATCTCTGAGGTTCTACAATTCTTATCTGAAGGATCATATTTTATACCCTTACTAGAGGCCCAATGCACAAAGATTCAAACAAGAATGGGCCTTCCTTCCCCTGGCTTCTGGCTGGAGCTGCCTTTCCACTCCAGTGTAGCCACCTTTCTGCCTTCCCATGCTTCCCAGAGTCTGGAACGGCTGGGGTGGGGTGGGAAACCTGCATCCTGTGTGCTGACCCACCTCCATCACTTGGTGCCTGCATATGCAAATTAACCTGTCATCTTTTTTGGGTTAATTTGCATGTTCACTCCTGATTGGCTGGTGGGCATTGCCAAGGTATGGTCAATTAGCATGTTGCTCTTTTTTTTTAAAATATATTTTATTGATTTTTTACAGAGAGGAAGGGAGAGAGATAGAAAGCTAGAAACGTCGATGAGAGAGAAACACCGACCAGCTGCCTTTTGCACACCCCCTACTGGGGATGTGCCCGCAACCAACATACATGCCCCTGACCGGAATTGAACCTGCGACCTTTCAGTCCGCAGACCGACGCTCTACCACTGAGCCAAACCGGTTTCGGCAGCATGTTGCTCTTTTATTAAGTAGATATCAGTAAGTCATTTGTTATTGTGATACTGGAGCATAACTCTGCCATAGGGGAAGAGGAATGAGTAGTCTGGAAGATGCAGACAGCATTTCTAGCAGCTGGGGAATATGTGCTCTAACTGATGAAAGGGACCCATATGGGACACCTGTTATGTTTTAATTAAAAAAAAATCATACAAAGTTGATAATTGGCATTTATTTTTATTCTAATAGAATTTCTAAATCAATGCATGTAATATTCTTCTACTATTGCAAATATAAGTATTTCTTGACAACAGAAGAGATAAAACACACTTATTCTTTTATTTAATAAATATTTATGAAGCACCTGCCTTGTGCCAACATTACATGCTGATTCTGTCATGTTACAGAGGGTTTTATTATATGTAGTCACGTATCAGGAATATTAAGTATCTTTGGGCCCAATGTTCTATGGACACCAAAATATCTTTCAAAGCAAAGCAAGTTTGCAGCTACAGTGATCTACAAGGAAAATATTCTATGAGGTAATATTTACTGTATCTCCATAGTACAAAAAGGGAAACATTTGGTCAACACAATGTATTTTGCAGATTATATACATGACAGAATACAGATGCAATCACTTAAAATCAATGTCCTAATATGGCTCGCAGATTGACTCCAGGACAAAGCAATTTAAATCATGACTTGCTGAAAATTATCAACAGTCACACTTGCAAAGCACTCAACACTTAGGGGTATTATACTACAATGTAGAAAACCATATGTCAAAAAAATGTAAATATCCTGAAAGTAATAAGAATGATTTGCCATTAGTGAAGAATAGAAAGTTAACTACATAAGCCAATTTTAGACTATGGATTTAAGCTAAGGAAGAAGAGAACTGTCAACTGGAGAGAAAGTTGACAAAGCATTCATTTTTGTGTAAAATAAAAGTGTTTTATCAGTCAGGATTATGCTATGGCAATACATTATTCTAAAAGTCTCAGAGGCTTAAACAGCAAAGGGCTAACCCTCACAAGTGCAAGGTGATGAATGTGGATCAATAGGGTGGTTGTGCTCACTCAGACTGATGATTTATCATCAGATTAAAATGTAGAATAAACAGAGTCTCTGTTCTCAATGATGGCAAGAAAAATCACACAATGGCTAAGTGACATGTCACCTTCAGTATCATCCCTTTTACCCTGTCTATTGGCTCTATGTCACTGAAAAGTATATTACGTTTAGGAAGTAAATCAGAAATATATATTAATATTCATTCGTATGCCCACAGGAAATACCCATAAGTTTAAAAATTATACATATACCAACATCATATTGTGGTCTCTAATAACTCTTTCCTATTAAATGTAAACAGGATATTTTCTGGGGGTAGAATGGGAAGTGTGGAGGGTGAGAATAACTAACAAAGGTCTCAGACAGGAAACTCATAAGAAAAGCCTAGAATATCTTGTTTGACCAGAAAGCAAGGAGACTATCAGAGACTACTGGGGTTTGTCTAGACAAAAAAAAAAAAGGAAATAATTTAAGTTTCCCCTGCCAAACTGAACTTAAATATAATAAAAAGTTCAGTGGATTCTAATACATCAAGTATGCTGAAATCTATACACTCCTATTTATATTTAAGGAAAATGTAATTTATCACATTTGGAGGATGCTCAAGAACCAACTGTCTTCTGCTTACTGATTAATAAAAGGAAAATAAGGATTTATCATGCTCTTTTCCTGTATAAGTTGTACCTCAGAGTAAACAAATAATTTTGGGAAAATTTCTTTTTAAAAATAGTACAACTAACACAAACAAAGAAGTGATTGAATTAAGAAAAAAAATCACCATTTTTGTTCAACTCTAACAAAGAGTTAGATAGTGATTATTACTGGCCCCTCATATCACAAAAAAGAGATAATCAAACATTATGTGTCTCCTGATAAAAGTATATGACCACCTATAGAGGATTTTTGCCACAAAATTGGAATCTGAATCTGCTTAGACATCTGGGTCTAACTATTTATTTATAGAAAACACAGGGGAAAATGTCAATGACTTTACAAAATGCAGTCATCAAAATCTAGGACTCAGGAAAACTCTGCAGATCAAACAACCCTGTTTATTCCAACAAACAATTTGCAAGAATAAAATAATGAAAGAAGAAGCCTATAGATTTAAGAGACTGGCCACCAGATGCAAAGCATGGACTACTTTTTGGAACTTGTACCAATAAACCAACTGAAAAAAATGAAGTAAAATTATAAGTAATTAAAAAAGAAACAAAACAATTGAAAGCTGCCTGCTGGCATGACTCAGTGGTTGGGCATTAACTTAAGAACCAGGAGGTCATGGTTCAATTCTCAGTCAAGGTGTATGCCTGGGTTTTGGGCTCAATCCTTGGTGTGGGGTATGCAGGAAGCAGCCAATCAATGATTCTCTTTCATCATCATTGTTTCCATCTCTCTCTCCCTCTTCCTTCCTCTCTGAAATCAATAAGAAAAAAATATTCATATATTAAAGGCATGGTGCACAGATTCCTACACAGTGAAAAAAAATTAATTAGAAGGTGGCTAGCAGGATGGGACTGGGCAAGACTGGCTGAACATACCCTGGAGCCAACCTTCCCAGCTGGGGTGGCACCAGAACTTGAAGGGCATCTGCAGAAAGGTCCCTCTGGCAGGTGAGGTCCCTCAACCTGGCCTGCAAGGACTGGGCAGAAACCAGCTCTCCAACATCTCCCTGGGGGTCCTGGATTGCAAGAGGGTGGTTCTCAGGTGACACACCCCAAAATCAGTCTCCCTCTTCTCTGGTTCCAAGTGCATCACCCAAGAACCGCAGCTGCCAAGTCACAGCAGCTTGGCACCTCCTGCATTAAGCGTCTGCCCTCTGGTGGTCAATGCTCATCATAGCTACCGATTGGATGGTCAAATGGTCAGATAGTCACTTAGGCTTATATATGTGTGCTTATATATACACATACACATACACACTAGTGGTCTGGTGCATGAAATTTGTGCACGAGGTGGGGGTGGGGGTGTCCCTCAGCCTGGCCTGCACCCTCTCCAATTGCATCCTCTCCAATCTGGGACCCCTTGGGGATGTCTGGTAGTTGGACATTCCTTCTCGCAATCTAGGACTGCTGGCTCCTAACCATTTACCTCTCTGATTGCCCCTAACCACTCTGCCTGCTGGCCTGCTCTCCCCCAATTGCCACCCCTTGCCATCCTGAAAGCCCTCAACTGCCCTTCCCTCCTGGCCTGATCGCCCCTAACCTCCTCTACCTTGGCCCTGCCACCATGGTTTTATCCGGAAGGATATCTGGAAGGTCTCCCAGAAGATCTCCCAGTCAATTAGCATATTGCCCTTTTATTAATATAGATATGTTTTTAAATATAAATAAATAAATAAATAAAAATTGAAAGCTGATTTGAGTAGTTGATTTATTAAGCTGATGTGACTGATGAATGAACAATAAAAAAATGAACAACAGAATTCTTCAGTATTGCCATGCACATTTAAGAACTAATTCATAATTATTCAGTCAAGTTTAGGAATGACTTTTTTTTAGAATGAGCATGGCACAATTGTATTAAAATTGTGAAAGATATTGTGAGATGTCAGAGAATTTTCAAACCTTAAAAGGCCTTTAAAAATGATATTTTAATCTAAAATACATGTAAAATATAAGGTATTTATTTTTTAGGGATACATTTTAGACATTTATAATAATATTATAAAATTGCCTATAAGACTAATTTTGTAAAACCACCAATATTCTTTCTATAGCAACATGACTACATCATTAAATTAGGATAAAACAAAAGCCAATGATA